>NW_025062889.1:9755000-11248048 GCF_018153295.1 Drosophila grimshawi | reverse complement strand
ATATCAGAATGCGCAAGCATTGAATTCTGATTTTGCATTTGTTTTTTGTTTACAGTTGTTTACAATTACAATTACAATTAAAAGTATTACCTTGTATAAAAATAATAATATTAAGAAGAGCATACATTAATAGTGTGTGTGTGTATGTGTATGTATGTAAATGTGTGTGTGTGTGTGTATGTGTTTGTGTATATATGTTCTTATGTCGCCCCTAGCGATCACTTATCGTTATCATTCTAATCGTAACTTTCTTGCTCGCTTCATAGTTAAAATAACTAAATGTAGTTTAAAGTTTTTATTACAGCATAAGTTAATTTAATTTACGTACATTGAAAAATGTTCCACTTCTTCTACATTCTCATCTATATTTATATATATATATATATATATAGATTTATATATTTAATTTTTACTTGTATTTTTTTTTGTTTGTTAAACGCACGCTGCCAGCCCCTAGTCGAAAGGGGCGTGGCAGCATTGCTAAAGCGCGTGGTTCTGAAACGGCTGGAGCTGTGAAAGCATCCAATGCCAAATGTTCATCCTCTTTGTATGTGTATGTGTGTATGTATGTGTGAGTGTGTGTGTATGTATGTATGTGTGAGTGTGTGTGTGTGTGTGTGTGTTGAGATGCCAACTAACATTATTATTTGTATACTAAACATATTTTTATTAGCGTTATCATTTAAAATTATTATCAAATATATACAGTTTGCTATTTAACACATGAGTTGTTTATAGTTTTTGTTTGTTTTCTGCTTTTACTTTTGTTGTTTAATTTTTTTTGTGTATTAGTTTAAGATTTAGTTTTAGTTTAGTTGGTTGCTTGGCTGGTTGGTTGGTTTGTTTGTTTGTTGGTTGGTTGCTTGCTTTGCTCAGTGCGGGGCTGAGCGCTATTGTTTTTTGTTTGTTTTGTTTTTTCGGTTTTATATTTATTCATATATTATTTATATTTAGGCTTTTAGAGTTAGGCGATCTTGAAAATAAGACCTAAATCGTTACACACATTATCTAAAAATTAAGCGAACATTTTTGTTATTGGTGGCTTTGTTTTTCTCATTATCAATCAATTTTGATTTATACACAATTTTAGTTTTGCTGTTGTTGTTGTTGTTGTTGTATGTATGCCAGTTGAAGCAACTATTTAGCAAACGAGTTAGAAATTACATAATAATCATAAGAGTTACAAAATCATAACGCCCAGCCCCCTTCCCTCTCCTCTCTTTCTCTTTATCTTCCTCTATCCCAGCCTGCCGCGTATTTTACAAGATTTTTTGGGGGTTTGAGGGGAGCTTGATTACTGGATGAGGCAGGGGTTCTCCTCACACGCATATTTCCTATACATATTCACATGGAATATTAGGCGGATATATATATATATATAATCTATACATGTGTGCAGCTGACGTCTCTCTAGGCGGACGTCTGCTCGTTGCTGTCCACTTTGACCAGGCAGAGCGCACAGCAGCAACACTGCGACGACGACGATGACGACGATGGCTGCAACAGTTGCCCCAGTGCTAGCAGCAGGGGACTTGTCGTCCGTCCCGGACTCGACGTCGCTGCTGTTGTCCGGGCCAAACTGAGCGAGGTGCCGCTGGGCAGCGTGCAGTTGAGCGCTGAACTGCAACAAGCACCAGCAACTCCGTTGCCACCAACAGCACCACTTGCCATTATTATCGGATGTTAGCTGTTGTCCGCGTCTCATCTGTTGATCGTCGGCGTTGCATTCACGTTCACGTTGCTCGTCGTTGCATTCACACCACCTCCACCACCTGCGCCACCCGATCCGTTGCCATTGTTGTTGTTGCTACTGTTGGCATTATTGTTGTTGTTGTTATTATTATTGTTGCTATTGCTGTTGTTGTTGTTGTTGTTATTATTGGTGGTGCTGGTGGGCAGGACAACACCACCATTATTAGCACTGGCAATCACCTGCTCCACAGTCAACTGCGCCTTGCCCAATTGCTCCTTGGCAATTGTATCCGCTGCTGTGCCGACAACATTGTTGCTGCTCGCATTGTTGCTACTCGTGACAAGTTGGCGTATTGTGGTAGTTTGTGTTGTAGAACCACCACCACCACCACCAGCACCACCCGTGCTGTTAACGGTGGTGCCAATGGGCAGAGTGCGGGTGAGTATCGCCGAATTGCTGAATCTGTTGCGCAACACCTGCTGGAATCCCGCCGAACCCAATTGCATCTGCATCTGTCCGCTATTCTTCTGCAGCGGCTTCACATTCACCAGACTCGTATACAGGACACGTTTCTCTCCTGCCTGCACAGGACCAGCACTCGTCTTGAGTTTCTGATGATGCAGTTGCTGCTGCTGCTGCTGATGTTGCTGCTGCTGTTGATGTTGCTGCTGCTGTTGGTGCTGCTGCTGTTGTTGTTGTTGGATGGCTGCGGGAAGTGGTGCACCTGTCTTATTGAGCACCACAGTCGTTGCGCCCAACTGCTGGGTGGCCTGACTGACGAGCGTGTCTCCGGCATTCGTGGTTGCCGCACTGCTCACAAAGTTCAACTTGAGATTGGAATTGGGCAGCTCCTTGTAGTGGAGCTGCTTCTGTTGACCCGCATTGCTGGCGGCAACCGCTGCTTGCAGTTCACTGGCGGTGGCAATGGTGAAGTTGGCACCAGCGCCACCGCTGCTGTTGCTGCTCGTGAGGAAGATCTTGTTGGCCTGCTGGGCTGTCGCCTGCGATGTTATAATTGCCGTCGCCGGCTGCAGACTGTAATTGTGATTGGCTGCAATCGCCGCCGCCGAGTTGGGCTTCTGCTGCTGTTGTTGCTGCTGCTGCTGCTGGCCCGACTGCTGTTGCAGATTCAGATCGGAGACTAGCAATGGGAACTGTGTCATTTTTATCACCTTGCTGAACTTTTGCAACTGTTGCTGCTGCTGCAGATGTTGTTGCTGTTGCTGCTGCTGTTGTTGTTGCTGCTGCTGCTGCTGCATTGCATCATTGCCGTCCTGCAAGGTGAGCTGCTCGCCGGCACACTTGGCCACCAGCTCATCTTCCTGCTGCACCAGTTGCTGCAACTGCTGCTTCGTCAGCTGAATCTGTTGCTGTGCCACCGCCTGCTGCCCCACCTTGCGCTGCGAGAATTTACGGTTCAGCAGCAGTTTGTTAATGTCTGCAAAGGTGTAAAAGACTTATTAACTTCCGATTATCGAAACAGTTTAAAAGCAAATCAGGGCAACACATAAGCAAACTAAAAACTGAGCCGATTTCAATGTCAATTTTAAAATACGACTAACTTTGTTATTCACTTCACAAATAAGCTAAGCAAATCAAGTTCGGGCAGTTGCAAATATTTTCAAAGTCTTCATAAACTCCTCCCAGCGTAAGAAGCATTTGCTGTTAATATTTTCGTATTTTGGTATAGTTCCTGGAAAAGCGCATAATGAAAGTCTACAAGGACATCCTCACCGATGATGAGATGTTTACGGATACGTATAAAATGAAATTGGTGGACGATGTCATCTATGAAGTCTATGGCAAGTTGGTCAGCCGTAATCAGGATAATATTGTGTTGGCTGGTGCCAATCCATCGGCGGAGGATGCTGATGCAGACATTGATACATCAGCTGTGGAGAGGGGCATTGATGTTGTACTCAATCATCGTCTGCAGGAATCCTTTGCCTTTGGCGATAAAAAATCATTCACCAGCTACCTAAAGGACTACATGAAACGGCTGTTGACGAAACTGCAGGAGAGTTCACCCGATCAAATTGATGTGCTCAAGAGCAACATGAGCAGGACAATGAAGGATATTCTGGGCAGATTCAACGAATTGCAGTTCTTCACGGGCGAATCGATGGACATCGATGGCATGGTTGCCATGTGCGAATATCGCGAAATCGATGGCGAAAGCGTGCCAGTCTTCATGTTCTTCAAACACGGCCTCCAAGAGGAGAAATTGTAAGCCGTAAATAGTAAATATATGTGAAAAATATATCTAGAATGAATGAATTAAGACTATTAAAGAAATCTGTTCAATTCATCTGCTAAATTTGTCTTTTGTAACTTTTTTTGAATGGTTAAATTAAACCCCTTGAAATGGACATGTGACAATTGTGGATTGGTTAGGCAACTACAGACAAATAAACTATACACAATACAAATAAAATTGTTCTAATGAATTCAACAAAGCTACAAACACCAAAAACAAGTGTTTAAAATGTTTGCATTGTTGCACAATTTGAAGTTGATGATTTACCTGTGTTTTCGGGTCCGTTTAGCTGTCGCTTCTGCGTCGCACGACTCGTCCACAGAATCTTGTTGCCCACAGCCGTTGCCGAATCGGCTGTGGTGGTGGAGAGCACCGCTGTTGTTGCCACAGCTGTATTTGTGCCGCTCACTTGACGCCATACAATCGGTTGTTGCTGCTGCTGCTGTTGTTGCTGTTGCTGCACCAACTGTTGCTGCTGCTGTTGATGGGCATTATTGTTTCGCGTGGGCGTGGTCACAATCAGGGGCGTGCTGCTTGTTGTCTGCTGTTGTAGCTGCTGCTGCTGTTGCTGCTGTATCCCTGAAATGCTGTGCACCGCCAGCTGCTGGCCACTCGCCGTGTTGATGATGTTGACGCTCGAAGAGGCTGCGGAGGATTGCGAGGAGCTGCTGTCATCGTTCTGCAGCTTCACATTGGACAGTGTGATGACCGTGTTGGGTCCAATGGAGGCGTTGCCACCTCCCGCACCACTACTCTTCTGTATGGCATAGGTGACCTTCTGGCCGCCCACAATCTCGCCACTGCTGGTCGTATAGATCATGTGGTTGCCACTGCGCGATGTCACAATGCTCTGCGAGGAGATCACAGCCGGTGAGCCGCTGATATCACGCTGCATCTGGAAGAGCAATTGCTGTTGAGGTTGCTGCTGTGGTTGCTGCACCACCTGCTGCTGCTGCTGCTGCTGGGGTGTTGCCTGTCTTTGTTGCACGGTAACATTGCGAAGTTGCGCCTGCGCCAACTGATGCTGCAACTGTTGCTGTTGCGGCGTCAACGTCGGCAGCGTCTGCGTCTGCAATGGACTGCTGCCGGTGTGTGGCGTTATGGTTACAATGTCACCCACAGCGGTGCCACTACTGCTTACGAACTCGGTGCGCGCAATTAGCTGTGCGGCAGCAGCTGGTGTCGCATTGAATTGATTGAGCAGCTGCTGCGTCACTGCCACCTGAGTGGGAGGCTTCTGTTGTTGCTGTTGCGTTGTGATCTGGGCGGGTATGTTAAGCAAATGTGTTGTTGTTGTTGCTCCTGCGACTGCTGCAGTGGTGGTGTTGGTGGTAACCAGCGCAACTGGCGCTGCTGCAACTGGAATTACAACTGCTGTTGTCGCCACGGCTGTTGCAACTGGGAGAACTGCTGCTACATTGACGGGCGGGGTTGGTGTTGCTGTTAATGTAACTGCTGCTGCTGGTGTTGCTGCTACGGCTGTTGTTGCTGCTCCTGCTGCTGCTACTGCTACTGCTGGTATCGAAGATATCGTTGCTGGTGTCGCCTCCGCTGGCTCCAACTTGATTGGCAACGCAAGCTCTGTGGCTGCTGCCGCCTCTGGCTGTGACTGTGCCTCTGGCGCTGGCGTCTCCTCCTCCTGCTTGATAACGGGCGCTGCTTCTGCTGCTGTTGCAGTGCTAAAGAACAGAGGCGACGCCTCGACGCTCTCGGCCATGGTGAAGCTGGAGCTGCCAATGGATGCAAGCGGTCCACGCTGATGAGCCGCTCGATAGCGTGCCGTGCGCTTCAGCTCCGAGGAGGAGGCTGCATTCGGCGTCATCGTTGTTTTGCAATCCAGCAGATTCTCGGCGTTTTCGACATCATCGACGACGGCGGCTTCGCCGTCGAGAATGCCGTTCCAGAAGTTGGTGGCCTGATTGAGAGCCTTGGGGTCATCCATGCTGCACTCTTGCAGGATGTTGACCAGCATATGCTCGTCGCCCAGCAGATTGTTGATATCGTTGAGCGAATCACCGCCACTGAGATTGAACTCAAGCGCCGAACCCGAACCGGTGCCCGAACCGCAGTCGGAGCAATCACCATTGGCACCGTTGCCACCGTTATCCGAACTACGATTGCTGCTGCTGCTGTCGCGAGCGTAGTCCAGCGCATAGGCAGTCTGCAGCAGCTGTGCATCCGCATCGAGATCCGTGTATTTGAAGGTGCTGCTCATGAAGTGGGCTCCAGCTGCGGATGATTCAACTGCAGCCACATCAGCATCACCGCTGCACTTGCCCAGACGACTCAACTCGATGCTAATGGGCGTATCCTGAGTCCAGTCCACTAATCCACCATCCGAGCACAGTTTGCCATTGTCTTCATCGCCCTGATTGCTGTCCGAGAGTTCGTCCGTGGGCGTCTTGGGTCGGAAGTGCAGCCAATCGCGTCGAATCTCCGAGAGCAGCTCATTGCAGATGTCCAACCTTTGACTGGACGTGGGCGACAGTCCGCCCATATAGTCGTAGGTCTCGTTGTCGTCCTCCGTTGGCGCCGCAGCACCCTCGCCACCAGCATCAATGTGCAGCTGCTTGTTGTGCAGCCGAATGACGTCGGGCATCTGGTTGAAGCAGCGCTGTTGGCTCTCCTGCAGCTGCAGCTGCTCCTGCTTTTGCCTCTGCTGCTGTTGCGCCTGCAGCTCCTTCTTGACAGCCGTGTGACGAATAATGCTGCTCAACTGCGCCAGATTCACATCATCCTCGGCCTCGTCGTCGTCCAACAGATCCGCCGGATGTTGCAGCTGCAGCTGCTGCTGATTCTGCATGGTTGCCGCTGTTCGTATGCTGCTCAGTGGCTCATTGGAGTCATCTGCATCGATCAGTTCACGCTTTATCGTCCTTGCCACATCCTCAACCGTTTCATTTGCATTTACAGCTATTGTTGTGGCAGCTGTTGCTGCTGCTGTTGTTGTTGCTGCTGCTGCGGCTTCGGCAGCGCGTGCTGCAGCTGCTGCCGCCGATGTTGAGGCAACTGGCTGCTGCTCATTGGCAGCAGCACCAATAGTTGCATCCTCGGCGTCCGTGTCCGCTTCCTCCACTTTTATCACATTGAATTTTTCGCTAATGCTAACATCCTTATTCATATTACTATTACTACTACTATTGTTGTTGCTGCTGTTGTTGTTGTTGTTATTATTATTATTAAACACGGTGTTGTTGTTATTATTATTATTATTGGAACGGTGGTGGTTGTGCTGATGATTAGCGTGTCGCAACGGCTGCTCATCGCAGATCTCCTGCTTCAACTCGAGCTCCCGTTGCTCTGCCGACTGCTGCAGCTGCAACTGCTGTTGCTGCTGCTTCTCCCCACTCGTCACCTCATCTGTCATTAGCAACTCTGCGCTCTGCGCCGGCTTCGTTGTCGTCGCCTGCAGCGCGAGCGCTAAACGTTGCAAATAGGCGCGTGGCAGCGGACACAGCGGCAGGGGGATAGCCTCGCCCATGTTGTTGCTGCCAACCACATCGCTTTCGATGGTGGCACTCTTCAGACGCTTGGCGGCATTAAGTTCTCGCAACTGCTGCTTTTTGCGACGCAGGCGACGGCGTTTCATGCGTACATCGTAGGAATTTTGTGGCAACGTCACCGCTGAGCTGTAGACGCTTAGACGCGACACATTCTCATCCTCTGTGCACAGCTCATCCTCTTCCTCATTGTCTTCCTCCTCCGCCTCCTCCTCCGGCTCCTCCTCATCCACAGCCGGCTGCTTCTGCTGCTGCTGTTGATCTTCCTTGGACAGCAATGTCTGCTCACTGCTATCTGTTGGCTCAATCTTGAGCAGCAGTTCGGGTGCTGCGGCATTTCCGCCACTGTCCGCATTTGTCGCCTTGCACGTGGGCAAATCGACGACGGTGGGCGGGGAGCAGGGCTTGGACAACAGCGACTGTTGCTGTTGTTGCTGCTGGTGTTTGATTGGCTTGCCGCTCTTCACAACACTCTCCAGCACCGTATAGTCGAGCTGAGACCACAGATCATCGTACCGACTGCTGGCCCTGTCAAGCAGCACACGTCCACCTCGCCCCAGACGCCGTCGCGCAAATCCAATGCAGCGTGGCCTGCCAGCAAATAAACAGTAATTAGCATTTTGAAGTGATAAAGGCTGAGTCTAAAATAGTCCAACGCACCTGATATAGTTGACCGAGGTGAGCGTGTAGCGGTATTTAGCCTCAGGCCCATTTGCCGCACCGGGCGGCGCTTCTTCCTCAGCGTTTTCATCGGGCAACTCCCACGGCCAGCGGCCCTCTTGAGCTCCTCGCATCTGTTGTTGCAGTTGATAAAATGGGAAACATTGATTATCAATGGTTTATAAAAGTAAGATTAGGCTGTACTTCATCAATCTTATTATTATTATTGGTTGCTTCATGCACTGCGACCTGTTAGATCTATTGTGCCCCCTGTTAAGCCTATAGCTTTTCCATCAATCCCAATTCCTGCAGAGCTGAGACCTGGTGCCTCATCTGACTTGCCTATCTCAGCTGTCGCCTATCAAACTACCGTTGAATCTTAATAAACTACTACAAATTAATATTTTAAATACATATTCAGTCTGTGCATAGATAATAAAAACTAGTTTATATACATATATATGCTTACCCGCAGGTAATTACAGCTGGTCTTGCGTCTAAATGCAAACGGCGCCTCCTCCTCGCTCTCGGAGCCCAGCTTGTTGCCATTCTGGGCGCCGACACCGCCGAGATAGTCCTCTTCCTCGCTGTCCACATTCGACTCGATGGCCGCTGGCGATGCGCTCTGGCGATGCAGATGATGCAAATGGGACAGATGCGCCGGCGAAACGCCCGACGCTGACGACGCCAGTCCACCAAGTCCTGGTAAATACTGTTGTTGCTGCTGCTGCTGTTGTTGATGCTGCTGCTGATGATGATGCAGCTGCTGCTGCTGCTTTTCGCGCGGCAATTTATGTTTGCGCTTCTTGTACGGCCGTTTCTCCTTGCGACTGCTGCTCCCATTGCCACTGCCAGCGCTGATGCCATCTGCACGGATTACAATATAATGAGAAATGGGTTTTTTCTATTGCTGATCCACCACTTACCCATTGTCAAACCCGATGAGGTCAGGTACTGCGCAGACGATCCGTAAACCGAATTGCTGTTGCCCGCCGCTGCCAAAACGCCTGGCGGCAGCACACCGCCGGCGGTCAGCAGAGCACCCGTCGCATTCGATCCGGCTGCCGTTGCGCCTTGTGAGTATTGATTCGTATACAATGAATTGTAAACGGGTCTGCAAAAGTACAAGCAAAATCAATTAGCATTAATAATCATAAGTTAACAAAAGTTGATCAAGCATAAATCTTAAATTTGAATTAATCTATACTCTCTAATCATATTCCATTCATTTGAAACGCACCTCGAGTTCTTGTATTGGGCATTGAGCTCAGAGTAGATAGCACCGTTAAAGTCGCGCAGCTCGACACGCTTCTCGAAGATGTTGACCGTCGTCTTGAGATGATCGCGCTTCGTCTCCTCGCGCCGCCGTACCATCTCCAGTATTGTTGTGGCACGCTGCAGGTCGCGTCTGTTGCGCATGCGGAAAACAACATGGGCTAATTAAATGCAAGCGCAAAAAATGGCGATTTCTATTTGTATTACCGCAGCTTGAGCATCTTCTCGTAGGAGGCTTCGTCGTTCTTGCGATTCTTTCGCGTCTGCATTTTCTCAGTTCGCCGTCGAAACGCCAGATACGGATTATTGGAGCTGGCCCCCGGTCGACTCTCCGTCTTAACGATGAGTATTAGCGGATGTTGCTATACGAGTATACAAATTGAGAATGGTTATTGTATTGTATTCCTTGTGGTTATTTGGGTTTTACCGTCTTGAGGCGCTTGTTCAGCCAATAGTCGTACACCGATATGCTGGTCTCATCGTCAAGATTGAGCAACGTTTTGGCCTCGTTGAGCGTGACGACCGTTTGCCCGGAGCTCTTCTCCAACCGATCCATCATCTGTTCGAATCGCAGCTCGGTCAGCTGCAGGCGCTGCTGCTGATTCAGCCAATCCTTGTCCGCACTGTCCATATCATAGTCCGGCACCTCCGTGTCCAGGCCAAGCGCTACAAATTTATATTAATCAGTATTTGAGTGACTTAATAGTTTAATAGTTAAATCTTACGCTGCATGTGGATCATTTGGCGGGGCATTTTGTAGTCGGGCGGATAGTAGGCATCGTAGAAGGTCTGATCCGTCTGCAGCACCTCCGGCGTGGGTATGATGAGGCCCGTGCAAATGGCTCGCTGTAGATGATGCTCCTGTTTGGTGACGAGTGGAAAGTGTGCATCAGTTACATATTCTCAATTTATATAATTTAGTTTGGGATGTGGGTTTGCCATGTGCCATGGACATAAACAACTCACCGACTCTTCCTCTTTCTCCATGCCACTGGGCATTTGTGGCACGGCTCGATTAATGGCCGAATACTCGGGCAAATCGGGCAACTCCTCGGACAAGTAGATCGGCATCTGCTTGGACGGATCCAAGTGACGTGCTCTAAATGATAGTTTCGACATTTTGTTGGATGTGGATGTGTGGGTTGGATGTAGTTGTATGGAACGTTTAACTGCTAAATGTGTGTGTGGAATTCTTTGCTTGTTGTTGTCTGATTAATAATGTTGCTGATGTTGTTGTTGTTGTTGTTGCTGTTGTTGTTGTTGTAGGTGGTAGATGGTGTATGGAGTGGCTTTTAAGTTGACGCTATTGACGCTCTGGTGCAGTGGCAACTGCCAATGCCAATGGCAGATCCCCCAACAATCAGTGGCAACGACAACTGCAACGGATCCCTACAACGGCGATTCCTTGTTGCTGTTGCTGCTCCTTCTACTGCTGCTACTGCTGCTACTGCTTTAGCTTGACACGAGCCTTCTTTTAAGAGTTTCGTTGTTCTCGTTGTTGCTGCTAGCCTCGCAAATGAAGCGTCTATGGATGGAGGAGATATGCTGCTCTTGGGCGTATGCAACGGCGTCAATCTTAACGCCGAACGAGTCTTATTTGTTGTAGTTGCTGTTGCTGCTGTGATTGACTGCTGCACTGCCTCCGACTGAGCACCGGGGCTGCGGTGGCAATGGCTGCTTTGCCAGCTAATATACGCAGCCCCTGTGCCCACTGCTTCCGTTCTCTTGCCGCTGTTGTTGCTGTTACTGTTGCTACTGTTCTTTGTTGCTGCTTTTCTTTTGTTGTTGTTGCTGTGCTTGTGATTGACGGCAGTTGCTACTGCTGTATAAAGAGGCGTGTCCAACGTAACTGTTTGCTTACAACTCCTTGTTGCTCCTTCTGCTGCTGCTGGGTTGCTTTCTCTGCTGTTGCTGTTGCCGTCGTCCTCTGCTGCTGCTGTTGCCGCCAGCTGCTGCTGCTGCTGCTGTTGTCGTCGTCGTCGTTGTTGCTCGTTGAATGCGACGAACAGCGTTGAGAGCAACAACAGGGCCAAGGAGGTGATTAGTTTATTGCAATTACGACGACAACGCAGTGGTAGCAACAACAATAACGAGTGCAGCAATTGTGTCGACGACATTTTTCACGTTGAAATCGAAAAAATTATGTGAATTGGCATAATTACGTTGATCAAATTTGCACATTTCAGTTCATCTTTAATTCTTAATAATGTTTGTTTTTATTATTATTTACTATAATTATTATTTGTATTTGTATTTGTATTATTGACGATTTCCAGTTGCCGTTTTTGTTTTATGCTTTGCTTCGTTTACATTAACTGTTAGTTGCTGCAGCTGATATAAATCTGCAAAAATGACATATATACAAAATTAGTAAACAAGTCACACAGACACGCACTACACACATATAAATAAATATTCAAAGACTGGAAGAAAAAAAAGGAAAACAAAGCGTGCGCGGGAAAAATACATTTTAGTTTGGGCAACTGCAACACATATACGTATATATATATATATACACACACGCACACAAATGCACTCTCTAAACAATAAACAATAAACAAATCACACACACACACAAATGCACGCATTTTGTTATTGTCTGACGCGCTTTTGAACATGATGAATCATTTTCACATTTCTTTTTGAACGCAATTCACTCAGCCTGCGTGTGTGTATGTAATTAACGAAAGAAAGAAAAAGAGTGCTAAAGAAAACAAGCACAGAATTTGCGGTTGTCAAAGCGCGTTCAACAAAACACAAAATAAAAAACACACACACAAAAACTGCAAAATCATAATGAAGGCGAAAAAAGATAGAAGCAGAAAAAGCCGCGCCGCCGATGCGAGTGTAAAAAAGGCGGCATAAACAAACACACACGCGGCGAGTTCGCCCAAAACAAATGCGGCGAATTGCACGAAGAAAAACACGAAGCCCATCCGCAAAATACGATGAAAAAAAAAACCGTAGCACTCTTCATGTGGGTTTTGTTTTTCGCAAATATTCGCCAGAACATCGAGATTTTATAGCTGCGATATATTTTGTAGAGCTTGCATTAATTTTTAACGCACTTTACCGCGTTTTTCACACACCTGCACGCACAATTTTGTTGATAATTCGCTGAAAAATTTACACAAATTTCACGAATTTTGCGTATAGCGTGGTTTTGCTGGAAGCAGTAATGGCGGCCATAGCCGAAGACTAACGACGACGCATAGCATTCCCAGGCCGCGAATATTTTGTTTGCGGCATCGGCGTTGCTTTAACAGCAGCTTCGGAGTAACGATAACAATTAATTTGTACGCAATAGAAGAAATAAGCGAGGAATACATGCACAAAAATTAATTTAACACTACAACTAAATTATTTTAATGTTTTCTTTGAGATTCACACTGAAAACAATAATTATCGATGAGGTAAACAACGGCGTCAATGACAATTAGTACGGCATAGAACTCTGCGACTCCGAAACGTGCACCAGTGCCGCCCTCTGGCGAGCTGCACTCGAATAACAGGCAAAAGCAGCGAAAAGATTTTTTTTCACAAACAAGAAAATCGATTTACATTTTTCACGCACATTCTTTTGCACTTAATTTGCGTTTGTCACGTCAGAAATGTGTGGAAATCATGTGCTTCCACTGTATTTTTGTTTTCCGTAGCGAATTTAGCAATATTTTGACAGTTTCGTCAACATAAACGTTTGCAATTGTTTTTCTTCGACGGACACGTTTTTACTTAATGGCGGGCGGCCATCACGAATTGATACTAAAGCATTTTCGGAGTCGAACGCTCGTCGCATTGCCTTGGAAATTATTTAGGGTAGCTCAAATTGCGTTGCACTCGATCAATTTAAATAGGGGTCTCGCTAAAAATTGCAAAATTTAATTCTAAATGGAATTCATACAATGGGAGCATGGGCAATCGGCTACATTTGTTCATAAATTGTTATTATTTTTCTTTGTTTGGTCAGCGGACAGCAAAGTGCCAGCGACTTAGCGATGGGAGCAACATCACTTCAACGATATATCGATTAAGCCGATTGGCAATGTACTCAGAATTTGAGACTGCTCCACTTGACGAACTTTCTGCTTGTTTAACGAAGAATGCTCACAAAATATATTTTGAACAATTTAGGTGGAATGCCTTGACTACCCTTTCTGTAAATGTGGAAAAATCTACAGCACTGGCATCGTCTTTAAAAGTTATCTGTGCTTTTATTTATTAAACGTCTTCAATTCAATTTATGACTATGGAGTAATAAAAAAGTTTCTTACAGCGCTGTTAATAACTTAGCAAACTATTTTAGATTTAGGAGCGGACAGGCCTGAATTTCATGTGGCATGAATCGTGCTTGCTCCATCTAGCGTTCAGTGGAAAAACTTGAAGAGTGCGTACTGCAGTCTTTTTTCGTAGTAATGTTCACAGCAAACATCTTTTGTCAAGTGCACCTTATCGGCTCATACAATGCAGCTTTTGGAAAAATCACTTTATTTTTATGCACTCGCTTTATTACACTTTTCAGTACAAAATGCTTGCTCGGTGAATTTAATAACTAAAATTTCTGTTATATGTGTTAATTAATTGTGTGTGACCACAAAATATATAAACGCGATGAAACCTGATCGAAATAAACTAATGAGAAATATTGTCTTAAGCAAAGAAAACAGTACGATAACTGTAAATTCTCTTTGGTGCGCTAGCAAGCAGTGCAATCCAAAAAGAAAAAAAACTGCTTTCATAATTAGTTTAGTTAGTTTTATTTGACTAATAAAACACAACGTATTAGTTAATATAAAAATAATTTTATTTTGCCGTTGGGCTCTGTGTGATTGAAAATTAATTAAAGACTGCTGAAACATGTTATGTTCTAACCAAAGGCTCGCTGAAGACAACCAAAGCCATATCCTATTTTTTAGGTATTCTATGCTAAAATTTGTATACTAGGAGACAGAATATGGAATATCTTTCGAAGATCTTTCTGTTAATTGCTTATAAGCAAGGAAACAGAAGATGAGAGAGCCCTCAGAGAGACAGAGAGGGAGAGAGAGAGAGAGAACAGACGTTGAGAGAGTTGTTCGTTCTGTTGCATACCCATGGTTAAATACAGAAATACACATGAATACGACGAAAGAGCAACGAAGGATAATTATTGTAAATTCGCCGTGTCATCGTTTTCACGAGAGAAATTGATCTCTGTTGCTGCTCAGAAAGTGAAACAAATTAAACAAAATAAGAGAGTAGTATTATTATTGTTGTATTTTCACTTAGTTAAATTTGCTTTTATTTTTCCCAACCACAAATGAAGAAGTAAAGAGAGAGAAATTCACATTTTATGCGCTTTATTTGTAAATAATGAAAAATTATTGGAAGTTTTCGCTTCGGTTTCAAGCACTTTTCGACTTAGATTGTTTACTTAGGTAATTGCTTGAGATAATTAACTTTATTTTAATGTGTGTGTTTCGAGGGTACATTAATTAATTTAACTTCATACATTGAAAAAAACTGTGTGTGATTTCTATATTTTGATCAGGCTAAAAATTATTCATTAGGTGAACCTTATTTTTGTTATAGATAAATATTAACAATTTAAAAGCTGCTTTTTTTTTTTTTTTGCTTTTGCGATTAATATATGTATTACATTTATAATGTTTAATACTAATACAGGGCTTAATTAGGAGTATCTCGAATTGGCTTGAGCAACAAAAAACTAAAAGTAAGCGTATTTATATTCAAAATATTTAATTGCTTAATATTGGAAGAACAAATAAAAAGCTTTATTTGGTGTTCGATTAGCTGCCACTCAAAAGCGATCTAAAAGCCTTGAAAGCTTTCTTCTTCCTCTTCTTCTTCTGTTTGTTCTTCTAAACTCCAACGTTGATTCTGCAATTACTGTTGTTGTTGCTGCTGTTGCTGTGCTGATGCCCAAAGTTTTGTTGTTGATGCTTTTGCTGCTGCTGCTGTTTGCTGTTGTTGCTTTGAATTCGCCGCAATTAGGACGTACACATTGGATACATACACAAGTGTGGCTGGCCCTGTGACAGAGTGCGCATGCATGCATTGACTCACACACACGCACACAGGCACGGGGCCCAACCGACTGGCAGCAGTTGCGCGCAAATGTGCGTGCGCAGCTTGTCCACAATTGCGTGTATATGCATGTGTGTGTGAACATATACATAAGTAAGTGCTGCAATTGTCGAGCAGCTGTCGCGCTCATTGCGGCTACTGTCATGGTATGCGATGGCGTACATGATGAAAAAATTTTAAGTCAGACAGTGGTGGCGTATGTGAAAAAGCACCATAGCGTATAATGGGGTAACGGGTAAGGGGTAACGGGTAACGGGATAACCTATGTTTGAGAGTTTGCGGGAGAGCGAGAGAGAGCGCGACTGTTGTGCGAGAGAGCTTTGCCGCCGAACGCAGGCGAAAAAGCCTTGCCGCACACACAGCATGGCGCCTGTGCAGCTTTATTTGTTACACACTCTGACTGATGTATATAAAAGAAACAGATAGCGATATAGCGAAAGAGAGACAGACAAAGCGATTTGATGCTTAGATGAATTGAGCATATTTTAAGGAACTGAGCGCAGGCCTTTGACTATGCTTGCCGTTATATGTGTGTGTTTATATATGGCTGAGTGGGTGGTTATGTGTGCTGTATTTATGTATGTGTGTGTGCTTATGTCGTTATTATTATGGTGCTTATCAAAACGAAAGAAATTATAGCAGGAAATCATGATTGGCACGTAGGCGAAAGCACTTGGTCATAACGGGACTTGGGGGATATGGTTCTAGGCGTTTCTCAATGAACTCAACTCAAGCAAACTAAAGTAAAACAAAAAACAAAAAAAAGTATACGTTTAAGGAAATGTTGGTTTTTCTTGTTCTTCGTTGTTATTTTTGTTCTATTCTTTTTTTTTTTGTTGTTTGTTTGTTGGTTTTTCTTTTACAATATTCAACAACCAATACCAATATTTTGTGAAATGCTAAATTGCTATATTGGTAAAGTCTTTGATATTCATTTAGTGCTTTTTGTATTGTGAGGAATCTATGGATCTTCGAATATGCCGCAAAACGGCGCAAAAAAACGGGACTGGAAATGGCATAAAATTCATTAAATATGTAATTTGAAACCCGCCTAATATCATAGTAAAAATTGACGATCGTTTTTTATGAGAACTGTGATGGGTTTTGTTTTGTTTTTGTTTTTTTTTTGTTGGCTAAGACTGAAACTGTATATTGTGCTTGTAGATCAGTAGTTTAGTGATATTGTATTTTGTTTCTAATTTCGAGTGGATCGATATGCACTGGAAACTTAAGAAACGGATCGAACATTCTAAATACCTAAGTCAGTGGTTTTCAAAAAATTCGCTTCTCTAAGTACGGTGATTATATAATATATATAGATATATATATATATATCTGTGATGTCCCCATTCCAGTTACGAGTGCATATCTAATGTGGAACGTGTTGGAATTTAGATATATTGTTGTTGTTGCTGTTTTTTGTGGTAACTACGGAGAGTGTCTCTAGTAGAGTTCTATGTTTGTGAAGTATAGTTTAGATTAAAAAGAGTTGTAAAGAAAACAGAGTTTTTGAGAATAGAAATATGTATACAGATAAAGATAAAGATTGGGAGAGATGTTTATATATATAGAGCGAGAGAGAGAGAGAGAGAGAGAGAGAGTAAGTAAGATTCAGAGAGAGATTGAGAGAGAGAGAGAGATGTTTAACTACAAAAAGTACTAAACTATAAATGATATTTGTTTCTCGTTTTGTTTCTTGCACTACAAATCTGTATCGATGTGTGGTGATTTCCCATTTCTTTTGTAATTGATGATCAAATAAATTTGAGTTTTGAGTTTTGGTTTTTTTTTTTTGTTGAAAATCTGGAGAACGCATTAACTTTCAATCAAATACTTGGGCATAAGAATATTGTCCACATTCACAAACCAAAATTGGTTAGATATTTATGTATATATATTTAAATGTATATAGTATATATACTTGTATGCATATTGTATGTATATATAGAGAGTCAAATAAACCAACATACCAGAAAATCAATGTTAAACACAACGCAAAACTAAACTATACAAAAACCAAAACAACTTTCGAAAATCTCTGGGATGTGTTGTGGTTAAGAGAGTTCCATATTATATAGTGCATGTATATAACTAGATAAATGTGTGTCTCCGTTGAACTCTGGATCAGGGCGAGCGAGTTAAGAAACAGGTTGCAGGTGCAGAAAAAGAAGTTCTATGCAAAACTTACCTTTCGGGGGGGACGGGGGAGATTACAACTAGGCTAAATGTTTTAACATTAACATTTTAACATGCGTCACGCTTGGACGGAGCTGAACAGTTTGAACTTTGCATGTCCTGGCATTGGTTGTTGTTGTTGTTCTTGTTGTTGTTGTAGTTGTTGTTGTTATTGGAATAATTATTAACAGCAAGTTAGTAACTAAAGCCAGCACTAAGTAGTATAGCAGTATATATATGCATATAGATATATATGTATGTTACAGATGAAGGGTGCAGTTGAGCCAAAAAAGAGTTGATTCAAAAGGTGATTTAAGAGTTGAATACGTGATTGAGAGAGAGAGAGAAAGATTGAAGTAAAGTACATAAGTATATATATATATGTATATATATATATATTATATATAGCATATACATAAGCATACATATGTAGCATGTATGTAGTAAAAATGTTTATTATTAATTTCGGTTTAGCCAATTTTCTATTACAATAGAATACAAATGAAAATTCGAATTGTTCATTACGCCTAGGAATACAAATTCAACTTGTCATAATTATGTAGTTGTATATATATAATTATCAAATCAAATCAAAAGCTACATTTTTTTTAACAATATAACATGTGTGTAAAGTACATAAATGATTTGAGGTTTTGGTATTTTGGTATTTAAAAACTATCACTAGCATGAATAACAAATTAAGAGCGATATAGTCGCAATCAGACCGACTATTGCAATACCCTCTACACAGTTTCCAAGCATTTGCCATTATTCAAACTGAAAGCTATTTTTAATTATTGGGTATTATCTTTTCCTTGATCAGACGAACGATAAAAGCCACGATATTATCCAAGATATAGAAAATCTGTGGTAAGGGGGAGGGATTTATTTTGTTTTTGGTTTTTGGACTACTTACTGGCTAATTATCACTTGTTGAAAGAGAAACTAAAGACAATGAAAATGATTGAAATATTCTTTATACAGAGCTAAAAGCAACTACTTGGACATAATTAACATAAATTGATAAATTCATAAATTGTGTCTTGTCTACTCCTGGAGCTATCTAGAGTAGTAATTGTGATATGATATTGGACATATAGATCATATATAGCTTAACGATTAGGAATTAGATGACTTCTTCACTTTTGGTATAAACATAATGAGCAAAATTTCATTTGAGTTTTCAATGCGGCAATTGACAAGCATTCATCAGACTTGACTATTGCACAATACTTTTTCCTTTTCCACATCGCGTTAACCATTACAGGGGGTGAGGGGCACACTGACATACTACTACTATAAAGACATATATATATATATATATATATATGTGTATATATACAGAACAGAAACAGATTTATACAATTGCTTATGCCTAGTGTTCCAAGTGACTTATTAAGCTTACTTATGAATAGAGTATGATTGATGTGTGCTTAACTCATTTCATAAATATCTATTATATATAAATTTATTTTTATTTTTGTGTGTGTGTGTGTGTGTGGGAAAACTCTCTATAAATGTAAGTAACAAAATGTAATGAAATGTTTGAACTACAGATACGAGTACCTACTTAAGCGCTACATGCTTTAGCATTAACAACATGCATTCCAAATATATATGTGGTATGTGGTATGTGATTCAGTATTGATCGAGAGTACTTTCGAGTATCAAACATTCCAAGTAGTATGCAGTAGTAGTATGCAGTAGTATTAGTATATAGTAAGTTGTACGTATATAGATTCATGTATGCAACATCTGACAAGGTGCAACAAAGCGCGCATTTCATTTTCTATTCACTTTCATTCATTTTCGGAAAATGTTGTTCGATTTTGTCGTATGCAGTATGCAGCACTTCTTTTTGTGGAAGTTTCTTTGTATGCATATATATATATATGTATATATATGCATATATGTGTTTGTGTGTGTGTGTGTGTGCAGTCAAAAGTTTTCAATCTACTTGTAGCAATATTAGTATTCGATTAATAACTGTGCTTGCAGAATGAAAATCAACTTGATTAATCACAAAGTTCGACTACGAAACAATTTCAAGTTACGTGTTAATGTTTATGTGTGTGTGTGTGTGTGTGTGTATTTGTGTGTGTGTGTGTGTGTTAGCCATGATCTCTTACGAATATGTCTCTGTTATCTGTATGTACTTTTAACCGCTTCTAAGGGACTTAACGAATGTGTCTGTGTGTGTTTGTTGTTATTAATGTTGTTTGTTTGTTTGTTTGTTTTGTTATTGTTGTTGATCTATCTGTGCACAAATTGTTGCAGGAGCAGTTTTAGCCATGGCGTTAGGGTGATTATGATTAGATGGTTGTAACCGTTTGCGAATGAGTATAAACTTTTACTAGAATTGCACATATCTTCCTCACAAAAGCACATATGTCCATTGCCTGAACTTTCCATCATGCACACGTGATCGACCATGAATAAATTGATTTGTAATTGTGACGTACACATGCGTCGCACCACCTCGTAGGCTGCAAGACAAACGACAGAAGAGCATACAGAAAATATGTTGACTGGACACAATTGAGAAACCCCACCCACCCCTCCTAACTCATCTATGGCATTTTCCATTATACATTTTTAAGGCATATTTTACACAATCTGCTTTATCCAAAATTAAACGAGTGAAATTGATAATCACTATCTCAATTCTTCATTTATTTAAAAGCGATTTACAGATGTAAATATTTCTAGATCATATAGTAAAATAACGGAAATGAATACGGCAAAAAATATGGAATCAATTCACAATCTTTACTGGAGTGTTAACATATATATATTTATTTGTATATCTGACTTAAGGCAATATGGGAATTGTAATCGAATTTAATCGACTCAAATTCAGATACAGAATTTTGAATTTGGTACTTCCTGACAGGGATTTAAACAGTAATTGTTAGACGAAATTAAGAACTCAAACTGAAACGCGATTTAATTTGATTCTCTGCATAATTGTTGAGCTTTTTCTACATTAAAAAAAGTATATAAGAAATATTGAACTCCGAAACTATGTACCAATCTCTCGAGAGACAAAAATAATTAATAAACTTTCCACTTATGTAAAGAGTTCTGAAAGTGAAGATGGGCAAACCCACAACTAGCTCCCTGCTGACTACGCTTTTGGCACCTTGCAACCCCAACAGATGCCATTAGATGCAACAAGGATGCACATAGAGCATCGTGTAAGTTTTTGTGTACACCTTCAATTGGGACTTACGTGATCTTTGGTGTCGCACCATTTTCACACAGCAGCCGTTGCAGGTCATGAGGGGGGGCTGATCGCGCGGCAGGGCCGTGTAGTTGAAGGGGTCCTTGCAACGTGCATCCGTCCACGAATCGCACTCGTAGCAGTAGATGGAACGCGCTGCAGTATAAAGCACAAGATATATATTACAATTGGAACCGTGAAGCACTTTTCAAATCGATTTGCCCAAGACTACCCGACTAAGAGTCAGGCAATCGCAAGAACCTACATATATATTTATATAATAAATTGATATGTACAAAAGCAGTTATATACCATACATATATAGCTTATTATATATAGACAAGCATGCAGTTTCTGTAACAAAATGCAGTCAACGTGAATAGCAGAACATTAAAACAAATCAAAGAAGAGTTGCCTAAATTCACATGCTGAATTTGCTTATTTTATTGTGAAATTTCTTGCATTTTGATAGTCTAATTAGTGTTCAGTTTTAGATGGGATTAGGTTGGGTTATACTTCAACTTTGCCAAAAATAATAATAGAATAACTACATAATTGAAGTAGTTTACTCAATTCCTACTTATTGATAACTAAAACAATATTTGTGGCTAACAAAATGAGTCTGATTGAAAATCGGAAACTTGCGGGTGGAAACTGAAGAGTGTATTATAATGAGAGGACTTTCTAAAAGTCTATATATTCTTGTTGAAAGTCACATTCAATGATAATCTGAATTTAATAATGCAGCTCATTAGATTTTCGATTAATATCAAAATAAAGTGTCCAACTTGAAGTGCTTCAAGAAAGTAACTAACTAACTGACTCTAGAGTGCCAAAAATAACGACGTGCAATTGGTAAATTGTCAGAAAAATCATATTTGTTTTTAAGGATATAGAATATAAAATATAGAATTCTGCTTATAATACACATTGAATTGAAAAGGCATACACACACACATACATACACAACATACACACATACAGAGAAACATATAGAAGAGATAAATAGTTGTTGCAAAGTAGAAAAAGAATAAGGATGGCGTCATGAGGTCAAACGATTTGTGGTTGAGCAAGTGGAAGGACATGTGAGTATCCTTTTCGTGCCAGCTGAGGCGAACAGTCAATGAGAAAGATTCTTTTCTATTTTTTTTTTTTTTTTGGTTTTTTGGGGGTCTTCAAATATGCATAGTTTAAGCCAGGGTCGCAAACTGAAACAATAAATATTATTTCTTTCTAATTACTTTTGGTATTTGTTTCCAAATTTGTTCTTTTATTAAGCGATTTGGTTCTGTTTGTTGAAATTTGAAATTGAAATGGAATTTCGGGTTCTGAATTTCAATGGGTTAACTATGCTTAACGGTTTCGGTTTGACGGCCTGGCTTAAACATAAATAATTTGTGCTAAATATGAAATATATTTGCTTGTCAAGAATTGAGTTATGAGTCGGAAGGGCAATCAGCTTTGTTTTGGCATAAATCAAAAGAGAGAATGGGCAGGGCTGAGAGTAAATTTAGTAGGTATATCGAAAAAACATTTATAGTCAAATTGCATTGAGTATTCAGCGAGCCTTTTTGGGAACATAATGCCGATAAAGAAAACGTTCTGGATTGTATATATTTTTGTGTTCGTTCAGTTGAGTTTAGCCAATTAAAAATGTCACAATTAGAATATACATAATACTTATATGCATGACTTTTGTGTTGATTTTTGATTATTTTTTTAAAATAATTTAATTTAGTTCTTTGTTTGGTTTGGTTTTGTTTGGTTTTGGTTTTGGTTTGGTTTTTTCTTGTTTGCAAAAAGGTTATTTTATAAGTATGTATATTTAAGCATTTGTATATAGGCAGAGAGGATCAATGGATTCATACTTTGACATTCGGCTGAGGCTGATGGAATCCATACGAAAGTCAGAAATCCAAATATGGCTGCAAATAAACAATAAAAGGAAGAGCAAAGTAGAACACAGGATGATGATAAATGAAGTTCAACAGTTGCATGAAAATGGTTCTCGGGAAAGGGCAAATAAGACAGACAAACTGGATCTCGACATGAACATCAACAGCCAGCCAATGGAATGGAAACTAATTAGAAATTGGATACTTAAATTAACTTTGAATATATGTTTACTTTGGAATTCTCAACTTGTGGAGTTTCGATCAAATTGAAAGAAGTTAGTTAGGCAAAATGATATTGTTAATTAAGTTAGTTATGTGGAGAAATCTTAGACCTCGTTTAATATATAATCTGTGAGATTGTCATCCATTCCATGGCAGCTGGCTGTGCATGCCGGCAAGGAAAGGACTTAGACAGGACTTATACAAACTCTGGGCGAAGGGGGGTGAAAGGGATGCGCGCCACACACAATTAAAAACACACACAGTTAGGAAAACCTCACCTACGAGCATAATTAGCGAGTGTAGACAGAAAGAGAGGGGGAGAGAGAGAGAGAGAGATAGAGAGAGATAGAGTAATAGTGAGAGAGTGAAAGTGTGAGAGAGAGAGAGAGAGAGAGAGATCAGCTGTCGGAGAATGGGGAATTTTGAACACACACATTTTTATTTTTTTTTTTTTGGTGAAACAGTTACGCTTATAGATTTATATTTATATAGATATATATATATATATAGAGCTATACAGATTGATATTTGATTGTTGATAATGCATTTGTACAGTGTTTCTTTCCGTCACTTTACAACAATGTATGCAAGACATAATGCGAGAACGAGACGACACATTTGTGGCAATCGCACTCTTTAAATGCAGGACATGTGTGTGTGTGTGTGTCTCTGTGTGTGGGTGTGTGTTAGATATTTGGTTGGTTGTTTGGTTGAAATGTGGCCAAATTGTCTAAGGACGACGCTCAGAGTACAGAGCAATCGAAACGTACCAAAAAACTTAACCAAAACTTAACTCTTGTTTCATTTACGAGTATTACGAGTAGTTTGTTTTTTTTACATGGATTGTGGGTGGATTTGTTGTCTTAGCCTTAAATCTGCTCTATGCACCCTTGCAGAGTATCTAAAATTGAATTATAGTTGATTTATATCTATATGTATATATGAACTTGAGCGATCTCTCTTTTTTTCATGATTAATGTCAAATTAATTGCAAATGGAAATGGCTCTTTTTTTGCATTACTTTTTATTATCGATTTAGGTTAGCCAAAAGAATGTAAATATTTGAGACTTGTAGCTGGATACTGAAATCTACTGCAAGGGTGGTTTAAGCTTTGGCTAGCCAGAGAAAATGTATTTTTTTAATATATATTGTTTTTAGTACGAGTACATAACTAAATAATATACACAATTTGTTTAGTACGAACGCAAAAAGTATTCCAAAAAAAATGAAAATCATATGCAAAACGGAAACAGAAACAAACGACGCAAAATTCTGAAACGAAACTAAAACTTACTTGGAAAACAATTATCAGCCGTACCGAATTTTGCCAATGCCAAAATAACTTTTTGTACAATTTATTGTATTTTTTGTTTTGTTTTTGTTTTGTTTTACATAGAGAAAATAAATTGTGAAATCAAATTAATTATGGAAATCAATTGAAATATATTCCAGCTAATTGATAATAACAAATAACCTGTACTCTATGCACTCAATATGCCCTTTACAATGTTTATATATTTATTGTTGTTGTTGCTGTTTATTTTTTATTTTTGTTGCGATTCTTTCTTGTTTGTTTATTAGCATGTCACATCGCACTTCGCTGAGGCTGTCTGTGAATATGGATATATGGCGCATATCTCTATATATATATCGCAAGAAACTGTCCGGCTATTTTTGTACACTTCACACATTCTATATTGGTCCGCGATTAATTGTGAACATACAAATTATGAACTGCCGGTGGCAGTGGCAGCGTTGTACAATTTTTGATAACTAGATGGAAAACAGCTCATAAACAATCTGCGCTGAGTTCTTTGTTTTATTTCGTGGCGATTCGATTGAGCTAATAAAATGCGATGGGGCCCATAAAGCAGCTGCTTTGATTTTGCTTTTGTTACATTAATACACAAATCACACACAAATCATCAAATCAGTTTTTTGTTGGCCTAAACAGCGATTTCTTACCTGCCAAGGTGAGCAGCCCTTTCCCGGCTGCATTTGCTTTAGTCCACATCTTGTCTGGAAGGCTCAATCCGCACTTCTGTAAGAAATGTATATAGTTATATACAAATATACCTATATATTGTATATATATTGTATATATAGCTTACCTCGATTTGATAATGATTCTGCGTGAAAGTTTAAAAGGCCGTTTCGGCATAGAAGCGATGCAACTTCATAACTCCCTGGTTATAACGTCATCTTGCCAACTGCAAACGAGAAGATGTATCTATAATAATATATATAATATTAATAACAATAAATAATTGAGCAATCTCTACTCTTATTGTACCACCAATTAACTGATGAAGCCATTAAGTTCTTGTATTTCGCCAAAGAGTAAACAATTTTTATTCAGTTCCGTATTGTTGATATTAAAAGTAAATTGCTTTTGCCGAGTGTGCCACAAACGAATGGAATACTTAGTATTATATTTGAATTTATTTAAATAAATTTACGTGAAAGCATTTGTTTTGTGTGGGTGATTTAATTAAAAATGTAAAAATAAACACATTTTCCACGAAAATCGAATGAAACGAAAAAGTGATTTTCATCGCATCAAGGTCTAAATAATCTGATGATGATAGACATGTTTTGTGACAATTGAAGAGTTCCATAGAAACATCAAGTTTAGCTTTAAGCGAGTATAAACAAATTAACACTTCAAGAAATATGTTCTAGGCTAAAGTATATTACAGAAAATGCAGTTAGCTGGACACATTTATGAGCCATTAATTTAGTCCAAAAGCCAAAGCGATTATTATCAAATTTCCTCTTCACTTGCCACAACCATGAGCATATATATATGTATATATGTATGTATATGTATATAGTTGATTATGTATGCATATATATCGATGCAGATATGTATTTATGTTTGCATAGCAAACTAATAATAGCCACTCATAACCTCTAATATGTGTTCTAGGTCAATGTGTGAGAGACCCAAGTCAGGGCTGTTGCTGCTGCCACCGATGTCAAATCGAGTGTGTGGCAAATCATTTAAGTCTGTGTGTGTGTGAGTTCAATGAAAGTGTATATATATTTATGCAGTCGATACACATATGTGTCATCTATTTTGACTAGTGGCTTAAGTTAACATCCGATTCTTTTGCAAATTTAAAACTTACTTTGGCAAAGTGTCAACTGACAGATGCGCCAAATCAAATG
This sequence comes from Drosophila grimshawi, assembly GCF_018153295.1. Taxonomy (NCBI): domain Eukaryota; kingdom Metazoa; phylum Arthropoda; class Insecta; order Diptera; family Drosophilidae; genus Drosophila; species Drosophila grimshawi. Next base: position 11,221,892 of record NW_025062889.1, on the reverse strand, counting down.
GCGGAGAAGAGCAAAAGAATGTCGCACATTTGTTTTATTGACAGTTTTTAGGTTAAGGCTTTTTAAGCTTTTAATAGCCACTCGGAATTGTTCTATTGATTCTTGTTGTATCTCATTAAATAGTCGACATCGTTTGATTTATGGGGCAACAAGTGTGTTGTCTGGCTGCAAGCAGAGTGATAAGTGGCAGCCATATGAGATATGTAAGCAAATATTTAGCGAAGCGTATGATTAGCAAAGTGCTTTAATTGTTTAGTGCAGTTAAGTGTTTGTTATTGCCGGTTATTAAGAAAGTCCCACACAGCTGAGTGGGAGAGTGGGAGAGCTAAGAAAAATAGAGCAAAGAGAGGCAATGTAAACAACACACGCACACAACTAACAGTCCGCGCTCTTTCTCTCCCTCTCTCTCGCGCTCTCTTCGCGGCTCTCTTTGTCGCTTGCTCTCACTCTTTCACAGCTAGCGTGGCTGCGTGTTCCTTATGGCTCCCTTTCCCACACGCATCTGCAGCTGAAATGAACTTTTTGCTTTCTGTTTTTTTTTTATTTTTATTTTTATGACATTCTAGATGTGCAGATAAATGAAAGTTTAATTACCTTTTTGCACTAGCCACAGGATTTATATATTAGACACTGATTCAACGCTGGTCGTGTGCCGTTTACACTGTCCTGCAGCCCGTTTCAGAGGTCACGCGCAGGTGTTTGTTTCATAATATGTAAGTAGAAATCGATTTAGCCACCGACCAAAGTGGGCCAACTCAGAACCTAATGCAATTTATGCTCGCATTCATTTTGCCCGTTTTCTTTTGCCGTTGCGGGCGACATTCTCGATTTATTTTATTATTTTATTATATTTTTTTACTACTTTTTTTGTTGTATTTTTTGTATTTTTTTTTTGGTTTACAAGGCTAATTGTTGGCTTTATTTTTTGTTGTTTCGTATTGATTGGTTTTGCTTGTTTGCAGCACACACAACACAACGTTAACTCTAAATAGCATTTATTATTCACTCGATTTGTATATAGATATATGCATATTTAATTTAACAAATTTTCTGCTGCGATTTGTGTGAGCTTCGTTAGTTTAGTTATTTATCATTTTGCTTGTATCATTGGAAATGTCGAGCGACGAACGTGGGAGGTTGTATCTTTTATGCTAACTAAGCAGCCAACACGCAACAACATCAACTGAACTGAGGCAATGCGCCAAACTTTTCATTTTCCTTACGCTTCTCGCGACTTTGGCGCATCTCATTTCTCTGGCTATTTTCGAACACTGTTTGACGTCTATGTGTGTGTGTGTGTGTGCATTCTACTGTTAAGCTTCTGGCGCCAATATTGTGCAGTGTTCTCAAGTGCCGCAAAAAGCTTACGCGATGAGCTTTTCAACGGTTCTCATTCAAATTTCTACCTAAAAAATCCTGCGTAATTTATTTATTTTTGTAAATTTTTATTGTGAACTCATGTGTAGAAGCAGTTGTTTGAGTTTGTGTGTGTGTGTTTGAGTTAAGCACAGCTTATATTTAACAGATATTAGTTTATAAAAATGATTTCGCATAAATAAATACATAAATACATCGTAAATACAAAAAATTAACATGTAATATGCAAAAATTATTCAAGATTATAACGAAACGGAACCAAGACAAGGAAGTTCAATCATCGCATATTCCATTTCAATTCTTGTGAGCATTTGAATTGGACTCGCAGCACTCGAGTTGCCTTGATGTGCGTGTGTGTGTGTGTGTGTGTGATGTGGCTATAATAATCAGCGGATATGAGCAATGTGTTTCTCTCCTGTCTTAGGCAAAGTCGCGAGATCCTTCCAGTTTGCGCAGCTGTGTGAAATGTGAAAGGGAATTGAGACATTTAATGGAATCCATTTTGTTGCTGAATGCATTTTCAATGTGGTATTTACACTGAGTGTTGTCTGTGAGTGCGTATGAGTGAGTGTATGAGTGTGTGTGTATGTGTGTGTGTGTGTGTAGTCTCAATAGAAACTCTTATCGTGCCAGGCCGCAAATGCTCTCACCTCACGTTCGTCGGCATGTGTGCGATATTTCTCAGCGGTTTCGTTGCTCTTCGCTGGCGCCTTAGCCTCCAGCACCTGGGTGTAGAGCAGAGCAGCTGCCACACCGCCCAGCACCGGTCCCACCCAGTACACCCAATGGGCGTTCCAGTTGTCGGTGGCAAAGGCGGTGCCCAGTGTACGAGCCGGATTCATGCTGGCGCCCGTATAGTGAATTGTGCCCAGATGACCCAATGTGACCGACATGCCAATGGCCAGCGGAGCAGTGTATCGCGAGTCCGGTTTGTGGCCATCGCAGGCACCGAACACGGTCAACACCAGCACCAAGCCGAGGAAGAACTCAATGCCCAGTCCCTGGAGCTCACTGATATTTGGGGCCAGATTAGTGTGGCCCAATCCGTTGTGATAGTTCGAGTCCAGCAGGATCTGCAGGGGAGGACAATAATCCAAGAATGAGTTAGCCTAGATAAGAAATTGCATTCTAAAAGTAACATAGACTCAAAATCTATTCAGTCTAGAATGAAACATGTTAAATTGATTGAAATGAAGATAATAACTTAGTTCAAGTTGGTTCATCATAAAAAACAGAGTTTAGATATAAGATTCTTGACTGCTTAAATTGTCAAAGGGTTGATTTATATTTCTGGGCAGAAGAACAAATTCCTTAGTAAGAATCTTCAATAACTGCTGCCAAAGGCAGAGTCTCAAATAAGTCACGTTTTTTCTACTTTTTAGAGATGTGTTTCTAAGGAATATAAAGTATTTCTAAACTCGAACCCAAACTCACCTTGACACATGCTGTGCCGGCAATGGCGCCCAGACACTGGAACACAATGTAGAAGACAGCGCGAAGGACGCTAATCCTGCCAGCTACCAACATGGCAACGGTAACAGCAGGATTAACATGACCTCCACTCAAATGGCCGATGATCTGAAATAAAAATGTGTTGTAAATTCGATTAAAGTTGACAATTGAATGTTAACAACTCCACTCACCGTAATGGCCATGAAGACGCCCAGTCCAAAGGCGAGAGCCTTAAAGGTGCCATCCTCCTGCTGGGTGCAGGCGCCACAGGCGAAAAAGTTCAATATCAAATTGCCAATGAATTCGGCGATGAGCGCCTGCCACAGACGCAAATCCTTCGATTTGAATTCATTGAGGCCCAGCGAGTACTCGTATTTGCCCATCTTCTTCAGGTGACGATCAGCCAGACAATGAGTCCACACACACTGAAAGAAACAAGTGGCACGTACATAAATCCCAGACCATTAATTATGCACTCAAGTTGGATGTGAACAATTGTCAAACATGATTCGTCGTTGTCGTCGTCGTCGGCACAAGTGAACGATGACCGCATTTGAATGCAGCTCTTAATACGGGCATGACTATAAGACGACTCGACCAGTCAGCCAGACCAGACAGAGCCAATGGAATGGTTAATACTTGGACGGTGCCCACACTTTTGTAGTGCGTCAAATTAGAGTCGGCGATGATAGCCACTTCCGTTGGATGACATCGTTGACATGGCACCTAATTGGCCATAGACGATACCATCGCCAAATATAGACAACTACACACTGCAAATTAACTTGGATCGTAGCATTTACATATGGATTGTAATTAAATAAATCATTTGAAACGGCATAAAGAAATTGAAAATAATTAGGCACATTTAAGTTTCGAGAAGCACGATTTCATTTTCAAAATCTATTTCAAAAATCTATCTCCACTTGAAAACATATCCAAATATTCAAAAGCAATTGCTTTTTGTGGTTTCTGTGGTTTGGCCTTCGGATAAATAATGTATTTATATAATAACAGAGCTTCTATTGCGAAAAGTTCCCTTTAGGGACGGCTATGCTTAATTTGAAAATGGAAGCACGATTTTAAATCGATTCATGAACGGTTTTAGCAACAACAAAAAAAGAAGAAGAAAAATGGCATGTGGTCTACACCAATACTGCATTGAAAATTCGAAGCACGATTTGAAGTCGATTCAATTAAGAGTTGTACCTGGAGACGATTTCAAATTGTGCACAGCAACAACTTTGTCAATATTCAAAAATACAAACTTTCGGTGAGTATTTATTATCAGGAACAAGATCTCTCTCGAAAAATCCACTTAGAGTCGTTCAAAATTGTTCACTGAGTTGAAGAAAATTCAACTGCAGTTCAAGAAACTCAACTGCTTTGATTTAATTAGGACTTAAGCTTGCCATAGACTTATAGTCTTAATATATAGGAGATATAATATTTTCTTATCTCAAGACTCTGTTTCGAAGCATTATCAAATTGATTAGCTATAGAGATGGGAAACAAATAATTAAACATTTAATTGCCAAATGAAGTCATAAAATCTGTGTAAATATTAAATAGCAAATATTGGCAAGAGAATAACCGCAAAAGTCAATAAAAAACTTAAGCTGCAGGCTAATTGAACGTGTGCCGCTTGAATCTGGGGATTAGCAACGACTTCTAGTTCTAGTTGGCCAAGGCAATTACTCAGCAGGCTAGCTGGCTGGCTGGCTATGGCCAGAACCACTGTTTACAGCTGTATACATATTTGGCACAACTGTTAGCCAGAACGCAACGCGGTCAAGAGCAGGCAGCCAGCCCAAAAATGGGCTATAAGCAGTTGGCCATGCCCCCTCACACAACATCAACAGATACAAAAACAGCAACAACAACAACAAAAACAACAATAACAACAAATATTCTATCTATTTATTCTAAACTAAAAGGCCTGACATTAATATCAATCAGCCATTATTCAATGTTGAATTTTTAATGAACAACTTTAGACTGGGCTAGTATTTTATGTGTGTTTTTTTCAATAGTTTTTTTTTATTTTTAGTTATCTTATTTTTATTCTATTGTATCATAATACGTGGTGACGTATCTCGAAGAGTAATATATTTAAATATAGCTCAATAAATTTGTTAAATGTGTACACAAATAAAACAAATACAAACAACATCGAATAAATATATTTGAATAAACAACTTAAAGTTGCAAAGCACTTTATTGACAAATTCTAGATATGATAATTGAATCTGGTTTAATACTGATCATGACTGCAGCGTAACCTAGAACTGAACTCATACTTCATCTCATCGATTCCTTGTGATGCATTCGAGTACTGTGCACATAAATCAATATCATGCGAATGATTTCGAGTACTCATTCCATGTCGATATCGAGTTCAATTGTTTGCTGGCGGGTTCTCTTAATAGATAAACGTTCATGGTGACATCTTGTTTATTTGGTGAATTGACAAATATATCTTACTTTAATTGACAGGCCCAATAGCCGCACCTACAACATTCTGGCTTTTTGTTGTGGTTCTACGCATTACAATCGCATTCGTCTATGCTGAGATCATAAAACAGAAAATTTGAATTGATTCTATTCTCGTTATGCTCTGACTCACATTGGAACAGGTTCTGTAATCGCCAATACAATTAAATTTAAATTTTATGTTTTATTGCTGATCGAACTTTAGATGTGAACATAAAATTTAAATAAAATCACAACAAGAATGAACTATGAGCGTTTCTTTGTTGTTTTGATTTATGGTTTCAGATTAACGAATGTCAAGTTCGACGAATTTCAAACTGGTTTCGTTCAAAGACATTTCTCATTTTCACATCGAAACAAATATTATTCATCTAAGTGCAGTTAGTAATGGGTTTTTGATGCATATAATTAGCTTAGTTTATTACATGGAAGTTTATTACACATTTAATTGTTCTCCACCAACATTCCAGTCAAGATATTTTACGGATTTAGCCAACACCTGCCTCAAAGTACAATTAACAATTGAATTTTTGAAGTGGCAATCGTATAATAATAATGACAACAACAATGATAGCGTGTTCCAGTTGTCGTTATAATTATTAATCAGAAGACGCTTATCTGTTAATGATTGGCGTTAACAAATAATGAAATCATACAGACTGATTAAAAACAAGCTATGGGCTATGGCCAAAGAATACCTTTTCGCAAAATTGTAAATCAAAACCATATTCGATTATTTTTGTAATATTCTCGTGTTGGCAATCCGTTCGTGATATTTTCCATAAAATTGGCTATTGTTCGTCTGGTCGAAATGTTTGCTCAACAAATTAGCACAAACGGCTCGAACAAGACACACAAATTAACTGAATTCTTGCACACAATGCAACAAAAGACGCCGCCGCCGCCGCCACGAAATACAGCAACAACAACAACAACAACAACAACAATAAGTAAAACAATAAAAATGCAAAACATAAAGAAATATTTAAACTGCATTCTGACACCTACACAGCTTGATTTCAAATTCACAACAAATTTTCGATTACAAGTTGCGTTTTTTTTAATAATGAAAAAAGTATTCACACATTTCAAATACATGCACGGAACCAGTCATATAAAAGTTCACGAAGTGCTGTTAACTTGAATATCAATTACTCAACAGAAAGTACACTCAAATAATGCCATAAAATGCATTTGTTCATGTATATTTTGAGACGGGGTAATACTTTAATTTTAACATTTGACAAGTCAATGCCTCATAATGATGTCACCTAATGCATATGCTAATAAAAACATCTATCTCAATTCTAGACCATTTTCATTTGTAAATACAAATGTATATTTTTGGTTAGCAAGTTTTTTCTCTTTTAATTGTTTGACATAAAAAGTAAGTACTTTATTTTTAACAAAAAAAGGAATGCGACAAGTGGCCAAGCGTAGGAGTCATTTAAATTACAGAGCTGATCTAATGTCGGTTGACTTTAATCAATTTAGCAGTTCTTTTATATATATATATATATATATATATATATATATATATATATATAAGTGGTATTTTTGAGATTAGCCAGAAAGAGTCCATTTCTGGCGTCTGACGACATGTTTTTGATATTATCGCTAGCATTGCTCTGTATAACAACTGTTGATATCATCATCATCGTCACTTAAATAGAAATAAAACTCACTTAAACTTAAAATGGACATTTGTATGCTTCGCCAGATGTTCTGTACCCTACTCACATTGATATGGAGTCAGAGATTAAAAATACAAGAAAAAAACCATACAAAAAATGAAGGTCAGAGCAAGAGAGTTGGAGCTATAAAGTAATGCTGGCTCAAAGCCACAAAAACTATTCGGATGTATTTTAATTCATTTGTTCATCTAATTGAGACGAAGCCCAGTGATTAGTGGGCCTAATTAGCTACACAACAGAGCTCAACTATGTTATGAATATACAAAATTAAAGGTATAATGTGCTCATATACAAATAAATGTTCGCATCATTTTACGCATCGGCGCGCCTTAAAATAAGAGAAACATATACGTATTTTTCTATATAAATAGTGTAATTTGTGTGTTAACCAAATTTTAATGCTCTGCTAGACATTTTTATTTTATTTTATTAATTCTTTTTTTGGCATCATTTTCTAAGTAAATCATATCTTTCGATCTACATGCATGTAAATATATAAAACATATCATTGCCAAGTGGTTTCCTAGAAACATTTGTTTTATTTTCACATAAAATATTGGACTGTATATTTATTTATTTTTTATTTTATTTTCTTTTATTTTACAACACATGTTTCTTTGGTTGAGATAATCTTGTTGGTTTTGGCGTTTAAAAGAGGAGCAAATTAAAAAAAAGGCAACAAAAGGGAAATTAGAAATATTCCAAAGTACAGTTTCAATCTGCATTTGTATTGGTTTCTTAACTCACATTTCGAAACTGCTTTTTTCTAGCACTTTTGCATATTTACCTTTTTAGTGAAATATATTTGAAGAATATGCTTTACGGCTTTTTGACACCTTTGGTGTATGCAATAAATGCCACCTTTGCAATGATCGTACAACAGTAAAACAGTACACACAGAGTAAACCGAACACTTTAATTATTTTTACTGGAATATATATATATATATATATCTCGCTTCTTCTCACTCTTTCTCCTTCTCCCTCTGAGCGATCAATGTTTGTGATCCGCGCACTTTGACTCAACAACAAACACTGCGCGCCACAAAACCAGCAAAGCTTTGAAGACGGTGAAAAAGAAACAAAAAAAAAGGCAGGCAGGCAGCGCAATGCTTCGCACAGTGGGCTTTTTCCATTAAAAAGCTGGGTAAAATATTTTTATTTATATTTTTGAGTGCAGTTCACAGCTAATAAAAAAATGTTTATTATCATCATTTTTTTGGGCGTGTTTTCTTAGCAGATATATTTCAAAAGTATAAGTGAAAATGTCGGATTGAGTTATGTCTTTAGTCGAAAGAATACTATTTTTGTATCTGAATACATGTATGTAAATATATATTTTGAAAGTATAAGTGAAAATGGCGACATGAGCTATATCTATAGTCGAAAAAATATTATTTTTGTATTCGTAAAGTTGCGGTTTTATTTATTTTGTGCTTATATATAATGTGTGTGTACTTGTGTTTTAGTGTTATCAGTTTTATCTACACGACATAACATATTTTAAATTAGTTTCGGGCTGTTAACTGTGAAGAACCGACTTAAGTCGTCTAAGCTGTAAAAAGATATGATTTGTTCTCTATTGTTGCTGTCAGGCACTGACATTGCGATTAGCATGCCAAAACATTCAGGTGTCTATTGGCGTCAAGTGTTAAGTAATATTATGTAGCCTTATTAGTAATATTATGTAGAATTTTTACTCCTCAACCATTTTTTTTTTTTATAAATTGAAAGCTAACGAACTTATAACTAAACTTATCTTTTGAAGTTTGTAAAGCATTGAGTAAGATATATTTGACTACAAATTCTTGATCAACATCACTAGCCGAGTCGAAACAAACAAATTCCTCAGTTTTAAAGCTTTCTTTTCATTTATTCGTGCTTTTGCTGTAAGCAGAATATATATCCGAATTACTATATCTTTTAGCGATCGGTAGAAAGATGAGTTCTTGTATACAACATTTTTATTCAATTGGATATTCAAGCCAAACTTAATCAAAATAATACTATATAAAATAGATCCCATTGAAAAAACTTGTTCGGTTTTATTAACTTATTGTGAAACTTGTAACTTTTATATGCCTCCTTTCTCAGTTGTAATATTTAAATTAGAGTTTTGTGAACCACAATGCACTGCTCCCATTGCAGCTGATTGCGGTGTTTGTTCAGCTAAATTGCTCATTCCACTGTGCGATGCTAAGTCAGTCGAAGTAATTAGCAAAGAGTTGTAAACGAGCAGTTAAAAGATGAGCAGCAACAAGGCAGGAGAGGCAAGGAGGAGAGCACCGTGAGAGCATTTGTGAGAGATGTGAACGCGTGCCAAGGAGAAGCTGCGTTGCTGTTCGTTCTTGTTGTTGAACGCTGCAATGCCCATCAAAGTGTGAGCTTCACTTGGATATACGCCTAATGATAAGGCAAAAGTGGGGATGGGGTGTGGAGTTAGCGATGATACCATGATCAATGTGTGATACGTCAATTGTGACGCGAGCGTTGCGCAATTACTTCCAATTCGTAAGTAAATAAACATGTGCAATCAGCCATGTACACACGTTCATTCTTTTGTTTTATGATCTGTTTAAATATTTAAGCATTTATTGGTGCAAATACAAAAAATATATATAAAAAAATGTATACAACACCCCAGGGACCCGATTCTCGCGTAACGCTTGCGTAAAGGTTTCCACCGGTCGCTTTTAATTTTGTGCACTTTTCAAGGCGCTTATCATGCCGCAAACGAACACCAAACACAGTTCGAACATTTCTCTGGATTTGATTTTTAATTAATTTACTGCAGCTCGAACTTTTCCACTGTGGCATGCCGTATAATTAGACTCTGATTTGTTTGCTCTGCATTTATATTGTTAAAGTTGTCACTTTCAATTTGCTTTATGGCCCCTCATCAACCATTATGACGATGATCATGTGAGTATGGGTGGGTGTGTTTTGGAAGGCGATCCGATTTCAGACTGTCAAGTCAAGTCCCGTGACATGCGGCTAATTGTTGCCACTGCCTATAGCTGAATTTCAGTTTGGTTCAGTTGCCAGCGAAGTAGTTGGAAAAATGATTGTTTCTCTCAAAATTTAATAAAAATTTTACTGACAAGCGAAATACAGATATAACATAATTCGGTAAATGTCTTTAACTATATCTGTAAGCAATTAGTTAATGAGGATAGGCCATTTTAAACAATCGTTAAAAATTGTAAGTAAAGTAAAGAAAGTTTTTACTGCAAGCAACTGCGATAAGAATTGTAGCATACTTTTATGAGGTGACATAAATTGTAATTGGGTTGCGTCTCGGCTAGGCTGTTATTTTAATTACTTCGAATTGCAAGCCATAAATTCGAAATCTTTATTTCGTTTTGCTCAAACTTAATACTAATTTAGATGCATGTATTGAAATGAAAAAGTCTAATTACATGCTTGAAATATATAAACGTATTTAGGCGAATTTATTTCTATATAAACATGTGACACATGTAGATTTAATTACTGTTCCACAACATTATCAGGTCTTTGTAGAAATTGTACTAAAAATGAGCAAAATTACAGCTTACTCATATAACAAAAAAAAATCGAGAAGTCATGGCGACGATTCAATACTCTTAAAGACAGGAGTCAGTTTGCTACTATGTCAAATTGAGTATAACGAAGACTCAAGAGAAGTCATGTCTGGAGCTAAAGATAATTCTATATGTATTATGTTCCTTGTGATATATGTTGAAATATTTACTTTACTTTATTGTAGCACTACGCATATATCGATATAAAATATTAGAACTTACCTTTGTTCCACACAGAGCTATATGATATAGTGTTGCGATCCGGTCTTATACTTCATGAACATATTTAAATATCCTCTACAAGGGTAACAGCACTCTTGTCCCGTTTCCGCCTCAAGCTGACTTTCATTATTCAAATTTATGAGTCGCAGAAGGGACATTTGACATTTTGACTGGAACAACGCCCAGTTGGAGTGCCAGGACTATTGTTGTCCTTGAACTTAAGAGGCTCAGCATGACAGAGCACTATATTTGCATACAGCTATGAATTGTGGCGAGGATTAGGTAAGCTTTGAAGCTACCTACGACTTGTGACGGGAATAACAAATGCAAAGCCAGATATACAACCCTGGAGGGGGTCAATCAATTAAGCAAATTAAGTTAAGTAAAGTGCGCACTAAAAGTTCTAACTGAAATTACAGTGCGGAAGCTTATTGAAATTTGCATGCAGCTCCGTTTATTTCTGGTTACAGTTCTGGCCAAGTTAGAGATTAACAAATCTGTCGCTTATCAGCCGAAAGCAAACATATTTTCATCAATTGTGCTTTTTTCGTTTAATGTTCCCATGCCCATTACCCATTACCCATTACCCATTCCGATTTCGATGCTAATGGGCTCTTAACAGAAACACGTACGATTTTTTAGCAGCCGTGCCCAAGTTACAAAAAGCAAACACAACCAAAAAAAAACAAAAAAAAGCCGGCAGCCTGCAAAAAGTTAACTAGCAAAAAAGAAGAAAACAAAAATTGAGAAACTTTTCTTGGTATTTGGCTAAGTAAATACGAGTATTTTATACAACAATTAAATAAACAACAAATGGCCAACACAACAGCCAAAAAAACACACACACTTGAGTGTGTCAATCAATTCTCTTCCATTTTTTTCATTCTGCTGGTACTCAAGTGTTAGCGGCAAAAACTTATAAAAAAAAAGCCAAAAGCCAAAACTGAAATTGTTAATTGCCTGAAATTTTAGTTGCGCACGCGTTCGCTGGCAGGAAGTGCCCCAAGACGATGCCTCATCTGTCAGAACTGACCGCTCTTCATACACTGCGAGCAGAGTATAAGTTTTCAAGCATCCCGTACGACAGAGTTTAGACTAGAGTAGCTGCTACAGAGCATATCCTAGTCGAATAATACATGTTCATCTAAAAATAAGTAGTCTCAACCAATTCAAAATATAATTTAACTATGATCGCATATAGAAAGCTAACGCTTCTTTAGTTAATTAGTATACTATACAATTAAGTTCTGAATGGAATAATCTGTTGTTTTTTTAATAAATACTCGATAGACAGATATATTTTTAATTGTATAGCTTGTAAGGCGTCTAATGCGTAGATTGTACGAGTTTCAATAGCCAAGTCGTGACACATATATATATATATAAATATATAGATGTATTTGCATTGTTAAGACTAAAGCAAACGCCCCCATCATTTTTGGGGGTACTTTGGAGAATTTCCCACGATATGCGTGTGTCAAGTTGATATATCATTTAGTCAATAGCTCGACACAACAATTTTGAGCAACAATAATGACAACACTTAATGCTTGAAGTAACAGTTAGTCATAGTCCATGACAAGATCAGCACTGACTGCAACATACAAGCCAAAGCGGTAAAATAAGCATTTGGCCAAAACCAACAAGACGATGAATTTTAGCCGCAAGCAGCGGCCTTATTGAAACACAAGTGTGGGTACACCTCACAAATGTTTGTTGCTCAAAATATATATGCATATAGGTATATAGGCATAAGTATAAGGTACAAATCGTAGCTCTTGTGGGAGAGGGGCAGAGAGACGTCAAAGTACACTCTGAAAAATAAGTGCAGACTTGATAAAAACTTTTTAAATAGATAAAAAATTAATTAAATATTGAAAATAGAAAAATACACGCTGAAAAAAAAGTTGTATTATATTGTGAAGAGCAGACTTGTTATTTGAATTAGAATTGAATTGAAATTATAAATATAAAAATACAAATATGTTTTTTAGTATATGTGCACAAGGATTTAGTTTGTCTATTTCGAATTGAATTAGAATTGAATTAAGATTAAAAATAGTATTTAGACACTCTATTCTTAAAGCCAGACCTGCTATTTATTTTATACATTTATTAAAAATATTCCAAAAATATTTGTAAATTTAGAAATCTTTCTTTTCTTATATTTGTTTCGATTCATGATCATATTTTTGTGCAAGTGTATGACGCTGGTGATTTGGCGTTAGAGGGACAGGCGGGACCCGTATACGGATTCGGATTGAAAGTGACTCAACTCAATTCACGCATTGGGCTCTGGCAAAGAAACAGTTGCCGTACAAAGATTGATGGATGAAGTTGAAGCTGCGCTCTGAAGTGTCAAAGCTGCAGCTCAGCATTGAGACGACGATGCCGACATTGACCTTTATTTGGCTAGGTGTCCATGTCTGTGTGTGTGTGTGTGTGTCCATGTGTGTGTGTGGCTAGAGCACAATTAATGAAGCGCTCATAACTCAGTAAGCAAAACAATTGCACGTGGCACGTTCCTCCAGCCAGACCCACCTGACTTAACCACAAACTGAACCAATTTTCACAAATTTCGATCAAGTTTTTGTCTACAATTTTTGGCAATTTCATGGCTCGATTTGTACTGACTCATGTGCGTTTATTGCCTGGTAATTTTTGGCCAATTCAGTTCAATTCATGATGAACAGCGTCAATAACTGGAATTCATTGGGCCAACAACTACAACAACTACAACTAGCACCACCAACGCTGGCCAATTTCAATCTTAGATATTGTGGTGCTCCAAACATTTCTCGTCTGGAAGCGCGCGCAATTACAGCCATCATTTTGGCCAACAACTTTGGCTTCAATAGCAGTTTCAATGTCACCAACAATAGCTTCGTTCATTGAATGACTATTTGTAAAATTTGGCGGCTTGATTTAGTTTTTGTCTTCTCATTTTTGTTTTGTGCACTTGCAACAATTGACTGAAGAAAATATTAACTAATTTTTGTTTGTCATCTGGCAACTGCACTTGCAGACTTATTCAACTTAACTTTAGCTAGTTAAGATTTAAAAAAATGCAATGCATACTTTGGTTAAGGGATAAACAAAATTACTTCAAAATACTGTGATATTTATCTGTATGACAATGGGGGTTTTTGATATTAGTCCATAGTTTTGCCGATGGTTTCGTCGGCTTATTATTAATATTAATAAATCCCACGAAGTCCCATACTGGTTATCTTGATTTATTGTCTGTACAAATCTGATTTTTTGTGGTAGCTGCAATGAAAATTTATGCAAAATAAAAACAAAAATGGACATCAAATTTGAGAGACATTTTATATCCATTTCTGTTTGTATATTTGGCAGCAAGGAAATTAATTAAATTGCTTGAAAGTTGCGAGTGCTAAATTTGTATCTAAATGTGTATTTGTCAGTCTGCAAAGATTACATCACTGAATTGAGTTTTGCGAGTTTGTTTTCAACTCTTCTTTAGTTTTCTAATCACAAAAGTCATCTAAGCTGCTACAAAGAAGAATTTGTTTTCAACTCAACATTCTTGAACCAAAAGATTGATGAATTCTTTCGAAATGTTGCCATGTTTCCTCGCCCGTAATTGATTCGATACGTTAAATTCTAACACTATACTTACAATTAAAGTCAAGAAGTCTTAAATAAAATAGCTTGAGATGTGGCATCTGTCAGTTTGAAAACATTTGCATGGACATCTAATTGGTTTAATGAGAATGCGAAGCGCATTTTAAACTAGAAACAAAGATCAGACTGTCAAATGTTCGATATAATCTTGGGTAGTATCATCAATTTGAATAATTTCACATCATTTGTGCGAATTTTTAACTGCCTTTGATTTCGCACCGTTTTTATGATCGTACATATAATAAACAGCCAACCTGAATTATTTGTTTTTTGGTTTTTTTGTTTTGTTTTCTTTTTTGCGGAGTAAATAAAACATCTGTCTGGCATACTTATATTGAAAAAAGTGCGCGGTTTTATATATTTTCATCAGTATTTTGTTTTGTTTTGCTTTTCTGTATGATATATATGTGTTTTTGTTTATTCGTCTGTTTTTGTCATTTGTTTTGTCAATAATTTGGAACTGTTGCTCGAGCCTGAAATAAATATGACAAGGTTTCTGTGTGGGTGTTGTTGGATATTTATAAGCACCCTATTAACGGTTTGAATAACTCTAATGGTGCAATGGTAATCAATATTAAAGCCAAACAGGGCCAAGCGAAATTTTTGCGGGAAAAGTGAGTGAAAAATGAAAGGTGATAAGCGGCCATCATGCATAACCCATTAGCGTGGCTGAAAAGAGTTCACTAACTTGGAACCAAATGCTATTAAAATCAGCAATGGAAAGCCCCTTTTCACTATCAGATATTACGAGTACGAGTATTACGAGGTCTTCGTTAGTTTTGCGGCAATATGGCTTACCGTTAATCAGCTGAAAGAATTATGTTCTTCAGACTGATAAGGCCTTTAGCATTGAGTGCCTTAATCAGTTCTGCGCCTATCGATTGGAATTTCTCGAGTGGCAAATTCCAATTTGATGTCTTTAAATAATGTGCAAAAGAAGTGAGAGAGAAAACTCTCGTCAAAATTCAATTGTCAATCGGAATAGAGCAAAATTCGTTTATAAATATTGGGAACTACAAGAATTACGTGAGGATATGAGAAGTGTGGAGATCGTTGGATAGATGCACATGCAGAGCTTCATCTTATTGGCCAATTGGCCAATCAGTCTTGGCTGGCCAACAAAAGAAATAAAGAGAGAGTTGTGAACATTTGTTCCAGTTGCTCTCTCTCTCTCTCGCTCTCTCTCGCGGCGCGTTAAATTAATCAATTAAAAATAAAAAATAATAATGAGTGCTGCTAATAGCTTTTTTTGCATAGAATGACATAAGGAAATACATTTTGTACACAAGTTCACGCTTGACTACGTTCGACTACAAAATTCCTAAACTATAGAAAAACTGATAAAAAAATAAAAAAAAACACACCTCTGCGCTGCAAACTCTGTGGCAGCACATAATTTGTATGTGAACTGTAAAAAAGAATGCCAAAAAAAGAAGAAAAATGGTGCTAATTAAGTCATAAGGGCCAACCAAAAGCAAGTCCTTTAACAAGAAGCCCAAGCGCCAAGCCCAAAAGTCAAAACGGGCCTGCGTTGCAGTCGCAGTCGCTGCTAACATGAACGCAGCCACAGTCGCAGTTGCTGCCGACGTCGCAGTCAGCGTCAGCGTCAGCGTTAGACCGACAGAGAGTATATCAGTTACAGACACAGCGCCAGCAACGTTTATTTGCGCTCGAGCAGCGAACGTGGCCGCAAGCAAAAGCAAAAGCAAAACCAAAAAAAGTAAAAGCAAAATCAGCAACAAATCGAATTGAATTAAATCAAATCGAATTGAATTAAATCGAAGCGAGTCGAGCAAAACATAAACCTGGCCAAAGAAAAGAAAAACAGTCGGTGTCAGAAAGTCTTAAAGATAGTTCAGTTCGTCAAGTGCTCACAAAATTATATTTCATTTATAATTTCGAAACGACTCAAAATTTGTGAAAATTTTGGATAATTGTGCGTTAAAGTTAAGCGCGCTTTCATTTCCCGTTACAAACTCAATTAAACGATCGCGCATCGAGAAAAAAGAGGGAGATACGCGCTGGTAATTAATTGCCGTTAAGTGAAATTGTCAAGACTGTAATTCACAATTTGTGTTGGGCGTTTTGGTTTTGCGCAATAGAAGTCGCTTTTCGCTTTTACAATTTCGAATTCAATTTTAATGGTCAAGAGACTGTTGGCCATTGTGCAATCAACCAACCAAGCAAGCAAGCAGCCAACCTACCAGCCAGCCACTTAACCTTAACAATTATTGTTATTTGGCAATAAGAGATTTTGGCACAATCATTTGATTCAAGTGCGCCCAAATACAACCAAATACAACAAATACCAAAGCGCACTTTTACAACCCAACCACAAACGAAAGCAAGACAACAACAGCAACAACCAACAAGCAACAACCAACAGCAACAACAACAGCAAAAGCAGCAACAACAAAATCGAACCCACGCGTCGCTTAACTCGAGTAGCAGAAACAGCAGCCAAAGAAGCAGCAGCAGAAATAGTGCAAAATGGTTGAGAAAACAGGTGAGTGCAAAAGTTGAAGCAAAAGCGTGGAACGCTGCATGAATGATTTGGGGAAATTTCAAGTGTTTCTCTCTGTGTATGTGTGTGTGTGTGTGTCTGAAGGTTAACGGTAACGAAAGGTGTGCAAAATTGATTCGTGTGTGGAATATGTGATGGAAAATTAAAATTGTAGAAAGCTCCATTAAAAAATACACCTACCTTAACTCAAGCCAAACTCTTTTTTCTCTCTTCATATATTTACAAACTTAATGCAGATGTTTTGTTTAATTTCGCGCAAAATTGCCAAAATAGAATTATACGCTTGCCAACAAGCATGAAGTGAGGCACTTAAATTGTTTGTCAAATTTAATTAATCATCATTTTCAGTTAGCTGTGTTAGTTGTCTGCTTGGACTCGAAAAGCTGCACTTTTTTTAATAAGTTTTTCATTACTTCTTTAAAACATAGCCAAGCCTCAGTTTAATATTTAGTTTTTGATTTTAATTTTTGTATTGTTGGTAGAAGAAAGCTGTTATTTAATGGACTTTCGATTTCAGTATTTCCACAAAAATAAATCAAAAATAATTATGCGAGCATTAGCTTGGCAATTATTTTCAAAATTCTACTATCAGCTAATATATGCAAATTGACATTTGACAAGCAAGCTAAGCTTTTGTAAGTCCTAAGGGGGTTTGATTTTTTTTTACTGATAAATGGGTATCTCAAAACTTATAATATTGGCACAGCCTAATGGAGGAAGGAAGTAAGGTGTCAAAATATTTAAACTAAATGCGTTTTGCATTGTTTAAAAACTGTACAATCATCTTTGTTAATTGAATCGAAAATTGCATTTCTTTTGCATATTTATATTTGATTTTTTTTAATGTGTGTAACTGATGTACTTACAAAGATATATTAACTTAATGTTTATCTTAATTAAACTCACTTAACTAGTCAACATCAGACTACTATTATTTTCACTAGCTGACTTTAAGTTAATAATGATTTTTGCTCACTCGGCAAGTGTATTTCATATTCGGCATGCTTAAAATAGCTGTTCCATATTTTTTTGTTTATCAATAATGAAATGAACGATGCTTTTCAATAATTTCATCGTCACAACATGACAACAAATTTTCGTTTTTATTGTCTTGAGTTGCTTCCGTGCTGCTTTCAACTGTTGAAGTTGATTTCTGAACAGAAAGTATCATGACAAAAGCGTTCCAAAGAGACATTGATAGTTACTCGTAAAGACACACACTCACACACACACATGGTAAACACATACAGCAAAACAAACTCTGGCTATTTAAATAACGATGATGACTTCCTTGACGAAAGCGCTGACTATAAAACCATAATGCCATAAAAACAATCCGACAAACAGTTAAGCAAATTTGCCAACAAAGTGAATGAACTGCGATTTGAAAATACATACAACATAGCATAAATCGTTCAAGAAAATGGTGGCCCGAACCCAATTGGTATTATCCATTTTATTTAATGCTTACGTCAATTGTATTATTTGATAGAATAGCAAACAACATTTATCGTTTACTTATTTTCGTTAATTTTGAAAGCAAACTGGCGTCAAATTCACAGCGATAAGAATTGAAAATAGAGGAAAAATATTTACCGCACTAATTAATTTGCGCTGTGTTTCGAGTCTGAGGCAATTTCCAAGCAACACTATTGAAATTCTTTGCGCTGGCTAATTAATGTTCTCCGACGCGGTTATTGTTTCAACAATTGTCCAAACAAATGGCGCAGCGCGCGAGAAACACAATGCCAATATTGGTTTCAAATATTTGCTGCTCAGCTTGTGCAGTCTGCTTTATGGAGCTGCTAAAAGCCACAACACTCCGCCATAGGCCTTAAACTCAGTCCCCACCAACCTTGACAGTGAACACACAGTCAACAGTGGATGGAATTGATCTTCACAGTTGGCGACGTGTGAAGCTCGCACGGTGAGAGTTCTACAAATAATTGTGGCAATGACCAAAAACATGTTTGAAATTTCTCTTCTACACTTGAAGAAATGTGTGCTCTACAACTTGGATTCTGCTCACAAAAGAAATACTAAACACGGTTCGTTGAATCTTGTTAAAAGTGGGAGAGTTATTAGAGTGAAAAATTGCAAACATTAATATTTTGGAACTACCAAAAAATATATGTTTCTGTTTAAAATTCTTTAGCATGTATTTTTTGCTAAGTGTAGCTTCGAACAATTTTCAATGGCAACATCCGGAGTCTTGGCCGTCTCATCACTCAGACTTGGCCAACATCGTGAAGTTGTAAGCATAAGTCGCAAATGTCGCTGTCGAAGTCGGAACTGTAGACGATGCCGTTGATTCTAAATTGCGTAGTGGCAGATACAATTATGGTTCACACTAAATACGTGAGCAGAGATAATCGTGCGAGCAATTGGCAGTTGACAGTTAACAGTTAACAATCATGTCGACACGGTCAAATCTGTTACTCCCACGGTAGTGCAAAAAACACAAAAAAAATCATGCTAAAATGATTAAGTTGAGATGGGAGACTCGACTAGCAGATACCTCAAATTTAATTGCTTAACTATCCAAAGTCGTAAAATGAAATAAACTTGATCTGCGTGTGGTAAACAAGAAGTTGTATTCCAGGTTTAAAGTGTCTAAATGAGAGATCGATACGGATAAGTCAGACAGATCCTATTCAAAAATATATTTTTATTTTATGGGGGGAAAAGCATCCCATTTTTTTCTGTCTGTTGCACAATGTGCACATAACTCATTATAATTTTGTTTTAAATCAATTTTCTATGGTTTCAAAATATCTCAAGTAGCAAATGCAAATTGAAAAGATAATGCACAGTTGCCACTGGCTGCCTCTGATAGGCGCCAGTGCTCTGTGGGGGGATCGGTTAGGGAGCTGCACAACGGGATATCGAACATGTTATTAATGAACGCGGCTTATAATTAATTTAATAATTTGTCATATGGATTGATCAATGCGACTTCCACAACTAACATCGTTTTCCCATGGAAAGTTTTTTTTTTTGTTTGTTGTTTTCGTGACTGAGACTTAATTAAGGCAAACTCATTATTTTCAAAGTTATGGCTTCAGGTAATGAGAATATGAAAATTATTTTAAACAAATTTCCATGCGATTAGCAATTAAAGAGAGCTCAATTAGATCTCACAATAATGAGTTTTGTTTGAATAACATTTTTTTAAGCACCACTTTAAAACTTGACTAATGGTGAGTGTGAAAAATTACAATGGGATATTATTAATAATTGATTTGATATGGATATCATTATAAAGTTATAGCTTTAATTAACAAAAAAAAAGAAACATGGCTCTACTGACTCATCCAGTTCTGTGGAGTCCCCCAGAATGAGTGAGAATCTATGCTGATTTATTTGGTTGGGCAAGCGGGTCTGCTTAAAAGCATAAATTAGCAGGTCATTAAACACACCTCCCGCATACACACACACACACACATACCTATTTGAGTACCCAAAAAAAAAAACAACAAAAAAACAAAATAAGCACGAGCTGGCTAATTAATGAATTTATAACTAAATTGATGGCTAAGCAAAGTTTTGTTTGACTAGTAATTTTTTGCTCAAAACATACCTGTTTTAACTATGAAAAATTGCGGTTTGCTTGTTATTTGTATTGTTATTTATTTTTAATAAAATCATCACCTTTGTGGCGGCAAGTGCGGAGAAAGAGTTCGAAATGAATAATCGGATTAGTTTGATTAATTATCGTGGAACGAGTGGAAAACACGCGCCCTTTGTTTTCACTTTATGCTACCTTTTTTTTGTTGCTGTCTGAATCGCAATGAGCCAAAGGCAAGACTCAAAAACAATAAGCAGACAGCAAAGAGCCGAAAAATAAATGGTTAATAAAACATTAACCAAACATATGTGAGCGACTATAAATTATCAAGTTATGCGATTTTTGCGTGTTTACGACTCATAAATGATTCGCTCGTTCTGTGAACTGAAAGTTTGAATAGAATTTACCATAATGAAGTCAGCGCAAGGATCGCGAAAAGGAGAACGAGGCGAAGCAGTTGCTACTGATGACATTACTCATACGCAGCGTTGTGCGCTCATAGCCAAGAATAGGCAGTCAAGCCCAAGCCCCAAATGAATCGTGTATTCTGATTTCTTACAGGATTCGGGTGTGGCTAACACACACACACACATACAGGTCACCAGCCAAGCCTTTGACTTGACTCCCATTTGAGGTGTGTGTCTGTCTATCCGTCAAACTGACACGTGTGCTCCATGTGCCGCACCCCTCACCTTCGCCTTTGCCTTCGCCCTCGCCTTGACTTAACGCTTGGAATAAAATATAACCTAGAATCTGCAAAATTATATTTTATTTTAATTTTTTATGGCATATTTTGTATAAGTTCAAAATACTTTCTAAAATGCAGAAATATAATTTTTTACCAATATTATTTATATAATAAATGTTTTACTTTTAAAAAGAAATTTACTACAAATGAATATGACATTTTCAGCTAAACTTAGAAATCACATCTGAAATGGAGTCAGTTCAAATTCTAACTGCATTTTTCGATTTTTTTCTAAGTGTAGCTGTGACTGTGACTGGGTCTGTGGTTCAAGGCTGACACTGCGACTGCACCTTGTCGTTGCTACAAGCAACATCCTTTTGGCAGACCTTCAACGAGCACAGGAAGTGGGTCCAAGGTACTTGCAACGGAAGTGTTCGACCAGAACTGCAACTGCAGCGACCATAAATTAGTTGGCCTTTTTCTTTTTCTTCTTCTTTTTGTTTCTTTTTTGTATATTTTTTGGGCAACTCGCGTGCCTGGAGAGCCCGGAAATGGGAGTTGCCAGTCATGCGAGATTAAATCTACTTGTAGTCATTATTGAATTGCGTCACTCGAACTCATCTGAATGCCACATAAAGTAAATAACTCTTTGCGTTCAATGTGGTCTTGTCATTGGCCTTGTTATCTTATCAGTCCAGTCCCAGTCTGTCAATGCTCATAAATTGCGGCGTTTCGTCGAGGCACATAAAAGGCGGGGCACACACTGAAGATGGTATCTGTAGAGCAGCAGGGCGAGAAGGCAATCTCAACAACCTAACTAGAATTAGATACCAACTTGTCTTGGTTTTGAAAACAGCTGTCAGAAAACACTGGCTGCCAATCAAAACATCAAATAAATTGATACTTTTTTATGTCTTCAAAATTTCCAGTTGTAAATTGAGCACAATCTCACAATTATTTAAGTTAACTAAATTTATGAAAAGATTTATTACTTATCCTACCTACAAATTAATAAATTATGAATTATTTGCCTAGTAATACTTAAAGTTAAGACTGCATTGGCAGTATTTTCAAAAGAAACGTCGAGTCAAGTTTTTAGGGGCGTGCCGCACAAATGCAATGAAATTTCCTTTCTAGGCCGCAGATTTACCGTTGCTCGTAAATTATTTGAATGACGGAGGGCAAGCCTGCAAAATAAAGCAAATGAAATTGCTTTCGACCCAGTTGCTCTCCATTGATGCCACAGTTCTGATAGCGAAAGTATCGAAGACAGCATACCTCACGAGTGTTGTGCACCAGTGCGAGTGTGTGTAGGCGTCGTATGAGTGTGACCTTGACAATAGTACTGTGAATTGTGTGTTGTTGCAAGCACTATTGTTATATTTTAATTCATATGCCATCAACATCAACATCAGCAACAACATCAAGATATCAATCTCGACTATAAAAATATTCAGTTGGCATCTTGGCCTTTGACTAGTTGATGCCCTGTAAGCAGACTTGAAAGATAGTCTGATATAATTATAAGAGTTTTTCATTGTAAATAGATAAATTAAACATAATTATACAATTATTTAAGTTTCTTAGCTCTTTTTATAATTAATTTTCTACATCAGTTATTTATTGTGGCATATTCCATTTAGATATTCGCTATTTCTTACAAGTATGGCATACCCTCTCAGACATTATATGTCTACAGGGTATAAAAACCGTTTTGCTTGAGTTTGTTGTTGTTGCTGGTTGTTGTTGTTGTTGCTGTTCAAGCCAAATGCGGAAGAATCGAGCAGAAACCGCAGCTACCTGTTTTGCATATGTAATTTGTTTGTGCCAGCGAATGGTGAGTGAATAGTTCGGGTACTCGTTACGTTACCCGTTTTATTACTCGTTATTCACGCTTGTATTTGGGTTACATGCACCGGTGCTATAAAGCGTCCCAGAATAATACCGTTGTGGCAGAGACTACTCGCACTGTTCTCGTTCATTACACATGCCACTGGAATGTGCGCCAACTGGCGCTAGAGGGCGTTGTTGCTATTGCTGTTGCTGTTTATGTTACTGCTACTGTCCGCTGTTGACATTTCTCAATTATAAGTTAATGTTATTTGTATTTGATTTGATAGCACTCGCTAATTAATTGCATGTCGCTCTTCCGATATGGGTCTGGCCTCCGATTTAGACATAACAATTAATAGGTGGGTTGTACAACTGTTGAGATTAGCTGCAAAAAAAAAACAACAACAACAAAAAATAACCACTCGCAAAAATATGAATGAAAGTTGTGTGTTTGATTACTTGTGATAATTGCTTAAATTAAAACTCATCGAAATCATACTCACAATTAATGTGATGTTTATTAAGTAAAACAATTGAAACACCAACAGGTTTGCATTAGATGCAATCAATTTCTGTAGCCTTGCGTATTTGTTTTTGTTTCTTTTCTTTTTTTTTCTGGTAATTTAAATCCACTCAATGTCTTGTCGTCACGCCCTCGTCGAAAAAAGGAGGGAACAAAACACAAAAAAAAAAACATACACACAGAGATAAAATCACCTTCCATTTGGCTTTAATATTGTTGTTTTATCCAATTGGCGATTATTGTGTGTAATGTTTATTATCTGGTTTTTTATTACTTGCAATAATTTATTAATGTGCCACGGCAGCAGGCAATAATTCATTTGCTTTGTCATTTTCTTAGACCCATTTTTGTGGCTTGCGGCCCACAACTTGCTGATTTCAGTTCAATGGCAACAGACCCCTATGAAGAGCACTTAAGATCAAAAGTCTGCAAACATGAGATACTCATTTGTCTCATTTTTCTTCCCAAGGATGTAATCAGAAAACAAATAACTTTGATCGGCACACCACACATAATTCATGTTCACATTTTTGTTTCTCTTTTATTGCTTTTTTTTTATAGATAATCTGACATATTTCTATGATTCTTTCATAATAAATAAAAGATCGAATCTAACATAATTCGAAGAATCTTGAATTTTTGCAAAACATTTCTCAGCTGACTTGTATATTGTTTACCAACTTCTTTAGTAGGCACTTTCCTATCCCTTCCTTTTAGTCCAAATAAAATCATTTACTCTTTTCTCCATATTAATAACAAGTAGTGTGGCCATTAAGATTATGCTGGTCGGCGATTTGATAAGATACGTCCAAAATTCACTGAAGTGGACTCTTGAACACAGTTCCTATTTGGTAGCAATCAAGCAACGTATCTTTATGAATATTATGTGATAGTCAAAAGTTACTGAAGTAGACCAAGTTTGCTATAAACACTTATATAACTATCATAATTTATTTGAACTTATCAGTAATTATTCTCATAATGCTGTTGGAAATTACTTTTGTTCACTTTCTTCAAACTTAAGATAAAAATACATCAAAGTTAAATTTCTTAGAGTTTATGAGAGCACTTTAAATTTATATTTTCTTTTGATAACAATAAAGATAAACAATGGCTATGGTATATAATAAATATAACAACAAATTACAAATCAAGTATCTATCAAGTAACTTAAGTTTTAACTATTGCCGACACTATTAAAAGAAAAGCAAAAAACTAAAAGCCATCTATCATTTATTGTGATTCAGTTCAGTTCGGCGTAATAACATTAATACCTGATCGAGTCATAGAGTGAAATTTGATAAGTTCACTTTAAAAATAGAAACAGTTGCTATTTGCGTAGTTAAACTACTATCTGAAGGGTGTAAGCAACAAGTGCCAAGGGCAACAAGTCTTGCAAATTAGTATCATAATTTATTTACACTTGTAGTTTATTAATACACAAAATTACACAAAATAGTTGACAAATCTGAACTGTGCATTTCAACTCAAGTGCATTTTCCATTTTCCATTTCGATTTCCATTTCAGCACTTCAAGTTGAAAGCCACAAAACACAAAAAAAAAAACGGGTTGCCTGTGCCCCAAGTCGAGTTGGTTTCATTGAACTTGAGCTGCGTAATCTGAAAATGATTAATATATTTAGCATTCAAGCGCCGTTATGGATAGAGCTAGTAATGATGCGCTGTATTGCATTGGTTGGTTGATTGATTGATTGATTGACTGATTGATTGACTGTCACACACATTATCGGCACTTGTTGCTTGTTACTTGTTTGGCATTTCGCATTTGAACACTTTTGGCCAACTGACTCGCAAACTTGCAGCCGATTTGCAGTTGCAGTTTATTGTTGCTGCCACAGCAGCCACAATTTCGATTTGCATAAACAAATTGAGCTCAGGTAGTCGCTTTGCATACAATATGCAGAGCGCGAATTAAACAAATGTCCAATGCAAATAAACCATAAATTTTGGCTTATGCTAATTGCTAGCTTAGATTGCAATGCCTGTCAACAAGCTGATCTCGTTTGTTTTTGCTTTTGACTTTATTATCTCTCTTTTTTCGAGAATTATTTATGATTGTTACGAAATCAATTGGCAAAATATCCATGTTTTCCATCAGCTGTGGGAGTTCTTGCATTTCTGTTGTGGGTTTCTAATCATATTCAAACGACGCAGCCTTGCAAATATTTTGATCGCATTGTAATTTGACTGAAAGATATGTATTTATATTTATTATATATATTTATATTTATTTAAATAACAATAATAATATGTATACCTGATCGTTGTCTTCATTATTTAAATATATACATATTTATATTTAAGTACTTTAAGCTTTAATTGCTGTTGTTTTTGTTTCTGTTTCATTACCATAAAATAATAATTTTTGCCTTGCAAAATTCTTTATTTGACTGACAGAGTTATATCTTTATTTCTTTTTTTAACATCTTTAAATATTACTTATTAAAATAATATGTTTATTGTTACTCACAGTTTAGTCACTGTCTATTTTCAGCTCGGCAATTAGATAAAAATAAACACCTCGTCAAATCAAAATGAAATTGATAAGTAATTTTTATCGGAAAAAATGATTGACTGTGATTAATTATGTACTTCACATAGACTATTAATTCCACTAAGCCAACCAGTAGTTCACCTGACCCCAGTCCGCCCATTGTAAATGTTGCATCCGCCCCTTTGCAATCATTTTCTAATCAGATTTCACATGCTGAGCACGTTTCGCTGCACTCACCGATTTCTCTCTATATATATAGATATATATGTATATGGGATTGTAACTTAATATGTCCGTCATATGCCGAATGAATAGGAATGAAATGCAAGTCAAGCATTCTCTTTATTATTGTTGTTTAAACTGGCAACTGGCAACTCGCAACTCGCAACACGTTGCCAATTGTTTTACGATGCGGCTTAAGAAGCTGCACAGTTGGCGCTGTTTGCCAAATGTCGAGTTAACTGTTTGCCTGCTAACTGCTTGCCACAATGCTGCTTTTATTGCTTTGTACACACGTGCTGAGAGGGTATTATGATTTTGTGATTAACATTGCCACACATTGAAGCAGTTGGCACCAAAATAAAAGAATAGTTTTTCAATTAACAAATTCCCACAGTTCTTAATGAATGAAAGAACAAAGCTCTGAAGGCCATTCATCATCTAAAATAACAATGATTGATTTATTTTGAGCTCTGAATTGTTAATAGCGTTGCAAAGTGCATTAAAAAGAATAAAGAGTTAATTTTACGCTCTTCGGTTTGATAGCCCCTTAATCAGTTCTCTGAAAATATAAATTTAATTAACAATTAGTTCTCTTTGACCAGACTTAATAGCAGATATTAAATAACTATATCTGTCTGTTTCTATCCAAGTTAGTCAATCAGTTTTAAAACTGTCTTCATGAGGCTGGAAACATATCACACTTCTGCAGGCATTAGATCGTATCACCATATTATAAACCCAGCTAAATTCTCTATTTCTTTTCTTTAAGATTATATATGCCATAGTTAAATATGTTAGAAATAAACTGTGACCCATTTTTGCAAGTATATTTAAGCTTCGTCGCGTCAAATTCTTGTCTTATTTCTGTTTTTCACAATCCCACCTCCCCAAAGCAACTCGTTATCGTCTTGTCATGGGACTGGTCGCCGAGGCAACAGCAACAGCAACAACAATAACCATTACCACTCTGACAAGTCAAGGCGTGAGCAACTTGGAAGATAATTGGGGTATTAAGTGAAGTGTGCAAAGTCAGCGATAACATCGCTTATCTCTGAGCAGAGGTAGCCACAATCACACACACAGAAACACCTATAAACTTGAGATAATATGGCTACTAAAAGTGGGCAATCTGTGATAAGCATTTGCCACCTATTTACAAGCGGATTAGGGCCAATTTATGTACCTACGCCAAGAGAAGAATTAAATAAAGTCATGTATTGAGCAAGAGTACTTCACTAAATACAGGTATACAATAAATAAATAACAACGGGGAAACAATGTAAACTGAAACGAGCGCAAAATGCTGATTTCAATCATTTTTATCTTATTGCCAAAAAGTGCCGCTGAATACAAAACGCGATTTAGTCAAGCAGTTAACAAACTCAAAGTCGTGAATAAATCAGTTGTTTTAATATGCTAATTTATGTTCACTATTTGATTTGCTTCTCCAGCTCAAACATTGAGTAGTAATCTGCATAATAAGTTAACTTAAATAAAGCCTCTCATTTGAGTACTCATCAATTTATTTACATTGGCTGTTTGCAAATGGGGCGTCAATGCAACAATATTTTTTGTTTAAACAAATTAATTGGCACCTGCTGATTAGCATTGGGCTTAAATAAACAAAAACAACAACAATAAAAAGAAAAAACAACAATGTAAATATCATTTAAGCAAATGAGGAAATAATGCGCAGAGTGCGAATGAAGAAATTAATTAATCAAACAGTGTGAAATTATCAATGGGCTGTGAGTAATTGCAGTGTATGAATTTTCACACGACTTTGGAAATGCTTCGATTTTGTATATGTATATCATACGTAAATCAACTATATTTTTATCTATATATTACTTGTTATACACGATTTTCTAGAATGGTATTTATTGTACTCTGAAGACATTCAACAAAAAGGTTTATTTGTGCAAACGATTGAAGCATCTCTGATATCATTATATGTATTTTGATTCAATAATTCTTGATCAACATCTGTCTGTATTCAAATATGGTATATAATTGATCGTATGCAACACGCTGATTAAGTTGATTTTGGCTTGTAGCCTTATGTCAATATTTCGAAAGTGAATTTGTAAGATTATCTGATTGCTGATTGATTTTGATTGCCGATGCATGATTAATTCAATAATTAATTCGCATTTGGCATGCGTTGGTCGTCGTGTCTTTGATCAATCTACTGCTGATTATTAATAAATAAATATAAATGTATATTTTTGTGTCTCTATTTCCTTTGCAGCCATGACGAATTTCGTTGGCGTCGCCGACATCACGGAGAACAAGAAAATCTGGCGCATGCTGCTCGGCGAGTTGGTGGGCACATTTTTCTTGGTGTTCATTGGCGTTGGCAGCACTGCCACCGGAAGTGCCACAGTGCCACAGATAGCGTTCACCTTTGGCTTGACGGTGGCAACGCTGGCCCAGGTAACTAAACATATTCGTTCTATATGCCCCCAAGCGCACAAAGAAACTCCCAAAAGTGGAAAACCCCATCTCAAATAGACAATCTCAAAAATATTTTAAACTTCACTTGTTTCAATTTACTATTTACAAAAAAAAATTATAAAAGTAAAGCTTTTTAGCTGTAGTTTTAGTATGCTAGAATATTGATCCATTTATAAATCGTTTTCACTTTGCTAAAAATAAGGCAAGTCAGAAGTGATCAGCTTTTCTAAGGCACAGCACAAGTTTTGCTTGAAGTGTAGTCGCATTAACATTGAGATTGCCATCAAAAATTCAGTTTTCTGCTTAAGATTGGGCCAATAGCAATAGCAATAGCAATAGCAATACAGTTACGGCCTAAACAAATACCAAATATATGTGGCACTCTGGTCAATAGAAATAGCAAATCATGCGTTCAAGGACACGCCACCGCCGCGTTACACTTTCGGCCTGGCCAGGCCAGGCCAAAACTCATTCACAAGTCTCGCAAGTGGCAATTGCACTGCGCAGAGATTTGTTTTTGGGCAAGACATTGGCATTTAAAAAAACAGCCAAGCGACAAACTTCGTCGGGCTAACAACAAACGCATAAAAACGGCAATCGAATGCAGCTCAGTCGTCGCGTTGGCTGCGTGCGAATGTAATTTACAAAATTGACAGATTTACAGAGAGGTAAACACACACACACACACACGCACAACACACACTCAAATACAACTAAGCAGATACAGATACAGATACAGATTCAGATTCAGATTCAGCTGTGGTCATTAGCGCTGCACAACGCTGCGTATGAGTAACGCACTGAGTTGAAGTTTCTGAACGCGAATACGAATCCGAATACGAATGTGAATACGAATGTGAATGCGAATGTGAATAACAAATACGAATGTGAATAATAAATGCGCACTCGCACTGCAAAAGCGTCTGCGTCGGCAATTAACATTAATCAACACGCAACATATGCAATTAGATTATTATGCATTTAATTACGTTATGCCTTTTCATGTTGTTGCTTGTTGCTTATTTGTTGTTGTTGCTTATTTGTTGTTATTGTTGTTGTTTATTTGTTGTTATTGTTGTTGCTGTTGTTGTTGCTTTGCGAGCATTCTTAAACGTTGCTCGATTTTGAATTGAATTTATGACAGCATTAAGCCAAAACATTGCATCTCCCCAAGTGAAACTTAATGCGAGCTGATCTCTGTTGATCTCACTTCGAATATTATCAAATTCTTAATTATTTTATAGCCATAAAATATGTGCCTATAGCGTTTCGCAGTTGAAGGTTTGCAATCAATCACCGATCTTGGCCATAAGCAGTGCTAATTAACAACAAAAATATTGTCGAGTTTAGTATTGCATTTTTGTATTGGGTTTCATTGGTCGTCAAATCAATATATTAATATTCGTTTCAAAAGAATTCACATAAAACGACACAAGTTGAATACCATTTTTCAATCATGATGCAACAAGATGAATAGTTAAGTAAGTGGATGCTGATGAAATAGGACAAAAATAATTAAAACAAACAACTAAGTTTAACTAATTCAAAAGTGTCCATATTCGTATAGAACGTTACTCGATCAAAGTGAACTTGTTTTTCACAATATTTCTATTACTCTAGTATTTTCTACATTCATAAAGAATTCATTTCTTTCTAGTTGAAGTTAGTCCAAACTTTTATTTATGCAGACCAGTTTCAAATTACAACTCTTACCACTTTTTGGTTGCATGATAAAACGAAATTAAACTAATTGCACACTTAACTTAATTTAAAGTTAATATACAACTTTAGCTGGTTGTTGCTGGTTGGAGATGCAGCTGAGATCTCGTAATGAGATACTGTCACTTGTGCAGTGCTGTACTGCAACTATTGCAATATAATTGATTGCCACACGAGTGGTCTTTTGGGCAATGGACTCTAGGGATTTCGACACTTTCACCGCTTGGCGGCATCATCAGCCATTAGTAACAAATTAGTTTCGATTTGGCCAAGACGGCAAGTGAAACAGGTGGAAGATAGTTTCGAGTCACGTTCGTTTTTCGTTCGTTTTTCTTTTTTTTTGTATATACATATTTATGAAAACCGAGCAACAGATCGACAATTAGTTGCAGTTGCACTTGCAGCAATCATGTGTGGCACGAGACTTGCTGCCCAAACCAATTTGCGGTCATTTCTCAATATGACGTCAATTGCCCAAAAGGCTCGATTGCAACATGCTCATTCCCCATCCACATCTCCAGCTCCAGCTCCATCCCCATTCCATTCCCTCGTCGGCTGCTTAATGGAGCGTGCCACAAATGAGAAACGTGCCTGCTACGAGTCATTAAGATTAATTACGTCTGCAATCTTTGAAGGTGTAAATTTTCATATAACTAAAAACGAGCTATTAAAAATCTCAATAACAACATTTTCATAATTCTTTTTGCAAACAAAATTTAAAACAATATATAAATATTGCAGTTAGTGCCAGCTGAAGACATTGGAATAGTATTTTACAATTTTCAATTATTTTCCCAGAAAACTATTAATAATGTAGATCAAGAAAATTAAGAGCATTCCAGGGCAGATCTTGGGTACTGTTAACATTTAATTACAATACGCCTTACATACGACAGACAGACACACAGACAGACAGACAATTAGGTTAGGCAACAGTCTGAAGTTAATCTTAGATCTATTAAGCACCACTTGCCCCCTCTGTGAGGAGGCAATTGAATAAAGCTGTCAGAGAGGCAACAACTAAAGTGACATTTGTATGCAATTTGCATTGTTCCGCGTGAGACGAACGCTTGACAGGCAACTGCCAAAAGGAAGTGGGGCAAAAAGAAAATGCAAATGGCAATACTAACAACAATAATAATAATAATAATAATAATATTGGGTATCAAAGTACAACAATAGTGCACAACAACAGGCCGTCATAGAAATGCACACAGACACATGGCATGTTTGATGATACGCCATTTGATTTTAATCGTCCGATTATAAATTTTATATATTTGTATTGTATAAGCATGTGGCTTGTGGGGGAAAAGTCCAGAGTTGATTTTTATGCGGGCCATGCAACCTAAAGAAATAATCATAAATTTTCGAGTGCCGGCAATTGTTGAGCTTAATCAGATGCACGCCCGCCAATTAGAGGGGATTGGCTCTTTGATTTACGAGTATTATTTGTCAAAATCGCAATATGGAATAGAACATCTTTTTTTTTTGTTGGTATTTTTTGATTTGTTTTTGTCTTTGTGTGCTACTGCCAGACATTGAAAGGCCAGGCTCTGAAGTCAAAGTCGAAAAGGCCCCCAGTGCCAATCAAGGTGCAACATGCAAGATCAATAAAAAAAAACCCTACTCTGACTGTGTGTGTGTGTGTGACTTAATTATGCGAGCAACAGCAATAAGTCAATAGCAAAAACAACAACAATATTTCGCAGTTAAATTGTGCGTGCACCATTCACGTTTTTCAATTCAGAAATCAAACGATCCGCATAAAAAATAAAAATACTGCACTCAAATAAACTGAAATGGCAAAGACAACTAAATAGCCGCTTGCAAAGAAGACAAAAACAACACGTCGCTTTGGGGCAATGCTCGGCTTTTTGGTCTCAACGAACTTGAAACGCACCACAGCAACAATCACCAGCAGCAGCAACAACAACAACAACACTTGCAACAGCAACCGCATCGGGCAGTTGCAGAAAAGCAGAACGAAACAAACAAGTTAACATTCAATTTAACTAAAAACCCATAAAATATGATTTAAGCGCAAATGTCGCACAATCAACAAACAACAAGCAACAAGCAACAACAACAGCAACAACAGATTTGTTGCAGACATTCGTGCGCCGCCAATGCGCATGCGTAAGCCATACTCAATCCATGAGATACATATCTCTATCGAGTATCTTTTCTATGAAACTCAACGGGAAAGCCAATTCAGCAGAGATGCTAACAAAATTAAGACAGTTCTTAACTTGCTTCTATTAAGCAACGATCGATTTTGTTGTACCTTTATTTGTTTTATTATTTGTTATATCGGAAAACCCTAACAAGTGGTTTCAACTTTCCAGTGCCACAACTGACACCAACTTGGCAAAAAAAACATTTGATTTTTAGAACTCGGGGTTTTTTAGACTGCATTTAAATTAAATTATATTACTCGAATGTATTTGTCGAATTTAAAGGCAAAAAACGTGGTTGTTTTAATCATGGTTTGACGTCAAGAATAATAATAAAATTTAAATTTATTTTCATGTTTAAATGATCAACTGTCATAACTTTGATTGTAATCGGAATTTGATATCAACATTAATATGCATTCAAAATTATTGAAAAAGCTGATAAAAATATTCCAAAAAGTGTTCTTAAAATAGTTTTTTGCCAATTCTTATTCAATTCTTATTATGTAATTATGAAATTGTAGTGCAATCATTTCCATTTGATCGGTTAACTACCAAATTAGTTCGAGCATTGACCACAAGAGTCATAGTTTTAATAAAAAAAAAGTTTATTAAATATAATAATAATAAATAAATAATAAATAATATTACAACTTAATTGAAGTTGCTGACACGACGCTGACACATTAATTAATTGTGAATTCAATTTGCTTTTGCCTTGAGACTGCACTCTGAAAAGATACCAAAAGATATCAGTTTGTGGTATTAAAAGTTAAGGAAAGAGGTCTGCTCCTTTTGTGGATCCAACTCGCCCATTATTTCGATTTCAATGCCATCTTAAGTGACTCATCTAGGTCTATTCTCTATTCACACGCATGTTAAGATTAGTTAATGATGGGTTTTGTGTGCCTGTGCTGGCAACAAAATTTGATTAATACTCGTATCAAGTGACTCAGGCTCGAGTGTGCAATTAAAAAGTGTGCAACAAAGAGTAAACAAGCAAACTGCATTCTAAAAAAAAAAAAACAAAAACAAAAAACAAATCCAATCTGATCGATGTGGCAAAAAGCTATTGCTTTTGTGGGCCTAAAACTAACTGACGCCGTCATCGCTGTGTCTCTTGGATTAAAAGTGTGTAAGTGTGTGTGTGAGTGTGTGTGTGAGTGTGTGTGTGTGTGTGCCTGCGTGTGTGTGAGTGTGTGATCTTGATGATTAGGCGCAACTGACAGCGTATTATTCACACACAATCACTCTTGCCACAGTGCCACAACAAAAGCCACAATAACATGCGCATTTTACCATGAATGCATAATCTGATAGAAAAAACTAGAAAAACCCCGAAGTTTATATACCCTTACCGAGCGAAGTACTCTTGATCAGCTATATAGTTCATTGCAAATTTAGAAGACTTAAAATGATTGAGATTTATCAAATAATTTAGTCAGATATGCTGAAAATCAAATGAAAGTTTTTTATCCAAAAACTCGACTTCCAATTGATAGTTTATGTGATATAGTATCAGTATAGCACTCGTAGTTAATCAGTTTAATTAAATTACTCTGACAACAATATCAAATAGAGATGGGAGCCGGCCGACTTCGATTTATGTAAAGATATAATGTGTAGAAGAATATTCATATATCTATATATCTAAATCGATATATATATCTATATCAATCAGAGAAGTATCCTGTTTTATATAAAATGTATAATGCCCGCTGCGAGTGTTTAATAATAAGAATTGCAATGCGTACGGCAAATGTCAAGCAGCAGCCGCTTTTGAGTTCGTTGCCGGGCGTAACTCATAGATTGTAAGTGGTATCTAAAACAGTTTGTTGCTGCTGGCCTAGCTTGGCCTGAACTTGCTCTTTACGTCGTCGCTGTAATTAGCGCTATGGAGCAGTTAATGGCCAGTGGCCAATGGTTAGCACAGCCTCCAATCACCTGCAATTCGCCTCCATTCGCCTGCAGTTGTCGCAGTTTGCGCATTTATTATTAATTAAACACGAAACGCAGAAACGCAGACACCCGACATTGGCCATGTGTGCACTTGGCCAAAACCAAAATCAAAAAACAACAACAACAAAAACAAAAGCCCAAAACGCAAAATACAAAATCGCAAAATCCACCAGCGAATCGCATTCAAATCGAGCAATTGATATGGGGCTACATAGAAGCCTGCACATCGACCTTGGGAATAGGCAAGTTGTTTTTTATTTGATCTTTTTTGAAATGTGCGTTTTCATTCATAACATGAATGTGAGTGTGAGTGTGAGTGCTGGTATCGAGTGAATGAGTGTACTCACTCAACGCTCGAGTGGCAATTTGTTGTAGTTGATTTTTAATAATTTTGAATTCAGTTCTAAGTATGAAGGCACTTCAGCAGCGCATGACTCAACATAAAACGCAAAACTCACTTTTACTTTTAGTCGCACTCACACTTGAACTTTTGAATCTGTATCTGAATAGACACCGACATCGACATCGACATCGATCTGGAGATGCGAATTTTTGTATAGTCTTTGGCTTTGACTGGGGTCGAGTGCATCTCATGTCAAGCAAATTGCTTGCATCCGTTGCAACTTTGACTGTTTGACTATTTGACTGTTGCTGCGTTAACGACTCGACTCGTATTGAGTAATAGCCAAAATTGCAGACTCCGACTCCGAGGCAAAAGGGTAAACATTACCCAACCCAACCCAGATGTGAGACTGTCTCACTTGGCATCAACTGCTGTTCGAATGTGCTGCCAATTTGACATTTAGTGCCCTAAATTTCCAAACATTCCAATTGCATCCATATGTATTTTAACAAGTGCATAAAGGGCAAATGTATCATTGTATCTGAAAAAAGAAAACATTATAAACTCTGGAAGAATGTGAGTTCAAACTCTATTTTAGCCAACATTAAAACTTGAATGTTTTTTTGGTAAATATTCTAGAAATTAAGACAAATACACATTGGTCACATAAATTAAAAATTAAAAACCTTTTACTCAAAATGCATGCTTAAAATTCTGCTTATTAATTTACTTAGTTACATATTTATTTAACTCAATATTCATTAGTGATTTTTACATTTAGATTTTACACATTCTTTTTATATGCCAATTAAATGGCATTCATCATCTTTCAGTAGTAGAACAACATTTGCGAGCTTACGAGTACATTTAAAATTTAAGTGATTTAAATACGAGCTGAACTTGATTTCCAAGCAGCTTCATATTAATGACCCCATTTCAGATTAGCAATTCACTGAAATTGGCTATAAATAATTTGATTAGGGGAATTTCATTTACTTATTCGCTGGAATAGAGCATTTTCTGAACTTTTATTATCTCAATCTTGACGTGATATTTAATCCCCATTTCGTATTTGTGGCTATTTCACAGGGACTGGGTCACATCAGTGGCTGTCACATCAATCCGGCTGTGACGATCGGTTTCCTTATCGTTGGCGAGATGAGCATCCTGAAGGCGGCCTTCTACATAATCGTGCAATGTGTGGGCGCCATTGCTGGGGCAGCTGTCATTCGTGCTGCGCTCAGTGGCATGACTATCACCTCATTGGGCGTCTCATCATATGATGCCTCGCTCCAAGTGGGTCAGGTGGTGCTGATCGAGGCACTGATCACCTTTATTCTGGTGTTTGTCGTGAAGGCCGTGTCGGATGCAGGTCGTATGGATATCAAGGGATCGGCTCCGTTGGCCGTGGGCCTCTCAATTGCAGCTGGACATTTGTGTGCGGTAAGTGGAAGGGGCCAGTCGGATCAATTATAGAGATATAAATATAATTTTTATTTACTGATTTTGCAGATTCACCTCACTGGTGCCAGCATGAATCCGGCTCGCTCCTTTGGCCCCGCCGTTGTCCAGGGCATATGGACAGATCATTGGGTCTATTGGGTGGGTCCCATTGCTGGCGGTATTGTGGCCGCCCTCATCTACAGATTCATCTTTAAGGTGCGCAAGGGCGATGATGAGACCAGCTCGTATGATTTCTAAACGAATCCACCCCGGGATAATATAAAATCCTTGTTGTTGTATGTATGTGTAATGCTTATTCACATTCGTATTCGTCTCATTCGCAAAAGGTGTTGGCTAAAACTAAATGGGTGTGTGAATTAAATACGTTTTAGCCAAAACGAAAGCCGCACAATAATTTTATTGTACTATTTTTATTTGTTGAAGAATAAAAATTTGCTTTGCTTTTAGCAGTAGTACTAACACCTAAAATACATTGAATATTGTACTTATACTTTTGTAAGCTTAAGTTAAATTTAAATTCGCATTGTTTATTGAAAATGGCATTAAATAGTAGTAGATGCTGCACGAATTCATATCTCGAAACATGTAATAACAATGGGAAATGCAATTCTCTACATCCGATTCCATATTATTTAATATTAATTGTTATTGTCTACGGAATAATTATCGAGCACAAATAAAAACGTATTTGATATTTGATAAATGACAAATTGTATGTGTAATAAAAAATTAAAAAATATATACACCAAGTGTTTTTTTTTAAGTTTGTTTTGAGATATCAATGGGATGAACAAATTTGCTAGACTTATAGTCCTGGCACTGCAAAAATCCGTAGGGGTTTTGCTAAGTTAGAGCTATTTTATTAATGAGCAACTGTCCTCAGCGCAGCAGATTTTAATGTTCATCCTAAAAGTATGCATTACAATTTCTTAATTCGTCAAATATAGTTTGAAGGGCGCATTGTTTTCAGCCTGAAA
The DNA here is from genome assembly GCF_018153295.1 of Drosophila grimshawi. Taxonomy (NCBI): domain Eukaryota; kingdom Metazoa; phylum Arthropoda; class Insecta; order Diptera; family Drosophilidae; genus Drosophila; species Drosophila grimshawi. The sequence goes on along the minus strand of NW_025062889.1, from coordinate 11,184,475 downwards.
GTATGCTACACATTTAATTCTCGAGTAGGCAGTAAATTTCATCATATCACATGATTATTTACTTATTGGTGACCTTAGCCTCGACATATTCTATATTTAACTTATGAGATCTTCATGTGCCCCATTTATATTGGTTAAAGCCCGAAATAATAAACAATTTAAATTCATTTCTTTCCATTTATTAAAGTATGTTTTCCCATTTATTGTAGAATTCTGTTATCTGCAAAGAAGAATTCTTAATAAATATATAGATAGTATATGAATGTATGAAATATAATTATTTTAAATACACGTATATTCGTATATACCATACCAGGCATTCAATGAAATGTAAATATCCCTAATTTAATGGATTTACGTGAAAATTGAAGTTCAATAGCAGTAACCAATTTGCATCGCTTGCACTCATTCATTCAACTGGATGTTTATTGAAAAGCAAAAGTTCTTTGCGTCACCCAACTTTTGCGGCTTTTGGGGCTTTTGCGGGTGCAGTTAGTAACAAAAAATATGACTAATTTATTAACTCCATTAAAAACAGCAATAAAAGCAAATACGTTACAAGGTAAGTCGCGCACGCGTGCTCATCCACCCGCAGTTCGAGTAATTTAAGCGGTACTCATTTGTGGGTTTCACTGCTGATAAGCCACTGTATTTCCCCCCGAGGGGCCCCGGCTCCTCGCACATCTCTTCTCGCTTGCAATTGTGGTTGTTATTCGTGGTTTGCTACACTTCGAGAAATGCACCTTATCTGTTGCCATTTAAGCGAGACGACACAGCGAGCATTGCGCTTTAAAAACATATTCGTGAACTGAGCAAGGCTTGGTGCTAGGCTGGGTGGTTGTCAGTGGTTCAGTCTGAAACTTGGGCAGCACACGAAAACAACGAACTCGTCGAAATGCAATCGACATTTAAGTTGAAATACATATGCCTGTTGTGGCTAACTTTGCTGCAAGTACAGGCACAAGATATTGTGCCTAATTTTCCTGAGGATTTTGACACAACAACAATTCCAACCATCGGCACCACCAGTGGACCTGCCACAGAGCTACCTGCGACAACAACCACAAGTGAGCCAGCCGTAGAACCATCTACAGATGCACCATCAACAACAACAACGACAACAATTGCGACAACCACTGAAGCAGAGGCAACAACAGAGTTGCCTTTAACCACAACACCAGCAACAACAACCACAGAAGCTGTGGCGAGCACCACTCCCAGACTGCCCTTATATCCGACCTATCCACCTGGCCCGATACCCACAAGGCCACCTGTACTACCGCCATATAGCACCACCACCAGCAACAGCATATCCTGGGATAATTCCGATGAGAGTGAGGAGCAGCTCTGCTATCTGCACGAGGAGGATGACTACAGACGGCTGCAATGGAGACACGGAAGTGAGTAGATTGAAATAGCGATGTCGAAGGTTAGACTTGATTACGCATTCATTTGAATTCATTTTTGTTTTCTTATTCATTTCGATTACGCAGTTTTTGGCCCGATGAATCTGAAAATCTGTTATCGTTGCTGTCGTTATGGATACAGTGGTTTTGCTGGCTGCAGAAGAGTGAAGGATGGACCCTGTAGAAATTCGGTCTACACCACCTGGAATAAATACTGGCAATTACATGTACCTTGTCGATATGGAAGTAATGCATTTTTCAGATAGTCTTGATTGACAAGTTTTCGTGCATTCTTCAATATGTAAAATTTTACTAAGTAAATAAGAAAGCGAAGGAAATCAATTTAAATGGGCATGTAGAGTAATGTACATATATTCCAGACAGAATTATGCATACAGAAATAAATATTCATTGATAAATATTGATTTTAATTTTACTGATTCTCCAAAATGACAGTTGTGCAAAAAAAGAAACACATTTTTCTTCCAGCTCACAGTAAAGGTTTTTAATGATTAACATTCAAGAATTTTCGGGATTGGAAAAAAAAAAATATCATTCAGAAAATATTACAAAAGGAGGGGCCAGAAATAATGAGTAAAATCCTTTGGCCTTTCGATACGAATAAAGCAATGAAAAGGACGAAGTTCAACAAAACAATTGATATTTATTTAGTTACTTTTCTTAAATCAGAGAATTAACAAAATCTCGGCCATGTCTCTGAAAATCCATAAATTTAGTTCGATAGGATTTATTCTGTTTGAAAATTTGCAACGATTTGGTTGGTTTAGATTGATTTTTCTAAAAAGTTATCGTCCTAATCCTGGCACAATAGATTTAATTATTCATCCCAAAAGTCTGCTTTAAAATATTCGAGTTTCTCAAGCGATTTTATTTTTGAGTGTTCACAATTTGTATTGCATTTATTCAAACTCAAAATTATTTGCTTTAAGCGCTGCTGGATAAACTAATGGAAGAAATATCACATCCATTTTAAATTAATGTGTATACAAATAATATCTGTGCCTTAAAATTCATATTTATTGATTAATAAAGCTTTGCACAAAGTCTGGAGCACAAAATTGAGAGAAAAGATCCACCCGCAGTTCGAGTAATTTAAGCGGTACTCATTTGTGGGTTTCACTGCTGATAAGCCACTGTATTTCCCCCCGAGGGGCCCCGGCTCCTCGCACATCTCTTCTCGCTTGCAATTGTTTTTGCTATTAGTGGTTTGCTACTTTTTCAAGAAATGCACCTTATCTGTTGCCATTTAACCGAGATGACACCGAGAGCATAGCGCTTAAAAAACATATTCGTGAATTGAGCAAGGCTTGGTGCTAGGCTGGTTGGTTGTCAGTGGTTCAGTCTGAAACTTGGGCAGCACACGAAAACAACGAACCCGTCGAAATGCAATCGACATTTAAGTTGAAATTCTTATGCCTGTTGTGGCTAACATTGCTGCAAGTACAGGCACAAGATATTGTGCCTGATTTTCCTGAGGATTTTGACACAACAACAATTCCAACCATCGGCACCACCAGTGGACCTGCCACAGAGCTACCTGCGACAACAACCACAAGTGAGCCAGCCGTAGAACCAACTACAGATGCACCATCAACAACAACAACGACACAAATTGTGACAACAACTGAAGCAGAGGCAACAATAGAGTTGCCTTTAACCACAACACCAGCAACAACAACCACAGAAGCTGTGGCGAGCACCACTCCCAGACTGCCCTTATATCCGACCTATCCACCTGGCCCGATACCCACAAGATCACCTGTTGTACCGCCATATAGCACCACCACCAGCAAGAGCATATCGTGGGACGATTCCGATGAGAGTGAGGAGCAGCTCTGCTATCTGCGCGTGAAGTATAAGAGGAGAGTGGTGCGTTTCAGCGGAAGTGAGTAGATTGAGATAGGGATGTCGAAGGTTAGACTGGATTACGCATTCATTTGAATTCTTTTTTTGTTTTGTTATTCATTTCGATTACGCAGCTTTTTCCCCGGTGTTTCTGAAAGTCTGTTATCGCTGCTGTCTTGGCTACGGTGAATTTGCTGGCTGCAACAAAGTGGAATATAGATCCTGTATAAATCGGATACAGACCAGGTTGAAAAAATCGGGAAAGTTTCCTTATCAAAGTGGCGAATATAATGAATTTATCGATGAGCGTTGATTGACAAGTTTTCGTGCATTCTTCAATTTGTAAAATTTTACTAAGTAAATAAGAAAGCGAAGGAAATCAATTTAAATGGGCATGTAGAGTAATGTACATATATTCCAGACAGAATTATGCATACAGAAATAAATATTCATTGATAAATATTGATTTTAATTTTACTGATTCTCCAAAATGACAGTTGTGCAAAAAAAAAAACACATTTCTCTTCCAGCTCACAGTAAAGGTTTTTAATGATTAACATTCAAGAATTTTCGGGATTCGAAAAAAAAAAAATATCATTCAAAAAAATATTACAAAAGGAGGGGCCAGAAGAAATGAGTAAAATCCTTTGGCCTTTCGATACGAATAAAGCAATGAAAAGGACGAAGTTCAACAAAACAATTGAAATTTATTTAGTAACTTTTCTTAAATCAGAAAATTAACAAAATCTCGGCCATGTCACTGAAAATCCATAAATTTAGTTCGATAGGATTTATTCTGTTTGAAAATTTGCAACGATTTGGTTGGTTTAGATTGATTTTTCTAAACAGTTATCGTCCTAGTCTTAACACAATAGATTTACTCATTCAGCCCTTTAAAGTATTTAAATTTCTCTCGAGTGTTCACAATTTGTATTGCATTTAAAAAACTCAAACTCAAAATTATTTGTTTTAAACTCAAAGATGCCCCGATAATGACAATACTATATACCCAATATGAAAGCATCCTAATTCAACAATCAGCTCATCTAAGTGATAAATATAACATTTAATAAATTAGAACATAAAATACATTAAAATCGAACTGCAAATATTAAAAAGCTGAAATTAAGTTTCAATTTACTTACAAAGATGGTTGCAATCCCTAGTCCAGCTTGTACACATTGCCCAGATTCAGGAAGCAATCTTTCAAGTGCTGCTGGCACTCACAGAAATCGGGAAATGGTGGCGCCAACACCTCGTACATGATCCGCAGTAGATCGACGAATTTGTTCAATGCCTTGGAGTATTCACCGGTGTCGTAGAGCCGCTTGGCTGTGCGTGTCATCATTTCGGTGTCCTGCATAACCTTGAGTCCTTTGAGTATGTTGGTCGTCTCGCCGCAGGTCACGCAGTTGATCATGAAATCATTGCAGGTGGGCGGCACCTCAATAATTGCCGCACAATTGTTGGGCGCGTCGCAACGGAATCGAATCAGATCCCGGGGCAACTCATCGAAGAGCGGCCAATTGTCCAGGCAAGCATCGCAATTGCACTCAAACCAGTACAGATCCTTCAGCCGTGCCTGGCGATCCTCACGCTTATCCTGCGTGTAGATGGGGCCATAATTCTCATTGATGGGCAGCCCAGCCTCGATGGGGCGCACACTATTAATGTGAATGGTGGTTCCACGGAAATAGCGCACCACGCCCGGATCACAGGAGTGATTGAAGAGCGCCAGAGTCGGATAAATGGCACCGCCAATAAAGATGGACTTCTCCCTGCCCTCCGAGCTGTACTTGTGCAGCTCTGCCACCTCGTGCGTATTGAACTGAATAAACTGCAAGCTGCGCAACAGCAAGGCGTTAATTGTCCTGATCTGATCCGGCTGAGGCTCAGTGCCAAAGTAGCCAGCCGATTGCAGGCATCGGGTGAGGAAGCGTGCCATCAGCACGTACTGAAAGAAATTCGACGCTGCTCGCTCCTTCTGATGACGCTCCAGGTGCGCCACACGCCGAAAGTCGTCCTTGGGCAGGCTGGAATAAATATACCAGATAATTGGTTACATTATTATTTCAATATGACATCATATTATCACCTTAATAGCTGCTCCAGCGACAGATCCTCGTCCAAGCTTGGCCTCAGCTGCAGAAAGTAATCCAACGGTTTGCTGGCAATAATCCTCAGCGCCATATGATTGTTAATGGAGGCACCCGAGCGCCAGATGATCGGCAAGATGCCACACTCATATTTATGATACTTGTCCGCCGATCGCTGCTGACACTGCTCCGAGCAGTAGATCACATCCGAGCAGCCGGGACAGGCAACGGGCACAACGGTTCTGAAACGACAATGGAGCAAGCAGTTAGTAAGCAGTTACTAACATTACAGGGATGCATATACAGGTAAATATGTAAAGCAAGCAGTGGATAAGCAGTTATGTTAACAGCATGCTGGTATAGATTGTATTTATAGATAGATATGCATATACTGATATCTAGTAAGCAGTGTATAAGCAGTCAATATTCATAAGTAAAGCAAGCAGTCATTTTAAGTGCATACAGGTATGAAATTAATAAATAGATAAATGATGTAATTAACAAGCAGTGTATAAGCAGTCATTAATGCATACAATATATGTGTTTATGGATATGTTCAGAAAAGTAGTTGAATTTAGTCCGAAATTGCTTAAATACCTTGTTTATATAAAACAATTGACTTGTCACGACTTTAATACATATGCTTATCACACTAATAAACATGTTTTGCTACATTTTTTATACCATACACAACCAATAACAACATTTTACATTGACTATATATTTATTTCTTCTTATTTATTTGCTCATCGGTAAGAACATTCACTTACCTCACAAAGCAATATTCGCAGTGGGTGTGCGCATATTTCTCGAGCAATACCGCCACATAGGGATGCTCGACGAGCAGCTCCTGCCCCACCTGAACATCGGCAGCGGCCCGAGCAAATCTGCCCTCCTGCGGATTCTGATCGATGCGAACCAGCGAGCTGACGAACTCCTTCTCATCCGGCAGGGCTTGTGCCTTTTCCTCATACTTGAAATTGGTTTTGGCCAACTTCTCCTGCCTGGCAGCTTGTTTTCCCGTACGCGGATCACGCTCCAGCATCTTGATCATGGTCATCGCATCCAGATGCAGCTTGGAGCGTCTGTCGGCGGGCAGCGTTGAGTCATCCATCGCAGTGATGCATTTCCTGCAAAAGTAAATCTATTTAGCCAGAGTTACAGCTGGAATCACGACAGTTTCACCCACTTGAAGGCACTGATTGTGCGCGGATAGTCCTTGAGGGCCACGTAACAGCGGGCTTGACGCTCGTACAGCTTGTAAACGAGATCCTTGGGATACTCCAGCTCCAGGGACCGTCTGATGTCCACCAAACACTCGCAGTACTTCTGCATGTGGTACAACGTCGCCGAGCGGTTCGCCAGCGCTATGGAGCGCTCCAGAACTGAAATACACGAAATGGATGTTTAAAGGACGATACACTTCGAAAAATAAATTGAATAAAAATTACGAAGCACGGAACGAACTAATTACATATAAATATAATAATTACTTTCTAAAAAGCAAAGATATTATATTTATCTGAGTATAGGAAACAAGTTTCTTAGTTTTACATATTTTCAAAAAGTAAGTTTATAAATATTTTAACTTAGGGAAGGCATTTCTACATCTCAGAAATGAATTTTAAATACTCGTTTCAGATTTTTCTCTGAGTGTACTTACCCTTGTCGTTGGGCAGTGCCACATAGCTCCTGCTGTACAGCAGCATGGCTTCGATCCATTTCTTCTGCTTGAACGAGACAGTTGCACGTTCCTTCAGCTCCGCTGATGCAGTTAGACTCTTGCCGTTGAACTCACGTTGCACTTGCAGCTCCGCATCGCCGTCACGCACCCAGCTCAGCTGATCGACGTAGGCCACGCGCTCGTCATCGTTGCCACATGTGGACAATTTGGCTATATCCGATTCGCAGGTGGCGCCACCCGCTGCCCGCAACTTCAGATAGTATTCGGCAAAGAAGCCTTTCTGCTGGCTAAGTGGCAATTTCATCGCGTCAATTATTTAACTGATCTTTAAATCTTAACAAATTGAAAATCTCAATTATGCAAGTGATGAAAATTGAAGATTCGCCTCTGTTGTGCCTTTGAATACTGCAGCCGCACTGAGCAGTAGGCTAAAAAAAATACAGTCAGAAAGAATACAACGTGTGGTATCCAGACAGACTTTTCGGGCCTTTTATTTTTAGATCAGAAAAAGCATGCTATTCAGAGCACCAGAGAGAAAGCAGAACTATTGCGATATAGAGATTAAAATTAAGAGAGAGGGAGAGAGAGAGAGAGGGAGAGAGAGCAGGAGAGAGGAACAACATTTTTGTTTACAAACAAATTTTCGAAATAGTTTTCAATACTCTTCTTCCCTTTGTTTGCCAAGCAGCCGGCAGAGGCGACAAAAGAGGAACAGAAACAGAAACCGCAACATGAAAACACAGTTAACCTAATTATATTTTTAGCTAAATTTAGCTGCAAAACAAAAAAAAAGGTCAATAATAAAGGTTGGCTTCTCGCTCCCTATATATGATGCCAGTTATTTGCCGCACGTGCACCATTCGCCTCTTTAGCTCAGTGGTAGAGCACTGGTCTTGTAAACCAGGGGTCGTGAGTTCAATCCTCACAGGAGGCAAACTTCGAAAATTACACTTTTTTTTTTGTTTTTATTTATTTTTCTTTAATTTCAAATATTTGTGACTGCAAACCGAACTTTTAAGTTTTAGGAAATGTTGACTTTTATATATTTTTGGGCTGATACAGAAGTGCTTCTATTTAGAATGTTTCACGCATGCGTTGAAGCAAATATGTTTACCAAGACGATCGATTTTTCTTTAAATATTAATTATATCGATTTCAATGCAATAAAACAGAACAATTTTCTCTTAGTAATATTAATTGGATAGTGCAAATGCAGCTCGAATAATTAACTAAATGTTTAATAGACACGTTGACTTTTTACTGCTGATTAAATTTAACTTCTTGTGAACTTTTTGATTATTTTGTTTATTATACTAAAAAATGTGTGTTGACAGTAATTTTATTAGTCATTTATTAAAGAGATTATTAATAAGCGTGACAAACCATAATCAGCAAATATACTCTGTTTTCAGTTTAATAACATATCCATAGGGTGATAGTGTCTCTCAATAAGTCCTTTTAAACAAAAATAATTCGATTCATTGATTTTTCGAGTGAGAATAGAGTTTAAAAATGTTGTAAGAGAATAAGCCAATCAAGCAAAAGGATTGCCTCCTGTGAGGATTGAACTCACGACCCCTGGTTTACAAGACCAGTGCTCTGCCACTGAGCTAAAGAGGCATGAGCAACGCGCCCCGCTAAAACCGATAACAAAGTCTGCGCTTCGTCGGCAGCCAGTCGTCGGCTGACGCAATTTCGTTGGCTTCGTGGGCTGTTTAAACAGTTGGCGGCAGCGTACAAGCAGCAGCTAAGTGCGAGGCGCAGTTGCTCATTAGAGCGCCGTAAGTAAGCCAATTTGCAGACGTGTTAATGCTATCAGTGATAAATGTTTGTTGTTGTTCTTCTACTTGTTTTTGTTGCTGCAATGCCCCAAGCCAGTCATTTTATCGAGCATCGTCAATTTGCCTTGAAAGTGGAAATGGAACCAACAGCTGTCGGAAAATTGCCTTGAAAGGTGGCTGCTTCTGCTCTCTTTCCATTCTCCGTCTGCGTTTGCTTTTTGCTTTTGTTCGACTAATTAAGACATGCGGGCTCTGGAAATGTTCCAAATTGTTGGCTATATATTTACACACTTACTGACTGCACTATAAGTCAGGCAATTTGTTATGGTAACTAAAAACACCGACTTCGGCTGAAGTATCTTTATCTGTTTCTGTGGCATGGGAAGGCAAACAGTTGCAGCTCGACTTTAATTTATCTCTGAAGCAGCCAATGCTGAAGATTCTAAGATTCTTATTACGATTATTTTTGTAAAATGGGAAATTGCTACTGATAATGTGAAAATAATCGGCTCATAACTTGCCATAACCAGAACTATTTCACAACTGAACTGATTTGGAAAGATTGTCATTTTATCCCTCATTATTTGACTTGTGGATTCAGACTACATTTAAAGTTAGAAGTTCGAAGTTCAAATTATACCCTGAAAAATGCTCAATATTTATCATTGCCATCAGTTTGTCAAGACTATATTTGTTCAGGCCCAAGCTGTAGAGTGTTGACACCTTTACTTATTTGGAGATTGTATTTCCTAATTTGAATTGCGTTTAACATGAAATTGCTTTGTTTTATGTTAACTGTACTCATAGATGGGGTTTGTGTAAAAAGCATATATTTCTAATGCATTCGTATGTATGTCTATATATATATGTATATAAGTTTGTTCATTATGATTCGTGTACAATGCACATATCAAATTACCCAAGCGACAGCCCTTTCGCTATTGAAGTCTGAAGTCTGAATGCGTTGCGTATGCAAATTTGCATGTCGCATAAAAGGTGAAATGCGTAAATTACAGTGTCAACATTACAACGCCCACTTTCCTTTTCTCTTTTTCTTATTTTGGGGTGGCATACCGCTGTGAAAATGCATTATGCACAACGGTAATGCGTTACCGAAACCGAGAACTTACCTCAAACGTTGCATAAGCTTTTCAAATGGGTCTCTTTCTGGCTCTGAATATAAATCTGAATCTGAATCAGAATCTGTGCTCGAGGCACAAGGATTTGTTGGATGATAATTTTTTGTAAGCTGTTGAATCGCTGGCGATGACTTTGGCATTGTAACCCTTTATTTTACAGAGTGTGCGGCAGTGTTGGAAAAGAGTTGCAGGGTGGCTATTGTCAGAGGAAGCAAACAGCAAACAGCAACTGGACAACTTGTCACAAGCGTCATCAATCAAAAAGGGGGCTGAAGGACTTAACGACCAACAGCTTGTAATCGGCCCGAATGAACGTTGCACTTACAACAAATCCGATCCGACAGCTGTCAACTTGCTGATCGCAGTACAGTCAGTTTGGCCACTCAAAGGATGCGCTCGGCTCTAATCAGTGTTGCGACTGCCGATTGAACAAGGCCATTATCAATAAGGTTGCCACTGCGCAGTAAACTAAACTGTCAATGCGAGTCAGTCGACAGTCGACAGTCCATTTGGCAACTATCTTTATGGCCTGTCATTCAGTCGCAAAATATTTATCACTCTCAGCAGTTGCCGCATCATCCACAGATGACACACACACACATCCTTCCCTCCTTTCTTGCCTCGAACTCTCCTTCCATTTGCCACCCCTAATTGTTGTGCATTGTGCGAGATACACGCGCAAAAAATATAGTTGCAACATTATTTGCACATTTATTAATCATATTTCTTTCAAATTGGCACAGCAGAATAATATTTTTATTTATTTAAAGGTGACTACAAATAGTCTACAATTTTTAAAAAGGGTTCTTATAAATAAAAATACAGAAATTAATTATTTAAAAGGCCAAAATCCAGCTAGAAATCTTAAATGAAAAATCAGTACAAATATGGGAGATAAAAAATAATATTAAAATATAAAATGTTACATTTTATCGATGGTATGCAACTTTTTATCAAGGAATTAATTTCAACATTCAAAAAACACTTTAATTGTTAAAGAAATCTTTAATTTTTATTAAGGAATATACAAAATAGGCTCATGTTTTTCGCAAAGTGTAGCCAGGATCTGTGTTTGTGAATGCATTTTGCATTGCAGTGTCATTTGCCGGACCCTGCCCAGAAGCCAGATACTCATGAATTGTGAATATTATATATATATAGTATAGTATATGCAAATTCATGTGGAATAAATGGACTTTACCTACCCGCCCATAAGAGCCCATTATTTGTGCACTCTCAAGTGAGCTGCTGCCAGTTAATTACAGTTTATTTCTGCGTTTTTTATTTGTTGCTCGATTGTGCAAAATACAAAAAATTCATTAAGCTTCCGTTTTGGTGAAAAAAAAAAGAAAAACAAAAAACAGTTTTGTTTGTTTGCTGTTTGCCCCTTTGTTGTGCAATATGCAATGTGCTTCCGCAATTCTCGGTTGCCCGTTGCAATTAAAAAAGTGCACTCCATTGTTGCAATGTTGCAAGCGATTCACGTCAACCTGAAGTGCACTCACACACGAGCACTCACTCATTCATTCATTCATTCATTCATTCGCTTTGACCAAGCCCACCAGACTCGATCACCGACAAAACGTCAAGAAATGCAATTAATGGCTATGGGCAACATATTTGTGGCTATTAACTGAGTTAAGCAGCTTGCCGTTAAGTGTAAAAATCAACTTGCAGCATAATTGAAACAATTTTCGTAATCTACAAAATGTCAGAGTTTTTTGTTATGGTTTTTGTTTTTGGTGGGTGTTTTCTGAGTTGTGTCATAAATAATTTATAATAATTTGGGTTGCCATTGTCTGACTAATCTGATAGAAACCAACACATTTTAGCATGTTGTACCAAAAGTTGTCGTTGTTGTCGTTGTTGGTGCTTCTTCAAATTGTACCCAAACGAGTTTTAGTTGAGTTCACGAAATGTTTGCCTCTAGCAATGCAAATTTAATTGCACCTCTTAATTAAATTTTAAACGATCTTTTAAATCCATTTGAGTTCAAGTTTGACACAGTGTTGACAATCTTTGCCTATTCAAATGCAACTTTTGACATTGAACCAACCAAAATCACAAACAATCACAACTCATTTCGATTATGTAAAGTAAAAAATATATACATTTTTATATTTATATTTATCTTATTTCTCTTAATATCTTTGCTTTGCATAGCCATGATTTAGAAACCGGTTCAATTTAGTTAACTGATTTTATTGATTTATAAGCGCCAACTCGAAATTAATTTAAATTTTACGTTTGCTGTATCTCTTTTCAGTATCTCGATTATTATTTAAACAAGCACTAAAAACATGATGTTGATTGGATGTTTTCCAGATCAGCTTAACACCTCCTCTCCACAGCCCAAGCATAACACCTGTTGTTAGTCAGCATCTTTTATTAATCTAGATGATCTGCATACTTAAAGCAGATTAAAACCATAAAGTAAAGATACAAAAAAATCAGAGTCTCATAAAAATAGATTTTAGCTCGCAGTCCGTTATGACTTTATTATAATTATAGATATGTTGTCAATATTTCTAATAAAATAGGTGTGGTCTGTACTTATATTAACATATAAATATTTCAAATACAAATAGTAGTTTTTGGAAGTACAACAGTTGAGTCTTATGACAAACAACACTATAAGATATGTTCTCATTCTTTCAATAGTCTTTTTTTGCAGTTCGATTTGGCTGTAAATTTGATTGTTTGATTTCCGTTTCCCTTTGAGAGAACGTTCTTTTCTAATCATTTCATTAGAAACTCCACATGTGTGCCACAGTTTAGATTAGAGCAGAGACGAACTCAACGGGGAATGGAAATAATTTGGGAGGGTCGCTTGTATCAGAAGCCAACAAAAGCCCTAATTGAATTTTCATTTAATGCAACTCTTTACAAATTGGAAATCAAATGGAAAATTTAATGAAGAGCGCCGAAAAATAAAGTGGAAAGCAAAACAAAGCAAAAAAAGAACTGCACGGAAAACAATGACAGCCTTTCTCTGGCATTTATGCGATTCAAGTGGAAAACAAAAGCATTTCCCCGCAACTCAGCAACGTTGGGGGGGTTGAACATGCGCAACATTACAACTGCAACAACTGCCACTGCAACAACTGCCACAGCAACAACAAAAATTAAGCTGAGTCTGCTTTTCGAGTGGCGGCGTCGGCGGCGACAGCTGCAACCGAGTGGCGAGTTGCAAGTTGCGAGTGGCGCGTGCGCAGCATGCACAGGACACAAAACTGTTGCAATGTAAATTGGAAATAATTCAGTTGCAACCTGAACAGCGCCAGATTGATGAGAGCTGAGACCCGGCAACGCTGTGACAGCCTGTGACGAATTGCCTCAGCCGCGTCCTCTTTTTTTTTTTGTTGCAAAGGATAATGCGGCTGGCGCACATTGATGGATTCCCTTCTCTTCCTGTCGGCTGCCCAGTTTTTTATGTCTCTTTTTTCTGTTGTTCTGCGCTCGGGCAATTTTACACTAAATCACACAATTTCTCACCCAATTCGTCTATTGTTTTGCGCATTTTTCGGGGTCGATTGACAGACCAAAAACAAAAAAAAATTAAGCTGCTAAATGCGGCTAATAAAGATCGGATGAGATTTGCCTCAAATTACCTACACTCCACACTCTACTCTGTTTGCGGTTTGCTTTTAATACGATTTTGATAATCACACAATTCAATTCAATTCATGGGTAAATTTAGACTTCAGTCCGTATTCACTTCTGACAACCTTATCAAACTGCAAGTGGCATTTAAAATCTTTTAAATATAAATTATAAATTATATTAATAATCATTTAAATATAGTTTGATTTTATCATCATAAAGATCGATTACCTTGTGATTATATATTATTATTATTATTAGTTATAAAGAGATTTATAGAAAACCTATTTCAAAGTTTGCACAAAAAGAAATCTAAAAAAAGAAGATATATAAAAAAATTCCAAGATTAAATCAACAAATCAAAGAATGCCAAATTGTTTATATGACATAAAGTGATTAATTAGCATTTCATAATAATCATAATTAGTGAGTTGCGTCGAATTCCAGTCGAAATAGCCAATGCCATGTGAGACATCAAAATGCCTTCATTCACCCCTTAAGATTGCTTGTGGCCATTACGACTGTTATTGCTTTTGGCCAATGGGTTTGTTAACGCCTCGAATGTGTTCGGCAGCTGTTCAATTTCCAGTTCATCTGGCGGCGCACAGCACGCGCCAGTTGTTTGTCTCAGCTAATTGCCAATACCTATTCCTTTGGTATAAGGAACAGGAACAGGAACAGGACCTCTGCCAGCGTGAACTGTGCTCTGTGCAGCAAATGTGTGTGCAACATATGTGGCCAAAAATCGATTGATCAGCAGAGACTCAAAGAGAGAGAGAGAGAGAGAGAGAGAGAGAGAGAGAGAGAGAGAGAGATGTGTCTGATGGGTAAGTGAAGCGGCGTTAAGATCTGATCGCTGATCCATTTTGCACGCACTGCTGCCTCGAAACTGAAATCGAACGGCATTTCACACACACACACGCACACGCACACACACACACACACAGAAACTAACACACGCATCGAAATATTAACAAGTGCTGCGGTAATCAAAATGATGATGTGAAAATGTTTGTTCATTGGGCATGTCGTTTTCATTTTTAAAGACTAATGGATTCAGTCCAACTCCGTTTCCATCTCCATCGCCATCGCCATCGCCATCTCCTTTTGTGTGGCTTGGGCCGTCTTTTCATTTTAGCGGGTTTCACTTACAAACAACAGGTGAGCCTGCCAAAAACTACATTTCTATGGCCCTAATTGTCATGGGCCACTGAAGCGCAGCCCGAGGCACAACTTTAACATCGAGTTCGAGTTTGAGTTTGAGTTCAGCGCTGATAATGATGATGATTATTATGTGTGTGTGTGTAATTTCTTTGAAAATTAATATCCGGTCGTGAGCCTGACCTTGTCTGCATGTATATAGTATATATATTTCATATGTGGCTGTGTTGAAAACATGCAAACAGTTATCAGCAGTAGGCGACAACTGTGTCAACATGTGTTGCCACAGATACAGCAAACTATGAGATACAAGATACAACAAGCTCTCTTTGCAGCACGACTGCCTCAAGTTCTTTGCTGAAGTTCGCTACTTTTGCGCTCATAAAACGAGAGCCTCTTTAGCTCAGTGGCAGAGCACTGGTCTTGTAAACCAGGGGTCGTGAGTTCAATCCTCACAGGAGGCAAACCAGGCCATGTCTTGAGATTTACTTTTTGCCATTGGAACTCTCAGTTTGTTTACAGAGATATGTATCTCGGCATTACTTGAAATTATCTGCACATCTTTTGGCAAAAGTTGGCTTTCAAATAATGCATATTAATTTCGAAATAGTGTCTAATGAATAATGAATCGCCTGACAGTCAAAACTCTCAATTAATTACTCAACGTCTTCTCTTAAGCCCTGCCCACCAAATCTAGTCACTTCTTCAGTCGGCAATCTTATCAAGCCAACAATCAATCACCAAAAACTTAAGAATAACAATGGAATAGTATTTAAATATTTAAGCCTAAAAAATGTTTAAGTCACTAAACTGGAATCTTAAAAAGTATTAAGCAGAAATCTACATATATATATGTATATATATACATATATATCAACAACAAGATCTGAAATAGCATTGCTATTGCTGTTATAGAAAACTATGACAATTTCTATGCACAACTATATAATTATTACTTTCTTGTTGTATTTTAATTGCAAGGTGGCATTTGTGGCACAATTAATGGTGCCATGATCACGAAATTGTTCATGTTTTCATGTTTCATGGACATGCACATGGTAACAACCGGGAATAGGCAACCAGGCAACGAGAAACGGGAGTCATATTTTGCACCTGACACTGCCAGTTGTAAAGATCAAATGAAAATGGCGCGACAAGTCACTTTTAAATATATATATTACAATATTTAAATAAACAAAAAAGGGGAGAGAAATTTGCTGAAGCAGATACAGCAAAGGTCTCTCCCTCCCTTAACCCTAAACCCATTTAAAAAATATAATGAAGTTGTGCAAAAAGTATGTAGGAGACAGGAGGAAGGGTTTACGACTCCATTACGACTAGCTCAGACTAGAAGTCTAGTGTATATATAGAGAGTCGTAAAGCCTACCTTCTGTCTGTTATCTGTCAGCTCTCTCTATATATATACTAGACTGTCGACGCTGATCTTGTGTATATTTAAAGAGTTGTAGGAGTTCAGTCTGTTAGCGAGTCGTTTTAGTCATGTTCGTCAGCCTGTCTGTCAGTCTATCTGTCAATCTGTCCGTCTGAACGAATGTGCCTATCTCAGAGACTATATCAGCTAATCATTTCAAATTCCAACTTTTATTATAATTGGGGTACGTGCACTGCGACCTCCTAGATATATTCTGCTCCCTTCCCAGGTTCTGCACAAATGTTAGGATCTCTGTTGGGTTGAGGGCTACTATGTCCTTGAAGCTCATAGCATGCATTCCCAGGATGCTGCATCTTTCCTGGTTAAGTCAACACACTTCGCTAGGATGTGCATAGTTCCTTTTAGTTAGGTGACTTCCTTATCCACAGTGTCCTGTCAATACACCGGTGAGTATTCTAAACCTGTTCTTCCCCATCGCACACGGCATACCATAGGTAAATCAAGTTTATTTCATAAGTACCCCCGCAAATATAGATAAAAATCGCCTTCTAATAGCAATAAAACCCACGACTTTAAAGATATATCTTTCTAATCGGTTGTTTATATGCTTTTGACATAATTTTGATGATTTGTCAATACTTCAACACATTGCTTGAGAAACACATAAGAAGTTCGTATATTCATATTTACCAGAATAAATATTTATCAAAGTAAATATGTGCACACACACATACACCAAGGATACTTGTGCATTTCCCTGTGCTGGTCTGTCTATCTGTGCTGGTCTGTCTATCTGTGCTGAATATCTAAGAAGTTCACGTTTATGAATAGGTAAAGACTTCGTTGCAGGGTATCTCCGCGTCGAGCACTCTCTACTAGAGCATTCTTGCTTGTTGTTTTTCTTTCATCTTTTTCTGCTTTGTTGAGGGGGCAATTGGTATTTCAGGGGCATAAATTAGTTCTGGGCAGGCAGTCAGCGTCCTTTTTCAAGTGCCTGAAAATTGTGTTTCTTTGTGGCCTTTGGCTCGTTTCGGGTTGCCAGCAAATTAAAAACCACTGTCGATGTATTGGTTTGGGTTTCTCTCGCACCTCTTCCTCTCGCTCCCTCTGACTCTCTCTCTATCTCTTTCCTGCCACTTGTGTTTACTTAAGTTTTTTTTTCGTTTCGGAAAAACCATAAAAAAATGTAGCTGCAGAGTGACAGCGACAAGTGATTTTCCTCTTATCCCTCGGCAGGGCATCTTCACAAAGAACTGTCTGCTGCTTTATTGTGGCACTCCCCGTTTTGTGGCAAGTTCACAAAACACACACACACACACACAAGAACATACAATGGATTCATATTCTTTTTACCTTTTCGTTGCTGACCTCTCTTACTAGTCTCAGCGAGTTCTTTTGTGTGTTTTGTCATTTGTTTGGCTGCAAATCGAAAGACTCAAGCAGCAAACTCGTATGGAAATCACTCGCATATCAAATAAACAGTTTTTGATTTTGTAACCGTCTAATAACGGTAACTATTTTCTACTCGCCAACATTTTTTGTTAATGGACCCGCAACATTGTCTCAGTTTTGATTTATGGGCGGCAAAATTAGCTAATCGAAATCATGAATACAAAACTACACAGCCAAAAAAAAAGGTATCGTTGCGTTGAGTAGAGCACTCGAAAAGTGTGCTCGGCGTGCGGCGAGGACATTTGCTCAATTTAATGTTGGGTAGCTGCATCCTTTATTTTTATATGATTTATGCCCTTTAGTCGAGTGTCTCTCGTGTGTTTTGGGTGCTGCGTGCTGGGCTCGTTTTAATGATTTTTAATGGCCAAATGTAATCAACGCTGGCAACAACCGCCCCTACCCCTTGCCAGGCAGACAGACAGACAAACAGACAGACAGACCACTCGACAACCCCCTACAACAAAGGGTTGCCCGCTGGATTGTGCTACTTTCGTGTGCCCTGTTTGGGTTGTTGTGATCATTTTAATTGACTTTGCGCACGAGCGCGCACTGATCGCTATCTCCGACGCCAGATACACTTCAACCGACACAAAAAAAAAAGGCACCACCAACGTTTTCAGTCAACCAATTGGGTTTTCTGGGAGAGATTCGAAAACTTGAGCACGGAAATGGGCATTTAAGATGGTACAGCAACCAGCAACAGCAACCAGCAACAGCAACATCAAATCATTCAAATCTCGATGTCGATGTCAGCTGTCAAAATAAGGAGACGCCTTCTTAAAAATTATACAATCCTCCAGCGTTAGAAGATTGCCATTGGCAGGGGAAGTTCATCGCACTGCTTTATTAACTACAAAATTTCAACTAGTTTTCGAATCTAGCGCTTCAAGTCAAAGTCGAGCCAAGCATCATCATCCACGGATGGCCTTAGTAATCCGTGCAACGCTCTTAACTCTCGCTCTTTCCCAAAAACCCACCACCAATTCTAAACAGAGCAAAGAGCGACTTTTGGAGCGAGTGCATAGCGTTCGAGGGCAGATCTGAATGTATGTGCAACAATGTATGTGCAACAGCAATGATCACTTTGATTGCATATCTCAAATGACTTCATTTAAATTAATTATCAAATACATATTCACTGAAACTGTTCATTTTAGAACTATTTCATTTGTGTCTTGTTCAAATTTGTATAAAATTTACCTTTCTTTTTTACAGACTATGAAAAGACAAACAATAAACTAAGCAACAGCAAATTTTAGATTGCTGTTAACAAATAAATTAAATTAATAGTGAAACTCGAAAGGGCAGACCGGTTTGAATGGTGTAAGAGTTTTTGGCCATTTGCTCAAGTTAGATCATTCATTGATGCCATTTCCATATTTGAAATGTAATTAATCAACCAAATAATTCCATTTTTGGGAGCAGTCACTTAACAACTCTATTACTAAAATAAGAAGTTAAATATCAATTTTGATTTCTAACCAAATGTTGAAGCTCTGAATGAAAAATAACTTAAAATTTTAGAATAGCTAAACAGCCTTAAGGGGAACATCAACACTCGTATGAATCTAACAAAGTTATCGAGTAGCCCTCGCATGCGCGCAGTTGCTGCCTGCTGCTGTTGCTGCTGCTGCCTTTGCTAATGCTGCTGCTGCTGTTGCTGTTGCTGCTGCTGCTGCTGCTGTTGTTGAGCACATTCAGTGCTCAAGTAGCCGCCGTAGTAAACACAACGCTGCGCTCGCTCTCTTCTCTCGTTTCGCGTTTCTGCGTTTCTCGATTCGCGTTTCTCGCTTTTCGTTTTCTCGCTCGCATTCGCTGAGATCTTTTTTGGGATTTAGTGCTGCGCCTGCGCAACATTTTGTAGGCAAGGAAGGAGCTGCTGAGAATGTTTTGTTAGCGTCGTTTGTTTATTTGTCTATCGCACTCGAGCGTCAGTTTCCTGTTTGCGATTCGTCGGCGGGGAGGGGGAGCGGAAATGCAGCCACAAAGGAAATCAAATCGTTTGACAAAACGGAAATTGAATTGTTATTGAGGCGACGATCAAATCTTTAATTAAATTCAATCAGAGAAAAAACGACAATTTAAAGGAAAAAAAATAACATACACACATATTTATAACAGTAATAACAAACAATAATCAACGTGAATTATAGTGTGTGGTGTGTATTTAGTGACGGTCTCGGATCTCGAAGCCAACAACGGCAGCAACAACAACGGCAATAACAGCAACAGCAGCAGCAGAAGAAGAAGAGCTGCAACAATAGCCGCATTGCATTGATTTATGGCCGGAGTGTAAATAATCGCCGGCAATGAATTGAAACGAAACTAAATGAAATCAATTGAATTGAAATTCCAACATTGATGCGCATTTGGACAATATATTCGCATTAAAAACGCCGCCACCAACACAAAAGGCCAAAATTCAACTGTAGTCATTTAATACTGATTTTTGTGGTAAGTGCAACAATTAACCAATATTTGCAGCCCACAATCTGAGTGATTACCTCTACCTTAAGTTGGCAAAGGTCAAATCGTTTGTTGAAGGCTTTCGTGTACTTACACTTAACAAAAAATGATGACCTAGATTCAAGATATATGTTTAGACTTAAAAAAAAAAAGTAGAGTTTCTTTAAATTGCATTTTAGAAAGATTCCTACAACTAGAAAAGGGTTTTAATGTAAATTTAAATAAAAAATATTATTTTAGAGATTATTGTTAACGATCAATCATAAAATTAAAAACTACAAAATGAAATGATAATTTCAGCTTGTGTTCAACCTTCTAAAGCCAAAGTCATATTGTTTGACACACGTTGCACATGTTACAGTGCAGCCTGCCTAAAGTGGCGCGCCCCACAACAATGACGTGGCAAATATATGCGATAGACGAGGCTAAGGCCACTCCTTCAAACACACATACACACACACAAACAATTACTTGGATTATGCAACCTTCTTCGGCGGAAGATTTGCAAAATTCTTCAGATCTCAACTTTAAATTGCACTGCACGTTCAAATATTCAACGCATCAATTAAATATTACAAAATAGTCGTCTTTATAGTCTTACTGGCTGATACTCTTATATATATATAGATATATTTATATATACTTATATCTCTACCCTTATTCTGGTTTTTAGTTTATCATGACAAAAGAATTTGCTTTCGCAAGCGAAAGAAAGGCGCAAATTTGCTAAGAGCTTATAATTTACGAGGCTTACCGTCTATGAAAACGCGATTTGAATTGCTGATGCTGTTTGCCCAGTGCTTTTCTGTTTCGTAATTAAAATCGCAGTCAAACTACTTGCATTTAGCAGCAATTTATATGGCAATTTCCAATCAAATCAAATCAAGTCAAGAGTTCATTATAAACGGAATTCTAATGATGTTTAATGCCCTTGGCCCCTGCATGAATTGGCTGCAGCTGAATTCCAGCGATTGTCGTATATAGAATACATATACATATATATATTATATATATAATTACATATGATTTTCTGCGGTTGACTCTGACTGAGTCGAGTGATTTGTCTTCAACAATTCAGTAGCAGGTTTTTTTTTGTTTTTTGTGTACGTGTATTTTGTGCTTCTCTCTCGATGGAGTCATTAATTTGAAGAGTGTTCCCAGCGTTTCTGGCTCTTTGCGTTGCATTTGAATAACAATTGACAAGCAGGAGAGTTACACTCTGAGAAAAATGAGCATTTTTGGTAATCAAATCAAGCTCAAAGATAAAATTGTGATAAAAATGTTCTGAAATCTTAAATACGTTTAATATAATTTATGGAGATTCAAGTAAAATTTAAACAATAAACTCTTAGGAAAAGTAAAGCATAATTGTAGTATGCATAAAAGTATAAAATCCAACTTAAATTTAAGTATTGTCTACTGACTTTCTTGCAGTGTACCAACTGATTAGAAATTCGAAAAGTGCCCTCTGCCAGCAGCAGGAATTCCACACTGAAAAGTCAAGTTTAAAGGTATTTAAACTATAAAATACAACATAAATTAAGGAATTCTTTATTGCGTTTAGAACAGTGACATTCTCGCAGTGTACGAGCTGATTAGAAATTCGAAAGAGCAGCAGCAACCCTTTCGGCCAAGTCCCAAGCAGGATGTTCGCCCGTTTCCCAATTAACATAATTTTTGAGATTCTTCTATTGACTTTGTCGTATTTGTTGCTTCGTAGTTGCTCTGCTTCTGCTCTGCGTGTGTTTGTTGTCTTTAGTCTTTTGTCTATTGTGTTTACGGTGCTGCTTTTTACTGCTGCCCAATCAGCATTACTATTTTGTTGTTGTTGGGCATTGATATGTAAATCGCTACACTCTGATTATTTGGGCTGTGTCTAGACTGGAGACTGTGGATGGAGGTGACTGGTTGGATGTTGACACAAAGTTAATCTGCTCAGTGGAAAGCAGCTAACGAACGAGTTAAGAGAGCTTCTCGATGGGATTTAAACTGTTTTGCGTTTCACTTTCAGTTTGAAAGAAGTCGTTGGCCAAACAAACAAACAAACAATTAAAAATCACAATATTTTTTCGATTGATATTTCCGTTCGCTAAAAGATAAGCAACAATTTGCGCTTTCATTTCCAATCAAAATATATATAATACCTCGATTCGGGCAGCTATCGTCTATAACTATGTACAACTTTCTAGAGTCTTGCGAATTGATTTGCATAAGTGATTTGTTAAGCACACAACTTTCACGCGACCCAAATGACATTCTACTCCGCTCACAGAATCCATTTATCGTTAATTGTGTTGCGCTCAAATTATGGCTAATTATCAACGTGTACTTGGTACAAACCAGCAGCTGCAACAAAGACCCACTGGCAACTACTGGCCAAGAACAACTAAGCCAGCCAAAGCCAAAGTCAAAGTTGAAGTTGAAGTTGAAGTTGATGTTTAAGATGAAGAAATGCTAATGCTGAAGAAAACACGAACCGAAAAAACAAAAAAGTTTTCTTATTTGTGTCAAGTCTATTAACTAATTTCTCAGTTTTCACGATACCCTGTACCCAATAAAGATTGGCATAAAGGGTAGGCATGTGGTTATGATGGTATACATAAGTATAGATGTTCCTCAACAAAAGGCGAATCCAACTCAGAGATTATAATTTTAAAGGTCAATTTGTTGGCATATAAATACAAGTGCATCTCATTCCTGCTCCATGCTCTACAGGGTATCTTCAAGTCGTGCACTCTGCTCTAGAGCACACTTTTACTTGTTTTCTTTTTAGCCAGCTCAGAGTGAGACTGTGTTGCCAACACTTTGTCGCTGGTCCATTTACTGGCCATGTGCTCAGAGCTCAGCCTCTATTAAGGTGATTATTTCTATCAATGTCGCTTTTGTTGTTGTCATTATTAATACTACTGTTGTTATTGTTGTTTTTGTTTGTTGTTGTCGTTGTTAATGTGAAACACTTGTGCACATACCAGAGCACAATTGTCAAGTGTATTTAGAGTTGTGCTAATTTGTGTGTGCCACACACTCCAAGATATTTGCTATAAAGCAGCAAAGGCACACACAAGTTGAAATTGAACCAAAAACGGTGCCAAAGGCATTCATATTCATTCGGCAGAGATACGCGCATTCATGAGTCCACTCAAAGACCTGCGTTCGAGTATTTATCGGAGGGCAGCTGTTCAGAAATTCCAAAAGCCCGGCGGCTCCCAAATGTTGTTGATGTTTAAAAAACAAACACACACAAAAAAAAACTTTGCACTGTGCCCATTTTTTATTATTACGACTTAATTGACTAGAAAAAAAGAACAATATGCACTAGAAAGCTATGTGTAAACAAATATAAATAAATAAACTTGTGCAAATATTAGTTTTTTATCAATGACACAAAATAAACAATTATTATTAAATAGCTTTAATGACATTTATTGTTAAATCACCCTCAAAATGCAACATTTAACTAGTATTTGTACTAATTGAATCCTTAATTTCAATAAAAATAATTAAGAAAAAGAAAAAATCAGCAAAATGTATTGATCTTTTTAGTTTGCCTCCTGTGAGGATTGAACTCACGACCCCTGGTTTACAAGACCAGTGCTCTGCCACTGAGCTAAAGAGGCGCTTGCCATCGTGTTGTCTGATTAGCAACAACATGTACAGCGGCCATAGAATGTTTCTGGAAATGTTAACAGAACGTGCTCACAGCAGACAACATGCAGTGTTAAAGCAAGCAGTAGTTAACAGTGCGCCCAATTACAGAACCAGATTTATTTGCATTAAATGACGCGTCATAAAACAAGCTACGATTTCAATGTACATATTTACAGAGAAACAAAAAAACAACAACAAAAACAGGTGTCATCTCCAATTAGGTAATTGTAGAAAATTATATGCATAGCTTGTGCGACAAAACAAACAACAAGCAAGCAACTCAAATTGTGGGCGCACTGAGATCATCTCACAACAATTTTATAGGTGCGCTTTTTTGTAAAAAACACAACAAAAAAAAGGTGAAATAAATTAACATGTGCATATGTTTTGATATAAGCAGCAGGCTGAAAGGTGGGCAACACCTTCAATAGCGAAACGCGTTTGAAATTGGACATTTTATACGTGGGGGGCAGACGTCTCTACAAATATTTTTATTATTTTTCAGCTCACTCGAATGCATAACAACAACAACAATAATAGTAAAGCAACTGTATAAATGTTGTATGTGCGTTAAGATTATGTGTGTGTTTTCGTCTTTGAAATTCGTGCATTTAATTTGCATAAAAAGCTCATTACAAATTTTCGTTTAAAGTGCAAAGCTCAACCACGCGTGGGAAGCCCTGGAAAAGATTGGAAGATTGGAAGTTGGTGCGATCTAACGAAAGATTAAAGCTTTTCACTTTATTGTGCTGCTGCATACAAGTAATTTATTTATGTAATTGTCAACTGATAAAGATCAGCCATATTTTCAATGCACTATTTATGGCAAACGAGAGCAGCGTCGCCACTGAGGCGTTTAATTGCCAGGCCATATAAAACATGGACAAAGACATCTCTCAACAGCGATGCAACAACAACAACAACATCTCTCCGCTAATTAGATTGTATGTCCATTAACAGTGACGGGGTCTGTTGACTTATTCCCAGCTATCTGTCTGCTATCCCAGGGGAGACCTTCCCGGCGACATAAGCGACACCATTTTTCGGTCAAATTTAAAGGCGATGCCTGAATATGCGTCGATAGACCGGAATCATTTGAAATGGCCAACGAGTTTCTTTCACCTTGCAAATGTTGTCCCAGTTGATTGCTTGCTTGACCAGCGACAAGTCGAATGCAGCAATTTCAGTCTGTATTTCAACATCGATTTAACAGTACATTTGCAACTAGTTTTTGTTCTTGTTCTTCTTCATCTTCTCTTGGACACAGGCTGTACGACTGTTACAACTGTTGTTGTTGTTGCTGTTGTTGCTGTTGTTGTTCAACTGACACCTCTTCTGTTCCAACACACGCACCCAAAAACAAGCTTCTCCTTCTTCTCTCTTCTCCCTTCTGCTTCTTCATCTTCTTTTTTTGTCAAGTTTCAGTTTGGCTGTGTTTACTAACACCGGAACCTCGCTAAAACCTCACGGAACGCTGGTTAAGTGAAAATATTTAAGCGAGGACTGCTCGAGAAATTATTAATTAATGTTATTATACAATTTAGTTGTTTACTATTAACTCTTTTTTTAGAAATTGTTGATAAACATATATCTGAAGTCAACATTTAACTTTGTCAAAAGTGATCTGATTTATGATTTGACTTATAGAATAAAACTACGTTTAGAGTTGGAAACGCAATTAAAGCTAGAAAATTTAGGGAAAAGGGAGTTGAAGATTTGATCGTTGCCTTAACTTTATCAAAACTAATCCGATTTTGAATCACGATTCTGGCGCGAAATTCATGTTAAAGTATTATTCTCAAACATTTTCCATGACTTTTTAATATGGATTTGACTTCTATATAAATACGACCATTAATATTGGGAAGCGCCAATTTGTTATTCCCCGAGCAAGTAATTTCATTAGTTATTGAACCACCCTCTTGGACATTTTCATAACCCATGCAACATTTAGTTTCTGTTGGTTTTTGTGTGTTGACCGACGGCGACGATCGTTTGGTAATTATCAGGCAGTGGCAGAGGCAGTGGCAGAGGCAGTGGCAGAGGCAGTGGCAGTGGCTGGGGCAGTGGCAGGGGCATAAATAAGTTTGTACAACGCTGACTATGTTGCTGGTGGTTCTTGTGGTCTTTGGGGTCTTGGTCTTGGCGTGGTTGCGCCTCAGCGGTTTCAACGCCCCGTTATCGCCCACACGCCCCCTCGTAATTGTTGTTGGTGTTGTTGGTTGTTTGGTGCCTGGGAAAACATTTGCCTTCTTCGCTTTTGGCCATGTCTTGCTGCACTTGTTCTTATTGAATTACGGCCAGAGAGCCCTTCACGTTTGGACACGCAAATTCTGCCATTATGCCATGTATATTATGGTTATTTCTTTTTTTCTATATACATACATATATATATATATACATATATGCACACAGTTGAATGATCTTCATGCTTGAGTGCAAAATGTTGCAAAAGTCGTTGTCGTTGCTAGTTGCTTGTTGCTTGTTGCTTGTTGCTTGTTGCACTCTCTCACGTTGTAACTGACACTGCGGCAATTTATTTGGAGGCCTTTGGTCTGCAATTTACACAAATTATTTTCATTTCAGCTCCTACAAAGTCTATTCTTTGTATACACTTGGCGAAAATCCATTGGTCTTTATAGCACTCACGAAATTATTTTATTATACTATTTTAGTATAAGTTCGATTTAAATATTATCATTTAGATATTTCTTTAGGCAAGAGCTTGTTCATTGGCAGTTTCTTACTTAAATTATGTACTCAAATTCTTAAATCAATCATGAGATCATTTTTTTTTTAGAGAAAATAAATGCTTGTATTAAGTATTATTTATTTAATTATTAATTGTCGATTTTCAACTAAAAAAATGGTGATTTACCGAATATGCAAAAAAACTATTTCACTAGAAATTCCATTCATTCTGATTGTAGAATGTTTAAAACTTGTTTTAAGCAAAATAAATGCTTGCTTTAAGTATTTTATAATTGATGCATGATATTTTGTCGAATTTAAATTATAAAATGATGATGTAAAGACCGAAACTATGAATTCCAATCAAACTGAACTGGAATTTACTTCTCACTGCCTTTCTATGTCTCTCTGGCATGTAAATCTCTCCCCATTTCTCACTCTCTCTCTCTCTCTCTCTCTCTCTCTCTTTATCTAACTCTATGAATAGTATAATATATATATATTCATATTCAACTCGCTCCACAAAGCTGTAATTTGAGGTCGCTAAGCTGCTCGTCAAGTCATAATTAGGCTTTAATGCTAAATTAGATTAATGATGGGCCCACATTAGGCACTCGACAATTAGAAACACCACCAGCACAACAATAGACTCCACTCTAAGACTAGATCATGTCGTGTAGTCTCCTCTGCCTCTCCACTCTGTCTGTCTGTCTGCCTGTCTGTCTGCCTGTCTGTCTGTCTGTCTGTCTGTCTTCGTTGCCTGTAGGCAAAAACACGCAAGCCGAAACAAAACACACAGATAAGACCCAAAGCTGGCATGCTGATGAAGAACCAAGTTCTAAATCTTGTAGTTTTTGTAGAACGTTGGCGGTGCCAAACATGGTAATTAGGCTGGGAGATTACCTTGTTGCCTTATTATCTTGGCACACACAAGGAAGTTCAGTCAAAATTAGTACAATGCCAAGATGATGCTGATTTGGCTGTGAATCACTGCTGATGAGTACACAAATTGCAGCTACAGCGGCTCACAGAGCAAGCCAAAAGTTGGCTGTTTAAAATAAGCGTTGGCAATAATTATGATTGTAATTTGTCAGCCATCTAATGCAGCTGCCAACTAAGAACTATACGAAAACTAAGCTTATTTTTGTTGAATTAGAACATCAAGCATCAATTTTAAAATGAAGAGTTCTTGAAAAGTAAAACTTGAAACAAAGATAGTCATTAGTAAGTAATCACTAAAGCTAATCACATCTTATAATTTAACGTCTTAATTTAATGGCAAAGTTTCATTTGAAAAAGAAAGCGAAAGAGCTCCAACAGTTTTTTTTAATTTTAAGTACGATTAAAAAAAATATTTAAAAATATTTAAGCAAGCGCAAATAAGACTTAAAAATATAAAATTTATTCCTAGAACTTGTCATTATTTCATGCTTGAAAAATCACATTTAGTGTCTGAAGTTGTTCAAGCTGCAACATAATTTGTAAAAATATGCTTAGAAGATGGAAAACGCTTCTGGAAAAGGAAGCAAACGCTTAACAACAATTCTCGAAGCATTAATCTTCCACACTCTGTGCTCCAAGCATGAACAACATGAATATGAAGACAAGGAAAGAAACTCTTGAGCCACATTTGTGTGCCACAAGTGTCTCTATGACAAACTATGAATGAGAGTCTTTGTTTTTTATGTGCCGCAGCAGCAGCAAAAAAAAGCCAACAAGTGAAAAGCACAAAGGCAACTGTTGCCGCCGCCATTAGGTAATGTGATCTACGCAGGCAAACAGACAAACACAACAACAGCAACAATCAGCAGCAACATCATCTCTGCTCGCCCATAGCTGTATCTGTATCTAGCTGTGTGTGTATCTTTTGTGTGTGTATCTTTTGCGTGTGTATCTTTTGTCGCTATGCAAATCTGCATATCGAATGCATATCTTTGTTTTGTGGCTCCCAAACAAAAACTCGGCTACATTGCGCCCATCTGCACTGAGAGAAATAACTCATTTGGAATACAAATGCATTTTTAAACATTTTTGCCTTCAAATTTCAAGCAGAATTCTCTTTTAAATTAATGTGATATAATCATAAATATAAAATAAGAACAATACTAAAATCGACGATCAAAAATTCTTGAATTAAGCACAAATTACTTTCTTGGACTCAAAAGATGCGTAAAACGGTAAAAATTCTATACAATTTTTCAATTCTTTTCTGGTGGATTTAGGTATAATTTTAAATATTATGCAGAGTATCAAAGCTTCTTTAATTTGTATGAAAGAAAACTTTCATTCTGTATTCATCGGTTTTTGTTTAATATTAAATTCATATTCATTATTATTATCATTCACAACGTAAATTGAGTAACTAAATTCCCTACTTTAAGTAAACAGTTTCTGCTTGAAACCCACTCAATATTTTCGCTGAGTGTACGCTGAAGATAGGCATCTCCGACTGACTGCCAAAAGTGCGTGCCTCTCACTGGGAGCTGGCGACTTTCAACTGACAATCAGCAGCTCAGTGGGTTGCCTTGCCTTGAGTGGTTTCAGTTGCAGTTGCAGTTGAAGTGGCAGTGGCAGTTGCAACTCCAGTTGCTGTAACGGCACATCCAACGCCCCACAGCGGATTTGCATGCCATTATGAAGATTCTGTGGCGTTGCTCGTAAAAAAAAGCCACTTAATGATGTGGCATATATAAGGGCCTCATTTCATTGCGGCATATAAGGAAAACAAAAAATGTTCTAAGCACAATATACAAAGCGACTTTAATTATAAGCCGCGCCACAAAATTGTAACATGCCCAAGTTGTTAAATCCGACGAACCGAAAATTGCTCACATACACTGAGACCAAGAACGAGGACCTAAGATCGCAACTAGACAGTAGACAGCAGACAGCAGACAGCAGACAACCTCAAACTAGGCAATTGTTTTTGTGCAACAATGCGGAACACAAATTAAATTGGCTTTGAGGTGGCAGCACTCAAATTGGGCTTGTCAACTGCCTGTAAAGAGTTGAAAAGTTCAAAGTTTATAATCAACCAGACAAAATAACTAAATAAATAAAAGGCAAAACGAAGATACTCTTTGCAGCTTTATATAGCTGCTTTAGGATGTAAATTAAATTCCTTATTCGATTGTTACTTTGTTATTTTTTTTTTTAAAAAAAAAAAAAAAAAAATAAAAAAAAAAAAAAAGGGGAAGTTTTTTTTTATAAAAAATATTTTCCTCTGCTCAGATTGGCCATTTAATCACGAAGAACTTCACGCTTACTATTAACTTACAATTCAGACTCGAGTTCAGTGATCCTCGCCCAAAGAGCCTTAAGAAAAGTAACCAATTAAATACTACTTGTTCAAATTTTCTAAGATAAAAATGACATGAAACAAGATATTATTTTGCACTCGCTGCTGGAAAATATATATACCCTGTGGGATCGGAGATGTTTGCTACAATACAACTTATAATTCCCATATTAATATAATTTAATAATAATTGAAATAATTCTCAATTAGTTTACTGTTCTCTTACCTTGCCCCTTAATTTGATATAATAACAATTGCAATGAATAATTCTCAACATATTTGCTCTTCTCTAAACTTACAGGAATCACCCTAAAAAAAATTGTAGTGCCGAAACTATTCAAATTCAAAAATGGACACCGGAAGTGTGGTTAGCGAACCGATTTCTGCGCATCATCGAGCCTTTGCCAAGCAGAAATCGGCCTCCATGGTAAGTTCAGCTGGCAGTTCAAGTAAAGTTGTGTAAACCAACCAAACCAAAAACAAAAAAAAAAACAAAAGCAACAAAAACAAGCACTCAAAGTATTATTTGCCCATAATTATAAATAGTTCACTGGCGCCCCATTGTCTAATTCGATGATATAAGCGCGCAAATAAAGCGCAGCTAATTAGCTACAGCCACGCACAGACGAACTAAGTATCTACATACATAATTGTACATAAATAAATACATGCATATACATATATATATACTAATATATGGATATATTAATCAGCATCAGTTACTTAACATAATTTCGCGCTAGAAAGTTGTCGAAAATAAAAAGCGCAAATAAAAACCCAAAAAAAGCAAACAAAAAAAACAAGTACACAGCTAACATGCAACATGATGTATGTAAAGGAAAAATAATGCCAGAAAGTTAAAAATTGGCAACTTAATAAAGCGTGAATACATCCAGCCTAAAGCACCAACAATTTACAGCTATTAATTGTTAATGCATCGTAATGCATTTTTGGGCAACACTTTCTCAAACTCATTTACAGCCAGCGGCTTAAATTACACATTTCGACAATAATCTTTCCACACAGTCAGCGTGACCTATCCATTAGTTTTTCGCGAATGTGAATTTCGAAAACCTCAATATCGTATTGTATGTCATTTAGCTTAATTATGTATATGGTCAAGTCATTGTTGAAATATTTCTATAATGACTGTAGAATCTAAAAATGGAATTAAAGTCTCTTTTGAATTGTGCCCAAAAATACTAACGCAAAAGCCAATTTCAAAAGTGCAGTACTCTTTATGTGTATTGGTTTAAATGAAATGAAAATAAAGCTGACTAATCGTGATGAGTTAATAATCGAAATAATTAAAATTCTGCCGCTGTTAGCAATTTGTTATTATGTTAATATTAACAGAAAACTAGACAAAGCAGTGCAAAATCAGTTAAAGCAGTTGAAAGCAGTAATGAGCAGAAAATTAAGCAAAGTTGATTATTATTTAAAGACAAAACCAGTTGATTATTATTTAAAGAAAACCCAAATTGATTATTATTTAAAGACAAAACAAGTTGATTGTTATTTAAAGACTTTCGACGTTTGTTATGTTTATAGAATTGTATAAATTAGTGGCATTAAGTGGTTTTCTTACAATGCCCAATGCTCGAAAGATATTAGTTTTACGCCTACATGAAGTAATAAAAACAGCTCTTACTCAATGCTCGTTCAGAAAAAGAGAGAAAGAGATTTTGGATGAACACATTAAATAAAAACACAAATAGAAAGAGACCTGTAGGTGGCCAACACTTAAGTGAAGACTATTTTATATTACCTCTAATAATATGTGGCCATTTCCGACGTCTGTTAAAGAAAATAACACACTCTTGACTTTCCACACACATAAATACTTAAATACAAATGCGAAAAAGACAAAAAAAAATTGGTTGAGCAGTCATCCATGGCACTAAAGAAAATAACAGCATCAAAAGTCTTCTATTGAAACACTTTCACTGAAAGCGAAAATATTGAAAGCAACCGTAACGTACGAGTATTTTTAGATGTTTAGAAAGAAACCAAAAAAATTAAATTGTGGGTATATAGTCATGTATAATTACTACATACATACAAATCCTTATAAAAGACGATCAGATGCTGATTGAATTAGAGCTGACAATTAGCATAAGATATGAATATTTAATACAATTTTCTCCCAACTCAACACCCCGTGTGTAAATTCACACACCCAATGAATACCCTTGTGTCAAATACGGTCAATTAATTTCTTCCACAAAATTGCACCAATTATTCAACACTAACGAAATTGTGAAAACGGTGCAGTAACAGTTGCTGTAATGTACGCAAAATGAATTAATGATCTACGAAAAAGTCACAAAAAAAAGAGGACGAGGAAGTTCTCACGTTCAAACTGGACAATGTCCGGTCGTAACAAGAACAACAACTTCTGTGCAGCTAGCATATTACAAGATAAGGGGTTAACTCTAAGCGACACACAAACACACACACACGCACACATATATTTTAAAGGGTGCTTCGGTTTCAGTGCATTCGGTCGGTGGTTGTTCTTACGAGTGCATCTGCGAGTTGCGAGTGTAACGGTTCTGTTTGTTTGCCGGCTGTCGGCATTTCTTATTGCACATTTTACTTTGTGCTCCGATTTGCTGTCGATGTGCACGTACACGCAACCGAAAGCTTTTCTTACGTCATTGGCAACCAGCGGAGCAGCAACAGGTTAGCTAGCTTCTGCTCATAAAAGCTTGATAAATGTGTACAAAGCTTTCAGTTGACGAAAGAACGTACGCGTGCCAACAGCTGTTTTATTCGAGACAGCTTTTTTACTTATCTCACAGTTTTGTTTTGTTTGTAAATTCATAAAAAATTCACCAGAAATGTTTGTAAACGCATTATGCTCTTTGTGTTCGTTATGTGATATGCTAGTTTAATGTAAAAACAGCTGCAAATTTAAAGTGCATGCATGAAACACACACAAGTCAATTGTGTATGTGTACTGTATTTGCTTATCTATTAACAATTCATTATATGGCATAAATTATTAAGTCAATTAATGCTTCGGTAAAGCAACGTTTACAAACATTTCGCTAATTTATTTATACCATTCCATACACGTGCCTATCTATACACATATACATATACACACACACAAACATAAACAATAAACAGCCGACGATTTGGGCAACCGGTTAAAGTAAAATAATATAAATAAAGCCATCAAAAGCTTTCGGCATCAGCTTAAGCTCTTGCACACGCAAGAGTAGCCACCACCTCTCCCGTTTACACACAAACACACATCTGCAAGCTTCAATCGAAAAATGAGAATCGCGAGCGTTAGTCTGCTTTCAGCTCTCGTTCGGCTGCCATCATTTGTGATCCGCTCACCTGTCGTGGCCCATAATAAAGGCTTCTGCGCCGCTTTAAGTGTTTCATCACAACGGTCATTTTGTCAATCAGCAGCTGCAATGACGTTGCCAGAGCGTAAGCCATTCACGCCGGATTTCTTCTTTCGGCAAGTGAGTACGCCGTGTTATCTCACTATTTGTGCTTTGCAAAATGATGAATAAAACAATAAAAAAAACAAACAGTTATTCGACACGGAGAGCAGCACGTACAGCTATCTGCTGGCAGACGCTGGCACAGGCGAAGCTGTCATCATCGATCCTGTCCTGGAGCAGGCCAAGCGTGATGCGCAACTCGTTAAGGATCTGGGATTTAAGCTCAAATATGCCAGTAAGTGCCTTACACTCTGTGGCTGAAAGATATGAATTGCATTTATCGATATCGATATATGATAGTTAACACGCACATGCATGCCGATCACATCACGGGCAGCGGCTGGCTGCGGCAACTGACTGGCTGTCAGTCTGTCATTGCTGCTGCAAGTGGCGCCAAGGCGGATCGTCATATTGTGGAGGGTGATCACATTGCGTTTGGACGCCACTCGATTGATACACTGGCGACACCTGGACACACCAACGGCTGCATGAGCTATGTGATCAAGGAGCAGGGTTGCATCTTCACCGGCGACACGCTGCTGATTCGTGGCTGTGGACGCACCGATTTTCAGGAGGGCAGCGCAAAGCACCTCTACCAGAATGTCCATGAAAAGATCTTCTCTTTGCCGGAGAACTATCGCGTCTATCCGGCGCATGACTACAAGTGAGTTGAGCGACTTGACTTTGTGGATTTGCCAGGTGGATAACTTTTTGCCTTGCAGGGGTCAGCTGGAGAGCAGCGTGTGGGAGGAGAAACGCTACAATCCACGCTTGACAAAGAGCATCGATGAGTTCGTCCAGATTATGGACAACCTGAATTTGCCTTATCCCAAGAAAATCGGTAAGTATTCAAAAATATACAAGACTTAAAAGCTAAAAACTCGTTTTTTGTAGATGCATCTCTGCCAGCTAATCGTGAGTGTGGTGTTTACGATATACCCAAGGAGTAGAGAGGCGCAACATCTACAACAATATATAATAAATATATACTGATTGTCTAAGTGGAATTGGAGATTAACGCCACGGCTCAAGATACATTTACTATTCTAACTTTGACTGCAATAGGCTCCATTGTTGATATGTATTTATTGCATTCATTAATATTATATACCCAATATGTATTTCAATGTGCATTCAAGTTAGACAACTACCTCTGATCTATATTTTTATACATGTTAAATAAACCATTCTTGAAAAGTGCAATACAAATATTTTATTAGAGTTTTCGTCAGATTATAAAATACTTATGTTTTTTAAGCGTACTTTAAGCTGTTGTCTGCTGCTTTGATTCTCATAGTTTCCAATCAAGCCCCTTTATTAAGCCCCCTTATCAAATAATAATAATAATACTAATAACTACTATCGCCCTTGTGGTCGAAATTCGGCAGTTGGTTTTTTGTTGGTCACGAAAGTATTTCATCAGTGTGTATTTTTAACAGGTAGCACGCAGATTATATTTAATCGATACCCATTATAATACACGCGCACTCTTAGCCATTAAATATATAATATGTACATATATATTTATATATATGTATGTGTGTATAGATGTATGTATATGTGTGTATATGTAAAGAGGAAATCATTGCTGGTGTGTAATTATTAAAATGAACTTATTACAGTTGATCAATATTATGTCAAGGTATAAACCGATAAGATAAGTAATATACGTGATAAAAAAGATATATAGATGTAAACAATATGGATTAAGTGAACGATAAAAGCAAATACACTTTATTTGTTAGATGAGAACTTTCTAATAAAAAATTAAAGGTCAGTCGGGCAGACTTTGACTGCTGATTAAGTATATATATATATGTATATATGCTTTATGGGATTCAAGATCCTGTCTTATGACTCCCATTTTTATTGAGTTCCACATATATATTACAAATTATGTAAATCCTAAACAATTTCAAGCATTTGTTGTATCAAATTGTATTACAAACCAAATAATAGTCCAAACTAAATTCAATAATTATCAATTCCCTTTCTTTTGTGTCCACACAGACCATTCTCAATCCGAAGAGCTGCTCCAGTGCGGCCAAGTACAGTCTGCACTCGGGATCGGAGAACAATCACGATACGCAGACGCAGACTCAGATGCAGACACAGACACAGACGTCGACGCACTGCTCGACAACGGGCAGGCGACGGAAGGGTGGCTCTTTGGGCGGAACGCTCTCCTCGCGCTCCACGCGCAGCGAGTCGAAGGAGTTGCGCTCCGCTCTGCAGGATCGCGAGGCTGTCATTCAGAATCTGCGCATTCAGCTGTGCTTGGGCAAATTGCCACGCCCCAGTGGACCGCCTCTCGATGAGTCAGAGAAGCCAGCAGCTGAGCATAAGCTGAATCGCCTCAAGGCGGAGGCGGAAAACAAACGCATCAAGATCAAAAACCTGAAGAGCGCTCTCGAAAAATTAGATATCACAGAGTAAGTGGAATTGTTCAGATTGATTGATGAATGGCTAAGAAAGAATATTTAAGAATCGATCTATAACTAAATGTAGAACTTTAATGCAAACAAATAAAAGATACCCTAAAGAATATATATTAAAGTGTATCTATTTGCAACATGCTAACGCTCTATTTCCTTCCTCTGCCCCGTAGTAACATTGATATACGAATTCGTCAGGCGGAACTGGAGTATGCGCTGGGTCGCGAGGAGCTGCAGATGCTATCGATTGTGGAGGAGGCGCGCGCCTTGCAGGCACGCCTGGAGAAATCCAAGCCTGAGGCGCAGACACTCTACAATATAATCAGCTCGGGTGTGGCGCTAAGCTTGCATGCGGTGCATGCAACATCCGGACGTTGGGCGGCCCAGCAGCGAGCGGATCAGCCCGGTTTCTATGTGGAATGGGCACTGGAGGGGGATGGACTGTATAAGGGGGATCGCATACTGGAGATCAATGGACGGCTGGTGACCAGCAAGACCAAAGAGGAGCTGCAGAAGCATGTGGGCAACTCCGGCAAATGTCAGATGGTTGTGCTGCGCAAGAAAACCGTGGCCATACCCCAGAAGCAACTCGACCAGGAGAAGGAGAACAATATGCGACTACAGCATCGCATCTCCTACCTCGAGGAGCAGGTGCATGATCTGCAGAATGTCAAGGAGCAGGAGCAACATCAACAGCAGCAGCATCAGCAGCTGAGGCACCAGCCGCAACAACAGCAGACAACCCAATCGAATAGTGCCCATGTGACCAGCATTAGCATCTCCTCGCCACCCTCACCCTCGCCCACAACGACACCGCCGTCGGACAAGCCGCTCATCTTTCAGCGTGGCAATTATATCACCACTCTGGTGGGTGGCAAACCCATTGAGCTGGTGGGCGATGAGCTGCCGCCGGCACATGTCACCAAGACCCTGATCAAGGAGAACACTCACATTGATCTGCGCGATCGTCTGCCCCATCACTCGCATCTCTATGCCATGCCCTCCAAGTCCCTGTCCGCCTCCAAGATATCCATCAACAGCGACTCCGCCTACATGCAGCAACAGAAGCGCGACAAGGAGCGCCAGCGCGACCGTCACGAGCGCCAACGCGACAGGGAGCGGGAGCGAGAGCGACCCAGAGATGCACTGCAGCAACAGTTGCAGCAGCAGCTGCACAGAGATCATCTAAGGAGCACACATGCACGCAGCGTGGAGCATCTCAACCACTACAATGGGTAAGCAGCAGCAGCAGTCTACAAATAATTAATATTAACTAGAGCTATGGAAAATCGAAAATCAACTTGAAATTTTTTGTTATAAACTTCACTACATAATTGTAAGATAAAATCCAACGGTTTTTAGATCCACTAAAAGTATAGCGATTTTCTAGAATCTAATAAATATATCTGTATATATATAATAAATATATCTAGAATATATAAATATAGTGAATACATATATGTACATATTTACTCACTCGATTCTTGTTCCACCCCCACACAGCTTGGAACGTCGACGGGGCGATGTGTCACGGCAGAGCGAGGCTCAAACTCTGCGCGCTCGGCTGCCGAGCGATGTGCGGAGCGTAAAATCGCTCGACTTTGACAGCGAGAACGAATCGAAGCCGATGACGACAACGACGACGACGACGACATCGATGACGTCTGGGGAATCGCGCACGAATCATGTGAGACCCACACCGCCAAAGAAACCGTTGCGCCTCTCACTGCAACGCGCTCAGAGCCTGCAGACAGTCGAGCTGCATCCGTGCGCCGAACACGATCGGAAGCGGCCCATGAAGCGGATGCATCACAATAGCAGCGCCAGTGGCGGCTCCTCGCCAAGCGATGAGGGTCAGGGCCATGGCCATGGCCATGGCGGATCTGTGGCGCTCATCGAGAACTGCAGTCCGATGCATACGGCCTCGCTGGGGCGCCACAAACTCATCTGAGTTTGAGTTTGATTTGGACTTTTAGCTTACAACTTGGTGGAAACTGCTCTGGCTGACCTGAGTCAGTGAGTTTTCCATCCAACAGACAGGCGGACATGTGCAAAATTGAATAACCTAATTATAACTAATAACTATGATTACAATTGTGAATTTTCTCATACACTTAAAGTTCGACTTAAATATTACAACTTACCAGATATATATATATATATATTTTGCTGTACTCGTAATTAGGGCTTGGCTACCATTTCGGCTTTATTATTATCACAAACTCGAGAGAATTGAAAGATTGTACACAAAATCTATTAGCACCATTTTTTATTTATGTAAATACACGAGTTTTTGTCATTTGAATCTTGGCATGTGTTTTTTTTTTTTAAATTATGGATTGCTTTGATTATTTCATTTTGAAAAATGTGACCAGAGTTTCAAACTAAAACCCGAAAATAACCGATGAAAATGAAAAAGGAGTTTAATCGAATAAATAATGGTACTGCATAACAGTAACTCTATTTTGTATTCAAAGTGTTTGGAACCAAATACCAATAATAATTTTGAAAAAAGCATATTCTTTAGCTATTCTGGTTTGATTTTCCTCCTTAGTATTAGATAATACATTTTGTGGCATATTTACAATAATGGACTGCTTAAAACTATGCCAAAACAATTGAAGTTTACCCAATCTGCATTCCTTTCTGGAGTGTGTTGCTATTTCAATGCCAACAGGCACGATCATTGAGCTCCATTCATGATGCATTTTTACATACGATAAATATTTGTATTAAACTCACGTTGTCGTGTTCAGTGGTCGTTATGGACATAATTAATAAATACTTGTAAGGCTATAAATCTTGGCAAAGCAGAGTTTCTATAAAAACGGTCAGACAAGAGATAACACGGGAGAGACAAGTCTCCAAATCTCATTTACAACAGAAAGAGAGCGAAAGAGAGTATTCAACTGTTAACTGAGAGAAGATGAGCAAGAATGCGCTCAAAAGAGTGGGTGCGTCAAAAGTGGAGAACGTGAGAATAGAGTTTGCTCAGTCAATGCGCACATGTGAGCGGAGAGATTACGATAGAGCACGATCGGTGTTCGTGTCTTGACACCCACGATGGCGTCGTCTGCGCCGACGTCGACGTTGACGCTCCGCAATCTCGAGTTGAAGCACAGGTACGCTGTCAGTCAACTTGCGCGCTGACATTTTAAAACCGAAATCAGTTGCGTCGCAGGTCTCCAAATCAACGATCGCTACGGTGCATTGTACAATTGAAACGGTAAATTCGGTATTGCTGTGAACCCAATTAATTAATAAATACGAATAACGACATCAACAACAAACAGCTGCTGCTAACTAGGTAAGTGCTTGCACGAATCAGGGAATAAGTAAAACTGTTGTTAATTTGTACAGAATTCTTATTTAAGCGCAACTCGAGAATAATGCGCAAAAGAAAATGTTTACAAAACAACAATGATTCGATTTTTAATTGTTTATTGAAACAATTATCAGAACTGGTTTCGCTGTTAAAAATAACATAAAACAAAAACCTTCATTTGTTTCGCCGTACATTGGCCCGTCCTTCAGTGTGTGGGTT
The DNA here is from genome assembly GCF_018153295.1 of Drosophila grimshawi. Taxonomy (NCBI): domain Eukaryota; kingdom Metazoa; phylum Arthropoda; class Insecta; order Diptera; family Drosophilidae; genus Drosophila; species Drosophila grimshawi. Next base: position 11,145,348 of record NW_025062889.1, on the reverse strand, counting down.
ACTGTAACCAGTTTATAATTTTATATATATATGCCCCAAAAAATATATAAAGAACGAACAAGAAATAAAGCAAAACTGCAGTTTTCAGTTTCTTTAACGCTGCATCTGCGCTTTAGCTCCAGTTTCTCTTGGTACCCAAATTCGAAGAAGACAAATGTTTACAATTTGGAATGCAACCCAGTAGACAATTTATGTACTGTTCTTATCTAACATCACTCTGAATGCTTGTTGCGTTAAAATATCATTAAACTAGCATCGTTTTATTGTGTGCTAATTAGCGTTTGACTGTAAAGCACATCTATTGTATTATCTTCAAAGAAACAAATGACTAAGCAGAAATTTATTATGCGAATAAGCATCTGTGAAGTTCAGGGTCAGCTGAAATACTTATATAAATATATAAATATATATATAACTACACAAATTGTCCATTACTGTTGAGAAACGAAAAAACTGAAGAAAACATTTTATGCATACAATTTATAATTTCTGAAACTATATTTACTGGTATAAAAAAAAAGTTGAAGCACTTCAAGTTGATTTGGGTTACCAGGGTGATTAGAGCTACAGTAGTTACTGACTAATGACACCAATCAGTATAACTAAAGGCTGTAAGCAAGCAAATTGTTCATTATTTGTTCATCAATCAACGTTGACGTATTTGTAATAGTAACTCAAACCCATCTATAATCATACAACAACATATTTAATAGCAGCAACAATTGCTTTAGTGCTGGCAACATGGCACTTAATTAAATATATACTTTGAGCACCTTGGCTCAACACAAGAACAAAAGCAATAATACTTATCTTATCCATGAGAAGACTGATTTGCGAGCCAGTTTGAAGAAGTAACTTTGGAACACATCATCGTGCAACAACTTAATGTAGCAAGTCGTTGACACTTTAGTCCGTAGCAGCTTGATGATAAGCATTAAAGAAAACAACATTACTTTGAGCGTCTAGTACATAAATAAATACAAATGTATTTCTGAAAGTTAAGGATCACTCGTAAATTTCAGCTCAAAAGTGCGTACAAAAAATAGATTGTTGCTTGGCCTTCATCGTAACCGGCAGCAAAAATAACAACAACTTGTTGTTACTTGTTGGCCATCCGCACTTAACCCTGTCGGAAAAAGGCTGTTTTAATTTACTTATGTATAGAATGTACATATGAAATATGTATATTAACCACTTATATAATATTTAAGCAATGTGCATGACCCACAAATCGCTTCGTCAATTAAGGTTAGGCGCTTCAATTCCGCACACACGCCAAGGCAGCTAAGTAAATAAATATACACTTTAAACAGCTGATTTCACTTTAACAGGGATGAGCAAGCTTAAACATTAAAATAATACTTTTAGTTACTTAATATAGCTGAAAAAACTACACAAATCAGTGAGTGATTAAATACACATTAAACAAATATAACATTTAAAATATAATTGGCAAAAATAAAAATAAAATTACAAAATAATTGATTGATAATTATGATGTAAATTGATTTGGGAATCATAATAAAATTAAATAACAATTTAAAAAGAAATTTCTGATACTAATTATATCACTGAATCATTTTACAAGCCAGATTGGGCAATATTTTACTCAAGTAATGTCAGTTATTTAAAACATGGATCATCTCTGATGGATGGGTTTGATACGGATGAGAAGAGAGTAATGAAAGTCTCTCTCTATCGCTCTCTCTCTCTCTCTCTCTCTTCCTCTGTCTAACTCTCTCTCTCTCTAGATGAAGGTAGCCGAAACGGCGTCAGAGGCTACCTCTAACGTAACCGTCTGGCAAATAGAAAATCAGCATGGTGCGAATAAATTCTATATATAGGATTATATACACACATATGTACATATATACATAGAGATGAATATAGTGGGATTTGCGTGTTGTTCCATCAGTTTATGCTAAATTTATCACTCGTCTTTCAATTGCAGTTGAAAATGATGCGAGTTGTAATCATCAGCCTGGCCCTCTGTGCCACACTCACGAATGCAGGACAAACTGTAAGTAATTAACAATATAATAATTATTACAATATTCGTTAAATATTCAATTGTAATTCGCTGTAGCGCAACTCACCCATGGAGGCGATTGCGTATGTGACTGGACCGATGCAGGCGGATAATAGGCAGGTGAAGGGCAACGTGACCTTCACCCAGAACGATTGTGGCCAGAGTGTGCATGTGCGCATCCAGCTGGAGGGTGTCAAGGAGGGCAAGCATGGCTTCCACATTCACGAGAAGGGTGACCTGAGCAATGGCTGTGCCAGCTTGGGCGCTCACTATAATCCCGACAAGGTCGATCATGGCGCTCCCCATCACGAGGTACGGCACGTCGGTGATCTGGGCAACATTGAGGTGGGTCCCAGCGGTACCATCGACGTCACCTACACGGATGCCGTGATCAGTCTAAGCGGCAAGCGTACAATCATCGGACGCGGTGTTGTCGTCCACGAAATGGAGGATGATCTCGGACTGGGCAATCACACGGACTCCAAGAAGACCGGCAATGCTGGCGGCCGCATCGGTAAGCCTCACACAAAACAACTTTATTTAAACCCATTTTAAATAATAATCACACAAATGTTTCTTCTTCTTCTTTTATTTTTCTTTCAGGTTGCGGTGTTATTGGCATTAAGTAAATATCAGAGTAATACTTTTAAAACGAATCGAATCAATGTTCTTGTCTCTAATTTAACAAAGCTTCTCTTTCACTTGTGTCAGCTTAAAATAAAATTTGTTTTCTTAACGCTCGTTAAATATAACTGTAACTACAACTGTAACTGCAACTGCAATTGTAACTGTAACTGTAACCCTTTCACCATATTTGTAATACATTCAGCGTGTCTTTTCTATGAAATATGACTGGACTATTTCCGGCTTTCTCCCTAACTGTATCTGTGTGTGTGTGTGTGTGTGTGTGCAACATATATATGTACAACATATCTATATACTATATATACTACCATCCCAAAGTAACATGTATTTTCCAGCCAGTCATTAATATTATTGTCGGCCTACACAAACATCTAAACGTCTATTGATAAGTTTTTGGCTTAAAGGGTAGGTAGGTAATAAGGGTATTTTTACACATACAGTTGAACTTCGCTAACTTGAACTACCCACACTAATGAAAGTTTATTAAAAACGTGTAAAAAAAAGTTGAAATTGTGTAAAATTATGTAGCAAACTGAATGAAGCTTTTCCGATCCCATAAAGTATATATATTCTTGATCAGCACTAACAACTCATTTCATTTCATTATATTTACATATATATAATATATATATTCATAATATCTGTTTTTTGGGAATAACTCATAGTCGAATTCTGCTCGATTTTATTTCCAATTATGAAATATGTGATTATAAATGTGAGCTTATTTTTCGACTGATTTTTAATATGATTTATGGAGTGAGTGACGTAATAACAATTATGATAATATTGTAATATTTGCGGCAAGTGTCATATAGATTGTAACACTCTTCTGTTGTGCAGTGTTTGACTTAGCGATGATTAACTGTATTCATACTAATGTCATTAGCAGCGGACTCAGCTGTAATAACATGCATGCTAATGAATAGCCAATCTAATTCGATTAATTGTGTTTGCTTAACCTGTGTTGAACTAACTGTGCTTTCCACCCACACACCCGCAAAACCAAATCCACACACATATCGCACTGAATGCCACATCAACAAAACATACAAAATGTGCCTCCTTTTGTCGGGGCAACTGCTTTTTGTTTTTGCAGCTCGCCTGCCACACACGAACAGCCAACAATAGAACAGCAACCAATACAACAATGGGAACAGCCCGAACAACTCCAGCATCAGCACCAATATCAGCATCAGCATCAACATCAACTTGAAGCATCTGCATTGCACACAAACAGTCGCCAATCAGTCGTCAATCAGCCCACATTTTATGTGCCGCACGATCAGCCTCACGATCATGTTGTATATCCACTACTGCGTCATCCATATCCATCATATCCATATCCGTATTATCTATAAAGTGTGTGTTTGTTTGTTGTCTCTTGTGTTATCGTCCCTATGAACCTCCCCAAATACAGCATTTGGCCCGAACTTTTTGGCTAACTGTAATAACTTTACTTATAGGTCGGATGTGGATGATTGGCCCTGTCTGCGGGACGGTGCCGGAACCCTGCACCAATCCCTATCCATACTGATGTTCGTTGTTGGTGTGCTCATTGTCAGGGACAGCATGTGATCGCTGATCGCCGATCAGTGACCAAGTATTATTATAATCTTATGTCATTCATACAGTACTTAATTAATTAACAACAAACAAAACAACAACCAAAAAAAAATACTCTCACACTCTGCTTGTAAATTTGCCTGAAATGTTCATTAACAATAAAATCGAAATTCCTTTTATATATGCCATATATATATATATATATATATGATTTCTAAATGCCTAATCCGCGAAATTCACTACACATTTCTTGGGTAAACTGCCATACTGACCCATAAAATCCAAGTTGAGATTTCTGCGATACGATAGCGATTTCTAGGTGCTAAAACTGAGCCTAACCAAAATTGCTAAGCACACACACCAACACACACAGTTGGACACATTTTGTGTCTTGAACACGCAACATTGAAATCAACTCAAACTTAAACAAAATTACTGACGATTTACCGCCCCTTTTAGGAAGGCGCCTTGGCATGCTTCGGTAGGTGCCAAGTTGAATTTCAAGCGCAAAAGAGTTCCCGGAGTTCTTTAATTATTCGCACAGTCTGGCATTTATTTCATGAATAGCATTTATAACTTTTGCCCGAGTTATTCAAATGAAAGCACGCAATTTATTTGGCCCAATGACATCCCGAGTGGGCTCACACTGCCCGCTGGTTAAATTACCACTTCGTAATTAACTCATTTATTATATGTTGGACTTGAAACAAGTTATGCTCTTGAATTTGTCACAATTTCACATCTGGAATTGAGCATTTTTCATTACTATTACTCACTTTTCACAGCTCTTTTTTTTATTCCGATTTTGTATTAGTAGTGGGTAAGTATTTGTTGATTTGTGTGCTTTACGCTTATCATAAATTTTTAATGTCTTAAATACACACAACAAAGTTTATTTATTTATTTATTTATTACATGTTCTTGCAATGTAAATGTAAAAGTGATTCAAGCAGCAGCAAAATATATAATTCAGCAAAAATATATCAATTTCTTGCAGAATAAATAAAAACAATGCTTTTCTTTTCTAGTCTTAAGACTAACAAAACTTCTTAGAAGTAAATTAAATAAATAAATAAATCCATAAATTTCTTTATATTAACTTGCTTAACTTGCGTTGCTAGTTACTAGTCTACACTGGGAAAAATCAGTTTTAGCAATCAAATAAAAAATATATATTAAAACTCTATCAACTCTTTAAACATTTGCTAATATCATTAAATAATTCATAGATGAGGTATATGTTCTATGACCACTTTCCAAATATCTTCTTTAAATAGATTTTAGAGTCGAGAGCATTAACAATGTATTGAGCGACCCTCGTAAGTAGTTCTAGGTGACAAGCAGCTGAACTTTAAATGTAAATATGCACTTGTGTACTTTATTGTGCTCGCTCACACTTCGAGCGAGTTTGAGAGTTGGCCTAATGAGTGCATTGACTTGTTGCCCCTTTTGCCACTCCTTCGATGTGCTTCTTTCTCTACTTCTTCTTCGTCTTCTTCTTCGAACTGAGCGGAAGCCGCAGACGACCCAGAAAGCAAGCGTTAGTTTTGGTTAGCTTCACGTCTGGGAACTTTGCGCAGCCGCTGGTCAAAGTTGGAGGAGACCTCAAACTGCCTGTGGCTGCCCCAACACGCAGTTTGTAAATTCAACAGAAATGGGTTACGAAAAGCATAAAAGCCCGGGCGAGAGGGACGGGGCTGGGAGCCGAGTAGCTAGTAGCTGGTAGCTGAGTTGGTGGGAGCTGGCTTTGCCACCCGATTCTATCGACCACAGACCCTAATCGCATGGCCTGAATAGGCCAACTCGGTTCTTTCCTCGAAAATCGCACTTTCACTCACTTTTACTTTGTGTGGCATGCTCGTTGTTGCCGCCTATTGTTGTGACCAACAGAAGAAAATAGGCGGCTTGGGTCCGGGAGTCGAACGGGCATTTCCCGTTGGTGGTTGTCAGCCTCGGTGTGTTGTGGCCACAACACAAAAGCCGACTTGGTTGCCAACATTTATTAGCTTGGCCAGCACCAGTTCACAGCTAACGGTCAGTTACAATTCCAACGCCATTTTGTCAAGACGCGTTCGCGCTTCCCAAACGATCCGTGTAACCCAATAAAATCCCAGCATACTTATCAGCATTGCCCATCAAATTGTAGCCAAGTTCTATTTTTGGGTTAATACGTGACAGCATTTGAAAGTGGTTTATATTTGTCGCATTTGGGTCAGTTTTCAATTATTAAATGCGAATCAAAATGAGGTCCTGCGGCCCCAGTTTAATAAAATACGTCTTATTTGCCTTCAATGTTCTATTTGCGGTAAGTTATGACTCAACCCATCAACTAATTAATCATCTATCTGTGGATGGGGGGCTTCAAATAATATCCGAGTCGCAGGCTTAGTTTAATACAAATCACATTTAATTCTGTGAGTAAATTTTCATTTCATCAGAATTCTAGAACCGAACCCAATAAATTTTAATTTCATCAGAATTCTAGAACCGAACCCAATCGTGCATTAGTCATTAGTCAGCATCGTTTTGCCAATTATTTGATTTATATATTATTTTTGTAATTTATTTTATTATCTCAACTCTAAAATTCAATTTTTTCTTTACTAAAAATTGGGGTTTTATCTTGAAATATAATTATATTTTATTCCATGTTCGTCATTATTCAATTTAAGAATATTTTTATTTATCTCTAGTTTCCCCTTTGCATAGCGAAACATTTATTTAGGTTTATAATAATAATGATAATTGACAGATTGCTTCTATGTGAGCAATATTATATAGAAGTCCGATATTGTAGATTTTTTTGTCAAACTGTTAATACAATAATGAAATGAATCATAAAAGATGAGTTTGGTTGGGTTAGCTTGGTAAACAAAAAAGTTTTCATACAAGATATATATATTTCCTCTGAAAGATATGTGGATACAGTGATCAGATCCAGCCGGATCCAATATGTGTACTGCTTGCAGCATAAAGACGGATATTTATTATTATTATATGTTTTAAAAACTTTAATTCTAATATTATTTTAGTGTCATTTCAACAATAGAAAATTATAGAAATGACTATAAAAACTCGCCAGAGTTTTCAATTCCGATCTGATACTTCACACTCTAACCAGTTATACAGAATATAAACAACTGAAAACAATTGTAAAATAAATATTTACAGTTTATTCACAGTACAGACTCGAATTAACTAATTTAGATGTTAACTGATTGCCAAAGACATGTTCAGTGTGACATTGAATGCAATTGCGTGCTGCAAGCCAAGCTGAACTCGCATGCCAGTTGTGGCAATAATTTAACTGCATGCAATTAGTTGCTCTTTAAAATTGATTACACAAGATTGCAGATGACAGGCCGTCAAATGGATTATACTGATAGTGATTAGTTGGCAATTTGCATTTGCAATTGTGCACTCAAAACTGGGCAGCACAACTTTCAATGCCAACACGAGGCTATGTGTCCTTAAAAATGACGACATGGTAATGCCAATGACCATTGGCCAATGTCCTGTTGTGTAGTTGTTGTTGTGATTGTGGTTGTGGCTGTGGTTGATGCCTTATCGGGCAATTAGAGTTGGTTGGGCAAACGTAAACACGAATACCAAATGAGGCATACGACTAAAAATGCGTGGGTTTTTTTTGTTGTTGTTTTCTAGTTTTCTAGATTTCGATTGGGGTCTGTGGTCATTAAGCAAATTGTGTTATGGATTGAGTTGTGGGGCCTTTAAATGCGTTTCTAGTTTTCAGAAAATCGATGTTTGTTTTTATTGTTTTTATTGTATTTATTTATTGCTTGCAGCTTTCGGGTCTCGGCATTTTGATCGCCGGCTCCGTCGTCCTAGCCGATGTCAGTGAGTTCAATCATTTTGTGGAGGGACGCGTTTTGGCGCCACCAATTGTCCTGATTGTCACCGGACTGATCATCTTTCTGATTGCATCTCTCGGCTGCTTTGGAGCCATCAAGGAGTCACCCACGCTGCTTCTGACGGTTTGTACTCCTTCGTTATCCTTGCACTTAAACCAATTCATGGCTTAATCAATCAACAGTATGCCGTGTTGCTGGCCATCATATTCATCATTGAGCTGGCCGTGGGCATTGCGGCGAGCGTGTTCAAGAAGGATCTGGAGAGCATGATCAAGAACTCGCTGCAGGAGTCGATCAAGCGCTCCAACAGCGAGGACACCATCGCCTGGGACAATGTTCAGCGCAAGCTGATGTGCTGTGGCGTCGATACTCCGGCCGATTGGCGCGCCCTCAGCTTGAACAAGACGCTGCCGGCCAGTTGCTGCCAGCCGCAGTTTATCGATACGGCCGTTGGGCATTGCACAGAATCTCCGGCTCTTGGCAAGGATAAGTACTACCAGGAGGGGTGTGTGGGCAAGCTGAAGGATCGCATCGATAAGAATGCCGTTATTCTGATTGGTGTTGGCATCGGCATCGCATTCATCCAGATCCTGGGCATCATACTCGCCTGCTACCTGGCCTCGGCCATCAGGCACGCCCGCCAGGCCAACTAATCGAACAACGAGAATCCCTCACAATTTAATCTTATCTTAAACATAATCTTTATTATTGATCTCATGTCAGTCCGTCAACAGACATACATACGCTACATGAGCCTATTTAATTCACTAGCTAATTTTATGAGTCACAGCCAGAACTTGAATCGAAAGCTAAGCGAGGGTTGCTCAAAAGTAAGCTGGAAAGGAATCTATTGTGAGAAGTGAAAAGTCTAGCTTATGTTGAATTCAATTTAATCTACTTATGGCAAAGGAACTTCTATAAGATAACTTATAATATATTTATATATATCGAAAAACAGTTTGCATTTCACTTTTTAGTATAATTTGTCTTGAACATAAAAAGTCTTACTGAGAGTATAAATACAGAACTTACCTTTAAAAACCTTATGAAGAAGTATAATTTATTTTTCAATTGCCTGGTAATTTTTCAAAATTCTGATTATACTTTCTAATAATATCAGATAAACTTTACACATTTTACGTTCACTTTAGAAACTATCCGTAAAAATAAGATAAAATGCAATTAAAATGAAATGGAAGAGTTATCGAATAGATAATTTGAGCAACCCTCGCACTAAAAAACGCAACAAATCATAAAAATTGACAAATCAATGGAAAGTTTATTGACTTTCATTCAAGTATATATCAGCTATTTTCAACAGTAATTTACCAGCTCAACTTGACCTGTTCCTCCCACTCCGAAAGATGCTCCAGTTTATATATATATATATATATAAATATATAAATGTTACCTATTGCTTTGTATGCATTGAAAAATAAATAAAATGAAATTGCTCCAAAGAATTTGAGTTTTGTGTCTACAATTTATTTGTTCTCAGCTAGTTTCAGTTGCGATTGGCCAGCACAACGTCCTTAAGCGTTAAGATACTTGCCACAACTACCAAATACAACTACCAACTACAGGATACAACTAGGATGCGTTGCGACGTTGTGCCTCAGCAGGGTGACCGTTAACAAGTGCTCTCTACTACGACTACAGCTGAAGATGCTGCTGCAGTGTCGGATATCTTTTGAATGGGGGCAAATGCATAATTTGGTCCACTTCCACACGGCTTTCCCACCTCCCACCTCCCATCTGCCACCTGCCCCTCATCACTCTCGCTGCAGCAAGGACTCGGAGAGGCGTTCAATGGCCGTCGATGGCGTTTTCTTAGCATCCTTCTCAGTGAGCGCCGCGGCTGCCTCCGCCTCAGCATCGGCGGCTTCCTGCACCTTGGCCTCCTCGTGCTCGCGCTGCTTTTGAAAGTGCCGGAATTCCGTGGGTGTCAACATGCCACGCAGCACGGTATCGTAACTAACACTGACACCCTTGGCGCACATCTTCTGATGCAGTTTCCAGCACTCCCGCTCCTTGATGCTGCACACATACAACGGGAAATTGTAATCCTGCTGCTGCTGCTGCTCCTCTTGCTGCTGCTGCTGTTGCTGCTGTTGTTGCTGTTGTTGCACATTGCAGTTGGACGAATTATTCTCCTTCTTGGCCTCCTCTGTGGGTGAGCCGGGCGCCTCTGTCTGCTGGCGGGCATCCATTTGATTGCTCGACTTGCTGCCCGGCTCGCTGAGAAATATGGAAACGGGTGGCGCCGTCGGCGGACGATTTGCTCGAATTCGCGCTGCCAGCGGCGCAATCGATCCGCGGCGTATCATGTGCGAGTACTCCTTGGAGGCCAGTTGGAAGGTGGGCGGATAGCTGTCTTGAAACGAGACTGCAAAACAAGTTAGTCCATCTGATGGCAAAAGTTTATGCATCTATATTTATATAATGAACCCATTAGAAATAAGCCTATTCAAGTTGCGCCCATTCCAGGCAGAATAGAAAGCATATATATTCTTTATCAGGATCAACAGATTAAGCCAGGTCCAACTGTCTATATTATTAAACCCTATCAGCTGAATAATTCAAATTCATAGTCGAGTCAATTAGTCATGTCCCTTGTCCGTCTGCCCATCGGGTATACCAGACGCAGATAAAGTTTTCTTTATCATTTTATCGATAACCTGCTCCGTTTCACAAATATCCATTCAAATCGATTACCGATAGTAATTAAATTAAAACCATGACTATATTTATATATAAATATATAGTCGTAACAGTAAATGGTATAGTCGTAAATAAATATGAAAAAACGAATTTTTACAGGTACTAAAATATCTTTCTCGACTCTCGATTTTTACTTGTTTTAAGTATGTGTCAAGCTTAGCTATTCTCTAACTGTAAGTCAGAGACTATAAGATATTCTTTTGAATGTAAATACCCGTTTACCATTATTGATTTTAATGCTATATTTCTTTAAATGTATTATCTATCGATTTATATCGATATTCTGCAATCGGGTGCAGTTATCGATAAAACAAAAAAACTTTATCTATTTAAGGTATGCGAGTATTATTTCATTAGTGAACTGTAATCAAAACTAATATCAACTAGTCTGATATACATATTTATTTATAAGCTGGTTCTACGGTATCTCATAGTCGAGTGAGCTCGATTAGTGCCTTGCTTAGCTAGCTCTCTCTACCATCTCTCCAGTCTAAAGTAGAGTAGAGACTCCAAATCTGAAACCTGAATCGGTTTTCTGTAGCATTTCTGATATTGAACTTACCCGATTTGCCCGTTTTGCGCAGCAGTGGCGCCCTTCGCTGCGGACTGCGCTGCGATGTGGTTGAGGAATGCAGCTGCTTCTTCTCGTTGCCCGTGGGCGTGGAATGGGCGGAGGAGGAGTTCTCCTCGCGCTCCGAATCGCTGCCCTCGGAGCTCAGCAGCGAGACGAGCGTAATCACATCCGGTGCAATGACGCTCCGAGCACGACTCAATGACTTCTTGTTGCTGCTGTTGTTGTTGTTGGAGCCGCTGGCATCGGCGCCTAGCAGTGGACTACCATCGACCGGCACCGCCACCGAGGAGGTGGCACGTGTGAAGATCTTGCGACGCCGCAACTTCTGCTGCTGGCTGCGCTTGCCGGCAGCAAGGCTGGCCAGGACACCGCTCTTGCTGTTCTCGTCCAGGCGCACCGGAGCGGACATAGCACGCACCAAAGGCGGTCGCCGCTGCACCGTCAAAGCGCACGAAACGTTCTCCTCGACCAGACTTGGACTGAGACTTGCTGTTGCAATTGCAGCCGGATTGCAGTTGGCCCTTGCAGCTGCTGCTGTTGTTGGCGGTTCCTTGCAGAGCTCACTGGTCTCGTCGAGATCACTGTGTAGCGGCTCCTGCTCGTTGGTGGCGCGTATTGTTTGGGCCAGCACAATATTCAGATTGATGCGATTCTTGGCACTGTGGAAATATAATATACAAATGAGAGTAACTCAAACCTGTCTGTCTAACTGTCTAACTGTCTAACTGACTGACTGTCTGTCTGTCTGTCTAAGCTGGCCGAGTGACCTACTCGGCGGGGCACGTCTAAATTTAAATCAAATTATTTGGCATTAGTTTGGATGCAATTTATGCTGTGCTCGATTTCTCAAATACAAATTGGCCGCATGCAACATGCAGCGACCCCAAAAATAGAAATTAATTCGTGCAAATGCGAAGGCGGCAACGCCAACATCAACCAACTTCCCATATCCAATACACTCCCCTGCCCCTCCCCCTCTCCTTGCTGTACTCCACTCGACTCCAATCTGGCAGTGCTTGGCGAGTTTTGAAAAATGAAACCATGTCAATTACATTTGTACAAATTCGCGCCCGAAAATAAAATAAATGTGTTGGTTTTGCTGCTTCAGGTGCTTCAGCGCGAAAGTGAATCTTTTGCCAACACTGGCCAAAGTTCAATGAACTGCATTTGCAACTGGAGTGCAGCTACACTTTAAAAAAATATATAGTACATCTATTGTTCAAAGCAGAAAATCCAAAATCTAAAGCGTATTCCGTATAAATTACAATAACAGAAAAGTAGAAAAGTTAACAAATATATTTGTCTATATTTGTCTATATCTATATAGCTATCAAACAAGATATTTATAGCACAAAAATGAATATTTAAGCCTTTTTCAGCTGAACTTAACATTTTCTAATCAAGTTGAACTGGGAATCTGCAAGAATGAAACTTGATATTTAAAATCAAACTTGACAAATCCATGTCTATTTGTGTTTTGCATTTGGCAAGCACGTTTTTCTGCGAGTGTATCCTTATCTAGTCCGTCCGTGTCTGCAGTCCGTGCTCGTATTATGATCGACTTAACTGTGTCGCGACGTGGGCACAACCTGAGCGACTTGGTAAGGTGTCCCGCCCCGGGACTCGACTAGACGAATGGATGGATCCCACTATTACCCCCTGCACCCACTCAAACTCCGGGCCGTGTACGGGTGTCTTGCCTGCGCCTAATCGTATGCAATTCACATATAAAAAGAAAAAACTGTGAAAAACTTTGACGTCGGTGTCAAGCATGCAAATTGCGCAAAGTATCAAAAGTGTCATTTGGGCATATTTTTAGAGCGGTGTACGAGTATGTGGCAGGGTGGCAGTGGGTGTGGCACTGTTTGACAAATGGTAATATTAGAACCCGATTTAGCTCATTCTTACACGAATATATAGATATATATGTATATATGCAGATATGCAAATGAAGAAATACGCATTTCGAGCTGCAAATATGACAAGGTCAAAAGAAATATTGATATTTGTTATATTATCATATACTAAACAAGAATATATATATTCTATATATATATATATATTCTGTACATATGTACACCCCACTTCAACAATTTGTCATTGATTATTTCTGCAATTTTCTTCTATTTAAAGTCGTTTATCAATTTTGAGCACTCTCAGAAAGTCAGCGCTATTTGGAGCTATTTTAGTCAAGTATATATATATATATATATCTAATCTTAATAAGAAACAAACTCTGGCACAATTCAATTAAGTCTCGCGTTGTTGACTGTTTTTCAAAACACAAACACAATTTTCGAAAAACATTTGTTAATTACTGTTATCCAACTTAAAGACAATTACGTTTCAATTTAAGTTTTGTACTTGGAAATTAATTGCTTTTGTTGTTTTGCGAAGATATTCGAAGAGACAATTCTTATCTAAGAATTATGTACATATCTATCTATATCTTAGCTTAGCTGTGTATCTTTTATCTTATCTCAGCGACTTTTAGTCAACATTTTGTCATCATCAATTGTAGGCCTTAAATTGTAGTTGCAACTAAATTTCAAGTTGGGATTCGATAAAATAATACTTTTCATATGCCGATTTTAAGGCTAGCATTTTGATTTATGTTCCGATTTAAAATCACGTTTTAAACTTGAAATATACGATTGATCTGCAGGCCAAACTATGATCAAAATTATCCTGCTTTTGGAAATGCATTGAGTTTTGAGGAAGTTATAGCTTTGGGAAGCTTCGATCTATGCCCATTTGCCGATTATCAGGTTCGAATTTTTACTTATGTTCCGATCTCAAATCTTATCGTGATTTTAGAGAAAACAGAAAGAAACGCTTATCTTTGACTTGCCAAAGAATACATATTATTATAGACCACAATCTGAATTTTAACCTGGAATTGTTTTTTCAGTTTATTCTATTTTTTAAATATTTGTTTCCAAAGTTGTATTTTGAATTCGTTTATTTTCAATATCTTATATTACTCAGAGACGTATCCTTCGTTGACAACGTGATATCAAAATTATAACATCCTCTATAAATGTGAAATAAGTTTCCCATTTTGAGAATTAAGTTAATTTAAGTATTGAATTCAGCATATTTTTTTGTATAAATCTTCATTAAATATTAAATGCAGTTTGATTGATTTCAAATTAAAAATATTTGCTTTATTTTTATTTGGAACTCACTTGTCTGTTTCCGTTTGATCTGGTTTCTGGTCATCCGGCAGCCACTGATGCTGCTGCTGCTGCTGCTGCTGCTGCTGCTGTGGCATACCAGCTCTTTGCAGCGAGGTTGTGGATGACCAGGCGACCAGACTCTTCTCCCTCAAGCGTACGCCCAGCTCCTGTGTGGCCTCTGTGGTTGCCAGCCGGCCGGCAAGTCTTGTCGTTGTGGACTCCCCCAGGGCCAAGGATGTCTGGCGACTCAGGCTGCCCACGATGGGCGCTGGCGATGCATACAGCTTCTGGCGTATACTCTCTATGGAACGGCCAACGGAGAGACCACGCGAGAGGTAACCACGCTGCTGGGCCGTGTATCTGGCCACGTTGCAGTGGGCGTGGCTGGATGCCGACTCAATCAGAGAGTGTTGTTTGCGTATTGCTGATGTTGTTGCCGATATTATAGTTGGTGTTGTTGCTGTCGTTGTTGTTTTGTTGTCGCCGGCGTCGTCTTGTAGCGACGGCGACTCGTCAATGACAACGACATGGCCAGAAGTGCTTATGTTAACTTGGCCCGTTTGATTAGCGTTGGCGCCGCTGACTGAAAGCCAACTGCAACTCACAATCTATAACTCAACTGCTGTCGATTCGAATGCAAATCAATTACGCGGCCATTAAAGCCACCCCTCCAAAAAAAATAAATATAAAAGCAATAACTTTGTCAACAAAAGAGGGCCGCAACCAACCCACCCCCCCTCCCAGCCAGTCAGAATTAAAATCGAAACTGAAACCAAACCAACAGCCAAAAAACCGGCAAAAGTCACGAACCAAAAAGAAAACAACAAAAACAAAAACAAACACAACAAAAATGGCAACAAAACTGCTGCCACTTGAGTCAAGCGCAACTTTCACTAATTTTGGCAACTGTTTATGGCCAGGTGCGGCGACTCTGTTTGTCGTTCTCTTCGTCGTCCTGGTTCTCTCTCTCTCTCACTCTCTCACTCTCTCCCTCTCTCACTCTGTCGGGGACTACCCACGTCCACTTTGTTTGCCTGCCGCGCGATAACTGCTAACTGCTTTTGTGAATGAAGAATGAAAGGCTTCAGCAGCAGCAGCAGCAGCAGCAGCAGCAGCAGGAGCAGCTTCGCTTTATGTTGACAACATAACGTTGCCAACGACTCTGCACACCCGCGCAGACCTGCCACACTCTGCTCCCCGCTCCCTGCCACCCTTGCCATCTGTGCCACCTGTGCCAGCTCTACAACTGTCCTTAGACGGTGCCATCGCCACCGTTGTTGCAACAGCGACTTTTATGCTCTCTGCTCGGCATTCGCTTCGGCTTCGCCGTCGACTTCGACTTCCACTTTGACTTGGACTCCTACTGAGTTTGTTTGTCCCATTTCCGCCGGCTCACACACGTGTGTCGCAACAGCGAGGGTTAATCGATGAGTTAAGCAACAGCAAAGCCACTAAAAATGTGTTACAGGCAGCGGAAAACACTGCTCCAATCCCCTAAAGAATCAGTTCCAATCCCTTATATATATATATATATACTCGTATATATATTCATAAGCAGCCGAGTCGACTCAGAGATTATAAGAACTACAAACATTCAATTTGGAATAAAAAAAACTTGTATATTCCTCGTAGCACAAGTCTTAACTTAATCTATACTAAATACTATATTAAAGTTATATAATAATAACAATATTGAAGGCCAAGCCTACCCATTTATATATAATGATTGATCATATTTCATATAGCTGAAAAAATTCTAGCAAGAAATATGAGTTCTTGTATGAAAAACATTTTTGATTACCAAGATTTACTAACCAAACTTCCACTTTCAATTATAAAGCAACTACAAAAAACATGTATTTTTATTAATATATCCCAATCAAATTCACTAACTATGCGTGTTCTAATGTTGCCCATATACAGGCATATAAACATCGACATCGGACAACTATATGTATATAGATTAAGAGTGAAATTTAGCTGTCGACAATTTGACTTCATTTGATTCCAGTCTAAAGATTGAAATTGTTGAAGGAGCCCTCGTAAGTAGGCTAGGTAAGTTGGCTGATTGGCTGACTGGCAACTTTTTTGGCCAAACTCAATGAACTCGCACGAACTTTTGTTTTCATTTCGACGCCCGCCCAACAAACACACACACACACGCCCCCTTCGAATGTAATCAAATGTCCTGGCGACAACAGCTGGAGAGTGAGCAAGAGAGGGGGGAGAGGAGAATGATGACAATTTAGTTATTTAGCTATAAGAAATCCATAAGCAAATCCCAATCGAATGAATGAATGAATGAATAAATGCGAGTTGACTCGACTCGAGTAGAGTTGGATGAGTGCGTGAAGTCAACTTCTCGTACAAGTCGCCCAATGTCAGCGCGAATGTTAGATGCAAATTTCATAAATAGAGCCAGATGGATAGAGAGACAGATAGAGAGACAGATAGAGAGACAGATAGAGAGAGAGGGGGAAAGAGTGAGCTAGTTGATTGGGATTGTGGGAGTAGTACGAGTATCTGATGGCAAGTGAAAAACTTTCACATTTGTGACAATTTCAAATTCATCAAAGACATGCAAAGTTGTAGAAAAAGTTTTTCGTGCGCGTTGGCAATCAAAAAGTAACGAACATAACTGCCCTAGCCTAGGCACCCAAATGGAATACCACCAATAATAATAAAAAAATATAAAAAAAATAAAAAACAACAAACAAAGGAAACGAATAGCAACAACAACAACAATACAACAGCAAATGGCATCAAGAACCAAATCAAGCCGATTTCAGGGTCACATGCCACACATATATGTATATACACCCATATACTATGAGTACCCGTGAATATATATCCAATTGAATATAATATACACTCAAATATTTAGATATTCCACACTCGACAAAAGAAATGGAAACAAAATTCTAATGCTAAATCTAAAATTATGTGTCAAATTCAAACTAAAATTTTATATCTAAAATCAAGAATTAATTGATGGAAGACAATCAATTTACAAAGTTTTCATTCTAGAAAAAAACGAATAATAATTTATAAACAGTTTAATCATTTTCAGAAATAAACAAACATTAATTTCACTTAACATCCATTACAAATAATATATAATAAATATATAGACTAAGATTTATTTAAGTAAAAAGATTAAATAAATTGGCGTAAACAGAAAAAGAATTAAGTAAATAATTCCAAGAAACCATTTGTATTTCAAATATAAACAACAGCTTTTATAGAATGTCGCATTTATTGAAGATCACCTGATTTTTCCAAGTGTACTTTTATAGTGTATCAATGCCAAAAATCATTGCGAGTACTTAAAACAAAGCAATTGAATCCCAAACGAAGGAGCATTAATCATTTCAAGTCGATATTTATTGGATGGGTGGCAGAGTTAGCTATTTGCGACACCTCACACCCCTCTTTCTCTCTCTCTCTCTCTCTCTTTCTCTCTATCTATCTATCTCTCTCCCACTCTCTCTTTCTCATTTGTTGGCATTTTGCAATCTCGAGTCAATTATATTAGAAATGAGCTAAGCAAAGCGCCAAATAAATTCATATTTGTCAGGCGGTGTCAAAATGCCAAGCGGTACCAACAGGCACCACTTTCACCCACCACACATTTGACGAGATCCAAAACTATTTCAATTAACTCGACTCAAATTTCAGGCATTGTGATGTGCACAGCAACGAGATACCCTGCAAATTTGAGCGCTAGCAAGCATTTAAATCAACAAAACATGTTAAATATAATATATTATGGTAAAATCCGCTGGGAAAGTGTTAGTAGCCTAATTTGATAAGATTGAAATTCGTCTCAGCTTTCAAAACTTTATTTGAATTTAACGGTATGAAAAATTCTTGGAAAATCTGCAGCATTAAGTGAAAAGTGCAAAGACAAAACATTTATGTTTTATACGGATTTTCGAACATCCAATTGAACAAGATATTCATTCATTATTGTAAAAAATATATATTCTGTGATTAGCAGAAGCACACTTAAATATGCATTTATTCAAATTATTTACACATTTGAAAAGAGTGCTCCAAAAATGCATTTTCTATATATTATTGAATATATTCAAATTCAAATTACACCGCCCAGTTGCTTTGCAGCACACAGCTTTTGTCTGCAATGCACAACGATCCGGCAACTACGCAACGGCTGGCAATGTTGTAAAATGGCATTCGGTGCTGCTGCTGACGTCCGAACGCTGTCAGCGCTGTCATCGTCGTCGTCGACTGTCAAGTGACGTTTGCTGTCGTGGCGCTGAAAGGGACAGAGAGATAGAAAGTTTGTTGGTTGCCGACGCTTAAGCTGCAGATTTGGTCGCATTGCCTTTTCTTCAATTAAAATAATAATAACATAAAACGCAAAATGTATCGTGAAATGCTGGCGCTGTGTCTGCTTGCCGTTGTGTGCACAACGGGCGTCTATGGCAGCTGCAAGGCGACGGTGAACGCCTTCAGCACACAGGATGCCACAATTCTGACGCAAGTGGCGCATGTGGCCGAATTCTCGCTGCAGTGCAGCAACTCGGCACAGCCCAGCCTCTTTGCTGAGTTCCCCTGCGGCAAGGTGGTGCCCGTTGCCAAGGTGGGCGACAACAAATACCAGGTAAGCAACACTCGATGACATTCTCTTAGGTGATTCCTAATCGGATGGCATTTCCAGGTCAGCTGGGTGGAGGATATCAAGGGTGGCAGCAGCGGCAATGTGCAGGTGCGTCTCTTCGATGAGGATGGCTATGCGAATGTGCGCAAGGCGCAACGCGATGGCGACAAGGTCTCATCGGTGAAATCGCTGCTGGACATCGGTGTGCCCACCAAGGGCGCCTACAAGGGACCCTGGATCAAGGCCGAAATTCTGGCCGCCATTCTTGTTGGCGGCGTTGCCTACTTTGCCTTCACCACCAAGGGCAAGGTGCAGTCCTAATGCAATTGTTTGTTGGGATGTTGCCCAATCGAGACTTCTTGAATGAAATTCATTCACCAAATAATATTCACATACCAAGTAGCAACAAATTCAATCCATTTTCTATAGATTTTCCCACAACTTTTTCTATATATCACACACACACTCATACATATATATATATATGTTTAAGCTACAAAGTCGTGTAAATAAATGAGAGAGTTCATCAGAAGACGACAAAATATCTAATTTATTTTACTTAAAATTTAACAATACATGTTTGTTTTTGTGTAAGATTAGCTGATTATCATGCTCAGTGGACAGCTCCAGTGACCGCAGCTGAAGCCGCTGGCAAGCCACCATTCATATTGCTCTCCTCGTCGGATGAGATGTCGATCATGCTCTCCACACGCGACGGCGACATCACATACACAAAATGCTCCGTGGAACCCTCGTGACCCATTGTTGATGCCGACATTGCCGTTGAACCATCGAGCGGTGGCTGTGGCGGCGGCGTATCTGTGCAATATTTGAGATTCGCTGTGCTGCCAATAGATTCCTCGGGCGGCGGCACACCATTACAATCGAAATTCTCCAGCTCCAGCTCAATGTCGCTAACGATGCGCATGCAGCGCATCTTTGCCAGCGATTGGAATTTCATTGGCATGGCGCGCACCTGTCGCGCCAAACTCAAAAAGAACAGCGTGTTTGCGTCCAGCTCCCGGTTCGCTTGCAGTACAGCGGACACATCCCAATCGCTGGGGTAACGTGGATCGCTCATTTTGCGTGTCTTTGCAGGCGAGGGTTGGGAACAGGAGGCCGCTGCTGTTGCAGCAGAATTGGAGCAACTCAGATTTATGGCAGCGGTTTGTGGCGAGGGCTGAACGCGTCGCACCTTGGCGGCGCTGGGCGGTGGTGGCGGCGGCGGTGGTGTCAGCGTGCCCAGACCCGGTATGACGCCACCATTGCCATTCAGATGACGATTGGCCAAGTTCTGGAAGAGACCCAGTGGTGCACCAGCCGCCGCCGCGGCACTCAGCTCCTTCTTAAAATTGTCGGCGGCGGCAAACAAATGCGGCTCGATAATGAGGCAACCCACATTGCTATTCGCCGTGCTGCTGCAACTGCTGCTGGTCAGCGATGTGGGCAATCCAGCGGCAGCTGCGGCCGCTTTGAGCGTTGCCAGTGGAAACATTTGGGCAGCGGCAGCAGCGGCCGGCAAGCCACCAATGCCCATGGGCAGACTGGCCAAGGTGGCCAGAGCAGCGGCATTGGCGCTCACCGACGCCGCCACAGATGCCTTGAGCGGCATGGCAGCGGCGGCAGCAGACATGGACAGCATGCCGCTATTGGAATTGTTGCTGCTGCAGTTCGTCGTTGGCGGCGTCAGTGCTGCGTGGCTGAGTGATGTGTTGAGTGGTGCGACGGCGGCGCAATTGCTGCTGCCATTGCTATTGCTATTGTGGCACAAGCCGGCCGGATTGCTGCCCGGCGAGATGAGGCTGGGCGGCGTGGCAGCCACACTGGCCGTCAGTATCGGTGTCGTATAACTGTTGACGGTCTGAGTGCTGAGCGCCGATGTGGATGCCGCTGTTGCTGTTGCTATCGTCATCTTCAGATCATCCTCGCCACCATTGCTGGCCGCCTTGGCCAGCACCTGGTAGCCAAAATCGCATTCGGTGTCATCCTCATCGTTCGACTTGCCATTCCCATTAGCCGAATTTCTGTATGGAACGAACAATAGTCAACAATATTAATAAATGTGTTTTTTATTTAGGATTAGTCTTTTTTTTTTTTGGTTTACCTGCCGGGTCCTTGGAATGGCTTGAGAAACTCCATATGATCGGCGTGCGCCCAATATTGATATTTCTTGGAGGTTTTTGTGCCAACGCGAAAGGAGCGCAAATATTTCGTATAACTGTCGCGCAGATTTTTCCATTTTCGCTTCGATGCTTCTGCAAAATATATATTTATAAATAAATATTTCTCATTTTTAATTTAACTTATATATTAAATATTATTCTTAATTGAATTTAATATATTCATTTATTTTTTTAGTTTAGTAAAAAAAAACTGCTAGAAAATTTTAACTGCATACTTTTGGTACACAATTCAGTTAAACGTGTTAATTCATTCATTCGCAAGTAAACACTTATGTGCGCATATACAGTATGTGAATGAAGTGTTTGGACACGGGAAAAATTCATATTTTCTCATTTCTTTTCCAATAAAAAAGTATTTTATTATTGAATTTTATATATTTTCTTATTTTTATGTTATTAACTGGACTTCTTTAAACTATTTTACAAAAAATTAATAAGATTTATTCATTTAATTAATTGTGAAATTATAAAAACCAAAATTGTACATTCTTTGGACTGTCAAATAAATGTTTGAACATCGGCCGTTTACGATTTTGCAATTCCCTTTTCGGCCGATCCCGTTAGAAATTAGCGATTTTTCTTTTCTCTTACATTTCGTCTATGACCTTGGTAAACATATTCTGTTGAAATTGGTCCGTGGAAGATAATTATCGAATAAAAAATTAAACGACACTCATCTTAGAAATTCTAGGCAATCACAAGAACCGTTGTGTTCGTCCCTTGCTCTTAGAGATGGGTGACTTATACGATTAATCATCTTTGACTCAATATCAATAATATCGAAAAATGTTCGACCGATGAAGACTCTTAATCTATCAAGTCACTATTACTTATTATTTAATGTGACGCGCTTTACTGCTCATCCCTAGTTGCCTGTCTCCTCGATTTTGCCGACATCATCCTTTTTAAATCTGAGCAACCGAGACTATTTTTGCTCAATGGGTTTCCTTTTAAGTTTTCGATTTGATGTTTCCCTGTTGCATCAGTTGATCGAGTTATTTCGTTCAGGGTGGACGTGTTTTTGAATTAATTTTCGAGCATAAGCAAATTGTGTATTACTGGTATAGTTTCGAATGTAAGTTAATGTGTACAAGAAACACAAAAAAAAAAAACTGAGCTTGTTAAGAAGTTTAAAACAAGATTGTAATTTATGAAAATATTCATCTAAAAAAACTTAAGCATGCAAATATATTATAAATCGTGAATGACAACTGCAATTTCTGAAGAATTCCAATATCTGCGAGTGTTCACATTTTCAAGTGATCACTGTATCAAAAACAACAAATACTCGGTAATTATTATGTAAGCAACGGCTTCTAATTGCTTTGCCAGCACAGTTTACAATGTATTATATTCCGTTCACCACAGATGCTTCTGTTGCACGACAAGATTTTTAAATTAATATCGCACTTTCAATTACACACTGCATATTTTCATTCATAACCTAGTCACATGTAAATCAGTACTTACAATTAGAAATATTTCGACAGAACTTGAATGAAAGCGAAGTGCAACAGCCGCCGACAACAAGCTCGCCTGACGGAAAGAATAACAACAAAATGCCAAAGAATTTGCGTCGGCATTTGTTTTTATGCTGACATTCGAGAACACGAACTGAAAGGTGGCAGAACTCTGTGAGAGTGAGAGAGAGAGACAAGGGAGCGATGCGCAGAAGCAACAGGGTGTCACAGCTAGTGCTATTATATAAAAGTAAATCACTGAATGTAAAATTCAAGCTAATATTGTTAAATATCAATGTTAAGTAAAAAAATGAACTAAAACCTGAGTGTGATTCACACTTGAACTGCAGTCGGAGGTTTTTGACAATGGATGCGTTATCCTGTTCCCAATCAGACTACATTTTACGTCACAGTACTCTCTCTATCCCGCTCTTTCTCTCTCTGTCAGCATCACTCTGACAATAACAATAACAACAGTACAGAGCGCGCAGCTTGTATCAATTTCGCTCTTGTGTTTTGTTTGCTTTTTCTGCGTGTTCGTGTTTTCATTATGTTCTTTCGCATAGTGTTCCAATTTTGTCATCCAGTTTGTGTTGTTCTCAGGTTGAAATCTTTACTATGCATGTGTATAGGCTACATAAATTATTAAGGATATATTTTGCATTCATTGAATTGATATTAGTTGGTATTGACGCTGGTAAATTAGTTTTTAATGTGACAAGTTGAAAAGGGCGTGTGAGTGTGTGGCTGGCAGGGTATGCAGGCTTCGTCAAGCTTGGCCAGTTTTTCTTGTTTTTGTCTCTCACTGCAATTCGCCGACTGCGGCCGCCTGTGTTCTGCACAGCGCCATGCCATCCGCACCGCACTCGCCCCCACATACACACACACACCGTCATCGCCATCTGTAGGCGCGCTCACACTACACACGGACGTACATAAATACATAAGTATGTAGGTGTGTATGTGTATGTGCATGCGGAGAACACACATACATAAAATAAAACGACCGGCGGTTCGACGTCGCAGCGACGACGGCAAACCATTTGTCCGCTTTACTGTGCGACGCGCACCGCTGGTTGAGTTTCAGTGTGTGTGTTTCGCAGTATATATACATGTGCATGTATGTGAGCAAGTATATATTTATGTGTATGTGTGTGCATGTTTCCCTTGCACGTAGTAATTGAATTTGAGCGAACAGGCGGCCGCCGCTGCTGTTGCTGCTCGCTGTTACCGCCGCAACTTCCTTTTTTTTTCGTAGATTTTTCAGGCAGTCGGCGTATATGTGTGTGTGTATTTGCATTATGTGAATTTTTTTTACTTGTTAGTATGAAGCGACTCCTTACCCACAGATAAACCAATCTCGTCCGCTATTTGGGTCCAGACCTTCATCTTCACCTCAACGTTTTTGTAGTCCGGATTATGATTGTTGTATACAACATCATATTTCTTGACAATATCAATAAAATCGGATGTATTATCGGATGTGGTCGAGGATTCGCTAATCGCACGTGCCACCTTCAATTCCTTCATGGCGACTAAGCTAAGGCTTTTGCTAACGGTTTTTCAAATCAACTTGAGTACTTTGTAGGACTAACACTAGTGCAAAAGTACGCACACACACACGTACGCACGGACGACGCACGCACACAGTGTTAGCGACAGCTACAGCGAACAACAAAAAATCTTTTTATAGGCGTGTGGGCGCGATATTGACCGTTGACGGTGCCCCGCCCTCCCCCCGTTTCACGTTCCCTCCCCGGCACCGAAAAGAAACAGAACAAGCAACGAGCGAACGAACAGCAGCGAACAGTGTGTGAGAGGCGAGAGGCGAGCGAACGAGGCGAAGCGAACGAGCGACTGCCGTTTTGTACGACCGCCTCGACAAAAGTTGGACACTTGAATGAGAAGAGCGCACATGAGCTGCATGCACACAACCTAACTGAAGGCAGCGGCGGCAGCAGCAGCAGAGACCGCAGCTGGCAGCGGCGCCAGCGACGCGACAGCAGCCAGGCCTGGCCAGGCAAGCAGCCAGGCAGTCAGGGCAACAACAGCAACCAACAACAACAAGAAAAACAAACGACAGCAGCGTACGAACGAGAAGCGACAGTGAGGCGAAACCGTTGTTGGAGGACGTGTAAAGAAGAACAAGAAGAAGCAGCGCAAAACCTCATCAACAACAACAACAGCAATCATCATCATCAACATCATCATCGTTGTCGTCGTCGTTGTTGTTGTTGTCGCTCAACAACAGCAGCAGCAACGGCGGCAGGCAGTCAGCAGCCCCATGACATGCACACACAGGCATACAAGCACACATACATCCACATGTATATACACAGAAGGAGAGACAAGAGGGAGAGGTGGTGTGGGGAGGGGGTGGGGAGGCGCACATATAGCGAGGCAGCGCAGTTTGGCGCTCGCAATAAGCGCGCAACGGTTTTGCACCCGACCGCCCGTCTGCCCGCTATACACAGCGCAACGCTCCAACGTTTTCTGTTTCTGTTCACAACCGCCCACATGCGACGCCCGCTGCTGCTCCGCACAGCAGCAGCAACAACAACAGCAAAACTCAATTTCATGACTACGTTTCGTTCGTTCGTCCGTTGCTGTCGCTGCGACCCACAAGGCAAAAGCATGAGTTTTTTGTTGTTGCCGTTTCAGTTTGTTTTTGTCGTCGATGTCGATGTATGTGTGCGTGTGTATGTGTGAAAACCGTACGACTAGTATGCCAGAACTGACGAGCTTCTTACTCAAACCACCAAGCCCCACTCTCCACTCTGCACGTTATACGTTGTTGCTGTTGAGGCGGGGGATGGGGGTGTCCTATTTGCTGGAGTTCGTACAGAATATTATAAGTTAAAGCTCCTTCCTTGCATGGCAACCAAAACGGATCTACACTACTTTTTACAATAAATAGTTGTTTGATCAGTAGAAGTGGATGACTAAGTGTTATTTTTACTTGCAGTTTCCTTGTTTCATTACAATGCGGAGAGATGTTGATTTACCGTTCACTTTGCAGTTAACAGTTGAACCGTAACAGAATTATATTTATGTGGAGAAAGATTTTTGCTGTTATTATGCTGTTAGCTCAATGCAGGATCAATGCACTATGTTAATGTCTACACTCAGCTTTTGGCGATATCTAACGGCTGTTCATCAGTGAGTATTTCTTTCAGTTAACATCTCGTTGCTTGCCTAAAAGTTTACGGCATGTATTTCTTGGGTATGCTTGTGTGCGAGTGTGTTTGTGTGCGTGATTGCACTTAATCTGGACTTTCCCACCCGCAGTGGCAGTGCAACCGCAGTCAGCTTCATTAGCTTATGTCCATAAGAGCACAACATGGCCTGTATGCGTGTATTTGTAATTTAAGAAACTGTTGCACCTTCATTCAATGCGAGGGCAGTTAACATAACCTTGCGATTGCAGAAACTGAAGTTCAAGGTCATTACATAGCACACTTATGTATATGAGTTTATTTATGTATGCATACAAACACATACATACATACATACATCGTTGCACTGCATTCGATTTTGACACCCGCTGTTCGAAATGATCGCTGTTGTTGCTGCATTTGCACTGCTTCCGATTTGTGTATATATATGTATACAAAAATGTCCCTTGTTGTTGTAAAAAGTTGAACTGCTCTTATCAGCAGCAGCTGCGACCACCGCCCTCTCCTTTTTCTTGCACGTTCAATGTGCTTTGGGTCTGTTTTTTTTCGCTTACGCTCTCTGTCCCTCTCTGCCTCTCTCTTGCTATTTGTATTTTTGCAACACGGCAGCTTTTGTTGCTGTTGTTGTTGTACAATAACTTTTGCTGCCGTTTGCCTCCTCTGCTTTTCTTTAGCTTTGTTTTCAATGTTGTCGTCGTCGCTGAGCTGACTCGCATTTAATGTTGACTCTCTCTTCCCCCTCACATTGCCTTCCCCTTCTCGTTTGCACTCATCTCGCATAAGCTGCTTTTTGGCGAGCGAGCGAACGAAACGAACGTACGGCCGACCGCCGCCGCCGCTGACGTTGAGCAGCAGCATCCCAAAAAATTGTTTCCATCGATTGTAGAATTTTGTGCGCCATTGCCAGATACCCCTCCCCGCAGCCCCCCACCATTCCCCTCTCGCAGCGTCATCATTTCATCTCTTGCTGCTGTGGCTCTTTTCCTTTTCCAAGTTGTTTTGTTGCCGTTGCCGTCGTCGACGACGCCACACACTTGGCCCACTCAGCTGTTGTTGCTTTTGTTGCTGCTGCTGCTGTTGTCGACTGTAGCGAACCTACGACCAGTTCCCTTACCCAAGCACTGCGTCCCGCCCTCACTCCTCCTTCTCCTACTTCTGCTGCTACCACAGCATGTGCGTCTATCTGTGTGTGTGTGTGTGGCGGACTAGCGTGCCCCAAACTAAAACGTAGAAGTCGTCGACGTCGTCGTCGTCGTCGCGCCTGCATATATATATGCTATATACACACATACATACACACACACACACACAAACAAATACATATATATGTGTGTGTGCGTTTGTATCTCTTCAGCTTGTGCGCGTTTTTGTTGCTTTTATTATATGTATGTATGTATGCATGCGAGTGTGTATGTGTGTGTGTATTTTTTCGCTTTTCTCTATGTCCCGTGCTTTCAGCCAGCGCGTCGGCAACGGCGACGGCCAACAACAACACCAACAACAACAACAGCAACAACAACAGCAGCAGCAGCAGCAACAACAACAACAGCAGCAGCAGCAACAACAAGCACCTTCCTTTTACCAGCTCCTACTGCCAACGAGACTGACGCCTCCCCCCGCTCCCCACCACTCACTCTACTAGCACGCCTGCCCGCGTCCTTGTGGCCTTCCTCCCGCCCGTATGCCCAGTCACCAGTTTCCATCGTCATCATCATCATCATCAACGGCGTCGTCGTCATTATTATCGTCAGCACTGCCATCAAAAGCCCGGCAGCCAGGCAGGCAGTCAGCCCAGGGACGGCAACGCACGTCTCACACCACTCCCCGCCCCTCCTCGCCCCTACCCTCGCCAAAACAGCTAGCGCCAAATGGCTGAGCGAGCGAACGAACGGTTGATGGAGTGCCAGCAGTAGAGGAGGAGCAGCGGAGCAGAGAGAAGCATAGAGAGAGAGAGAGCGAGTGTGCTGTGCTGTGTTGTGCTGTGCTTGTGCAAGGGAGAGAGAGAGAGAGAGAGAGGCGTGGGGCGGTTTGCGTGCGGTGGCGGCATGAAGCCGGGGGCATGGCTCTGTATATGTATATGTGTATATATTTATGTGTGTGTGTGTGTGCTTGGGAATATAGAAGTGTGTTTGTGTGTGCATGTATTGTTTGTGTATGTGTGGGCTGCTGTTGTTGTTGCTGCTGTTGTTGTTGTTTCTGCTGATTCTCTGCCGCTGTTGCTGCTGCTGCTATTGCTGCTGCTGCTGTTGCTGCTGCTGCTGTTTGGGGTTTTTGCTATCAATGCTGAAGCGGCGCGGCCTACAAAGAGCGACGACGAAGTTGCCGCCGCCGCAGCCGCTGCTTACATTGTGTGTGTTGTTGTTGCTGTTGCTGTTGTTGTTTCGCAAATCGATAAACGATGTCCGGGACTGCGGCAAAGCCAAGCGCTTTGCGTGTATGCCTCTATGTCTGTATTGTGGTATATACACACACATATATATATATATATATATATATATATGCCTGTACATATGTATGCAGATAATTATGTATGTATGTATGTGTGTGTGTGTGTATGTATGTATCTATGTAGGACCCCAAACATGTCCCGTGACTGGTCAGCAGCGTTCAGAATTTTGATGCAGTTATCGCTGCGCCGCTCACCATGTAAACTATGTAAAGGAAATACATATGTGCATACATACATATATATATATATATATATGTATCAATACATACACATGTATACATGTGCTTACTCAAGCTTGGCAACAGCGCTTTGGATTCAAAATTCCATATAATTTCCATTTCAATTCATTATAATTCAGTATTTAGAAACATTAGTCGTATTTTTGATTCATATATATATATAAATTTGGTAAAGATCAAGATCTTAAGTTCAATCTTAAAGTATCTCTCTAAAATTTAGTTTCTTAAGCCCGAACTTTGTCAAAACATTTTTGAGCCATGATCATAACTTAGTTAAATACTGCATATCATATGTACATATATTTCAAAAACTTTGTTTACTCTAGATTAGCAATAGCGCTTTGGTCAAAGCATCCATATTATTTCTACTTTATCATATCTTTATATTTCAGTATTTACAAATATTAATCGCATTTTCAACTTGTAAGCTTTGGTTTGTTTTATTTTTTATATGTTTTGTAAGATCTTCAAGTATCTATCGAAAATGTAGTTTCTGAATTCAAACAAAGTTATCTAAACATAACCAATCCATAATCATGACTTATAGTTAATTGCTGCATTTATTATCACTTATTATAGATTCGTGAAAATGTCGACCTTAGAGGTCCATCTAAATAATATTGCGTTGAATATTAGCAATCCCGTGCACCCCGTCTGTTGGGATGACTTTACTCGTGTCAAAGAGCACGTGCTGCATATTATGCGCCTGCAGGATTCAGACTTTCGTCAGATATGCCATAAGGATATACTCTTTGGTTAGTGTGAGTATACTCGATGTATAGGAACATAAACATATATATATATATATATATATATTCATATTCATTTTAATTTTCATATTCCAACAGGGAGTATGGCGCATGGTATAAAAGCTTGCATCCATCTGGTGGAGGACAGGCAGCTTCCCGAATATGCGCATCTTGACTTTTCCGCGGCCTACTACGATAAAAGGATTCTTGATCGCTTAGCCAATAATAATCGCAGATTTCTGAATCGCGCCTGCCTCCAGAATTGGCTGCAGAATGTCTTTGTAAATGCGCTGGACAAGTATGGCAACACGGTGAACGGTGCCTTGGGGAAATACACGCTGGGCTACAAGTGGCGTGGCATAGCCCATACCATTGAGGCGGTTTCGGAGTTGCGCTCATTTTGCATTGACTTTGTGCCGGCCGTGAAGATTGATCTTTCGCCCGAAACCTTGCATGCACTACCAAAGGGCACCAGTGGTCCGGATAATACGAATTGTTTCACGTTCATAATGAGCAATGAGCAGGCTGAGCTGCAGAATATGGCACGTTTCGGTGAAAATGTGAGAGATGCACTGCGTCTGCTGCAAGCCTTTCGCAAATGCCAATGCTGCGCTGCTATCGCTTTGTCGCCCTGGACATTTGGCTGCCCAGGCGTCGGGGTCTCACCACTGTCGCCCAAATGTCTGTCTCTGAGGTCTTCCTCACGGTATATGTACTAAATCAAAATCATCAACATCATCTCAGTCATACGTTTCAATCAATTTGTCACTTGCAGTTGCTGTCTGATCTGTGTGATGCATTCAAGGCGAATCATCTGCCCAGTGCCTGGCACTCGCAAATTAATCTATTGGACACCCTAACGCCCAGCCAGATGACGCAGTATACCAACAAACTTCATTTGGCCTATCACAAGCTCAATTCTTATAGGTTCGATAAATATCTAAGTTATGCAACTTGTGCCAAACACTTTAAGCAGCATTCAGCTGGCAACCTTTACATTTACACTATTATTAATATTATTTTGACCAATACGACATCAACTTTGTTTGTTTAAATGGAATTTGAACTTTATGGTAAAGCTTACAACATTTTATACTGAATCATTTATGTTTTCAATGAACATATTAAAATTAAAATTATTTTTCGATAAATAACTAATTTGAGTGGATAGATTAGAGATGGAATCGAATCGGGAATAGAGAATAGGCAAATTTTAAAAATCACTCAAGAAATTGGAAAGGATCAAACGGAATCGAATTCAAATACCGACGCCATATCTAAAATAGTTTCTGTGAAAATGAGTTTTGATTTTTGATTTTAATAATACACATTATTTAACATGTGCAAAGTTTTATTAACAAATGAAAAATATATATATTGTATTATGGCTTAAAATTATAGACCATCGTTTTGATGAGTTATTGGACCGATTGGCCTTATTAACTCCACATCCTCGGGAACTGGGATCGTGTGTGTCTGATGTCTATCCTTAACTTGTAGCTGAAATAGCACTTGTACCAGAACAATTACGTAATTAGCCAATGCATTGAAGATCTGTAAGATATATACAATTTATTGCACAATCATATTTTATAATAATTTCGTTTTGGCAATTGTCTTTTGAATTTTTATCTCGAAGGTTTTTTACTAACTGAATAAATATAAAAAAAAAAACAATTTTGGAAACATGTCGTATAAGTTATTTAAAACGAGAAAGAATTTAATGTATATAACAGAATAAATAAAAAAAAACTGACCATAAGGCAAAACCATTTCTTTTTAATTTGAATTTAAAATATATATCGAATAAATAATACTTCGAATATGGGAATAGTAACATGCATACCAAGTAAATCAGGGAAATGTTGATGGGAATACTGGTTCTAGTGGTAGCTATGTGCTTATTATGCATACGCCAATACTGAAAGCACTCCACCTGATCCCGTGCGCTCGCCAGATTGCCAAAATGTGCCGCATAGTTGCTCAGCAGACGCAGGCAGTTCCGTTTCTGGGAGGGATTAAGGTGTCATTAGTTACAATAAGGATCTTCTGCAAGGGGGATTTCTTACCTCACGTTGCAGCAAATAGCCGTAGATGCTGGTAATTATCAGCTTGTAGAAATACGTGACCAGATGCAGTGATATGAATGCATATTGTGTATCCCACGGCTCATGGACGAGCACCTTCTGGCAAAGCATATACACAAAACAGGTCATGTGCGTAAAGTCGTAGAAAATTCCAAAGGCAGCCACAGAGCCAAACACGTCATTCACATCCCTTAAGAGCTGAGAGCCGCGCTTAGAGAACTGAAAAAGCTTATCCATGTTCCGCTGAAGCTCAATCGAATCGACTCCAGCTGTTTTTCCAGCTGCCTGATACTGCTGACCCACCAGCTTAATGATTAGACGAAAGCGTATGCGCAGATAGTCCATGAGGGCAATGTGTATAAATGCAATCCCTCCGACAGTCGTGGTCATCACGGAGTAAGCGCTGGCAATCAGTATTGTGGACACATAGCCACAGGCGCAGCGAGTCGAGTCAAACATGAGAGCCAGTGAAATGAGCCCATAGGCACAAGCAATACCCAAAGTGCCATACAAATATTTGGAGCGACTGCGATTATAGCGCCAGCGGACATGTGCAAACTTCGCCGATATCTCCGTGTCCAGCAGCTGCATGCTGATCAACAATTTAATATGACGGGAGCGGTGCGAGTCCATCGAAATACAGTAGCCCACGAAAATGATGATAGAGGAGATTGCCTCCCACGTAAAGATGATCTTGACCAGCGGCGACAAGTGGCTAAACATCGCCTGCGACATTTGCGGATCGGTCAGCTTAACATAAATTCCAGCCAGGAAGGCAAAGATTAGACCGAAACGCACAACGAGCACGTAGAGGACTCCCAGCGGGGTTGATTTGGGTCCACCATTCTGGTGACTATACAAACGAAAGGTAGTGATGCCCCAATAGAAGACAATACTGTACAGGCTGTCGTAGCAATAAACGAATCCGTCTATCCCTGACGACTGCATCCTTACAACTGTATGCCTGCAGAAACACGCATTTGAGCAATTAGCTCCTTAAATGCCTTTCGATAAAAATCGCGTTGAATTAATAATAATTGAAATCATTTTTTGACATATCGTATCGGCTATCTAACGGATATATATATATATATATATACTCGTATATATATTTGGATATGATTATTTCATTGGGTATTGTTGTCGTTGTTATTTTATTAACTCCACATCCTTGGGTACTGGGATCGTGTGTCCCTGATGAATATCCTTAGCTTGCAGCTGGAACAGCACTTGTACCAGAACAATTACGTAATTAGCCAATGCATTGACGAACTGAAAGATATATAATATTTATTGCATAATATTTTAATAATATTTTTTAATTATCTGGATTTGAAATTGTCTTTTAAATAATAATGTCACACCTACTAATTGTGAATAAATAAATTAAAAACACTTGTTTTTAACAGATGGTTTTTTAGAAAGTAATTTAAAAAACGAAAGCAGGATTTAATTTAAATACATATAATTATTATTATTATTATTATATTATTTTCAAACTATAAGTCAACGAGATCAAATTATTTTAATTTAAATTTGAAATAGAAATAAAAATGGCATAATTTATGAAAAAATAATTGTTTGTCTAAGCAAATACATATTTGATAAATATATAGCTGAAATATTTATCGAATAAATAATACTTCGAATATGGGAATAGTAACATGCATACCAAGTAGATCAAGGAAATGTTGATGGGAACACTCTTGCCAATGGTAGCTATGTGCTTATTGTGCATACGCCAATACTGAAAGCACTCCACCTGATCCCGTGCGCTCGCCACATTGCCAAAATGTGCCGCATAGTTGCTCAGCAGACGCAGGCAGTTGCGTTTCTGGGAAGGATGAAGGTGGTGTCGTCAGATGTAATAAGGATTTTGTGCAAAGGAGATTTCTTACCTCACGTTGCAGCAAATAGCCGTAGATGCTGGTAATTAGCAGCTTGTAGAAATACGTGACCATATGCAGCGATAGGAATGCATATTGTGTATCCCACGGCTCATGGACGAGCATCTTCTGGCAGAGCATATACACAAAACAGGTCATGTGCGTAAAGTCGTAGAATATTCCAGCGGCAGCCACAAACCCAAACACGTCATTCAAATCATTTAAGAGCTGGGAGCAGCGCTTAGAGAACTGAAAAAGCTTATCCATGTTCCGCTGAAGCTCAATCGAATCGACTCCAGCTGTTTTTTCAGCTGCCTGATACTGCTGACCCACCAGCTTAATGATTAGACGAAAGCGTATGCGCAGATAGTCCATGAGGGCAATGTGTATGAAGCCAACCCCCCCGATAGTGCTGGTTATCAAGGAGTAAGTGCTTGCAATTAGTACTGTGGACACGTAGCCACAGTCGCAGCGAGTCGTATCAAACATGAGAGCCAGTGAAATGAGCACATAGGCACAGGGAATACCAAAAGTGCCATACAAATATTTGGAGCGACTGCGATTATAGCGCCAGCGGACATGTGCAAACTTTGCCGATATCTCCGTGTCCAGCAGCTGCATGCTGATCAACAATTTAATATGACGGGAGCGGTGCGAGTCCATCGAAATACAGTAGCTTACGTAGGTGATGATACAGGAGATGCACTCCCACGTAAAGATGATCTTGACCAGCGGCGACAAGTGGCTAAACATCGCCTGCGACATTTGCGGATCGGTCAGCTTAACATAAATTCCAGCCAGGAAGCCAAAAAGTAGACAGAAACGCACACCGAACGCATAGATGACTCTCTGCAGGGTTGATTTGGTTCCACCATCACCCAAACGAAAGGTGGTGCCACCACCATAGAAGAGAAGCCTGTACATGGAATCGTAGCAATCCACGAATCCGTCTGTCCGCAACGACTGCATCCTTAATACTGTTCAAAACCGGAAGCACGCACGTCAACTTTTAGCTCCTTAATTGCCTTGCGATACAAATCGCTTTTTATTATTTAATAATTGAAAACATAATTTGCCAGTTCGGCTTATTTAGCGCCCAATACATATACACACATATTGTGTCGTCTATCTAACGGCTATATATATATATAATATTACTTCATATAAACGTATTTAATTGGCGTACTTTAGTTCTAGTTCGTATTGTTGTTGTTATAGTTGTTGCTAAACTGATGATTTTTTTTCTTCATTTTTTGTTCAAATATGAAAGATGCTTTCGCCTGTTGTTGTTGCTGTTGTCGCCGCTGTGGTTGTGGAGGATGTTGTGTGTGTGGTGTGTGTTTTGTTGGATATTAAGGAACATCAATCAACTGGTTGTGTGTGTTGCGTATCCCTATTCAAGTTCGACGATCCTTCTTGTCGCTGATAGCACCGTTGGTATGCGCATGATTGTGCAAATCGGATTT
Source organism: Drosophila grimshawi (assembly GCF_018153295.1). Classification (NCBI taxonomy): domain Eukaryota; kingdom Metazoa; phylum Arthropoda; class Insecta; order Diptera; family Drosophilidae; genus Drosophila; species Drosophila grimshawi. The sequence continues at coordinate 11,110,446 of NW_025062889.1, read as the reverse complement.
TTTGCGTCGCAGCGTTTTCTGCAGGACATGCGCATCCGCTGGCTCGATGCGTTTGTAATATTGCTCTTTGGTGTCGACAATCTCAAAGCCAAATCTCTTGTAAAACTCGATGGCACCATCATTATTAATTTGCACATGCCTATGAGTGTAAAATGTATAAATATATATCGTTGCTATTATAACTAATGGCAATCTACTCACAGAAAGATGCTGTCGAAATTGCCATCCTTTTCGGCATAGTTGAGTATGTGCTCGAACATGACGGTGCCGATGCCCAGTCGTCGATATGGCGATAAACAGCCCAAGGTCATGATGTAGAGGCGACGTTGATTGTCCGTCGTATCGATGCGACAGCAGACGGCGCCAACAACAATATCGTTGTAGTAGGCAAGCTTGGCCAGTTCGCCGGCTTCCAGCACGTCCACGTAGAATTTGTCATTGTAGCTAACGGGGAAGACGACAGTGTTGAGCTTCTTCAGTTGCTTGATGTTGTGTGGCGTTACGTCGCCCAATTCGATACTGGATCTGTAAGAAATTCGACAACACGATGATACATATTTTTTTCTTTTTTTTTGGTTGCCTCGTTCACTTTTAGGTTAGGGTTTTCGGCGCCCTTTTGGATGGGTTGTGGTCGCTGCGCGAGCTAACGTACTTACCTGGTCATTGTTTTTGTTTGGCTAATTATTGATGCTTTAACAATGCGCTTGGCGCTTTAATTTTGTGTTTAGAACTGTTTCAAATTGGAATAAAACGCTATTATCTTGGTAAACTATTTTTACGCATTCATCGATATGTTTATCGAAAATGCTAAATATCGACAACAGAAAACAGCTGTGAGTATCTGTGGGAAGTGTGACCAGCTCAAAAATTACCAATTGTGAATTAATTGTTGCATGTGTTTTTGATTTAACAGGGTGACAATTGTCACCACAGGTCACACTGCGTCGCGTTTTGTTGTGAAAATTGTGATTGAATTAAGGGCAAAATGAATCCGAACATGAATATGATGCAAATGTCGGGGCCACCCATGATGCAAGTGTCGCCGATGATGCAGTCATCGCCACAGCCAATGATGCCAACTGGTCCACCCGGTCCCGTATCCCTGCAACACCAACAACAACAGCAGCAACAGCAGCAGCAGCAACAACAACAACAACAGCAACAACAGGCGGAAAAATTGGACAACATTTCGAGAGTGAAAAGTCTTTTGGGACCGCTTCGCGAATCCATGTTTCTCACCATACGCTCGAGTGCATTCACACTGCAACAGAACAATCTGGCCGATAATTTGAAGCGGGACACAGGGGGACACGGGCACATGCCGCGCTTCGACAAGCACCTGGAGGACTTCTATGCGTGCTGCGACCAGATGGAAGTGCATCTGAAGACCGCCATTCAATGCATGCAACAATTGACATCGTCGCAGCATTATCTGCCTGGCGCTGTGACTGCCATGCGCATGGATAACTTTATGACAGATAATCCCGCCGGTCACATACCATATCCCACTTATTTGAATACGGTTCGGGTGCATGTGCAGTCCGCCAAGGATATTCACGATACGCTGATCAGTGCTGCCCAAAATATATCACAGGCCGATTGATAATTGTAGTACGCTTTATGTTTAATTATAATGAATTACTATTAAGCTTATGATTTAAGTGAAATTATACTAAACTCAAGGTTTTCCTATCTTACGAAAACTTTTAAATAAATAATGTTAAAAGAAATAACTATATAACTTGAGGTCATTAAAGTTGATTTTTTAATGCTTCGCACAATTTTCAAAACAAAAACCGCCATCTATACGCTAAAAGCATGAACTAAGAAATATCAACAAGACAAAAAGGCGCCAGTGCTGTCAGCCTGTTTCGGAACATTATATTGTTTTTTCTCTGGTCACACTAAAATCTGACAGCAGATTGTTTCGGCATTTAGCGCCTCGAATTTTTAGTTGCGTCGTTAGCTCTTTTTTTATTTCGTCAGCAATGACGAGTGTACGCAAAAAGAAAAAGCATAAATGCGACTCGAGGGCCTCTGCCCAACTGCGCAAATGGTTAACCACCCCAAAGAGCACAAAGAGGTATATAGCGTCACTAACAATTATTACAATTCCGATCTGGATGCATTTGAAGTGTTTTATTTGTAGTGCGCCGTTTCCAGTCACATTCAAAATGTTTAGCAACGTTGTGGAAAATCTGCCGGACATCGCCTTCCAGATACAGTGCGCCGAGATTGGTGCGACCAACAAAACATTGGATGAGTGCGCTCAATGGTATTACAATGCCTTCTATTCTGAGCCCGCTGTTCGCTCGAAATACGAATTCCGGCTGAGATCCTGCCCACTGACTGTGAAGGAGAAGTTGCTGCAGTTGCCGGACGGAGTTGTTCCAGCCGATATTGAGAAGGATACTGAGCAGTTGGAGACCGAGGATGGCGTTGTGGTCAAAGTAAACAGGTGAGCTAAATAACATAAATTTATACATTTTTTATAAATGATTTTGATTGATTTTCAGATTCGGACGATTCCTATTTCCCGTTTCGTTGGCCACTTTCGAGCAGAACATCGATAGGAAGATGGTGCTCGACTATCTTGTTCGCAAGGAGACTGATAATGTGAAACAACGTGCCGTCATGTTGTCCGATGAGGCAACGTGTCGGAAGCTCGTGCGCAAATACTACAATGCCTTCTACATCTTTCGAAATCAGCATAATCTGGACAAACGGAATTTTAAGGAGGCGCCAGCGGCACTGAAGACGCAGCTGCTGAAAATGGGCTCACCGCTGGATGAGCAAGCGGTGGAAACATTGAGGAAAAAGTCAGAGTAAGTTACAATGCTTTAATCCTCGCATAATCTGCTGATTATCATTTGAATCCGCGCAGAAAGAAGCAGGGCAAAACGACTAAAGAACTGCCCCAAACCACGAGTCAGCCGAGCAGGTGAGTTGAATGCCAGCAGCATATGCTGATAATTAAATATCTCTAGTATTTGCAGCTTAAAATCAATTGTGAGCTATGTCGTTTTCGAGAAATACATCACAAATATCTATGATATCGTATTTCGACTAAAGGTCAACGAACCCGAGTATGCTTACAAGGGATTTGAGGAATGTGCCCATGCGTATTATTTGTCCTTCTATTTGACGCCGGAAATACGCGACACTTATCCATATCAACTGGCAGGCTGTACGACTCGACTGAGGAACCTCATACTCGCTCTGCCGAGCGAAGAGGATGCCAGGATACTGCGACAAATGCAGATGCAGAGCGAACCGTTGCCAGCTGCAATACAGCATCAAGTTGAGGATCAAGTGGACGATGCAGATGTTGACCGACAACCGACGGACATTGTTCAATTAGAGGATCCTCCAAATATCCAACAAGCAACGCAAATTGTCCTTTCTGAAATGGTCGATCAGCCGGCAGTGGACTGCGAAAAGTAGGAGTTGAAGTAACCATATAAATAACTGAACTATATCCCTGATTATCTTCTACAGACAGTTGTCGCCCGAGATTGAGATTGTTGCTGCAACTGATGAGCAGGCGTCTCTCCCAGTCACGCCTCCAGTTACATTCAAAGTATTTCAGCGTTTCGTCAAAAATCTTGATGAGATTGCACAACAAATGCTGCGCAGCGAGGAATATCAAGGCAAATCGAAAGATGAGTGCGCCTTGGAGTATTTTCAGCAATTTTATGCAAATCCACAAATACGCGTTCGCTTTGAGTACGAGCTCAGAGCATGCCCGGCCAAGATGCGAAAAAAACTGCTAAGTTTGCCAGCAAAAGTTGTCGTTTCGTCTGATAAAATCATGGACGCTGAGAAGGACTGCAATGATAACCAAACTTCGTTGCCATCCGAAAGGAATCTGATTACAATCAATGGTATTACCTATGAATATCCAGTTTCTTTGGAAACATTTCTGCGCTATATCAATTACGATGAATTGAAAACTCAAATCGTTAAGACCTTGGATAAGCAAACAGGCAAACCAGCAGGCAGCAGTTCGTGTGATGATCAATTCATTAAACGCTTCTATTATACCTTCTATTTGGACGATAGATTGCACCAAAAATTCAAAAACCATTTTAATGCAGCCCCAGCAGAAATTAGAGAAAAATTAACGCAATTGGCAATAGCAGTGGGCAGCGAGGAACAACAGGAGACGAACAACGTACTTAAGTAAGATTCTCGTTGTTAGTCAAATTGAGTGAATTAAAAAACGCCAAATCTATTAAAGAACGTCAACTGAGTTGGCACTGGAGCAGACACCAGGGAAGGCGACGGAGAAAGCAACAGAGGAGACACCGGAGCAGGCGCCGAAGCATGCACCGGAGCAGCCACCGGAGCAGGCAACGGAGGAGAAATCGGAGCAGCCACCTGACAGCGCACTGGAGCAAGGATTGGAGCAGGCACCGGCGCAGCAACCGGAGCTGGCAACGGAGGAGAAATCGGAGCAGCCACCTGACAACGCACTGGAGCAAGAATTTGAGCAGCAACCAGAGCAGGCAGCGGAGCAGGCACCGGAGCAGGCAGCGGAGCAGGCAGCGGAGCAAGCAGAAACTGAGAAGAACTGGTAATTACTTAAATATATACTGAAAATTTAAAATCAGTTTGAGCGTTTTAACCAATTGTAGTGATGTGGAAATGCCTGAAATGATCAGTTCTGGTTGCGTATTCGATGTCGTTATGGATCTTGGCAAGTATGAGAAATCTTCTTTCTTCTTTTGAATGTTTATTAAAAAGTTGTAAAATCTATTTTATAGTGCTGGTCGTTATATGTTTCCGGTGTCTTTTGAAACGTTCGAGCGTTGCATAAACTACGGTGAACTAATTAGGCCATTGTTGATGCGTGTCACAGAAGACGAGTCACAATTGGCGGCGATGGTACCAAATTCCCGACATCCACAGTGTCAGAAGATCTTTCGAAGATATTATCGCTCGTTCTATGTGCGTCCAATCGTTCGCACCCAATATGAATATCGATTTGCGAATGTGAGCGAACAGTTATTGTCTAAACTCTTGGCCTTTGCTGTGCCGCTGAATGAGATTGCCAAAAAACATGTGGATGAAGCTGCAAGGGAAATGGCACAAAAGGTAAATGAAGAAGAGGATCAACTATTCAAAACCTTTCCCGTCTCGTACAAAGCATTTAAAAACTGCTTTACGAATCTCAATGGAATCGTGCAGCAAATGATGAACTGTGCGGAGTACAAGGATAAATCTGAAGATGAATGCGCCTTGGAATACTATAAAGCTTTCTATACGGATCCACAAATGCGTGAAAAGTTTGAATACAAGTTGAAACCATGTCCGGCTACACTCCGAATAAAACTGCTAAAGATGCCAGAGGTTGCTGCTGCTCCTACTCAACAACAAGCTGAATGTGAATCTCAGCCCCAACGAGAAGAGCCTGTGAAAGAAGTGACTGAGATTCCCACCACCAACATGGATATGCTGGTGCAGAGCGAGAGGATTTTGATAACGTTGAAGGACATCACTTATGAATTTCCAGTTTCCTTTCAGACGTTCACACGTTGCATTAACTACGACTCGGTACGGGTTGAGCTAGCAAATACGCTATCGACAGACAAACGGGACGACGAACATATTTTGGAGAATGAGCGCAGTGATCTGCGAATGCTGAGGCGCTTCTATCACTCATTCTACACCGACAGGCGAGCGCGCCATTTGTGCAATTATAATTTTGATGCTGCACCCGTTGACTTGCAACAGAAACTGCTACAGTTAGCTATACCTTTGGCCAGGCAGAGCGATAATAAAGCGTCAAGTGTTGCAGTCACCGAATGTGCCTTAGCCTTGCCACAGGATTCACTCGCAGTCACTGAACCACCAAGAGTTGAGCAGCTGGCGGCAGTGGCACAGTCGCAACCCAAAACGGCCATTCAATATCCCTTGTCGTACAATATTTTTTCAAAACTACTCAAATTGGATGAGGTTGTCAAGCAAATGCAGCTGGAGCCGCAGTACGCCCAGATGAACGAAGATGACTGCAAACTGGCCTACTTTGATGCTTTCTATCGGACGCCGCAGATACGAGATAAATACAGGTGCATGATGAATCCGTGTCCGGCTGCACTGAAATCAAGATTGTTGGAAGTGCCACAGCAGAAACCCCGGCGGGATCCAGCAGCCGTCAAACTGAAAACCAGACAAGCACTGTATGCAGCCAGAAAAGCAGAACTTGCCAAGTAAATAATGCGGCTCAACTTTATTTAAACCTGATTTAACAATCTCTTTTTTTCAGAATGGAAAAGTTGAATGTGGTTCGTTATACGCCCCACAATCTGTCAACGTATATCGCGCGGCGCATAAAGTGCCCCAGGATATGCGGTTTGTTGGAGAAACATTTTGTGGGCACGAAGAAGCAACAGTTGGTTAAAGAAAGCACAGAGCGAAATGCAACAGCAGCTGAAGGGTTAAAGGATAATCAAGTGAAAGCAACTACTGAGAACGAGACTGTTGCAGATGCGCTTGCAACTTGCGCTGAGGAGATTGGTGAAGCCGTTGCAAAATGTACATCAACAACAACAACAGCTATAATCGCAACAAACATAGCAGCAGCAACAACAGTTGCAAGTGTTGCAAGCAAAGCGGATAATATAACAGCGGCAACTGGCAACACAGCAGCAACAGTTGCAAAGAGCGCTACAACAACAGCAGCAACTGTAACAACAACTGTCAGCACAACAGCAACAGTTGCAACGAGAGACTCAACAACCCCAGCAACAGAAACAACAACTGCCAGCACAACAGCAGCAGCAACTGTCAGCACAGCTACAACATCAACTGGCAACACAGCAGCAACAGTTGCAAAGAGTGCTCCAACTGCAGCAGCAACTGTGACAAAAATTGTCAGCACAACAGCAGCAGCAACTGCCAGCACAGCTACAACAACTGGCAACACAGCAGCAACAGTTGCAAAGAGTGCTCCAACTGCAGCAGCAACTGTGACAAAAATTGTCAGCACAACAGCAGCAGCAACTGCCAGCACAGCTACAACAACTGGCAACACAGCAGCAACAGTTGCAAAGAGTGCTCCAACAACAGCAGCAACTGTGACAAAAACTGTCATCTCAACAGCAACAGTTGAAACGAGAGCCTCAACAACTCCAGCAACAGCAACATCAACTGCCAGCACAACTGCAACCATAACTGGCAACACAGTAGTAACAGTTGCAAAGAAGGAGCTCTCAACAACAGCTGCTAGCACGACGACAACAACTGTAAACAGTACAACTACAATTTCGTCAGCAACAACAACTGCAAGCAAAGCAACGGCAACCACTACTGAGACAACAGCTGTGACAAGGACAAGTGAACAACTCTTGAATTTGCTGATGGAAGAGGGAAGCAAAGCGAGCACCGCTTCACTAGCAACAACTAGCTTGAACGATGCAACAGCTTCCGCTTTTTTCAAGGACAGCAGCAAGGTAATAATTAAACGTTTATTAAAAACCATAACTAATTTGTTATTTCCATGCAATAGGAGCACAATCTCAAGTATCTGATATGCACGAGTTATGGCCTAAAGAATACCATTTGGCGTATCCTCTCGTCTTTGAGCTATAAGGAATTCGAGTTGTATACGAGCATCTATGAGGACACGTCGTTCTACAAGGATGCGAGTATTTTGGGAAAATGCTATAATCATGTGCTGAGCAAGGGAAACTGGCCGATTAATCTGCACGTCAAGTTGCAAAAGCTGCCGCAACTGTTGCACAGCAAAGGCATACGACTAGAGTCCTTCGATTTGGGTCAGTTGTCGCCAAAGATGCTGCATTGGACCGAACTGGTGCGGTTCAGCAATTTCTATGAGATTGTTGAGCAGGAGTTTAAGGCACGCACTGGCCAGGACATTGAAGATATGCAAGAATTGCACAATGAGATTGTGGAACACTATACGCTGTGCTGGGCACACGATCACTGGCTATATCAGGTGCCCCAAATAACGGCCGAGGAGCTAACTCAGTCACTTAACGCGATGCAGCAGGTGCCAATTGAATTCTCGGAACCGCCTTCTACAAGTGAGTGTAAATAGTTTTTAAATGCTACAATTTGTGTTAACCAGTTTCTTATTTTAAGTGCCACTGTGCATGATTGAGGATTGCATTGGCTCATCTGGCGAAGTGGTCGCCAATAGCCCAGAGCAAAATCCAACAGAGCTTCCTCCTCCCAATGCAGGTCAGTTTTGCTCTTGTAATGTTAATGAGTAATTAAATGCAATTATTTTCTTGTCTATAGTGCTTGAGGATTCTAATAATTGTCCGGCGACACAACTTGATGCATCGCTCTGCCCGCCATGTTTTGTGAACATGGATAGTATCTGTCCGGCCTCACAAGCGGCGGACCCTCAAAACGATCCGCTCAATCAGAGCCACACGCAGCCGGCAATTGTCATCAAGAAGGAGCCAGTTAAATTGCTGAACATGATGCGCTTCTCGCCCAGCAGCAATGTGAGCGGGGAATTCAATTGCGAACTTATAGCGTCGGAGGATCAAATCATCAATATCGACAATGATGAGGATCAACAAATAACCGCCGATCTTGCTTGCTTTTCGATGCCTAATTCACCTCCTGTTGAAGGCTTGTCTCAACCGCAAGATATAATTCAAGAATTGTTTTTGGAGTTGCTTCCAACAGTTCCTTATTCAGAGATAAAGTGGCACTCTCCAAATCCCCCGTGGACACCCTCAGTTGCCGGGCAACCGAGTCTAACATCAGTAGCAGTGCAACAACAGGCAGAGCCAATTCCAGCATCAGCTCCAGTGCAACCACAGGCAGAGCCAATTCCAGCATTAGCTCCAGTGCAACCAACAGCAGAGCCAGCGCCAGCGCCGGCGCCAATCAGAACCGTGCTAGGCAAACAGAAGGCGACAGCAGCAGCAACAACAGTGCCCAGAAAAAAACTACGTTTGATGACGGACAATGTGCCACAGTTAAGGCACGAGTTTCGTCCGTTGCCGCTTATAGCAATGGTACGCATCGAGCCGGATGGATTTGCCGCGCATGCAAACAAAAAAATGTCAACGCAGGAGTTGCCCACAGGTTCGAATCGTGTCAATCAGGAGCCGCAAGGATCCGCCGCGCCTACAAACAATGAGTTGCCGACATACCAGCAACTGCAGGAGTTGTCCCCGAGTTCCAATCAGGGCAGTGAGGATCAACCAGCGATGACTGCTTCCCAAGCGCTCTCCACAGACAATACACTGTTGGCGTCTTCGCAACTGCAAAATTTGCTGGACGCTCCATTTGTTAGTCAGCGCAAGGTAAATTTAGTAATAGATGAGATTAGTGCTAGTAATACGCAGCAAGAAACCCAGGCGAGGACACAAGCCATGCTTCAAAGACCAAAGATCATCGTATTCCGCAGTCTGCAGCGATTTATATACTTTGGCTGTCTGACGACGGCCCACATTAGCAAATATCACATTAACAGCCTTGTTGTGGGTGGTGCCTATCAGCAGGCACTGATCTCCGTTCATGGACAGCTCTGCAATGTCTATGGTCCATTGCTGGAGTCCTTGTTCTCGTATTGTACGCCCAGTTTGCTGGCTGATCTGCAGTATTTGCTGTCGGAAGTTGGCGAGTTTAGCTACAATTTGCACAGTTCCTTGAAAAAGGATGCCACTGTAGATTTACGCATGCGAGTCCTTGCCATTTTCATGCGTGTGGCGAGTCCTTTTGCCCAGTTTAGTCTTGAATTCGAGAACGAGACGCGCGAATGGGCTGCCTGTGGTGTTGTGAATAAATCAGTGAGTAAATCCACCAAACGAAATCCCAAATGTGATGTTAGCTCAGTAATACGACCTGAGATACTCGAACGTATGCGACAGGTCAAGTGTTTATTATAAAATCTATTTATTATATCATCTTTTTTTTAAATAAAAAGGAAACTGATTTATACACTGTAGTCTCACATGTTTGTTTCTCTCTTTTCAGAAGCGATAATGATAGTAATTGATGTAATTATGTGCCTGCTGTTGAGTTCTTTTCAAATTTGCTGTCATTTAAATCTTTAAGAAGTTAAAGATTGTCAATCAGACAGTCGAACCTCGATAATTGTTACTTTCTCATTCAAAATCAGTCTCTTAACCATTCATCAGTTTAATTATGTATTTATGTATGATATTAAAATTGTTTTGAAAATAAAAGAGGCTTGTATTACTGCATTTATTGCAATAGAAACTAATGAAATAATTTAGGTATGATATCATCAATCTCCAATAACTAAATATTTATTTTTAATAGTTAAAAATCGTATTCCTACGATCAATATTTTTTAAATTTTTGATTTAATTGCTATCGGTAATCAGTTGAAAGAGATCCGGAAAGTGATCCTTGATATTCATATGCAAAATGCCAATTAAGGCGCAACTATTATTTTGGTGTGGGTATCTAGACACAATTAAGAGAACAGAAGCGCAGATTTTAACAATAACAACTGAGAGGCGCCAAAATAATAATGCTTAAATGGTGTTCAATTTATATGACGAAGGTTGGGGAAGTGTTTGAAGTATCATAGAATTGTTTTGTATTATTTTCAAAATGCAAGCTGTAGATTCCCCACAGCAATATTCTGTTGCAACGCAGAAAAATTTATGGAGAGTATGACATCAATTTGTTTTTATATTTTTAAATAAAATAAATTTAATCTGTGCAAATTACAAATGAATTGTTATTAAAGCGTCGATTGTAAAGTGAATCAATGGAGACAAGTACTAAAGGGAGGATTATTTGGATTTTACTCTGATAATATTAGACATCTATATCTTATAAGACAGTTTTATGTGCAGTTTTTTTTACTTTGTACTCGAAGGCAATTTCAAATTTTAAATTAGCACACAGATAGGCAAAAGACGAAAATACTTAAAATACTTTTTGCATGTTTGCCATTCAGATTACCATCCATGTAAACACAGAGTTGTTTTATAGCTTCTGGCAGAGTTGCTTTCCCAATTTAAAGCTGTAATTGGCGCGCTTTTTAAATATCCTAGCAGCAACCGTAGAAGGTTTAGTCTAAAAATTATACTGAAATTATATTAAATTAAGTCAAAAGAAACTATTTATGTAAATGATTGTAATTGAGAATAATTATGTTTATCATAATTCAATAATTATGTTTATCATTTAACATAGAATGTTTATTTGATGACTGTTTGCTGCTGCACTAACAAATGTCAACCTAATGAATATATATAGAACATTTTATAACATTTTGATAAATATGTTTACCTTAACCCTATCATCGGTGCCATCTCGCACAACCCTTGCCCCGCTGTCCACACCACAAATATGACACACATACGGAACACAAAACAAACAAGCAACCGAAAGGAGAACAATTTAATTAGCGATGACATGTTGTCATTTAATTTTCTTGTAAAAAGTGTAATTAAAAATGTGCGCATCGCAGCTGGAGTGGCAGCTAGAAACAGTTTCAGTGGCAGTGCCAGGGGCAGGGACAGGGGCAGGGACATTGTCTGTAAAGTTTGCCGCAACCGTAAACAAACATACACAGTGCGATCATATATCGGTTTGGTCGGGTTATAAATCATATTGTTGCTGCCTTCGGGGCTGCATATTAGGCTCTAAACGACGAGATAATCTATGGGCAATGGGACCCGTCTACAAAATGTTGCAAGTGGCAATAAATTTGGAAAATACAAAACACGCTGACAAAATTTTCCACATAAAAGGTGTGCGGCGAGTGTGGGGCATTACCACTACTTTTGAATAGTTGTGTGTGTGTGTGTGTGTGTGTGTGTGTGTGTAAGGGACTCTCTGTGTCCTGTGAGGACAAACTCGCAGTCACGTCAACACTTTCAACTCTTTTTCTAACTATAAGCTAAGCTGTTGTTGCCCTTTGTTTTGTTTTGTGTGCTTTGTTTTTGTTGTTTATTTTCATTCGTATCCTTTCGGCAATAAAAATTCCGCTTGCTATTTATCTTGATTGTCCCTTCGCTCAAGTCCAAGTCCTTGCCACGTCGTGGGGGCACTTCAATGTGGCATACATTGTGTTGCCAGCCAGCCCGAGCTGTGTCGCGTCGCTAGAAATTTTTTGCTTAATGAAATGTACATAAAACTAAATGAAATTAAGTTTCTGACGTGCTCGTTTTCCAAGAGGCCACCCCTCCTTAATCCTTGGTTGCGTTTCGCGTTTACTGCGTGTTTATTACCACAACGGGCATAAAATGCAAAAACCCGCGTCCACCAACATAAATGGCACAAAATGGCCGCCAACGCTGCCGCCTCCAATTTGAAGTAGCCAACCCTTTACCAGGGCAGCCGAGACAGTCCAGGACTGTCCAAGCTGATTTTATATCCCCACCCGCCACGCTCTGACAAAAAGGATTTTTCAAGCACTTAGCTTGGGTGGGGGGGAGGGAAAGGGAAGCAGCAACTTGCAGCTGCAAAAACCTCATAAAGTCGAAATTAAATAATTTGTCTTCTTAATTTTCAAATAAATTCTTCATCATCCAAATAAAGGAAACCCCAAGCAGCTAAAACAATTGTGCGCAAACAGAAAGCAGAAAAACAGCCAACCAGAAGCGTGGCGAAATCGCCGACAACAACAATAGCAGCAACAAACAAAACAAAACCAGTAAAACCAAGCCACCATCCCCAACCACCATTTCATCCACCCACCCACGCACACATCTCAGTTCGCCCTCCTGCCCCCATCCCGCTGAGGGCAGTCTCGCACTCGAGATGTTGCCGCGCAGGGACTTTTATTAAATTCGACCTACGCCATGCCATGAATATGCGAGCACTGCCTGTCCTTATGTTCTCATCCTCATCCACATCCACATCCGCAGCCGCATCCTCATCCTGATTCCCGTTCCCATTGCCATTCCCATTCCCATTCCTGTTTGAGCCGCCCTCGCGACAGTTTTCGTATTGTATTTTTTAATATGTTTGTCTGTCTGTCTCTCTCTGTCCGTCTGACTGTTTGTCTGTCTGTCGCCAAGGCACAAATAATCGTGTACACCATTAATCCTTATTTCACGGCATTGTTCTCATTTCCCCTCACCGCCCCCGGCCCAAGTTAGCAGCATCCCCCTTCAGCGACGCACAAGTGGCATGTAAGCGATTATCGCTCAGATAAATGTATGAAGCAGAAAAACAATAAATGTAAAAACAAATAAAAGGGTGTCAATGACTCTTGATAATAGAAATGATAGTCAACAAAAAAAAAAATAAATAAAATTAAAATACTAGCACCAATTTCGGTGATGCACTGCTCAAAATCTCCAACAAATTATTTGAAATCATCCTGTTTCGAAATGCTACTTCATCAAGCATAAACTCATTTTAAGATGTAAATATTTAAAGTGATATATCAAAGGAAAAGCAAATTATTAAAATGGTCCTAATGTCGAAATGTTGAATCTGTGTAAAGCTTGGAAATGATTGTGAATCGCAAATAGTAAAAAATATATATATCAAAGTAGGAGCTACAACAAAATTAATACAGCTGATAAAGTAAAAGACTCTTAACAGACTATATTCTTTATATTACTTTATTCTGTACTCTTAAGTAAATCTCTATAAAACTATAAATTCAATTGTAAATCAATTTAATACTTGATTAGATTGTTAGCTTCTGCTTGGTGTCATTTTCTTAAATTTTAAACTTATTTTAAAGGGATTTCGTGCTTTGAGGCATCCTCTATTTATTTCATTTGAGTTTACGTTTGGAGGAATGCCAGAGATTTGCAGATTATTTAAGTGATGGTAAATGTAGTAAATTCATATCAATTATTTGTTATTTAATGCCATTTACATGTTAATTTACGCTTGCATTGATTGCTTGAGATTTTCTCTCTGTGTAGATGAAATCTCGTGGCAAGAAACCAATAAAGTCCAACGACAGCTTTCAGCAATCACAAAACGATTTGTAGCACACGCACAGCCTAAAGCAACCAAACAAGAAGCAAGCCAGCAAGCAAGCAAGCCAGCAACCAACCAAGCAACTCCCCAACCACCCACTAAATGTCCTCGTGCTTGATCCTGGGCCAAGGCGCCCTCTTTCAATAGTTGCGCACGCTTTCCGCTTGGCCTAATTGCCAGATCAGCAGCATCAAGATGCTTGTGCTGACAATGCCTGATGCTGATGCTGTTGCTGCTGCTGGTGATGAGAATGAGAATGATGATGCTGCTCTGGTCCTGCTTGGAATGTTGGACTTTTTGACATATACAAATTTTCGGGGGCGCTGTGCAAAATGAAAAATGACAACATTGCCCAGGGTCGAATGACGACCGCACGCACAGAGGGTATAGAATAGTAGTGGGTTTCGGCAGAGGAGAAGGGTCTGTGAGGGGAAGGCCATGACTTTCGGCTGTGTGTGTGTGTGTGTGTGTGATCCCTTTTGCATCCTTTTGATGCTGCGAGGGTGCGAAACGTTTGAATGCGAAATTAAATGATAAAAGATAGCAAGGACACACGCACCGACGAGCGTATGTTTTTGGGCATCAAGGAAGGGAATACAATCAACCCCCCAACCCCTCCCCTCCTGCTCCGCTCCAACCCACGCTGATGATGATGGGCCGCCCTTCATTTACGCGCCGTCAACGTTGAAGGTCGAGCACCTGTTTTATTAAAAAGCAAATAAGCGAATTGTGCACAGCCCAGGACACCGCAGACAGCAACAGCAGCAGCAGCAGCAAAGGAAGGGCATTGTTAATGTTAATGGTCGGGTGGTGGATTCGGTTGTGGCGGCCAGCTGGGCAGGGTGCGGCACAACAACAACAACAGCAACAACAACAGCAAAACAACAGCAATAACACATCCTGTATATATTAAGGCTCATGGACTCATGGACTGTCAAGTGGTTGGCGTAGCATAATAATTGTGCATATTTGGCTTTTTAATAAAATCTAATCGTCATGGCAAGCAGGGTGTGGAGCTGCAAGGGGGCGGCGGTGTGAGTGCGACTGGGCTGTGGATGTGGGTATTTGTCAGTATGTGTGTCTCTCTGTGTGTGTGTGTGTGTGTGTGTGACGTGGCCAGCCATTAGCGGCAAGTGAGCTCATGGCTAAATGAAATTTTAATTAAATTTAACCAAAATACACATTTTTCGGCTTAGCTACAAAGGGTGGGCTATCAAGGGGGCGGAAAAGGATGGGGCAGTTGCATCGTTGCATCGGCAAATGCGGCAAATGCTGTGCTGCAATGCGGATGGCCCATACTTGTTGGCTAATAACGCATATCAACCGCAAACGGCTCAATGAGCCAGGCACAAGCCAATTGAATTCGAATGCTGGTCGGCTATGGAGGCTTACACTTAGAAAAACATATCTGCAAAAGGAAAATAGATAATTTTATATTCACTTAGAATAAAAGCTTAAATTACAAGGGAGAAATACTTTTTTCTATTGATGAGAAAAATGTGGCATCTGCTACAAAATGGATTCCAAAAAATAAAATTTGTTAATCAAGGATAAAGAAAATAATTTGTTATTGATGCTATGCAATATTTATAATTGCATTTACTTTTTTTATTTGCATACAGAAATAAATCAACAAGTTTTCAAAAATTGTAGCTCTTCTTTTAAGTATAATAAAGCGTTTTATTTTGCTTAAAGAGAAATAACTTAAATATGTTTTTTATTGCCAATATTTTGAATACCGTCGGGACTTAAATTTGAAATACAAATCATCAAACCATAAACAGTTTTGTAACTTGAACTACTTTTTATAGATTTGACCAATTCTTGGGCATTTATTATTTTTCTGAGTGCAGTGAAAACTGCAACTGGAACTGCAATTGCAACTTCGACTGTCTTCTGGCTTTCGGCTGCTGCGAAGGCAGGCAAGTAAGGAGCCTGCATAGAATAAAAAAAAGGGAACAAATAACAGAAGAAAAAAGAAAAAGCAAAGAAACCCAAGCAAATGCCGAACATGAAATTTTTCGAAATTAATTTCTGTTTTTCTTATCGCGCTGTGGCCACATTGGGAAAAAGACGCCGAGCTCCGAGCTCCGAGTGCGAGTCCAAGTCCCCAAGTCCAACGACCGGATACTGCGCTAAACGTGATGATGCATTTAAGATTCTTCCGATTGGTCATTATTGCCAGGCATTTAATGCTGCTGCCTCCACTCTGACGGCGTTTTTGATTGATCTACTCATTGACGTTGTTGTGCCCTGTTCGCAATCGCTGATGACAGCAAATCATCATCATCATAAGGCAATCGCTGCCCCGATAGCAACAGGAGAGGCAGACAAGCTGGGGGCATGCTGCTGCCAGCAATCGATCGATAAATAAAACTGACTGCAATTTTGCATTGGTATTGGAGCTGCTGGCAAAATGGATGATGATTCAAGGTGAACTTATCAATGGCTGCTCCATAAGGTATCACTACTCTCTTACTTTTTGTCCCTTCAGATTATGAGTATGAGATTGTTTTGTTCTTCTATTTGAATTCATAATAATTGTGATAATTATTATTGATTTTATCAACAGTCTTTAATATTTTCATTATTATTCATTTAATATATGCATATTATATTAATTTTCTGTATAAATGCATGCAATTTGTGTTTCATTTATTGAAATAAAATATTAATCTTGTTTTTCTAATTTTATACTTGGAATACATCAATTTCACTTTCAATTATTGGTTAATGCAATATACAGCTTAAGAATTCATATATATGTAATTACTTTTAGCTTTGTTTAATTTATTAACTGAAGTATAAAAGTTATCTTGCTTGCCAACTTTCCAGAAAATATGCCTTTTTTCTATTTAATGTACAAAGTTGTAGTTTGAGACTTGTTCATTATCAAACTTTCCATAAAGCTTACAAAATTGTTTATGTGTGAATGTTCACGAATCTGCTAAGTATATAGATACTTATTTTAATAGTTATTAATTTTTGTTCTATGACCTATGGGCTGCAGCGAGGAGAAGGTGTATATTCTTTCTATCTTTTTTAAATTGTGCATTTAATTATTTCAAACATCTTTAAATATATTCTACTGTTCGCTAGAGCACATTTATAAAATAAATATACAAATTTACATAGATAATACATTAGTGGAAATATGCAAATTGCATTTTGGCATATTTTATTTGTACATTTTCGATGCTGTTGCCGCTTCCACTGACTCATGCGCCCACGTGGACAACCATTGAGCTGTGGGTCATTTGTATTAGTTGCCCCTGTCACACGGTCATCGTCATCGACATCAACTTCGACGTCTTAAACGTCAATCGGGGCATGGTCCAAGAGCAACAATAACAACAACCGTGTTGCATACCCGCGCGTACACGGGAGGCATGCAACCGCGTCCCTGCCATTACCAACTGCTCTGCAACTGCAACTGCTGGCAACAGCAACAGCAACAACAACAGTAACAACAACAGTAACAATGACTTTAAAGTTTCTCAAGACTGGGATTGGGATCGTGCGTCATGTGTGCGAGTGTATAGAAATACATATATATATATACACTTGGAAAAAAATCAACTAAACTTGACATCGCTTACTTGATTGGAGTCCAAGATTTTCTATGATTTTGCCTTGCATCTCTAAATTTTTATAAATGAACTTGGACAATTTTTGGACTTGATATAATAATAAATTTTATATAAACTGCTTAATTTTTCTCTAAGTGTATGTATTTTTTATAAATGCATAGTAAATGTATTTGTGGGTTTTGTGTAGTTGCCGTCATCATGAAACAAATTTGGTTGCTACTCGTTCGTTGGCTGCTTGTTTCGAGCTGCCCGATCGATGATCATTGTTACGGCAAGGGAGAGACTGCAGAGAGAGAGAGGAGGGATGTGTGTGTGTGTGTGTGCGAGGGGAGGCGGAGCTACAACGGCTGCTGCTAACAACTGCATTCGCCAACTTCGAAGCTGCAAAACGCAACGTTGCCAACGTTGCCAACGAGCAAAACAAAAACCAAAAACAACTTGAAAGCATTTTGCAGTTGAGCCGCCGCGGACTTCATCATCTTTGGGTCTGAGTGTGCTTTTCGCCGATGGTTGTGTGGGGAGTGGATGGGGAGTGGATGGGGAGTGAGGATCTGCGATGGGCAATTTAATGCCATGCTGACGAGCGTCGGCCGTTTTGTTTGTTTTGGCCATTTGCCGACGCAGATAAGAAATTTGCGATTGCTGCTCGAACGACGCAGCGACGACCAATTGGGAAAAACTAGAAAAGCAACAATTTGATTATCCCAGTTCGAGTCCCAGTCCAAGTCCAAGTCCGAGTCCGAGTAGTCGGTCCACTTCCAGGTATTGCAAAGCGCATGCCTTATCAGAGCCAGCGACTGCGACTGCGACTGCAATAGCGACTGCGACTGCAACTGACGAGCACAAAAGCGATCGTGTTCGATATCGAAAAACTGCGCTTAGAATTTCGTCCTGCTGCGATTGCCCATCGTGGCTTGGTTGCTTTTGATGCTGCTGTTGCTGCCTGTGTTTGGGCTTTTGTCTTTTGCCCAGTGCCGCCGCAGCGAAGAGAGATTGAGAGAGACCAAATGGTCTGAAGAGGGGGACGCGGGTAGCAAAGCAAAAACGCACACCGAATATCGAAGTCAAAGCGAAGACTGCAAAACAGAAGCACGCGCGGAATGTGAAAAGTTGGTTCCCATGACTCCATGGACGGAGGCGCTGTTCAAAGACACCGAAATTCGTCGTCGTCGTCGTCGTCGTCAGTCGTCGTTCGTCCGTTCGTTCGTTGGTTGGGTTTTGTCTGTCGTTTTGTATTGTTTTGTTTGTTGTTTTGCTGCTGCTGCTGCTGCCAAGTTGGAGTCCAAGTCGCAGTAGGAATCGGAATCGGAATCGGAGTCTGTTCTTCCTCTGTTGTCCCTCTTCGCCTTCAGTTCACAAGTTGTTGCTTTATTTTTGTAGCGTTTATCAGCGATTTGGAAGCATTCAACATGCTGTTGGAAAACATAAAAACATATTGAAACATTTCGCATTGCGATAGAAAGATGCGATCTGCACCAGAAGGTGCTCTGCTCGCAGTGGAAGATTCTTATTATTGTTGCTTCATAACTTTTTTTGGGATATGCAATTTGACAAATTCTCTCTCTTTTCCATAGCATACTTCTGAGCACCCTTCAACACTCTACACACACACACACACACACAGCCGCACACACTTGGATTGGGCAAGTCATTCGCGATTACCTCAAAGTAAATTCAACTCGAAAACATTTTCATTACGTCAATTTGTCGTCGTCATCTTGAATCCGGCTGCGTGCTGGTTGCTTCTTTGGTTCGTTGATTCGCTGGTTGGCTGCCTGATTACTCCTTGGAGTAATCCATCCTACTCCATCTCTATTCATAACCGGGCGCAAGATTGTGGGTGTGGCAGCAACGTGCGCACGCGGCATCCCAGCGGTGTGTAATGAGCCCGGCTCCCATGGCAATCCTAGTTGGTAGTTCATCAAATTGTTTTTCCTCCTTTCCTTTGCCTCTTTTTTTTTTGTTTGCCTTATTGCTTGATTTTTATTTAATTTGTGTTCCATCGGAAGCTTATCGAAGCTAAGCGCCGGCACTTTCCCACCCGCTGCGAGGAAGGAGCTGGAGTTGGTGACCTTGTGAACGCAGTGGGTGAACTGAGGACAACATAAATGATCCGAACAAGAATTTGACAATTTGGCAAAAGTTGTAAAACCTTTAGAGAGAGAGAGGAAAAAGAGATGGAAAAACCTTTACAATATTCCTTAAATTGTTTATTGAATGTTTATTGAGATTTGCATTTTGATAATGGAATAGCTATTAAAGTTCCTTTTTCAAGATCTTGCGAGCAAATGGAAATGATGGCAAAGAGTAATAGCAGTAGCCAATAAAATAAATAAATAAATTGAAGTTTCAGTTGTCTTACAATGTTTATTGATATGACAATAGTAATTAAAGATAATTTTTTAAGAATTTGCGAACCATCAATATGATTACAAACCATTTTATTCACAATGGACTACAATGATAAAGTCAAAATTATTATACTTTGTTATTTAGTTTAATTTATAATATATTTACAATAAAATAGTTTGCTTCAAATATTACTACATCTTAAATGCACAAAGAAAAGAGTTAAATTTGACAAAATGTAACGCAATATGATCTCTAAAAATATATATATATTTTACTACCAGAAAAAGTCAATCTTTTTATCTGCCGAGGATATAATTTGATATGAATGAGAACTGCAAATTTGGGGGTGGTCCTCTTCATACATACAGCATACCAACTTGCTTAGCACTATCTCAGTGTGTCGAGGACTATTTGATGAGAAATAAAATTTAAAATGAAATTTTCAACAGCTGCACACATTAGATATATATATATTTATATAGACGACATACGTGCATAACAAGCATTCATAATATATGAGTGTGTTGAGGCGTGTGTGCATATATATCCATATAAGGTATAATGAGTGTCGACAGTTGTTGTTGCGACTACTGCCTTAAAAATGCAAATCAAGTTTCAAATATTTGAGCAATAATATTTGTGGAATGCCACGAAATGCCGAAGGAAACCCCAAACCGAAACCCAAACGGGCGAGAGCATATTTAAAATGTCGCGTGCCGTTAACTGTGAAATGCCACAAGTCGACTCTCTCTCTCTCTCTCACTTTGGAATACATTCTAATTAATAGTGCGAGCGCGGAATGGGTATATGGAATGGCTATTCAAATGGAGGACGGAAAGCGGACCAAAATGAACGGACCGTTGGCGGCATTAGAAAGCCGAGCCAGATGACAATGATGTGGCAGCAACGGTTCTGGCTTATGCAGGCAACGCCTGTCAAATGAATGCATTATGCAAACACACTCGAACCGGGTGCATCGCTCTCCATATCAAAATGTTGAAGGCATTTCCGTCGCTCCTGCCTGTGGTCACTTAGACGCATCCGTCGTTCCTTATCAGCGGCATTTGAACACAGCTACCGGCTGAGCCACCAACAGCAGCAGCAGTTGCACCAGACACTTGAGTGCCAAGCCTTGCCCCACTCCCATTCCCGTTCTCGTTCCCGATACCGTTCCTGCTCCCATTCTCGTTCCCATACCTGTTACCACACCACTTCACGCACCAGAAAAAAAAGAGTTTACTACAAATTTATAAACACCAACAAGATTTATTTACTCATTTAATCACAAAGTTTTGTTTTTTTATAATCCAATTTCATAGTTAATTAATTAAATTTTAATTGGATTTTTGCATTGTTAGTTATATTTCTTAAATACAGAATATATTATTGAGAGACATATCAACATAAAATTTCATCATGCAGTTAATTTTATCTATAAAAATAAAATCTTATTTTCACATCTTTATAAATTCGTTGGCATCCGATAATTTCTCCAAGTGCAATCTCGTTTCCCAGGCAACGTTTCGCTTTGCGTTTTGGGGGCGCTGATTTAGCTGGCCACCGGGTGCGTCCAGCTATCGACGACACATTGACAGGACATTATCGGCACACTTGTAAGCGTCTTATCTTAATTGCTACTGACCTGCACAACGTTCGAGGACGGCAGAACTCGTCGTTCGCCTTGTCGTTGTCGTGCTGTTGGCCAAGTTATTTTAAATGCGTTTTTCGAGTGCCTGCATACGAAATGACCAATACGACAAATGTGACCGTCAACAGAGACAGACATAAACAGACACAGAGACACAGAGAGAGAGATGCCCTCTTGAGAAGAGGGTGCGGTGCGTCTTCTGGCTGTGCGTCATATTTTACATATTTGTGGCAGCCTTTTTGGGGGCTACGCTAATTGGAGATTATGCCTAGCGCGTGTCCCCAACATTCCACAGATCCTCTGCTTTGATCAGCTGCTCGCAGCTGTTGCTAACTGCTTGCTGGGTGGGATGCTTTGAAAACGGGCTTTCAAACCTGAATGCAAACTGGTTAGACATTAGAAGCACACATTGTGGTTTATGCTCCAAAAAGGCAATTGACTGTTTTGTACTTCTTTTTATATTCCGCAGAAGTGTAAATTGCATCTCAATGTGCGAAATTATCATTTCCATATCGGGTCTAGGAATTTTAACGGCCATTTGTGTGTGCGCAGTCAACAACTAACAAAACTAACAAAAACAACAACAGAGACAACAAAATCTCAACGAAATCATGTTGAGTCGTAACTCGCAAGTCACAAGTTTGTTGTCGGATTTACGTGGAATTGTAAGCGGCTATCTTCCTGCGGCTGCTGCTGATGGTTGCACGCAGTCAGACAGGTGGACACCCAATATGGCTATTGAGTTATTCGCTTTGACATGCCGGCATTTCCACAGCAGAGCCAGCAGAGCTAGTGGAGCCAGCGGTGCCACCAACTCCAACCCAGCTGGGCGGTCTGCTAAGCTGCTGCGTATGGAATGCGTATTAGCAATAACACTGGTGCATATTTCATAATTTGGTCAGGCAGGCAGCTGAAGAATTATGACAACGTTGCATAGTTACCAAAGTATTTTCGTTTGCGGCAATTAGCAGTGTTGCTCATTCGTTTCGCTTTTGCATGCATTTCTCCACACACACACACACACACACATACACACAGAGCTGTGTAACCACCCTGTCACAGTATTTTGGCAGCCCTGCAATGTGCCAATTTTCACCATAAGGTCAGCAGTTTGAGTGGTGTGCTGTGTGCATGGAGTTTATCAAAATACGCGAGTGTTCCTGTCTCTCTGTGTGTGTGTGTCTGTGTCGGTGTCCTTTCGCCATTATTGTGTGTATAATCCCCAACGTGGTTGTTGTTGCTGCTTTTGCTGCTGCTGGCCAAGTCCAACCCTTGGCAAAAGATGTCTGCTTGCGCTGCTTGCTGCTCACACACACACACACACACAGCCACGCTCGCAATGACAGCAAACCGGTTTGCACACTCACACACACACACACACACAGAGAGATAGCCAAGGGGTTCACCCTGTACACTTGCATGGGGCGGAGACTTTTCTACTACTGCTGCTGCCACTGCTGTTGCTGTTGTTGTTGTTGCCTTTTTACTTGCTCTTATCTGATGGCAAATAAGCCGAAACCCGAAGCCTGTTCCCCCCCGCCCCCCTGCAAGCTCTTGTTGTTGCTGATATGTTGCACGAAATGAATTGTTTGCTTGCCAGGCGAATACATCACGCCAGCTACGCACAACACTATAGTCGTCCCGCTCGCACGCACGCAAAGCGCCATACCATGGAGCTGCACTGAATACTGAAACGGGAGCTGGAGTTGTAGTTGTAGCTGAAGCTGAAGCTAAAGCTGAAGCCATAACCAAAATGTGTTGCTTTTGGGCAAATGTTGCAACTGCTACTGCTGCTGCTACTGCTGCTGCTGCTACTATTGTTGTTGTTGTTGTTGTGAAAGGTGTGTTTGCTGGCTTTTGTTTTTCATTTTGTTCGCATTTGTTTCAATATTAAAATCGATCCAACGAAGTGAACTGCATTTGCGGCACTTGCACTTGAATGCATTTTAAAGCAGCTCAAGCGCATATATTTTTTTTCTTCATATATTTCACTAAGCTTGTTGTTTTTGTTGTTGTTTGCCAGTTTTCTGTTTTTACCGAATTTCAGCAATTTGAACAATTTCTGTTTGCATCCACGAGGCATTTGGCGTTATGAACTGCATACATGCGAGTATTTCTCTCTCTCTCTCCCTCTCTGGGTATATATATATATGTGTGTGTGTGTGTGGGTTTATGTGTGCATTATTAACCAAATATTTTATATTCATCTCTGAGTCTGCCTTTGTTATTTGGTTGATTTGCTGTCTTTTTCATGGCATTCGGTCGGCTCTCTCTTTCTCTCTCTCTCTCTCGTCTATTTGGGGCAGTTTCGTGTGGGGAGCTGCGGGGCGCAACAGATTCCATTTTAATTAACTCAATTTCATGCAATTTACAATTTTTTTCGCTGATCTGCACATATTTCATATCTGTTTTATTTACACTCAGTCTATTTCCTGCTCTTTTCATTTGCGTTAATCAGTCGAAGCGTTTTTCTTTTTATTTATTTATTTATTTTTTGCTGTTTATCATTGCATAAAATAAATGGGAAAACATTCAAGTCATGCATGTAAAACTATAAACAATGTAATACATGTTTTAATTAACTCCATACATTTTTCCGGCACGCACTACGAACATTAATTATGATTTAAAACCATAAAAATTTAAGTTTGAGATTTAATATAAGCGTATTTGAGCGGAAATACCTATTGAAATGCCTTGTGGGTTATAGTCAGAAAGATGGGAAAGGATTTTATAAAGTAACAGAGAAATTGCAGATTTAAACATGTAGGAATTCTAGCTCGATTTCTGCTTGTTGAACTCCATTCAAAAATGTAGTTCTTCCGATTAAGTTTAATAACAAACACATTGGAGTTTAAAATTAAAAATTGAACGACAAAAAACTATAGCATTTAAAATATGCGGAATGTACTTGAAAAAGGAACCCCAGAGTTTTTCGTTTGATGTATTCCGATGGTATTCCAGACTTTTCTCGGTCTCCTGGATTGCTTACATTCGTTTTCTATTTTCATAAAAAATATTTCACTTTAAATAAATCGACACAAAATAATCTGTTTCGCATTTTCGTATGCATAGTATCTTTTATTTAGTAAAAATGCTTAAAGACTTCAAAATATATGGAAATTGTGTTTAATTAATAGTGTAGTGTTGGGAAGTATACAGCTATGCTAGTAACTACGGCATGTAGACTTCCCAACACTATTATTTACACTTTTACAATGTATTCTAAGTGGAAGTATCGATTACCAACTATAGTAGATACTACGAATTGTAATTGCTTTCATAGCCGTGCTATTAAAAACAATTCGTAGAATTCTACCTTTAATTTAACATTTATTAAACTGTTTTTTGTAGTGTGATTAAATCTTGAATATGATTTTTATACTCTGCTGACTAGTCGAGTGCTCAGTAAAAAACAATTCGATTACTATTATTATATAAGTTGTGCTTCTATAATTCCTCTCATTGTTTGCTTGTAAGAATAACTAAGCCCTAATCCGATACTAAATATTGAAATTGTTTAAAATATAATAACAATTTAAACGTACGAACTGTTCTTATATAAATACAATATTTGAGCGTCTAAGTTCTTATAACTTATCTTATACATGGAACACTAATTCGCCTTTATTAAACAAGTCCATTTTCGATGGTTGCTGACTATATCAAGGGATGCGAAAGTTGTTTGCTTTTATTAAGAAAACGCGCCGCAATATTTTTCCCATTGAGTTTATAATCAAAAAGAAGTGTAGAAGGAAGTCTAGAAGGAAGGACGAAGCCAGATACCACGAGATGGGCTTGGAACTTAGGCCAGGCCAAGAACTAATAAACTCGGCTATTATCCTTCGGTTAAATGTTGCCCAAATCCACATGGACTCTCTTTGTCTTTCAGTTGGAGGAGTGTGCGCTCTGCTCTAATTGCTGTTTAAAGCGAGGAGGGTCCCATCCCTTTCCCCTGTGCCTCCTTCATCCGCCTCAAACAAATTTAGCAAAGTGCAAATGCAGCAACTCGAAGTGGAGCTGAATTTTTGTAAATTATTTTCCCATTATGAACAGATTAGGTTTATTGTGGAGCGTCTTGGCAACGGGGCGCCAAAGGAGTTTCCACCCAAGCGAAAGTAAAACGCCAGGAAAAACGGAAACTCAACTCAACTCAACCCAATTCGAGTCGCCTTGGGGCTTTAGAATATGGAAAGGTCTCCAGCCCAAGCAATGGCAGAAGGTGCTTCAAGGGAAGAACTGTTCATCGACTACTTTCTGTTGTACCATTTGTCTCTCGTCCTGCCTTGTCCTGTCGTCCTGTCCTCCTGTCGGGTTGTCTTCTTGTCATGTCGAAACGGTGAAAAGTTCTCCCGCTTTGCCGGTTGGCTTTTGTGAGGCAAATTGTAAAGAACAAAGGGGGAAAAGTATTTTAACGCGGTCTGAATTTCAAAAGTTTGCCAAGGTGCTCAATGTGAGAGACTCTGTTTTGTGGCAATGGGTGTTTGTTTCACTGTGTGTGTGTATGGGTGTGTGTGTGTATGGGTGTGTGTGTGTATGGATGTGTGTGAGTGTGCGGATAATGTTGGAGCAAGCGAGACACTTGAAATTCCCGCTTTGAAGCGTCTGTTTTTATGCGAATTTTCCATAATTTTCCCTTATTTGTGTAACGTGTAAATTACTGAATAACTGACAATGTCATTCCTTGGGTCACACTACGTAAGCACAACGAATATCTGGATAATTATGTATATACACTCGCAAAAAATACAGAGCTTACAGCTTACTGCAAAAGTTTCGCTTATTTTAAGCAAGTTTTTAGTAGTCGCAGTGCACTAAATCTGATATGGTATAAGAATAATATGATTGCTTTCACTTTAATACATTTACGTTCTTAAAATATGATAAATGAGATATTAATTACTCCTTCTATATATATATATATAGCGTCTTAAAATGAAACTAAATCAGCTTGAACTAAGAATCGAAGTGCATAGAGCAAGTATTACAAGTTCTACACTCGTTTTGAGTACACAAATGCTAGAAATCCATATTTCAGAATTGATTTAAGAGTTTTGGTTGAAGATTTGAATGTTTGTTGAATTTTGAAATAAGTAAGCCGATCTACACTTTTGTAAAATCGAATGAGAAAATGAAGTTGACATTTAAAGAGCAGAAATTCTAGACACGAATTGAGTACGGTGTTTTTCTCCAAGTGTAGTACACATGTAAGCATGTGTACTTTAAGATACATTAATTAGAATATCAATGAAGCATGCCTCTTTTCCAATATGTAGATGTTTGTTCCACAGGAAACGTCAATTGCGCCACCTTAAACAGCATCAGAAGCCGATTCACAAGCTGGGAATGGTTTAGTTGCGGATGCCCAGAGATCAGACAAATAAATCACAATAACGCCAGCTACTGACGTGACCGGCCAACCTACAAAAACCGCACAAACAAACAAACACACACACACACATGCACATATGGAGTTGCAGCACAAATGAACCCAAAATGAGAGAGAGAGATAGAGAGGGAAAGAGATAGAGGGAGAGTGGGAGGGCGAGAGACCCGCAAGGAAAAATGATGTATTGCTTTTTTAACGCTACTGATAGTCTGCGCAAACGCAATCGCAGGAGAACCGGGAACAGGGAATCGGGAACAGGGAGTCGGGAGCCGGGAACAAATGCCACATGGATATATGCGGATGCCGCTGCGACGGTGACGGCGACTGCGGCTGTGGCTGTGACAGTAATATGAAGAAACTGGTAGCTGGCTGTGTGGATTTGGTTTGTGAGTCTTTCGGACGTAATCAGCGCTGCATGTGGGATCAATAAACGGGCAGAATAAAACATGTGGTCGAAATATGTTAATTCCACGTTAATTATAAATTGATTTCGGTCTGCCAGAAAAGGACATACGCAGCCACATGCACCTCAAACACAAACAGCAACAGCTACATCTACAGCTACAGCTAAAAGTCAACAAGCACTCCCCATCTCCAGCCCAATTAGCAGACAATATAGAATTTGATCGAATTTACGATTGGCCATTAAGCATTTAAGAGCCACAGCGACTAATTCACGGGCACGGCACGGCACGGCACGGCACGGCACGGCACGGCTAGAGCAGCGATGAAAACCGTGAAAAGTGAGTCGAGAAACCGTGCAATGCCCCAAAGAAAACACTCGCAACTCTCGCTGGAAAAGTCGTTGTTTATTTATGTTTGTGGCCAGTAGAAAGGTAATGGGGCGTGCGGCGTGTGGCATGCGGCACGAGGCACGCATGGGAAACCATAACGCACTCGTTGGCCATAAAGTGTCAATAGTTCCAATAGTTCGACACTCGACACTCGAGTGTTGAACTCACATGTGTCTGCCCCAAAAATATACCTTTTTGTTATTTCAGTGATTTTATTATTATTGTTTTTCCATCTTATTTATTATCAACTTTTGGTTGTGGTTTTGGTTCTCCTCTGTTTTTGGCATTATTTAACACATCAAACGATTTGTTTGCGTTGACATTCTTCTGTTCTTTTCTTTTGTTTATCTGCACCAAAATTAATTTCCATTCAGCTTCAAATAAAAATGTAGACAATATAAATAGATTTGTAAGGAAGAAAGCAAAGTGACGGCTACTCTATTGAGAAAGTATTTTCAATTTACGCTGACTATATATAAATAACACTTGTACTAATAAATAAATATTATGCATATATATGTGAAGCGAATAATAAATGACCAGAATTCTTTACTCATCAGAGATCTATTATAAATGGTACACGTCTTATAAAACAATCCATAACTTTGTCTGAACCGTTTTTCAAACGTGAAACAAAAGCTATTTCAACTTTAAGATATATTCCAAGTTTAATAAAGATATTTGATATTCCTCTCATATATAGACGCAAAGAAGGACAAGCTGACAGCGCTATATCGACCGATACTGATCAAGAATATATATTCTGTATGAGATGGAAGAGGTCGCTTCAGTGATAATAATATAACAATAGGCAATGATAACCTGTACAAGTTTGTACAAATAGTTCTAGGAATGAAAAATCGCGCCTTAACCGTTTTTATAGAAGTTAAAAGTCACATTAACATATCTTTCAATATATTCAATCTAATGCAGGATTTTTGCTTATCAAAGCTTGTTACTTGTGTAAAAGTGCAATATCAAAAAATATATTGAGTTGCATTTTATTCTACAAATAGCTAAAGTTATGGAATGAAACACAAAAAGTTGGTTTAGATATCCACCGCAAAGTCTGAAGTCTTACTAAATCTTAAGATAAAGAATAAATATTTGTATGCTTTTGAGGATCCTTTCAACTTACCTTCTTGGTCATTCATCCCGATAAGAATCTACATTGTATAACGTAATCAAAGGTTGCTTAACTCGCTCAAATGAAAGCAGTCATAATTTATGCCTAATGATTTCATTCGGAGACTGAGAAAACGTGAGCTTGCAGACAAAACATCAAAAGAGAGAGAGAGAGAGAGAGAGAGAGAGAGAGAGAGGGAGGGAGAGATATGAATCAAGAAACAAATTTAATAATCGTGCATGTTTTCCACGCCATTTAGCCAGGCGCCTTATTAATCTCGGGCTATTTATCATCGGCGTTGGCGGACTGGGTTCCCCGAGACTACCGAAAGCCACAGAAGATGCATAATTAATGAAAAACAAATCTCAGATAGTCGCTCCGTCATAAATAAGACACAATATTTGTGCTCGGGACTGTGACGGTGACGGTGATGGAGACGGAGAAGCAAACGTTGCCAGCTACTGGGAGACCATTGGGCCATTGATACTTAAAGATACATAAATACTGGTATATCCATACAGATATAGATACAGATACAGCTACAAGGGCCTGCCACTTCCTGAGCTGTTTGGCAACGTTCTTATTATTGTTATTGCTATTATACAATACGGCTTGGAGGGCAGGGCGCGTAACATATTATTGACTTTCAATGACTTATCGCACAGTTGGTCAACCGAAGCTATGCAAGCAAGGTCCAACGGGGGAAGATCCCAAGCCGGCAGCCGTTCTCACCAAGAGAACAACCCATCCTCTGCAGCTCTGCTCTCCGCTCATGAATTAAAGAAATGGACAAACGTGCGACAAGCTCCCGTGTGCGTATTTACATCAAGAATTTTTGCCACACTGGCTAACTGGCTGACTGGCTAACTGGCTGACTGGCTAACTGGCTGACTGGTTTCAGTCGAGAGCCCAACTCTCGAGCCTCTGTCCGGCCGGCCTGTGGTCTGTGGGCAGCAGGCAGCAGGCAGCTCAACAAATTTATTACCGATCGCTGTCGCAGTTTGTGGCAGACTTGGTCACATTATTTTAGCATAAGAATTCCATAATTCGGTACGACGACGACGTGAACGTTTCACTAACTGGGCTAACTGGGCCACCGCTGTTGGCCAAGGCACAAGGTGTTCAACAATTGGCCAATGCGTTTGCTTTGGGTTTATCGCTTTTTAATAACTGCCACGTCCACTGTTTAAATTCATTTTTTTACTGTTCTCCTCGCTGCTCCTGTTTGTGGACGTTGTCACTCAACACGGGAATGCGACAGATGGTTCCGTTCAATTTTTTTTCGTTTTTTTTTTTGTTTTTTTGGCGGCACTTCCTTCTTCCGTTTTTGAGTCCTGAGTGAAAGAGGAGAAGTGCAACAGCTTTGGCAGTATCCAAGTTTATTGTCGCATTGTGTGTTAATGAGTTGGTTTTTACCCAAGTCCTGCATATCTTTAACTAGTCTTAACTCTGGATGTTTGTTTGAGTTTGGGAACTGGGTCGCAATCGCTGAAGAGCGGCAAATGTGTGAAGAAAACAAGTGGTTGGAGTTCATATCTAGTAAATCGAC
This sequence comes from Drosophila grimshawi, assembly GCF_018153295.1. Classification (NCBI taxonomy): domain Eukaryota; kingdom Metazoa; phylum Arthropoda; class Insecta; order Diptera; family Drosophilidae; genus Drosophila; species Drosophila grimshawi. Next base: position 11,080,084 of record NW_025062889.1, on the reverse strand, counting down.
AAGGAACACTAAAATTCCAGACTATAAGACTACTTTTGGGGTGTGAAAAGCAGGGTATAAAATCAAATTGAATTTCTATTAATTTGGATTAACAGTTGCGTTTTGAATTTTGATTATTATGTTGCCAAATTATCAATATTAATTTCAATCTCGATATTTTTACAGAACAACAAAAATATCCTCGACTTTTCTAGCATCGATTACTTTGCAATCACTTTGCCCCCAATCAATAAAAAACAGCATTAAGATTTTGATTGTATTCAAATTGTTTTTTTTTGTTTTATTTTATCTCATTTTTTGTTTTTTGTTTGTTTTTTTTTTAGATTTTTTTGTTGTTGCATTCAATTTGTATAACCTAATTTGTGAAATTCCAAAATTGAAGATATTAAACAAAATAAAGTCTAGCTTTCAAATTTATGTCCAAGTCGTTAACTATACAAGAAATGTTGATTATTATCGTTAGTGTTTTATTATCGCTGTAGTAAATTGTTACCAAAAAACTCTAACGCGGATTATGCATAAGAATATATATATATATACGTATATATATATATCGATTTAGATTTATGTGTAGTTGTATATATATATATATATATATGTATGTATATTTTTTATTTATATATACGCTTGTCTAACTTGCTGATATGGGATGCTAAACTTATTGGGGTACAATACAAAAATTACACAATTTTTAATACGCGAATTGTTTACAAATATAAGAGTACAAATAATAATAAATTTAAACCTCCGACAGACTCACACATTTTATAAATTACAAACAAATTGCATTATTTATTATTATTATTATTATTATTATTATTAATAAATTCAGCCCAATAATTATCAGCAATTCGTTTAACAAATAATAATATTTAAAACAAAACTCAGCTGCAATTTCTTTGTTTTGTTTGTGTTGCGTTGTTTAACATAAGTTTTGCATTAGTTGCAGATCCTTCTTAATAATTAGAGCGGAGCATCCGTTTATTGTTTATTTGTTGGGCTGTGCTGTGGTAATTTGTAATTTATGATTATTTATCTGTGGAGAGTCGCTTTCCTTTTTGCCATCAAGCATCAACGAGAAATTCCCCTCACACCAGCTGGCTGCGTGGGATAACACTGGAGACCGTTTCTAGAACCAATACAGATCCTTTGACGATTCCTGCACTTGAGCTTCCAGACCTTTATTTCGCATGTGTGTGTGCAAACAACAAAGAGACAAACAAAACATATTTCATTAAAGCACAGGTCAAACGTTGTAAGTCATCCCATTGTCATGACAATGGCACACAAATGGACAAATCGCCAAATGGCCAAATGCCCAAATATGCCACAAAAGTCCTTAAAGATGTGGAGTCGAGTACGCACCTGCCATTGTTGGGTAGCTCGAGTAGGCTGCCGCACTCTCCAGGGCATGGGCCGTCTGCTGGTCATGGTGTAGTCTGCAATGAGGCCATACACGGGTCAGTAAGTAAGTAAGTGAGATAGTGTATATAAATGCATATATTTGTATGACCTTTTGGTTTGACCTTTTCAATAATACTCAAAGCACTCTTGATCTGCATATAGCATACATTTGCTATTCTTAGCCACTCGGCTATGTTCAGTTGGAGTCAGTGTGTCAAACCGAAAACAGAACCGCAACTTTACTGATTGAAATTCAGAAACCAAAATTCAACATATTGTAAGTATCAGTTACTGATGGCAATATATAATATATTATATAGCACCACAATGGAACTAAATACCGATAACAATTTTGAAACAATCCTTAACCTTTACTGCTCTAAAATCCATTTCGGAGCGGTTCCAAACTTTAAATGTCAAATTTACTTTGTCAAACTTGTATCGATCTATAATCATAGTTTGTCCAGTAGATTAATGCTGATTAGATCTAGATCTAGAAAGACTATTTTCGCTTGGAATTCTTGTAAGACTTCTATCCCAATATATACACTTACGGATGCTGAATAGAACCGATTTAGATTATAATAAGCATATATTAAAGAAAGTAGACTTTATCTGGAGATGAACCATAAGCCAAATAGTTTTGGGACTTAGGATCGTGTTAGTTTTTGAAATGCCATCAGGCTTGGGCACTTTTAGTGTTACATTTTATGTAAAACTGTTTAAATCTTTAAATTTTCCTTATATCTTTTCTTCTCCAAAATAAAATTATAGTTATTTGCACACTCAATTAAAATAGCTAAAGAGCATTGCTGAGTTTCTGTGAAAGACTTTTAAGTTGCTGCCTAGGCTTTTGTGGGCGGGGCGGGGAGGGGCGAGGGTATTTGTGTGCTCACCTTGTGCCGTGGCTGTATTGTTGGGGCAGGCGCAGCAGGCTGCCGTACTGGGCCATGTTGTGGTGGTAGGCGTGCGCGTGGGCCACATGCGCATGGGCGGCGTGCGCGTAGGAACCATAGTGCGCGGCTGCCGCATGTGGCACCCAGGGATCGGTGGCATAGCCAGTGTCTGTCGCTGTCCCATACAAGTCGCTAACCTGCATTTGGATATATACAAAAAAACAGAGAGATTGAGCAGTGCAGATATTGGCCACCGAATTACAACTTATTCAGAGTGCGTGCTTCTGCTGCAACTCGTAATTGCGGCACGTATTGCAGCTTAATCGGTTTTTCGTTGCCGATGCACACACACACACACACACACACACACACTTACCTGTGGATGTGTGGGGGCGGGAATGGGATGCACGTAATTGCTGTTCCAGAACGATGGTGGGAAATTGCGACTGGACATCGGATTGCTGCTATCTGCAAAAGAGTTGCAAGCCAAAAAAGAGTATTGTTGAGTCAGTGTTACTTTTGAGCAAATTTAGTGCAGTTTCCGGTAGAAATATCACTGAGTTTTCTAAGAAAATAAAATGTGTTAAGCGTTTTTGTCTTAAACTCAGAATTTCAGTTTGAGCAACAATTAAGTTTGATTCCACTTAAAAGCATAGTCTGTAAATGCTTAAATGGTTGCATTAGGTATTTTATAATTAACTCATTAGTTGAAGTTCTTTTAGAATAATTTACTGTTAAGAATTAAATGCTATAAAATCCCAGAACAGTTGTTCTTAATTTCATAATAATCCTCAGAGTATACATTGTGTAATGGGGCCTACTTTGGGAGTGTCAACAGCAGCAGCAGCAGCAACAGCAATTTCAATTCATGTGCATAATGATAAACTGAGCATCTGCTGCTGCTGCTGCTGTTGCTGCTGTTGTATTCGCGAATTGAAGCTGGGTGCACAGTCGAGCGGCACAGTGACTGCCACAGCCACAGCCACAGCCAGAGTCAGAGTCGTAGCCTTAGCCACGTACTTGGTTGTTGTCGGCGCCATGGCTTGTTGCAAATAACTGAGCGGAATGTTTGTTGTCATTGTCGTTGTTGTTGGTGTTGTCGGTGCCGTGTTCAGGATCATCACTTGTATTAAATGGTTGTAAATCTACGCGTTTATGAAATCGCAAAAGACGAACACGAAGACATCTCCATTATTGTGGCAAGCAGCCGCCGCCGCAGTCGCAGCACAAGCAGCGCAGCACTCTTGGAGTCGATTGTAATGGAGAGTTGCTGCTGCTGCTGCTGCTGTTGCTGCATGAAAATTGTTGCCGAAAATAGCAACAACTTTTGGTTGGTTGACTGCCTGTTTGGCGTCTGTGGCATGCACATGTGCCAAGGACTGCAACTTGGGACTGCTGAGTGGACTGGGCACACTGCCTCTGCCACTACCACTACCACTACCACTGCCACTGCCACTGCCACTGCAACTGCAACTGCCTCTGGGTACTTGGGACATAGGCGCATTTGCGTTGACAACATTCCAAACTCAATTCAAGAGAAAAATATACAACAACTGCTGCTTCTGCTGCTGCTGCTGCTGCTGCTGCTGCTGCTGCTGCTGTTGTTCTTCTGGGAGGGGCAATGGAAATAGAGACATGAGGCTTATGTGGCATAGGGGAGGCGCAGTTACTCTGCGCAGCTCTACACTCAGCAAAACAAATTTCACCTTGCCTTTAGCAGAACGACTTCATTTTTAAGATGCCCCGAAAGGAACAGAAATCATCTTTAAAACAAATTAAATTCAGCATTCAATATTTGTTCTGCTTTTTAGAAATTGTTGCTAAAATTAATATTTTCATTATTGATTACAAATATGAAGTGTTCTAATTTTTAGAAAGTAATTTCATCATAAAAAGACTTGTTTGATTTCGAAAATAAACAAAAATCGATCAAATAAATGAGATAGGATTTTTCTTTCTAAAAATAAATCGAGCTGCTCTTTTTAACTATGGATTGCATTTTTCTAAGTCTAGCTTTTTTCCAAGTGTAGCTTCGAGGATGTGCTTTGAACTGTTTGCAGCCGTCGCGGACTGCAACTGAGAAGTTGCGACTCGCTGTGGCACGTTGTGAGTGTGCCTTGAATGCTGATGATGTGGCTGACTGGTTGGTTGGCTGACTGACTGGCTGGCAGGCTGGCTGGCTGACTTGGTTGGTTGGTTAGCGATGCCGCGTGCCCCATTCGACGGCGCACAAAAAAAAAAAAACAGAAAAGAAAAAACGGCTGGCGAAAAAAAGTCGTCATCGTCGCCATCTTCAGCGTCATAGTCATTCACTCACTCACTCGCCCAACTGACGGCCAGGAATTCCCATTAAAGTGCAAACAAGCAAGTTGCAGCAAAGATTTGTGGGCGCTTCCTTGCTGCCGCCGCTTGTCGCCGCTTGTTTTCACTTTCAATTCAATGCGGCAATGCCGCATGGCTCAAATGACGCTGCAAAGAGCTGCAAATGCTACCTGTTCACCTTTCACCTGATCGCTGCCGGCCACTAATGAAGTTGCACCTGAATCGGAATCAACTGCAATGCTGATAAGCGACCACACACACAACCAAGAAAAAAAGAGGCGTTTGTCCTTTTAAATATATATATATATATATATATATATATATATATATATATATATATATATATAGAGAACATATAACCTAACCCAAATGGAAATAGTCAAAGAGCGAGCGAGAATCTTTCCTACTCTAAATATGTTGCTCTTCTTAGGTTTCGGGGTACGGTGTACGGTGCATGTTGCACGGGTTGTTCTCTGTTGCTTGCTGTTGCATCTGCGCCAGCGGCGGGTGCCAAGGAATTTTAAATCGAATTCTTCGGGGCATCTAATTAAATACGCGTAGCATTCGAATATCATATGAAAGTGCCACAAACACTGCAAACGAGGGCCAGCGTACACACACACAAACTGAAGGCTGCAGCTGAGGACATCTTTCTCTCTATCTCTCTTTCTCTCCCTCTCTCTCTCTGGGGCCACATAAGTACACAGTGGGAAAAGAGCTGGTGCAAGAAATGCCTGAACTGAAAACAAGTTTCTGTAAATTTGAAGAGCGAATCAGGCGAATAACATTTATTGACTTTAGTATAATTGATATTTGATTTAAAATTAACCATAAATGTTGCTTCAAAGTATATATGTATATGAGGCAAGTATATACAAGTAAGTGGATAATAAATTAGTCAAAAAATCAACAACAAAAATACAGAAAATGCATTAAAAAGAGAGAGAAGAAAAGCAGAAAATTGCACATAAAATGCATCGATTTTGCATTGCTTACATTTGTTCGGAGCCATTGGAATAGTTTCACTTAGTTGGAGTAATTTATGCTTAATTGAAAACTAATTCGTGCTTAAACAAAGTTCTGTTTGACTTCAAAGAACAGCAAAATATAAAACTCGTTTCAAAAAGAAAAGTTATTCTTGAATTGAGTACAGTCAAGAGTCAAGAGCAACATCACTGATTTAATTTCTCGCTGTGTATGCATGTGTGGATCTTCGGGGTGTTTGGTCGCACTGATGACGGCGATATATTTTAGGAGAACAGAACCGAAGCAAACCGAACCGAACAGAAGCCACAACAACTGAAAGTGCAAGCGTGCCACTGAGAATGTATCTGTATCTGCATCTGCATCTGTATTGGTAACTGTATCTGTGTGAGCGTATGCATCTGTATCTGTATCTGTGTCTGTGTACAATGCGATGCGATGCAATGCAATGTGAGTGTATCTCGAGTGAGCAGTTAATTGAAATGCATTTTAAAACCGTAATGAGGAATCTATGCGGCATTCGGCATTGGCACCGCCAGACGAACCACACAACGAACAGCAACAACAACGTCAGCAGCAAAAACAACATCGACCACATCGCATTCCGGCGACATTTTATAGCACATTCCAACTAGATATATACACAAACACATACACACGCACACCACAACAACAACAACAACAACAACAGCAGCAGCATTATGTATGTGCAAATTTAAAAAACAGCAAAAAAGAAGAAAAAACCTGCACATCAAGATAGAGAGAGAAAAATCTATATAAATGCTGAATAGTTTTTAAAGTACCAAACACGGTGTTAACATGTGTGCGAGTGTGTGTGTGTGTGTGTGTGCGAGTGTGTGTGTGTGTGTACTAACCACTCAAATAGACAAATGGCCAAAATGAACTTTAAATACCATTAAGTAGCGTCATACCACAAAAAAACGTGAACAAAGTTTGCTGCTGATTTTTGTGCTTTGTTTTTTATATTTTTTCTTGTTTTCATTTTTGTTATTTGAATTGCGCAAGTTTCACATTTTGCTTAGTGGGTGAGTTGAGTTGAGTGGTTGAGTGGTTTGGCTGGTGGCTACAACAACCACAACTATCATATTGAGAACCACAATTTTCTATAAGCGGAAACATTTTGAGTGAATTTTGTGCATAGCTCAATTAATTTTATAGAGAACAGCATAACATATTAATTACACATAATATTCAAAAGATTCCTTTCAACCGTTTATTGCCTGATGGATACTTGCAACACATAATGTGGATAACACTTGAATTGCTTCACTAAAAATTGTGTTTTTTTGAGCTTAATCATTTCTGAAAAATGAAACAATTTGTAAATGATACAAATATTGACATCCATCTATCTAATTAAATAACTCAACTTTTATGGATCCATTCAAAGCCCGCATTTGCAAAACTATACAAAAGTGACTAGCAGCAATAGAGTTGAAGATAAAAGCAATTTTAGCTTAATAAAAATCCAACTCAATGGAATTTGGCTAGTTCTGGCATATTGTTTTTGGGGAAATCACATCAAATTGAAAAGCGAATCGAATTTGATTGAATTAATCGGGCCTCCAAACTATAAACGTAAATTTCCAATTAACGCGCATCAAATCAAAAGCGTACCAAACTGAAATTACACAATCAAAGTGCCAGGTAGACACCCCCCCCCCCCCCCTTTCTGTACCACCCCACCAGCCAAAACACACACCCCCTCAGAGTGTCTGGCAGGCAGTCGCAGAGAAGCTCAATAAAAGGCAGCTGGAGCAATAAATGCGATTGCGATTAGTGGTAAAAAGAAAATACGCCACAAATTGTTTGAGTGCTCGTTGATTGGCCAAATGTTGTGGGTTGGAGTTGGGGATGCTGAGTACCCAATACAATACAAGGACACGTACGGCACATTAGCGTCACCTGGCGGTGGTTTCTGCTTAGCATGCAAATGTGCTTCGCAATAAAAGCGATAATTGATTGATTGAGCAAAGAACCGCAGTTTGAGGGAAATTTTACTTAACTGCTAAATAAACTTGCAGTTAAATTCGACTCAAAAATAAATTTAATAATAATTAAGACTATTTTTGAGGCCTTCCAGTTTATATAATAATTTAATATTTTTCTGGCGTTTCGAAATTAAAGAGAAACTTTTCTGTTCTTGTTTTGATTTTTGTATGCATGATCTAAACAGATGCAAAGAGGCAAATAATCGCATACACTTTATAAATAAAACGGAATATTAAAAAGAACTTGGGCGACTGCAGCCAAAAGATACAGCAAGTTGGACAGACAGACAGACAGATAAACAGGGGAAGAGGAAGGGGTTGGGGGAGAGTGCGACAGGCATGAACAAACGAAACGTTTATCTTCATTAAAGGAGGTAATTAATTTTGAAATCGAAAGAACAACCGAGTGGCAAGTGGCAACTTGATTTATTCGGTTTATTGTGCGACACACTGGCATTCAGTGCAACAAAGATACGACGAACAACAACAACGCGCCGAGGGAAAGGAAGTGGATTGTCTTGGTGGCATCATCGTCTTCGGAAGGAGTACGCAGCAAGATTGTATTGCCTGCTGAAAAGCAGGATTTGTCTAAAAACAATCCACTCTTCTTAAGCAATTAAATATTAATTATCTATATTTGAATCATTATTTTAATATTAATACTGTATTTTATTTAATAAATATTCTTTTTTCTATTTAGGAAAAATATTCGACTTGCTATTTGTCAATGAATTTTATTCAAGTTTTATGTTTAACAACTTAATGAAAGTTATCGCAAAAAGAATTTGTTGAGCTACACTTGGAAAAATAAGCATATTTCATTTACTCGCCTACGATTGAACAATACATATATATATTGAAATATTGTTAGATTCAATATAAATATAAAATGCTCACTCGAATTCAAGAAGTACTTTTATAAAATACTTAATTTTTTATTCCTTTCAAATCTTTTAGAAGCCGTTTTTAGTTGTAAACAATAATTGCAAGTATGGTTTCCTAGAAATGTAGAGCTGCTATTTAGAGGGTTACATTTTTCTTATATCCATTCAGCAAAACCCGCATCCCCTGCCATTTCCATTGCCATTCCCATTTGCACTTTCATGAGCAATTGCACGCGACATTTTAATAACTCCGCTCTGATTCTTGGCTAATTATGAGATACTTTTTGTTTGTTTTTTTTTTTTTTGGCTTGGCCTGGCCTGGCACCAGCATTCTGGCAACGGGGCTGTGAAACTGATTCTTGTGGTGGTTCTGGCTCTGGCTCTGGTTCTGGTTCTGGGTAATTGTGAACGCCAACACGCAAACTGACAGCTGGGACAAGTACATGACATGAGCGGGCCTTTTGATCCACATGTAAAATGTGGGATTGGGGTGTAACACATGACATGGATCATTTATATATATATCTGTATATATTTGGAGTAGTAGCTACCTTTAGCATCCTTATTGCTGTAGTTGAGCGCCCGGGAGAAGTGCTCATCCACAACGCTGGCCGTGTCGCCGGAGTAGTTTGTGAATACAACGCAGGTGGCCGACAGATACTGAGCGCGTCCTTGATTTCCTCCACCACTGCTGCTCGTGTCCAGTGGCAGCTCCTTGGACATGGCGCCCGTGCCAGCCGAGACACCCCCCGTGGACGCGCCCCCCGCACCGCCGTGCAGCGAATGCGGATGATTGGAGTGCGGATGGCGGGGCGAGTCGGGGCCAGAGGAGCAGGATGATTCATTATGATGATGATGCTGTTGTTGGGAGCCCACCAGGCGCGCTGCAATTGAATACGCATTTTATTATTGGCAACCCAATAGGACAGAGACAGAGACAGAGAGAGAGAGAGAGAGACAGAGAGATAGAGAAAGCTGCGAAGTTCATTGGATAGTTGCAAGTTATTCGCGTTGCATTTCCGCAATAAAATATGATATAAATTATTAAATGTTAACTCGTCGGAATGCCGGCGAACAATCTCAAAAATGTGCAAATTAATTAGCCTGTCGTTCTATCTCTCTCTCTCTCTATATGTGTATATATACATGTCTCTCTCTCTCTCTCTCTGTCTTTCTTTCAGACTATATTAAAACGGGAGCACATTCCACTGGCATGGCAAACAATCGATCTTCGATGCTGACAGCAGAAATGTGAACACATGCTTATCTTTTAATGGGCTTATCTTTGACTAAAGTAAACGTTAATGAATAAATTTCAAAATAAACATAAAGCATTTCAAAAATACTCTTGATTAATGAATCTAGCGGCCAGCATTTATTTCTTTACTGACAACCTTTTACTATGCTTAACTATAAATACATTTTAACAATAACAATTCTAAATTTCTTATTTAGTTGAGCTTTGTTGCAACATTTTAGCTAAGATTTATTTTGAATACACATTTTTATATAAATTTACGCATTTTGTATTTGGATTAGCATTGCTGCGAAATTTTAAAAGATTTATTTCGGATATTCAGTTATATACCAGTTTAGTTATCAATGGCAACTTGTCAAACTATTTTTTATATAACGTATCGAATTAATAATGTTGGTAATAATGATATGATGCTATAAATATATATATATTATTCTTATATATGCAAATAAATACATATTGAAAAAATGTTATCAATGTTTCCTACTGTCATTCATCGCTAGACTTAAGTCTTAAGTAATTTGTTCAATATTCCATTTGCGAAACTCTAAATTTATCCACAATCTTATCTCTTAGGTGCTATCACATATATATATATATATATCTGGATAATTAGGATTAGTCACAAAAGCTAGCACTCACCTTCAGCTTCGCTGCGCGGCACAATGAGATCCTCTTCTTTGGTTTGATGTGTCCGGCTGTGACTGTGGATGCCATGGCCAACACCGCCGGCGCCAGCGCCACTCAGCACCGGACTCATGCCCAGACCGGCGCTCGGAGCCAGATTTGAGCCGAGTAAACCGCTTGATGGGCCGCTGCCAACCACTCCACCACCGACGCCGCCACCCACTGCGCCCAGTTGCAGGCCAGAGGAGGAGGCTTGATTCGCAACCGCTGCAACGGCTGCTGCAGCTGAATTGTGTGCGGCGGCGGCAACAGCTGCTGCTGCCGCATTGGCGCTCACCGACGGCGGCAATATGGGGCTGCAGGGGGAGTGAGAGCTGCCGGAGGCGCTCGACGAGGCGGCCAGCTGTACGCCCGAGGACGAGTACAGATCCTGGTTGAACTGCAAGGAGAGACACAGAGAGCATTAGTTAGTGAGGGGGCAAACTGAAAACTGAAAATTGAAAATGGAAAATTGAAAAGTGAGAAATGAATTATGAGGCGCTCGGGTGCAAATTGAAAATGACACAATACGTAAATTTATGCCGATGGGAAAAAGATTTGAGTGTGAGACCATTAAATTTACGAGCGTTCGCATATTGTCACGCAGGAAATTAGAGCGGGCTGCGGGAGCGGTGAGGGGACAAGGGAACAAGAGGAGTGGGTGGGGGTGGGGGTCACAGTCTAAAGCCGTTCACAGGGCAGCGATAATCATGCCACAATCTTCCAGCTTGGCGACGTGTCAAACATAATGCGGCGCTCGAGACAATTTACGAGCGCAGTGCGACACCTACACCTATCCCTCCACCCTTAGCCCCGACTACCCCCTACTACCTCTGCCAGCGTTGCAACTACACTCGAAGAAAACAACGAAACCTGGCAGCAAATTTCTTGAGTTCATAGGAAATGGGAAAAAGGGTTTAGTCTGAGAGTTAGAGACTTCAAATTTGGAATGCCACGTTGATTTTACGTGTCGATAAAATCGATGCAAAGCAATTTTTGTGCCAATAAAATACACAATTGTATAGATATAGATCAGATTTATATTATTCCCAGACATATTATTGACCAACAATTTAATGAGAAACGCATATTTTGTTAGCTAAAACTAATTTTCATAATAAGGAAACTAATATTTGGATGTCTGCGATGTATTTAACAGCTGGGTGTAGGGTAACTTCTAGTCGAGCTCTTTTTCGACTAGATTATTCTAACTTGTTATCTTTCTGAGTGTTAGAATGAATATTTTTTCTTTTATACAAATATATTTCTTTTAAAAATAAAGAAAATAATTCAAAGAAAAATATGAAACGCTTAATTTTTGGGGATTGTCGATTTCTTGTTTCTCAGTGTAGAGAAATTTATATTTTCATATATTGAATTTTTTCTGGAAGCCAGAAAAACTTTCTAATTTTCAGTGCGATTCTCATTTGAGGTCAATTTTCATTTTACAAAGATTTTCACATGTCAGGTCCTATTTTTCCGAGTGTATTGCACGGCGTCTTTAATGAGCCCATTAGCGCGAGCGTTCTATAAGTGGCTGATAACCGGACGAGGGGCACGCTGCCGTTTCGCCACATTTGCGAGCGCCCCGAAAACGCATCTAAATTTAAACACGCTTCCCCCTTCCCCCAAACCCCCCACGCCTCACTCCACACACCTACGATAAAGGGCGGGCGACGGTTGGGGTGGGGGAGAGAGCACAGCAATTATGATGCTGGCCTCGGGGTTAATAATGGGTTAACCAGCACGATCCATTTGAAAAGTGCAGCGAGCATCGACAGCTCGAGCCATTTTCCATGATTTATGTGGAGCAAACAATGCGACGGCTGGCGTGGGTGTCGTCTGAAGTATCTCATAGATACTTACACTTGGAAAACTATATGGCCCAATATTGGAGTAAGTCGTGTTTCAAAACGCTTGACCTTAGCCGACTGTCAAAAATACATTATTTATTATTAAAGTTACTTTAAATTTGCAATCTTTTCATACAATTTTTTTGGAAATAACCAAATTTGCAAAATAAAATTCGGAAAAGTAGTAAATGTGTCTTTAAACACAGATACCAAGAGTAAAAACTGTTCTAAGTTCAAGTAAAATCGTTATCGAATTCCTTTTATTTACTTCTTAAAGGAATATCTTCAATTTTGCATAACTGGGAATAAAATTCACTCAAGGAAAGAGCTTCTAAATTTCAGAATTAAAATTTTACAGTTAAGCTTACCAAGTTTGATTTAAAATGATATTGATAACATTTAAGGAACTCAGCTACTTAAAGTAAACAAATATCTTAGCCAATAATATAACTCAATCAAATAACTAAATAAAGCTGAAACGTTTTTGGCTTAAGAAATAGTTTAACATATTAAAAGAAAAAACATTTTTAAGAGAAGAACTTCATTCTCCTTTCTCGTATTTCAATTATAGATTTAAGAACAACGTGCTCTTTACTTTTTTTAAGTGTGCTGAGTATCTTGTAGATACATTCCACGGCAGCAGCTGACACTTCGGCTTTTATGCTTGCGGCTTGTTTACAAAGTCTTAATTTGTTTGCCCCCAAAGTGCTAAGGGGCGCCCTAATTAGGCTAATCGAAAAGCGCCAACTCATTGCGGGCGTGAGCAGGCAGAATCGTGGCAGGATACGTTAAGGATAACGTGTTTGTATGCAGCAAGCAGCAAGCCGCATGCTGCATTCGCAATAAGTATCTCTATCTGTATCTTTATCTGTCAATCGTTTTAAGCACATAATCAATATGTTTGCCGCTGCTGTTGTTGCTGCTCTTGCTGCATGCCTTATCAGGCGACACGATCTGGGCCAAAGTGCAGTAGCCAACGATGTGCGAACAATGCTCAGATACAGAAAGTATCTGACTCGGAAACTGCAACTGCTGCATATAGTCACTGTTATTAGCTGCAGCGATATTTCGATTATGCTCAGCGATCAACTCGGCTGCTCACACGGCATAAATCACCAACTTGGACGAAGAACCTGTGACATCCCTCCTTCCCAGACTACTCACTTGGCTCGTTTCGCTTCGCTTTGTATGCCCTTGCTGAGGAGTACTATCATTTTGTTGTGCCGTTTTGTAATATCCTCTATATATGTATATATATATTCGTAATCTGCAGCACTAACCGTGTTCACATCCGCCAAGTTGGGATGTTTTTTTCTATCTATCGAAGTCGGCTGAATCGGTGTGACTCCCATGGGAATAATTACGTGAACTAACTAGACAAACTAATAAGTCTGATTCGTTGGTGGTTAATTATAAAGCAAAAGACTAGTTACGAGTCATTTTATATTGGATAACAGAATTATCCACATTTGACTACTATAATACAGAACTTTCAAAGGTGTTGCCCAATTTAGATGTCAGCAGGTGTTCAATGACTCCGTTTGGCAAAGGGCATCTCAGCTTCGGCGTGCCTACGATAGACGTTCCTTTTTTTGTTTTTTTTTTGTTGGTTTATCTGATCGTTTTTGATGTGCTCGGCAAGAACTAATGGCGATACACGCAATAAATTAAGAGAAAGGGAACACAGCAAAAACAACAACAAAGAGAAAAAAGCAAAGTGTCGACGGGACGACAAAACTGCCAGGGAGCCTGCCTCTCCTTTGTAAGAGGCTTGGGCAAATAAACCGGTCACCTCTTAGAGCCGATCACCGATCACCGATCACCGGTCAGCGGTCACCTGGTCTGGTTAGCCAAGAGCCAAGAGCCAACTGAGCAGACTGAGCAGACTCTGCGCTGCTGACTCAATCTGCGATTGGCTCGAACCCCAAAACCCAAACGCAAAGCCCAAAGCCCAAACCGAAATCCGAAAGCGAAACCGAACCCTTTACCCTTATGGCTTTGGCTTGACTTGGCCCAGGAGCGTCGTGCGGTGATCTCGGGAGTTTATCTCTCTTTCTGCGTCCTGTTTATGGTCATGCAAAAGCATAGAATCAGAATCGTGTTCGTATCGGTTACTTACATAAAAGGCCAATTTCGATTTGGGTGCCGCGGCCTTGTATAATTGGAACTTGCGACACAAGAATTTCTTTGTGCCACAGCGACATGCAGACAGTGGTGTCCAATGGAGTCCCAAAACCCAAACCAAAACACAAGCCCAGTTTCAGATTCAGATTCGGATTCAACTTGAGGGCTTCACTGTGTGTCCCTTTTGGGCCACAAAAAAGAACTGTGAAGCTCGAGCCGCGGCCATCGTGAGAACTTTTCTGTACTTGTCACAAAAAAATCACCAGATATCTTCGAAATCAATGTTTAGCAAAAAACTACAAAAACCACCAAAAAAAAAAAACCAAAACAAAAAATATAAAATAAAGAAAGACAAACGGCAAACAAAGCGACATTTGCTTTGTGGAATTCCTTGAAATCTTGCAAGCCGCATTCACATTGAAAAACGATTTGCGTTTTGCGTGAATTCTTATGATTTGTTTCAGTGGATTTAATTATACAAATGCCCCAGTCTTCAACGTAAACAAATTGCGGGCGGGTTGTGGAGGGGCAGAAGGGGCAGATTGCTGTCGACATTTGTGCGTGTTGATTTCTTGGCTTGTTAACGTTAATTAATATGCACATTTAATTAAGCATAAAAGTCACAATTACAGAAATTATAATGGCAAAAAGTATTGTAATAGCAAAGTTAATAAGATAAGATATTTAGAAATATTTTACTTGCGTCTAGTTTTAATATTTATAATATTTGGCTCTTGCTTGTTTCTTGGCTACACAAGACAAAATGTTCAATAATTCAAATATGCTATTGCTGGCCCAAGGTCAAGTTAATTAATCCATCTTAAAACTGTCTAATTTGGCATTTGACCAAGATCACCTTAGCTTGAAGTAGATCTTAGCTGCTGCGATATTTTCCCAAGTCAATGATAGATAGAAACTATTTTCATGAGCGAACAAGTATAGATTGATCGATACATAAATAAAGATATATACATAGATGTATAGATAGAAGCAAACGATATTTCCTTTGGCTATCGTTGAAGAAACAAGATTGTTGATGTTTTAACATGAAAATAATTTACTGCTATTTTTGTTCCACACTAGTCACTAATGAAAAATCAATTTCCTACAAGTTAAATAGTTTTAATTAACAATATAAGGACTTTAAATTTTGTTGAAATATATTAATGATAATGATATTGATGACTTTAATGCAGTTGCTGTCAAGGATAGCGACTCTTTTGTCTGCCATGAAAAACCCAAACGTGAAACGCAATTATTTCAGTGCAGAAAATGAATGGAAATTTATCTCAGGTGAAAGCTGACCATAAATAAATATAAAATCAGCATTTTCAGCTGCTTTAGCAATGGATTTATACACAAGACCGAGTTAAGAAAAATATGTAAATGGGAGATTTCCTTAATGTGCTTCGTAGGAGCTATGCTCTTAATTTAAATCGATAGCTATGCGAGAGGGATTGATTGATATATGTTATATATCGAATATATATATTATATATATATATAAATATATATATCGAACTTACCCTCTCATATTGATAAAATGAACGACTTGGTCCTGCGCGCCCATACAGATATGGATAATAGGCACCGTACATAACTTCTGGGCAGGACACTGCCATCGTCGCAGTTGCAGTTTGCAGTGGCAGCCCTCAAAACACCCAATCTATCCAATTTCCAATTATTACACACACACACACACACACACACTCGCGCACACACAACAACAATACACTAATCACAATAATCACAGTTTTTTTTTTGCGCGCTGTCAACTTTTCCACAATTTGCCGTTGCTTGTCTTTATTTACTTTTTTCTTTTGCCGTTTTCTGTTGGCTGTTTTTGGAGTCGCTTTCAGCCGTTGCAGTTGCGGTTGCAATGGCCGCGCCTGCGCCTGCGCCTGGGCCTGCAACACCGACGACAGCGAATACGAAAAAAAAAAATAAAAATATATTACTATTAAAAAACTTAACCGCCGGCCAGTCGAGTGATGTGAAGAGTAATTATAAAACC
The DNA here is from genome assembly GCF_018153295.1 of Drosophila grimshawi. Taxonomy (NCBI): domain Eukaryota; kingdom Metazoa; phylum Arthropoda; class Insecta; order Diptera; family Drosophilidae; genus Drosophila; species Drosophila grimshawi. Next base: position 11,063,667 of record NW_025062889.1, on the reverse strand, counting down.
GGCTCAGAGTCGCAGTTGCAGTGGCGTGTTTTTTACTCTTTTTTTTTTTTTAGTTGTTTGATTTGCTTCTTTTTTTTTTTGTTTTTTTTTGTTCGCCGCCAAGTCGATTGGCAATGGCGAATTCCAGGAATGGAAACTCCGCTCGGCTAATTATATTTACATATTGTAAAACACCATCGCGTTTGTTTCAAGTGCTTTAATTACTTTTCATTTGGTTTTTTTTGTTGTTTTTTTTTATTATTGTTGTTGTTGTTTTTCTTCTTTCTTCGTGCTGTGGATGTTGCTGTTGCTGTTGCTGTTGTGTGTCAGTTGCTTTTCTTTGATTTGTTTCGCTAGCTCTGCCGATTGTTGCGTTTTTCTTTTGTGTGCAAACTTCTTTTTCTATGAATTTTCCTTGATTTTGTTGTTTGTTGTTGTCGTTGTTGTTGTTGTATTTTTCTTCGTTTTTTTTCAACTTCAACTTCAACTTTCCTCACCCGCTTTGCTTTGCTTTGCTTTTGTTATGCGCAGGCAATTGCAATTATCATTTCCACATTGCTGACTGCTGTTAGATGTTGTTATTTGTATTATTCTTGTTGTTGTTGTTGGTAGTAGTTGCTATTGTTATTGTTAATATTGTTGTTTCTGTTGCTGCTGCTGCTGCTGCTTTCCGGGCATCCATGTTGGGGCCGGGCCGTTCCCTTGCCCGAGTTTCCGTTGAAAAATTGCAAACTGTAAAAATAAGACAAGGCAATGAAAGGTATTAAAATTGTTGCTTGCGTCAAAAATATAAAATCCGACACATATTTAGTAATCGTTAGACGTTATGTATAATGCATCACTCTTAACAATGTATCTAAGTGTGCATTCATTATTTCTAATATCAAATAAATGCATAATCACATTGTGAACGTGGTCTTGTCACATATGTATATATATATATTATACAAATGTATTATATGAACCACTTTCCTAATTTATTGCAACCACATCCTATTTGCCACATTAATCTTAATCGTTGGCAATTCATTTGAGTTGAGTTTTAAATATGGATCTGTTATTATTGACTTTGCCAGAATGTGCTTAAAATTTTTATTAGTCATCAATCGTTTAAAAACACATTTGGTTTGTGAAATGTGAAAATAAATTCGTGACAATGATTTTGTATTTGATATACACATTTTTCAAATTGTTGCCAAAGTGTTAAGTTGTTGTTTAAGTATTGCATTAAGAATATTGAAATAGTTCACGTCGTATATATCAACTTGAAAGTAAGCACAGTCACAAAAATACCATTTGGCAATTGTATTAGTTCTATGATTTAAGCCTTCTGCATGATAAATGAATCAACTTCTATAATTTCGCTTACCAGTTACAATTTTATCAAGATATAACAGAAATATATCAGTTAATAATGTACATATATCGATATCTATCTATAGCTATTGATTCTATCATTATTACTCAGGTTCTTCCATCAAATTGATGATACTTTTGTGGCCGGCGGCATTTTTTACTGTCAATTTTGGCATCAAGCGTATTTTTTTTGTAAGCAAAAGTAATTTTATTTATTTAATTCATATTTACCCTTAAGTTTACTAACTTCTTAATGTCTAAAGAATGCGATTATATAATCTAATCAGTATCTTCCAACAAGTTTCGTTGCTATTCATTTTAAGTCGCCCCATTGGACATTAACATTTTTAATTGAATAATCACAAAGTACTTTAAAAAATATGAATGCATAATCCCATTAAAATATGCAGTTATTTGCTGTAACTAGAATATCTGAAATATCTGTTAATGTGAATCGTAGAAGCGTGCCTGAATTGAAGATGTAAGTCACAAATATTATAAATTATATAACCTGTTTATTATTATTTAAGTACTTAGCATTGCCAGACATTATATACATTCTTAGCTTATCTTTAAGCTAGGCCCTTGACTAGAACCCGTTCCACTCAGTAGTACATTAATAGTAGATTAATTCTAGCCACTTACCACTTAAAGTCTTTCGTTTTATAATCCAATTGTTCCAAAAATGTTTTATTCTTTGCGTGTTTTTTTTGTGTGTGAATATGACTGATGCACTTCAGCAATAAGCTGAAAACTTATATTTGATATTTTTTATGCTCATAGATTGAGAAAACACTTTTCTTGTTGTGAATCACATTTACGTGGTTTAGATTTTCACTGATTTTCACGGTTTTCTTTTACCGCCGTCATAAAAGCACGCGTTTTCTTTTTCTATTTTTCTTTGCTTTATTTTTGTGGTTGCGCGTTATGCTTTGCAGTTAATTTAAATAGTAATTACATTTGATAAGCACCGAAATTTGCACGTGAATATTTAAGATTTTAGCAATGCCTTTGCGACTGCAACGGGGGCGACTGCGACTGCGGCCAGACAATGAGGAAGGGAGGGTGGGGGATATGCAGGCGCAGCAATCCCGCAGCGCAACGAAAGATGTGAAAAACGAAGCGTACACAAAAACATTTGCTCGCGCACTCAATGAAAATATTTTCGCTAAATCCACAAATGCCAAATTCCATAAATTCTTTCCGAGTTGGCAGCGCAGCGCAAACGGCGACGGCGAAGGCGACCGAAGACGACAACGGAAACGTACTATAACGTAGAACGTTAGCGTAAACGTTGCTCACAATTCACATTAGTTTACGTTACGTATGCAGCATCGCTTGAGCCTAAAATGTATATGCATGGCAAATAAATCGAATAAATCTTTTAATTGCCAGCGTATGCACTCAGAAAATTGAACTAATACGCTGCACTTGCTGCGATCGCTCACATCGGTCTGTGAACGTTTAGAGAGAAGAGTACGCGGAGCGTGTGGCGTATGCGTAACCGCCAAACTGCCGCTCGATTGGAAGGGAGAAAACAAACTGCTGGCTGGCTGGCTGACTGGCTGCCTGCCTGCCTGCTTGCTGCTCGATGGATGCAGTCGCGACAGCAACAGCGTCGCAGCAGAAGCGCAAACAAAATGGCATTTCGAACGCATGCCATCTCCCTTGCCGCGCACATAGCAAGTGTGGGTTAGAGCGAGACAAGCACTGTATACACGATGTGCGAGCACTCAGCGACGCCCACTTTGAATGTGTATTAGTGTGTGTGCCTCTTACGTGCAGCTGTGCAGTGGTTTGTTATTGTTGCTGTCGTCGCTGTTGCTGTGCTTGTCGTTGTTGTTGTTGTTGTTGTTACGGTGTCTGAACTAACGATGCCGCGGTGTGAAAATAAAATGGAGTGCGTCTCAATTGTGTCTTGAAGTAGACGGACTCGCACAGCAGCAAATATTTGCTCCTGGCTGTGCCTGTGTCTGTTTGCTGTTTGCTGTGTTCGCCTCTCTCTTTCTGTTCTGCTGTGTTCTGTTGTGTTCTGTTTGTGCTTCTGTTTATTGTCTGATTTTAAAGTTCGTTTGCCGATAGCTGTGGAATCAACGCACAGAGTTAGTTGCTGTGCAGCAAACAACACACAGATTGAAAGGAATTCTCGTATTCGTATTCGTCCTTTTGTATTTGGCCAGAAAAGTATTTGCCAACTGTGTCAACAGTGTTCCTCTTGGACACATCGTGACGTATGCGAGAAGTACACACTTGTTTATTGATAATAATCTGATTGAGACCGAATACAATTTATTATGTGTGGCTATTGTTGTTGCTGTTGCTCGTCCTGTTGCTGTTGCTGACAAGAACAGCGAACACTTGTCCGATAAGTTAGCAATATATGTATATGTTTGTGTGCATGTCAAGATTCAGTGAGAAATCTTCATCACGATGAGGATAATGCATTAGCATGATTGCTTTATAATGAACTCGTCGTCAGTGGATGGCTGACACTATAAACTGCGACGAGTATTAAGAATGGACACTTCATTAAATCAATTAAAATGCATTTCCAAAATCAAAATAAATAACTAATAAACAAGACTATTGTGCGATAAATCTACCCCCTAATTTCAGCTCGAGTTTAATTCACTTGGTGAACTACAAAATAGTTTTTGTGTTTGCTTAAACGAGTACTTGATATTAAGACATAGTAAGGATGCCAGCACATATATTTATTATAAAGCCAAGATTTGCAGAGCAGTAGATGAAACCATCTTTAGTCTAGGATTGAATGTCTGCGGCTTATTTTATATAATAATATTTATAGAAATATGTTAGAATATTTTTTTGTGGGTATCTGAAGTGTTTTTCTACAGTTCCTCGACTTTTCACCCGTAATTTTAGAAAATACACATTTCCAGCTTGCTTAGTATCATAAATATCAAAAGAGAATACAGGAAAAATCTTCATCTAATCGAATCATTTTTGTCCAAGTTATGGCTGTTAGAAATCTTGGAAGGACCTTTCTCAGGTAATGTCAAAAATTGTATTACTATTTAAGCGCGAAAATCTTCTAAATTATGTGCATAATGAGCATAATGATTTGTGGATATACAATTGGTTTAAAACGGAGCTAAAATTTTGTTATGGAGTTTGAAATCTTAGCTGGACACTTCTAAGCAATTGGAAACTAGGCGATTTGTTTATATTTATATATTTATTTACCTGTTATGTATATTAATTATTTATGTCGATGTTAGTGCCAATAATAAGTATAAGATGCAGCTGGCGGCAAGTATTTAAATAGCATTTTCATTATTACATTTCTAAGCGGTTGTCTTTAATTAGAGTATTCAATGAAATTTCTAGAATTCATTTTTGTTTTGATGTATTGTAATATTGTGTGGTATTTTCTGTCAAACTTGCAATTGCTTTTAAAAAAATGTTGATGAAAGAGCATTAAATATATGTTGATAGAAGTACAATAATTATTCCCATATTGTAACTTTAAAGCCATTTCTAAATAGTCTTTAGATTGACAGATATGGAAGCGTTTAAAAACTAAGCAATATCGACTCTTGTCTGTCCTTCCTCATCCATCTTGACCCAACGTCGGTTCACCAATGAAATAAGCACAAATCAATTACTAAACACACTGGCAAAGATTTATTTCATACGATATTAAACAATAGTGACTCTAAGCAGTCTTTACAGTTCTCGTTGTCAAACAACTTTGCAGCATGCAAGTCTTAAAAAAAAGAGAGCGCACCAACATTAACTGGGATAGATTCTGGGTTCAGGGGGTCTACAAAAATAAAGATATTGAGAGTTGGGCACACAGTTATGGAAAGTTGGAGAAAATCATATAAATTGTTGCGAATTTCATTCATTAAGATAGAATAGGTGTTATTGTAATTATGTTATTGATGATGTGTTGGCCACATTTAAGGTGTTAACCGCTTGGGATCACGTGGGAACATTGATGTCTTCCTAATGTTATCCAAGCCCAGATACAACATAACGACACGTTCCATGCCAATGCCGCCGCCAGCGTGCGGTGGACAACCATAGCGGAAGGACTCAATATAAGCCGCAATTTTTGTGGTATCTACAAGCAAGAAAAGTGGTTAGATTAATGAAGCCTCTCCCCTTCAAGTATGTCGAGACTCACCAATATTGTGATGCTTGGCACGCTCAATTAAGTACTCTGGATCGTGGATACGTTGCGCACCCGAGAGAATCTCCTCGCCACGCATGAACATGTCATACGAATTGGAATAGATCGGATTGCTCGGATCGGGCATTGTGTAGAACGGACGTATCGACAGCGGAAACTTGTCGAGTATGTAGAAGTCCGTATCGTATTTGGCCTTCACCAGACGGCCCAGCAATTTCTCGTTTGGTGTCGACAGATCCTCCTCATCACCGGTTTCGATGCCAGCCTCACGCAACATTGCCACACCCTCGGCAAACTGCAGTATGAGCGGCGGCTCCAAGAACTTAAACGGTTCCACTTTGTACTGCTGTCCAACCGCCTCAATTTCGCGACTGTACTTGTCGCGCAGCCCCTTAAAGATGGCCGTAAACGTGTTGCCAATTGTGTGCAGCACTTCGTGGTAATGATACTTGAAGGCCATCTCCAAATCGAGACCAACAAATTCCGTCAAGTGCCTGTGCGTGTTTGAATCTTCGGCACGGAACACAGCTCCAACTGTGTAAACCTTGTCAAAGTCAGCTGCGATTGCCATCTGCTTGTACAGCTGCGGCGACTGTGCCAGATATGCCGAGTCTGCAAGATAAGCAGAATAAATTAAACTCAGAACAGAATAGCAGAATAGAATAGAATAGTTGAAAGCAGCTGTCGGCTTACAATCCAAGATCAGTTTTACATATTTTTAAGGTTTTAAGGTTAACGAAAAGCGATCAACATTTGGCTATGAAAATTTATGTTTTTCTTAGAAACAATTGCTTTAAATTTAAGTATTTCTTATTTATAAATTACAATTACTTGTTTCACTAATTTATCTATATTGTCAAGTCGAATCTATCTATGTTTTTGCATAAGATACAGACTTTTGAATAAGACAAATTGAAAAATAAACATAAAATTTAAATTCTGCATTAAAACACAAAACACGAATTGCAGATGTTCTTAAAACGCAGAACTTACCCTTAAAGTAGCTGACGGTAAAGACGTTGGCGCCACCCTCACTGGCAGCGGAAATGATCTTGGGCGTGTGGATCTCGGTGAAACCCTGATCGGTCAATATATCACGGAACAAACGGCAAACGCCGGCCTCCAGGCGAAAAATGGCCTGATTGGCTGGTGTCCTCAGATCGAGCACTCGATTATCCAATCTAGTGTCCTGATTGACGCGTATATTAAGTCCATCGGCATCATCTGCATTCTCCGGCCTCGATGCATCCTCAATCTGTAGCGGCAACTGTGCCTTCGCCTGCGAAATGACAAAAATCTGCTCGATGAACAGCTCCAGCAACTGTTCCGTGCACGACTCGATGCGATTGGGCACAGCCACCGCCTTGGCCTGGATATCAATTATGCTCTCCTTGGGTATGCTTGGGTAAGTAAGAAAATTGATTATCTAAGTGCGGAAGTTGTTAAATTTGTATTGTGGTTGCTTACTTTCCGGCAAACTTGACCATTTGCTTGGAGATGACATCGCCCACAGCGAGAATGCATTGGACGGTGCTGCTCTGCTGGCGCAGAATGAGGAAACATTGTTTGCCCTTGGCACGCGATGTATGCACACGTCCACGCACCCACAGCAGACCCTTGTCATTCACGTGGTTGCTCAGCTCCGACACGGAGACAAATTGACGTTCGCTACGCGTCTCCTTTGACTGAATCATCTCGTAGAGACCATAACGATCGGCAGCATGATCGGCGGCATTATCACCAGCAGCATCAACGGCAACGGCAGCAGCATTCTCTGCCTTCTGCTCAGCTTTCTACAGCGAGAGAGAGGGACAGATAGAGAGAGAAAGAACTTTAGACGATGTTTATCAGCTTTATAAATTTAGCCACGTAGCTCACCTTGGCGGCCTTTGCTTGCTTTTTGGCACCTTTCTTGGAGACCGGCTCCTGCCCCGCATTGGCAACATTCTCCTTTTCCTCGACCATTCTGGAATGCTGTAAAATAACAATATACTTTTTATTATTCGTATAAACCACAACTTGATAAGCAACAGGCGAGTGTGTGGCATGGGTGAAGGTGAGGAGAGGGGAACACGCATCCGGTACTCAACTATTGCGTCACATATATACAAACACATACACATGCGTGGGCATATTAATAGCAGCACTAGTTTAGCATATTGCACATTTCGAATTGAAATCGTCTTTGCTGCCGGTTTTTCATTTTGCTGCAGTTCAATCAACCCCGTTACATATGGACACATTGGCAGGGTGGTGGGGCGGTGGAGTCGCCACCGTTTCTTTGTCTCTTGCAGCTCACACACACATAACCTAAACGCAACACACTTAGTTGACTAATTTCAGCATTGTTGCCTTTTACATATTGATTTTGTGTTGGCACTTGCAATTTGGCTTACCAATTCTTGTCCCTTTTAATACACGAATCGAACGAATTTCACGAGTGTCGGCAACTATTGCAGCATGCTCGGCTGCAATGCAATTCGGTGTTATTTAGGTTGTTTTGTAGACCATTATCGATAGTTGGTATCGATATACGTGATATTTTAGAGCAATTCTTTACATTTGAGTGCGTTGCTTATATATACATATTAATAGCTTACACCGACCAACAGCTGATAAAGAATATGCATATTTATTTACTATACTTATTAACAAAACAAAACCTCCTGCCTGTAATAGTTTTGCCAGCGATAAATTGAGCTGCATACCCAACTTTGTTTAAAATTGTATCGATGTTTTCTGAGTGGGATGCTGTGTATCGATGTGCTCATGTTGCATCACTAAGAAACACAATTTTCTAGAAACCACACAACAAAAAAGCAGTTGTGGGAATTGTTTCACTTGTTTATATTTTTATTGTGCGCATTAAGGAAGGTAATTTTCGGTGGTTTCTCTATATTTAGAACACGCGCAGTTGTTGCAAAACAAAGACGAAACAGGTGTTTCATGTTCTCTCCGTATTTCCTTAACTAATTAGCTAAGTGGATAAAGTGACGCGTGAGTCACCAATCGAGAAATCTTTTGCTTAACCCCCGGGAAACTAATTTATGTTGGATAAGAACAGTGGCTGCAAAAAATACCACACATATACAATATGATGACGTAGCCACTTGAGCACAAGTTATATACATACTCATGTAGATAAGAGCGACACGCACACATTCAAAAGTGTGTATTTGTATACGTAAAAGGGGGCGTCAGAATTGACTAATTTTTGCAACGATTTTAGTCCAAGGCCCCCTTCTGCGTGCGCCTCTGTTTGTGTGTCACGTCATGTTTACCATTTGTTTTTGTTGTGCCACAACAAACCACGACTTGAAATTAATTTAGATCTAAAGAGACCCGACCGGTTATTAAAGTGAATTGAATTAAAATTGCTAAAACAAAACGCAATTGTGACTTATTCATCTCTCTTATCTTGATATTCTTTTTCTCAATTTGCAGGTAATCGAAATCGAGCTCTATCGATAAGCGATAACGAAAAAATATGCACGGTGAGTCCTGATGAACATACTCAACTAACTAACAGTTTCTTTGGGTCTTTATTTACTTCACAGCGGTTGATTGATCCTCCCTTGTAGCTAATCTGTAGGAGCAGATTGTTCAGTTCAGAAAAGCAAAAAACAGAGCAAAAAATGTCGTGGCAAAGTGTCCCCCAATATCCTCAATACCAAGGTTTACTTTATATTGACTTTTCATTTGTTGGTTACTTTTGTGCATAATAATTAATTTTGCTTGCTGTCTCGTTTCGTGCCCTCTTCGCATGCTTCTGTTGCCATTAATTAATTAAGTCTTTCTGCCCATTTGGGTAAATTGGCCACTTATTTTTTTTTTCAGTTTTAATCGATGGATGTCCTATATTATCTGTAGGTTCATTTCAATAATCGTGCACATCGATCATCAATACATATCCATAAATGTAATGGAATTCATATTTAACTGCAAGGGTTCAAGTTGCTTCTTCTTTTTGTGCATATAATGCAGTTATCTTGAGTTAATATATTATCATTCCGACCCTTAAGCATTTGTCAGCATTAAAAATGGTTTGTGTTTGCAACAGTAATAATATCTTTCACTTTGAGGAACCCCTGTATATTGTGTATTCATGCTATATCATCGTCACATATTCGATCAGTCATGGAAAAACTGACTCAGATGACAAATAAATTATTCCTATCTTTTCAGCAGAAATGCCCACTTTATTTACTTGACTTTTGGTATCGCAATAGATAACACTTACTTAAAGTTCATTTTTATTTAAAAGACGTGACTTCCCAACAAGACCTTCACAATGATTATTGATTTTATAAACACTGTCTGCGAGAAGAATTATATATTATTAGAAACATAGAGCATGTGCAATAATTATGTTGTTCCTTGTATACATTTTCTTCAGCTGCTCACTAGGCTCATTATTAAAATAGTTTTCCTTTAGGATTTATCTAATGTGTGGTAGATGTTATTGATTTATTGTTTTTATAAATGTCTTGCGAATATACTCATCGAATTTACTTATTAAACATATTATGTGTATGGAGCTCGGAATGGAGGAACGAATCCATTTGTTTTGTCTGATGATAAAGAAGTTCCTCATTCCCATACAGATCCCAATCAGCAGTACAACTACGGCGGTGGTTATCCACCACAAGGTGGCTATCCGCCACAGGGTGGCTATGGCGGTGGTTACCCGCAAGGACCGCCACAGGGAGGCGGTTATCCGCCGTACGGTCAGGGTGGCGGTCAGCCGTATCCTCAGGGACCATACGGCCAGGATCCATATGGTCAGGGTCAACCACCCGGTGGATATGCGCCCCAACCGGGTTTCATTCAACCACCGCCATCGACTGGCTACGGCGCCTACGATGATCCCGAGGGTCAGCCCAAGAACTTCTCTTTTGACGATCAGAGCATCCGTCGCGGCTTCATACGCAAAGTTTACATTATTCTAATGGTATGTATTGATAATGATTCCCTTTTCGAAGATTGCCCTAATTTTAGTTTATTTGCAGGGTCAACTCTTGGTGACGTTTGGAGCTGTTGCACTGTTTACCTTTCACGAGGGCACCAAGCGATTTGTACAAAAGAATAGCTACCTCTTTTGGGTGGCGCTGGCTGTTGTGATTGTGACCATGTTGTGCATGGCCTGCTGCGAGAGCGTTCGACGTCAGACACCAACCAACTTTATATTCCTCGGCTTGTTTACAGTGGCGCAATCGTTCCTCTTGGGCGTATCTGCCAGTCGCTTCGGTCAACAAGAGGTGCGTACGCTTCTTATCAGTCGTTAACAACCGTTATTTCCAAATATATATCTATCTTTTTCATCTGGCAGGTTCTAATGGCTGTGGGCATAACGGCTGCTGTTTGTCTCGCTTTGACAATCTTTGCCACGCAAACCAAGGTGGACTTTACCATGATGGGCGGCATCTTAGTCGCTTGCATGGTCGTCTTTATAATCTTTGGCATTGTGGCCATATTTGTAAAGGGCAAAATTATAACGCTTGTATATGCATCGATTGGTGCGCTGCTCTTCTCGGTGTATCTGATATATGACACCCAGCTGATGATGGGCGGTGATCACAAGTACTCGATTAGTCCCGAGGAGTATATATTTGCTGCACTGAATCTTTACTTGGATATAATCAACATCTTCATCTACATTCTAACCATAATTGGCGCCTCGCGCGATTAGAATCAGGCGCACAATTAACAACATTTTGGTTAGAACTTATTTTGATTTTAATCGGCAGCTTATTAATGTTTTGCTTCCTATTACTAGTTACGATAATCGCGTAATCTCATTTGAAAGCGTTCAGATATTATTGTATTAATCTATTTGGTTGCTGTATACATCAAGTATTTGTTTTCAGTACTTTGTGTTATCAATTAACTAATTTCCTTATATAGATTGTATTAATGTTAAGGTGAAATGAACGGAAAAAAATTCTTAAGTTGTTATGCATAAAAACAAAAATATGCACATATTTAGTTTTCATATGATAATAATAATAATATGTACTTCAAAATTTGTTAAAGCTCTGCATACCTGATATTGATTCGATTGATGGATGATTCCAAACCAAATAATTACCACATACAAACAATAAATAGTCGTGTACGTATTCACATAATAATACAATACAATAATTATATACATACCTCTCTACATATATTTATGCAGCGTTGCGTCGCCTCGCTTGCAGTTGTTAATCATATACAGAAAAAAAAACAATGTTTATTAAATGCAGACTTGTAAGGAAAAACAGAAACCCCCCAAAGAATATTCTACTATATACTGTGCAACGACACAGCTCAAAAGTCAACAATAAAGCGAATCTATTTATTTATTTAATTTAAAAGAAAGAAAAAACACAAAACGAACAAACAACTATCGGCGAATACTGGAAAGCGACTGAAAGGCAAAACTCTAAGACGCTGCATTGTGCGAGACTTGTGGGTCTTCCCCACAGTGGGGCGTTGGCAGCCACAGCAAGTATTGCATGCAGTAAATGCAACAGTTAACTGGTAGCAGTTACTTGCCAGCATTGGATTAGGCAACAGGCAAAGCAAAACAGTCGCAACAGCGCTTACAAATACTTATCATAGTTGGGCTACTTTCTTATCTGGCGATAAGTGTTGTGAGACAACACCAAAATATTTTGGAATTTTTGCGCTACCCGCGCAGTAAAATACACAAGGTTGTCAGTTTTATTCGGTAGTTAAAAGTCGTGCGAGCGTTTTACGGCCAGAAGCAACGGAAATAAAATAAATATCTTTGATTTCTTACAGTCATCAAATGTATCACTACCAGCAAGGCAAGTACCTTAACTGAACAACAACAATAAAATAAAAATCATAATGTGAGAAACTGCTTAAGATAAGATAATCGCCTAGCAACTTGTGTATAAAGTGTGACACATTAAAATAATATATATACAGTCCAGATTTGGTAACTTTGACTTATCAATGCATTGAGTGGTTCGAATTTTGTGTTTTTAAATCCAATTTTATTGTTTGCGGAAAAAAACCCTTAATTGGGACCTACACAGAAGCAAAAAAAATATATATATATAAATAGAGACTTGTGCAACTTCAAGTTTGGAAGTCAAAATTATATCTAATTTAATGGGAATAACAGAAAATTAAACTTACCAAAGTTCGCGTTACAGAAGCTTGACTGTGGTCTGTGGTAATCCCAGCTGAATCTGAAGGTGTCTCGATCTCTTCAACTTACCTCGCCTAATTGAAATCAGTTAAACATTTTCTTTGCATATCTGCACTTTTATTCCTTATCAAGAGCAATTTGATAAGACAAGAGTTATAACTGTGGGTGATTCACACACAGAGAGAGAGAGAAAGAGAGAGAGAGAGAGAGAGGGAGTGGTTTATACACTTTTCCAATCAATTGGTTGTATATAACAGGAATGCCAGGTGTGGTGGCACACTCGTTATCAGAAGCAGTGCTTATCAACAGCTGCAAAAGTGTTACAACTCCTGTCCACCCTCTCTGCTCCTTATCAACAGTTCTGCATTGGTGTGCGTTTGATAGCGAGCAGCTAATCTACAGAGTTATCGGAGTAGAATTGGAAGAGCTGAAATGGTCTGCGGCAATATTCATTAGCCGAACAACTCAGACACATTCAGACTTTATCCCGGTTACAAGCAGAACTAACTTTAGTCATGGGTGATACCCATTTTCAATATGGTCAGTCAGGTTGAATCAGATCAAATCTTGTTTGCTTTTCTTTAAACACTTTCATTCTGCTCTATTCCCATAACAGGCGATGGCAATGGCGTCTATTCGGATGCGGAGGCGGACAAGAGTTTCGCCTTCGATGATCAGACTATTCGCAAAGGATTCATCCGCAAGGTTTACCTCATACTCATGGTAAGTGAGTGATTAATTCATCAAAAACTTACTTTAAGTAAGATATATATTTCTTAATTTGAGTGTTTACGTTGTACAATCAAAGCTGATAGCTTTGATCAAGATCAAGAGCTTTAGCTCTTTAGTTGAAATCTAAAAAGTTTTTGCCTTCATAATGAGTAATTTGCACATGATTCATGTTCTCATTCATTCTCATATCACATAATAAAAGGATTATTAATAGATTTGATTGTTCCCAAATAGATGCAACTGCTGATCACGTTTGGCTTTGTGAGCGTGTTCACCTTCTCAGAGGCGACACAGAAGTGGGCACAGACCAATTACTGGCTCGTGTGGGTAGCACTGGTAAGTTCTACGACTTCAAGTGACTTTTTTTACAACTGTTGTATTAAATAGGTATTTTTTTACTGATTTTAGGCCGTGCTAATTGTGACCATGATCTGCATGGCCTGCTGCGAGAGTGTGCGCAGAAAAACGCCGCTAAATTTCATCTTTTTGTTCCTGTTCACGCTCGCAGAGTCCTTTCTGTTGGGCGTCATTGCCGGCACTTATGAGGCGGATGAGGTTCTCATGGCTGTTGGGATCACAGCAGCTGTTAGCCTGGGCTTAACTCTGTTTGCGCTACAAACCAAATACGACTTTACCATGTGCGGCGGAGTTCTGGTTGCCTGCCTGGTCGTGTTCATCATCTTTGGCATCATTGCCATCTTTATACCTGGAAAAATCATTGGACTGGTCTATGCCTCGCTAGGTGCCCTGCTCTTCTCTGTGTATCTAGTGTACGATACACAGTTGATGCTCGGTGGCAATCACAAGTACTCGATTAGTCCCGAGGAGTACATCTTTGCCGCACTCAATCTGTATTTGGACATAGTCAACATCTTTATGTACCTACTAACCATCATTGGACTGGCCCGCAGTTAAGTGAGGACTACAGACTAGATGTCGTCGTCTATCTAAAACTATTTATTATTATATAACCTTACTGAGATTACGTATCGGAATTGTTCAAGAAATACAGTTACAGCTGACTTATGTATATAAGTATATCTCTTTGTTATTGTACGTTTCTATACCCTTTGCAAAGAGAGAGGCTATTATTGAATCGTTGTGAGATATCTCCGATAAATATATAATATATATATATATATATATATATATGGAGAGGGTAGTCCATTTATCAGTCTCTTTGCAAAATAATCTCTCTGTTTAATAATTTGATGATATATTTCTGTGCCAACTATATATATATATATATTGCTATAGCCGAGCAAATATGCGTCATTCGAAAGATGAGCATTTTCCATAAATCATATTTTTTGTGGCTTTCTCAGTTGAGAAATATTATCAAAATATATGTTTCCTTTAAGAGCATTTAAACTTCGATGGGTAATTTTTTTCTATTGTTTTTTGGCGACTGTTGGTTTGTGCTTTGACCGCTGGGCGATCGCCCAGTTTTGCGATTTGGTCGCGACCCTGTCTCACGCAGCGGTGTCCAATTAATTAAAAGCATACGAAAGGCCGTAATGTAATTATGTCCAATTGAGATTTAGCCGCGTGGCGGAACACAGTACCCGGATTATTCTGGGGCCTGGAAATGCGCAAGGCCCCCTTCGCGATCAGTTGTGCGCGATTTGGAATCGGGTGCTGACGCGGATTCCACAATGGATTTCGATGAAGTACTTAAGGAGGTGGGAGCCTTCGGTCTATATCAAAAGATTATTATTTGCTCAGTGCTGCTGCCGGCCGCATTACCCTGCGCCTTTCACGCCTATAGGTGGGTCAAATAATTTGATCCACTCTCTGCTCACACTCACACCCTCAAATCGGATTAGCCCCCATTCAGACAAGGTCTAACATTCTCTTTGCAGTCAGTTGTTTATTGCAGCGACGCCAAAGCATTGGTGCCGCATACCGGAACTCGAGCCATGGACACAGGACTATATACAGCTCGTTCAAAATCTGAGCATTCCACGCGACGAACACGGATCCTTTGAGGAGTGCGCCATGTTCGTTCGCAACTACAGTGAAATAGTGCGTGAATCTCATTATCTTGATATACTCGTATACATATATTATATATATTACAGTATATATACATAAATAGATACATCCGTGTGGTTTTCTGGGTTCCATGTAGAAAATGCAAGTGTTTAGAAAGTTATAGTCTCTATTTAGACAGTAAAATATTAAATTAACTTAGGAATCTTCTCATAAAAATACCTCGATTATTCAATACTCGGTTTTTAATAGACACCAGTACAACTTGTAGTTAATTTGAAGTTTTTTGTACTTTTGGAACGGCATTGATTTACTTAAGTTTGAAGTTCATTGCTAGATAGTTAAAACATTAAAATCTTTGATTTTGCATACTGAGATTCTTTTATTGTTATAATCGGAAGTTCAGAATACAATATATTTATATATATTTTTGAATTTTTGGCAGCAACCAACTCACAATAGATTTACTTGCCAGACAAATATGGCATATAATTGAGGTTGTTGGAAAATGCAATGAGTGCATACAAAGTGCAATTAAGCAGTTGGCAAGCAGTTCACACGCATAATGAATGTCAAACTGTGGAAAATGTAAGCGATTTTAATTAGTTTTAAACTTTCAAAATTAAAATAGATTTCAATGCAAGGAGCAGAGTAAAGTTTTGTTAATTTTAGATATTTAGATATGATCATGTCTGTCTTGTATTGCATAGGTGCGTTACTTGGAGTATCGTACGCCATATGAGCTGCAAAAGGAGCAGGCGTCCAAGTTGTTAAGGATAGACCAAAATGCAGTAGTCCCCTGTCAGCATGGCTGGCACTACGATAGATCCATGTATCCCAGCACCGTAGTTCAGGAGGTGAGTCAAACTACATCAAGATAAACTGGCTTTTGTTAATATTCTGCTGGCTCTTGGCAGTGGAACCTGGTCTGCGACAGGAGTTTTTACGTCACCCTGGCACTAGTCATTTTTGGCCTGGGCGGTCTAATTGGCAACTATGTGTTTGGCTATATGGTCGATCTTTGGGGGCGGCGTCCTTCCTTCTACGCGTACCTGCTGCTTGAAGTTGTGGCGTGTGCGGCGAGCGCCTTTGCCTGGAACTACTACTCCTGGCTAGGACTCCGTTTTGTGGTCGGTCTTACAGTGCCTGCCATTTTAGCCAGTCCCTATGTGCTGGCAATTGAACTTGTCGGCCCGGAGCGGCGTGTCTTCTGCACAATCGTTTCCAATATTGCCTACTCGTTGGGTCTGGTCTTACTTGCGGTGAGTCTCGTTTTATATTTTTAGCTGAGACATTGTGGATTAGTTAGGACGAAAGTTTGATAGTTAAACGTAAAAATGTTGATAATATTTTCTAGGGTGTTGTCTACTTGGTGCGCGACTGGCGATATCTAACATTGGCCGTATCCCTGCCACTGCTGATGCTCTTCTCCTGCTTTTTTGTGCTGCCCGAGTCGCCACGCTGGCTGCTTGCCGTGGGACAACCAAAGCGAGCCGTTCGCATCCTGAAGGTGATGGCTCGTGTGAATGGGGTCCATGTGAGTCGGGAGTTTGTGGAGCGACTGCATCAGCGGTTGCATTCAACACAGCCGGCGGAGGCGACGCACTATGGTATTATGGATCTATTTCGTGGCACGAATATGCGACGCAAGACGCTAATTGTGACCCTGATCTGGTTTGCCAACACTAGCGTCTATGTGGGACTCAGCTACTATGCACCTGCACTGGGTGGCGATGAGATCTGGAACTTCTTCCTGGCTGGAGCAGTGGAGCTACCAACTTACTTACTACTCTGGCCGGGTCTGAGTTATTTTGGCCGACGCTGGATACTCTTCATATCGATGATTGTCGGCGGTGTGGCCTGTGTGACCACGCTGCTCTATCAGGAGCAGGCTGATGTGATGCTGCTCCTCTACTGCATTGGCAAAATGGGCATCTCATCTGCATTTGTTGTCCTGCCACTGCTTGCCTCCGAGCTGTATCCGACTGTGGTCCGTGGATTGGGCATGAGCTTCAGTTCTGTAGTGGCCATGACGGGCCCCATCATAATACCCATTATCAATCATATGGTAAGTGAGGCATGAGATATCAAATAGCGTATCGTATTTTAAATGTATAATCAAATCCTTGGATAAACGTGCAGGGCCAGCAGATGCTGGTGTTGCCACTGATTGTGATGGGAGGCCTGCTAATCGTGGGCGGCTTTGCCAGTCTCTTTCTGCCCGAGACGCGTGGCAAGAATCTGCCACAGAGCCTGGAGGAGGGTGAAGCGGTGCCGCTGAGCTTTCTGCTCTGCTGCTGCGTCGATACGAAGAAGCGACAGCAAAATAGCCGAAACACAGGACTCGGCAGGAGCAAGCTAATGTTACCCGAGGAAGCCGCAACTGTCTATCACAGAGTCGGTGTTGGCGGTCCTGCAACCTGTAAAATTGTCTGCAGTATTTGTAAAAAAGAAATGCGTACATTGTAAATGAATAAATACGCATATATTAATATATAGGTAACAATTAAATACTTCATTAGTCAATTAGTCATTAGTTAGTGGCTTTTATATCTATATGCATTGAGCGGAAAACATTTTTTTCTTCCGCCTGAAAGTATGCTTTAAAATGTTGCAGCACAAAAGGGCATCTGGCTTATCGTTTGCTGATAACATTTCTCAGATCGACTGTATTTGTAAATATTACTAACCCTTGAATGTGGAAGCATTTTAATTACTTGCCCTCAGGGCCACTCGAAAGATAATAGTTCCAATAACTGAGGAACTACTTGAAGTGTGTTTGTAAATATATATTTATGAAACATATATTTAGAGTAATTTAGATATGAGTTCAAGAGTATTTTCGAGTCGATTGTTTCTGGTTATTTGTGGGTTACAGTTTACAGCTTAAACACCATAATTCTGTCAACTTGTTGTTTTTATTGCTTGGCATTCATTTTAAACCCAAACACAATTCAGATTTGCATATGTAAATCAAAATACTATATATACTACATAATACTAAAGTATCTGTAGTGCGCGTGTATGCTCGAGAGTGTAAAGTGCAAGGGGCAAAGTCCGTCAGTGCATTGAGCGGACGCACGAGTCTCAATATAGACAGATGTATACATATGTATATATATATATAAGTTTAAACAGTTGTCAGATTGTATTCATATACACACATTTATATACCCTATAAGTTTAAACAGTTGTAAGATTGTATTCATCTTATCAATGACAGCAAATGGGTTAAGAAAAATACTCGATTTGAGGAAGTGTGGCTAATAAACAAACGCTGGCAGTGTGACAGGTATTCGAAGCAAATATATAGCTACAAATACACATTTATATATATAAACTTATTTACAGTTTACTTGCGCAACAGTCAAACAAAAGAGGCAAATGCGCTTTAAATCAACTATATATATTTAGATATATATGTAAATATTTATACTGTGTGAGTTTTATAGTATACAAGTTCCAAAAGAGGCTGGTTCAATTAGCATATATTAATTCGTATGGAAATTATACGATTATATTCGCACGACTTGCAAATATGTTTTGGAATTGTATCAAAAGCTGATTAAGTTAGTTGCATTGATATAAACATTAATTTGTATAAGCCTCGCCATTAAGTCAGCAAAATAACGATACCCAAAAATAAACGGTTGTTGATAATTTAATGGGTATTAAAAGTGACAGCTGTATCCAAGTCGTGCCTCGAAACACACCCTGTACATGTTGTATGTGAGTGACATTAGATTAATTGTGTATATGTATGTGTAACAAACACACTGAGAAACAACGATCACAACAAACAAGAAAAACTGCTCCGACCAGGCCGAAAAACATAAGACAACAATACACCAAAAAAAAAAGAAAAAGAAAACAGATGCCAGATGTCGACAGACTCGTTGAAACCCATGTGCATTTTAAAACATAAAGTAATCTGCTTGGTTATCTACACACACACACACACCGTACATAGACATATTTATATAGATACATATAGAAAAACATTCAATGTTGTGTTTGTGCCGCCTTCGCAATTGATTAAATGCTACGAAGCCACCGGCATCGAGCATCGTCGAGCATTTAACGACGCGCCTCGTTGTCGTCACAGCTGCGCTGCTCAGCGTTCAGCGTTCAGTGTTTGGTGTTCGCTATTCCGTTGTTCGTTGTTCAGTACGATCGCAGACATTGTGCTAAACGGTTCATCGCATTAGCTCGGCGCTTTGAGTGAGGTGTCTTGGAATTGAAATTGGAATCGGTCGCTGGAGCTTGTAACTGTGTCAAGCCAATTTTCGAAGTGTGCGGAAAAGGGCGTCAACTGAGGCGAAGCAAAACATCAATCATTTGATTCAATTACAGCAGAAACAAACAACTTGTCGTGTGAACGAACCTTGAGGTAGGTCCGATTCGGCAAAGTGTACACAATATTATTATATATGTAAGATTGTTAACCCCCTAGTGGTACTCAACAGCCATTTGAAGGACTTGCCACGTTGTTGAGAGTAAGTAAATTGTATTGAATTGTGGCGCGTGCTCAAGGCTTTGCTGATTTTGGCTATCAACCTGTTATCAGTGGCGCGAAGTGAACTGTTTTGAACTTGTTCAGTTGACTAAGTTCATTGATAATTGATAATATTCGACGAGTTAGTCAGTGTATATATATTTGGTAATCAACAGAAAAGCAGTGAATCTAAGACGCATTTTTTGAAGCAACCATTTTGATTATTCTTATCATAAAATTTCTTTTTGCAAAACAAGCTAAATATTTGTACGGCAAATATGGCCTTCAAATGCCACCAGCAAAGTTTCAAATCGTACCATTTTTATCATTGAATAATCTTGTATTTGCATCAAAATGATATCAAAAACTTCAGAAGTGGACATAATTTATAAAGAAACAATCAACAAACACCGTTAATATATACATACATATATTTCTATACACATTCGCATATATATATAAATATATTTATGACTTGGCAACGAGTCCACTAAAAACCCAAATTCATACAAAACAAATCACATCTGGTATATTTTTAGATTTGCTTACTTGTTGTCAATTCGGAGGCTCGACATATATCTGCTATCTGCGCACTTAAAAAATAAAAATAAGTCATGGACAGCGTCAGGTCGTTTTTTGCCAATGCAAACAAAGAAAACAATCTCGGAAATCAGCAAAATGGCGCAAGTGGCCGTTGGGCCACCTGGAATAGGAACATGCAATCGCCTGCGTGTCCGGGTTCGGTGAACGCCTCAATGAGGGATGTTAACCGTGGCGATGTCAAGCCCAAGGACAAAGATAATTACTTTTACATCATGTAAGTAGCAAAGATTGAAATATCTGCTAGTTTGAGAGAGTCAAAGATTTATGATTATTAGAGCATTTTCTTTTCATTCAAATGCACAAAGATATCTCTTATCATCTTTTCCATGATTACTTTTCGTTGTCAAATTGATAAAGTACAATTGCCAAATGCACTGCGGCAACAGCAAACATTATTTATAACTTTTTATAGGAAGGTAATTAAAGCAAGCTTTTAAAAGTTCTCTGCTAGCTTAGGTAAACCAGTTTTATTTTCTATCTGGTCGTTGGCGTTGCCATTGTTATTGCCTTGAAAAATACCAGTATTTTATATATAACCCACAATTTCAAATTCACAGACTAAAGCTTTTAACGTACACGCAAAAAAAAACAATTGAACTTGTTTTAGATTTTGTCTTACTTCTAGTAACTAAGACCATTTTTTCTAAGCTAAATTTGAATATAAAAAAATCTCAAAATATAAACAGAAATAAATCTCTCATGTTACAAGACATTCCAAACATTCCTGGGTAAAAATAAAATTTATAGTTGACTTTCTGAACTGTAAGCAATATTTTTTTAAATAAAAAAAAAAAAAAATTAATGTTACATTTCAAATATATTATTTGTTTTCAATAAAAATGACTTTTTAGTTGCAAAGGAATATATTTTTCTGAGTGTATGCTCAATGTTGAGTAAATGAATGTCTAATATTCGCATATAGAACGTTTGTAACGAGACAAAGAGCGAGGCAAAGAGAGAGAGAGAGAGAGAGAGAGAGAGAAAACCGGGTTTTTGGGCGATTACGACGTTCTCCCGTTCCCACATCAGTTACGAATTAGCTGGCAAAAGCGTCAGAGGTGTTTTTGTGGTAAAGCCCCGATTTTAGCTGTGAACTGGCTGGGTGAATATCCAAAAATAAATAAAGCTGGGCTGGCCGCTGAAGTATAAAGTGCGTGATTCAGCACAGCAGCTGCAACAGTCACAGTTTACCAACGGGCAGGGCAAGATTACATGCAGCGTAAGTTTGAAGATTAGATCAAGTTGGATTATTGTATCTCTAATTAAATATTTACCTTATGTAAATCAAACTAATTATCTTTTTCTATATTATTTACAGGTGGCGGGCTTGAAGTTAAAACCCCGAAAATCTGGCATATCATTTAGAAATTAAGTGTAAAGTGAACTATATAATTAGAAATATCGGTGCTGTAATAGGTGTATTTTATACTATTACACAATCTCCAATACCCGGTATTTAGTGATATTAGTTATTTAATTTTTTAATTGTGAAAGTTGTTATTATACAAAACCCATTGATTATTTGTCTGATCGAGACTGGCATTCATCCATAAAGCTCAAACACTTATTTTATATACTATTATATATGGACGCGATAACAGTTTTCGAGTTGATTTACTGGCTGATCTGCATGATTCTATTTGGACCATTGATGTTCTTTGTCTGCGTTTATCTACCCGAGCTGCCAGTGCGATATGTGAAGAGCTTGAGACAGCAAACATAGGTCTTTTTACACCCTACTTAATTGTTTATACATACATACATAGACTATATATATACATATATATATATATTGAAAATACTTATATTTATACTGATGTACTCGTATAATCAATATAACATCAAGCTCTACGTTACAATAAAATCATTGATGTGGAATATTCAGAAGTTGTACTCAATTTATTCTCGGCACTCAAGGCTATGATTTCAGCGATCTACGGAGAGGTTTATTGTCTGGGAGCGAGGCCTTATTTGAACCCATGTTTGGCCTTCTATGGACTACATTCGTTATTTTGCTCAAGACTTCTACTTGAGAGCGAGCGTTGAACTTTACTCGCCCAGTTGACGGCGTCTGAATTGTATTTTTGATCAACTTAGATAAATATGACGTCATTAAGTAAGACAAATGCATTTAAAACGGTGGGTAACTAAAATTATAGACTTGTGTATATTTGATAGATTTTACTTGCTGTAGATTTTATTATTGTCAAACTATTCTTTATCTTTTATTTAAATAAATATACTTTACAATAATATACTTAGCCTTTGGGGTACCACTTTTAACCCCAACAGACTCAGATGAGCTAGCTTCAGAAACAGCTTTTCCCTTGCTATACCAACCTGCTAATAAATATATACCATTCTCAAGGGGCTAAGAGTTGTAACAAAAGCCCAGTTCTGTACCAGGTTGTTGACATTACCAACTTTTTGTGTTGCCAAATCGATATGCAAATTTTGCAGCTAGTGCGTAAAACTGGCTTGTGGCATAAGCGAATTTCTATAGTAACTCGAATAAACAAAACAAGTCTCGTATGGAAAGGAAAAGCAAGCGGCGCATTCTATTGTTCTAATTCACAATTACGTAAAAGTTTAGACTGTGAAAAACAAGAAAATAAAATTGTTAGTAGCCCCGTGATAAGTGTTATTAAATAACAAGTGAGAGACACACTATTAAAACTTATTCACGAGCAGCGAGGAACAATTAAAGAAATAAAAACAGCCACAGCAACATTATGCCGGATACCAAACTCAAGGAGGGCAAACAAAAAAAGGTAAGTCAATTATAAATGCAATTATTGTGACACAGTTAAAATATAGCACACACTGCACAATTGCACAATTGCACAATTGAGACTGGAGTTCTGTGCTCCGCACATCCAAACACTTTGAGGTCTGACAGCATTGTGACTTTGCCATGGATATATATGCATATATATATATATATGTCAAGAAAAAAATATAAAAAAAACTCTCGTCCTTCGGCGGCCTTCGTTACATGTTTCTATTTTCGTATTTAAAAATTCGCGATTACTTTTTAATAAGTTCGCTGAAACGGAGCGTAGAAAAAGTTATTGGCCCTCTGATGGAACTTTGTCACGAAATATAATTTGCAATTTGCTCAAGGTGGCCAAAACGCAGGCGGTTGGGGTAAGGAAGTTTAGCATTTTTGGCATGTGCGTGCTGGCAAAAAGAATATAAAAAAAAGGAATGGAATGGAACTGCCAGAAATTTAGGCACACAGTAGATCAAATTGGTAAATGCAACTTTATCTAAGAACATACACATTTTCTATGGATACCTCAACTAGCCAGGGCCAATTGAGTGTCGATGGCAATCAATGTCGCCTTCGTCTGCACGTCTCATTCAACGCAATAAAATAGT
This sequence comes from Drosophila grimshawi, assembly GCF_018153295.1. Taxonomy (NCBI): domain Eukaryota; kingdom Metazoa; phylum Arthropoda; class Insecta; order Diptera; family Drosophilidae; genus Drosophila; species Drosophila grimshawi. The sequence goes on along the minus strand of NW_025062889.1, from coordinate 11,039,808 downwards.
CAATAAATCAGTCAGGGATATATGACTCTCAGCGCACCTTTACTGTGGGCCCATAAAAATATAAATATGTTACTTGAACTGACGCCTGAAGCACTCAGAGAAAATATATATAGAACGTATTTCTTATTTAAAAAATAGTAATAATAAATATTTAATAATAATAATCGGTCAAATTAAATTTGTTCAAAACGGAAACAGAAAAGTTTTGCGTAGATTTAAAAGAATTTATAGAAAAATATAATATAATATAAATATAATTATAAATAGATTTAGCTCTTATTTGGACTAGTTAAGTTAAGCGAATTGTACTCGAAATATGAATAAAAACAAAGTCAGGACTTCCATTCTATTTGAGCTTCAACTAACAAAAGCCTTTGTTCTCTGAGTGTGGGTATTGTAATTGACTTTGATGATAGTTTAGATGGTTGCTATTGTCCCAAGTTGAGTCTACTCCATGACTCCGGCGTAGTTGCGAGCTTTAATCGAGTTGTGTGCAATTTGTTTATTTACGCGCCCAGCTCCTAGCTACTGGCCCCAAACCAAAACCGGAAATGTCAAAACCCCGCTGCTCAAATCGCATCCTCACCTATGACGTGCTGCAGAGACGTCAGCGAGGAAAGTTTTCCATTTCCATTTAATTTTTTTTTTTTTTTTTAGATTTTTGTTGATTGCGAGTCGCAAGTTTTTCGCGAACGTCATCAGGTTCGTTTTCAGTCACATTGCGAAAAGGAGCTGAGCTGAGCTGTTGGCAGTATTCACTCGAGACTGTTCTCGACCAGGTCTCAGTTGTGTTGCGCTTTCCCACAACGAGTTGTCAACGCCTTCAGGCACGTCTCGTGTTTCTTAGTGTGCTCCTCTCCCCCCCTCCAAAACAGATATTTTTGGTCAAGATGTGGAAGCTAGCTAACAAAGCCATGGCGGTATATGCATGAGTATTCAATTGTAGCGATCTCTAACCGTATCTGTATCTGTATCTGTATCTGTATCTGCATCTCTGAGCAGTTTAGAACGCAAAGTTGCTTTTATCGCAAAAAGTAGTGCAAATTCAGTGTGTGTGTGTGTGGTGTGTGTATTTGTGTACAGGTATGAAAGTAGCCAAAGAACATGTAAATACAAGCCAGACTCTGAATCATTGCTCTTGCTCTGCATACTATCTGTAAATATGAACCCAATTTTCAATCTCAGTAATTTGTAGATCTGCTCATTCAGTCAGTTAATCGACAGCTGCTGCATACTGTATATATAAACATATCTATTATATTCAATCCATAAGTAGCTTAACCACGTCTCCCAGCTGTCTGTTTCGCACTCGATCAATTAGTGTTCTACCACATTACAGTTTAGTTGTTGTACAGTTGTTGAAAAAAAAAAAAAAAAAAATAAAATGTCAGCCGCTGATCCAGCGAAATTACCGGAGGACGAGGCTCGTCCTTGTGCCGGTAGTGCAGAAGAAGAGGCTGCAATGGACGAACTGCAACTGGACGAGGTAACTCTAAGCTGTCGACGCACAGAGAAACGAGCTGAGGAATGCTTTTTATTTCGGTACACCGAATACATATGCCCTTTCCAAATGTTTTCATTCAAAGAAATTACTTCCGACTTATGAGCGATATGTGATAAACCCCATCCTCACTAGACTAGCTGTACTATGGTGTTTCAAAGTATTTTAGATCTTATCCGTAGACAAAAAAAGTGGAAAATTACCTACTCTTAAGAACTAAAGTACAACTGCACTCGTCTAGATTTCATTATTTATGAAGATCCTATAACAATATGATATATTTTTAGTATATATAATGTTGAATTCTTAAAATGAAAAGCATTGTTATTATAGAATTTAATTTACCTTATCATAAAAGCAATTATCTTTCAGCTGTTATTGTTCCTTGTATTACCTAACCTTTCCCCAAATCTCTCGACCATTTTGGAAAGAGTATATGATTATATATGTATACTATATAGTAATATAGTTAGATCATACATTTAAAAGATTTGCATGCTGCGTGGCTCTGATTCTATTGTACTAGATGAATGAAATCCACATAATCACATATGTACTTCAAAATCGAAAGCACATTTTATTCAAACAATTGATGTATGATTCCTGTAAAGTATCCTCGCACCGAAGGTAAGTCACTGACCAGTTCGCCTTGTATCCTGCTCCTATCAGTTAATTAAAGATTCACGCGCACTTTTATCAATGTTGCATAGACACACTTTACACCACGACCCACTCCCAATTTTTCAATTGATCAGATCATTAAATCATTATATTAATTATATATATATATATGTATTATAAATAACAGAATAGAGGGTCGAAGACAAAGGGAGAAGGTGGCGGCGGTGGTGGCGATGCGGATGACTTCGATGCTTGGATGAAGTCGCGCCAATTGGTCAAGCCGGATGACCAATTGGATCTAACGGAGGCCGAGCTGGGCGAGGAGGTCAGCAAGATGCTGACACCGACCAATACAAATGTGCAGCGCAATTTGGTTGTGTACAGCTTCAAGGAAGGCGAATATGTGCTTGCACCGCTGCCGGGGAATACGGTGACCCTGATTAGCTTCCCGGGCAATTCGCTGCATGTTGACTCCGAGGAGGCGCGACGTCAGGTTGAGGAATCCGAGGAAATCGGCTATCCACTGCCAATGCCCAACTATGCAGTGGTGGAGCAACGTGAAACTGTCGTTGAGGGCGAGGATGAAGGCGAGGGCGAGGAGGATGAGAAGACTGACATGGATGGCAAACAAACTAGTGCCGGCGATGCTGGCGATGAGGAGGAAGCCGAGGAAGAAGAGGATGAGGAGGGCAAGGCAACGGAAGGTGAACAGGCAACCGAAACTGGAGCCGACGATGAGGAGCGTCCAGGAGAAACGCAACCAGCAACTGCTGCTCCAAGCAAGAAGCGAAAACTCATCAACCAATTCAACTACTGCGAACGCGCCACTCTCACCTACAACAATGCCAAGCGTGTAAGTAGCAACTCTCTGATAGCTTCCAGCTGCTCTCACAATCTCCGCTACACGTTCTGCGTTCTTTGTTCTTTTAGAGCGTGGATACCCAAACGATTCCACCGCCACGATCATCGTTTGGGGGCAATGTGCTGCAGTGGGTCATCTATGATACGTATCAGGAGGATTACGAGGCGACGCAGAAGGCGACCAGTTCGCAAGGCGATCACAAATCCCGATCCAGCAAGAAAAGCTACAAAAAGAAAACCGCTATGGCGGAGCAGCTAAATCGGAAATATATGCGATGCTGGCAGATACTCGAGCGTATGATTAATCAGAATATATTCGATGATATTGGCAACGATTATCGCTACTGGGAGGATCCGGCTGATGAGTATCGCGACGGCGAGGGCAATCTATTGCCACTCTGGAAGTTCCAATACGAGAAGACTAAGAAGATGAATGTCACCGAGATTACATTCAATCCATCCTACTACGATCTATTTGCCGTGTGCTTCGGTTCACGTGAGTTGAGACTGTGTAATACAATTGAAAATCCACACTTAGGTTTTATTCCTGGCAGATGATTTTCTTAAGCAGCCCAACGAGGGTTATCTGTGCCTGTTCACCGTCAAGAATCCCTCCTATCCCGATTACATAAGTGAGTTGAATTCCATGCTTTCTTTTTCTGGCATTTCCTCATCATTGCTTTGGTTGTAGTTCAAGCCGATTGTGGTGTCATGTGCTGTGACATCCATCCACATTATCCATTCCTTGTGGTCATTGGATTATACGATGGCAATGTGGCTGTCTATGATCTACGGGATGGCTGCAAGGAAGCCATGTATGTCTCGAGGGGAGTCAAATGCAAGCACGGCGAATGCGTCTGGCAAATCAAATGGGGACCGGACATGGCCGATGGTGAAATCAACTTCTTCTCGGTATCCTCTGATGGATGCGTCTTCAATTGGATTCTGATGCAAAACAAGCTTTGGGTTACGACCATAATTACGCTTTATTTAGAGAACGGCATTACAGATGGCCCGGATGGCACTAAAGTCGTCCTCAAGAGTGGCGGCTCCTGTGTACAATTCCATCCGACGAATCAAACCGTATTCCTTGTTGGCACCGAGTGTGGCTTGATCTACAAATGCAGCACGGCCTTCAGCTCCAAGTATCTGATGACCTACAATGCACACTATATGTCCGTGTATCGCATCGATTTCAATCGCTTCGACTCGAATATATTCGTATCCTGCAGCGGTGACTGGCGCGTCAAGGTCTGGGAGGATATGCGTGCAGATCCACTTTTTATATTCGATCTCGGCTCCGCTGTCGGCGATGTCAAATGGGCACCCTACTCAAGCACCGTATTCGCTGCCGTCACCAACGAGGGCAAGGTGCATGTTTTCGATCTCAATGTGAACAAATATAAGCCCATCTGTGTGCAAGCTGTGGTCCCCAAGCGAAAGAATAAACTGACACGCCTCGCATTCAACGAGAAGCTACCCTTCATTGTGGTGGGCGATGAGAAGTGAGTATGGAGTAAAGCATCCAAGTAGTACACCCCAGCTAGAAACACAACTTCCTACCTACAAAGTAGAATTTCTTGAATAACCCTCATTCTGTTCTCTTTCCAGGGGAGTAACCACCTCCTTGAAACTATCTCCGAATCTTCGTGTCATGGTCAAGCCGCCAAAGAAGCAGCTCTATCTCGATCAGCTGACACTGCAGAACGCAAAACTGGAGAAGCTGTTGTCCCTGGTGCGTGAGTTGCCAGAGGGTTCCGTAATTCCGGATGCTGCCACGACTGTGCGATCTTAGATTGTGAAATCCATACAAATGTATTATATTTAATAAGTTACCATTTATATATACATATATAAGAAGTACGACTGGTACAGAGAGGTTTATTGTACGGCTAAGTATATATATTACACAGACATGTATTCGGTTGTAGATAGTTCCGAGAGCTTTGGCTTAAGAAATTGTACTTACTAACTTAGATGTATATCTATATGATATATATATTTATATAACAACATAAACATGAAAACACACACCAAAATAAAGGAACACATAACCTCAATTTAAAAATACATATACATATATAAATATATATATATATATATATATATATATCTTAAGAATAACAACCATATAGTACATACAGAAAAAACCATTTTAAAAAATGTATAACTACATCTAATATCCTTAAAATGCAAGTCAACACAATTTATACTAAGTGGAAAGGACATTCTAATGGTATATCAGCTACTCCTCCTCAATGGGTACATCATTGGATTGTACTCGAATGTTTTTGGCATCCAGATACTCCAGCACATTGTTGGGACACATGACGCTCTTGCCCAGAAACAGCACCGTTGACATTGGATGCAAGTAGTCCGACGAGAATGTCGATGCTTTCCAGCCAAAAAATCCACTTGCCCGAACCTCATTGCCATTGATCTCGTAGGGCAGCAGATTGACTCCGACTTGATTGACCTTGGAGAACTGCACCCGAAAGTAATGGCCATCGGTGGCCTTTATCCAGTAGAAGCCCTCGCCGTCCACATGCGGTTTGCTCTGCGATTTCTTCATTGCATTCGATCGCTCCAGATCCTGAACATTGAAACTGATATCAATATCGTAGGCATCCGGCGACAGTTGATTCGTCTCGATGGCACCTTTGAGTGCATAGTTATCCAGCCAGTAGCGAATGCCCACATTCTCAAATTCCTCGAGCACATGGTTAAAGGTGGTCTTCAGCTTGTCCAGACAGCACGGCGGCGTATGCTTGCCCAGATAATAGTAGAAGGGTCGATTGTTGTAGACTTGTCCTATACACGATTTGGTTGTCCTCTCACAGCCAAACAGATCGATATCCGTGACGAGGGGCAGCGAGAAATTTGACGAGGAGAATTGGGCGTCGAGCACAGGACTATGCGGCTGCCAATTGCCTTCCTGTCGTCCTGTCGCTTTGCCACCAATCTTGTGGGTTCTTCTCACCAATCGCTTGATCTGCAGCTTCTTATACATCTCACGAAACTGACGACGACGCAACTCCATTCTCCTTTGCTTCGTGTGGAACGAGGCAAACAGACGGCGTCCCTCCAGAAAGGAGTGCGGAAACACACTCGTCTACAATGCGGTACAATTAGAGAAATGACAAGCATGGAATAAATGATTAGCTACCGTTAGTTCAGCAATCTTGGCCTGCACATAGAGCATCTCCGGAAAGGGCAGAGCGAAGGGTTCTGGCATTGTCCCAAGTGCAGCAACGTCTATTAGAATTGCGTGCTTCTGCAGGAACTATCAAGGAAGAAGCACAAGAAAACATAATAAATAAAATAATAGTTATTACAAGCAAAACTTGAATTCTTCGATTAAGAACTAAATATTTTGCTCCAAGTAATCATATTCTTGATATTGGGCATAGGCAGATATGGGCAGGGATGCTGCTGTCTTCTCCAAATCTCCGAATCTTAGTGAAGTTTAAATTAAATTATTACAATTCGAAATATTACGAAGTGCTGGCTACGCTTGGCTTGTTCTTGATTTCAGAAATATCTAGATATGTTTAAGAACAACCTCAATCAAACCGTCATCTGTCTTGACAACTTTCATACTAATTTGAGGACATCATTTTCTATTTTTGTTTTGAGTGTAACTGATATACATAAATATACATATAAATACATATCTATATATATAAGTATGTCATCTATATCCACCTACCAAGTCACAATGTGTGCTATCATTGCGAGCATCCAGTTTCATCGTCCAGTTGGGCAAATCCAGATTGAGTTTGGCGCAGCTGCTGAATGCCTTCTGATTGCCCGCAAATGGAACGATTAACAAACGACGCACTGTCTCCTCCATGGCGACAGTGACTCGCTGCTGCTGTGTTCCCGATTTGGTGTTCATCTCACGCAGTATCTTCTGCAATAAGTTCTTGCTGCTCAGCCGGACACTGTCCGGCATTAGCAGGGCGTATTTTGTGTGGATAGCTGCCAAGGGATTCAATTGTTCACGTGTCCGGCGCACATCGAAGGCGAGACTCATAAAGTGCACCGTCTGCTCCTCGCCGGTGGTCAAATTGCGCTCGAAGGTGATTGGTGGATAGGCGTATTCGGAGGTGCCCTCTTGCAGCACCAGAATGGGCATATTGGGCACCACGTCCAGTATGCTAATAATAAAATGAATATACAATATATTTGCATATACATCGATATATGTATATTCGAAATTATTACCTTTCGATGCTCGGTCGCAGGTCCTGCTCAAAGTTGTAGTGGCCAAAGAATACAATTGTTATGGACTTGCGTATGTGTTTGTTGGCATTCCTTGCTTTGTCCTTTGGCGAAAGCTTTGCTCCATGCATCGCATCCGCCTTTGGCTTCGTCTCGCTGCCCGCACCACCCCCAAGGGCTCGGGTGATGCGTCGCCAGAGCAGCGAGTTCCATGTGTAATACAACAGTATCAGATTGACAATAATAAAACCGAAAAGCAGCAATTTAACCAAGCGCAATCGGAATATTTTCATCTTATTGCTGGATGAGTTCTTTGGGGAGCTGTCTTGGATGCTGGCGAGGACTGATGACTGAACTAAACAGGTTGCACTTGTAGCTATATCTAGTATCTAGTATCTATTGGATCTACGTCGCTAATTTCGTTGGCCATGCAGCCTAGCGACAGCAAAGCAATTCTCTCGTATTCACTTTTATGTATTTTTTCAATTGGAAACACATTTCATTTAATATTTTCTCACTTTTGTTTTTGTTCAGTTTCCCTTTTCGCCTTCAGCTTTGCAAAGATATTTTTCTAATGTGAGCAAAGCTTTTACAACGCACAAACAGCTGATTCTCTGCAGGGGTTGGCCAACCAGACCGGTTGGTTACCGAGCTAAAATTCCGTTAAACATATCCTTGCATCAGGCTTTCGAAGCGAGCTTTCGCAAAACATACCCTTAACTTTTGTATCCCTTAAACTTGCAGGGAGGCGACGCCAGAAGTTTACAATTTAATTTCAATTTGAGGGATTTCAATTTATACGAAAATTTAATCGATATTTTACGGTTTTAAATATAATTTATAGTTTTTCGTTTTGGTAATTAAAATTCCTATCGCCGATTTTGTACTCTCAAAAATTTTGAGATTTTGCTATTATAAGAAATTAGAAAAAAGTAAGAAATACAAGAGTACAACAAACAAATTTTAATATGCTCAAAATAACACAAATACATAGCTTGTAAAAACTAAAATACAATCGAAAATAGTTTATGTATATATATAAAATCAATTTACTTTTGTTTACAGTTTAAGTACTCTTCAGCTAATACTTTTATTAAATTGATGAACTTAATACATAAATATAAAGGGATACAAAGCTATTAATTATTTTAAAAATACATAAGATAATATTATGGTAAACAAACATAGACTATACGTATATATATACCCTATATAAGCATACAAATTTCATGCATATTAATATGCGTTACAAAATAGCCACAGCAACACTTATACACATAATATAAATACATATTTGAATACATAAAAACATCGAATAATATATTTCAAAGAGTGAGGATCAACTTTGCGAAGATCTCAGATCAGATTGTTGCGATTATTAAATGTGTGTGGAATGCTTATAGAGAAGGATGCATAGTTGTGCTATTTTTAATGGGGGAATCATTCTATATTTAGTTTGTTCAAAATTTGTGCGCTTAGCTTTCATAAATATCACAGCGCTTTTAATGGTTGACTATTTAAAATACTTTGATCTTTTTCAGGTAACTTTAACTATTTTAAGAAGTTGATCAAATAGAAAATCAAAAATAAATTGAGCAACTAATTGGCTATATTTAATTCGATAGCCATTAATCATTAATAGACAGAGATCAAGCTGGATTTGTACTTGGCATACTTTGGTTGGCACTTAAAGGACATTCGGCGGAAAGTTCCCCTCACTTCCCCATGCCGGCAAAAAGCAGGGGAAAAGGCACCTCATCGTTGGTTATTTGCGGCGGAGTTGGAGCACGTGCCTCCGCCTCGGTGGTGCTATTTAGCCAGTAGGTGGTCACCGTACCCTTGCCCTTGAGCTCCACATCGCCCCTGTGCTCCAATTGAAATGTGCCAAACTTGTCCAAGATGGCCTTGGTGGCCGATGAAACATGAATCTTGCCAGCTATGAAAACAAATCAAATCAAATCAAATTATGCATATTATTATAGTGGTGACATACGCATTCCGGTTGTCTCCAAACGTGAAGCGGTGTTTACTGTATCCCCAAAGAGACAATAATGTGGCATCTTCTTGCCGACGACGCCGGCACAGACGGAGCCCGAATGCATTCCAATCCGTATCTGTATTTTGTAATCGGGCTTGTGTCTCAGATTAAAGGAGCACACAGCCTGTAGGATGTCCAGGGCCATCAAAGCGATTTCCCGGGCATGCTTATCGCCATTGGGTTCCGGGAGACCAGAGACCACCAGATAGGCATCGCCAATGGTTTCCACCTAACAAAAAGATAAATATATGGATATATTAGAAGAGTTATCGCTTTAAATCACGTCCAATCTTAATCCACCTTGTACACGTCGTAGAAGCCAATGATGCGATCGAAGGTGCTATAGAGATCATTGAGAAAATTGACCACATCCATGGGCGTACTGCGAGCACAGAGCTCGGTGAAGCCAACAATATCGCTAAAATAGATAGTCACGCTGCTGAACTCCTCGGGCTCCACCAGATCTCCTGCCATTAGCTGTTGAGCGACGGGACGTGGCAGTATCTGATATAACAACTCCTCGGTGCGCTGCTTCTCCAAACTGAGCTGACGGGTCTTCTCCTCCACGAGCGTCTCCAAGTTGTTGGCATAGTGTTCCATGCGATTCAGCAGATCGTCCATTAGATTCTCACAAAAGCCTCTGAAAAAAACAGAACAGAGTTCATTTAATATTGATCTATCTTATTATAATATAATATAAATAATAAATAATAAATATAAACTCAACTTTGAAATAAGACAAAAGACGATGCCAATTTGTTCGATCAATTCAAATTCCTAGATCACCTACTTCATAATGGTGCGTATGTTGCTTCTTATTATGGAGAATGCTGGACGTTCCTCCTGGTTGTCAGCCCAGCACTTTTCCATTAGCACTAGGAGATCCGGTGGGCATTCCCTCTCCCGTATGAGTGGTCGAAATGGGGGATACTCGCACTGGCGCACCTTATGCAGAATGGTGTGCACATCCATGCCCTGTTGTCGTGCCTCCTGATAGGGTCCACCTCGATTAACAATCTCCTCCAAAATAATGCCAAAGGAGTAAACGTCGCCGCGTTGCGTCGCCGGACAGCCGGGAATCGAGGTCATCGGCAGCAGCTCGGGGGCTATCCACAGCAGCTCTGAAATATAAACATCAATATAAAGGTTAAGGGAACACTCGCACAGAAAGACAAATTTCTCTAAGTGCATTTAAGGAATTTTCAAGAGTTGTGGCAGTGATCTTACTGGTATAATAGTTCTGATCGCGCACAAAATCCGAGGGTGTGGTTAGCGTGTTCAATCCAAAGTCGGAGATCTTCAGAACGAATCGTCCATCGATGAGACAATTGCAGGAGCGGAGTTTACCATGGGCGACGACATCGCTGTTGTGCAGATAACTCATGCCCTTGACAATGTCGTGTATCAGCGACATCCGAAAGTTCCAATCCAGCTCAATGGCCTCATTCTCGAGTACATCCTTCAGGCTGCCCCTCGAGCAGTATTCCGTGAGGATGAGGACAGTGGGTCGCGGCAAATCGATGCAGGCACCCACAAATCGCACTGTATTCTCGTGGCTCACATCGCGGGCCTGCTTGATCTCCCAGAGCAGCGTTGAGGTCACCTCCACCTTCTTGACATTCACCTTCTTGATGGCCACCCGTTCGCCCTTGAATTGTCCAATCGTTGTGTAGACTTGAGGCGGCAGCGATGCAAAGCTTGCAATCGAAGCTCTGCCCGAATGTATGCCAAACTGCTGCAGTGATATATTCTCCACATCCAGGCGCTGGAGTCCACCCTTCGAGCCAAACATGCCACCCATTTCGATCAGGACATCTTCGGGTCGCACTCTCCAGGACATATTGTGCAGCTCCTTGCTGAGCTTCATTTGTCTGGCGCAGAAGATAAACAATGATGATTATTTTGTTTTTCATTCAACATTTGAGCTCTTTTAAAATTCATTTTTACTCACTTTTGCAGCAGACAAATGACCAGGAGCACAAGACCCAAAAACAAAGCCAGTCCAAAAACCGAATACATAATTGTCGTCCCTACAACAGGACACTGATCAATATTTCGATAACAATGAATTAATGGTGTAGCTTACCATTACCATGACAGCCTGGAGCATTGCCCAGAAAACCGCAGGGTGGCACATCTGGTGGCGGTCCCTCCCAGCCACCCGGCCAATGTATCTTCTTGCCATGCGCAGCAGCATATTTCCTGCAAATCCCATAAACTAATGAAGGAATTGTATTTATTTAAATCACTAAAAGCAACACACTTGTGGAGACCGTAGTAGTGAGCAACCACTGAGAATTTGCCATTGATGGGATCCAAATCGAGAATCGAGTAATCTGCATCGCGGTCCCCATTGTTATCGATGCGAACCTGTCCCGTTATCCCTTCGAAAGTGCGATTCCACATCCGTCGAGTGATGGTCAACCCATCGCGTAAGTCACCGCCCTCGGTTAGAGTCTCATTCAGCGCCATGCCGAGCAGAAAGACACCATCGTAGAAGGCACCAATAAAGAAATTGACCTCCTCACCCTCGACAAACGTATAATTATACTCGGACAGGGCAATGCCCCGGACTTTATCCGCAAAGTCCTGATAGGTGGGACTCGTCGGCTGTAGCAGGGAGACACGCAACAGTGCCTCATATGCCTTGCGGGCACGCATATCATTCTCATCGCCCAACTCCCAATCCTTGTCGCCCCAGTAGGCGCTCTGAAAGATCTCCACATCGAGGAACACCCACTCCCCGTTCGTCATACCCAAACTGTGTGCGGCGAGCATAAATTTCCGTACGAGAACACCTCGCACAGACAAGATGACCACTGTAATTAAATACGTTGTATATATTGAACATATATAAGAAATAAATATGTATTTATTTGTATAATTACCACGCGCATACATGCTCGCATCCCTGAGATAGTTCTCATAGATCTCCTCCTCGTTGCCGTTCAGTTCGCGCACAAAACTCAAGAGTCCCTCCTGCAGCAGGCCGTATTCCAGATTCTTGCCCACGGTCAACGAGTACAGCTCGGAGCGATCGACGAGCAGCGCCACATGCTTCCACTTGAACTGACGGAAAACGCTGGCAAAGACCAGCTTCAGACGACACTGACAGTAGGACATTCGCGTCAATGTCGGATACTTGGATTTATCCTTGAACATGCCCTACAATTCAGTTATTGATAAGGCAAAGTATAAGCTACAAATTACCATGGACATTAATGTGGCCAAAACATTAAATTCTAACAAAACAAAAAGCCTCTAGATGAACTTCTAGTCGAGATGTTCTTGTCATTAACTAATTAATTAACTAAGTAATTAACTAAGTAATTAATATAGTTGTGTGTAAGTTCACCTACCGAACCCTCGTTCTTCCACTTGTGTATTCTGCCCAGGATGCCCGAGGTGACAGTCACTTCGCCCTCGGATGAAGGTGGCTTTGTGGGAAATGAAGAGATTGAGATATGTTTATGCAATGATTCAACGTTAAATGAGCACTCTTTGTGGCGACTACCAAAGCTGCTTAAAGTCGTGTTTAATTGTTAAGGGTCGCAAGCAGTTTGGCTGAAGGAGGGTCGATGGATTTGTTACCAAGCGGAGCACATAATTGAAAGCCACTTGCTGTGCAGTTTGCTCGAGGAATACGTGCTGGAATGACAAACCGCAGGCAGGATTGCCTCACACACACACACACACTGATCCAGATACTCACCTGATCTCCCATTCCCGTTATAATGGGCGTGTTCCAATAGGCGGCCAAGCGGGCAACCGGCTCCAGAGCAAATGCGCACGCGGGTCCTATGAACGCGATGACATCGTCCTTGAAATGCATATCCGCTGCCAGTCCGGGCGCCTTGGCTCCCGAGCAAGATGGGTAACTATCACGGAGTGGAGTGCAGTGGAGTGACGAGGAGGCAGTAGGCAAAGGCAAAAAGGTAATCGTTTAAGACTGGTTAGCAAAGCGCGCGTGGGAAAAGATACAAACCATTTTGTGTGGAAAACATGCATTGCAAACAGCTGGGGGTTGGCAATGGCAATGGGAATGGGAATGGGGCTGGGGCTGGGGATTAGGAGCAGAGTGCGCCCATGAAATTCGAGTAATTAACTCGACTCGTGCCGCACGCAACAAGCTGAGAGTGTTTGTACCTTGGAGTGCACTCGGAAAAAAATGAAAAAGACTCAAAAACGTAGAAAATCTCTGCTTTTCAGCAACAAAAAATGTTGTTAAATTAATTTCTACTAAATTTAAATAAGATACAACAATTCCATAAACATTTTTTATTTTTATGAATGTTTGAAAGAAAGTGTTTTTAATTTTCAAAAAATAAAACAATGTATTTTAGAAAAATGTTAAAAGAAAAATAACGTCTAATAAAAAATGATGTTTGAAAAAGTAAAAAAAAACGACGAAGAAATTCATAACATAACTTAAAAAACAATAAAATTATGTATAATAAACCAAGATTAATTTCCGTAATTAATGCTCTCGAGCAATGTATCTTTTTTTTGTGAGTGTAGAGCGCATTGGGAGGCGGAGAAAGGCTCAAAAGTCATTGATGGAGCACAAGTTCAATTCACGCAAAGCGAGAAAATGAGGACTGGAGTCAACGATGAAAGCAGCCATCCAGCACTCACCTGGCCTTCTTCTTGACCAGCCTGACATTATGTGGAGCGAGAAATTTTTTGTTAATCTGATCCAAGGCCAAATCGACAGCAGGTCCGCAACGTTCCAGATCAAAAGGTGAATCTGAAGCGCAAGAAAAACAGATTCCGGTTGCTGTCTCCGATTGGTTCCCCCAAAAACTGACAGAGTTCACTCACCCAAATGGGAGGCCATTAGGACGCCAACATTGTAGACACGCATCCTGCTAATGTCGCCTTCGTTGAGGGAGCCTTTTTGATTTTTGGACTCTCGGATGCGCTCAAAGACGTTTATATCGATGTTTTCACTGGCATTACTGGATCGAGCCTGATACATAACGCTATCTATGTTTGGTTCCCTTGGTTCCTCCCACGACTCTATGCCGCTACCCAATGCATGGGGCATCAGTGTAGTCAGATATATAATCTGTTTAATCCACAACATATTGTACATCAAGCTATTCAAAATGCGTTTAAAGAGAGTACATTAAATTTCCGAAATAAAAGATACACTTAGCTGAATTGTGCTTGAATCAATGGAAATAATTTCAAGTTTGAATATCTAAAGACTTTAATATGTAGATGCAAAGAAGTCGCTTACAAATTATATCACTTATAATTATATAACTGAAGACTGCAATGATTTGAGTTTTTTGAAAGTCCTTAAGCATCACTCAAACATGATTAAAAACTTTCTGAATTTACTTCTTAGCAACGAAATTCAAAAGTATGCTTAAATTCAAAGTAAAACAATAATTGTATGTATTCGACTAATTCACTTTAATGCGAAATTAATTCAAATAACACTTACACAAAGATAATGAGGCGCATCTAATTTTTTCGAGCGGCTGCTTTAAAATGTTTCCGAAACTTTTGCCACTTTAAAGAAGGGGGTTGTATTCAAGGACCGTAATCCTTTATTTCTTTTGTCAATAATTGAACTTTTCAGCTTTGCACTAAGTATTCCAAGTCACTTCTGATGAAATGCAACAGGTTCCACTTTAAATGAAGAAACTATTCCAGATTTCAGATGGTTATTGCTTTAAAATGTTTCCGAAACGTTTGCTACTTTAATGGTGGATAGTGCACAGGGGCCGCAATCCTTTAAAGATATGGTGAATAATTGAACTATTCAATTTGCATTAAATTTTCAAAGTCAATTCTAATGAAATGCAACAGGTTCCACTTTAAATAAAGAAAATATTCCAAGGCAAGGATTTGACTTATTCCGAGCAAAGTGTTCACCGAACATTGAAAGGCGCGTTTAACGAATGAGACCAGAGGCAAATGCTTGGACTCTTTATATAGGGACCACTACTCGGGGTGGCAGCAGGAGGAGGAGGAGGCGCAGGACACTCGTGGAAAGCATCCCAAGCCGAGACAAGGCAGCCAATGGCTGGCATTCGTTTCGGTTCGGCTAAATCGTCAGTGGGTGGCGCCACAGAAACTGAATTTCGGTGCCGGCCATCGTCAATTTAAATGCGTAAGTTGAAGGCTGCCACCAGAAGACGCAATGTCAGCCAACAACAGACACTTGGGCAACTGTTGCTTTTTTGTTGTTGTAATGCTCCATTTGAATTTAAACTGTTTGCCAGTCGAAAGGAGCAACAGTCGGGCAACAAAAAACTTGTGTCGCGTGCCACCAACAATTAAAGCGTCTCGATGTTGCACGCTGCGCGTCTCCAGCGTCCAAGCAATAATCGTGTCTGCTTCAGCTGTGTTTATTGCCCAGTGAATCCTGTGCTTCTGCCTAGTCTGGCTGGCAGTTTAGAAACTCACCATGATTTAATGTTGAAAACCAGAACAGAATAAATATATATATACTTTATTATAATTTAAGAAACCACATCCAGAATATCACTGTGTAACCCTATTTAAAAAATGTTCTAAAATTTGGAAATATTAATATTATTATCATATTTTATTCTATAATATGTACATTATTATTATATTTTAATTATTTAATTTGTAGTATTTTAATTATTTATATACTAATAAACCCATAATCAATTTAGAGCATTAACGGCATTTTCAATTGCCAAACAATTCAAATTACAAGCACAAATATCGTTCGAATGACCAGACTTACAGCATACAAAGTAGTCGATACTTATTCGTGTCCATTTATCATTTATCATTTATGGGACCACCAATCGCACGTTGCATCGCATTTTTCTTCAACTAGTGAATGCAAATATATCGATAGCTGCTCTAACAAACATAAGCCTGAGCAAGGCTGACAACTCTGATCGGGAATGACAAGTACAATTTGCAGGGAAAACATTCGACGCCGCAATTTTGCTTGATTTTCACAAAAAATACGTAAATTCTAAAACTAAAACAAAATGGTAAGTTCACTTAAGTGGGCAAATAAATAAAAGTATGTGTAGTGCAGGCAGTTCAATTGAAACAAACACACACTTATATATAATTAACTAGCATGTGCAATTTGCTTAATCACGGCCACTATTTGATTTTTTGGTGCTTCAATTTTTCATTTTTAGGCGCGTCGCTATGATTCTCGCACCACGATCTTTTCGCCGGAGGGTCGTCTGTATCAGGTGGAGTACGCCATGGAGGCGATATCGCATGCCGGCACATGCCTCGGCATCCTCGCCGAAGATGGCATTGTGCTTGCCGCCGAATGCCGCAGCACAAACAAATTGTTGGACAATGCGATCCCATCCGAGAAAATCTACAAATTAAATGAGTAAGACTTGAAAAATCCGTAATTCGCATATTTATTGCTAATTTAAATTCAAAGGAATATGGTCTGCTCTGTGGCTGGGATTACTTCGGATGCGAATGTGCTGACGTCGGAGCTGCGTTTGATTGCCCAACGCTATCAGTTCAGCTATGGCGAGGTGATTCCCTGTGAGCAGCTCGTCTCGCATCTGTGCGACATCAAGCAGGCCTACACCCAGTACGGTGGCAAGCGTCCCTTTGGCGTCTCGCTGCTGTACATGGGCTGGGACAGCAAGTATGGCTATCAGCTGTATCAGTCCGATCCCAGCGGCAACTATGGCGGCTGGAAGGCCACCTGTATTGGCAATAATTTTGGCGCCGCCATTTCCATGCTGAAACAGGAGTTGGCCGATAAGGATAACATTAAGTTGGAAGAGGCGAAGGATTTGGCTGTCAAGGTGCTGAGCAAGACATTGGATACCACAAAACTAACGCCGGAGAAGGTGGAAATGGCTACGTTGCAGCGCATCAACAATGCTACCGTTTACAATGTCCTCGAAAAATCGGATGTGGAGAAGCTAATTGTGAAATACAATAAGTTGGAGGCGGAGGCAGAGGCGGCTAAGAAGGAGAAGCAGGCCCAGCAGTCTAAATCATCCTAAGCATTCTTCATTACTCTCTTATCCTTGGTACATATTTTATTTGTAATTCTAATGGCAAACTGAGTTCATTTTGTAAGTGAAATAAAATTTCAAAATTATGGGATAGAAAATGCAATTTAAAAGCCAATCACGATATTACTGTGCCGATGTGGCAATTCGAGCGAGTTGGCAGCTCTTGTCGCAAGAAATGCGCTAAATATTACCCTTTTATTGTATGCACCAAAAAAATAAAAAAAAATACCGTACAAAACATTTTGTGGAAATTCCGTCGCTTTTTGCAGTTTTCGCTCCCAAAAAAAGTTAAATATATTTGTAAAATTAGTAAATAATCGGTTTCCCATGACGGAATAATACGCGTCTAGATTACGCGCATCGGAAAACCAATAAAAGCAAACGCATAGCCATTTTTCCTACGCAGCAGATCATCATTGAGCGCGCGTCTGTATGAGCGCGTGTGAGACAGTGTGCGTGCGTGCGTGCGTCTGTATGTGTGCGTGTGTGGATGTATGTGTGTGTGTGTGTGCGTGCGTGTGCCACAGAAAGTGGCAATCAGGCAAGCAGCAGCAATAGTTAAGTGTACATATATACATATATATATATATAGAAAGAGAGAGAAATATTCGTAAATCATTTGATATTTGTATAGATTTATGCAATAATAAAATGTGCATGTGAAATATGTGAATCTGTGAAACCAATGGCAATATCTCAATGTTGTCAATACAGTGAAAAGTTGTGTAGAAGCAGCTGCAGCAGCGACGACATCCGCAGTAGCCGTCAGCGTTAACAACGTATAAAAAGCCAAAAGAAAATGAGGAAAATGAAATAACATCAAAGAAAAAAAGGAAAAAAAGAGCTGCGCTGTAGCGAGCAAGTAGAAGAAACGCGAAACACAAGCAAAGAAAAATCGAAATAATAAAATACACACATACGTACGTGTACGTGTACGTGTGCTGTATATATGTAGAAATTGCGCTTGTATGCGCGCTGCAAGTGTATATGTGTGTCTGTGTGCAGTGTATGTGTGTGTAAGTGAAACGTATAAATAAAATTCAGCCAAATGCAGAAACCAACAACAAAATGGATAACAAAACTACACAGTTGGATTTTAAATTACTGGTAATTAAATAATGTTTCCTATTAAATGCCCTGACCCTCCACCTCCCCGTGCACCGACTACTTAAATAAGTACATTTAGCCATACATCCACACACAGACACATGTTTGTTTGTATATGTAAGTCTACATTCCGTGCGACTATCAAATGAGAGAGTGGCAAAACAACGTGTAATGCGTAGGCAAAGAAGAGAGCGGGAGCGGAGCGCACATAGAGCAGCCAGCCGAAAGCAGAGAGAGAGAGAGGGAGAGATAATAAATAAAGTGAAGTACAGTGTGCACTAGCCGCTTATATTAAACAGTATTGTATTTAAATAATTAATTATTGTCATGTTAAATTAAAAATATGTAGTTTTTTATATATTTTTTCAAATGATGATCAATTAGTTTGGATTGTAAATATTTATAAATATTGGCAGGTTTCTTAACTAAGAGATCAGTGACCGTAAATATAAATAAAACATGAATCGTGATCCCTATTTTGTGTGATTCCAGAGGTCAATACTTATTATTTGGTATTTTAGCCCTGCTTTCGAGATTGGGTTGTCTTATTATTTAAAAAAGTTTCATTTAACCTTCTCGATGTTCCCTTTCCGTTTCTCGTCTCTCAATCGGTTCTTCTTGCACAATACCAACACACACACACATAGAGACATTTTGTTTGCGTTTGTGTATGAAGAACTTCCGCAGAGTGTGGCGCGCCCTTGTCCCCCTCTACATCGCCCCTTCCCACTCCCAGCCACCCACCTACTAACCCATAGCACTCCCTTTCCTCATTGCCTCATTGCCCCAACCCGTGCCACACATAATAGCATTCTTCTCTTCTATTTTCTATTTTTCTTTTTTCTAAAATGAATTGTAGTTTTGTTTCCCCCACTCCTCCCCTGCCCTTCCTTAATCCATAGAAGCCAGTCAGTTTTAGGTTTTAGTTCTCCCACTTTCGACCCATTTATTCCTTATTATTGTTGTTGTTGTGGGGCTGACTATTATTCACTTTTGTTTTGTTTTCCTCGTCGTTTTGAGAAAATATTTATTTTTATTTTTATTAGTTTATAACCACATTACATTACTTGAACACACACACAAACATACACATACACATACACACACACATAGCAAGCAATCTTATGCTTAATATGAACAATGACATTTACATACTATTAAATATGTATGTATGTATGTGTGTATGTTTGTTTGTATCTATGTATGTGTACACAAATACTACGAATACTACGAAATTCAACTTGTGCGCGCCACTCTGACTACAAATACAATAAAAACAACAAAACAGCGAGAGCAGCGGCAGAGAGAGAGAGAGAGAGTGCATGAATTTGATTGTGTTTGTGTTTCTGTTTTGTGTTTGTGTTTGTGTAAGGGGGAGAGCGAATGGACGAGCAAAGCACAAGTAAAAAATTGTAAACAGCGTGCACAGTGGTACAATAACAGGCTTCTAGCCTCTTTTTTCATTTTCTGTTCTTGTTGGAATGCACTTGAAGAAGAGACTTGTGTTTCTCTTTCTGAGGAGAGCGAAATCGCCAATTGGGGACTCCCGAAAACCCATTAAACTAAGTAGAAGACCAGTGTCGGGGAATAGAAATCCATTGCAGTTTGTTGTTGTTGTTTTTTTCATTAATTGAGCTTGCCAATTAAAACTTTTATCGCTTCTAATTGAGTTTACTTCGTCGTAAAGGAAAGAGCATTTTTTCGGCTTGTTTCTTGTTTAACAGTAAAACTATATTTGAACAACTATTAGCAAATACAAAAAAAATATATATAAAGTATAAGTTTTACTTAAAATCTTAATCTTAAATATCGCAATTATTTTACGCTGTTTTCTTTGTTGATTTATGATAAATAGTTTGGGACATTTAAACTACGCTCCACTGTATCTACACACATATACATGCATGCATTCGAATGTGTGTGTGTTGCTAGTTTTGTTTCGCTTTGCGCCAATTTCATTAATAAAGGAGGACAACGTAAATGCTATTTTTATTTGATTAGTAAAACTACGTAACTACATACATATATATATAAATAGACATATATATATATATATGTATATGTATATGTATATGTATATGTGTATGTCAGCTTAAATGCATGACTGTGTGTGTGTTGGTACACGTTGTGCATGAGCGCAAAATGTAAAACATAAGTTTTTGCTAAAAATGCAGCCGCTATTCTTGCCCCACTTCAGCTACAGCTGCAACGTTTACAGTTTGGCAACCTAAATAAGCATGCGCTATGTATGTAAACAAATACACCTCTAAGTATGTATATCTGTATGTGAGTGTGCTGTCACTCTCTTTCTATTGTATCTCTCTTCCCCTGTTGCGTTGCCGTTTTTGTGTTTGTGCGTATGTTGAACAGATATATAACAATTTATTAAAATGAACTAGCAGATAATGAAGAAGAAGCAGCAGCAGCTAAGTCCAATAAATCAAGACCAAATACATTGTATTAAAAATTAAACGTGTACATAAAAACAATTGGTTATTACATACCCTAATATGAATTATTTAATGTTTACTGTAATTCATGTTTTGTTCTCTCAGTGTAGTTAGATTTACGTATGCACATACGGTAAATCCCATTCTTTACAACGTATCTTGATAAATGACCGGCACCCACCCCCATTCCCCCCTCCATCCCACACACACACACACACCCGATAAAAGCTAAAATTTAGTTTCGTAGCAAATGCCAGTGCTTTGAGCTTCGTGTTACTACTTAAATGCGATAAAAGGAGGAAACAAAGATCGAAAGGCCCATAAATTTTGTGTAAGACAAAAGAACACAAACAAAAATTTCTGTACATGTTTCTTTTGTTGTTGTGTCGCATAGAGATTTTAAGCCTTTGTGCCTATGTTCAAATATTTGTACATACATACATATATTTTAATGTATGTGTATACTAAATATACATGCACTAACACATACTCGTGCACTCTCACTACATATCTTTTGTAGTTGCTGTGCTCAATTGGATTCAAAGTTATTTAAAGAACTTTTTACATGCAAATTTTTTTTATTTTTGTATTTTAAGAAAAGAATCCCTTGTTAGCTAAAGTAATTAAATTTCAAGCTATTCACAGTAACAGGTATTTAAAAATAGATATTAGTCAAACTAAAATCGAAGAACCGGTTTAAATTGCATATAAATGTGTTTTTTAATTATTAAATATTTTTCTTAATCCTTGTCTCTCGCTCTCTTTGTCGCTCTCTTTTCCTCTGTTTAAGATGCATATTGTTAAGCACATAGCAACACTGTAATGCGTACTCAAACGCACGTGGACAAATTAAAATTTGGCAACACTGTCCAAATGTCCAATACGAGCACAATGCAAAGAGAGAGAGAGAGAGAGAGAATATTGCCACCCCGACAGAAATATTTTATTAATTCCTAATTAAAACATTTCAGAAGCAGTTATTCCATTTTTTGCTTGTTCTTTTAATGCTGCTTAAATAATAAACACAACGGGGCTTTGGGAAAAATAAACATTTGACGAGGCAATAAATAATAAATAAGTTGTTTTACAGCTAAACATACAAAAATACACATATCTACATAGTTTAAATATTCCTTCATTTTAAATTAAACTCGATTCCTTTTTTTCTGAACTCGCTCGTAATTAGTTCTCGCAATTTGATAAACATCGAATTAATTTAATACTGCTGCTAAAATAATATGTATTTAAAAATTGCCAGCGGGGCTCCGAGTTGTGTTGCTCAGTGCCGTTGTCCCCATCCCGTTCAAACCTCCATCTTCTCAGTTTGCCGCTCACTTACTCTCCCTCTAGCCCCATACACACATATATATATATATATATATATTTCATGCCTTCTCTTTCTCCCTCGCTCTCTCAAAACAAATGTCAGCCAGTGGGTGGGTTGTGGGAGAGCAATTTAGAGAGCGCCATCATGTTTTTACAACTACAACTACAATAATTTGTTGACTCGCAGCTTTAACGCACGCATACACACACACACACACACACACACACACACAGACTCACATAAATATAAACATACGCCGCACACATACATACATACAATGTGTACATAATATACACAGAGAAGAGATGGCAACAATGTGGAATGGGGAAAAAGTAGCACAAATTGTGCGCTGTTTTAATTTCTTTGCTTCCCCTTTTCGTTGCTGCCATCGACGCTGGCAGCGAGCTATTTTTTTTATTTTTATTATTATTGTATATGTATGTGTATATGTGTGTCTGTATATATGTAGTCTGTTTTTATTTTTCCTGCTATTTTTTATACACGTTTTGCCTTTGCCATCTTCCTTTTCGCTATGCTGTTGTTGTGCTGTGCGCTAATCGTTTGCGTTGGCAGCGCTGTTGATGTCGCTGTCGCCGCGCTGTCTGCTGACGGGTTTCACTGAAGTCGACGCTGACGTCGACTGAAGCTGAGCTGAGCAGAGCGCGCGCTCTTCCCGCTCTAATTGCATTAAATTGTTTGGAAAATCATAATCAGTAATTGCATTTAATGACAGTTTTTTGAGAGAACATGTGTATATGCGCGTGTGTGTGTGTGTGTTTTATCTCTGTTCAATTTAATTGGAATGAAAAACAAACATATATTAAATTACATTACATAAGTAAATGCACATAATTACTTGATTTAATTGGAGCGTTTAATTAATTTGACCACGTGGCAAAGCTATAGCTCTCTTAGTTATCATCCTCATTCGTTGTGGTAACAAATTGGGGCAATCTAGCGGAAGTTGGTCATTTTTTTCAACGCGAAATTGTAATTAACATTTAATTGAGATGGTCAACAAGCTGCCGCACCTGGAAATCTGCCCGAGTCACTATTGAAATAAAAGAGAAAAAACTATCAATTCACATTTGAAATAACTGGTTAACATTCACATAGAGTTCAAGTATCTTGTGGACATATATTTGATTATACATATATATATATATATATATATTTATATACATTAATTCCCGCTTTAAAGACAGTCAGAAAATCGATACGAAAAAACCAGTTTAGTCGATGGTGTCACGGAAATCTCTTTCAAACCAAATTCCAACCCAATTCCAATTCTTATTCGCATTCACAGTTAGATTATAAATCTGACTTATTCTATTTAGAAATTCTAGTAAATTATCTAAAAGAAATTTTTGATTAAATTTGGAAAGAGTTTATAATATGAACAGGATGATGAAAATGATTTGATTAAATATCTAAAATTCAATTGCATTTATAATCTAATCTTTTTTTGGCGATTTCCTAAACGAATAGAAAAGTCTATTTTAATGTGACACCTACTTTTATTTATGCTGTAGCAAATTAAGCTGCATTTTAAACATGACTCATATTCGGATTTATGTCTAAACAAAATTAAAAATCGAATGGAAAAGCCCCCGAACAAAACTGGATTTCCCTAACAACTTTAACACTGGCTAACACAATATTCGTTTCTTATCTTTGCAGGTGGATCAGTCAGTGAATCTACTGGACAGTCTGAACGCAGCGTCGCGGTGCGATGCAATTAAGTTTCTGCTGCAAACGCTTAAGTGCAAATATCCAGAGACCTGCGACAGAGTCGTCAGGAGTCTGTACGTTAACAGTAGTCACAACAAGCCGACGACTGACAATGGCGCCGGTGCGGAGATGGAGGTGGATGAGGAGCAGAAGGAGAAGGTCGGTGTGCAGCTAGCGAAGAGCGAACAGTTGCAGCTGCTGCTTGCTGCCACCGCCATGAAGAAGGAGAAGACGGAACCGGGCACTGGAATCGGGGTTGTGAAAATCAAGCTAGAGAACGAGGATGAAGCATCCGCGATCGATTTAAATCAAAACTTTGAGAAAATTCTCTGCAAGGAGGAGTTTATGTGCCTCGACGAGGAGGATGATTTCGTCGATAATGATGTGGCCGATGCTGATGCTGATGACGATGCCGACGCGGATGTCGACACCGAAGAGAACTCATCTTCCATTGGTAAACATGGACTGCATCACTATCATCGCAACAACAATGTGAATGCCGGAATTGACGGACGACGAGATGCCGGCCAAGCTCTGCTAAACACCAGTGATGATCCACTCGATCTGATACACACGGTGAAGCGAAGTTATGCGGCGACATTCGCTGATGATGACGAAGACGACGATGACGAGGAGGAGCACGAGCAGGCGGCGGAGCACGAGGCGGATGAGCTGCTCTCGGTGCGACGTCAACAAAAGCTAGCGAAACGAAAGCGCAGCAACAACAGCAATCACATTAGCAACAGTAGCTGCAGCAGCAACAGCAGCAATATCATCTCACCATCTGTCCACCTGCTGTCCACACGTTCCACACGTCTTGGCGATGGCTATGTGTTCCACGAGGACAACCAATACACTTTGCGCTATCATCACAGCAGCGGCGAGTTCAGCGAACGGGCATTCAAGGCACAGTTTCGCCTGCTGTTGCGTCTGGCACTGAGTCAGCATCACAAGCCGTTCCTTAAGCAGTTCTATGAGAATTTTGTGATCACCGGCCGGTTGCTGGGCACCACGCCCTCGACACGGGTGCTAAAGGAGCTCCGCGAACAGCGCCTGGATGAGTGGCGACGGCAACGTGAACGCAAACTGTTGGCGAAAACTGTTGCCGAGGCAGCTGCAGCTGCAGCAGCAGAGGAAGCGGCCGCAGCAGCAGCAGCAAAGGAAACGGCAGCAGCAACAGTTGCTGCCCGTCTAGCGCTGGAACAGCAGCAGGAGCAGCAGCAGCAGCAGCTGCTGGAGCTGGAAAAGCAAAAGCACAGCCAGCATCAGCAGCAGCAGCAGCAGTTGGAACAGCAATTGGATGTGGCAGTGTCACCGTTGCAACTGCAGCCAGATCACCAGCTGAGATCCATTTCGTTTGGTGACTCAGAGCTGGAGTCGGAAACGGAATCGCAGCTATCGTCAGCGGCGCAGGAGATTATGAAGTTTGAGGAGTTCATTGATGATGGTGTAGGCGCAGGTCGTCTCATCGATGGGCTCGAAATGGAGCCGGAAATAGATGAGATGATGCTGGCGGGTGCCGGTGGCAGCGGCGGCGACGTCGGTGACGGCGCCGGCAGTGGATTGGGCAGCGTAACGGGCACCTGCAGCGGCAGCGGGAACAGCAATAGCAACAGCAGCGCCGTTCATGACAACGGCATCGCCTCCCTCCTCATGGACACCAGCCATGGGCAGCAGCTTCATTCGCACCATCTGTAAGTTTAACCCACTGAAATGAACATTTAAGCACCCAAAGAGTTCTCTAGTCGACGATTCCATTTTTTTATTTATAATTAATTTCCTCAAGTAAATTATGTATTTTGTGTACACTCAGAAAAAAGAACACGCTAATTTGTAGTAAATCATTAGACCTAGTTAAATGATATCCTGCGTAGAACGCTCAACTAGAGAACATTAGCTTAATTGTTTATTTTATTAGATTGAAGAATTCAATTATACAAATATTTGACATTTAAATCAACAGCAGCAGCAACAGCAGCAGTAGTGGTGGAAATCTTGTGATCAATGGCCTTACGTCAAGCAATATGCACAGCAACAACATTAATTGTAACAAGAGCAACAATGCGCTCAATCCACAGCAGCAACTGGCGCCTGACCATCCCTCGAAGCAGTCCGGGCCGCATACGGATCGGGATCGGGAACGGGATCATCAGGCGCAGATGCAGCCGCAATCGCAACAATTATCGATGCCACCAATGAGGAGCGGATATGGCATCGATGGCGTTGCGATGTCGGCGACAACACAGCTGATGGCTGGCACTGAGATTCAGCTGCAGAACGAATCGCAGAACCAGACTCAGAATCAGAACCAGAATCATTATAATTCAAGCAATAATCCGCTCTCAATGCCGCCCATCATTGAGCAAATGATGCAAATGCAAATGCATCAGCAGCAGCAGCAGCAACAGAGCCCATTTCCCCAGCATCAGCATGCCCAGCTGATGAACAATCGTCAGTCGCATCTGCATCCGCATCCGCATCCACATCCACATCCACATCCACATCCCCAGTCACATCCACACTCGCAGTCGCAGCCAACGACGCATTTGGGTGCAGCGGGGAGCATCGGTGGATCATCGCAGCTGAACTCATCGCTGGAGCTGGACGACAATGAGTTGTCCGGCGAGGAGGATGACGATGACCTGGACAATGAGATTGACGAGCTGGATGCGGCCAAGCAGCAGCTCATCGATGGCGGCAGCAGCAGCAGCACCTCCCTGCAAGCGCCACCCTCCCAGCTCGGCGGCAGCCATACGCCCGGAGGCAGTAAAAAGGACAAGCCCAGCTATAATTGTCTGCTGTGCCCCAAGTCATATCGGAAGCGCAAATCGCTGCTGGATCACTATAAGATGCATCCCGGCTACTGTCACGACTGTGGCCAGCCCAATGGCAACACCCTGGAGGTAAGATAAAACGCAACTTTGAATCATAAATCATTAACTAATATTATATTTCATGTTATTGCAGGAGATAATTCAGCACAATCGGACAATGCATGTGAAGGAGTTTCCGTTTGTGTGCGAGACCTGCGGCGAATCCTATTCGCGTCGACAGCAGTTCCATGCCCATGTGGAGTCGCACAAGAAGGATTTCAAAAGTGAGTCGAGCCGAATGTAAATTTCACCAAAGCTACCGGCAGGCGAATGCGCATTTTCTTTTTATTTGATTCTTGTATTTTTGTAATCAACTAAAGCTTTGCAACTAATGCTCAATTTTGTATCTGGATTTGCAGTCTTTCCGTGCGGCGAGTGCGGCCTGAAGTTGTCGCAGAAGAAGCTGCAGCAGCACTTTGAGGAGACCGGCCACAAGGCTGATGGCGCCATCTGCGAGGTTTGCGGCGCCGAGTTCCCCTCGAAGAATGCCCTCTATCAGCACATCATACGGGTGCACAAGCGTGACAATTTCTTTGAGTGCCACATTTGCCAGAATCGTTTCACGCTCAAGGCCAATCTGGAGCGGCATGTGCAGCTGCACACAGAGGTGAAGCGCACGTATGTGTGCGATATGTGCGGCTCCTCCTATTTTACATATCCCGCACTCAAGGAGCACTACAGCAACGCCCACGTCGATGTCTCCGAGTGCAAGTGCACCCTATGTGGCAAGAGATTTGGCTCGGCCAAGTCACTGCAACGCCATTTGCCATCGCACTCGGAGGAGCGGCCGCATTGCTGCAATCACTGCGATCAGGTAAATCAAAAAATCTTGCATCCTGTGTGATGAAATAATTATATACACATATGGGCAGTAAAATAGTTGTGCAGAATCTTTTGAATATCATGTCCAAAATACAATATATTAATTAGTAAGTTGAGAGTGAAACAGGTGCGAGTTGCATAAAATGAAGACAGCTAAGATTTGAATATATTCATTGTAGTTATATATGTTAAATTAACTAATAAAGCCACCAAAATATTGTCTCCACACCTATTTCACTGTCCAGATGTGTATACAAATTAATACATTTAAATTCTGTAATCACTATTCCTTATTCTAATATTTTTATTATGCAGACTTTCAAGTGGAAGACGCATTTGGTGCGTCACAAACAGACAATGCATGGGAATCAGCCGCCGCCACCCAAAAAGGGCAAACAGCGTTTCCCCAAGGCCAACGAAGAGGGTAAGTGCCGAGATGCATCCTCAAATCCTGCACATTTTGTAAACTATTCATCTCTGTTGATATTGTAGATATGTTGCCACTGCCTGATATGCCAGGGCCGCCGCCGGTGAAGGCTAGCAAAAAGTCAGCGGTCAGCAAGGCAAAGTCACAAGCAGGTACGGCAGCTGCAGCCGCCACACAGCAGCAGCAACAGCAGCAACAACAGCAGCAGCAACAGCAGATGCAGTCGGGCGTTGGGAAGGGTGGTAGTGTGGGTGCCACGCCAACACCGCCGCCACCATTGTCGACGACGCCGGGCTGCTCGCAGCAGGATCCGTTTAATGCCGCCATTGTGAGCAGCAACAGTTCGCAATCATCGACGGCATCCACGTCACAGCACTCGGTCTCCACGAGCGAATCTCAGCAGAATTCCATGTACAATCAGAGCTTTAGTGCGGACAAGTTGCAACAGCAGCAGCAGCAGCCTCCGACGCAGCAACAACAGCAGCAGCAGCAGCAGCAAAATGCGTTGCATCAACATCAGCAGCAGCAGCAGCAACATGCGGCAGCAACGCCACCACCAACGCAACAGCAACAACAACAGCAAGCGTTGCCCACTGCACAGCAGCAACAGCAGCAGCCGCCGCATCATCGCCATACGCCGCATACGCCAAACAACAGCACGCCGGAACTGCATCTGCAGCGGATGAACAGCTTTGGTGGGCCGGAGAGCCAGTTTCACTTTGAGCCCACCGGCAATCCAGCTGTCGGCTATCAGCAGCATCAGGTCTTGAATCAGTATCAACAGCAACAACAACAGCAGCAGCAGCAAGCGCAACAACCGCAACAACAACAGCAGCCGCCGCAGCCACAGCCACCGCAGCAGCAGCAACAGCATATGCGCAGCCACACGCCACAGAGTCCACATCCGCATCCACATCCACATGCGCATGCACATCCGCATCAGGCACAGCAGTTGCAACAGCAGCAGCAACAGCAACACTTTAGCTCGCCGCATCACATGCCACCAATGCATCACCAGCATCAGTTGCTGTTGCAGCAGCATCGTCACAGTCATTCGCCGCAGCATCCGCAACACTCACGCTTGCAATCTCCACAGCCACAGCCGTCGCCATCGGCCGCTGCGTCAGCAACACAACAGCAATTCTTGCAACAGCAGCAGCAACAACAACAACAGCAAGCGACTGACTCATGGGGCAACATGGGCTTTGGCGGGGCACCAAATACGCAGCCGGTCGAGCTGAAGGACAACAAGTTCTACATTGTTGACTCGACCGAGTTTCTCGGGCTTCCAATGAACGTGGGCGCAACAGCGCCGCCCACTCAGCAGCAAGCCGCTGTTGTCGTCGGCAACAAGCCGCAGCAGCAGCAGCAACAGGCGCCACAAGATCCCGCCTTAGCTGGCGATCTATTGGGCTTCCAGCACATGTGGCCGCAGCAACAGCCGCAGCAACAGCAGCAACAACAGCAGCAGCAACAGCCGCCAACAGCAGCGCCGCAGGTGAATCAAGTGGGGCCGGGAGATCCACACAACTACAATAATATTGGCAGCATTCTGACGAATCTCATCGATACGAATCCCACGCCTTTGGAGTACAACTTTGATTTAATGCCACAATCGCAGCAGCAGCAACAACAACCCCAGCAACAGCAGCAGCAACCACAGCAGTCGCAGCAACAGCAGGCGGCTCAACAACATCACAATGCTGGTGCTGCTTACGGTGCTGGTCTAATGCGGCACGGAGTACCAGCGGGCAACGTTTACTACGAGCAGCAACAGCATCACAATCACAACCACAGTGCGCTGAGCGAGCAGCAGCAGCAGCAGCTAGTCAGCGAACAGCAGAAGCACAATAGCTTCCAGCCATATCATCCACATGCGCATCCACACCCGCATCCACATCCGCATCCGCATGGACTGCAACAGCAGCCGTTGCATTCGTTGGCGGGCGCCACACACTTGTTGCCACCGCCACCGCCGCATGGCAGCGTCTATGAGCGTACAGCGCCACCAGTGGGTGTGGGTGTTGGAGTGGGTGTTGGTGGCTATCCCATGCTGGGCGATGATAGCAAGTCTGTGTTGCCGCCAATCAATGACTATATGCATCATATGCAGCAACAGCAGCCCGATCTAATCTACTATCCAGTGAAGAACGATTGACAACCAAAGTAGCCGGCGCTGGGTGGTGCGCAAGGGCAACAGCAACAGCACCACCTGCAACAACAACAACAACACAACCAGCATCATCATCAGCAGCAGCAGCAGCACCACCACCACCACCACAACCACTACGCGCATAATAATCATAATCATAATCATACGCGCTGGTGGCCAGCACCAGCAGCAAGTTTAGGCGCCAAGAGAGGCGATGTTTTTCATTGAAAAGCATTCACAAAAAACGCAAAAAAAAAACAAAAAAGAAAAAAAATTATTATAAAAGGAAATTATATAATACACATTTTGTTTAGTCTGTTAAGTGTGGAGGATATCAGGATGTCAGAATTTCAGCAGCGAGAAAAGTGCTTGTGTAGATAAGAAAACAAAGAGGATAAGATAGGGTTTTTACCAATAAAAAAAATTAATAACAAAATGTTATGCAAAATTCATAGAGCAATAACTTCTGAAGATCTTGGGGGTTTCGATGCTCAGTTTTATCTACTCCGACCGATCGCTATGATACACCTTGTATACATGCAATAAACTGAATTCAAACACTCACATTAAATCAAATATAAAGAGTAAAACAACAGCGACAACAACAAAAACAACAACAACATGACTACAGACATATATAAATATATATAAATAGTAGCGTGTAAGCTAAAACAAACAAAATGGAATAAAACACTATAAATAATTACGTAAATGAAATGTAATAAAAATATGTAGCCTGTAAGCATGTACTAACTAACAGTAACGACAGACCACAACAAACAAACCAACCAACAACAAACCAATAAGCAACTTTCGAACAAATTTTTGCTACATAGTTTATGCTTACTTTAACTTTAAAACAAATTGAGATGGACACAAATACGTACGTTGTTGATATATAATCAAAGCAACATTTACATATAAATATATATATATATATATATATATATATATACATACAATACATACGCATACAATGTATCCACATATAAGTCGCAACGGATTGTAGATTTATTTTCAAAGAATTAATGCTTGGGGCCTGCATCACATAATAGCATATATATATGTATATGTATATATAGTAAAGTTGATGGCCAGATCGTGACCCAGACACAACCATATCAATGAGGCCCTTTGCGGTGACGTGACGAAAACAACATTAATTATCTATATATAAATGAAACACTTATAATTTGGATACTGCTTGTTATTTTCTATTTAGTTGAACAATCAATGATTATACATACATACATAATAAATACATACATACATATTTTATTAACATGATCCCCCAATATGCCGATGGAGCCCTCTTAATTGTAGCGCCACATTTTTGTTAGATTAGTGCCTAAGTCTAGTTGATATGTATATAGATATATATATATCTATATCTTGTATGTATACCCATTTTGTGGCTTTTTACACCCAAAACTTCTGTAATTATTATTAAATCAAGCATGCTGCAATTATAATATGGTATGCCCTGCTCCCCCGTGTCTCAGTCTCGTTTACCCCGTCGTATGTGCGTGTATGTATTTGTTTTTAACTTTATATATATATATATCTATATATATGTATATGCAGATAGATATATATATGCGATTTAAGCAAACCTTTTAAATCTCCTTACTTCCTTCGCTTCCAAACGCAACTAAATATGTTTATTATTGATTGGTATGTATGTATTTTTCCTTAACCAGCCCCCTATTTCAGACCCCTTAAGTTCTTATCATAAACATATTAATTATAGTGTTGTTATTGTTTACAAATTGTGTATTCAATTCAGCTAAGAAAAACATTACATAAGTGAAAGAAAGTTTAAAACGATACAAGTGTAAGGCTACTTTTATGAACAAAAAAGCAACCAACAACTACATTAAATTAAATTTGTATTCTGGATACAATAATAAGCAACAAACAAAGCAAATGCAAAAGCAAAAACAAAAGCAAAAACAAAAACAAAACAAAAAAAGGAATAAAAACAATTAAAACACAAAAAATATAAATAAAATTTGTATATTTAATAAAAATAGCAAAATAAAAATAAATAAAATTCTTTTAAAACAAACCATTCGATTTCCTTTAGAGTCTAAGATTCAATTTAGCCATTACCCACTGTACTTCTAAGCAAACAAATTTATTTTTTGTTAATATGTTCAACAATTTATTTGCACTTTTCCATACGTTTCCCTTGATAAACAATTTAAATACATCTTTAAAAATATCTAGTTAACACCGCCTATAAGATTCACCACACGATTCTTATAGCGTTTGGATATATCCTTCTCGATGTACGATTGCAGATTGCGGGTCTGTGCTATAAGTTCATCCAGGACGGGATTCAATTTCGAACGCTGCTCGCGAATTTCCACGGAACGCTTCTTGAGGACATCGCGCGTGTTGCGCAGCTTCTCCACGGCTTTTGTCATCTGCTGCAGCTTGCTGGCCAGCAGATCGGCATATTTGGGTGAATGTTTCAGCTGGAATAGATGACGTGTCTGCTCATCGGACTCCTGTTGAATGATCTTCTCCACGTCGCTCAATATTTTGCCAATGGTCTCGCTGTCGTGCGTCGCAATGCTGTCCATCAGAGAGAACATTATGTTGTTCGACGACTCCAAATGCTTAAGCTCGTAGAGGCGCATGAGCAGGAATGCCTCCAGTTCGTGGATTTCGTCCAGAAAACGATCGCGATAGTTGGGCGAGTCCAGCAGCGTATAGGCCTGATCACCTAAAGGAAGAAGTCAGTAATTAGTAAATGCTAATGGGATGATTAGCAAGTTAATGCCAACCTTTGGCAGTGCCACCATCCATGCCGGTGCCCTCGACAACAATGCCGTATTCCTCGACGGGTATATCGAAATTGATTTCGACAGCATCTGTGGGTGCACTTTCGATGCCCCAATCTATGTTGCCACCATCTGCTTCCGGGAAATCACCATAGTCGATAATCTCCGCCGAAACAGTGGATGATGTGCCACCATTGTCATCAGTGCCAAAGTCGATTTCGTTGCCTTCGTTGCCATCCTTACTGCTGCTGGATCCGCTGATGCTTAAACGCAGCTCAGGCTCCTCAATCGCAAGTGGCGCCTCTTTATGAATGTACTGATAAACGGTTGTGTTGCCATGCTCCACCAAATGCCGGAGTATGGGCAGGCATTGTTGCTGCCCGCTGACCTCGGCATAGAGATCGATGCCAGCCTGCACTCGGCCAATGTTCTGCAAGGATTTGGCATATAGATTCTGCAGGCCCCCAAGCACCTCAACAAATTCAGCATGTAGATTTTCGCCCTTGACGCCCAGCTGTTCCAGCAGAGCAGCATGCTCGGCCAGAAGTTGAGCCTCTGGCTTGTGCATATCATTGGCACGCTTCAGGCACTCATCCGTCTGCTGTTCCAATTTGATCATTTGTTTGCGCACGCCGGGAATTTCATAGTTAACATTCCTCACGAAGATTTGCGCCGTCTCCGCCAGATATGTGGCATTCTTCTCATACAGGCGACATATCTCCTGCCAGTCTTTCATGCGCTGACTGCCATAGGTACCGAACACGCTCTTCGTATCCTTTTCCGTCTGCTTCAAGATCTCGATGATCTCCTTCACATGCAAATAGTTTATATCTGCAAAATAATACGACCTTTAGTTGTAATCTCAAATGTACATCCATCTGGGGAGCACTTACTGGATCCGGACAAGAGTTTGATTAGTTGATCGTTGGCTGGCATATCTTGCAGGGCCTTTCTGATCCTTGAATGTATATCCTTGATTGGTGCCTGGATGTTTTTGGGCACAATCCGTCTGCTGATGAGCCAATCCTGCAGCTTCAGCGTGTGGATATCTATGGGTATCTCCGATTCCTGGTTTTTGGGTAAAAAAAATCATTTGAATGTCGTACACATAAGGCTCCACATTATGGATACTTTATTTATGGTAAAAATGTGATATGTTTTAGCTTACATTCATTTTAATGTTGTTGACGTTGCTGCTTGTATCAAGTGTCTTAAGTGGTCTAAGGTTGCGTACGATACGTCACAACTTTCGATGAAGACTTGCTGTGGATTCATCGATATATGCAGAAAGCTTATCGATAACAATTCTAATAAAATAAACAGTACGATTACTTATCATATGATTGTATAGCAATCATTGGTTATTGTTATTTGTAATATGCATAGATAATAGCGTAATTATAAATGTTATTATTATTTTCATAATAGTTTTAATTAATGCGATGATAACAATAACAATTTGATTTTTGAAATTTACCATATAAAATATTTCTGAATAAATGATTTCGTCAAACAAAACATAATTGATTTGTTCTTATTGACAGCAAAGAAATGATCAAAATAAAGGCTTTTTTTCAGTTTTCCCTAAAAGTATGCCGCATTTTTTGATTAGGTGCAATTTGGTTGGCAATAATTTATTTTCTTGAAAGGACACATATTTTTGAGCGCACAAGAGCAAAATCTATCGATCTACATTCAAAGATTCCAGAATTCGACAAAAATATTTGCGAAAATGTATACAAAAAATATACAAAAAAATGGAGAAAAATGTAAAAATTTGTTCTAAGTTGGTCGTTAATAATCATTGAATGCAGTTCGATAGAGTAGGTCCTATCTAGATCTTAATCTCCTTGTCCTTCGAAAATCTGTAAGAATTTGGATGAGCCTGAGCTATTCTCCTGCAAAGCAATTGTCCTGGCTGATTTACCCCAAAAGTATGCTTTAAAAATTTATTTTTTGAGTCAAGTTTGGAAAACTCAGTTCTCATCTCCACCCAATTGCATTAAACACATTTAGATTTATGTATGCATGTACATTTTATTTAAATATTTCAGAAAAATGTATATACAATAAGTGAGGGATAACTATATTCTAAAATACGTTGGATGTATTTGGAATGGCAAACGGATCCGAATCCTCCCTCAGCATTTGTGAGACCTGAGCGCTGGGGAGCATCTTCTGCGAGCTGCCCGTTTTCGTTTTACGCCAGTGATCCCATTCACTTGGATGCATTCGTTTCTTGTGCGAATGCATATTAGCATTTGAGTTGAATGTCCTCGTACAGAAGATACACTTATAGAGTGGCTCGCCCGTGTGCTGTGCCATGTGTTCCTGAAATCGTAAATTATTATTGGTAATTATAAATTTTAATAGTATACAAATAAAATTTAGTCACCTTAAGGCTGATATCCTTTTTGAAGGTCTTGCCGCACTGCTCGCACGGATAGACTGTGTTCGAGTGCGAGTAGCGCTTGTGTCCGATAAGAGCACGTGAATTCTTGCAACTCTTGCCACACTCGCTACAAATGAACGTTTTGCCCTCGTCATTGTGGCGCCTCAAATGCTGCTTCAAATTATCCTCATCCTTAAGCCAGCTCTCACAATCGGGACGAGGGCATTTAATGCGTGGTCCACTCTCCTCAAAGTGCAGTCGCACATGTTTCTCAAAGACCGCCTTGTCCTTGATTTCCTTGCCACATACATGACACACATTTGCCGCCTTCCGATGCTGCATGCTAACATGCACCTGCATGTGATATTCTGTAGCAAAGCTGTAAATACATTTTGTATAATACCTTGTATAATAATCGTTGCTAAATGCTATAGATATTAATGTAGTTAGACGTACGCATTATGTTTGGGGCACTCCTGACAGATGAACTTGCGCTCGCTGACCGGCACATGCGAGCCTTTGTGCAGCTCCAGGAGATTCTGGCGAGAGAATCGCTTGCCACACTCCTCGCACTGAAAGTCGCATTCCTCGTCCGGCACATGGTGTACCAGCCAATGGGCGCGCAGCACACTCGAATTGGCAAACACTTTGCCGCAGTCGTCACACCTGAAACCAAAGAATATAATTATTAGAAGAACGGTGCTGATTAACCTTGGATGGTATAGAGGGATAATTGCACTCGTAGGAGATGAATTTGGCTCTTGAGAGAATAGTTTGGATTCAAAATACACAGACTAACAGATGGACATGGCTACAATATACACAAAGGAAATAGCATCAAATATGAAGAAGATGCATACTTAATATACTCTGGATTCTCGTGACGTCTGGCATGCTCGACGATAAGGCAACGTTTGCTTAGCTTTCGACCGCAACATTTGATGTAGGGTCGTTCGTTGGGATGTTTATCCTTGAAATGATCCCGCATGCCATCGAAGTCATCGGCCAGAAAAATGCACAGTTCACAGCCCATAACAATATATTGCTTGATTAGATCCTCATCCTCCTTGCAGAACGGTGGATATTGA
The DNA here is from genome assembly GCF_018153295.1 of Drosophila grimshawi. Classification (NCBI taxonomy): domain Eukaryota; kingdom Metazoa; phylum Arthropoda; class Insecta; order Diptera; family Drosophilidae; genus Drosophila; species Drosophila grimshawi. Next base: position 11,003,405 of record NW_025062889.1, on the reverse strand, counting down.
TGCTTCTTGAATATCCGCTTGGCTGGAAACTTGCGTTTGTCATGACCCTTCGACTGCAGGGATTTCTTCAGTTTGACTGGCTTTAGCTTTTCATAGGTGTCCGTTTCTCGCTTCCACTTTCGGCCACTGCGAGTAACAATCATATTCGCATCATCCTGGTCCTTGACATAGTCATCTGGCGACAGTCTTTCCAGCTTAATGTCCGGCTTACTATCTGATTCTGTGCCCGTCTGATACGTGGACATCTCGACGTCCAGTTCATCGAGCGGATTGTTGCTGTTACTGGCATCGTTATTGACATCGCCATCGATTGTTAGCACCTCTGCTGGCATCATAACTTCCTCTGGCCATGGGGTGCACATAATTTCGGGATCCGGATCCTGTTTGAATTTCGGTGCACTGGCATAAATCACATGTGCGTCTTGGATGGATACGTAGAACTGATGAAATTCCGAAACTTGCGTCCAGCACACATTGCAAACCACTTTCGATATGGCATCGTTTGGTAATAACTGTAAAACAGGCAACGATAATATATGTATATATTTTGTGGGTGTGTGGGTATGTGTGTGTTTGTGCAGCTCACCTCAAACCAAAAGTGCTGGCGCAGAACTTCGGCAACATTTGGCACGTTACCCGCTGCTGCTGTTGCACCTGCTTCACCTGCATCGCTATTAAAGATTTGAAGGCACATCTGGGAACCACAACCACGCAGGCACAGGCGACATACTTGCGGTTCCATTGCTTATCATTAAGTTGCAAGCGCTGCAGCCAGCTTATGAGATCTGACAGTCTTATTTTACTGTATAAAAAATGTTAATTTAATTGTATTTAGGGATGATATATTCCTATCAATCATCGATAGATTATATCAAATGATATCGATTTGTTCTGCAGCAGACTGTCAAGCAGCTCTGCATGACGCACAAGGGTTGCAGTCTGCATTAAAACAATATCGACTAAAAGTTGTTCGGCAGCAAAATGCAGGGAGAATGTGTGAGACATAAATAAAAACCATAATATCAAACGAAATCAACAACTTTTCAAAATGAAGGTAAACAAACAAGATACAAACCACTGCCAAGTATTTAACTATCTTCTCCATTCAGCGCATAAGTGACAAGAAGCTGGAGGCTTTTACGGTTGGCACATTTTCCAAGCGGCAATTGGTAAGTTATGCGAAACGCCTAATTAATTTATTTGACCAAATTCCAAAAAACCTTGCCTTTAGTCCAAAAAAGAAATTGAAGAACAAAAGAAGAAGGAAGATGAGGCAGCTGCGGCACATGTGAGTGAGGAAATGTTGATGAATTGAAACTCGTTATTAGCAATTCTGTATTTTCAATGTGCAGGCGTTTAAGGAGTTTGTGGAGACGTTTCAGGAGGCGCCAACTGCCTCCTCCAAGGTGTGGGTTAAGGCCGGTACCTATGATGCGGGCTCCCGGCGTGAGGATAAAAGTGAGAAGGGCAAACTGTACAAGCCGGGCTCCAAGCTGATTGAGAAGAGTGCCTCCGAGAGGGCGGAAGATTATGCCAAACTCTTGGCCTCCGATCTCAAAAAGGATCCGGCACCATTGAAAAAGAAGAACCAGGAGAAGAAAAAGAGTAATTTGGAACTGTTCAAGGAGGAATTAAGACAGTAAGCAGAATGTTATTTGTAAATGAAAGAGATAATCTCCATTATGTATGCCATCCACAGAATACAGGAGGAGCGTGAGGAGCGGCACAAGTATAAGCATATGGTGGTGCCAAGTGCGCCATCCTCTTCCTCCCAGCAGCAGCAACAACAGCAGACGCAGCAACAACAACAGCAACCCTCATCGAGCAGTTCGCAACAGGCGAACAGTGCTCGAGATGGTGGTTCCTTTGACACGGGTGATCCTAATACAACCAATCTGTATTTGGGAAATCTAAATCCGAAGATCTCGGAGCAACAACTAATGGAAATTTTCGGTCGCTATGGTCCGCTGGCAAGCATCAAAATCATGTGGCCCCGCTCCGAGGAGGAGAAGCAACGTGGTCGCAATTGTGGCTTCGTGGCGTACATGAGCCGCAAAGATGCCGAGCGTGCACTGCGCACCCTTAACGGTCGCTACATCATGGGTTATGAGATGCGTCTGGGCTGGGGCAAGACGGTGCCAATTATGAATACGCCGATCTTTGCGCCACAGGCACTGCTGGAGTTGACGCTGCCTCCGCCGCCATCGGGTATGCCCTTCAATGCCCAGCCACCGCCCAGTGAGGCGAATACGCTGCCCAAAAAGAACTACAAGGATTACGATACCATCGAGGACAAAGAGAACATGGAGCGGGTAAGTCCCTTTGCCAACTAAGTCAATGAATATGTTTTAAAATTTTCTAATTGGCAGATTCTGGGCAAGTCCGTGGTGAAAGTCTTCATACCGACGGAAAAGTATGATTCACTTGGATTTAATTTAATGCTGTTGGTTTTAATTTGGATGTTTGCATTTTAGATCAGTGCTGAATATCATACATCGCATGATCGAGTTCGTGATACGTGAAGGACCCATGTTTGAGGCGCTGATCATGAGCCGCGAGATGGAGAATCCACTCTTCTCGTTCCTCTTCGATAACGAGAGTCCGGCGCACATTTATTACCGCTGGAAGCTCTACTCTCTGCTGCAGGGCGACACGCCGAGCGAGTGGCGCGAGCAACAGTTTCGCATGTTCAAGGATGGGCCCGTGTGGACGCCGCCCATTGCCAATTTCTATACGCAGGGAATGCCCGATGAGCTGGTCGTCGATCCCGATGCACCCGTTGTGCACAAGGGTGCCTTATCTAATGCGTAAATTTGTCTATATATGAACTTGACGTTTTTTATTGATTTAATGATTTCTTGTGGCTGGCAGGCAACGTGATCGCCTCGAAGACTTGATACGACATTTGACACCGGAGCGCGCTCGCATTGGCGACGCAATGATATTTTGCATTGAGCATGCCGATGCCGCCGACGAGATTTGCGAATGCATTGCCGAATCGTTGGCAAATTTGAAGACTCCCGCTTCCAAGAAGATCGCTCGTCTATATCTTGTTTCCGATATTCTACACAATTGCACTGTGAAGGTGTCGAACGCTTCGTTTTTTCGCAAATCGTAAGTTGACCACGGAAAGCTGGATGAGCCACAGACCTTAACTGGTTTATTTATTTACAGTGTGGAGAAACAATTGCTGGATATATTCGAGAGCTTGCATACCTATTATTTGGGTATAGAGAGTCGCCTGAAGGCGGAGGGATTCAAGACGCGAGTTTGCAATGTAATACGCACCTGGGAGGAGTGGACAATTTACCCAAAGGATTTCTTATCCCAATTGCATGCGGTATTCTTGGGTCGAACGGTATGTTTACAGCTGTAGCTAACCATATCATATTCATTTATTTTGTTTACTCTACAGGCAACCTCACCGGTCCAGGCAGATGAGTCACGCTCCGAGGAGGCCCTCGATGAGGACATAGATGGAGCACCACTGTCGGGCGAGGAGAAAGACGATGAAGATTTGGATGGTGTGCCGTTGGACGGTGCTGCATTGTTGAAGAGTGCACTGAAGCTAGCTCTACCTGATGCCACTGCTCAACAGCGAGATACACCCAAGCGGGAGCAGTATGTTGAAGAAATCGATGGTGTTCCAAGTAAGCCTCTATTTCCCATGCGTATCTATATATGTTATACATGTTTCGACTCCTTTTAGTGGATGATGATCTCGATGGTGTGCCCATGGAGCATGTACAGAAAGCCGCAGACAGCAAGTCGCATCCAAAAATGCCCGGCTTTATACCATCCAAATGGGAAACGGTTGATCCCACACAAATTGAGGCACAGGCCATTACGACTAGCAAATGGGACACATTGGATCCACCGGATCCGCCCAAGTTCTTCAGCTCGGACGAGGAGAGCGATGATGACAATTCACAGAAATACGATGACGAGAAGCGTCAAAAGTTACGTGAAATCGAACTGAAAGTTATGCAGTATCAGGATGAGCTTGAGTCGGGCAAGCGCCGTCTGGAATCCGGCTGGACACTGCCCGAGCAAGTTGAATATCATCGCAAGCGTTTGCTCAAGCGGGTAAGCTAGCTAATGGACAAAAACTATTTGCTAGAACCAACTCAAACAAATGTCCATCTTACAGAATTCACCTGTGGGATCTGTGGACTCGCCGCTGAGCTATATGAACACCAAGTCGAGGAGTTCACAGCGCAGCGAGAGTCCCGAGGGCCGACATGTTCTCGGTGGCCACTACAGCAGCAGCTCCCGTTCGAGTCCCGGCCTGCGCACCAGCCGTAAACGCTCCCATTCACCATTCAGTGGCGGGGAGAGCAGCAGTCGCAGCAGCCGATCTGTTAAGCGCAATCGTTCACGCAGTCAATCAGATTCACCCAAACGCTACTCAGACGCTACGCGTCCAGGTGGTCGCTTATCATCACGTAGATCTCCATCTCCGGTGCCTGCCTCCGGTTACAGTTCGCGTGCGGCTCGACGAGGCAGCGTCTCGCCGCCAGCTCGCCATCGTTCGGACAACAACAAGCACAAGCACAAACATCGCCATTGAATAGTTCATACTGCGTATTTTCATAAAGTATATAATATTCAGTGTAATTCAATAAATTGAAATGGCTTCTACAAATAAATAAAATTGTATGAAAATGGAAAGTTCAGCGTTATTAATGAAAATTGGTCGGTTGGTTAGCTGTATGGTTTAGGTGGAATTTAATGATGCTTCGTGTCGATAGACCTCAATGACATCCTCAATAATCTCCCATTGATTCTCTCGTGTGAAGTCCTTCACCAGTGGCTTATACCACATCGATGCCTCGTCCGATTCGTCGGTCAGGGGAACCTGTACGCCATATGTTTGCAGTGCCAGCGACAGACAACCGATTGCCACGTGCGTTGGCTTGTATTTCAAGATATTTGGGCTGTGGTGAAAGTCCTGTAAGTACGAGGCAGCCGTCTTGGCAATCGGCACAGAGCTCCACACATCCGCACCGATCCAATCTTGTAGTGTCTTCATGTAGTAGAGCAAGTACTGCCAAACGAAAGAGAAAGTTGAATTATTAATAAAAAAAGAGCGGCTTGAAAATTTGGTAACAACTTGCGGCTTCCTACTTTGTGCGCAAGCTCAATATTGAGATCAAAGCCCAATGTGCGTGTTATGAGCAACTCGGCCTGGACAATGGCATCCCGCATGGCCCAATATTCATCATTCAGATCCAATGGCGCACTGCCCCGATTCAGTGTGCCATATGCCACATTGATGACATCGCGAATTTTGACACTGTCATCGTCTTTGATTTTGCCAGCCAAATACAGCGACGAGGCGGCAATTAGCTGAAATGGGAAGTCGACACATTTCAGTTATGGAAACAGGAAGGATATCAACTCAATACTCACGAACTCATCGTAATCCGACGACTTGACCTCCTTGAAGAAGCGATGATAAACGATGGCTGCACAGGCCGCAGTCAGTGGCTTCATCTTTAGCTTGGCGGCGCACTCGAAGATGTAGAGTGGCACCAGACCAGGTTTACTCGAATTGCTGTAACATTTTGTGTTCACAAACTGAAATTGAAATTGCTGCTGCTTCAGTTGGTTGAAGCGTTGCTCACCGATAATCTATGGGCTTCATATTTTGTGCTTTGCTCGTTTCCACGTGCTGCTGCAACGACATGACATCCAATACGTTTTTCATTTGATTGAGTTGTAAAATAATTCAATTGTTTTGAATTCTAAAGAGTTTCGACAGTTCGTTGCCACCCACTAAACAAGTTGATGGACAGAGAAAGAGAGAGAGAGAGAGAGAGAGAAGAGCAAAGAGCACTTCAATGATTCCAATAATGAACACCGTTTCAGATCAGCTGTCTGAAAGGCACTGCAATCACAAAAAAAAAAACACACGAAATCAAGAAGCAAACGCAACACGTTGAAAATTCGAGACAGCGAGACACGAACGAAAGAAATAACCCGAAACCGGTTGAACGGCAGAAGCCGAGCACACAGTGGAACGCGTGCGCTGCTGTAAGTGTCTGCACAGTGGTGACACAACTCTTGAGCGAAAGCCATTCATTTCCTGCTTTCTTAAATTGCAAATTCGCATTAAAACAATGGCGTCGCACTTTTGAGATGAATGTTTATTTATTTATTAAATATACGTATGTTATTAAGAGCTAATGGGTTTATAGATGCGTTTTAGTTTCATTCTTGCCAAATTTATCTAAAGAACCAACTGAATTAAGGAAGAAGCTGGCGCAGTGGGAAACAGTAAAAACCAACATTATCAGCCGCTGACTGCTGCTCAACCTCGAGGCAGGCTCACAATTTTTATTAAATCTGATAATATAATTTGTATAATGATTTTAAGATGTAATTTTTCATGGGCTATGCATGGTTAGTGTTAGGTGTATGTGTATATTAAAAGTAAATACGAACGGCCTCCTCGGCATTCTGCTCAACAGGACAATAGGGACACTTGAGGATGTGCCCATTGCTCAGTTTGTGCAAGGCATCATTGGAGATGACATGACCGCATGTCAGCTTCTTGGGTGGATTGTCCTCCGTTGTCTGCTGCCGCAGAATGGGACATGCGAAGATCGAATGAAACCGAAACTCTGGCTGCAAATCAATCTCAATCGGCAGCTCATCGCATCCATTCCACATGCCCAGCACCTGGCGCGATTGCATCACCTGCTTGATGTTGAGCAGGGCGGGCAGAGCGGTGCAGCCGGCATTGACCACCACAGATAGGGCAGAGTTTTTACTGATGCCCAGCAGTTGGCAAGCATCGTTGAGGAACGTGAACGATAGCTCCGTCCACATCTCCTGGGCCAAGAAGATCTTGTAGGGTGTCTTCTCCAAGCCACCCGGCAGATATATAAAGCTGGCCATCAAGTTGGCAATCTCGTGCTCATACGGTTTGGCAAACTTCTGAAAATTGGTCCTGGCATACACGATTGCATCGTGCTGCGACTCCAGACCGTTGGAGACCAGCTGCATGAAACGCATGCGATGCAGCCGAAACTCCATGAGCGAATGACGCTCCAAGAGCTGAGTGGAGTGACGGATGGCCCATTTGAGGGCTTCGGTGAGTTCGCGCTTCTGTATCTGTATCCAGATGCTGTAGATTTCGGCAAACTCACGCTCCGAGTCGAACACATCCTGGGCATCGTTGTCGCTCATCTTGCACTCCTTGATCAGGGTGCGAGCCACCTCGTCCATGCCCTGGCGGCAATAATGCTTGGCAATCGCCTTATTGAGCAGCATTAAGTTGTCCTCATCCTGCAGTGCATCCACACGCATCGTCGAACTGAAGTCGGAGTTGAAATTCCGATCGATGGCCTTGCCAATTTTTGAAACGGCACCATGTGAGTCCCGATGCTCCGTCGATAGTTTCTGGACGCGCACATTACATTTGGAGATGGCATCGCGGATTATCTCCATTTGGCTTTCCGTTAAACGTTGTGGAGCTGACGGTTCTGTCTCCACCTGCATGTTCACAGTCTCGCCCATGGGATCATCGACGCTGCCAGGTGTACCCGGTGCATTCATTTGCGTACCAGTATTTAGAGTGGTGACCAACATTTGCTCTGCATTCTCCAGCACATTGACCAGCTGCGACATTAGCGATGCGACATCTCCGATTTCGGCAGAGGCGATCTCGTGGAGCTGCTCCAGCTTGCTGACGACGCGATCGAGCTCCTTCTCAACGGTCACACATGCCTCGTCGCCCATAATGGCCAACCCTGTCTGTGGCTCAACGTTAAATTTGGACAATTTGGAGCGACGCCAATCGACAGCTCGCATTAGATTTGCGTCAATTACAGTTTTTAAACTTTTAACACGCTAGTCTCTTTTGCGCCAATTGCAATTTTCACTGCAGGCTAAATGTAACAATTTTTCGATTATTTTGTTAAGTTCGCAATTTTATTTTGACTTTTGTCTACAATAACACAAAGAAAACATCACTACCAGAGTTGCCCTTCAGTTCACCTTATTTTTTCATAACGCACGATGACAGCTCTAGTCTCATGAACAGCTGTTTTTAATGTGGAACACAAACACAAAATTTGTGTGTATATGAGATTCCCATATTGTTTACTTACCCTTCTATTTCGAACTTTAACTTAATTATTTTAATGCCTGTTTTTATTAATTTACTAATTAATTATTACTTTGTAATTTAAATAATTTAAATATACTAAACACGCGTTGACATTTAAGCCGGGTGATTGCAGATGCTAGGGCTGCGTTACTTACTCAGAAGCCCCAGTCGAACCAAAAACATGAGCATTTAGTTACAATTTGTGCTTTTGGCTTTGTCAGTGACAATTACTTATTTGCTTATTGAATCTAAGAAATACAAATTTGTTAGATGTCATTAGAGAGGTGAATGATTCGATTTATCACAGCTGAAAACGAGTAAATATACATTCTTAAAAGTATGATGGAATTTTTAAAAACTTAATGAGCTTAATTATAAATTTATTTACCGCCAAATACCTTACTTTACATTGTTTAGTTGTTTTACAGTACTGGCTGTCTATCGATTATACTGTCGATTGATTGTGGCGGTAAGCCAATAGATTTGTCTGCATTCTATTGATTTTCCGACCCACTTCATAACGACAAACTTGTAGTTTGAATTTAGCATTTAAGAGTTGACGAATACTTAATCAAAATTATGGTAAATGTTGATATAAATTGGCTGCTATATTCAGTGTACATCGCATAAATTACCAAAATATGTTCGTTCACAAAATCGCAGCACAAAACGGTATCTAGTCGAGCGTTGCAAAAATTGTAGATATGTATTTATAAATAAAATATGAATAACATTTGTGAACTGTGCGACATTGAATTGTTACAATGCCACTGACACTAAAAATAAAACTAATTTGAGTGCTGGACATGAAAAATGAATGATATTCATTTTGTTGACCATCGGAAAAGGCACAGTGTTTTTAGATATATCTGTTTGCCATGCGACTTGTGTAAAGTAAAACAAAGTAAAAAAAAGTTATATGTATGAGTGTAATGCACTTTCAATACTTTCGCCAGTTAATGAGCACGAAAGCGAATTGAAAATTGCTAGAGAGACGCCGGACAACATCATTATGATGTATATGCTATATACATAGCTATATACATGAACGATTATATGAGTTTTTATATGCAACAATGCTCATCAAAAGAGTGAAAAGAGCATACCGTGAAAATGCTGATAAATGGTATGACAACAAACAATAACAAATGTACATAGCATATATATGTACATAACATAACTCGGTGAAAATACCGACGCACCCAAAATGATGGTGATCAGCGCGTGCGCTTATTATCCGGGACCAGGGGACCAGAACCGGGGTTCGTCAGAATATGCGCGGCGAGTGCAGGGCGAATTGTTGCAAATTATTTTGTCGCATTCATTATATTTTTGATTTCAGCCGCTAGCGGCAAAAATAAAAGACAAACGCTCAAATTATGGCCGACTGGGCCCAAGAAAACGAGCAGCAATGCGTCGTCGTCGTTGTGCTGTTTTTAAAAATTCGCTAATAGTTTCAAAAATTTGCTTGGCCAGTTCGGAAACAACATTGGAGCTTTGCGTAAGCATTCGTCGTTTCGCAGTTCGCTTAAATTAAATGCAGATACCACAATAATTTCCATTTATTATTATTAGAATTGTGCTTTATTATTTTACTTATTTTACCCCATTTGCTTAAATGTGCTTGTGGTTGATTGTGAAAAAATCACTTATGGTTTACGGAAAAAATAAATTATTAGCCAGTCAAAACGACTGAAAAGTGTGAGCGCTAAAAATAAAATAATCGGGACCGCTATTTATGTAATAAAAATTGTTGTTCTTGTTGTTGTTGTTGTTAAAAACATCAATATTCAGATACGCTGTGAATTGTGATCATTTAAAGTGATGTGTTCTTTGAGTTACAAATGAGTTACAACATATGTATTTTTAAATATATCCATACATACATATGTATATATATGTATATATATATAAATATATATACATATTTGTACTTGTGTAGGGATTATACAGAAGATGTATATGTATAAATGTATATGTGTATTTATTTTTCAGATAATGCAACATCAAGGAAATTATTAATAAAGAAAATTGCATAAATAAACGTAACAAAAATGCGCCTACGCCAAAGTTAACCTCAAATATTCGAAAAAGAAAACTAACAAAACAACAAAAACAAACAACATCATTCAGCATCAGTTAAAACACCGTAATAATTCTCAACTTGGAGTTCAAGCACAAACGGAGAGTTGCCTTAAGTATTGAAGCTTTAACCAGGAAACGGCAAAAATGTCCAAAACAATGTCACAACAACAGGCAGCAGCAGCGGGGAAGGGGAAGCATCGCACCGGAACGGAGGAGAGCATGTCGCCAAAGAAAATGGGCATCATTGCGATCGTAACGGTTGTTGGTTGCATTGCCATCTTATGGCCAAAGGTATTCCATCCCATGATGTTTGGCTCAGCGCCGCCAATCAAGCCAAACTTTAAGGATCAGCAACAGCGTGGCGGACCAGGCGGTGAGTGTTGAGGCCTTCATTTTTCACATATTTATTTTTATTAATTTATCAAATTTATTTATTATTTAAATATTGTCTAAATATTGTGTATGTGTGTGTGTTGGTGTTGTCTTGCTCACTGGGGTCAGGTTGTTGTGATGTCGTACTTGACCGGGAAGAGTTTATGAATGCCTCAAAGCCGAGCCCCGAACCGTTTGGTCCACATTTGTATCGCAAGCAGATCAATTTGTACACAGGCGAAATAAGTAGGTGGCGCCACTGTGCAACCGTTACCGTTACAATCAATTAATCTATAAATGCGCTTTCCACTAACTCTGTCAATTTGACTAACGGCACGTTTTGTCTTGAGAAACCTAACCAATCTAACAACTTTTTAAACTGTGGCTTTCTGGCATATGTTTCTACACATAATTACAGTGGTCGCTCGATGAATAGAACTAGAGCTGATTCTGATATTGTTTATATTTATAATTTGTGGCAATTAAAGCATTAAAAAATGAAAATAATAACTGTAAATTTATTTTAAGATTCCAAATGCGCGGGTAATGAAAAGATAATTTGTCCATAAATATTTTAAATTCATGATTTTCTATAGATATTAAAATCATGTTCTGCAATACAGTTTCCATTTAAAAATAAATTAAATAATATCTACACACATTTTGGTAAATTTATATCTATCGTTGTATTTATTTTTTAAATAAACAGCAATAAAAACGTGTTCTCCGTAATCAGAAGCAGACATTTTTGAAAAAATATAATTTTTCAAATGTTCTCATTATTATAATTGATTAGAATCAAGCGACTACTAATTGCTTTCAGTCAAAGACTGCCCCAAATCCCGTTTTGTAGAAAAGCCCAAATCGTTGTAACTTTAATTGGCATTTCAAATATTTCGCATATAGGTCTGCGTCAGGAACGACCAGCCCACCTGCATCCGGAGTCCATATATCAGGCGATGCGTGAACGTGGGCGGGCAATACCCGCCACGCCCACCGTCCCAATTGTAGAGCGCAAGACTTCGCCGAGTAATCCACCGCCACGGATCGTCGACGGCCGGGTGAGTTATGACTTCAAATTTGCAGCTCATTTTCCATTGACGACGAAAAGACGCGTCGGCAAACATTTTATATTATTTCGCATTGGGCATGGACGAGTTGGGACGTTTGTGGATGAGACATCGGCCAATTGCTATAAATAGACACGTTTAGTTTATTTGGATTTGGGTTTTTTGTTTTTATGACACTGCACGCAAATTGAAGGCGAAAAGACAGGCGAAACACAAAATATACAAAAGAAACTGTAAGGGAAGAGTGGGTTGAGCACATAGAAAAAAAGAAAATAAATAGAAATAAAAAAAATATTGTTCATATTGAACTTGTGCCAAATGTTATACGCCACCTTTCCGCGCCTCAATTTGTTGTACGATTCGACATTATATTGGATGTATGTGGTTCCGATATTCTACAAATTGATGCACATGTTTTTTTACATAATATAGCTTGTCAATTGTAAAAATCCCATCTTAAATGGATCGTACAAATAATTCCTGTCCAATTATAATCAAAAATTAATGTTTTCCCTAGGAATATATTTCATATTTAAATAAATATGAATAAATGTTTACAAACCGAAGGCAAAACAAACATAAATTTCGTAAAAAGAAGAATTTGAAAATCGTAAACATTTTGTTTCCATATGTTTTTGAAAGACCTGAACTGATTAATTAACTTATGAATGATTTTTATTTGAATTCACTTAGCCTGGACCGATTCCGGGCATGCGACCACCAATGGGAGCGGGTGCCTTTCATCAGCCCCAGCAAAGAGCTGGAAGCAGCATGGGTTTCCTAATGCCTCTGTATACCATTGGAATCGTTGTCTTCTTTGGCTATACAATTATGAAGGTTTGGCCGCTTTGATAATCTGAATTCGATGTGCCATAACTAATAAGCTGAAATGCATTATAGATTGTGTTTAAGAAGCAAGTGCCAAATGCTCCATATGGACCCGCTCCAGGAGATCCCAGTTTCCGCCAAGAAGTTTTTGGACATCAGAATCACAGTCAAGTGGAGGATTTGGGCGGCACCAAATTGGGTGAGTTAAGATAAAAGATAGAATCACATTTTTGTATAGAGTTATAGAACGATTTCCTGTAGTTAGACATACTGCATCCTTAAGAACACACACTCTTACACCCAAGCACATACAAAGCACACACTCACACACACTCCAGCACACACGTACCTAACTCATAATCAAAGAAACTAACCTAAAAATCGTTCACATTTGTATTTTTTTTCGTATTTTTCTGCATTGACATTTTGCGAAACCACAAATTAAAGGTTGGCGCGAACATCAGACAAGTAAGATAGAATTTATTTTTGATTTTGTTACAAGACTCTCTTTTTAAAAATGATCAATTTTGTGTGAATATATTAAGTACATTAAGTACGCGAGAGTTGGCTCTGTTGAGTTTTTAAAATATGTCCTCTTCATTTGGTGTGCTTAGCTGCTAAACAAACTTAAGGCTCAAACTTGATTTTGTATTTACACACATATATAAATATATCCTTAAATGTTGTACTTTTTTTTATATGTATGTACTATATAAGTGTCTACTAATTCACCAGCCATAACCACGCAAACAAACAAACAAAAAAAAAAAACATTTGAGTAGTTCGTGAATATTTTGTCATATATTTGATAGTCTGAAACTTAGTCACATGATCACTTGTTTATTATTTTGCTGTAAATACACTTTGTTATGCTAGTTTTTGTCTTTGCCACATTGCCACTAAACTGTCAGTTAAAGCAACAAATCCTACGAACACCTTTTTAGGAACTGCGACGAGCGCAGCAAATGGCAACAGGCGCAACAACGATAAGGAACTCTACAATGCCACATTATCGGCGACGGCATTGGCCACAAATCTGTCCACATCGCTGAGGGCTCACCAGGAGCAGTGTCACAGTGCTCCGACTGGGCCAAAGAGCCTCGCTGAGGTGGAGAAATCGCTGTTCAATAAGGAGACGCAACAGTTGATGGAAATTGAAAAGTTGCGACAGAAACTCGAGGATACGGAGCGTGAGATGGCAAAGTTAATTGCCGAAATGAACACCGATCAGTGTGAGGCAAAGGTTAGCATCATATATAAAAAAAAAAAAAACTACAACTGAAAAAAATCGTAGCTCTTGTGGCAAAATATTAGTATTCCATTTATCCTACATTTTTATCCCACGAATCATTTTAGATTTCTCGCTGAGATTTTAGTTGATGCGTTCAGTAGTGTTCAAAAAAAGCGCATTTTGATCTCATTTATTAATATATGCTATATTTTATTTGTATTCTCATTTTCAAGATGATTGCTCTGAACTTTCTCAAGCGGCAGCAAAATTTCTAATCCAACCAACTTTTATATACTCAAAAAAAAAAAAACAATCAATCAAATCACAGAAAAAAAGACCACAACTAAGTACAAGCCATACAAGTTCGTTTCTACTTTTGATTTCTAGTAAATAATGTACCCGAGTTCTGTTTGTATCATGTACCATGTATATAGCCCCAATTCCTCGGAACGGTTTAACAATCGAGTTGCATATCCGTCAGATCTGTGGCATGCATGCGAGAGCGCAGCTAAAATCATAAGGATCGTTGGCTATGAATGCGTTGCGTTGTTCTTGAAGCCTGCCTTCATCCAGTATCCCAATTTTATATATATATCTGTGTCCATTTCACTCACGCTTCAACTGTTGCATGTGTGTGGGCTTCGATTGAATTCTGTCTCTCTCTCTCTCTCTCTGTATCCCTCTCTCTCTCTCTCTCTGTGTCTTTCTCTCTCTTTGTTGCACTCTTACTAAACTATACTATATGCTAACTTTGCTCGTCTGCTCGATCAGCATGCGAATATTGTAGTCCTACTAACTATCCAGAATTACTAAATATATTTATACGTAATTGTGTCTGTAGCTTTCTTTAAAACAATATCAATACTTATGATGGGGACATATTTTAGAAACCATAACACAACGGTTTGAAATACAATAAACCATACATACATACATATATATATATATGCATATGTATTTATGTGTATAATAGCAACTTTTCGATTCATAGCTCATGTTCATGCCAAAAAAATCATTAAATTAAACAATAAATTCATGCGAACATCGAAGAGTTTTAGCTAAGCTTGATGTCAAAAGCAGAGCAAATGCCAAATGCTAAATGCCAAAAGCCAAAATTGTTTATAAACTCTACTTATATTCTCTGTCGTTTCTTCGTTTTCATGTTACACATGTGCAATTACTATATAACTATCTATATATATATGTCTCTCAACTCCTGTACTATATATTGTACCGAAAAAAAAAATGTCATGTTGCACAATTTACCATATATGTAGTTGTAACGGCGATCCAAGGTCTTATAGACGCTGCCGATGAGCAATTGAACGTTCGAGATGTGAAGGGGGCGAGGAGTGCAACTGAAACTGAAACTGAAACTGATACTGAAACTGATTTAAATAAGGTTAGCGCCGACGAACGGGCCACGTTGCAGCAATCGTTTGAAATTGAAATTGTTTCTTAACTCTCTTTCGTTATTCGTTTATTAACCACCAGCAAATGTAACTGAGTACTTCCCCCTAAAATTAATCTATTGTTTTTGTTGCGTTTCTTAACCACAATTAAGTAAATATTGTTTTTCATAAAATGAATTAATATTGATTTAACAAAATTTATATGTTGTTTTCTTGTTGAACCAAAACCAAAACCAAAACTAGAAATGCTCAATTTTTGGTTAATTGCATATTACAAGTCTTGGGCCACAAATAATAAGTATCAAAATTGTACTCCAAAAAAACAAAAAAAAAAAACAAAACAGCAAAATGACGACAACGAAAAATCGAATTTGACAAATGTAGAAAACCAAAACATTTCCAATGGGCAAACAGCAAGAAACGACCAAGAGCAGAACATGGCTAAAACTAAGCAACAACAACCATCACAACAACAAAGGAAACAACGCGACATCAGCGCTGAGCGCGAAATGACGGTGAGAAATAAATATGAAAATTAAGTATATATATTATTATAATTTTTGTATAATTACTGGCATGATTTATGTGTACTATATACATGTGGTGCAGGTTCTTGGCATGGAGTTAACAACTAGTTGCGAGGGCGGTCAAAGATGGACCGGAAGACCTCCAACGCCAGTTTATCGCACAAATAGTGGATATGTAAGTGTGCCTTGACTACTGCAAATCCTGCCAATCCACACTCAAAGAAATTTCCAAACAGCGAAACAGCTTTGAAATGCCGAAAGTGCTTACGACAACTAACAACCTAACCAAATTTATCAATAATAATTATTGTTTTTCATTGATTTCAGTCCAAATTGGAAGAAAAACTACCCGAGCCGCAGTCCATTTATTTGGAGGGCGCCTTGGCACACGACTCACAGATTTTGGTGGCCGATTCACAGACGAGACGTGAAGAGGTCTATGACACTGAACTCAATGGATCCATTGATGAGCCGGCCGTAAGACAAAGTTTGTTGACTATTATATACTCTAATTAAATGCTATCCATATTTACTAGGTCATACTCAGCAGCAAGATGACGTTATCATTGATTAATTTGGATGCAAATCAACAAAATGGTAACGATAACAAACCGGAAATCGAGAGTCCCTTGGCTGATGACATTGAAATAATTGGACACGACGAACACTAAATACGTGTAGTGCTCATATATATATTGCAAACTATATAATATATATACATATATATATTTGTTATGCTCATATATCGTTGTTAGGGCAGAACGACAATGCAGTCAACAATCGCATTGTCTTTTATCAAAAAACTAGTGCCACACGTTTGAAAGATATGAGTGAAATTTGACAAATTCACCGCAAATATTATGACTGATTAAACAAAGAAAAAAAAAATAGAACCTGATCATAATTTGACATTTGATTTGTATATAATTATTGCTTATGTATTGTGCGTCTTTTTTATATCGATTTTGTTTTCGAAATCATTTAGTTTTTTTGCTTTGTGTCTGCTCCTGTTTGGTCAACTGAACTCCTAAGTGTATGCCAACAAAAAAGAATTCATAGAATGGATATTTATACTCCTTATTTAAATCGCAAGATATTATGTGTATATTATTTAGTTGAAATGCAAATTAAACTAGTCTACCCCCATCGATTTAAGAACTTAACGTATTCATATTTAAAATCAAAATCGTCTATAATTATAAATGGTCGTTTTCGAAATAATTTACATCCTCACATTGAAGCCCATACAAAAATTTTCAATTGCACCTCATGTTTAACGAATATGTAATTAATGTTAGTGCCACAGTGTTTTTTGAAATTAGTTTAAATAAAACAGAATACGTATGAAATGAAATTAAATTTTAATCTTGATTTGGCAAAACATATCTGGTTTTTAATTAAACAAAATAAAAAATAAAGTATATGATTTCTTTCAATTAGAAAAAACGTTTTCTGAACTTCGTTACTTAACAGCATGTTAATTTGTACATTATGTTAACTCAAAATGGCATACTAGTATTTTTTGGTATAATACTTTTTAATTTTTGCCAATGGGTATACACTGATGCACAGCTGATTTGTCAAACTATTTTGCGTTTGGAAATAATTACGTAAATTCGGCAGGTTAGTAAATTATTGTATTTAACGTGAAATAAACAACAAAGCAACGTACAAGTCAAATATAGAATTGCCCAAAGTATGCTGCAATGTCGAAAGCGCATTGCGAATGCACTATGCTTAATGCTTGAGCGGTAGACAAATCTCTGTTTCACCTTGTAATAGCTTGTGATGATTATTTACAGATTAAATAAATTGATTTAATTTGCTTGTATTTGTAGCCGAGTATGTCGATCTTACACTCCAAATACTACGACCATCCCGATGGCGAAGATGCCTTTGGCAAGATTTGTGCCACAAACAGATACGCTGTTGCTGCCGGCCTGGCGTGGTCCACATTGGATGTGCTCACTCTGTCCAAACCACAGGGCTATATACCCACAATCGGTAGATTCGCCTACAATACGGGTCCACTGATGGGCATGGCGACGGCATTTACGCTAACAACGCTAGCTGCCACAAAAGCGCGCGGCAAGGATGATAAGTGAGACGAACCTTTGCCTTTGATTTCTCACTCATACAAATCATGATTAATAATATGCTTTTGCAGAATAAACTATCTGATTGGTGGGTTTGCTGCTGGTGGCGTCTTTGGTGCATGGAAGCGCAATCATGTAGCTGGCCTCTGTGCTGGCCTATTCCTTGGTGAGTTAATTTCTATACATATATATATTATGCTTCCTCATGTTTAATATTATATTTTACTGCTTCAGGTATAGCCGGTGTCATCAAGAAGATGTCCATTGAACAGGGCTGGGAATTCTTTCCCGATTCACCCACGCATCAATATGGCTCTGTGAATGTTGCCCAGAACGATTTCACCATTATGGCAGAGCGTCCCAAGAACTGGACAACGGAAAAATAGGAAAATGACCCAAACATGTCGCGCTTTGTTTTTAGTTAATAATTTACCGAAAAGAAACTGGCAATTTTGTGTAGCTTAAAAATCCAAATGCAACCCGAATAAATGCCATGTGAGAAGTGATACCTAAAAGCATATGTCAGTCTCCAAGTGCCAGCCAGCTGGCAAAGAAAGCGAAAGATATGCAAAAATATATAAATTGCAACATGTCACAGAAAGCTTATTGACGCCCATAAGCCGAAGATCACATAACAGACAACAACAGCAACAACAACGATAAGAGACAAGATTCGGAATCCAGTCACGCTCACAGTTAAGCCAACAGTTTTGTCTTTTTTTTATTATTTTTTTTTTATTCTTCGGCGTCCCATTTAAAAAACCATGAATGTGCACTTAGTCATTTTTTTGGCTCTTTTCTCTCATGCTTTTTTACCTTTCTTAAGCGTGACCGTGAGTCATGCAGCATGTGTGTAAATATGTATGTGGCATATGGGTATATATGTATGCATATAGACAAGACATGCACGCATACCTTTGAGCTGGATTATTCGAAAACTCTACATAAATCGCTTGTGGCTGAGCTTAATGCCTAAGTGCACATAGATAAACGAATCAGCTGCTAACGTGTGGCAAAGTAAACATTATTATCAGCTTATAATAATAAGCATTCTAGCTGACTACAGCTAGCAAAAGCCAGCAAGCGTGTGACCAATGGGAGAACTGGTTTTCCAGCGAAAATCTTTGTTCGCATCTAAGCAGCGATTTTTCACGCACACACACCAACAGGAAATACCGTCGAAATGCTAAGAAATAGTGAGGCAGCATTACTAACATTGCATTTCCTGTTGCCAGCTTTTAAAGTTGGCTATTTTATTATATTTCATAATTGTGCGTTTCTTTTTGGGCTGCTGTTTTGCTGCTGCTGCTGCTGCTGCTGCAGCTTGGAAATTTGCAATGCGCCAGCCAACCAATTTCTAGGGTCTTCTGCAAAAACAAAAACCCATTTCGGCTGCGGTTCGTTTAGCTGAGCATGAGAAGCGCTGAGGGAATGAGACGGAGATGAAGACGGAGTCAGAGTCGGAGTCTTGAGAGCTGAGACTGCGAAAGCATGAGGGTTAAGACCTCTTCATTTTTAGTGTTTCATAAATTATGCGGTTTCATTGTGTTCTCTGCTGATTCTTTTATTTTTTGCTGATGGGAGGAAAGTTTTGGTTTCTGTGACTGACCTCTAAGCTGGGAACCGTTAAACTTGCATTGCGTAAGATTGCTGTGGTTGTTTTCTTATGTACATAATAAGATTTGTATTTTTTTTTACGGTTTTTGATTGTCTAATTTTAGCCATTGTGTAAATTTTTCGGATAATTAAGTCGATTGATTTGATTAAACACTTTTGGCAATAACAACTAACAAACACGACTTCTGAACGAATATCTGGATGAGATAGTTTGAAAATAAACTAGAAAATTGTCTTCTTAATTAATACCCTCATTGAGTGTTAAAGAAATGCCTGTTGCTTTTCTAACAAACCTAATGAATTCTAAACTCACCTTGATCTTTGTGAAGCGCTCCCCTTCAACTCCCGAACTCCTCGACCCCATCCTATTTAAGCAAACCAGTTGAGCAACTTTGCCTGCTCCCAAGAGATTTGAAGTGCGCCAGTCACTAGAACTGACTAATCTCTGGCAGCTGCTCCACTTCCACTGTCCTCGACTCTTTTGGCGTGCAGCCACAGACTTAGCTGGGTATCCAGCTGTCAGAGAGCTTGAGCATGAGCGTCTACTCGGCGATCGCAGCATGATTTATTGGATGCTCTGCGAATGACATCATCCTCAACATCATTGGCAAAAAAATAATTCATTAAAATCTTGAATAAATTGCATCTTTGCACAAAACATTTTGCGTATCTCACTTTTCAGTTCTCCGCACGCGCTGACAGGCAATATTAAAAATCGGAGGGAAATGCTGCGAAGCGAGGCACAAAACAGTCGCATTTATAATACACATATTTAATAATTTGGAGTGGGGCTTACTACACTCGGAGAAAAACGGTGGTTTAAATGCAAGGTAATAGTGGCTACAAGAATTTGTGTTGCGGTTCAAACTTTAAAGATATACTCAAGCTTAATAAATATTGCAAATAATTCGAGGACTGATTTCAAAAGTTTAAAACTTAAACAATAACTAAATATTGTAATTAAAGTAAGTTTTTCAGTATTGATTTTCAAATCTCTAGTTTTTAACTTAAGTACAAAGCTTATTTCTGATCAGCTTATTTCTGATAGCAGCCTTGAAATAAGTATTATCTCTGGTCGATGATTTTCAAGCATTAAAATACTCCATACATTTTTTGAGTGTACCAGGATACACTGACACACACTCGGATATTATTTAAATATTTTGCTGCGACCCTTAATGACACTTTTTACTAATTGGCGTAACGCTGCTGCAGAGACCGGCCCTTCGTTAAATGTCAATTATTTGCGCCCCTGATGACACTTATCCTGGCTACTCAACTCTGGCGCAACATTGCCCCTGTCCCGTGGGTTCGCGTGTCAACAGGATACAAAACTTAAGTATGCAAATGTCAGGCAAGGATTATAGGGCAATAGTCCCTTGGGGGATTGTTCGAAAAGTATTGTATAGTTTATGGATATGGCTGTGGCCCAACTCCAACGATCTTCAAAGCTTTCAAATTAATGAGACACTTGAAGCAACAATGGCATAGCGCAGTTTTGTAATTGTCGTGTCAAAACATTGTACCACTGTGGCACTTTGGGCCGATGCGTTCGTAATTAATCTTATTACGAGTTGCCTGCTAGCATTTATGGAATTGCGGCTCCAGCTGCCGCCTCGCACATTCACATCTTGTAATCCTTTTAATAAGCCCGCGCAACTGACGCGACACCAGCGTCAATTAATCACCGCAGATCGGAGACGCAGATGGGCGGTGGATGGGCAACGCAGCAATGCCCGGCTTGCCACGGCCACAGCCACAGCCACCACGGCAGACACAGTCGCAGTCACATTCATCCTCATCTATGGGTCGGCAAACACAATTCTGCAATTAAAGATCAGCGACGAGGCAGGCGAGCACACACAAAAGAAGCTACACACAGCACACACACACGTAGGTACGCACACCAAAGTGTGTGTCGAGCTGTGGGTATCTGCATCTGCAAGTACAGCAACACACATTTGTTGTTATTGTAGTTGCTGCTGCTGCTGCTGCTGCTGCTGTTGTCATTGAATCGGTGTCAAACTCCAGCGAGTTGCCGCAGCGCACAGTGGGTCAAAGTAGTGCGAGGTCAAAAATTGAAAATTAATAAAAAATTGTGACAAGAGAAATGTTCTCAAATTATAATAAGCTGGCTAAGCATAAAAATCCCATTTCTTCTAAAGTGTCATACACAAGTCAAGCATAGCACTAAAATATTCAAATATTTAATTATTTTTTCACAAATTTTTAAAATTAAAATGAATTATTTGTTATGTTATTGTAATTGAATAATATTTAAAATATTTATATATATATATATATATATAGATTTTATAAGAAATATGCTATAAATTGCCTATTGTTTTGCTCTGTCAAAATACTCTTGTCAACCAGTGTGCAGTGAGTACTATTTTGGATGACACTGTGAGTGTGCTCACGATCAGTTGATTTCGCTACTGCCTTTGAAGATATATAGATACACACATATGCATGCATTTGGGGCCAGGGACACAATCCATCACTTTGTGCATTCTAAAGTATCTTTGCAGCTGCAACATGAGCTTGAGGTGATGCTCCGCAGTCGAAAGAGATAGTGAAAAATTGAGAGAGAGAGAGAGAGAGAGAGAGAGCGAGAGAGAGTTTTCTTTCGTGATTGTCATTCGCAATGACATTCTGAGTGGCCGCCGGCTAAACAGATAATTCGACTTCCAGCAACGCTTTCGAGATGCAAATGCAACCAGCAACAAAATCCGGGGTCCGTATCAGATTCACTTCACCCGATCGGCGACAAGCAGCGCCCGGCATGGGGGTCATAAGTGCAGAGTAAATAAAATACAATTTTTTTGTGTTTCTTCTCTTGAGTTGGACCACAAGATGGAAGACGTAACGAATGAAGTGATTGAATGCATTTTGCAGCTGTGGGAGAAAACGGGAAAGGGTTGGAGAAAGAAACAGAAACAGATACAGAGAGTGAGAGAGAGAGAGAGAGAGAGAGGAGGAGGTGGAGATTGATTGAAGTGAATGAGGGGGGCGATAACTGAATGGGAAAGCTATTTGGTTGTTATCCAGCGACAATAGCACGCGTTGGGGTCTCCTTACCGATCATTTATTTGAGTCGGGAAGTTGGATAACAACATACGAAAGACCGGTCCCCATTCCCCCCCTTGAACGACAGATTGATTTCTTTTTTCGTTTCCTTTTCGCATCCATCAATTGTGGCAAGCACTTTTCAATATACTATGCATCGTATCGTATATATATATGTGTGTTTGTTTATATGCACATATGTTTTATCGTTCCGTCGAACTCGAGCCATGGAATGTTTAGGGCCTTGTCGAGTGGGATGATGCCCATGCTCCAGTTGTTTTGATTGACATCTTTCAATGGACCGAGGGCATATCTCGTTGACATTAAAATGTTGCAACCCAACAAGGAGATGTTCAACAGTTCTTGCAGCTCATCAGGGTAGTTCAGCTATCAATGTTTAATAACAAAAGATATGCCAAGGTTTTCCTGCTATATGCTAGATTAAGCACACTGAAGATATTTTCGATTGAAGTTTGCTTGGCATCAATTTTATGTAATTTTGATCTTCAAATTCTAAGAAATTAATCAATTATTTGAGTAGGTTATAATCCAACTAAAATACTCCGATCAATAAGAATTCTTGCTTTGATTATATAATACTAAAATTAGAATATGGCTTTCTTTTGTCTAAAATTTCGGACAAGATTCGTTTTTTATTTTGGAAAATATTCAAATTTCTTGCAGAATGCACCTGCTTATTGGACTTTTAGATTTCCTGGCTTCCTGTTTTGAGTCACCCTAATGAAGGGAATGGCGAACAGGCAGCAGATGGAAATGTTTATGCGATCTTCTTCGGTTATAGCGTGTACCAACTTTGTAATGAATTGTTTCTGATTTGGTCATAAAGTCGCACCAACACAACATAGTGGCAAGAGGAGACACGAGAGGGGGTTAATGTGGCACATAAAACTGGCAATGCAAATGCATAAATCAAGTTTAAATTCGTCACACACGACACTTTGCTTGGGGGCAGACACATACAGATCTGCCGTCTGCCTCGTATAGACATGCAACATTTGTTGCAAATGAAGTGCGACACTTGGCTGTGGGTATGCTGTTGCAACTTCTTGGCTAGATCAGACACTAGCTCCAGCTCCAGCTACTACTATTTGTGTCGTGGCAAGTAACCGGAGGCAGAAGACAGCGCCACAACGCTAGTTTATGGGCCCTTTTGCCAACTTGCAGCATATTCAATTATGAGGCTTGTGGCAGCTGCTAATTTCCATTGTTGGGTGTCTGTTGCAAGCTGTGCGTCTTCCTGGCCACTCGATCCCATCTCACACACATACATTCGAATGCGAATTCTGAATTCTGAACACAAATACGAATACGAATACCAAAACGAATACTTGGTGGCGTCATTGTCTGCTCAAGTGGCATTCTTGGGCTGCCTCATTCCTGTGGCTCCTCTGCTGTCGAGTGGCTTCCGCTCTGTGGCTGGAGCGGTCGCACAGTAAATCTTTAGTGGGCGAACCGGTCGTGACGCATACCTCCTCAACCGTAACCTTAGTCGATGCGTAAGAAATCAAAACTTTTAAGTACGCGAAATGCATGTTTTTTTGTCTGTTTTTATTGTTGGCCATTTAAAATCAATTCCGAGGCTGCATCGTCTCCGTTAAGTGCCCCTAATGGCAGTCGATTGACATCGATCCATGTACACAAGTGCTGCGCAGTCGCAGCATGCTCCATGCCCCATGCCCCCATCAATTGCTGTTGCACCGAGACTTGAAATCTTAGCAGCTTTGGAAGCTTTCAATTGAAAGTCGACTACTACTGCTACTGGGGGCACTTGAGAACACTCCCCACTCACTCCACACTCACTCCCTTCTGCAGTAGTCGCTACTCCCTTATTTATTTGACTGCATTTCATGCCACTCATTTGCCCATTTATGCTGGCGATGGAAAAATCTCTGCTGCACATTGTTCACAAGTCCATTCGCTGGCCGAATTTGTTTGAATGCATTAATTATGTACTTATAATAAAATACCCAGCCTCAAACAAAACATAAGTGAGGGTATATACAAGCTTAAAAATGGATCAGAATTTGTAAGGGGTATAAAAAAAGCTTAAAGTACAATTTTTAAATATTATAGAGATACACTTTCCATTTCAATGAGTAACTTAAATCGAGTATTTTAATTTAAGTTATGGAATACATTATTTTTACTTTCATTTAAATTTTTCCAAGTACAGAGTATTTTTACACTCACCAACTCTTAACTTACATTAAAAAAATACTCTGGTAACATAATATTTTGGGTTCTGCTCGACTGTCAGTTAATTGATTCAATTATGCAGAGCAAATCATAATTTTTGTTTGATAAAATCTCACGATTCAATTTCAATTGCTCGATGGGCACCGCATTAAGTCCATAAGAAGTCGGTTCGCCCTAATGGAAATTCATCAGCGGATGACAGACAGTTTTTTGACTGCTTTCATTATCATTTCTGAAATTTGTGAATTATGCGCTTAAAGACCTTCATTGAAGTAATATAGTCGACAGTCCCTTTGTTAACAGAAGTTAACTCTTGTTGTCACCATAAATTGGAAAGGGGAGAGTTGCTGATGGATCACCCAGTTCAGTGCTAGGAATATATTGGTATATATATTATGTACAAGAATAATATTTGTAAGAAAAAAATATAAAATATTCTACACATGGAAATAATAATAAAAAGCTTTTATCGTTAAGTGAATTTAATTTGTTGAAGACAATTATAAACGATTTGTGTGGCGATGAATATA
Source organism: Drosophila grimshawi (assembly GCF_018153295.1). NCBI lineage: Eukaryota > Metazoa > Arthropoda > Insecta > Diptera > Drosophilidae > Drosophila > Drosophila grimshawi. The sequence goes on along the minus strand of NW_025062889.1, from coordinate 10,978,235 downwards.
TACATAAATGTTATCAAAAATTTACTCGCTTCAGCAATTATAGATTTTTCATTCGCCAAATTACTTAGAATTCTAAGAATGCAGAATTGGAATGTACAAATTGTGTATGTAATTTAAGACACTGAATTAAAGAAAATCTAATTATTTAATGCAAAATAGACACCAAGGCGTGCTCCTATGAGAGGCCTGAAATATGTTTAAAAAATCATTCATTATTTCTGGTGGATTATTCGACCAAAAATGAAATACTATTCTATTTCATACACAAGCTTTGCAATTGGAGTATTCCATGAGCTTATTATTTCCAATGGAATTTTAGTATACGCTGAACTGGGCAATTTTCCAATCAAGAAACAGGCTTCAAGTGTTACAAATGCCACAGAACTGCTTCTGGAGTACAAAGAAGAAACAGAAACAGAAACGAACAAAAAATGCATACATGCAGCATTATTCATAGTGATATCGGATTCCGGCATCTCTTTGGAGGCGAGTCCATTTCAATCGACACAATTGGGGCGAGGGCGAGGGCGACGATTGTCGATTGTCGATTTGTCAGCGAGACTTTTACTTTGCGGTTGCTTGTGCTTGTCTCTTCCACAACTATTGTGGATACCCACTTACACATGGCCAGGCACATCCACAAGACAGCGTTCAATTTGCGGTGCTTCACTTGGATCCCCGGCAGTGAAGCTATCTATTGAACACATTTAGCTGTCTCCAGCCAGCTAGCTTTTCACTGTGTCACGCTTTAATTGTCATTCTCTATTTGTCTGTCTGTCTGTCTGTCCGTCTGTCGTTTGTTTTGTCGTACTATCTGTCGTCAGTTACTTCAATTTCGGCTAGCTTCCGTTTTTGTGCGCTGCTATTTTGTACCCAGTATTTTGGGCTGTGCGTGGGGTTATTATATTTTGTGGCAGGTAGTGCAAACGAAGACAGCACAAAGACATGATAAAGTAAGAAATAGGGTAGTTAAAGACAACGGATTCTAAATATTTCTCATTTCTGAATAAAACTAATCATGATAAGAAATATGTATATTAATTGATTTCCTTCTATATAATCATAGTTAGCTTAATATATTATTGTTAAATTAACGATTATAATCACCAAAATTATACATGTTATTCGGGTTCTAAGTCTAGGTATGTAGGAAAGTTAATATTATTGTTTTGCTGCTATTTACAAGGTATCTCTTGGTCGACTTTCAACATAATTCATTCTAATTTTAGTGCGCCAATTTGGTATTGTTTGGTTGTATAGTTTTGATCGCATTGTATCGTTTTTATTATCACTGGGTGTGCTACTTATTAGATACAGTTTGGACATTTCTGTGGGGAGTGACAAGTGTGGTTGGCTAGGGAGGGGGAGGACTCAATGTTATTGCGTATTGACACACGCACACAAGCACACATACACACACACGAGCATACACACACACGCAAAATACGCATTTAAGTATTGTCTCGCTTTTATGCTTGCTCCTCCCTCATTCGCTTGGTCACCTGTGCTCAGCAATTCGTGACAATTCACATTTCTTACATTCACGGTATTCATCTCTAATTTACAGTTCTCTTCTTGTTCTTGTTGTTGTACTCCTCCCGGCTAATTTACAGCTTGCTTGCTTGTTGTTGTACTGCTCCCGGCTAGCGAGTTTGGCTGCCTGGCGGGAAATTAATAAACATCTGCCGCTAGATTTTGAACAGAGTAGATTATCACTTCTCGACATGCTTTTCTGAGTTTATGGCGAGCATCGAAGATTTGTCGCTGACAACTCGCGGAGCATGTGGAACTCCAATGTGGTAATTACTGCCATCACGCACATCTCCCATAAAACCAAACACAGCCACAAAGTTTTCATTTATTTTACGGGCAATTTAAAAGAAACGCGTGTAAAGAAATACTCATGTGTGAGCAAAATTGTTAGACTTTTGCTGTTTTATTCAATGGAATAATATTTATAGCAAATACTCACCAGATTTCACCTCTCGATTAATTGCATTCACTGGAAACTGTTATCAAAAGAGTACAAATATATATTTTCCGATATGAACTTATATTATTATATCAATTTTTACATCCATGTTTATGTACGAGTCGCATTCAATTTTTACATCCATGTTTATGTACGAGTCGCATTTACTGAAAAAGATTGCTCACCCTCAGATACTGGCCATAACTGCAGTAGTTTGTTATTGTTTTCTTGTCGAAAACATTATCGAAATTGAATCACTTGAGCAATTTGTAACGCAATACGCCCCAGCAAACAAGCTGGAAGAGAAGCTGTCACAATAGCAAAGTAAATTAAAGCAGAGCGCAAGTAGAGTACATATTCTACTTGTACTTTTAAGAGCAGGGTAAATCTGGGCTGGTCTGTATAAACATGACCAGAAAAATGTAAACATACGACGCTGTTTATTCTGAACTCTCCCTTAATTTTCCAGCCTATGGCACACTCGACTTTCTCTTTATTTTCCTTTTTGTTATTTGCATTGCATAAATTTTGGAGTAGACGCTGAAAATGGGGAAACCCCGCGTTGAAAAGAAAATAAAGTAAATGAAATTACTGGCACGGCATAAGGATACTACAGCTCTCCGGGGGCATCCTGCGGCGCAGCCTGTTGAGTAATGCGACTGACGCACGCGTTTAGCAAAAGACGGAAACAAACTAACCCCAGAAGCCAAAGCAGAAGCAGCTGCCGGCGGAGCGGGAGTGAAAGGGCTGAAATTGAACATGCATTTGTTGTCGTGGGGGGCAGACCATCTGGATTCAGATCCTGGTCTTCGATTCAGCTCGCTGATTTCATTACTTGCTGAGTTGCACTAAGCCCTTGTTGGTTGCCATGCCACGCCCTGCTCTTGTTGTGACAACCCCTGATGGTCTCTCCCCCCGTACGCGTCTGGCCTTGTGGCATTTTATGTGGTGGTCTGTAAACTTGCCGCTTATCAGCAGTTAAATCCTCTCGGCAGCAAGTCCACATAAACAAATACAACCCTTGGGACATGTCAAGAACTGTCTTCGGGATGTTTATTGCCTCCAAAGCCAATTTAATGCATTTGAATTCTTTTCATAACATTGCTTTCAATGGGACTTAACTTTATGATTCTTTCCCGATTTAAGATGTTTGTTATTTAAATAAACAAAAACGAATCTCTCTGGGCGGATTTCCATAAATCAAGAATTTCAAAACCTAACTCGAGAAAGACTAGACTAAAAGTAAAAGTAGTTAAACGAACTAATCCAATAGAGCATTCTTACACACTTCTTTCTTACTATAAAACTAATTTATTTTTACTTGTGCTTTTTTACGGAGTTTTCATGCTTTTAAAATTACATTTAAAGTACAAAAGTATCAAAATTCAATTAGAAAATGTGTTTTTTCTTTCGCCAATTAAAATTCGTTCTGTATCAAAAGCGAAAGTTAACAAAGTGAACAACCCGCTGGCCAGTCATAAACATTAACCCGTATTAATTATAATCATAAACTATAATTTTCACCCGACATGCGGCAAGCAAAAAGAATCACTGACCGGAAAGTCTGAACTTTTTTTGCGGGTCCGTTGACTGGAAAAGAAAGCGAGTGATGCCATCTACTCTATGCAAATGTAAATATATATTTTTTTTTTGTATAGATATATGCATACATATATGTTTATGTTCATAGGCTTAACTCTAATCTGCCAAAAGAATTTCGCAAGTTTGTCGTTTGCAATTTTATGCGAATTGTTTGTCAGCAAAGTCACATGTCACATGGGTCGGAGCACATTGCGAACCTCTACTCGGCATTACCATGTTACCATGTTCTGGTTCCAGTTGAGCACCTTTTGCGTGCAAACAAATAACGTAAGTAAAAAAAATAAATTTGACTTCTCTGGATCGCAAAAGTTTGCGTGGGCGCCCAAAACTTGACTTTGAAGCTAAGCTAAAATTGTTTATGCCAGTGGCATATCTAAATTTGGGAGCAGAGTCTTTTGGCGTGACTAACAGCAAAAAAAAACGTGCCGCTAATTTGCTTAATATTTTATTCGTTCTGGGTTAGTTTGTGAGTTAGACTGAGACTACAGGGCTACAGGGTAAGTTGTAGTCACGCATTTGTGACTGTTTCTTTAAATGTTAATCAAAGCCACCTACACATTTGCTCAAGATGCATTTCGACACTTCTTTACGTATGAATGTTCATATTTACATTTATACATATGCATAAACTCTTTCCTCCGTTGCAAGTTCACAGTTTTGAACATCATATTTTGCCTTTTACACGCAATTCCGTTGCGGAGTTGAAACTGGATTTTATGGAATGTCATGCGTAGGTGTGTGTATGCCTCTGTGTGTGTATGTATGTATGTATGTTGTGGTATGCGTGTTTGTTGCATTCAACATTGGGGTCGCATGTCCGTGTGCATGTCAGCGAATGTGACACTTTTCTCTTTTATTGCATTATGACATTTATTTATGATCGGCTCTCCCACTAAAAGTCACAAAAGGGAGTGTTGAGAAATGACAAGAAACGAATACAGGGTTGTTTCTTCCAAGTGGTCACTCTCAAATGCAGACTTGAAAAGTGCATTCACATCGTACAATTATGTTCGTATCTTTATACTTAAATTTAGAATTGTTATCAGTTAACTTGCGTATGTTATTCATGATTAATTCTTTATAGTGCATGCTTCCTCACTTTCTCTCTATGGAAATTGTCACGTACATAAATACATGTGTGCATGTTTACTTGCATGCACATTTATTATTATTGTATGCCAAATGCCAACTGCAAACCGAAGACTGAGCTCAAAGCTCAAGCTGGGCCTCCAGACTGAATCATGCCTTTGTTGCGCCGTTGCTTTTCAAATTGATAAATGAAAAGTCACATGCAACCACACACACAGCACACCTACAAACACACATGGACTTCCATCAATATGCTTGCGTCAAACTGTTGCTGTTGCTAAACGAGATCTGATCATTGCTCTGGGTGTGACATTGTGCATAAATCACAAATAAGATACACAAGCAACCTAGGCTTAAGTGCTGAGTATTTTGTTCTCTCTGCTTTGCCATTTACTCTCTCTCTTTCTCTTTCGCATAATTGTTTTTCGAGAACAGTTAACCAAAAACTTGCGTAATGCAATTAAGACAAAGGGCGAGAAAGAGAGCAAGAGCGAGAGAGCGTGTGAGCCCTTGACATAGTCAATTTGAAGATCAGTCGCTGAAAAGAGATAGCAGTTGTCAGACTGGCAATGAGTCTATCATAATTGCTGTCGATGCGCAGAACAATTTAAATTCATTTAAAAACAACTCGTAAACTTAATTAATGTGAAGCGAGCAACAGCAGCAACTAAAGTGTGGGTCACAAACTGAATACGCTGCAAAAAAATTACATCCTAAATAAAATTCAGTGTCAATGTGAAGTGGGGGAACAATTTAAGACTTTCAGTATGTGTGTGTGTGTGTACATGTATATTTTAAGTGCGACTGTATTAAGTGTCTAGAAAACAATTACCAAAAAGCATTGTTGCACGTATCTTATGAATTATAATAGTGAGCATTCACAAAAATAAAAATATGTCATGGCATACCTTAGACATAAATATGAATGAATGTATATGTATATATAATAACATAAGCGACAATAATTTTATAAGACGCTGGGTTGAAATGAGTGAACATTCGGTACTCGACCCACTTTTGCATTTGACTTTTTTTTACATATTATTCTTAAGAATTGCTCGTTAAACCATTAAAGATAATGTGTAAGTTTTGCAGGTTTATCCCACAGATTATATTTAAGCGTTAAGCATATTTTCAAAGCCCAATTGTAAAAATCTACACTGATTTTTTACTTAGAAACTCATTTTTGAAAATAGTTAATGACATATTTTGATATATTTTAATATTTTGTATTTGTCTATATTGAAAATATATTCATACATAAAATACTTACCTTCTTGACTTACCAATCTCATATTTTTACTCTGTCTATTTATTTTTTGTATCTAAGAATATTTTCTACAATTTTCTGTGTTATAGTTTCGAAATTTGGTCTTGTAAGTGCGCTAAATAATTGACCCAAGTGTTTGGTTGCTTTGTTTTTCTTTGACCTGCAACTGCACATTGACCACGAAGGTGTCTTAACGGCTCTGGTACGTGGTGTCTGGAACATTTGGGATCTAGCAATCTTGCCTGGCGGCAGTGAAACTTGTGCCGGTCAAGTCGAGAGAAGGAGGCCCTAAAGTGTAAATTGGCCATGTCCAGCGCTAATGGATCGACGCATGCCAGCGCAAAAGGAAAATAGAAAACGGCTTATGGGCATATACAAACACAAACACACTTACACTCACAAACACACACTCACACACATACACACAGGCAGCACATAAATGGCAATGAATTGGCCAACAGATCGTGCAGGAAAATACCATGGAAAACTTGTTCAACACGAAAACACGCGCCAAAACAATTCCCAATGCGATGGGAAAGTTGAAGAGGCCTTAGCCTGGCTAACAGCCAAACTGGCCAATTGCAGCCGCAGCTGTTTGGAGAGTGTGAAAAGCTATTATGGATTGTTAAAGGGTTTTTTCTTTCGCTTTTCCGTTAACCCTAAAACATAAAAAATCCTAAAATAAGAAAACGACTTTCAACTTAGATTTTTTTTTGTTGGTTCCAGTTGGGGACGTCAGATTTCAAGCTCAACTAAGCCTCGATTGCTCGCATTGTGTCAGGAATGTGATGGGCATCCTCCAGCCACTCTGATAACAAAGTTATTTTTATTAAAGCGCACACACATCAAATTAAATTCGTGTACAAAATGCAAAGGCTCTGAAAAGACAGGCTTCGAAGAAGAAGCGTTGCAAAAAAACAAAAAAAACTGCAAGCTTGAAAATATTTTTATGTATAAACAAGGCGCAATATAAATATGATGAAAATAATTAACGCCGAACTGCAAATACTCTGAACTTATAAGTGCATCTTAAATGCAATCCTAAGGCACTTCAATTAAGTTCAAATGAGACTCGAATAAAGTAATTCGAGTTAACCGTATTTGATCTAAGAGTAATTTAATTCGCAGTGCTAGCTTACCAAACTAGATCTCATAAGCCAATTTGGAGTGAAAACTAAACGAGTCTGCAACACTGCAGCGCAACTAAATCGTTTAGTTGTAAGTTTTTTTAATTTGTTAATATAATTAACATTTTGTGAGGGTGTTAAACTGAGCTGCGACTGCGTCGAAAGTAAGTTAGTCAACAGTTGGTCGTGTTAACTTTTGAGCCATGTTGTTGTTACTGCTGTTACTGCTGCTGCTGGTGCTGTGGCTTTCAAGCTGGCCAACAAGCAACGCAAACAGTACGTAAACTTGAAAACTGGAAATTGTTGGCTTAAGGAGTGGGGAAGCTAGAGAGTGAGAGAAAGAGCAAAAGACCGGTTTGGCGAACTTAAACAAAATGCACAAAACGGAAAAGAGACAAGCAGCAGGCATAAACATAAACGCTGGCAATCAAATGAGGCTTGCCAGTTGCAAAAGAGGTCAAAGTTGATCACGGCATTCACAGTCACAGTCACAGTCACAGTCATACAAAAGAAAATCATAAATACAATTTCTGTGCTTTAATTTGTTAACACTCGCAGTATACTGCAATTTGCATTGAGCATCTATTAATATATTTTGACAGACAGCAGAGAACCAGTCAGCGGCAGATTGCCAGTAAAGACACAATATATTTATCGTCTAAGTATACAGTATATTTCTGGATTCCTGTGTCAAGCAGCAGACGTCAGCAATATAATATACATATATAATTTTGCAGTGATTTTGCAGTTTTCTTTCTGTTTACGAAAACATTTTAAAAGGCTTTACAATCAAGATATTATTCTAAAGTAAAACAGAACAAACAACTGATTTGTGCTATTTTTATATAAGACTTTCGGGGTTCCCAAATTTATAGGAAACTCAACGCCCAAAGAGAATCATAATTACCATCATGGCATAAAACATAAAATTAAGTTATGAGATTGAGGCTTTCACACCCCATTGTAATTATGCGCTTATAATTTATGATCATGTTTCCAACACCTTTTCAAATTACGTTTACAAGAGTCTCAAAAAGCCAATGCTATAAAACTTAAATGAAGCATACTAAAAAACAAGTAAGTTTTGCCGATTTTGGACGACAGATGCGGGCGTTCTTCGGAACATGTTCAACTCGTTAAATATTAAAATTAATCAAATGGAAACTCGATAGGGGGTGGCATGAAATGGGCGGATGCGTATAAATCATGAAATCACAATTAAACAATTCTTGTTTTTAATATGTTAGAAATGAATTATTGTGTTTTTTTTTTCAGCGTAATCGGAGATAAATAATACATTTTTCAGGCCGTTTGACAACTTGAAACTTTAACCTTACATGGAAAACTGAGTCTAAATATAAAAAATGCTGTGAATAACTCGCAACCAACTTAAGAGTCAATTGAACAAAAGTCTTAGAAAAAATCAAATCCAAAAAAAAGCATTGTGAAATGCTTTAATGTTTTGGGTCTGGTTAAGCGGCACTTGGAACTGATGTCGGTGTCGCAGTTCACAATTTGGAGCGAGCTGAAACGTCATTGAGCTGTCAGGCTGAGGCAGTCAGTCTTCCAAACTCCGCCAGACACACTTACAAGCATGATTATTTCAAATTCAATTAAAACTCGCCCTGATTGACAGACAGACAGGGGGCTTGCCACAAATTCGTATTGACGCCGAACAGGCAGGCGAGTTGAAAAGGAGTTTTCGATTCTACGAATTTAACCGAATCTATTAACAGCTCTCAGCTCTCAGCCTCAGCATGGCGGCATATTGTTTAGAACTTGCCTTGCAAGTATTTCGCCTCTAATTTTATTATTCGCTGGGGAAAATCGAACAGCAACCAAATCAGTTTGTATTTGTGGGAGGAGAAAGTGTGCGCTTCTTGTGTTCCAGTTTGTGCCTATTTTTGGGGTCATGCCCGCTCTGCATGTCTATAAAAATCATATTAATTATCGCATATATGCTGGGCATTTATCAAAAACTGAAAGAAGTAAACCAAACCAAAGCGCATTCATTTACAAAAGTGTCAGTGAAATATTTCACACAAAATGGGCAACCAAAGCTAATATAAAGATTTTAATTAAGAGCCCTCGTCCCCCGCCTCCTCCTCATATTATTTATGAGCTTGTGCCCATTTATAGTTCGAGGAAGTGGAGTTTCTGGGGATGTTTACCAGCCTAAGAGTCGAATCCAATTCATTTATTTGTCGATCAAAAGCTTTGCATTTTTTAATAAACATTTCTTTTTTTTTTGCTTATTTATGAAATTTTTGTCAGCGAACTCTCACAGAATGCGCATCCCCATCCCCATCTCTCGTCCTATTTTCTTCCGCACACGCACGGGATTTGTAATTGCCCATAAATCTTCTGGCTCCCCGCTTGCCCCGCCTCTATGCGCTGACAGTGGCAGTTGCCCATTAAGCGACACCAGGAATCAAAACATTAAAAGTAGCGGTAGCCATAGAAAAGCAGCCGGAGACGCAGGAGGAGCAGTGGATGGAGATGGGAAAGAGCGACGGCGTTGTCGTCTGGGGTAGCACTTGCTTTCGCTTTTCCAAACCGAAAAAAAAAAACAGGGGATGCCACATGCAACATGCAGCATGTCTGCCCCTGTTGCTAGCTACTCTTGTGCATCTCTCTTAGTTTGTTTACTTCAGTGTCATAAAATTTAAATGCGTACTTTAGTGTTAATTTAGATGACGTTGGCGTCTGCCGATTCGCCATATGATTCCGATTCGAGAATCTAGTTGTGTGGATGTGCATGTGCTTAATTGAAAGTGCTGTCGACCAGTTCCCAAATCCATAAGATGTTCACTTACCCATCCCATCCCTAAGAAGTCTGTGTCTATTTTTGTTAGATCTTTCCTCTCTTTACCTCAGTGTGAAAGTCATTGCCACTTGAGCGTCAACAAGGTGTGAAGTTTCTGGTGTCCAGTGGCAACACACACAAAAAGGGAAATTGTGACTAAGCAATTAGCGTACTACAATTGTAAAACTTTCTTTTAATAACATAAATATATATATACTTGTCCAAGTATACATCAATTAAAATAATTAAGTATTTATTATGAAAAATCTACATTTTCACTTTCATTGTCAAGTTTTTGACGTCACTTTGAGATTCTGGATAGTTAAGGGTGTCTGAGAGGTTGTAAACTATTTCCTAAAAAAAGATTACACATTTTAGCTAAAAACTTGGGTATTATGCATTCAGATGAGATATATTTCATAGTTTAGAAACTGTTAAGAGATTTTTTACAACTAGTTCCATGAGGTGTTTTCATGTCGTTTTTTTGCCTACATTTGTAGAGCAACCCTATCAATGATATATGTATATATATATTTATATATATGTATGTATGTATGACTAATTGCAATTGCTCGACAAGCGCAGCTGCTCCTGATTTGATGTGCATAAATATGTATGTGCAGCGACGAATATTCGGATATGTATTTATAGTCATTGAAGTGGCGGCAACAAATACAAATCGAGTGCAATAAGTGCAATGAGGGTGACCCCTTGGCAAGGGGGAAGCGAATGGTGTGGAGTGTAGAGTGTGTGCTTGCCTGTGTGTGTGAGTGCAACAGTGCAACAAATAAATCTGCAACGGTAACAAAGCAGAATGCGAAAATAAACAAAACACCAAAATAAATGCAGCTAACGGCGACAGCTGCAGCCAAATCAGCAAGAGCCAAAAAGCGCTGGACTTGTTGTTATTGTTGCTAATTATGCGCAACTGCAGCAGGAACAACAACAACAACAGCAACAAAAACAATAAGGCAAGAGTCCAAGTCGGGTCGAAGTCGAGTTGAAGCCAAAGGAGGTCGCGCATGCGCCGCACGCCTTAATTGCCAACGCCAGAGGGGAAGCAGGAGCAGGCGAAGCAGGAAACTTGAGTGGCTTACTTCACAAGTGATCGGGATCTGGACTGTGGCAAGAGTTCCGAGCTGCGTCGGGTGGACGGGTTAATTGCTGTGGCTCAATTTCAATGCAGTACACTCCGCCTAAAAAAAAAGTTGCTCTAGTTTATAGAACGTCGAAAGTTGAAAATAAATCTAAGCTTTAGAGTGAAAAAGTTTAGAGTCCAAAGTTTATTGAAGATTTCAAAATAGTTTCTATATTCAATTTTATTTTATTTATTTTTAAAATTTATAAAAACTTGAGGGATGAATTCTTAAAATCAGAAAAAATGTAATGAAAGTAATTTCTACATTTAAAATAGCAAATTGTAAGTTTTAAAGCCAGAATAAAATATATATTGAAATTATTTCTTCAATTATCCCAAAACTAATCTGAAACTCAAATATTTTATTTCAAAACCTGTGCAAAATTTAGCTTTCATTTAGAATTGATAGTTGTCAAGCTGAGGTATAAGCAAAGTATTTTGTTTAGTGTAGAGAACCGGTTTGATGACTCATTGGAGCTCAGGACGCTGGCAACGGAAGTCGTGTTGTCACAGGAGCACAGCATATGTTGCATGTCGGCTCAAGCTTGACCCCTCCAGCCTGATCCGACCCGAGCCTGACCTGCACCGTTGCCTGTTGCCTGTTGCTTTTCTCTCATTCTCATTTTGTGTTTCCAGCATTGAATTTGGGTTTGTTGTCGTTGTCGTCGCGGGTTTTTGCATTTGAATTTACCCCTCGAGGGTTTGTTTTTAGTTTAACCAGTTTTCATTTGTTTTATTATTATTGTTTGCCTTTTTGGCCTGTTCCTAGTTAACCTGGTCGGAAGTGGAGGAGAGTTCGGGCTGAGTTGAACGAACTAACAAAGAGCTGCAGCTGGGTGCAGCGGATGTTGATTGAATGAACCAGCACCCATGTCCAACCGAAGCGTTTGTTAAACTCTGTTTGTCAAAGATATGATAAGATATGATTCCGAGTGTGCACATAAACTTAAACATAAACAGTCACTCTTTAGTTACTCTTCCCAATCAGTGTTTAAACAACATTACCCTTACCAGATGGGTACTGCCATTTAAACTTTAACTGTTGAAGCCCATATCATCTGAAGTAGTTGAGTAAACGCTTTTGATCATATCTCCCATGATGTCATGGTGATATCTGGCCCCGTCGACGGCGTTTCTATAAAAAGAAGTTATCACAAGTATTTGCTGCTTCAATTTATAGATACCAGATATCATGAGTGATATGCTCCTATATCGGATGAGATTGACTTCAGCTGAATCACTTCATTTCATTGATATTTACTCGTTTTTAATTGAAAATATTTATAAAATAAGAAAATAATAAAATACTTATCTAAAGATGTATGTGAACAAATAAAAGAATTTATATGTATACTTTTTGCATAATGATAAGAATCATTTTACTTTCATTAGTTGAAATAAATGAATAACTCAAAATTAGTTACAAATTTTCACAGAATTTTTGACTCATGTTTGTTTTTATCAAAACGGGGGCATCAAGATGCAAATTCGACTAACGATAATATCCACACACAATGGAACTGCCAAAGGTGATATAATATAATAACAGTAAAGTGCGCAGGCGCAGCGTGTGAAAATACGCAAAGACATTGTCTCATCGCAGTTTCTACCAAAAGTAACCCGTTATTGCCGAAAGATAGAGAGATTTGTTAGCTGTCCGAGAAAAAAATAATGAAATCGAAATTTCGCAGATTTAGTGTTTTGGGGTCATTTCTGGTTGATTCACTAATTAACATTTCATTCAAATTCACCGCCGTCGACATTTGATGTGACTTTTTATACCCTTGCAGAGGGTATTATAATGTGGTGCTGAAAGATGCGCCTCCGACTCTATCTGTCAACTATATATATTTATATATATATATATATATATGACTGCCATGGGAACGATCGGTGAAAAGATGAGTTCTTGTCTGTTTGGCAAGTTGTTCAAACTGATCTCACCAGTTATGCTTTGAGATCTGGCTACTATATCATATTGCAAAAATAGGAATAATCAACCGAAAGAAGAGTTTTTAACTGAAAAAATGTTAGTTTCACAAGATATCCAAACAAAACTTATCCAATATGGGCATTATTATTCTCCTAACAGTTAGACAAAAAATCATTGATAATAAACTAAATAAAAAATGGTCGGTTTTTAAAATATATGATAGTAATTTGATTACGGTCTACAAGGGTATGTAATCTTCAGCGTGCTAAAGATAGCCACTCTTTCTGGTTTAATTTATAGCGTCTTCAGATTAAGAGATAACGAATTCATTTCTTAATTATTCGCTGGAAGTCACGTCAGCACCGTACGTAGTTTTGGCATTAAACAATAGATCCATAAAAGTTGGTTCACAAACTTTGGTGTTGCTGTTGGTATTATTGCTACTGTTGTTTACCGCTAAACTTGTGCAATGCTCACCAAGCAAAAAAAAAAAACAAAAAACAACGAAAATAAATCAGCAAAATGTTGACGCTTAGTTATAAGTATCAAATAACTCAATTGTCGAGAAATGCGATCGTATTTGGAGTGCGATTTGTGTTGCCTACTTTCGAGATGCAAGTTAAAATTAATCACGAAATGCAGATACTATGTAGCCCACAACAAGCCAGATAAGCAAAGGGCGTCCAATATGTGAACAGCAGGTGCAGTCGAAGCGCTAAAAGATACCAGACCTCAGCCAGAAGGTTGAACAGCACCAAGCAAAGCGGATGACACCTGTGCCTCAGTCCGCAGCCAAGTTGTTGGCATGTGTGCATGTGTGTGCATGTGTGTGGGTGTGTGTGTATCGCTGTTTATCATGATAACGACAGACATGAACTCATAAAAGAAGAACAAGAGCTACAGCCAGGGGTCCAGTCACCGAAAATTTGTAGATACATACACTGAGCAAAATAAAACAATTTTGTTCTTAATTTTCAGAAAGTGAATGTTTTATTTTCAATTATTTATCAATATTAAATGAAAGGGTAGAATTTGATAAAATTAAAAATGTAATAAACTGAAATCATTGAGAATTTTAAGTAGATTTGAATCTTAATATTTGTCAAATGGGATTCTTATTGTCGATTTTTAGAAATGTGATCCTTACAATATGAAACGTATTTCTGCAAAGTAGTAATGATTAAGGGCAAGCGTGTCTGCCTTTAATAAATTAAAAAACATATAAATATATATATATATGTAATTCCAAGTTTTAAGCTAGATTACATTTTATGTAAATTGTTTTTGAAAGTGTTGAAAAAAATGAAACAAAATTGCAGCGCGTTGCTTGCTGCGGGAAATGCACTCAACTGTGTAAAGTGGCGTTGAGGTCGCGTGAGGATGTACAGGGCGTGGCCAGGTTGGGTCGAGTGGTGCAAGGAGGGAAGGGCGGCTGTGGATTCTTTGGCTTTGAGCCCTGTGGGTTCGCGCCACGCTTCGTTGGCTTTTGGGCCTGGGAAAACTGTTAAAAGTGAAGTCGCGTAATTGACCTTTTTCGGTCACATTTCCACAGCTCGGCCAAAAAACGAATGAAAATGGAATTTCAATATACAAATATATAGCCACGCCTACAACGAAAGCAATAACAAATTAAATGCACGACGTTGTTAGCTACTGTTCAATTGTTAAATCCCATAGCGACTTATTTTATGGTTATTTTACAACTGACTGTTGAATGTCACCACTTGATTTGCATAACAAAAAGGCAACTCATTGCTGAGAAATTTGAAAAAGCAACACAAATATTTACAAGTACATATATATATATATATATATATATATACATGTATGCGTGTGTGTTTGTATTTAGCTTTTGTTTATCTATTGGCAGCTTCAGGCAAGCGAAACTAATTATATGCCCAAACAATATGGGGGCACCTTTTGGGGGCATGGTATATAAACAATTCGATGGGAATTTGGATTTGCCAACACTTTTTAAGTTGCTGGCTGTTGAATTTATGTGAAGTTGGCAAAGAATTTTATTTGAAAACACTCTTCGTTTGCTTTTTTTGAAAACTATTAAAACTGATCTGACAAACATCAACAATTCTGTAAACAAATATTGCTTAGATTTAAGACAAATTCTCTTACAAAGTAGTCCAGAAATATGTATAAAAATCGCAGATTAGGAAAGTATTTATAAAAAGGTATATAATAACAGTTTTTTAATACTCTTTGCGTGTGTTATTCAAACAATTTGAATAATGTTTTTCGAGTTTTTGTTTGCATAAAGTGCGTGTGAATATTTTCTCAAGTGTTTGCTCGAATTTCGCGCTTCATTTGCTGTTGGATATCAGTTTTCAAATTTCCGGTCCAATAAACAATGCAAAGGCAGCCATTGAAAGCAAATGCTTTGTTGTGTTTCCAATAGCCACTAATTTGTTTAAATGCTCTTCATAAGGAAGCAATTGAAATGCGTGCAACGAATGGCTGCCCCAAAATGTGCCGTGAAATGTGCGTGCGCACGCGCCAATATACGACTTAAACCCACCTAACTTCAGCCCCCAAGCCCCCCTTCCCCCTGCCTACTAGGTCCAAACGGAAGTGCATTGTCAGCTGGTTTTGGCTTGGCCCCTTTGAAGGCGCCGTCTGTGGCGAGCAGCTGGTCATTTGGGGCAAGCACGTCCAGCTCGAAATTAACACACACACACACACAGCGAAACGGCAAACTTGAAAAGATTTTTATTTTTTTAAGTTTTTTATGACAGCACCACTTGAAAGCTACTAATTTTTTTCCCAACATAGACAATTGCACTTTGAGTCATTGTCACTCAACTGCTGCGGCACTCAAGCTCAGACCCAGGTGACCTCATTCTTGGCTTTAAAGCTGCGTAAAATGCAATTTACGCAGAAAGTGCAAAATGCAAAATGCAAAATGCAATGCCAAACGAGAATTAAATGCGAAGCGCAACACAAATACACAACAACTATTGTTAGTTGCAGATACTGTATCTGCAGAACACACAAGTGAGCTAAGCTTGAGTTTTATTTCACTTATTTTTATTCTTTTTTTTTTTTTAATGTGCATTGTTGTTGGTCTTTAGCAACAAATGCAACATACATTTCTCACGTCTCTACTTATGAATAATTTATATAGTTCTTTATCCGTATAAAAACAATGTTAATGCAATCACAAAGATGATGAAAGATGCCTTGAAACCGAATTCTAATAAATACGACATTATTTTTAAATACTTTTAAATAAAAGTCTATCAAAACAGTTTATAATATCGAACTCTTCCACACTACGAAACACGTTAACTGCAACTGGCAGGAGAGCTTACAAAAAGTCTGATGTAAAAGCAATTTGTCGGTTTTGCGTGGTTGGGCAACGTTTCGAGGTGCGATGGTGGTGCAGCTATTTACTAAGCGGATTCGAATAATGCACGCATGGCTGATGGATTCTCTGGTCTCTCGCACCCCCTTTTTCTCTCTCTCTCTCTCTCTCTCTCTGTCTCGTTCAATGCCTTGAATGACAAGAGAGACTCAAGTCCCAAATGACATGCAGAAACACGATTTTCATGTTCAAGTTCTATCACAAAAAAAAAGTAAATAAAAAAAACACTCAGGTACTGGAAACATTCTCCAAATCTTTTTAGAGAGTCTAAGGTATCAAGATTAATTGTTATCTATAAATATATTATTAATATTGATCATTTTCATTAACCAAATGAAATACAACCTTTGCTTCGAAGCATATTATTGATATGCAAAACATTGATTAACCTCTTGAAGATAGATAAATAATCAATTTAACAAACAATTTTAACAAATGAAACATAATAACAATAAAAAAAAGAAAGGATAGAAATGGTCCAAGAGAGCATTTCAAATTACAAACAATTCCAGCCGCTTTTCACACATCTTGCGGTTGCTAGATCATGCAACATGCGTGTGTCAATTAGAAACTGCCCCATTTGCCGATGCACTCAAGTTAATCTACGTTCTGTGGCAGCATTCGGTGTGAGATTTCGCGCTGTGTGGCCCCGGCTGGGTTAAGTGCCTCATAAAACGGGTCTGCGGTAATTGAAATGGTTCTAAGACACTCTTCAAACAATGCTGGAATAGTTGTGAGCGACATGAGTTTATGTGTACAAATCGTGTAGAGTTATTATATTTCCAATTTGTGGCTTTTGTAGAAATAATTAGACAAGCAATAAAAGAAATCTAACTCATGATTGTCTAGCAGATTCATCAGAGAACGAGCCAACTTACATATTTCAGTCTAAATACTTTTGCTTTGAACTTTGGCCAGCCAAACATTGAGTGACCTCCGTTCCAGTTTATTGGCAGCCTTAGAAGCGTTCACATTTGGCCGCCTTATGCACTCTGTAAACTGAATCTTTTGTGTCATTGCTTTTTTGTTTTTTGTTTTTTTTTTGGTTTATTGGCAACATTTGTGCACTACTCAGACTTAAGTCCAAGTCCAGAAACGAAGGCTGCTTGGTTAACGAGTATGTCGCTGCTTGGCTGATGGCTCCAATTCGTCGACTTCTCTATTTGTTTTCGCTGTTTATTGTTTTTTATTTGTTTTTAATTTTTTTTTGTTCAGTTTGCTGTCTCAAATGTCTTTATTTTGTTTACTTCCAGTTGTCGTCACAGTTTGTTTCTTTTATTTCAATTAAGCACTATTCCGAGTCGTTGTATTTTTGCAGCGTTGACGAAACCTTTGGAATAAGATATTTGACTGAAACAGATTTATAAGATTGGTTTACTCGGTCGACTCGTTGTCAGTTAAATATGTTTTGTATATATATCAGCAGCACATTGAGCATCCAACATAAATATAGTAACTGAAGCAAACTAAAGTCAAGGTGATTCTTTTAAAACATTTTCATTACCTGCAAATTGTCCACTTTGGATTGGGGTATGTGCTCAAGGATCTGTCTAGATCTGTTGGCTTAGTTTTTAGAAACTCTGACTGGAAAAAACTGGATACTTTTTGTTTTTCAGCTGCAAACTATAAATGCATTTTTTAACTTGATGAAGCCACTGTTTAATTAAGTAAAATGCTGAATTGATTAGATAAAATATATTAATAAGTTATTTATGATTACATTTTAGCACATCCAAGTTGAAAAGGTCCAATAATAAATACAAAATATGTTGAAGAAATTATACCATATAAGTTGAAATACAGGGTATCTTCCAGGTTAAAAGTTCTTATTTCCATGAACTTGAATTGCCCATTGGCTTACCTGATTACTTGTTTATGTTTGAGGAGTTTGGATGGTGCCTTATCGCCTTCACTTTGAGGGTTAGCCATCCATAACCATGTCATTTACCGCTATTGAACTGCAGCACGTCGCATTCGGCGCTCTTGTCACGATGCGGCATTTATCAAAGCGGCGAAGAGACTCATGTACATTGTCAGACACATCCACAACACACTTATCCCTCTATACATAACCCAATCCATGCAGGCGACAAAAAACCAGACGAGAACAACAACTAAACCGGCGACATCTAGATAAACGCAACTAGAATGGAATTTCAATATCTTTTTCGCAGTTGTTAGATGCATTCATATGTGAAGGGAGTGTGTGTGTGTGAGTGTGTGTGTGAGTATCTGTGTGTGTGTGTACCTAACGACCTACATATCCGGTGCTCTTATCAATTATCACAACTGCCAACAGTTGATTATTAATATTTTTTCTTCTTTTTTTTTTGTGAAATGAAATAGTTTTTACTCGCATTCAAATAATAAATTGACCTTTTCTTGGCGAAAACAGGGTATTAAATGTGAATCGCTGCTCATGCGCAAATGGATTCGGATTCGGATTCGCATTCGTTTTGTTCCAGTTTTGAACTGAATTTCAAGCAGACTCATAAATTGGCAGCCCTTTCGATTTTGGATATTGCTTGTTTTGGGCTTGGCATTGTTGTTTATGAATTATTGTTTATGGGCTGCTGCTCGTCTCCTTTGGCGAGGGTTGCTACTGCGCTTTTGTGTGTGTGCATGTGTATGTGTGTGTGTGTGTGTGTGTGTTGTGGGGGGGACTCTAATTTGTATTAGGGTCATATTTCACTTGTAGGGTTTCCAGCGAAGTTTCATTTTAATTTTATTGTTGTCGCTCGAGCAGCGCTGAGCGAGTGCATTGTTTTTGGTGTGCTACGATTTTAGTTGCACATATATATATATATATACTGAATATATATATGTATGTATAAATTCCACCCTGCGGTCTCTGGCGCTATTTTTGGGCTCATTCTTGTGCCACAGACTACAAGGGAGGGTGCAAAAAGCATTTCGTGGGTTTCCGCATTTTTCGACAGACTCTTCACGTGCATTCTTTCCCCATTTATTAATATAATCGACAATTGTTGACGCACATTTATAGGCAACAACTCTCGACAGCTGGCATATTGATTTCTATTTCTATTTATTCGTAGATTATGTCTGATATTATGTCTGGCTTAATTAGGTTACAAATGCACACACACAAATTACAGCATTTCGCAATAGATTCAAATTCTAGTCATAAATTGCAAATGTTAATTTTATGCTTTTTAGGCATATACTTGACTATATATAAATATGTTATAGAGGAAGGTTTCTGAACAATTTCATATATTAACAAATAAAGTAGCCATTTTGAAGTTTTCAGTTATTACTCAGTCAACTTTAAATAAGTTTTGTTTAATTGCAAATGGCATAAAGAGTTGTCATATTAATCTTTAAATATAAATGCTTCACATTTTTTACATTAAATAAATAGTTTTAGTACTGGATTCATATAAAGATATATTAATTTCTATTGCATGCAACTGAATGCATTTTCATCGCTTTCCCAAAAGTATCTATCGCAATATTTAAGTTGCGATACATTCTGCCAATTATTGACCAACCAACAGTTTGGTTATGGGAAAAGAGTCCAACAGTGCGCAGCTAAGGCCAAAAGCAATTCATGGAATTCCAAATTCTTTGTAAGTCGATGCAAAAAAAAAAAAAGTGAAAAAATTCACACTCTACGAATGCAAATGAGCCAGAAACACAAACACAAACAGCAACAGAAACAGATACAGATACAGATACACAGACCAGGTGCAAACTGCTGCGATATCGCCTCAACTTGAAGTCAGTGTTTTCTTTGCTGGCCACAACTGCAAACTGAAACAGTTGGCCACATTGCAATTTAAGCAGAAAATATGGTCTTAAACTAGTTTTGCCATGTTTTCACCTTCAGTTTGAGCTTGTGAGTGAAAACTAACGCTAACGCTAACAACACAACAGACTAAACAAAAACACAAAGGCCAAAACACAACAGCAAATACATTATACAAAAAAAAAAAGGAAAACATATTGTGAGTTGAGCCCACATACAGCTTTCAAACGCCCTTAAAAATAAACATAACTCTTTAAACATTGGCCAAAAAAGGCAATGCCTTAAAGCAAAGACTAGGGAGATACCCCTACATATATCTAAGGTTCTTACTTAGTTTCTTTACTGCAAAATAATAAAGATAATATTTGGGCACGAAGTGTGAACATTTGAATATACGAGTATATTAAGCAGGCTATAAATATAGCTTTTAAGGTACTTTATTAATTATTGATAACTAATTTTAGACTTCTAATGCACTCTATATTATTTATGTCTTCCGATGCAATTTTTCTATATTTTATTTTCCATATTTTCGGATCAAAAGCCTCATTTGACCAAATATGAATATTTTTTATGACTCAGGCCATATGCGGCTTAAGCCGCGCATTATTTTTGGCGCTTAAAAACATTTTTGGACTACAGTGCGTCCATTGAAAATGGCCTTTTGTTGCTGCATATCGTCCATATATATATATATATATATATATATATATATGTCTTGTACATGCCGTGAATGGTTAAGCAGTTGCTGGACGAGAACCTCAGGACGGCACGTCCGAGTGGACAGTATTGCTAGGGCCATACAATAGGCCTATACAGTCAGCAAATTGAAGTTGAACATTTCCCTTTATGAGCGATCTGTATTATTGACCAACCCTGTTGGCTACCTGTTGGCATGCTGGCCAACTAATAGGCGACTTAATACAACAACCACGTACCTAGCCTCATAGAGTTATTAGTGTCGTCTCAAAAGACACAAGACAATGGGCAGAGATCGCAGAGGAGTAGAACCCGTATTGGGTAATTGAAATGCTGATCAACTTTGCGCAGAGAGAACATTTTTAAAAAGCTAACAAAAAATATGAAATACATAATTATCATTTTATACCTTACAATTTTATTAATGGTAAAGATTGTAAAACAGATAAGGTAAATTAAGTGTTAAAATGTATTCTCCGTTTTTATCTTTTGAAATTTTAAGCAGTTTAAATATTATTTCATAATCATTAAGAAATTATTTCAAGAATATTCTATACTTTTTTCTAAATCATATTTTAAGCAAATCCAGAAAAGCAACTGTAGAAAGCAGAAAGAAAACTGGAGAGATGACTTCAAAGCTGATTCCAAATAAGTAATCAAATCAACATGCAGATAAGCCAGATGTGTATTTTAGACAAATATAATAAGTGTGTCTAGAACCATGAACAATGAGCGGGCATTGTGCGATATATTTGAGTAGTAGAAGAAGAAGAAGAAGAATAAGAAGAAGAACAGTGTCAGCATCTCTGCAATGCCAAGTTAATTGAAATTGTGATGAATAGTCGGACGAGTGTTAATGAGCACTTTGGCTAAGTTCAGTAAGTAAGTTAGTTTTTTTTTGCTCTGAGGCAACCGATTCCTTAATGGTCAGTTCGGCTGGCTACTTGGCTATTATTAATCTTGAGCAGCCGCCAGAAGGCAAAATTGCAGCAATGAGCGAGCGGCAGAGACAATGCTGAACAGAGAGACAAGCACAGGTTGTGGGAGAGAAGAGATCGGCAGCAAACAAGAAGCAACAGCAGAAGCAGCAGCAGCAGCAGCAGCATCCTCATCAACAGGTAGTAAACCGCCAAGACGTGCTCATCAATAACAATACAATGGTTTCGTGCGTGACATGTTCGAAGCTTCAAGCTCAACGAAAGAAGCAGCGCTTGAGAGAGGGAGAAAGACAGTTAGAGAGAGGGAGGAACAGCGAGAATGAGAGAATCTGTGTAGAAGCAAAAATAAGTTGACAGGCAGCTGGAGCGGACAAACGAAGAAGAGAAAATACTGAAAACGAGTGCAAACTGCGAATGCACTCAAAAAAACTACAACTTCACTCAAGAACACACAGCTACAAAAAAAACGAGAGAAACAAAATACATTCAACAGATACACACCTCGAACAAAAAAATACTGGTTTCAACGGCAGGCGGCCAAGTTCGTTACAAAGATTTGCTTTCATTTTTCCGTTAACGGCCACAGCGAGTTCGTGTGTGTATCCGACAAATACACACACAAATGTGCATGTATATGCATGTGTGTGTGTGTGTGTGTTTGTGTGTTCGTATTCAAACTGCAGCAGCTGCGATTGTCTCTCTGAGCCGCGTTCTCAACTTGGCTTTGCCTTTCTTTCTTTCGCTCCGGCTGCTGCTTCGGCTGCTGCTTCTGCTGCTGGTTTTGCTTCGGCTTTTGCTCTGCTCTTCTTTGCATGCTTCTTTCGCTGCGGCTGTTATGTTAATCCACTGGCTAAACATCCCAGCGAGACTCTATTCCATTCCCAATCCCGTGCCAGACACACACACATACACACTCACACCTGAGCGGCAGCTGCAGCTGCGCACAGCTCTTGGTTCTCAGTGGACAGGTAGTCAAAAAGGTTATTTGATTACTCAACAGCCATTTTTTCTGTCGCTTCCTCTCCAGCGTGCCCTGCACACTGCCTACCTGGGCTCTTTGGCCTTCTGCTGAAGCCCAAAAACCTTGTCATGTCATCAGAATTTTTGCAGTTTTTTGTGTAGTCGCCTTTTTTCTGTTGTGCGTGTTTTGTTATCGGCATTTGGCCGAGATAGGAACGCATCTGTCGTTATATTTTTGGGTCCTTCCGCAATTCACAAACACCTTGAATACTTTTAAGTTCTTAATTTTTGGGCATTTTAGTAAACTAATATCAAATTCTTAAAAATTATTTAACACATTAAGACTTGATAGCAGTTTTTACACATATCATATCAAGATGATCTCCATTAACTGAAACAGACAAAAATAATTTTAAAAAATAATCATTTTGGCTTCAGGAAAAAATATTTTAAAACTTTGTAGCTTTATTTTTTGTACTTGAGAGCTACTAACAAGATTTGTTACTGTGGCTTGGAATTATTCCCGATTCTATTTTCCAACACAGAAAAAATAATTCGTAATTTTTGGGCTCCCGAATCAATTGAAAAGCAATATCCATAAAATTAATGAACCTTTGACCGCGCTACAAAAATCGTAAAAGTGTAATAAAAATGTAAAAGCTATTTGTTCGTTATGATAGAAGAGATGTATGAGTCAATATGTAAATCAGTTGCTTTAAAATACAAAAAAAAGTAGGGTGGAAAAAGTGCATTAAAATTGAGCTGTTTTCAGTCGGAAAATCGATGATCATACGAAACGGCAGCTGCAACTGTGATCTAAAAACTCAGCTCAGAGAAATGACCCTGGTTGCTCAATTATATACATACGTAAATAGATGTAGACATAAAAATGCAGTCAATTGATTGGTGCACCTGCATTCGCTTCAGACTGCACTCAATTATTGCTCCCGTTCGATATTCTTTCATTCGTCCGCCCGTCCGTCCATTCGTTGGTAATCCATTTGTGCTCGTGCCGCAATCGATTTGTTCACAATTCACACAATTTTGAAGCCGGGGCAACATTGGGCGGCCTACTTACGACTGCGACTCGCTGATAAGATAATGGGGCTTTTCCTCTGACGCCAAATGACTGACAGCGAAACCAGTCCACGTGGGGGAATACGAACAGAACCGAACCGAACGGAACGCAACGAACTCCCCTCTCTCTCTCTCCTAGAGTGTAAACAGTGCCTTTATAAAAAAACATTTGCTTAGTGCTCGCTGTATTTGTTTAGAATTTGGTGTCAGTGTTTATTTTGGAGCTTTCATAAGTTTGAACTTATCATGGCATTGTATGAGTGTACACTTAGAGAAAATCTATACAATATAATCTGCTGCTACAATGCCTGACTATTTCTCAATAATTATAAATCATTATTGATTTCAAAATACGTCAAGAAAAACCAATAAAAAGTAATATTTACCTGTTAATAATTGTAAAATGTGGACAGTTTTTAATTAAAATTTGAGTAGAAAATGGTGTATCTGTTTGCCAAGTGTATGTCTGTGACTTCTGGCAATCTTATCGATCGTTTGGAGGGGTGCATTTATGTTTATGTGTTAAACATAAAAGTAGGTCTATTCCCAACACAACTTTGCTGTTGAGCTTTTTCAAAACTGAACTGTACAATTTAAATACGGTACAGTATTCCATTTTTCATTCCTGTCAAGAGTCGGCTGATTGGGCTTCCTATATACCAGGCATATATGTATGTAAATACTTACTCCCATACCTTGGGCTTATCTCCCACGGGGTCAACTTTGAGATGCTGTTAAATCGTAGAAATAAAATGCGTTTATTTTTTTTTCTTCTTTTTAATATTTCTGGTTTGTTTTTTGTTTGTACACAATTGTTGTGTGTGTGTGTGTTTGTGTGTATTGATATTGTAAATTTATTTGTATATAAATAAATTTGTCAGTTATTCATAATGCGTTGGCATGTAAAAAATTCGCTTAGTTTAGGACTCTTTCACGAAAAACGACTTATAAAAATACATATCGCATTTATTTATTTAAACATTTTTCACATAAAACTTTGTTTCCTATTATTATTATTAAATGTAATATTCTTATTTCGAATTGTTTCTATATGGAACACACACGCTTACATTAATATGTAAATATGCATTTGGATTAATTCATAATTACAGCGACTAACTATAAACTGTTCAATTCGATAGATTTGATTTAAACATACGTTTATATATATTTAAATATAAATATATATTAAAAAATATATGTATACGAAATGTACAGTGAAATTTTAAGATGTGTGTGTTTTTTTTTCGTATTTTCTTTTTCTCTTTTGCATATAAATTAGATCGACTTGTCTTAAATGATTATTATTAATTCAATACGGAAGTTTCAATGAGGCTCCAAAAAATACATTTGGAGTTGGTAGTTTTTTGTATTGTTTTGTTTCTGTTTTGTATATTTTGTTTTGCCTAAACATAAAGTATTTAATAATGCCTTTTGTATTACTTGAACATGTATATTTATAGACCTAAATGAAGATTAAGGACTAAGGCTTAATTGTATATTGTTGGGAATATGCAAATCAAATGCACTGTGTATTTTTATGTTAAATTTATATATATATATATATATATATATGCCGTAGGAATATTTGTTGAAAATTTTGATTTTGTTAAATACATATATATATTTTTGTTAAATTAATTTCAATGGATTTTGAATGTACTCTAAATGATATTTGTGTTTAGTGCTGTATTTTTTCTCAAAAAAATACAGACAACAATGCTATTTTGATTTGTTCGCAGTTGCTTTTGCTAAATCTAAGCTTGGATTTCTGTTTTCCATTTTCATTTTGTTTTTGTGTGGATCGTTATTTTTTTTATTATTTTTTTTTTTTTAGTTTTTACGTAAGATCAAGATCACTTTTAAGCGATTACAGACGAAAAAAGTGTTCCTACTAAATGCTCCCTTGCAATGCGCCTCGACAATAGTAAAAATCTATATATATTTGCAATGTCTTCCCAGGAGCGCATGACACCGTTGATACCGTTTTGGATACGTTCCGGCTAAGCCGGTGTACCGATAATCCCGGCGCCACGCCTACTCCTCCATCTCCTGCCTACTTATCGTAAAAAAGTCTTTTCGATTTCGTACTCGCTATCTACGTACTCGTTTTTTGTTTTTAGTTTGTTGTATTTCTTGTCTGTTCAAATGCGCCAGCCCTGATCGTCGTCGACATTGGAATCGGTGTCGGAGGGCTCCTCGCCGTACATGTCGGCAAGTTTGCGGAATCGTGGCCCAAAATTGGACAGATAGTCGAAATTGAGATCACCATCGTCGGTGCACGAGGCCAAGCTGGACAAACTGCCATCGGAGTTGCCATCGCCCTCATACGCATAATGCCGTACATCGTCCACGGTGTTGGCGCCCGTGTCCCTGTCACAGTTCTCCTTCTTCCCACCAAGGAAGTCACCAATATCGGGTATATCATTCGGATCCCGCATGCCTGCTGCAGCATGCAACGCATGTGGATCCTTATACAGTTTCTCCTCGTAGAAGGGTTGCGTGCGCAGCACATTCAGATCATAATCGGTGTCCCGTTCGCCGCCACCCTCATCCTCATAGTTGATGATCGTCTCACGTATATCATCAATGTCCTTCTCGTGCCAGCCATTCTTCTGCTTCTTCTGCACAACCACCGCAAGCAGGATGATCAGCAGCAGTGCAATGCATGTGATAATTGCTATGATGAAATTCCTATCGATGCCAAAGCTGACGGCAACAGCCACCGCCCGCTGGCAGCCGCTGTCAATGTTGCGGGAGAGCGAGGGCATGCCCAGATTGTAGGTACGCTCATTGATGGTCAGATTGCGGACACAGCCGAAGAATCCCTGCTGATTTGGTGTATGCGTCCAGTTGAGTTGACGGCCCAATTGCGCCAGATCCACGGGAGTACCACCCAGCTGCAGCGGAGAGTTGACGTTGAGGAATTCATTTGGTCCCTGGGGTGCACCCAGGCTCATGCAGGTGGAGAGACGACAATTGTCCACGGTCATCTCGATGCTTGCCCGTTGCAGTATAATGTCCAGTTGATAGGATCGACCCGGTTGCAATTGGATATGCTGATGCTTAATGCGCACCATGCCCGATCCGTAATCCACACTGAGCACCGGATAACCCTTGTCCAGTTCCAGCGAGAGGAAGTCGGTCAGCGGCAACAGCGGATTGTAGTTCAGTGGTCCCAAATACATGATCAACCCCTGCTCGTGCTGTGGCGCAATCTCCAAACTGATGCGGGTGTTGTCGCAGGCCGAGATGGGCTCATAGAAGGCATAGCCATTGCCATAGAAACCAACGGAGACGAGTTCACAGTGAGGACCCGTAAAGCCATCG
Organism: Drosophila grimshawi; assembly: GCF_018153295.1. Lineage (NCBI taxonomy): Eukaryota > Metazoa > Arthropoda > Insecta > Diptera > Drosophilidae > Drosophila > Drosophila grimshawi. The sequence continues at coordinate 10,951,149 of NW_025062889.1, read as the reverse complement.
ATGCAATCGCAGGCATCATTCTCGCCATAACGACGCGAGCCGCCATTGAGGCAGGGCGAGATCGGAGGCAGTGCATCACAGACACACTGCGCTTGGACGAACGCATTGACGCCGACAAAGGAGCTGGTGTTGGAGTAGATCATGTAGGGCACGGAGCTCTTGTGCAGCTCATTGGTACAGGAGCTCTCGCACTTGAGGCGCTCAATCAGACACTCATCAATGTTGACCATAAGCATTTGCAGATCCAAATCGTTCTCTAACCGTTGCTGTGTCTGCGCCACCATTCCGTTGAGCTTCTCCGGCGCATAGTAGGGTGAACCGTGAGCCGAGTAGCGCACGTCCAGTGTACGATTCTCATTCTGGAGCACCGTGAAAACGTCCACATTCGAGACGGATGTGTTGAAGAGTTTGGCCAGCGAGTGCTGCAATCGATCCTTGAGCGAGAAGGCATCATCTGCGAGCACATCTCGCGGCACACTGATGAACTCCTCCTTGGTGATGTTGTAGAAACGAATGCTGCCACTCTTGTCCACCGCCTCCTCGGGCAATTCACGCACCAACACAGTCACATCGGCGTCCACAGAGTGTCGAGGGATCAGCGTTGAATCCTCGGTCACAGTGAACTCCAGCATGTATTCACCCTCGCTGGTGCCCTCGAGTATGGTGATCATTCCGGTGCTCGGATTCAAACGGAACTGTTCGTGTGGAATGCCGCTCTTCCACTGAAAGTGCTTGTCATCCAGATCCCAATCGTCGTCATCATCGACAAAGACGCGTCCAATATCCGTGTCGGGTGCCTCGCCCTTGTAGTTGTACATAAAGATCCGCGATGATCCCTCCGACATTGCATTATCATTCACATCCCCGATAATCAGATGGAGAATGCTAACCGAGCTCTGCTTGGGAATGCCCGCATCACTGATCCGAATGGGTATAAAGTATTCCTTTTGCATTTCGCGATCGAATTGAACGTTGGCAAACAGATAATCGTTGTCGATGCTGAACTTCGTTTTGATGTCGGGCGAGGCATCGCTGTCGATGCCAAACGTGAAGGGCGGTCCATTCTGGGGCTCATCGTAGTCATTGGCCAGCAGTTGAACGACCTGGCCGGGATTGCGATTCTCCTGCCAGATGACGGGCATCTGATTGATGAGGAACGGTGCATTATCATTGATATCCTCCAGTGTGATAATCACGGGCTTCACCGACTTGAGCGTGGTGCCAACGCCATCCTGATCGCTGGCCGAGATCAGCACCTGCCAGCTCTTATGCCCGTTGGGCGGATCACGATCGAGGGGCTGAATGAGACGCAGACAGCCGCTATTATCGATGGTCAGCAGTCGTTTGTGGTCCTCCTTGACGATGGAGTACGTTATGTGCTGATCTGCAGTGCGATCCTTGATATCCGGATCGTATGCCTCAATGATGAGAATGCATTCGTTCGATTGCACGGGTCCCTCCTGAATGGTGATGCTGTATTCCTTCTTGAACAGCGGCGGATTATCGTTGACATCCTCGATCTTAACGACAACCGTTGCATAATCATCGTAGATGCCATCAAAAGCACGCACTTTCAGTTCATATTCCGTGATGGTTTCGTAATCGAGTCGTTGATTAACCGTAATCTTGCCCGTTTTCAGGCCAATCTTGAAGGCATCACCCACATTGCCACTCTCAATGCTATACACTATTTGGGAAGCATTATCCTCATCCTCCGCCTTCACCTCGATCACCTCGTAATTGGTATTCGCATCCTCGAGCAATTTATCCGCCAGATACGTTGTCTGCTGGAAATGTGGCTTGTGATCGTTCTTGTCGCCAATAGAGATGCGGAACACCTGATAGCCGTGATTGTGATCCCCGTTGTTGAACAGACTCGACGGCGAATTATCCGTTGCGCTCACTTTCACATTGTAGAAGTCACGTTCCTCACGATCGAACGTGGTCAGCGCCGTAATGTTGCCCGTCTGCGGATCGATGGCAAAATAATCCGTATTATCGGCCAGCTCGAATGTGATGATGTTATTCGCTGGTGTTCCGTCCATGTCGAAGGCTCGGACCTGCATCACGGGTGTGCCGGGTGGTTCATTCTCCAATATCGTGCCCGATTTGACTTCCGTAAAGAAGGGAATATTATCGTTGACGTCCTCCACTTTGATCTTGATCTGATGCTCGGTGGCCAATTCGAAGGTGTTGCGCACACTCATTGTCAGCGTGTAGTCCGTGATGGCCTCGTAGTCGAGCATCTTGCCCAGCTTGATGGTCACCTCGTTGCCAATCTGATTGAACACAAAGGTATTCTTGTTGTTCGTCGGCTCCGTTCGACCCGTGATCAACTCAAAGATCACCTCCGGTTTATCGGGCATGTTGGAAACGGCGCGCAGCGTTGCAATCGGTTGCGAGAAATTCTTGAGATCCTCCTTCAGGTAGATCGGTTCGTCAATGGGATCGACAAATGAGGGTGGCTTTATGGATGATTCGACCACACGGATTCGCACCTCGATGTGCGCCTCCTGCAATGGATCCGGCACAATATTATACGCACGCACATTTATCGTATATGTCTGGCCGGGTCGTCGATCGATCGGCCGATGCAGATAGATAATGCCCGATTCCTTATCGATGCGGAAGTATTGGAAGTCACGCTCCCTCAATATCTCGTACTCCACAATGCTGTTGTTGCGATCATCAAAGTCGCTCGCACTGATCGACATGACGACAGCGTCGAGCTGCAAGTAAAAAAAAGCAGAAAATTCGATTCGAAATTCAATATAGAAAAACACCCTAAAAAACCCCTAATTAAAAACACATAAGTATTCTTGGCTTTAGATTTGCACTAAGCAAATGATTATGTAACCTATTTGTTGCATAAATTATTTATTTAATATTATTAGTTTTAGTTTCTACAATCAAATGAAGCAAGCTCAACTCAATCATTAAAATGCCTTAAAGAATACATTCCTTTCTCAGTTGAAGCCAGTACACAAAGATGCACATTTTCTTAGCACTTTAATTAAGTATCAGTTAAGTCCGTTTCTGTTCTATATTCACTGGCCAATTCAAGGCGTCAAACTGCACTGAAAGCTCTTGACCGGAAAACAGTCCAACGAACAACCGAAAATCCCTCGACAAATGCAAAGAAAATGCAGAAATTACGAGTGCAACAACTGTGGTTGCTTTTCTCTGATACTAAATATAAGAAAAATATATTGATTTATATTTTATTTTTAAATTTCTTCTATTTTTAAATACTGTTGCTTATTAGCTTTTCGCATTTAAATAAATTTTAATGAAATTATTAAATTTGTTATGGCAAAGTAGATGTAAATTTAGAAAATCAGATTCGTATTTTGTAATGCAAATAATATATACTATAAAGCTAATAAAGATATATATAATATGACTTGAATTAACATTTCATTTAAAAAAATACGAAATGACACCACTGTCTTTTATAAGAATAAGTTTATTTACGCTAGTTAAATTAGTCGAACACAATTTGCAAAAATCAATAATAGCTGACAAAAGTGAATAACTAAAGCTTCAGAGAAACTTATAAGACTAGTTCAAGGCCTGATTGTTATTAAGAATAACTATTAATAAGTAATAGTTTGTAGTCCTAGTCTGCAGCCTTCAGCTATTTCTGTATTGCGATTGGGATTATGGCGTGGGAGTTGTGCGCTCAACTGGAAAAGCTGATATCCATTTTGGCCACAGGTTGAGTTCATTGTTCGCTCTCGTTGGAGTCGATGAGTCAATCGCGAAACCTTGAAGCCCCTTGAACCGCTCTATCTCTATCTGTGTCTCTATCTCTATTTGTATCTGTTGCACTTCATGAAAGCTGCCAAACGAGTCTCGAGTCTGTCTGAAAAACTGACTTAACTAACTATTTGTGTGTATGTGTGTGTGTGTTGTGCGGGGGCTACTTTCAGTTGGTTAAGGCACCCTACAATTAATATTGCAGAGCTACTTTATATAGATACCATTTATATACATGTGTATATACTTGTTGATGTACTATCAAAATATCTACACATTTATACATCACAAATGAAGTTAATTTTTGCATTTCTACTAAGTGCACTCAAATAAATCGCCTTGAAATTTAGAAAATTAGGAGAGTTCAACGTATTATTAAGAGTGCAGGTAAAAAAGTCATCAACATTTTGACAAGTATTTTATCCCAAATCTTAACTTTAGAAATTGTGCAAAAAAAAAGGAAAATATAACATCACCGAGAGATGAGCTCTCCGCGCAGGTCAAACGGCAGTAATCCGAGGTCCACGCATTTGACCCGCAACAGAGAGAGAGAGATGGAGAGACAGGGAGCGAGAGAGATAGATATAAAATAGTGGGATTGGGAATACTTACAATGGTATTCTCGGACATGGATTCGTCGTAGCGCGCCTTGTTGAAAACGGGCGGATTGTCGTTGATATCCTCGATGGTCACATTGAAGGTGCACACATCGTCCAGCGGAGGCAGTCCATTGTCCGTCGCTTGCACGGTGACAAACACGAATTTCTCGTGGATGGGTTCGTCCCGGTCAAAGGTGTGCGCCGTCATAATAACACCCGAATTGGGATGAATCACGAATTTGGGTCGATCGAAGGCGGACTGAACAAGACTGTACGTTATCTCCTGATTCGGATCCGGATCGACTGCTTGCACGGTGAACACGTACGTATTCTCCGGCTGTTCCTCCTTGACGGATGGCGCATATTCTGCACAGTTTTTGAAGGCGGGCTTTCGATTATCGCCCGCAAAACTATCATATCGCAACGGACTCGAACTGGAGACGAGGGCATCGAGGGCGGGAATGTGTAGCAGGATTATTAAGCCTAATGCCAACAGTGGGCGTGGCAATAGTGGGCAGGTGCGATTTGTTGTTGTTGTATTTGTGGTTGTTGTTTGCCGGCGACATTTTCGCTTGTGCTGCTGATGTGGCTGTTGTTGAGCGGGATTCGCATTTATAGTATTATTATTATTAATTTTATTATTATTATTGTTGTTGTTGTTGCTTTGTAACGACATTTTGTTGCATTACTTTCTGTTTACACACTGGCGCAAAGAGGCGGAAGAAAGGGGGTGTGGGGACTTTGTAACATTCACGTAGTTGAAATCATCGTAATTTTTTTTATGAATCACCCAGTATTTTTTCTATTGGTATTTGATGCTTGTATGCGTGTGTGAGTGTATGTGTGTGATACGATCGCAGGTTCACGTTGTTTCTATTGAACTTGCGCTCTTTATCGCTCGCTCTCTCTTTCACTCTCTCGCGCGCGCACTCACTCCCTCTCTTTTCCACTCTGTTAATTCACCTCAAATGTAACGCAACTCAACTCATAAGTATTTGTTTGTTTGTGTGTGTGTGTCCGCAGTTTGTTTAGACTGCATTTTCATGGCAACCGATGCCAAACACAAATACTACAACAATTACAAACCAAACCAAATCAATTAATTTATATATGTATACATATATGTATTTATTTATGTGTGTGTTGATTTAATTTTATTTCGTTTTGATTCTTTCACTTGTTTGAATTCTTCTTTGCTCTGCTATTCATTTGCGAAGTGCGCTTTGTTCGCTGCTTCTGCGGCTTATTTCACTAGGCACAAACAGGTAAATCCAGGTAAAAAGTGGTTTCACACACATATACTCTCTGCGCTTGTGTGAGTGCTTAAGAGCGTTGGATTTGTTACCAACACACATACACGTTTGTATGTGTGTGTGTGAGTACAAAGACACTTTTGTTGTCGGTTTTTAGTGACGTTTGCAAGTCATAATCACGTTTCGATTCTTTGAATTGTGTTAACAGCACTTGAATGCAGTCGGTTTTTTCTCATGTATTTTGGTTTTGTTACAATTTTTATTCACAACACACAACAACAGAGAGCCTCACGATCGTGTTTGAAAGCAACGGTTAAATCAACAATTCTCGCGTAATACGCGCGAGAGTCCGTACGAGCAACCGCACAACTCAACAGCAACAGACAGAATGAGCGGCGAGTGCGCGACGAGTGAGCGAGCGGCAACCCTATGAGTAAAGCGGCAAACCGTCAAAATATATCGAATAGAAATCGCCATCATTATGAGAGGGGCAGTGAGTAACGTTAATGTTATTTAACAGTTGCGGTTACAGCACTCTCCTTCGAATCGGTTAACTCTACGTAGCTTAACGAATACTTAAACCGCTAAAATTCAAATAGCACTCGTATAATCATATTTTGTAAATATTTATAAATGTGTGCGAAAATTTTTGATAGTTGAATTGATTAAGGACACAAGTGGTATTGTTGATAAATGTTAAACAAACCTTTCTTCATAACTTAAAGAATTTACTATTTGTTGCTCAATGTTTTTCATTGCTTTTGCAATAACAACTCAAAGTAAATTTGGAATTAAAATATCGATACATACGAAAGTCAGCGGAAAGGAAAGGAAAGATATTCCACTTTTTAATATGAAGTAGCCAGAAAAACTGAAATTCTGGATATTGATAATTTTTTCAACAACTTCAGTTTCATCTACAACTAGTGGTGAATTCAATCAATTGCTAAGTGCATTTTGTAAACCTCATTGGCCCATATGATTTAAATGCTACTCAGGATGACGTACTGAATTTAGAATCAAACTATTTTGTCTTAATTTTTTGGCATTTTTTCTTGGCGATCTGTAAGTAATCGATAGTTTTGGCAGCCCTGATTAGAGAGACCAGCAAAGATACTAACAAAAAAATACCAAGCGAAAAAGACTGTCATCGTCATCGTTCATTGTCTTCTCATTAATTGGTTGAAAACGAAAAGAAAAAAGGCCGGATTAACTTTTATATTACTAAAAAATCAATGAACTACAACTGAACAGTGGCAAAAGCACATGTGCGAAACACACAATAAATACTTGAAGTTTCGATAACTAAAGCGAAACTACAACAACAACCACAACAGCAGCGAGAAAAACCAAACACTGCCCCAAAAACCAGTCGTGAATCACCCATCGAAATAACCACAATAATAATAATAGAAATATGGAACCAACACAGATTACAGACACGGAAAAGGTGCGCATTGTGTCCGATTTTATACTGCATGCGCCGCCCGGCGAATTCAACGAGGTGTTCAACGATGTCCGCGAACTGCTGAAAAACGATGGGCTGCTCAAGGATGGCGCCAGCCACGCCTTCTCCCAATATAACAAGGACCAGTTGACGCCCGTTCGCGTTGAGGGCAGCGAACACAACGCGATCATCTCCGAATATAACGATTTAGGTGCGTATGCCAACAGCAGTTATTCACCAGCTGTCGTTGGATGGGTGCGGATGTGTAGGGAATGGGGAGGGGGAGTTTAGAGTTGCCTCGCTTCGCTTCTGATTTTGTTGCGTTTACCATAAATGGGCATAAATAGAGAAAATAAAAACACACCCGCATACTCTACATACAAATGCATGAAAAACTGCAGGGTTGTCATCGAATATCGAATTAAAATTTCAAATTTGTTTTGATTCGAGTACTAAAAATTAGATTAGTTTAAATATTTCCTTTAGATCATATTAGTAGTAAATTTTGACAAAATTATGAAACACAAGTTACAAATAAAATTTACGTAGATTAAATGAAAAATTCACTTTTTGTTAATCATTTAATCTTTTGATGAATAACCAACTCATATTTGCAATTTGTTAAAGTATTTGAAAGTCGAATATAATATATATTTCCATAATGATATTGCACACGCTTATCACTTATATCTATTATCTTTTCTGATTCACTGATATGGGTTTCTTTGTGTGTGTATTTTTGTTGCAGGCAACGGTCGCTTCTATGATCCTCGCACAAAGCAATCCTTCAAGTACGATCACCTACGCAAAGAGGCGTCAGACTATCAGGATCTGGAGGCCGATGCCAATTCGGAAACGTGGCGCGCTGCTCTCGATCTCGCAGCGCTTGCATATACAGCCAATCACTATCGACATGGCGTATGTTAATCAATATATTTAAAGCTGTAATTTATTGATATATGTACTTTAATTCCTTATAGGTCAGCTCGGTGTTCGGCAATTCGCAGGGCAATCAGGTGACGCTGACCATTTGCATTGAGGATCATCAGTTCCAGCCGAAGAACTATTGGAATGGCCGATGGCGTTCGCAGTGGCACGTTACCTTCCAGCCTGGCAGCGGCACAGCGGAGCTGAAGGGTGTGCTAAAGGTCCAAGTGCACTACTATGAGGATGGCAATGTCCAGCTGGTCTCGTCCAAGGATTGTCGCGAAAGTCTCGTTGTGTCCAACGAACAGCAGTTGGCCAATGAGGTCATCCGCCTGATTGAGGAGGCCGAGAATGAGTATCAATTGGCCATTTCGGAGAACTATCAGACGATGTCAGATACCACATTCAAGGCGATGCGACGACAATTGCCCATCACTCGGACCAAGATCGATTGGAGCAAAATTGTCTCGTACAGCATTGGCAAGGAGTTGAAGACGCAATAAGAACAAGAGCAGCAAGCGGAAGCCGGAGTAGAAGGTGGATGTGGCACGCCAGCATCTCCGTTGCCCAAGAGACCCAACAGTCTTCCACTTGCGATAACAAAGCGAGAGAAATGATGATCACTGATCGAAACCATACGAGAAAAACACACTATTTACGATCGTTAAATGTTTGGCGCTTGTGTAATAATTGTCTTTGATTTGCTTATTCTTTTTATATATATATTTATATATATAAACACACACACACATACATATATACATATATATACAACACACATGCATACATTTCTTATCTGTTATATATATTACGATGAAAGTGGATATATAGATATATATGCATAAATCTACTATGAAATCAATTCAACTTGGTTGATTGCATCTGCATTTTACAGTCACAATCGCCGCCAACAGTCGCCTTTATCGTTTAATTAAGCGTGTGTTTTTTATATGAAAACAATAATAATATTATTAATAATAATAATAATGGAATGCATGCACTTTCAAAATAATGTATTATAAATTTAGAAGAGCTGGCATCAGTTAAATCTTAAGTGAGACAGCACCTTGCAAACAAATAACAGTATAAAAAAAAGAAAAGAAAAACAAGTAACGATAAATACACTTTTATTAAAAACGAACAATAATTTAATTAATTCAACAGCTAATAAAAAAAAAAACAAACATAAATTGCAAAACAAAACGTTCTTTGTGTTTAGCAACAAAAGACTTTGGTTTTGTATTTTGAACGTTTTTTTTTATACTAATTAATATATTACAAGTTTAAGAACGCTTGCATAGTCAAATTTAATGAGAATAAATTAAAGAAATTTCAACAAGTATTTAATTTTTTGATTTTAACCCATGCGACCACCATCCGCCGTATGGACATATGGCGCCGGTTCCTCCGGCTGATGTAATGGTATTGGCTGTGGATATTGCTGTACCGTATAATTCCGATCCCCTGATGGTAATTCTGTGGAATTTTGCTGCTGGTACTCCGGATCTGTAGGCGATTCGGAGTCATTTGGCTTCTTCAGCAGGAAACGCTTGTTGGGATGCTGTTTCGTCTCCAGCTCCAGTCGATCGATGAGCCAGCCACTTTCTAGCTTATTTGTGGCCCAGAAGAAGACGGTGCCTTTGTCCTTGGGTCCACGCACCGAAATCTCGAGTTGTGCCTGGTTCGCATCACACGTGTTATTCACATTGGACATGTCAAAACCGGATTCCTTAATCGGTTCGCCCAGCAGCCCGATAGCTCCTACAAATTTCAAATATCAATACTCGTATTTGTTTACATTTTCATTGAAGATTTACGACTTTTACCCTTGTGTTGACGCAGTGTTTTCAGTGCCAATTTATAGTATTCGGTTGAGCGGACGCGATCCTCGAGCCGCCATCGCATATACATCACAGCCGAAATGGAGATGACGGCGCCATAAACGCAAATATTGCCCAGCGTTCGATTCGAAGGCATTCGCAGTTTTATTATCGGCATTTTGTTGCATGTAATGGCATCTGGTGTAGAATTTTATAATTTTGTTATCGTGTTTTTTGCCGGTTCAGGGTTGATTTCGATAGGTTTTCGCAGTGTGACCGTTTGCGCATTTGGTGGTCTGTTATACAACAACTGTGTGAACGACGTTCATTTTCCCCTTAAATACAATGATACTGTAATATAAAGACAATTAATATTGAAGTTTAATGCAAAGCCAACACAAAAATGAACAATTTAACGATGGCACTTAATTTGTTGCGACAGCGTCTAGCAACAACAACAGCTGCTCGCTGTTATGCGGTCAAGCCGGTGGCTGTGGGAGCAGGTGAGTCCAAAAATGTGTGGAAATGTGGCCAGTGTGTTAACATTTTTATTTGTTATTAGCGGGCAAAAAGAAGAAACTCGGCAAGCTGGGACCCATCATGGAGAAGAAGATAATACCGGTCGAAACGGATGCCAATAAGCTGGTAAATTATGTGTGTGGCAGCAACTACATGAAAACTGGCGAGGATGTTAAGGTGAGTGTGACTAGCGCATTCAAGGAGCATGACCATTAAATGTGCTCTGTTCTTGCAGCTCAAACCGGACGCCGAATACCCTGATTGGCTGTGGACGCTCAACACGGAACGCATTGTGCCGCTAGATGAGCTAGATCCTGATACCAAACAGTATTGGCGCCGCTTGCGAAAAATGGCTCTGCGTCGCAACAATCAACTGTCCAAGCTGAAAAAGTTTTAAGTGCAGCATTTACGCGTTGGCAATGGCTGGTCACACTTGGCAGCTTGACAGTTTGGCCTTCAAATCGTGTAACTGCCTCGTTGTTGTCTTAGGTCATCATTATTGTATTTGCCTTGCTGTTAGTGCAAGAATAAACACATTGATTATATTTATTGCTACGTTGTTGTAGCATTCTTATGTACATAATAATAACCATGTATACAATCGTTTTTATTTTACAACATCTTTCACTTAACGCGAGTATCTTGTTGATATTGTAAAACGTATAAAAGGCGGCCACCAAGTTGAATTATGAACAAAGATGCCAAAAGATTCGCTTGAAATGTTGTCTTTTATATTACTAATAATAGCAATGCTGCTTAATGCAGTTGCAGGAGCAGCCGAGCCAGAAAGTAAGTTCCTTTTCACGCTTATTATATATGTTAAATATTAATTTATATGTTCACTTTTAGAGCACGTTATTTGCTATCAGGGAACGTGGAGCGTTTATCGGCCCGGTGAGGGTAAGTTTGGTGTGGAGGACATTGATCCGTTTCTATGCACCCACTTGGTGTACGCTTTCCTCGGCATCAATGAGACTGGCGAGCTGCGCATCATTGATCCCTATCTGGATCTGGAGGATAATGGTGGCCGTGGCAATATTAAGAAATTCAATGCGCTCAAATTGAAGAATCCGACACTGAAAACACTTGTTGCCGTTGGCGGTTGGAATGAGGGCTCCCAGCACTTCTCGATCGTAGCCAGCGATGCGGAGAAACGTGCTCGCTTCATCGAGCAGACCGTTCAGTTTATACAGCGTCATGGTTTCGATGGAATTGACTTGGACTGGGAATATCCTGGACAGCGTCACAAGTCCTCTGAGAGTAATGACCGCGAGAATTATATAACCCTGCTCAAGGAACTCAAGGAGGGACTGGATCCGTTTGGTTACATGCTTAGCGCTGCCGTAGGATCAGCTGAGTTTTCGGCTGAGATATCCTATGATATACCCGCCATATCGCAGTATCTGGATTTGATTAACGTTATGGCCTATGATCTACACGGTTCTTGGGATGCGACAGTGGGCATAAATGCACCCCTCTACGCTGGAGCAAAAGATGCAACGAAACGGGAGCGCCAGCTGAATGTGGATGCTGTTGTTAAATATTGGTTAGGTGCCGGAGCACCGCCAGAAAAACTGCATCTCGGCGTGCCGTTTTACGGACGCACCTTCACTCTGGCCACAGCCGCGGATCATCTGCCAGGAGCTGCACACATTGGTCGCGGCATTGCGGGACCATTCTCGAGGGAGCCTGGTGTCCTGGGCTACAACGAGTTGTGCGGCCTCATGCAAAAGGAGCAATGGACGCAGGAGTGGGACGAAGAGCAGCAGGTGCCCTACGCATACAAAGATCGCCAGTGGGTGGGCTACGAGAACGAGCGCAGCCTGCAACTGAAAGCACAGTATGCCATGGAGCAGAAGCTAGGCGGCATTATGATCTGGTCACTGGAATCCGATGATTTCCGAGGCAACTGCGATGGCAACAAGACTCGTTATACCCTGCTGCACGAAATCAATCGGGTGCTCTTTGACCGGGAGACTCCAACTGGGCTGGTGAACACAGAGCGACAAAGCGCAATTGAGGATTATAGTTGCCCAGCGGATGTGGGCTATGTGCGAGATGCACACAACTGTTCCAAGTTCTACTACTGCAATGCTGGCACCACTTTCAAGTTCAATTGTCCCACAGGTCTCCAGTTCGACTACAGCTCGAATAGCTGCAACTATGTCAATATAGTAAAGTGCTGAAACCCATTTAACACCAGGGTTTACACGAAAAATTTTATTTTTGTCTATCAATAATGGTTGGTGTTCACTGAACAATCTTTAGATTCAGTGGCAGGTTGTGATAGTTGTAGCCATCATCGCCTGGTCGCCAGGTGACAAAGTTCTGATTGCATTTCACTTGCTTCGAGGGCTGGCACTGAGCAAGCTCCTCAACAAAATAGTCGCCGACAGGGCATTCATAGTCGGTGCGTTGAGCATGACGACACTCGTGATACAGCCGACAGTCCCACGGATGCCTAAAGAAGCCATCCTGTGGACACAGACCGAAACCTTCGGTGGTTGGTGCCTGAGTGGTGAGCGTGTTCGGATCGCCAATTAATGCGATGATCACCCGGAGCAGTCCAAAGCGTTCGCCGCATCTACCCTCGAAGTCGTCGGCATCGATGGACCAGGCCATGGCGCCACCCAAACCATGTTTCATGGCCAGATGCAACTTTGCACTGAGGCTACGTCCATTCTCATAGCTAGCCCATTGGTCATCGCCGTAGGCATAGGGCACCTCGGCCAGCTTGTCGTATTTCTTCTCCCACTTGGATGCCTGCAGGCAGAACTCGCCAACGGTCATGAATCCCGGCCGGCTGGAATATTCATGCTGGCGACCCGGTCCCTTGCTTGCAGCACCCACCATCGTATTGCTCAGCTCGTCCAGGGTGTAGGTGTGCACAAAGAGCGGCAGACCAAGCAGTAGCTTCGCTGGTATCTTGCCATGCTTCACCCAGTGGAGAACACTGCGCTCCACACTCCGGCTGCCGTTGCCATAAAGTGGCGCGTTGTAGTTAAGTTGACGGCTATATGGATCGTGGCCATCATGGGTATTTAGGACCATAAAATCAGCATTCTTTGCTATTTGGGGAATGTCATAGGCGGCCAGAGTCACTGCGTCCAAGCGGGCAGAAACCACAACCATAATCATAAAGTGATGTTCGTGTAGACTTTAAGGCAAGGATATTGAAAATATTGTCTCATTTTTTCATTAGTTTGTTTCTTACATTACTCGGAGTTCCTTCAATAAGTTGGCAAAGTTATTGCGATCGTCTCGCATGGGGTACTCCCAGTCGATGAAAATGCCATTGAATTCCCATTTGTAGAGGAACTTGATAAGCGATGCATAGAATTTGTCGCGTTGCTTTACCTCGGCTGCCATCTTGGAGAACATGTTCGACTGATCCTTCCCACCACCAATGGAGAGAATTGTCTTAATATTATCACGTTTCATGTTTACGATTTGCTCCAAGAGTCCTAATATATTTCAAATATAAAACTAATACTTTGGGATGATTTAAATTGCTGCTTACCATTTTTTACAAGCAATTCCTCGTTGATAATGCTTAATTCACCGGATCCCTTTGGATCCAAACTTGTAGCGGAGCCAAAAACAATATGGTTGCAGAGCTGTGTGTCAATCGAGTACAATCTAAAAGTGCTAAGCGACATCCGATTGTTCGACTCAATATCCCAGTGGCAAAATACCTTATCTACAGTTGAGGTCGGCAGTTATTTCATTATAATATCATATATAATCAACTTACACTCTCGATCTGCGGCATGACTAACGAGCAGCGTGCCTGCGATGAAGAAAATTAAACTTAAAACTTTCATAATTATTTGACAATCGAAAGAGAAACACTTGTAATTTGAAACTCTTTTATAATGTGGTTCAAAGGTATCAATTCTTAAGTGTTTATCGTGTATATTTTTTAAAATTATTTCTAGCTAAACTATTTTCGAGTTCGAGGTTGTGTTTAGTCTGAAAAAATGATAGTTGTTGCAAAAGTTTCTACTTTGTATTGCAAGGCTTGCTTAAACTTTTGTGCACTCAAAGCTCACTTCAAACTATTAATTGCTAAATCTTCTACAAGTTGAGGACGTATATCTAAACTCTATGGATATGTATTAAAATTCGATGTGCTTAAAATTGTTCACTTCTATAACTTTGTCAAAACTGATGCAATCTTCATCTAGATAAAAACTGTGCTTAAATTTGAAAACACCAATTATGGCAGAGATGCATGTTAATCTTTAATCTCAAAAAATGCACCAATTTATTGGTTTAACTATGTACCTTGTACTATGTACATACATATGTCTTTATGAAGATACGTATTCTTCCATACAAATGCATATTTTATGTGTGTTTTACATTGGCGCAATCAAAATTTTAATGGCTTATTAAATGGGGCAATAAAGCACAACGCAAACCATCAGGCGATATCAATATCGCGGAGAAGCCAACTTCTCTCAAAGGTATATTTCAGCTTGTTTTTCCAGTTGACGGCACAATGTGGCCTCATTCTGAATGACAACAACAACAACAAGAACAAGGCCAAAGGATACAGATGTCGCATCCGGCACTTTATGTGTCAACATTGGCAAATATTTTACGATTATTACCGATTTTAAAAACAATGTCATATCGATTTTATACGTACTCACTTGCGAAATTATATGTGTAGATATAACAATAATAATACACAAAACAGTCGCTTCTTCAAGAGGTGTCAAATGTTTCCAGGCAACTCAGCTGAATATAATCAGGCAGGTGTCCAATTCGCGAACACGGAAAAGCTTTTGGTTTTTCATTTACAAAGCGGAAAAGTTTCGCGTAAATTGAAGCATGCCAAATAGCAGTCCTGCAATAATAACTCAATGTAGCCCTTGAAATCTATGTTCATATGCAAAGTATTGGAACCTAAAAATATCGTCTAATTAGAAAAATATTAATTTATTTCCATCAACTATCCAGAAATGAATACATTTCGTGATAAGTATTGGCACATTATCGAATTTTCTAGATTATGTGAAGAACTGCAATCCTCTGTTACAAAAGTGAGTCTAAAAATTGAAATACTCCATTGAAACCGTTTAAAAAAGGATCAAAATTTTGAGGGACTAACAACAGCGACAGCAAACAAGCGCCTTATATTATATGGGAAAAACAAGTTCACATTGCTTAGGCCAGAATCGAGAATTCGAAGTTATTTGAGAAACTGTTTCTATGGCACTGGTCGCATTTTATTTGTCGATATAATTGGCTGCTTCGTCCTGTACCATATTGAGCTGCAATCGCCAAGGGAATCGAAAATCGTACATGAGTTTGGCGTAATTGGAATACTTTTCGTTATCTTATTTTTAGCCGTGGGCTATTTTCGTCAGATCCAGGCCAACGACGATTATGGAGTTGCTCTGGCTTTTAAAGATTTAATGCCCATGTATTGCACGGTTCTCAGAGATGGACGTAACCAGATTATAAAAGCCGAAAACGTTGTCCTTGGTGATATATTACAGATCACATATGGCGAACGCATAGCGGCCGATGTCCGATTCTTTGAATCACATGACCTGGAGGTGAACAACGTGGCCCTCACCGGACACTCCGTCTCTGTCCTAATTGATCCCGAGTTCACGCATCAAAATAAATGGGCAGGGAGGAATGTGGGCTTTGCCTGCAGCCATGTGACAAAGGGACACGGACGGGGCATTGTGATTGCCTGTGGCGATAAGTCCGAAGTGGGTGTCATGGCCAGTTTGAACATGGAGACACGTTCTCGAAGCAGATCACGCAAGCATATTCAACAGGTTAGCGATACTCTGCGTAATCTGAGAATATAAATAGGGGTTTCTAGCTATACATTTACTGAAGAATCAAATGTTGTCTGATCATGGCTAGATAAATTGTATACTTAATATTGGAAAAGTGCTTCTGGTTCGAAATTCATGTTCAAAATATACCCTGAAGTGCTTCCAGATTCGGGTTAAAGCTTTCCAGAGTCATAACTTGGTTTAAGGTGATCCGATTTATAAAAGACCGAAGTTTTTGATCATGGCTCAAACTCGAAATTCAGGCTAAAATTATACTTTGAAAAACTAGAAATTTGTTATCATAGTTTGACCTAAGTTAATCTCCTTTATACAGATCACTTATTATACACATATCATCTGTATTCTGATGTTTTTTATATTGGTTTGTACGATTTCGCTGGAGGGTTTGACTTTGCAGATGTTGATCGAGTTCAACGTGAGCTTGACGATTACCCTGTCACCCATCTATCTGCCCATTCTGATGTACTTTGGACTGTGGCGCACACGAGCTACGCTGCTGGAAAAGGGCTGCTATGTTCGGAATATGGAGGCAGCCTCCACACTGGGATTAACAACGGTGTTGTTTAGCAGTTTAATTGGCACTATGACAATGCGCAGCTGGCGAGTGTCGGATATATTTGTGAATGGAGCGCTGGAATCTGTGCAGCATCGTCATCAGTTCAGTGAGAACGAGCCATTTTGGCAGCTCATTCGTGCATCGGTGCTGTGCAATCGAGCTATCTTCAGTCCCGGCCAGAAGGGCGTGCCCCGCATGGAGCAGACTCTGGACGGTAGTGACTATGACAGAGCCTTGTTCCTATTTGGCATGCGCGTCTTTACAGATATTTTAGATTTTCGAAGTCAGTATGAGACAGTTGCTTCTAAGGCCTACGATCCTCTAACCCATTTACAGCTGAGCGTTCACAGGACACTCAATGATGAGTATCTGCTCATCATTCGAGGTTTTTGGAGTGTCGTACTGAGTTACAGCAGTACCTGTTTTATCAACAATAATGAAGTGGAACTGGACGCAATTGAGCGAAGAATCGTTTCCAATGTGGGCTTGAAGTTAAAGCTGGCGGGACGACACACGTATGCCTTTGGCTCGAAGATCCTGCAGCCTGATGAGCAAATGATGGCTCTAATCTCCGAGGACTTTGATTGCAATAACAAAAGGAAATATGAACAATTTATGAGTGCATATTGCAATTCGTTGTGTTTCTTGGGTCTCATTGCCACCTACGATCCGCCCAGCCATAATGTGAGGCAAGGCGTGGATCGTTGTCGCAGTGCTGGCATCAAGCTGGTCCTTATCACACGAGCCGATCTAAGCTTTTCCAGGGCCATAGCCCGGGCGGTGGGCGTGATTGGGCAGAACAGCGAGACCGTTGAGGATGTGGCCATGCGCCTGGGCATACCCGAATCACAGGTGAACTGCAGCATGATCACCGCTGCGGCCATTGATATGAAGAATTGGCACAAGAAACTGCATCATCAGCGTTGGTATGCCAGGCAGCTGCTGCTCGCCCATGCGGATCTGGTCTTTGCGGCAATTGGTGTGCAGCAGCGCTATATGCTCGTCGATCTCTGCCAGCAAATGGGCGCTATTGTCACCGCTATTGGCACCTCTGTCCACGACTCTTCCGCCATTCGACGTGCGAATGTGGGCGTGTCAGCGAGGGCCGCCTCGCAGACAAGTCAATCCTGTGCCGATATCACACTGCTGGACAGCAATTTTGTGACACTTGTGGATGCCATTGAGGAGAGTCGTCTGCTCTTCGAGAATATGAAGAAGGCGTTGGTCTACACCCTATCACCGAGCATGGCAAGCTTATTGATACACTTGTCATTCATTTTGCTGATGATTCCATTTCGCTTGTTCTTGATCGTCTCGTTGATTTTGAATTTTTTGGTTGGATTGGTGGGTGGGAAAAAAATCAATCAGAAAATCAACTTTAATATTTGTTTCTAGTTGCCAGCCTTATCGCTGTTTTATGAACCACCGGAGGAAAACCTAATGGAACACAAGCCCAAGATCTATGAAGACTTTCTATTCAACAGACGGTAATTGTTGCTTTGAATCGAACAACATATTTCTTAACACTATCCACTTGTTAGCATTATTATTGTGGCTTTTATACATGTGGGTTTGATTGAGGCCTGTGCCGTCTTTACTTCCTACTTTGTTTACATGGCCCATAATGGATTTCTACCCAGAACTTTAATTGGCCTCAGCGTTGAGTGGTACGACTATTCCGTCAATGATTTGGTCGACTCATATGGTCAAGAATGGGTAAGTTCTCATTAGCATAAGTTATTCATTATGAATTATTTTGAATACCCCTTTGCAGACAAGTGGGGCTCGCAGGCTGCTGGAGATTAAGACTTTAACAGTTGTCGTCATCACATTTATTATTATGCAGTGCATCAATCTCATATTGGCCAAAACAGGACGTGCAAATCTATTTACCCATGGCTTTGGCAACATGCGCTTAAACATTGCAGTCATTTATATGATTTGCTTTGGTTTTTTCCTCACCGTCTTGGATTATCCAACATACTTACGTATTTCGCCAGTTGAGTGAGTTTATTTCATTATCAATTTTCACAAATTAATCATAAGAAAATAATTTGTTTAATCCTTTGTAGTTATTATCCGGTATTTTGCTACATTTTGGCCATTGGTATTACTGAATATATTTTTAGAATCAGCTCGTCGTTATGTGTTGAGGAATTTCCGTGGCAGCTGGTTTGAGCATGAGACCTACTTTGGACACATATAAACAGAAAAACTCCTGTTGCAAGAATAGAAATAAATATTCATTTTGGCTTTCATCAGGCTGTCGACTTAAATAAAATAATCTTCAAATAAATTATGAATTTCTAATGTATTTTTAAAATATTGCATTTATTTTTGAATAGCTCGAAGCTGTGGTGGTGTTTGCTGCAATTACTCACATCAATATTGTACGTGTTTTTGTGTGTGGGTGTTGGTGTGGGTGTGGGTGTGTGTTCTTGTGTGTTTGAGTACCGTTTAAGTTAATTAATTATTTAAATTTGCATATTCGTATTTGAGTTTCTACATACAATTATTTATGTAGGTACGAGTAATCATTTTTGTGTTTTTTTTTTTTTAGGACTTTACACGGTTGTATTCATTCAACATCAATATCAATATTTGGTTTTATTAAATGTTTTCTTTTTAATATATTTATTTTGCTTGTAAATTGTAAATATGCCATTTTTGATTAAACTGTTGTGAACATTAATGCATATACTATTTATATTTGGTTTGTATTTGTATTTGTATTCGATTTGTATTGAGATTACACTTAGCTATGAATGCATTGAGTGCACATTTCGAGTTTTAACTTGCTTTTTTCCATAAAGATTCCTCATTTATTTATCATTTTCTATTATTTGTATAACGAGTATTTTAAATCAGCTTCTTTGTAAACAGCTTATCAATTCAAAATGCCAAACATTTGAGTAAAATTCCTTTCATTTAGTGCAAAATAGATAACGTTTCGTCCTAATTATATCAATTAAGAATTATTTTTTGTAATCTTATGTGCAGAAACTCATTGAAAAGTTTGGGTTTTAAGTGAGAACATATCGATAAGGATGATCTGAAGAAGGCACCCATTTCAAAGAATTTAGTGATGAACATTTGTTTAACTATTCTCAGAGAACTGTAAATATTTCCTGGATTCGATGTGTTGAAACTTCATTTGTGTTTTAACTGAAACCGAATATGTTTTTGTGTTTTGTTTGCTTTGGGCTCAATATTAAAACAAGCTGAAGGCGGTGGGATCACTGTGATCACTTAAATCCAAGATTTGGAATAAGTTGTGTTGCATTCAAATATTTTTCTATGCAAATGAATTTTGATTATCCCAGATGGGATATACTTTTGTATCATTCTCAATGCGATAAAAGTATTTGTGAATTATGGTTGTTTGGCTTTTGGTTTCTTGTACTCAACTCCGTCGATGCATTTTTTAGAGTTTCATATTAATTCATTTTAAAATATGTACTCCAAAAATTATTATCAATTTAAGTGGCGTGTGTTTAGGTTTGTTTGTTTTGTTTTTCTTGCTTGTTTTAAGGTTTATTTTAACACATTTTAAATATAGATTTAAGTACATATAAGTATGCATAGTGTATATATATATTTTGTTTTATGTATATATATATACATATATATATATATATATTTTTTTTTTATGGTACTTGCAATTGTGTGTGTATATTTATTTAAAGTAATTTATTTAAAGTAATTGCGTTTACATTTTAATTCTATTAAAAGTTGTTCGTTAATTTGACACTAATTTAGTTTGGTTTTTTATGCATTTTAGATTTTTACTGGTTAAGTTTTTCTTAAATTTGTTTTTTTTTTTTTTGGTTTTCTGAAATAAAACATCGCATTAAAAATACTTGTGTTATTTATTTATAATTCGCTTAGAACAAATCGTGTGTAGACAGGCTTTCTGGTAATTCAGGGAAATCAGACGATCCCTAGTTCCCCTCGGAAGCTTCTTCAAAGACATACAGTTGTGTACCCAAAGGGGCACAAAAAGCGCAAAGTATTCGCTGACGTGTGTGTGTGTGTGTGTGTGTAAGTGTGTGTGCTAGTCGATGGACTCGATTCGAATCTTGTTCGCTTTCATAAAGTGTTTCTGGTAATCCTAACTTATTTGTGTCCATTTGTTATTTGTTTGTCGTGTCTTTAGAAGAAGGAGGCGGGGCAAATTTGTAGTCGGTCAGGTGCGACCATCAGTGCTGCGCAGCATATAAAAGTCATAGGGTTAGACGCCTTGGGCGAGACTCTCCTTGGGCAGCGCTAAAATCGACTGATCCATGCCCTGGTGCGGAATGATGAAAGGTGATGCCAGCATCTGTAGTGGCCTGCACAGGTATTTATTTTTTTTGTTGTTGTGTAATTTATAAATCCATTTACAAACTCTGAAAACAACTTACTCGCCAAATGTTGAGGTGGTCACCATGGGCTGACGTACTGTGTGCAACGCCTGGGAGTTCTTCGCACGCGCCAGCAAACTCATCACGGTGCGCTTTGTGGGATTCATGCCGGAACGCGGTACGCCCAGCAGCGGTCGCTTGCGTCCCAGACCCCCGCCTGCAAATAAACATCAGCGCCCAGTTGTACCGTCGTTGTCTTGGACAACTCACCTATGTTGATGGTCTTCACGTTGCGCAGCGCTGGATGCAACAGTGTCCCGGGTGGATCGAGCAGCGTTAATGTTGATGTGTTTGCATCATTATCGCTGCCTGTCAGCTGCAACGCTGTGGCGCTGCTCTGTGTTGTAGCCAGCCCCGACATCGCCCCACCCACACCCTGTGCCGGCTTCAAAAGTCCGCCTATGCCCGCGGCAGTCAGTTGATGCTGCAACGCCACTGCCATCGCTGTTGTGTGTACTGGAAAATGGCATAGAATGAGAAAGTTGCAGTAGAAGTGATCGACTAGAAGATGCCCTCTGCTAGATAGTTACTAGAAGATGTCATTTGATATCTTAAATACATTTGTTATCCATTTAATAATTTATTTTTTTTTGCATTTGTGCATTGCAAATTTTAATTTATATATTGTTTTTTTTTTATTCTATTTAAAATTTATAATGTTTCAAATTAATTGTGTATATCTTTATATATACTCTACACTAAATAAATAAATAAATGCAAAATAAGTTCAACATTTTGTGTTTATAGTTAAATAAATAAATATATTAAAAAAGAGTCAGAATCAGTGCGTTTATTATTATAATCCAATAAATATGTTCTGCTTCTTTAATAAGAATCCAGCAGGAAACATTATCGAAGTTAAATGATAATTTGATTTACCAGCGATGATAATGTTCCTTTATTATGAATATATACATTTTTATATTCCACAAAGTGCATAAGAGAAACGCTTAACACTGAATTGCGTCATAATCTGTTGTTATTTAACGAGTTTCGATTAATGCCGCAAATTGCACTTGATTAAAGCGGATTACAAAGGCGAACATTATCAAAGCCATCTCGGTAATTTTTCCTTTTTAACTAGGATATACTCACGAGCCGCTGCTGCCGTCGCCGAATTCGCCTGCCCAGCGAGATGGTCCCCACAGGCCATGGCGGATGCAGCAGCGCTGGCGCCTCCATGCGTTTGGAGTAACTGATGGAAATGCGCTGGTTGGTGATGATGATGGTGATGTTGCTGCTGCTGCTGTTGTTGTTGCTGCTGTTGTTGTTGTTGCTGCTGCTGCTGATGGTGGTGTTGGTGCGCGTCGCTGCTGCTGCACGACTGACCGCAATCGAGCTTGTCCGGTGAGAGACAATCCATGCCGCTGGTATCGTTGTCAGACTTCTCATCGTTGGACGTGTCCATGTCGGCCAGACCACCGCCCAGGCCGCGAGTGGTATTTGTCGGACTCTGCGAGTCGTCCAGGTGGCTCAGCGTGGGCGTCGATGTCAGTGCCTGCATTTCCCACATCTGCTCCTGCCTTATATCGTCATGATAGTCCTGCGTGCAATGCAATCGAGTCAACCGTTTCAAAATATAAGTAATTAAAGTATATACACTCCTAACAGAGACACGCCCACGTTGCGGACAGGAGTGGGCTGGGCGTGACGGGCGAACGAGTAAAGAGTGCGTTTTGCCACGTTGAGCAATTAAATTTAGTTCAGGCGCAGAATACGCGCAATAAATGCGAATTTTATTGGATGTCAATTAAAAGTTCGTGTCACACTCAACAGACTACCCCTACTGCCAACCGCACACACGCGCACACACTCTGACTACCCCTCCCCTGTTAGTCCGACGCTAAGGCAGCTGTTTGGCAACAGCTGATGTATTTACTTCTACATGTGCGCGTTTCTGTGCTTAATGCAATTATGCTGAAACAGCACCAGCTGCAGAGTCAGCGCGGAGGGATTGGGGAGTATGGCGAGTATCAACGTGTCAAAAGCAACAAATTTGAAACACAGTTGGTTGTTGGTGTTTTTTTTTTTTTTTGGATGCCATCTGCGAGTGGGGGGTGGTTGAGTGGGTGGGAGAGTTTAAGGTGCCCTCGAGCGTATCTTTTCATTGCCCCCATTAAACGAGTTACGGTTAGTGCAAGAGCTGAGTGTGTATTTTTTGTTACTTGTTTTCTAGTTTGGGTTTTTTAAGCAATACGAAAATTTAGGTGGAAATTTAAAGAGAAATTTTCCAATGAAAGCTCTACTTATATTAAATGCTGTACTCACAAATTCTTTGCTTACTGAGCAAACAGTTTGATTTGACTCCTCAGTTGCATTTGTTACACGTCACAAATCCAACCAATAATTTTTCATTCATAATAAAGGCTGCCTACTTCGAAGACAATATCTCCATAAATCGCGCTGTCAGATGCCATAAACAATGTCAGATTTCAAGGATTGAACAGCTTGCGCACATAAGGCTACTCCTACACACACATATACATACACACACACACATACACACACTCACACACACATACAAAAACACACACATTTATACACGCAAAAGCATAAGCTGCACATATTTATCAAATTGAAACAGTTTATGTTTTCAAGTGCGAGCAAAATTGAAATAATTTCTATGCAAATTTTTCAGCGTAATCAGATCAGAAAACTCCATCAGCCACAATTTATGTTCCTGACAGTTGTATGTCACAGGTTTGCTAGTCTTTAGTGTGTGTGTGTGTGTGTGAGTTTGTTTCCCCTAAACTCAACCCATTTATTGTCGAAAGCCAGTGAAAGCCCCACAAGGCCCCAAAATAATTTTCAAGTTGTGAGGGAAGCTGGTCTTTTTAAATTTTTAGTCTGAGCCCAGAAAAGGGAATTTTGTTAAGTAATTTAATATGATAATAAAATTCGTTGAAACTTGCAAAACGATTTAAAAATATTTGTAAGTAAATTTTAAAATTTAAGTTAAATTAATATTGACTTAATTCTTTTATGCAGATATCAGACATCAACTATGATTAAGTTATACATTTTCCAACAAGGCTGTAATTTAATCTTTCGAATTAAACCTCGTTAAAATAAATCTTTTGACATGCTACTTTAAAGCATCATAAGAAATGTATTTATATTTGAAGAAAATTGCTGTTATTTGGGTCACCTATGCAGGGCAAGCGAGTGTGTTGCACTTGGATAGAACTGGAACTGGAGCTGGAGGTGGAGGTAACTGTAATTTAAGCTGCATACATACGAAGTTTTTCATTGAAAGCACAAAAATAAATAAATAAATATCATGGCGAGGCATGTGAACATGGCTGCATGGTGCAAGCAGGTGCATTGTAAACGAGCATCGAGGATTGTAAACGGTTAGCGTTTGTATTCCAAGTGGTCGCGGGCTGAGTGGGTGCGAATGGGAACGGGAGCAGACAGAAACCTGGAGCTATGCTGGCGCACAAGAGATGCGAGAATGCAACGGCTACAACGATAGCGATGACGATGGTGCCAGCAATGGCGACGGGGCTGAAGACGGTGATGGTCATGGAAATGCTGATGGAGTTGCAGTGGCGATAGCGTGCCAAGAGCCCACACAATGGACAGAGCTGATAGCAGCTACACGGCTACACTGTAAAAAAAACCTTTCTCTTCCTAAAAAAAACCGAACTATCCTTGCAGAGTGCATTTTAATTTTGCCGTGACGAGGAGCAGTAGATGTCTCCAACCCCATTCTTGATCAGCATGACTAGCCGATTTATATAGCCAATGCATATAGCTGTCATTCAGCTGTCGGAACTGGAAAATATCAGAGTCATCTAACAAAAACATAATTATATTTCGAACTTTGTGCTAAAATTGGAATTTGTCAGCAGATTTACAAGGGTATGTAATGTTCGGCTAGCCAAAGATAGATACTTTTTTAGAAAAGATAGAGTTTTGCAAAATGTAAAAAAATTGAACAAATTTTAGAACGTTTATTTATCAGACATGCGCCAATTTATGCAAAAACTTTTCCGTTTTCGCAAATTGGCGCATTCTGACGCCCACTTTGAAAATGAAAAGGAAAATCTTTTCCGTTTGCTCAAATTGGAGTACGGCTGTGAGTGTTATTATAGAAATAAGTTTGTAAGAAATAATATAAATATTTCTGGCATCGTCAATTAAGTGTTTTAAGTGTTTTTTCCCACTATTTTCTAGGTATTTTCCAAGCGTTTAAGAAATGTTTTTCGCTAGTTAAGAAATTATTTCTAAGAAAACAAAATTTGTCGAATCTGTTGAGTTTTGTCAGTTATGTGTTATATATTTTTTTTTCGAGTGTGCGGAAGTTTATGGAGGGCGTGTCGAGTGGAAAAGGGAGTGGGTGGTTAAATGTAATTACAGCACAATGCAATTTAGTCAGCGACGCGTGGTGGCATGGCTAGAAAGGAAGCTGACGCTGGATGCTGCTGCTGAGATGCAAGGCAGCTGGCAGTTGGCAGCTGGCAGCTGCTGGCAGATGCCAGGAGCACACGGAAGCTGAAGTCGATAACGAGTGCAACCTTGGAGCAGTATAATCTGCCAGTGTCTCTGTGACCGGCATTTAAGTTTCTTTGCTTGAGTAAATTTAAGTTGTTTCACAACTTGAACTTACTCAAAAGTGGGCAGGCAACATTAAGTCCCAATTGGGATCTTTCGAACTCACCGGAACTAGAAACCGACGCACTTCCGCCAATGCATAAGCAATGCGAGCGTGTGCCTCGGCCGGTGCCGCAAACGTTGAAATCTCGACGTGCAGGTCCTCGAAGAGATGGGCGTAGCGACTGTCGCCACTGGCCCGCAGTTCCTCCTCCTTCCGGCGGTCGCGCATCGAACCGCGTCCCAGCACGGCCATTTTGCACATTGTGTCCTCCTGGAGGCGTTTCATCGAGTTGCCTTTGGGTCCCAGCAGCTTGCCAACGAAATTGAACTGGCAAGAGAGAGACAGACACAAAATGGCCAATAAGTTACTCAATCATAATCATGATTACCATCCATCTATAACCCTATGACTCACCTTGGGATGATCACGCACAGGCACAGCCACTTTAACGGACACCTTAACTGGCTTGTCTCGCGTTATATCCAGCATCTTGAGTTTCTCTGCAATGGGCGGGGCCAAAAGTGTGTCAGTGAGTAAAAGACATTCATGAATAAATAACAATGTAAACTAAGTGAATAACGCAAAGGGACTTGACATTTAAGTAGCTGAATGTATCAACAACTTCTTTCTTCAAAGGATTTATGTCCTCTGAGCATAATCATTTAATTAAATATGAATATTGTAAAAAGTACACATGAGAAACAGAGCATTGCTTCAAAAGCAGCAGTTAAAAAGATTTGACTTACTTAATATAATGTTAAAATGCTCTTTATAAAAAATATTTGAAAAATGTATCAAGAAATAGGTCAGCTTTTAAATACTGATTACTGATTAAGTCAGCAATTAAATGAAGTCCTTCAATATTGAAGCTAGTCATTTGTTTATCGAAATCAAAGACTTTATAAATTCAACTGAGACTTAGATTAAACTTTGCGACATTCTCCACAATAAAGTATTAAAACACTCACAGTTAGTTTTTATAAACCGAACTTTAAACTATGATTAACAAAGTTTCATAATAATTGGGTATTCATATAGATACAAATTCTGAAAAGTTATAAATGCAAACACTAAATACATAAGTCCTCTATTAGAATTGAAATTGTCAATTTACTTGGCACACAATGCTTTTAATCACACCAAAATATCTTCAACAATAAATGGACTTAAAAACTTGACACCGATATGGGCTGTTTATGAACAACTGTCAAAGCGACAATTTGTAAATTTGGGTAAATCCAATCTTTTAGTTTCCAACACACAATTTGAAGTGTAAATCTTATGACAGTTGACTTTGACACGAACTCACTTCGGTGTCATGCCTGTGTGTGTGTGTGTGTTTGTGTGTGTGGGTGGGTGGGTGGGTGTATATTTATCAGTTCGTTATCTGACATGGCCTTAATCAAACTAGCAGAGCCAGAGAGCTTATCCCAGAAGAAGTTCGCACCAAAAGATATTTGCGAAACTTTTGCAAACATGTCCCTTAAACTTAGTCAGTGTCGCTGTTTGCCTGAAGGTAGCTAAGATAATACCGTTTTAGAATCACCGTTTTTAATGTTTGTAACTAATTAAGCAAAATGCTTTTGCACACAACAAACCTACGCATAGGCTCTATGGGTTGTATGTGGGAAGAGGGTTGATGCGGTGGGTGGGGAACATGGCAGGGACAAATCTGTTGACATGCCCAAACATGAAAACATTTGTGTTTGCTCTTCAGCTCAAGTCTCGTCAAGGCACGAGCAGGGTAGCCAAGACAAGGACTTGTTCACACACACACATACACATACACCTGACACACACACCTGTACACATACACACATCCCTACACACACTCGTCTACACTTTTATACCGACACTCATTAGCAGGCGAAATGGCTTTCTTAACACCTTTGACGCTGCTGCTGCTGCTGCTGCTGCTTCTCTGCCGCCGGCATAGCCACCTCCCCCCTCCGTTCATCTGCCAGCCCTGCCCCGCTTCCGAATGCTGGCCCCGGTGACTGACTGGCTCTCTGTCGACTTGTTGTCAGTGGCAGTGGCAGCAACACACGGTCTAAGTAGTTTGTTGTTGTATGTAGAGTGAGTGCACTTTCTCATGCATACATCTATACATTTACTCTATACACTGACATTTACGAGGGGTTATTATGAACATACACTGGCGAAAAATGTTCAGGTACACACAGACCTTGAAATCAGTTCAATGTGGTTCGACTCATATTAGTTTAAGTACAACTCGATATCTGAATTCAAATTAATTTCAATTTACTTAAATGAAGATGTTACATTTATGAATAAAGAATTGTTAATCTGTTTTTTAGTTTTATTTGAATTGGAAAAACACTGCAGTTTTTACAAATAAAAACAAATTCAATTTACGAATTATATTTAAAATAAATGGGAAGAATTTAATTAGAAATGTTTGTCAACATTTATTGCAAAGATTGAGAGACCGCAGAATAAAATCCAATGACACCAGTAATAAATAAATTAAAAACGTTTAAGAGCAGTGCTATTTGTACTTGAAAATATAACTGCTTTTTTTTTCAAGTGTATATATATTTTTATGTTTTGATACTGACAAAAGCATAAACAGTCAAACGGTAAGTGCAAGACCAGCTGAATATGCACATTTCCTCTCTTTGTGTGTGTGTGTGTGTGTATCTGTGAGTGTGCGAGTGTATGTAAGTAAGTCACTTTGTCTATATGTGTATGTGTGTATGTGTGTGTGTTGCTGCTTGTAGCCTATTTGTGTTAATTGTTGCCATTGCTGCATCAAAAGCACGCCTCATCATCATCTTCAGTCTGCATGATAAGAAAAACATCCATCGCCGGAGTACCTCAGTCACATATAAAGTCTCACAGATATATATATATATATATATATATATATATTCTCGTCGGTATATGTACAATATTTTGCATAATTTAACTCGAGAGTATTCTGGCAACGTTGCGTATGTGTCATTATTAAATTAAGCAACAAAATATTTGTACACATGCATAAATTTGAGAGGGCAAAAATGGGGGCAACAGAATATGCTTAACACAGCCTGTTGATTAATTACACTCGAAGAGGACTTTTGCGTTCATAATTAAGTAAATTAATTACGCAAAAATTAACAAAAGCAAAATATTTAACTTTAATCTCAGGATTTTTATTTCTTGCACAAATATTTATGCAATTTGCAATTTAAAAAGTGCAAAGTGAACATATCATTTTAACGGCAAGTTGCATTTTCTTTGATGACAGACTTTTGCAGCAAAGAGTTGAATATTGAATTAAAGTATATAATAATGAGCAGAAAGAAATGTTAAATGGTTGCATAATATTGTCATTACTGTCAACTGTGGCATGGTTTTAATGGGATACTGTATGGCGGCAGTATTTCTGTTAAACATCAACTCTCTCTCTCGGTTGGGGCATCATTTATACACGATACGGTTTGTTCAATTAATTTCCGCTTTATGCGTTGCACAATTGCAGCTATTTATTGATTTTCAACCCGACCACACACCGACGCTAACAATAATAATTATATTTATTATTCGTTTACGCTGGCTGACAATTATTTAAATGAGCCACACGTTGCATGGATGAAAAGTTTCGTGGTTCAAACAGTTGTTTTTGTTATTGTTTTTGGCCAGTTTCAGGTGAATGTAAATTTTTTGCGCCCTAATCTAGCGTAATTTATGGCCAAAATTGGCCATTAAGGTAATTAGGTATGCATTTTACGCCCACATCAACCCACGTCTCGCCTCCCCCTTCCACGGCATTATGCTAACTGCTGCTCCTAACTATTTTGTCGCCTGTTCCACGTAATTTTTGATCAGATTGCACTAAGTGCTTTCTTTCTCATTTTTTTTCTTCTGCGGGCTGCCCGTAAAATTGCTAAAGTGTTTTTGGCATTGGTCGTCTGGCATGCTGCTGATGCCAAAAATGCCTCCGGAATGCTGCTACACTTAAGGAAATGCCTTTGATAAAAGCAATGAAAGTGTTTCGCTCCGATAAGCATTCGATGAGAATTCAAACTTAATTTTCTAGTTCCGACAACGAGTAACGAACTAAATATGCATGAAATATACTTGTGAGGGAGCACTTCCTGTACAGAGTGGCCCCAGGACAGATGCTAAACATTTGCTCAGTCATTGCAATTGTTTCCGTTTGTTGCTTTTGCTGCTGCTGCTTATGTTGCTGCTGCTGTTGTTGTTGTTGCTGCTGTTATTGTGCAGCATTCAGCAGCACAATTCGCTCGTTGGTTCTTTTTGCTGCCATATTTTTCCAGTTCTTTTGTGTTTGCCTTCGTTTGGCTTTTCCAGGTCATTTGTTTGTCCGGAAAGCAGTTCCGTGTACCGCACTCTAGCTTCTTCTCTCTCCCTCTCTCTCTTTTCTTGCCTGTTGCCCGCCTACATTTCCGCCCCATGCCCGAGGGGCAGACACTTGTCTTAACATGAGGGTTTGGTCCCTGCATCACCTTTGCCCTTACCCCGTACCCAAACAAGCCTGTCACCCTGGTCATCCTATTATTCAGAAGAACCCTCTTCAGTGCGATGACGCCAAGTTGAGCATGATTTATTTTCATTTAATAAAAGGGACACCTGCATTTAAATAACATTTGGCAAATCAAACATCAAAATACAATTTGGTGAAAGTAGTCCAGTAAGTGCCACACTGCCATTTAATTAATTTACTCAAATATGCAAGAAATTCATTTGAATATATTATTTACTTTTATTTTGTTTTAAAAGTCGATGTAAGGCAAAAACAGCAGGCAAAATAAAACTAATCAGTGGAAAGTTGTAACAAAAAATTGCTTACCAATTTCTTGATTGCTGCTGAGAATTTCCAATTTGATTGTCTCTTTTACTATTTGCTCATCACTACAAATGTATTCATTTCTTGTTATACAATATCAAGTAAGACTTCTAAAAACTTTTATTTCTTAATTTTAAGTGAGAATATATACGATACTGCCCAAAATCAATACATCCGATATCAATTGATCACATGCCGGTATCAGAGTGTTATGCAGTCGGTAAGACTGAAAAAATCTCAATGCTTTGTTTTTGTTTGTGAAGTGAAGTGTAAAGTAACAGATAGAAAAGAGATGTAAGGAATTTAATTCTATATAGAGGATGAGCTGCTAAGAATGGAGGAGTACTAAAAGATTATTCTTATCTATTTGTTATTTTATTTTAAATCAGTTTTACACTCACAAACACATTTCGAAAATTGTATGTTGGAGAGCATCTCAATTTGGCTATTTATTATTAATTAATTGTGTTCTTTGCCGAAAGAAGTGTTTAAGGGTTTCAATTTCCAGTTAAGTATGGAAAAGTGTTGATTACACGCACACAGATAACACAAGTTAAATAGAAACAATGTGCTAAAGCATTGTTGGTATTAAATTCCTTTGCCCCTTTCATTCGGTGCTTATCTCGAACATGGTCGTATAAAATATAAAACACAAAATAAGACCCCAAAGGAAACCAGACGCTTTGGGTCATTGCCATAGCAATGGCCAATGGCTCATTTAATCGTTTTGCGAAAGTCGTTTCTTTAGCTTTGCTTCTTTATTTATTTTTTTTTTTTGTGGCGCAGAGCTCATGAGAGGCGTTTCGACTCTGACACTGACTGTGTGACTGACACTGGCTGCTGCTGCTGCTTCTGCTGCTGGTTTAACATTTCCATGTGGAACACCCAAGGGACGGATTACCAAAATGCGGCTCGTTAGTCAAAAAATGTGCTGCCCGAGAGCTTACAGGCCGCAGATGACGACAACGGCAAGGAGGACATCAAGCATTCAAAGAAGCAGTTGCTCCCTCGTTACGTACTCGTTCATGTTACATATGTACACATGTATCCTTTTTTTCTTTCTATCTTTTCCCTTTGTCCATTTCGTCTTTTGCAAATGTGATAGCAACAGCAGCAGCAGCAGCAGCAGCAACAGCATTGTTATTTTAAACTTCTCATCTCGTCTCGTTGAGATTGAATTTAAAGAAAAACGAGATTATTTTTCTCACTGGGGCAGTGATTGTGAACTTAACGCAGATGCTTTTTGTATCTGTATCTGTATTTGTGCTAGACGAAATGATCAAAAAGCTTAGTATTTCAATGTGAGGCGCTTGGGAAGATGGCCCTTTAAAACGATACCCCTAATGAGCTCAAATGGAGACGGAGCCGACGACAAATAGTTTTGTTTTTCGTTGCTTATCACTGCATGACGTAATCTTCTTGTATGCTTATGATTAAATTTGTACGAGTGTGTGTGTGTGTATCGGTAACAGCCAGTGTGACGACAGTTTTTACGACGGCAGGATGCCAGTCGCTTTATATCCTTCCTTAACTTTTGCACAAACAAGTCCAAGTCGAAAAGGTAGCGCTAAAAACGTAAAAGAAAAGCTCGCTGAGAAAATTCACATCTCTCGTTTGGCGTTTCCCCTTTGCTTAGCTCAGCAGCACGACGGCAAAACGGGGAGGTGGCAAAGACAACAAGACAGTTGGCATGAGGTTTTCTCAATACACCGCTACGCAACCACCTTCCCCCCCTCAACAAACCCCTCACGCAAGTTTACACACACACACACACAAAATATACAAACATTGTTGGCGCAAAGTTTACTTTATTCTGTTAGAATTTCTTTTGCACCCCAAACGGGGTACTTGAAACTGCTGAGCATTTGATTGTTCTTCCTTGCGCTTTGAAGCTGCTCAGGTTGCCTTTGCATAAACACACACAAACAAATTTCCACTGGCGCTTGAAAACAATTGAAACGGCGATTTAAAAGCGCCGCAAAAGGCTCTCCACTTAAATGTTTACGGAAGGCAATTAATACAACAACATTAGTTGATCTAAATAAATTAAACAGTTCTTACTGATTGACTGATTGATTGATTGAGTGGTGACAGCTGGCTGAAAGCTCACATCTTTAGCTTCCTTCGAGGAATTTACATCTTTTATCCAACTTAAACTACAGTTAATCGACTATTTTGATTTACATAATAAGACACTTATTTTATTGTTATCTTTAAGTCCTAAGATTTAGATTTTCTTTACTTACTTAAGAGTCTTAAAGTGGTCTCTTCAAATATTTAAAAAGACTTAAATTGTATAACAACGTCAATATGCTCATTCAATTTTGGTAAGACCATGGTATAAAATCCGGTTTATGGTTATAAAATTAATGAAACATTTTAAGCAACTTCAGCCCGTCTATAAAAAGCTGTGAAAGTGGAATTCAAAAGTTGTACTTTTATTGCATACCTGAACTTTTAAGAGCACGTTCCTCTTGTGTGCTTAAGCTGGATTTGGGTTCCATTTTGAGCTTCAAATTTCAGCCACTGCAAGCAAAGAAGAATGCAAAGAAAATTCAATGTAACTTCATAATAATAGTATGCTGTGGAATTGTTAAGCTTTCCCCTCCAGTTAAAGTCTGAACGTAAAGTTTGCGACATTTTATTATGCTAGCCGAAATAAGTACTAGCTAAGCAAATACAAAATACTTTTATCTAAAGGAAGGACACATTTCGTAAATAAATAGTTTAGCAAAATTGCTTGATACTTTTTTTTTGGGTGTGGGAGGTGGTATTTTTAAGTCACGTAAATTTCAATGAGTCACTTAACAAAAACCATTCATGTCAAGTAGTGTGTACAACGTTTTGTAAATAAAGTTAGCGCAGTGTTAACTATTCTTGTATAACACAGACTCAACTGTGTCTGTCACAGCGCCTAAATGGCCCAGATGCTAGAGATTGACCAAAGAGCATAGCATTGGCAATGAGTAACCGAGTCCATTTGAGAATGTCAAGTATCCGTTTTCATAGTCAGTAAATACGAACAACAGCCACACACATCAGATATATATATATATATATTGGCATGTAGACATGTATTTATGTTTGTAGCAAATTTTACCCGCATGCATATTTGCTCAAATCGAAAACTGGCCGAATGGGATTGGTATTGGCTGCTTGACGTGCCGGCTTTTGATGTTCACGGCATGCGACCCAATTCTCCAATGTGTAGCTGCTGGATAATTGATGCCACGCCCCATTAAATTCCAGAGTACGGTAATATAAATACGTATATACATATATACGTAGTATGTATTAAATTATAGGTAATATAATTTTCACAGCCATTAACTGGTGAGTCATGCCGCCTAATTGCCTTTTATGATGACGCGAAACATTTGTTGTTGACTTGCCCTCGACTTAGGCCAAATAAAAAAAAGAAAAAGAAAAGCAACTGAAAACTCAGAACTGAGACAACTACCTGAGAAATTGACGAAAGGATAAGCGTGGTACAAGTTCTCAAAATTAATGATGGCGTGGGCCTCAAATTCTCTGACAATGTTGTTTGTCATTGTACGTTTTTTTTATTGTTGTTGTTATCGTTGGTATTGTCTTGCCAACATGCTCTAGCATCCAACAACATCCAACATTCACCATTCAGCATCCAGCTCCGAGTTTGACGGATTTGTGCGCATTTTCAGATTAATGCTGCGATTATTGTTTACCGTAGGAATTGTGTACAGTGGAGCGTATGCGTAACATCTCGTTATCTATTGTTATTTTTAGAAACTTTCGTGATTGAGTTATAATTGCTTTTCATATTCTTGTATTTGTAAGTACTTTGCGCTACTCGAACTTGTTCGAAACTTACCCGATTACGTATGCGTAATAAATTTTATCTATTGCCGCTTACAGACTCCGTTAGTCATAAATTCATTTTCATATCCTTATTTTTGCGTAACCTTTTTGTTGAAACCTAACCGATTACGTTTACGGAATATTTATTGATCATAGAAACTTTTTATATATTTTCTTACTTCTATTAACTTTCCACTACTCCACCGATTAACTAAGCGTAGATGGAGTATATAAGTTGATGTATTGCTATTTAGAGACACATTTATCGTGAGTCAGAATTTATCTTCATATTTGCATATTTGTATGAACTACTCTTAATTTGTATGTTTAGTGATTAACTGAGCTTATTTCTAATATAATTTTATTTATTGCATTCCTCTCTTGGTTAACGAAGCGTATACGTAATTGATGTTTATTTATATCTGCCATTCACAGACATTTCTATTGCCACAATCGAAGTATATTTTTATAGAATTTTATGAATTGACTGCCAAACACATTCAAACCAGTGGAAGCAGTTAGTTTGAGCCTTGCCAATATGCAATTGATAACCACTGTGCACAGGAGCAAAGACGACACTCGAAGTAACGTTGTCTTTTGTATGCAAAATTTAACCCAGAATAAAGTCCCGTTCGGTTGTTGGGTTAGTGGGTTGCTGCTCGGTCGGGTTGGGCTGCGTGAGTGGGTTGTGGGTAGGCCGCCTTCTTCATTTGCCCGCGTTCCTGTGCATTCTCGGCATTCGCTTTGTATAGCTTTGCACGCACGATTTAAGGATAACGAGGATGGAATGCAGGAAGCGAGGCAAATATTTACACAGTTGGATGATTTAGATAAAGAAGACATGAACATGAACCATAAAACGAAGCAGCCGAACACCGAAGCCGCAGAACAGCTGAGAGTGGGCGATGCCCAACCGGAAACGGGGTGGGGGAGATGGTTGGTTGAGGGGCGGGGAGGGGGTAAATAAGCTCAAGACATTATAAAAGTGGGTTGGCATTATAAAGGATAAAGAAATTTGAATACAATGAAGAGGATTTGGGGAAAGCCGTGATTGGCGAGCGTCACTTCTTTGGTTTGCTTTTGTGGCTGCCAAGCAACAGGAAACCACCAACAATAGCAACAATAACAATAAGCAAAATAAGAAATACAAGAAATTGTTTACAAAATTAATGCAAGTATCGTGTTATTTAGTGGAATTAATAAGCATCCTGTCCATAAGCAACAAAGCTTGTCAATTTCAGCAATTAAAAGCGAACAGTTTGAACTAGCTGTCAGAAGGAGGATGTCTACAAAGATGCACACATAATGTATATGTATGTGTGAATGTATGTATGTAGGTATGTGTGTATACCTTGTATACACGCCTATTTAGGACAACCTGCACGTTTCAGCTTTTGCTTTAAAGTCCGGATCAGAAACGCAAAACAAAACATGCATGTGTAATTTATTCAAGCAGACGTGAAAAAAGAAGGAAATAACACACAAATGGAAATGGAAATGCAAATGCAGTCGGATGTGCATACAGGAATACGCAGGGTATTAACAGTACCAGCATGCCATCTCTCGCACAAACAGCACAGCTGCATCCGGCTGACTCGACTCGACTCGACTCACGTTGGGTGCCAATTTGAATGATGAAAACGGGTTCAATTGAATTTCATGTATGCAACGTGTGAATGCCACTGAAAAGCTGTCGGCTCAAACAGATGCCGTGCCACGTGCCAATTGCTACTGTTGAGTTTGCAACAAGGCCACCGGCACGCATAACAGATGAGAAATTTTCATACGATTCCGTACAGCATTTAAATTATTTGTGCCTGTGTCAACATTTGGAATTCCATAAATTTTGGCCAGTCAATGCATGCATAAGGGCGTGCTGCACACAAGTTCAGCATAGCATCAAAACGTAACCCCCTCCCTGCCCCATCCTTCCTTCCAAAAAACTAACTAAACACCCCCTCAAACCCCTACCCCACACTCTGTGAACAAATTTATTTGTTTTCTTGCTTGTTTATTTGCGCATTCGTTTGTGCATATGCGGTGGAATACATATATGAAATATATGCGAATATTGAAATGCTATTCACAATTGGCACTCTATTGCCATTTTCTAAATATCTATTTCTCTCTCTCTCTCTCTCTCTCTCTCTCTATCTCCCATCTCTCTTTCGCTCGATATCAGTATCTGTTGTTATCGTCTCTATAAATGCAGATGAAATTCCTGACCGGAAATTGTTTCACAACTGCTAGACAATTAAAACTAATGGGAAAACAAGAAAGAATGTTTTTTCTAGGTATGCCGAAGATAAAATACCCTTGTGGAATGGACTTAATCTTCTGCAAGCTCATTTTTAATCCCAAGTTCAAAATATTTGTCCATTTTTGTACATTTTATTTCTTATTGCAGACTTGTGTATTGGTAGGGATTATACGCATGCCTTTGTCGACTTAGAAACTCAAAATTCAGTTGATGCACCTGAGTAAGATACCCTGTTTATTCTCATTGGAATTGCAATCAGCACACGGATGCAGCATGATAAAATAACGAGCATTTTTTCACATTATCCTTGGGCAACTATTAATTTTTCCATTATATGTTTATATGCACTTCTTATTCGATTACTTGAAAATAATAATAAAAAAAAATGTTGCATACCTTGAACAGAATATGCATTCAGTTTGATTGTTATGTTTGGCTCATATTTGTTGATTGGCATTTTCTGTTCATTTATATATTATTGATAAGAGAGCTTAAAACGAATTGAGTAAAAATTGTAACTTAGATGGATATATGAACAAATCAAACTACTAACCTACTAACTATGAGAAATGTTATGTTCGTATCTGTGAGATACTTTGAGTGTCTACAGTCCTCAGTAAAGAGATGAATACATGCCAAGTTCAAAAAAAGTAGCTTTAAAACTGTTTAAGTTGTGTTCAGTCCCAAAATGAATATTAAGAAGTTCAAACTTCATCTCTCCCTTAAGACGAGTCCCAACCAAAATAAAAAATACCTGACCTGGCTGACCTGGCGAAAGACATACTTAAATTGGCGAACGGCATACTTAAATTAAAATTCGAAGAAGCAAGAATGTTCTAGTCGAGAGCGCTCTCGACTAGGAGTTGCCCTGAAGCGAGCTAATAAATGCATTAAATCGTTTAAGACATTTGTTCTAAGTACAGTAGATACTATGAGCAAAGTATATTTTAATGCTTTCAGGGGATGAATCGAAACTTTCTAGTATCCAAACTAAAACGATTTTGAAGAGCAGAGTGTGCTTTGTCAAGTTTTGGGTTCTAGATTAATATTTCATTGAAATTTGCAAGCCTAATTTCCGGTCAAAATTTATGACCAAATTCAACTCGCAATTTGAACAATATGTAAATGCCTCCCACTATTTTGTATACATTTACATTGATTAAAACTGGGGCCAGACCCCGAAGGTTATTAGCAGAATTTGCTGAATTGTCAGTCGAGCTATGGGTAACTAAATATGTTTATTATTGTGATACAATATTTAGTCATACAGAAAAATACATATATCCACACAAGTCAAGTGTTGGAAAGTGTCACACAGCTTTGCGGCTAGCCGCCTGAAATGAAGCACAAAAATAGTTCAGTGGCTTCCATAACCTTTTGAGGCAAACGAAACTTGGCCCAGACACACACATACATAATGCATACAGTATGAATACAGTACGGGTAATCATATGCACATACATTAAAAAGGTCATGTTATTGTTGTTATACAATAATGTGCATATATAAATGGCCACAAAAAGTGAAACTTTTGCCTTTATTGTCCGCAATGTGGGCTGTGGATGATGCCCACAATAAAGAAAATGCCAAAATGAGAGACCTTTGTGCCAAACAACAAACATATATTATGTACATGTATATTCATTATGTTGAAATTCAGTGGAAATCATTTTTGTGGTTTTCATAAGTCAGAAGTTTTGCGGTCTGTGAGAGGTCGGTACAAATATTATATATATATATATATCTAAATACTTCGAATCCCTTGGGGCGATCTCATGTTCAGTTTCAGCAGCTAATAAGCAACTACTTATTGCGAATGCCATAGAAATCCAAGCCAAATTAGAGCACATCAATAAGCATTCCGGCCATAATTTATCTAAATTAGTTTTATTCCATCAAGCCTCAACAGAGATCAGCAAATAAATGACACTCCACTTCACATTCCACCCCAGGCTCATCCAGTCCACCCCAGTCCAGTCTGAGCTGTCGGCAGTGATAAGAGTGAAATAAATCAAAAGCAATTACAAACATCCATTATCGCTTACTCTGGTCCACCCTGGGGAGTCATTCCGGTGAGTCCAAATGGATAAGTGAAGGAGACTCCAAATATATGTGAAGTACTTACATCCATACAAAAAGTAGCCGGCCATTGAATTTATCTGGCGGCTATCTGTATGACTGCTGGAGCAAAATAATTAAGTTGATTTCCCAGCCGTAATTGGGTTTGCCACAGGTGCACAGCTGTATTTCATTTAATCTTAAATACAAACAGACATCCAAACACTGCCCAAAAATGTATATTTTATATTTAATGCAAATAAGAAACGTGTTAAGCAAGCAAAAGTTTAGTTAATTATTCAATTAATTGTGAGTACAATAAAACAAACATCAAGCAGTTGATGTAGCCTTAAACCACTTACAAAGACAAGTTTAATTATTACTATTTTGATTTATTAGTCAAATAATTCAATTTTAATGCCTGAATTTCAGTCAACAAATAAATGAACTTATCAATTATGTTTGTAGAGTGAAACTAGACAGAAAATAAACAGAAAGCAACAGAGTAGTTTAAGCACACATCTAAACAAATGAATTTAAAATGAATCTTTTTAGGATAATGAATGTAGCTTACCCAGGTGATAGATATATAGGTGAATATATTCAATTTGAATCGCTTCCAAGTAGTATTGTTCTGTAAAAGTAATCCAGTTGAGATGTCGCTTTAATTGTAATACATTTATCTCAATATTCACGGGTCGTTTTCATTTTAATTTTCACTGTGCTTCGACAATTGCCTGGAAGTGCTTATTTAATGCTTTATTCATTCGCTGCAAACATTTGCACATCCACCAAATTCATCAGTACTGATTAAAGATGCATGATGCCCCCGGTTCAAAGGGGAACGGGGCGACGGCAAATAGTCAGTTGAATCGCGTCGGGGTGCCCGAGGTGCGAAGAAACAGTTCGCTTTTAATTTAAGTCTGGCTGGCGACAAAAACAACAAAGTAAGCCACAACCACAACAATAACAACAATAAGAACAACAAGAACTCTTCAGATATATCCCGCGGGCCTCAGATAATGCCATCCGATTGGGGAACCGCACGAGAGAAAAACGCGCGCGACGAAATCAACAACAACAAATACGTGAAACAACAATAACGACAAACAACGATGGCGACGAGGATTCGAATTCGGTGGCGGAGGCGGTGGCGGAGGCGGTGGCGGAGACGGAGACGGGGCGGGAGCGTAGGAGTATGGCAACGTCTCCTGAGGAGCGTCCCAACTGTTTGGCTAAGTGCTCCGCAGACGGCGCCACACGGCACCCACTGAAACACAGAACCGCCAACTTTCACTGACTAGCAGTCAGGCTGGGTATTGCGGCGGGGGTAGGAGAGAGGTGCGGTGTATACATAGGCTGCTACTGGGCTACAATGGGGCAATGTGTTCCTAGTACACCGCACACTTGACACAAGATAAATAAATTGTCTCTGCACCGCGCCGAAGTGGGCAGCTGCTTGGCGCCAAACACCTGCAAGTGCACCTGGAACCGGATGTTGGTGGGGCCGCGGGCGCCTACAACAACAACAACAACAACAATACAGGCAATAGCGTTCCTAAACAGTAGCACATCTCACTTAACCGGAGCTGTGAACCGTATGGTATGAACCGTTCCGTCAAAAGTCTAGCGCGCAACTAATGCGACCGCAGCACATTCTGTACTAACATGGCTTGAAACACAGTCACACGAAAAATCTCATCGCATCTGTGGATGCTGAGTTGGAAGGCCTCCCAATATTTGTTTAGATTCTGCGCACGACTCCATTTGGGAATCCATCTCTCCCTTTGTCTCTTTTATACTGGGTACGGTTGATATTAATGATTCTGCATTTCCGTTATGCTTTTCAAAACCAACTCAATGCTCGGCTTGGTCAGATTTAGCTATTATTAACCAACTGACAGATTGTGATTCTCAAATCTGCTGTTCAGCATTGAAAGAAGGCTTTAGTTTTCTAGTTGTAGTTTTACTAAGGCAATCAAGCTGGGCAGAGGCACCAGCTCTAAGACAGAAACTATTTGAACATTTAATATCGATGTGAAATCAAAGACTTAGAATACTCACCGGACATAAGCACTGTCATTATATTTAATAATTATAAAATAGATCACATTTGATATTACATCTTACATGAAATGCCATGGTAACGATTATGTAATATTGGATTTGCTTTTGGTCTATCAAAAATGAATTGCAAAGCAAGTTCTCTGATAACATTCTGTTCCTTGGGGCTTTCTCTTATATATACACTATATTCTGCAAAAGAACTTCAATAGCTTCAATGGCTTTTTACTGAGAGTTTTCCATCAAAGCTCTTGTAATTCCTTCGTCCAACCAATCACTTATCTCAATTTAATATAAAATTCTATTTTCTTTTATCAGAAATTGCAATAGCAGTTTAACTTCAAAAACTCCGCTTTCGAGTCTCTCTTACATAAAGTTGAAATGTGTATATTCCCATGTAAATATTGTTGCAATTAAAAAAAAAAGAAGCTGTATGTGTATATTAAGTTTAATTTTGGCTTCATCGAATGGACAAAGTCTGGACAAAGCCATAGGCAAAATAAATTTACATTCAAGTTTGTCAAAGGTAAAAAGGAAACCAAAAAAAAGGAAAACAATCAGCCGTGACGCTGTGGCCACAACGGCTGTTCACGCTCCCGTCCTTGTGTGTGTGTGTGTGTGTGTGTGTGCGTGTGTGTGTACAGGTGTGTGTGTGTGTGTGTGTGTACAGGTGTGTGTGTTAGTGTATGGTCTCCATCGTAGCCATCGTCCACATAGTCGCATATTGTAAACATCCTCAACAGCATCGAGCACAATACGCTTGGGGCCCCATTTGGATACTGTTCAATGCGCCAGAGACTTTCCTATGTATGACAAACAAACATAAACATTGTGTGCTGAAATTGAGACCGTAAAGTATCGTTTCCTCAGCTCCAACTTAACTGGCTTAACCCGAAACGAACCGGACTGGACTGGAGCGGAGCGGAGCGGTGCTCCAATGCGATGCGATGGATGAGTGCAAGTGTAAGGGTCGCTTTCCATGTTTGCGTGGCGCACTCTAATTAAAATTTTTGCCCGGGGCTGCATGGCCCCAAAATGTTTTACGAGGTTAAAGCCAAAAAAAAAAAGAAACAAAAAAAAATAGAGAACACCAAACTAAACAAGTGCCAACAGCATAATTTGGTCAAGTTAGCCAAATGTAATAAAATCGCGCCGATGGCGTTTTGTTACGACGGAAAGTGTTGAAAGTTAGCGTCGAAATCAAAATGGAATATTTACTGCATCTGCAGTGCATGTTGCACGAAGCATAATGATTTC
This sequence comes from Drosophila grimshawi, assembly GCF_018153295.1. Classification (NCBI taxonomy): domain Eukaryota; kingdom Metazoa; phylum Arthropoda; class Insecta; order Diptera; family Drosophilidae; genus Drosophila; species Drosophila grimshawi. Next base: position 10,909,152 of record NW_025062889.1, on the reverse strand, counting down.
AATTTGTATATACCCTGTACCGAATTCAAATTGACATTAGATACTTATAAGGATTAGTAAGATGACCATATTCAAATTGGCATTAGATACTTATAAGGATTAATAAGATGACAGACAGTGCAACGAATTGGTTTTTTCTCTGTAATTATTCTGTAATTATTATTATAAATAATATTCGCAGGGTTAATAGATGTGAACACAGGCATATTCTTGTGCCATAAATATATATGTCTTCATTACATTTTCTAATTCAATCTTGTCGTATCATCATTATATACCTAACTGATATACATTCAATTGCTGGATATCTTTACCAAAATGTTACACAGCTAATCATACATATTATCTTTGACTATTAATTCACAAACTTAACTATGATATATATACAAAATGCTAATTTATATTGCTAGATGCATTCAAGGGAATAATATATATGGCGTATGTCATTAATTGTGCTTTACAAAGTGTTTAATTACCTTTAGCTGTCACGACTGTCACATCATGTCAAACACGTCCGTCGCAACCGTTGACATGCTGTGAATGGTATGTTGAAAGCTCTGGAGCCGAATGAAACATGAAACATGACCAGGTTGCCACAGTCAGAATCCCCAGCAGGGCTATAGCCTCGCCAGTGACATGAGCAAAGTTGTAATTGATTTCCTGCAGCGACAGCATTGGGACCGGACACGACTACTGCACTCGAGAATGAAATGGAGCAAAATTGTAATTCATCACAATCAGGCACACATAAACACATTACACACACCAACACCAATGCATACATGTGATATGCAATTACTCGGTCCACCGAGAGTATGAGAATTTTATGCCTGCTGTAAAGTCAGTCAAGTTTTGTGGGTGCAACTCTAGTTGCCATCCCCACCTGCCACACTCGTAAAATTTCGTTTAGTGCAGTGCATTTCTTGCGGCTCAGCTCACAAAATGAAGGCAACAAAGTGTTTTGTGTTTTGTATGTTTGCCACTGTGGCAAGCTAGCGACAACACACATAAAGTTGTCAAGCACTCGAGCATTGCCAAGGCCTGACAGCCTCGTGCCTCATGCCTAATGCCTCAGCCAAAGACATTGCCACAGTCATAGCCGCACAGCCGAATAGCCATGTAGAAATACAGCCATATAGACCCATATAGCCAAAGAGGGATAGAAGCCAAATGTGCCATTTATAATTTAAGCGGGATTAAAGTTTTCCTACAATGGAAAGCCTGCTGCCTGCTGCCGGCTGTACATGCCGCGCGTCAAAAACTTTTTATGGCCGCTTGGTCGGCGTCGTGGTTCCACAACTGCAAAACTGCGAAACTCAAACTGAAAACGGCCCGAGAGTTGCTTGCAAATTTGACATCAACGGTGCCCCAGACAAACCAAAGCGGATTAAGCAACCAAGCCAGCAGTCATGCAAGTACAGTGGTAGTAGTAGCAGTAGCTTCCCGTGAGGGAGGAACGGTGCCGGAAAGGGGCGGCCAGTCCGCCCAAGGCGCCGTCAAAGTGCTATACACTTTTTATACCCTGAACTCATTGAAAATGGGCGAAGGGTATAATAAAGTCTATAATGGCCAATGTAGGTTTTGCGACTCCATTAAGTACATATATTATAGATCATTACCAAAAAAAATCGGGTCATATCCAGTTGTGTTTGTGCTTTTCTATGATGATATCAAAGACTATAAGAGCTAGAAAATATTGAGTTGGAATATGGGTTCTCGTATATCATACGTATATCGAGTTTCTTGATCAGTTTCCCGTTTCTCAAATCTATTTACGATAACAACGAACGACACAATTTTAATGTAAATTAATCATAACCATATCCTAATATTGATCAGCTGGAAAAATTTCATTAAAATCGGATAAGAAACACACGCTTTATTAGCCACAGTTATTCACTTTTTCTGCATTTATTTATGATTATTACGATTGACTGCATAATTACACAAATATATGTATGAACCTGTGAATAAAACTATATCTTTTTTCCCTTCTCTGGAGATCCCTCGCATAACTTACATTTGAGTGTACAAAGATATTTTTAAGCCAAAATTACCAATAAAACTAGAATCTATGCTTTCAACGTATTTATATAGTCAACTTCAATATTTAGGGTATCTCGTAGTCGACTTCTAGAACATTTTCAGTTGTTTCACTTTACGTTTTATTTTTGGACGTCTTTGCTTTGCACAGAGATTTAAGTTGCTACTCCTGCTTCTGCTTCTGTTTCTTCTACGGCTGCTTCTGCAACTGGTGCAATGCAAATTGTAGGTTTGACCTCCGTTTTGTTGAGGCTCCGGCTGCACAAGAGCTGTCGACCGGCATGCAAAAAAGCACGCGGCAAAGCATGTGAGCGAAAATCAGGTAAGAGGGCCCTTACTTGAGAGGGCCGGACTGCGAGATACCCTGCCAGACTGCTGGCTTATCCGTCTTTGATATTTGTCGATCATAAGGATCATATAGAAATGTCTCAGTCAGAAATCTATATTGATTTGAATTTGGTTTACACAAATCTACATTCAACATTTCCAATATCTAGCTAAAATGGGCCTTGAGCTTCTATCTCAATAAATAATATAAAGCGCTATCAAGATCATGTATGTTCTAGATAGTCGCTGTAACATGCAATATATTATAATAAAAACCAACATTTTCTGATTTGATTTACAGAAATCTATATTTAACATTACAGATATACATAATGCGGTCGAAGCTGTCTCATTCTGACTGTGCAATTTGTATTACTTCGCAGGCTGGCACGTAATATTATAATACACTACAGGGTATACAAAAATATAAATACAGCAGCAAACAGGCCATCACAGCACCTGCAATTTCGCAAATTGTCTTGAAATGGCTGAACACTCAAACCACCCACCAGCAACGAGTCAACCGAACCACCGTAGGCAGTTGTAAAATGCTCGGAAATGCCACCGGCAGTCGTTGGATTAATTATGAAAAATACCCACGACCACCACGTCCACCACGGTGCGGCACTTTGCATTGTTGTAAATTGTGTACAGAAAAATGTGCCTACACCCTCTCTACCCCTCTCTCTCTCTCTCTCTTTCACTCTGCCTCTGTAGGTCAGCGACTTAATTGTCTGTTAAGTGTTACAGTGCGCACGCAAAGTGAGCGGACAGGTGGGCTGCATATCCATGCAATGGATGGATTGCGTACGGATGTCAGTGTCTGTGTGTTGTGTGTTGTCAGCTAGAATGTTTCTGACACTTGGATGCACTTGCCACACTTCCGGGCACTTGGTGCACTGCTGTCGCAGATTCCAGCACACGCTTTTGCACGCCAAGGCCGATCGGCCTAATATGACGTGTGCTATGTATGCTTGAGTGGAAGATTGCACCGGTGCATAAAGTGGAGCATGTGAGCCCTAAAAAGCTTGATTTGTGTCTAAGTTAGGTAGAGATGACTAACTTGACAGACAAGCTCATATCAGCCCACCAGATAACCAGGCTAATAGCTTAAAGATCAATCCAACATGTATTTTAGCCACAACACATTAATAATAAATTGAATTGTATATTTGTTAAGTGGAAACACATCTTTTATGTTAAATTCATTAAACGATCGTTGGGAAATAAAAAGGGAAGATGTACCTGCATACAAAATAGCAAAGAATAAAGAATATTAATTTGTACACAATTAATACATTGAAATCTATTCACAATTTATATTATATTACTGGTCATTAAATTAAGTATAAGCTTTTATGTGTTGTAATCCCCCAGACATAAGTAATAGCTTCAGTAAAATTCTTGGTACACGAATTAAAAGTGGGTTGTTTGATTTTACTCATCTACAGTCGGCTTTGAAGCACCTCTAAGAAGTGTTTCCTTCCATCTGTGCTCCTTGCAACTAAAAATCGTAATAACTGCTATAAAAGGTATTATATTTTGTCGTCTTTGTCTCTCTCCGAATGTGCTAAAAGCCCCAAATCGGTTTACTGATTTCTTGACTGAAGCAAGCTGGTCGTAATTTAAGTAGCTTTGATTTTCAATTACCTCCACTCGATTCATATGCATTGGACGACTGTCACAGGCAAAAGCTGTCAACTGAAACAGACACACACACACACATCCATGCATACTAAAACACTCTTATTTATGTACGTATGTATGTACATATATGTATGTATGTATATAGATGTAGTTCATTGAGTTGTATGTGGTCGATATGGAGCTAGACAGTAGCCTGGCCTTGGGTAAATATTACGGTATGCGTTGGACATGAATGATGAGCTCTTTGTGAGAGAAAGAGGCCATTGTAAAACACTTAACACAGTCTGAGCCAGCAAGTGTGTAGTCCTGTTGATTTCCTCAGCCTTCGCCAATACCATCCGCCTCCACCTCATCCGGCACTTCCTTCAAGCACATCGACATCCGAAAGGCTGAAAGACTGTGCGCAATTCATTGTCGGCTTGATGAAGTGGCCAGTGGGTTGGTGGTACGCTGTGTGTGCACAGCGCATATAACACTCCATTGAGTTCTGGCCAACACTTCACACTTTTCCACAAATTACCGAAGCCTTGATTAACTCACCATCCGCAGGAGCAGGAGCAGCAGCAGCAGCAGCAACAGAAGCGACCACAACTCTCAGAAGGGACAAACCTGAAGGGCGTTTTTTTTTCGTGTAGCCAGGTTAAATTGAAATGCATTCTCTGGCATCTCGTCATTCACGTCGACATCGACTGATTGTTCAATGAAGCAAGCTGAAATACATTTTTTTTTATATTAATTAAATTCCAGAAAGGTGGTTTCCTTGGATATGTGTGTGTGTGTGTGTCTTTTTTGTAAAAGGGCTGTCTCTAAGAAGCCATAAACTATTTGCAATCACCTACAAAAAAAGAAAGAAAAGTATTTCTCAATGCGATCAACACTCTCATTAGCTAATGGCTCTGAATTTATGCTTGTAGCTTTAAATGCTTCAATCCCTGCCTGACCAGAAACCGTTCTGGTTTTCACTGCGGCCTCGATACCGCAATAGCCGTTCCATTCAATATTTTCCGAGCATTGCAGTAAAGGATTTCATTATTTTTTGCTACTGTTCTTTACACTTTGTAACTTTGGCATCTTCAGCTATCTCGACAGTTGATAAATCCCAGCATAAATTCAGCAATAAAAACTTTATTGAATATCCCATGCCTACCAATAATTTCATGAAGCTCTTGCAATACTCATCTTATGTCATAAAAGAGCATATACACTTCGGTGTTTTGAATTATTTTGACCCTGTTTTTTTTCAATATTTATTTGCTTTGAAAGTGTTTACATGGATTTTTACTGGTAGCCCAGTCTGCTTGCCGCAGAAATAAAAGCAACGGGGCCTTACAATCATATTTTTTGGTTGGCTTTTATTCAACATGAATGGCAGAAATTCAACGCAAATGCAAACAAAGCGTAAATTCTGTGAAAACATCCCGACACTGAGCCTATTGGCAGCGATTGCCCTTTGCATCGAGACATTTGGTCAACATTCTTAACAACACTCCATATAAGCCCTTATAAATGATTCCGTTTAATACTTGTATTCTATTGACTAGTGTAGTGGATAGTCATATCTATTTACTTATTTATTTATCTATTTTATGTGGACTAATAACTAACCGGCTTATTTTCCAAGAAATAAATTTTTTTTAAATAAAAACATATTAAATTAAGCTTAGAAATTAAATGCTTTACAACTACAAATTAATAATAAAATTTGATCATTTAAAAAATAATATATACTAAACTCTAAAATGCCAGAAAAAAACATTTTTGAATGGCAAACCTTATTTGAAGAAATTTAACCAAATAAATATTTTATATATTTACATAATTTAGCTGCCATCGCCATTTAAATAAATGTTAAATTATTTTATTATTATTGCTTAAAAAAATATTGTACAAATATAATTATTTGCAATTGAATTAGTTTGTGAGAAAAATACGTTTATATGCAAATTGAATTATGGCACATACGTCCATTATGGTCCATTCGTGTGCAGAATTTGAAGTATATAATTTTTATAAATGGATTGGCGAGTTAGTCCCCATTATACTTGCATGTTGACTCAGCAAAAATACAAACATAGACTAATACATGTACATGTACATTCTGGAATCCATGAGATTCAAACTCATCAATTACTGTTGAATAGATTTTGTGCATGCAATGCATTTTGCTTTTGGCTATGGCCATCTCCTGACGTGTGTGTATATCTTGTTACACTGCTTACCACTTGAATAGAACACACTAAAATTTGTTTTCTATCTCCCAAACCAGGTATGCCAGAGATTTGAGTTTTGTTTCTACTTAAAGTATATTTAATTGTTTAAAATTGACCGGCAGGTATATTAAATATAAATAAATGATTTATGGACAAAACATGCTAGATAATTTACAGGGTGTCTTATTTAAGTGGCTTGCGGTGTATGTTGCTATCGATACCATGGCTAATTAAAGCTTCTACCTGCCTGCTGAATGAGAAAACAACGAGCCATTCATCAAATGTGAACTGAATGCCAGCTGACTAGTCTTGATTTGAAATCGAGGTCGAACGAACGCAATCGCTTAGGCGTTTGCCATTCGAAACCAAAACTGTGGCAATTAAAATTGTTGCAAGCTAGAGTGGCACTCATAGAGCTGCAAATCAGATGTGCTCAAAGCCCAACAAATAAAAGTATCACAAAAAAACAAAAATAAAAATAAAAATAAAATACAAGAAAAATACATGCCAAAATCAGCAGTGCAAACTGTATTCACTTGCCACAGCAAGTGGCACTCACATTTGCATTCCCATTCGCATGAGTGTGCATATGTAATTGCGGTTATTTGACTGAGAGTCTGTTTGGTGGCATTTCGAGGGTGGAGATGTGATGCAAACAGAGAAATGGTCAGTTTCAATAATTCAAGCAATTTCACACGTGTGGTCAGTTATTCCCAATGGAGGCAACGCATCGATGGGTGCGTGGGCGTTCAGTGGCCGTGCTTCGAGTATCTACTTTATGTTTTATGCAATTTTCCCATTTGCTGCTCAAACGAAAGCCAAATGCATTCATAAAACTGATAGTAATCAATGCATCCTGGTCGGTATTCATATTCCTGGCAGGGTAATCAAGAGAATTCCACATTTTTTGTGTGTGCATGCAGTAAACCATTTGGTAGATCGATAGAATTGATTGATTCTGTTTAAGCCAGTGTTGCATTTTTTGAATATTGAATAAAAAATGTTAATATTTTGTTTGCACGTTTGCCATTTATTGTGACCCAGTTTAGAATAAATATCGCAAGTTTGGTTTGTTATTTATTTATATATATTTTAAAGTTGAAATTCGCATTGTAATTAAATAACAGCCTTTGGGGAGCAATTGTTTAATTTGCATTTTGAATAAAACTAATAACAAGCCAAACTTGCGACATTTATTATAAACTATATATATCTGTAAATATTCAAATGAAAAACCAGCAAACTTGTCGTTAAAATCGCTTAAGGCTAATGTTTACTGCGTAATCTCATTGCTTATTGTTAAACTTGTGTAAATATTAGTTTGATGAATCCAAAGAAACTTGGCGTATTCTTATGAAGAAAAATAATATTTCTAATTTTTAAATTGTTTGGCATTAGACGATTTGTGTTTTATATTATTTATATTTTTGTTATATATGCACCACGCACTATTCGAATTGTATTTAATATATATATCATTCACTTTCCCTGACCGCAATCCGTTTAAGAATTTGGGTATTCATTTGACAAAACGTTCAATTTGCCAAAAACAATTAGCCACAAAGGGCGACTGTCAATTGACATTGAAAACTTTACAATGGCAACTTTATCCCAAACGAACTGTGGCTAACACTCACTTAACTGTTAATGCTTTAGGGCACTTTGTGGGGTTGAGAGTTTAGGTCGTAGTGTTAAGTATTATTGCTGATCGCTTCATTGAAATGACTTTTGTAATGCAATTGAACTCATTTAAAAAAAATGGAAAAAAAATGAAAAAAAACGGAAACTTCAACTTTTCTCCGCAACAGTTCCTGATGTAGACAAAGGGAGACAGGAGTAAGAGAAGGCGAATGTCATTGAATCCATCAACTGTGAATGAAAAGGAAATACAAAAGCAAATGTCAAGTGCTCAATACTTGCTCGCACATTTAACGAAAAATCAGCAAAGAGCACAGTAAAGAGAAGTTGATTTTTCATAGCCGACGTGCTCGAGGTTCCCGATTCCCCAGTCCCGTTGGAACCCACCCAAAACCATGGTCACGGAAGCCAAGTGCCAAACGAGGTGCCAACTGCAGGACGCAAACCGGAATAGGGAAAGCAGCAAAAGCTGCTTTTGTTCGTTTAGTTGCGTGATATTTCTCTATGGCTGACTGCTTAATCATGTTGTGGAACAGCCGAACGTTCTCTTATGGTGGTGGTGGTTTTGGTCGTGTTGGTGGTGTTGGTGATGTCAAAAGTTAATGCCAATGCGGCGATTTCCATTTGACCTCGTTACACGACTTTCACTACACAGTCGTGGAATCAATGACAAAGAGCATTGCAAATTTCATTGTTTGATTTGCCATTTCCTTTTTTTTTACCTAAACCTTTAGCTCATTGAAAAAGAGCATAATGAAGTTGTGCAATAGTATGTAACAAGCAGGAGGAAGCATCTAAAGTGTATATATATTCTTGATCAGCTTTAACTGCCGAATCGATTTGTATGATTGTCGATTTGCCTGAGAGACTTTAGCAGCTAAAGAATCCAAATGTGGAATATATGTGTTGTCGATTTTCGAGTTATCGATGTTAATCGATTGCCAGTAGCATATAAAGCCACAGTTCGAAAGATATAGCTTACTAATTCGAATGGATTAAGGTTATTTTAGAAATACGATTGAAACTTGTATATTCATGTTATATATATTTATTGAATTATACACGCATTATTTTTATCATCTACGTATACGACTTGTGATAGATAGATAGATGTTGAGGGTATCTTCTAGTTGAGCTCTCCCGACTATGACATTCCTACATATTTTCTATGGGTTTTGGCTCCATTGTTTGAGTTTAAAAATGTTGCTCGCAATTTTTATGTCACCTCCAGCAAATGACATCCATGTGCCAGATATGTGTGGGGAATGAGGAATGCAGTTCAACACACGACCAGGCGTCAGAGAAGGGGGGAATTGTTCAAATAGTGTTTGTGGAGTCATTTGGTCACGAGTTTTTATGCGAACTTGCAAAACTGTACAAAACTACAGCTTTACTGCTTCAGCATTTATCCGCAACTCGAATGGGTCATTTTGGATGAACAGCGGGGCTATAAAACAAAGCTACGAATAAAGTCACTTAGTTAGTTAAAAGTGATTTTAATTGCAGTTATATTATGGCTCTGAGTCTAATGGTTTTCTTATTGTCTGTTTGTTTTCACAAACGCATTTCGATAATTCCTTGCATTGATTGTTATTTTAAATTTGGCTGATTGATTTTTATTTACTCGTTCTGTTGCTCTGCTCATGACAATCCAATATCGCATGGATTACATATGAACGAATACGACTCCTCAGAAGGCATCGCACGATTAAGCCTCCATTGTGCCACCATCTGAATTAAAAACTGACTGTTTTAGAAATACACTCAAGCATTCAACTTTTTGATTTGACTTGTGACAGCATTAAGCCAACTTGATGATGGCAGTGACATTCATAAGATACATCTACACATTGTGTGTACACTAGGACAGATCACAGAGATTGTCTGACATATGACTCTGTGCATATATGTATTTTGTTTGTGTTTCAAGTCAGCGAACAGCGAAAAACTCATACGCCCCGTTGCACAAAGCTGAGCTGGAATTGACAAAGCATCCGCAATTGCGCAACAAAACCCTCACGATTTACATTTGAGCACTCGCACCCTCGTAAATATTTGTATATACAATTTGTAATTGGTACGAGTGGAGTGCGAGTGTGAGATGGGGGCTGGAGTTGATGAGATGGCTTATGCATTACAAGCAACTTAAATGCTTATTGTGATTACAAAATGCCACAATTGCGACGAGGGGGCTAGAGCTGTTGGCTGGGGGCTGGGGCCAGAAATTAAAAACTGGGGACAGTGTTTCAGGCGATTTGATGGCTTTATAAGTAATTCAGGTCGACAGCTGCTGGCTGACTCTCAAGCTGGCTGGGACATAATTTCAAATTGCGTTCATAAATTGATGCTCAAATTGGCGTCGCATTTTGTGCTTCTTCACATTACCTGGCGCATCATTCAAATTATTTTGAAGTTGCGTCTGCTCGGAGTTTGTGCTATCAAACTGAAATTTATCTCGTTAGCCCACTTGCCAGTATCATCGCAGACAGCTGTCACTGCAGCCCAGCCAGCCCAGGCAGCCCCAGGGAGCAAAAACGAGAGAACATGGCAGATAAGAGGCGGACACAGGATGCGATGAGTTGTTGCGACACCCGGTGACAATTTTCAACGAGCGCAAATTATGAGCCGGAGACGCAATCGATATCGGCATGGATGAATATATATATATCTATATATATATGTCTGTATGTAGCTGTTACTATGTAGGTAGGTGGATGATGTCATCGACAGATGCCTCCATGATACACTTAATGAAATCAATTTAATTATTTATTTTCTCATGTCTCATTTACATATTTATTAAACGTTGTTCGCAAACGCTTCAACATAATTTTCAACAAACAATCAAGTTTGTTCAAGTTTTATAGCACTTGCCAGCCAAGGAATCAAATTTAGACCCACATTCACCCATAATCGCATTTCCATTATATACATATATATATAAATACTTTTTTTGTGTAATATTTCATTTATATACATAATTCAATGATAAACTGAAAACATCGCTTTGAAGAGGACGAAGCGAAAAAAGCAGGCTGGCAATGTGTAATCAGCCAGCTAATACCCTGTAATATGTAACCTTAACTTTGTAGACTGTCTTTAAGCTCAAACGAAAAATCTGCCTTAAAAATCATCACAATATCCGATACTATACTACCTACTGTTGAAATTATTGTGTTGTGATATTTTTTACTGTCCGTCAAGTTTGAAATTTGTAATTTACTTTGGAATTCAATTCTTTATGACCATAAGACCGTAAAAATTTCTATAGTCAAACATTATTAACTCTTGCACGTATCCCGTAAGCTGTTTGCTCTATACGGTGTATACGTGGACGTGTGTATGTGTGTGTGTGTGTGTGTGTGTGTTGTAGGTGGAGCGGGGGAGGAGGAGTATACGCCGTAAATTCCTGATGCCTTTTCAGAAATACGGAAAAAATAACATCGTTGGGCGCCTTGCACAAAAGGAATTCCATATGAAATTCCAGTAAACGAATTTGTGACTTTTTTAATGAAGCTAAACAACAATTATTACAAACAACAAATTCACAAGCTATCCTTGGGTGTGGCTCACATAAGGGCCGCCCTCTGGCAGAGTTGAATGGAAACAGAATGTTTTATTTCATTCCGTTTTTTTTTGTGTGCAGCACTGTTTTTGTTACCTTTGCATTTGCCGCAGGGCTTTTGCGGGCGCCCAATCATCCAAAATTGTAGGTGACAACTTGTTGCCACCCCATTTTTATATAAATATATGTGGCTGTGTGTGCATGAACAGGAGTTGATATGGGTTGCCTTTGGTATCTGTGATATATATGACCGAAAATTAAATTTTAATTATTCATGTATGAATGTTCTCTGGTAAATTTTAATTAAACGCTTTTATTTGTCAGTTCGCTCCCCAGTCGGCAATTCCATTATACACAACAGGGTTCCGTTCTGTTGTTGTACTTATTGTTTTACCAAGGATTATGCCGGAGTTTTTAGCCACGCTAATTACATGCACGCAAATATTTATTTACACTCATGTAAATATTTATAACTTGGCACTCTATTTCCTAATTGATTTCAGAGCATTAAGCTAACACACATAAGCTGGCTTATAACTTAAAAGCGTAAATATTTTGTAACTCATTTTAGCAGAGAATAAGTTGTCTAATTAATGCAGAGTGTGAAATTTGTGATAATTAAAATAAATACATTTCAAATTTAAAAGCTTAAATATAAAATAAATATGTTTAACCATTAGAGAGGCACTTTAGTGAGTAATATTCATGCTAAAGAATAGACTTAGAGTGCTCAACGTTCTCTAAACAGGACACTGTATACTATCTTCGATTGTTTGACTATTTTTGACAATGAAGGGAATCCTCAAAGCACAAGAAGATGACCAGAAGAAGATTCAGTATGTGTCCTAAGCTCAACGCTTCAACTTCTTCTTGAACTCGTGCAAGAATCTGTATTGATGAAGCTATAGCTATAGACTCAGAAGTGGGTACAATAGATTGAAATAGATTGTTGTGTCCGAAAACTGCAAACAATAATAACATTAAAAATAAACATTAAAGAAGTCCGAAAGCTTTTCCAATTTGTCAAGCTACTCATTTGGTGAACACAAGAAAAGCTTTGAGAATTCCTGTGCATATCTTCTAGTGGCAGCCACGAAAATAATTAAACGGTTGGCAATTTTCGGCAAGTGCCGTTGGTTATTTTCGAGCTGCAGCTGCTTCTATGCCACAAAATTGTTAGCCGAGCACCTACACATATATATATATGCGTATATATATGTTGCACAATACGCCTGCATGTCCGTATTTTGTTCCTGCTGTTGTTTGGTTTTTCGCACAGCTTTTGTTTTAGCCGGAGGAGAGCGAATGATTCCTAAAACTCGCTTTTGTTGTTTTTCTTTTTGCCGCGTTTTTGCGTTTTACGCTTTGTGTACAATTTTCAATTTTCCGCCAGCGCTTTTGGCCATTTCCATTTCCTCGGGCCGCCCATTGTGGAGACACAAAGGAGGAGCATGAGCCTGCGGGCACTTGCACAGAATAATCGGATTCGACTAGTTAAATTCATTCCGCTTTTTCTTCATTCTACTGCCGAGTCTCAAATGCCGACTGAGCCGTGCCGAATGAGCCCGCACGACAGTAGAACAGCAATGCCGAAACTTGTCTTGCTACCCATTAAATCTCAATTATGTTGGTTGGTCGAAAAAAAAAAGGACCAAACGTTAATGTCATTATAATGAATTGAATGCCGACATCGTCTTTGAACCTTTTTATGTGCAAATAATTTAAACTTATGTATTGTAAGTCGATGCGAATTTCCGCTTGGCTACCCGCCCACAAAAGCCAACTAGCCAGCTAGGCAGCCAGCCAACCAGAACCATCACATTTTGATGTGGAGCTGGTAGTTGGTGGTCCTTGCACCGGCACTGATACCACAACCAAAACCTATCCGCACAAGACGAGGGTGCAAGTTTTTCTTTGAAAGAACAGACGTTGCACAAACAGTGCCACAAATCATCCAATAGAGACTTTCTTGACTTACTGATGGCCTGGAATAGGTATAGTTATACAAATTTGCCCAAAAATTGACAGTTTCTGCAACTAATTAATACATTTTAATTTTTGTGAGATAATTTTGAAATATATATTAATAAATTAAGTACCAGAACTATACAAATTACTTTAGTATTTTATATTTGTTCACGTCTTCCAAGCAAATCAATACGTCGCTTATACCCCTTAAGGGCTTCTGGCTTAAAACTGTGGCACACAACTTGCTAATAGAAAGAAAAGTTTCCTTTTGTGTAACTTTTACGCTGTGTTGTGTTTTAATAGGAACACAAACTTGGTTGCTGCCAATTTATTTGTTCCTTTGTTTTTACGCCAAATCATTGTGGGTGGTGTATTCATTTCCTGTATATGAGTGTGAATGTGTGTATATTCCTCACACAAATATTTGGTTTGAAAGGGTAACGTATAATTGGGGATGGTGGGCATATTGATAACTGAATTATCCGTGGCAGTGCCATAAATTCAAAAGTGTTTTATTGCGCCTAATTTGGCCTGAACAATAGGGTTCGTGCCGAATCGCATTACTCATGTTTAGCCATTTAACGCATTCACGAGTTATACGCTCGAATAAAGCGAATTGGTTTTGGGGCGCGTACATATTGCTCTCAAAGGATTTAATGTGTGTTAAATTTGTCCTTTGCGTAACTTGTTTTCTTTTTGTTGTTTTTTTTTTTTTAATTTGCCGCAGCAAAAAAACACATCCATAAATAAAAACTTTACTGCACTCAGCGAAGTAGTACCAAGTCACGTTGTTCCAGTTGTATTGAAAAACTTTCACAGAACCTTGAAAATGTCTAAGTGCATGGCAATTGAAGATTATATACCATGTCGACAACAGTTGTGCCCCTTTCCAGTTTCCTTTTGCAATTGTTTTTGTTCTTTTATTCTTTCTTTCAAGTTTTGGGTCGAAAGGTGGTAGGGACGGATTCAAATTGTTAGTATCTAACAGCTGTGAGTTAGTTCTTAGGCGAATTCAATTCTTCTGAATGTTCACCCTTATCGCTTTCAAGTTTGCCAGCTTGGAAATTGCACGACTTAGCTATTTTATGTCCTTTAACTTTGCGGTATACTTTGGAAAACTATTTAAAATAGTTTGCTTTGAACATTGCAAAATATATTAAAAAGTTTGTATTTTATGAAAACTATTCACCTTTACAAATCTATGAAATCAATCTATGCTTACTAAGCAGATATCTTTGGAAATATATTAACGTTATCCAATTACAACTGGTGTCAGCTAAACTGCGAGTTCGTTGCCCGTTTCAATACTATCCAGAAAGTAATAAGAAAATACGAACGTTACTCAATTGAATAAAATATATCTTCGTCTGTCTAGGCCAAGTCATCTGAGTGAAATAAATAGACCATGAGAGAAAGGCAGACAGAGAGCGAGAAATAAAGACAGAGAGAGAGAGATTGTCAGCGTGGGAGTTTCAGAGTGGAAAAATGGACATCAAACTGTCCATGGTTCAAAGAAAAATATTGCATGCCACTTGGATATTTAATGGCGTTCAGTGCAAATACAAATACAAATACAAATACAAAACACATACAGAGCTACAGATACAAATATAAATGTGCACGAGTACATACGCAAAAGCCATAAGTATACGTGAGAAATCTAAAATGTTGCGATAAGCGCAAGGACTACTCGCTGTGTGTGCTTTTGGCTTTTATGCTCGGCGACTGCGAATCGAAAGCCAAATGCTCGGCGGAGGACTGCAGGATTATCGAGCACGTACGAAAAATCGAAACGAATCGCATCGAGTCGGAAAGCTTCAAATTTAGATTGAAGTGCCAACAACAACTAAAAGAAAAACGAAAAAAATTGAATGGGAAAAAGTGACGCAAGCCGGCGAAGCTTCACCTTGTTAGCGGCTTGTTTGCTTTTCAATTTTTGTAGCTGAAGCCGAAAATGGCAATAAATCTAGTCCCAAGTGGTCGCACAAAGTAACCCCAGCATCCTTCACAGGCGCGTCAAGTGCAAGCAAATGCTCCAGCAGCACAACACCCTTTCCACTGCCCCTGCCCCTGCTCCTGGTTTTGGCCCCACCCTTTGGCAGTTGCATGAATTAAAATATGCCGCTTGGCATTGAGGATCCAGCGAGCTGGTCCCAAGATGAATGCTTCTCACTTCGGCAAATGGCTGCAGTTCTCTAGTGCTTTCCATTTGGCCACTTTGAGTCGCAGCTGCTGCCTTTTTTGCAGAATTTATTATTCTAACAAATATTGAGCTGAAATCGATGAGTTTACCGTCATTTTGTATATAAACCGTTTATAGTTGAAATAGAGCTCAGCTTTTTCATCATAGAACACCATTTGGCAACAAAAATTAGAATATTATTTTAGTGAAATGTTTTGGTAAATAGTTATAATTTCCTCTGTATTTTCTTAAGATTTTTACAGATTCTTATTAATAATCAAATTTTTCTAAACAAGTTTAATATATTCTTTTACTTACGGGTTAAAAAACTTTTTGTCCATTGATTTTCATAAAAACTTTTAAGTTTGGAAACTGCCCTTAAAATGATTCAATTATTTTATGTGATTCTATTAACTTTTTCTTGTTCCGTACACCTTACATACCCTCATGTGTATTCAAATATACAAATATAAAATCGCATACTTGATGCTTGACGAAAAGACAAACTAACTTTGTTTAGTCCCTTTTTGTTAGGGGTAAAAGTAAATTGAATTTGTGGCATGGAAATAAGGAATGCGAGCGTGCCTACTACCATAATAAACTATTGCAAAGCAACTTGTGGCAAGTCAATGCTCGTAATTTAAAGTTTACATATCAAAGGCAGGCATTTCGTTGGATTCTCCAAACTAAAATTTGTATTCATTTAAGATGCGTTGAGGCAATAAAACAGTTTGAGAATGTGCCAAAGCCACACGAAGTCCATCAATAGTGGCGATTACTTGGCTTCGACTGGCTTGTAACTGCGACTCTAGCCTTTAACTTTGGCATTCCAGCCCAGGGAATGTCCATTGAAATAAACAATTTATCTGCAGCTCAAACAGTTGCCACTACTTAAGCCAACAAATAAATATTGCAGACATCATTTGTATGCCATGCCACGTGCATTCCCCCTTTTTTCGACTTTCTTGTAAATGTCTGTCTTTTTTTACATTTTAACCACGAGGAGTAGACCAGACCAGGTCCAACAGTCCAATGGCAGACACACGAAATAATGTGATGCAAATTTCATGTAATCATATGCAAAGTTTGGGGGCGGACACAGGCAACGAGGATGAAGCTGGGAGCTGGCTGGGTGGTGTCTTCGACGTAGGCGACCGTTGAAGGTGGAGCAACGTCAACGAAAGTTTATGTTCTCAACGTTGGGCGTGTCAAGGGTTTACGAGGTCAGTGAGATGTCAAGAGGTCGCTGCTGTGAGAGTAACTGCCAACAACAAGAACAACAAGTACAAGAAACACAACAAGTGCATTCCACACACATGCACACACAGATGTGTAACGAACTTAGGTACGTGTCTGCATAAATATTCATTAATTTGCATCACAAGTCCTTTTATGTTTTAAGTAATACTTATAGATCTACTTGTCTGCCTGCATACATAGATATCCGTGCCTGTAATCAAACAGTGCAAGCTGTAAAATGCACAACGAACAGGTCCTAATACAAAATTATAATTGCAGCCAATGTGGGATGGAGGGGAATTCCAAACTTTAATCGCGCAGTTTTGCAAATTTGAGTTAAATTGTTGCGCAGCCAACCGAAATTTTGCAGCGCATCTCATTAAAATGTAATTTCTCAACTTGTTACAAAAATATAAAAAAAAAGGCCTGTCAAATTGGGTCAGGGCCAGCATCATCAGCATCCGCATCTTCTGAGCTGTGCTGCTGGCTGACTCTTAGGGTGACTTGACAGCTTGAAGATGTGACAGTTAAGTGCAGTCCACCTTCCCCCGCCAACCAGTCAACCATTTGTATGCGCTGGTGATAAAATTTGCGTTTCCAATTAGGCCGCAAAGTGCAGGCGTTAAATTTTGATTAAACGCATAGCGTCAACACAATTAGGCACGACTCTGCAGTTAATTGATATACAGCTAAGCAAACACCACCTAATGCACAACCACCTGCCGCACCACTAACACACCAACGCTGCCGTCACTGCGCCACATGAAATGCTGCAACGACCGCAACACAAATCTTTAATGGCAAATCAACCGCATATGCGATTTCAAAGGGTTCACAGTGGAGCACAAAGATCAAAGCTGACTTACAACATGACCGGCAGATTATAAACGGTTTTTAGTGTTAGTTTTTAGTTTTTAACTCAGAAAAAAATTCAACTGAAAATTTAGAATATCACAATATGTCTTTTGAATCTTAATAAATTGTTTTTCGTATATTCAGAATGTTTTTGTTGTGCTTTTAGTTTTCAGAGCGGTTTTCATTTTAAGGCGATTGTTTTGAAGTCATTTTTTCTGGCTGTAAGAAGCTTAACAAACAAAGAACTGTTTTTTTGGTCATAAAATGACCTCTATTGCATGTAAGAAAGTTGAGATGGGCAAACAACAATGGCAGTTGATAAATTTAAAAGCGTTTTCCGCACACAAACACACAACAAAAAGGTATTGCACACCCGCTGTGCTAAAAGTGCAATTATTTTTTAGGGTCTCCTGCCGGTTCGCCAGGTGTTCTACCCCACTGTGCATGGGGTTGGTATAAGTCGAAAATAGGGCCCAAACAATTGGATGCTGACCGCAAATTTGTATTGAAATTTGCGGTCAATGCAAAACACAAATTCAACTCCATTGCAAGACTGAGCAAACAAGGAGCAGGAATGCTGCGGATGAGGGATGGAGGTGACTGCATGCGAAGGTAGCCAAATGGCTGTTGAGTGAAAGCCAATTGCGGAATTGTGTTTTCAATTGATTTGCTTGAAATTGCATTTAGTACTGCACTCGGGCATTTGGCAAATAAATAGGCCGCAATCGAGTAGTGAACCTTTGCAGAAACAGTGTTTTACCATTCGACTATGTCTCTGTGTGTGGTTGACTGTTAATAAAAGAGTAGGACGAAACAAGCACGGCTCCAGAGTAGTGAAAGGCATTTGCCCAAATGCAGAAAGACAGGCATCCCTAATTTATAGGCAACATGGCATTAAGTTAATTATTTATGCTTGCCCAGACCCGGGCTCCCAAACAAATGTTCTAGCGCTTATTCCTACCGTATTTTTTTGCTTGCCCTCTATACATAAAATATATATATAGAGCAAAGAGGGCGAGCGGAGTTTTCTACTGAGAGGACACCACTTCGCAGCCAAGTGTTGTTCTTTAATTTCAAAGTGATAAAAAATTAACACGAAAGCGAGAGAAATTTGGGCTGACCTCCCCGCCCCCCACTTCCCTGGGGTGTCCGAAATACACAAACACACACAAACACACACACACATACACATACACCCACCAACAGCCACAAACATACTCCGATGAGAAATGGCCTCTTATTGGTGTCTGCCACTGCCATTAGTGCGTCGTTTCTTGGACGGAACAGCAAATGCCTCTCATCCGCATCCGCACACTTGAGGTGCGAAAACGGAGAAGGAGCAGCCGGAAAAAGAAGAGCAGCAGTCGGTGACGGAAAGCTAAAGCATTGTCGGTGTGTGGGCGAATTGGGCGTGCTTTTAGCTGTCAGCTCTGCGAAATGATTTATATTTGTTATTAAATTTGCAGTGAGTATTTGAATACGGGTAGGCTCTGGCATTTGATTGCTATTATTTGCCGACAGAATGAGGCCAATGGCGCCAGCCTGGGGATTTTGTAAGCCAGGCGGTCGTAAAGTTTCCGGCCAGGACACTCATATTGAAAAGTTGCAATCGTAACAGGGGACAGACCACATCAACACCGTCCCCCTCCACGCCGCAACCACTGTCCAATTGACAAATGGAAACTCGCACAAATTTCGCTAATGTTTGTGCTACTTTAATGCCGACTGCTTTGCTTAAATATATGTATAAAACAGAAAAAAAGAAAAGAAAAGACAAATCTGAGAAATAAAACACAAAAAATGTTAAGCAATCTTAGGCCAGAGGTATATTCTTATTATGTCTTATACATTCAGTTTGTGTTGAGGGCAAGTTAGTAAAGTAAACAATCAGGCTAACAAGTTCTACACACAGCTGCCAGCTGTTCCTGTCATCTATCACTTGGCCTTCGTGTCATGTCCAAGTCCCATCCTAGACAAGACTTTCATGATGTTTACTTAAGAGATTTGTCAACTTTACCCAACTGCTAACCAACTGAACGAATGCATTGACCAACAGTTTCATATATTTTTATATAGTAATTGTGCACACCGCTCACCGTTCAGCAGCAATTCATTTCAATTATGCATGGTAATATGAATAATTGAGAATTTATATGGAAATGTCATAGTTGCACAAATTGCTCACCACTTATGTATGTATGTATAAGTATGTATATATAATATAACTGGGCTGCACGTTCGCCTTTAACATTTGCATACAAACGATGAACCGAAATATTTTTTTTATTTTCCCTTTTTTTCTTCTCATTTTCATTTTCACATGGCACACACACAATTGATGCTTTTATTGGCCAAAGTATTTCACACGGGTGCTCTTTTTATTGATCCCATGGCACAGTAGCACAAAATAGACCAAAAATGGTTTGGGTAAATTCTCAAATTGCCCAAAAATAAATCCACTGTGTATTGAGTTTTATAAAAATTACTATTCTTTTACCTTTCTGAGACGATTTGTGTGAATTGTGTATTCTAGTTCGACGATAAAATGGAGATTTGTGTTAAATCGTCTATTTACCTTAACATCCAATAACGATTACGTCAAAATAGATGCAGAGCATAGAGAGAGACTGAGTAGCTCTTTTTTCCTGTAGTAGTTTGTAATTTAGTAATTTAATCAAGCAAATAACCCACTGTACTGAAAATTGCAATCGACTTAGCACGGTAACGACTTTCAGCCACCATAAAATATAACAGCTTCCATTCGGAGCGTCAAGAGCAAAGTGTTAAGGGAAAAATTTTCGAAAAACAAATCATAATCGTGTAACAAATCAAACTTATGAGCTCTCCACTTAAATGCCCATTTTATGAGTCTCTGTCCGATCCGAGCAATAGTCGCAAACAAGCCAGCTGAGCTCTATAATCCCGAGACTCCAATATATGGACATACATTTGAGACGTCAGGCAACAACATAAAGTATACACTGTATACACTGTTGGCCATTATTTGATTTGGCTTATTCATGCGGCACAAAGTGACACTGGGGAAATGTTAAGAGGAAAGCGCAACCAAAATAGAACAGCACGGAAAAGCACCTACACGGGTCATTCAACTCTCAGAGTCTGAAATATGGCATTCTGATTTATAAATAAATGTAAACAAACAAAGTTACAATAGCAATTATTTACTTAGCTCTCTCCAAGTACATGGCAAAAGTGTAAATGATATCTTAAGTGTACCGCTAATCGATTTTCAATGTTTTACATCTATGTCATTTTTGCAGTTATATCAACAAATCGATAAAAATAATCGTATTCATTGCTATTTGACACATGTTTACTTAGCCAGCTGTCGACATTGCCGTTGGCCATCTTTCAATGACGGGACTTTCCCGAAAAGAGAGCGGAAAACTTTCTCTATTGCCGACACACGCAGCACGTACTATCGCTAAAAAAGTTTGTGATTTTCTTAAGCTTTTCGTTTTTTTTTTATATATATAATCTTCCCAATTGGTAGCTGCAGGCAACATAAAAAAATGGCATCAATATGATAGCAATGTCTCATGTTGACGCAATTTCCCAGAGACAACAATACACCAGGCCAGAGGCACTTTTGCTGCAAATGCACAATAAAGTTGTGCAAAATGTGTGCTAAAAATATACAAAGTTTGCACAAAACAGAAAATAACATTCCTCAGCGGTTCACAATTTTCAACTACCACAACTTTGTCAAAACTGATTTAAATGCCTTTGCAGTTTTATTCTTACTCTGTCAAGAGAAATTTACGGAATCCATTTCTTATTCTACTTGCATTATCAAATTTCCTTTTTAAAAGATTTCCACATTCAGCTATAAGCAGCTCAGCAAAGTAAAGTACTTTAATCGGAAATCAAAACCACGATCCGGAACCATTCAAAAGCATTTGTACAAATTTTCATGAAAAATTAAGCAAATGGAAATATTTTTGCTTTTGCTATTGATAATGCTCTTTCTTAAAATGAGGCTGTTAAGTGTTCTGCTATTGCTCTGTTAAATTTTGTAGCAGTAGCAATAACAGAGCAAAATATTTGAATTTCTTGCTGCTTGCTGCTATTGAGAACAAATTTCCAACAGTGCTTAGAAGTTTGTTTTTATAATCGGTAATTATTCACAACGCTATTCAATATGCACTTGACATAATCAGCTCTTATAAAAGCAATTAACAACACATAACATGCTCGTTGGAGACGTATGTTTGCTCTGTTGAATATAAATGAGATACATTCCTTGTTCAAATGCGAGAAGTTTCAATTAAGTCTCGTTTGAAACTGTTGACTGCCGTTGACTGCTTCGATTAGATTTGTTGTGCGCCCAAGATAGGTCAAATGGCGTACAATCAACAGGCCAAAGACAACAACAGCAAAGAACAAGGCCAGTGCACATCCTTTAGTTATTGCACAGCAATGCTTTCTGCTCGTAATTACCCAGCCGGGAGAACCACTTCAGCGTGCCATTCTTGCCAAACTCTCGTTTGACAGATTTTTGCATAGACTTAGTGGTGCTGAGACCCAGTTTCAAGCCCAAAGAACCAAGCTTAGTCTAGTCATTCAGTCATTGCCATGTGCCGACAGGAGCTCACTTCTCGTCGAGTGCTACGCGAGGACAGCAAAGAGCACCACAAACTAGGAGACGGTTGGCAGAGGGTGTAGGGTAAATGGGGAGGACAGGAAACGAGGCCTGGCATTTACACAGTCGAATGGTTTAGATAAACATAACATGAGCTGTCGAACAAAGCTAAAAAGAAGTGCACATACGAATGGTACAGATAAAAGAGCTCGCCGAGCAGATACCCTATGTTTTTCTTTTCTAATTATAATGATATTAACAGATTATGAAATACATTTTAATATAATTTAACATTTTATAAATGTCTGTTTTGAATTTTATGTTTAATCTAAGCGAACAGAACACCCACGTTTTCATATACCCCTTGGCAATTTTAATGGCTGTAGGGAAGCTGGAGTAACTGAGTCAGAGCCAAACTAAAGTATTATTATTATTGTCATGCTGGATAAAGCGAAAAGATTATTTTGAAACTTTCTTGACTCTCTTAAAATAATATTTACATCATTTTAATTTTTATTAAAATATTACGACTTGTTATACCTCCTTGTTCATTTAAATGGCTACAGAGAATTAAAGACAAAAAAGAAATCGGCAGTTGGAGCAAGTGAGTCAGAGGCAAAACAAAGTTGTAGTTATTATTACGCAGGATGAAGCAAAGAGATTAGGACAAATCTGTGATTGTGATTGTGAGTGTGATTGCAGTGTCAGATGGCAGTTGGCAAGTGTCAGACTGGGCTTTCCGTCGAATCACAGATACTGATTTAATTAAATTTAAATAGCTTGCACATTGGCAACTTTAATCAAATATTTGCAATTGATAGCTTTTATTTATGCAATCGGCTTTGATTTTATTGCATATCTAAATCAATGGTAATTGCTAATGATAAAATGTGGCTTTATTTCAATATAAAACGCGGTTGCCAAAATCATTCAATAAACACACATTCGTTGAATAACACAACTTAATTATCTAAGCCTATTCTAAATACTCAACAAAATAGCTGACCATTTGGAAAATAATTCTAAAATAATTGCATATAAATAAATAACTTTTTGTTCTCAATTTGCTTTATTGTCAATCAAATGATTTATAATTGCCACTACAAGTAAAATGAAAAATTGATTAAAATAACCAATAACAAAAGAGCTTTTGTCGGCATGAAAATAAATCTTTAAATTGTAATAATGCACATGACATAAAATAATGCATTAAGTGCAAATATTAAATACAAACTCTCAACTTGAAATACTACAATTAATTGCTACAATTCAATTGAGATACTGTAGACAATCCAAAGATGCAATTAAAATGGCCCAAACTGTGCAGAAGATAATAGATAAGTCAAGGATTGTTCTCGACTGTAGAATGAGTTTGGCTAATGCATTTGGCTATTAAAAATAAGAACTTCATAAAATGAAAAGTTAATAAGTGCGAAATTAAGAGCCTTAGTTTTACTTTAGCTTGGAGTCGCTCTAAGCGCTCAACTTATATGTTTATGGGTCAATTAGGTGTTAAGTGCTTGAACTGCAGGAATCTGTAATAGTTTCGCCATTTCTTGGCTATTCGCAGACATATATCTATAAATGCAGAGCCGCAACCTGTTGGCAGGCGGTATGTGTGTGATGTGCCTGCCTCTGATAGCATCAGCAAACTGAGCACTTAACAATTCGTGCAATGGCATTTTTGGCATCTCTACTGAATGTGGATGCTGTGCTCCTTTTAGCAGCTTGCAACATTTTGCGGATCATGCGCAGAGAAAGCAAGAGCACATATACTGGGAACAGTTTGGTTTGGTTTGGTTTTTTTTGTAAGGAGAGAGCGACAAATGTGAGCATTGCATTCGATGTAATTCACCTGATAATTAGCAGTGCTGAACGATCAATCTTTGCCGGAAAGACAGACCAAGAAAGACACTGAGCACACACTGTAAAAAGACCAGTGACCAGTTCTGAATGCTAAGCCTTATGTCAGTGCACAAGACCAAAAGTCAACTCGTAATAATGAAATATTATTAAGCGCATGGGAAATTGCGTTTCGGCTTTAGCCCTTTAGCCTGAACTCCGCTTATCCCCCCCATTCTGCGTCTCTCTGTCCGTCTGTACATCTGTGCGTCCGTGCGCAATTGTGGGATTAAGCTAATGAGGTGTGTTGGGCACCCAGTGGCCAGCTGATTGATGGCCATGATTATTCAGCTTGACAGGCTTACCAGTTGTCCAGCAAATGCCTCCCTGCCACCCACACTCAAACTCAACTCTCGGCTCGTATTCAACCAAGCGGGCCAAAAGCAACAGCAACAGCAACATTCCATCCATGGAAATTATCTGTCCCATTGCAAACCAAAATACATTTATTACGTCGCCTTCGGCACTCTTTGCATATGCAAAATTACCCAATTCAAAATGCATTTCACTCCATTGCTGTGGGCGGGATGAGAGGGCGGAGTGCATGTTTTCAAACGCAGGCGTGCGACACATTGTTGGAACCCTTTGCTGGCTGTGCCTCACCTGGCCTGATAGGCGCCCATTCGATTTGGGTGCCATTTTATGGGCGTTGTGCTGGAGGACAAGAAGCACCCAAAATGCTCGTTCGAGTAGGTTCCATTAGCCAAACTTTAGATACTTTCATATTTGGCTGGGGAATATTTCACCTTAAGTGGTTGGCCATTAAATTTAATGCTGTAATCAACTTTTTTTTTTTGCTGAAAAACAAGTTTTTTCACTTAGCCCATAAGTTAAAAATACAAAAAAAAAAACTCTACTTATTGGTACAAAAAAAAGGAACAATTTGCTACGATATGTCCAAAACTGTTGACAAGAAATCATGAATAGGATAAAAATCATCTCTGATGAATATCTTTTTTGAATTAGGTCGAAATACGAAACCAAATATTTGCTGCAAAATGAAACTTTTAAATAATGGACTTAATAATTGATGAGAGCTTTAAATATGAGTTTAAACTCAATCTAACTCCAATCCATATAAACTTATCCTCCAATTTTCCATCCACCTGGATGGATTTTCCGAAATCAATTAAATCAACTTTCACATGAAATACATTTGAGGCCGCATGGAAGCAAAGGAAGCTTGCATGTTATTTATATGAATACGTATTCCTATCTGCTCACACATAACTTGTATGCCTATGCCTCGACAAGGCGTAAAGAGTACTATAATTATTGAGGAAAAGACATCATAAAATATGAACGAACATTTCCGAAACTGACGAGAAGTTTTAATTGCTTTTCCGCATGCAACATATATATCTATATATATTTGTGCAGGTATAAAATGTATATGCAGCATCAACAACCAAGTGTAAGTAGTATTTGAGCAAACCACCTGAGTCACCTCGAAACCCACACTGGTCAGGTACGTGCCGAAATGTTATGCAATACTCGTGTACTGACAACGAAGAAGACGTTCTCCCAGCTGCACAACAAACTAGATTGTATTTGTGGAATATGTACTTGAGGATGTGCATAACGAAGTCGTAAAGGAGCCAAAAGTTCAGCTTGGAATGTCATAAAGTTGACAATGCTTACGGCTGACAGTCAGAACTCCCCAGGACACAAACACGCCCACACACCCAAACACGCCCACACCCACACACATACTTGAATACTATGCAGCATAACAATTCAGCATAAATTATTAACACCTTAATCAAACCAAACCTTTGGGTTTAAGTTGTGTAGGGTGAAAACTTCATTGCCAGCCTGACAACTTTCTCTTACGGAAATTTTGATGTTAATTACTCGAACTCATGTGCATTCAGCATCAAACTTGCAAATTGTATTGCGCACAAATTCATACAAAATACTGTCTTCTAACGTTATGCATATTAGATGTATTTTACAGCCAGATAGTTAGGGTCGTAATATGCTATGTGTAAATCACATGCAGTTTGTTTCACTTTCAGCTACTGCAAATCTAATGGCATCGTTTTTCATTGAAAGCTAAATCTCTGGCCAACGACACCAAGGAGACCAAGAAACTCGGTAACTCGTTGCAATAAAGAATTGAATTTAGTTTTGTTTCCGACATTTATGTATAGAGTTCCACGGGCACGTCGTAATCATTTGCGGCAGTTGTCTTATCGTTGAAAGCTGGCTTGGCTTTGCTCTACAACCCCAGCCAGTCACATCAATTTCAGTTTCAGTTTTAGTTTTTCTCTCAGTCAGTCGCAATTGCAGATTCAGTTTCAGTTTCAGTTCTAGTTCTTGTTCTTGTTCTTGTTCTCATTCCCTTTTTTGGCCACATTGTTGACTTGCCATAAAAACAGATGCAATGCACGTGGAAGCATCAAGCGTTGCAATTTCGCAAATTGTCTTGAAATGCTACAATGCATTTCATTCCTTTTGCTCAAAACCGCCCCCCGACCCGCTCACAACGCCCACAGGCGTCTGACCGGAATTATGAAAATGGGCGGGGCAGAAGTTTAGCACACACCAGTTTGTGAACTTCACAGATACACAAATCAAGCAACTGCGAGACTGGCTGTAAAACTTTGACTAGTTGTAGTTTTAAAGTGTCCGCAAACAACTTAAAGAAATCTAGTTATTTTATTATATTCTATAGAATTATGCAAAATATTTCTTTATTCATTGATATTTCACAAAGCTACAAATGCAATAGACTTTCCAATTACACAATTTCACAAAATAACAAATTATAGATAAAACGACACAATAAAATATTTTCAATAATAAATAACCAATTTAGCTTGTCAAAGCTTCTGTGTATTTCTAATCATAAATATCAAAGTCAATGTAAATATTATAATTATAAAAGTAAAATTGAGAATCTGAATTTTATACAATTAAATGAAGTTTGTAAGTAAATTCAGTTTGTTCTCGAGTTCACTTTAAATTTCTCACATTTTCCACAAAATATCCTTTAATATATTATGTTTGTATAAATGTTACTGCTAATTGAGCAGCCGTCGAGTTGTGTATGTACTTTGTACTATATAAATTAGTCAATTGGTGTGTGGGTCCAGCAGTTAATGTTGCACAGCAATAGAAAATCCTTGGTGTGTGTGTGCTGTGGCGCGACACAGTCTTCAAAACTGTTGCCACAGTTGTTAGCCATAAAAAAGAAATGCTCATGTTACGAGTTTCGTGTAACGCAACTTCAAGGGTAAATTAAAGGGCTTGTACATGTAGTAAATACAGTTTAGCACTGACTCAACTACAACGAGCATACACTTAGTTAGAGAAAAGTAATTTAGGCAAAAGCGCTTATATTGGCATCAATTCGAATAATAACCACAGTATGAGTGCCAGCTACAAAAGTCTGCAAGGTTTCCCTATTTAATAACGCAACCCTCTTAATTGCAATCAGCAGTTTCCTAACATTACGAGTAGTCAGCATTTTGAACATCTGTCGGCTCACATACGTAATTTACTTGCATACACACACATAGGCCTGGTCTATGGAATCAGAGAAAAAATCATCAAATTGAACTGAAAGCCGAATTTTACTTCGTATATTGTGAATACCTTTAATTTGAATCTAAATTGATTTCCACTCTTTCATGCTCAAACTATTTCAGTTGATGCAAAGGACATTTACTGAACTTGTGTACACATCTACTAGTGCAAACTATATATAATTAAAATATGAATAATTAACTTAATTTCATTACAAGAGCTTTATTTACGGACAGTTGACATTTGTAAGGAGAAGTTTCCTTCTTCTGAATTTAATGAAACATCAGTTTTTATACTCTGATAACAAACATATTTGAAGCTAGAAATCTATCACTTGGGCTCAGACAAAGTGTTAAAGTTGGAGTGCTTCGCCGTGAGACTAGGAAATCGATAAAATCGATAATTACAAATCGATTAAGTCACATATTTTCCACAATTTGTAGACTGCTGTTACTTGCTGAAAGCAAATTAGCAGGCCACGCCCAAAATTTTAAAGCAAAAGACCCACAGTTAAATTAAGGCGGCAAATTATTGATTATTCCAGGCACTATTATCAACTGATATTAGACAGTTATCAGAGTATATCGGAGTCGGTTACGCCCGACTGCAGCGCTCTCACTCTTTTCATACTACCAAACTCACTCAAAAGGTGTTTTAAATCGCTGGCCTTTCATCAAAAACTTTCTTGAAGACGGTTGGTTGAAATAAATTGTTTTTGCTGGTATTCCCTTGGGATATAGTTCTTTGGTATGCCATATACTTTGGTTTTGATTGTATTGTTCAACGTGTTGAACTTGTTCTTTTACAACAATTGGATTGGGTTTGGATCTGTCAATTTGCTTGCCACGTTTCCAAGTTATAAACTCCCCAATGGGCTTAAGAATTAAGAAATAGATCAGTTCAGCTATTGAGATAACGCTGAATCCCAAAAACAATCCCATAACGCCGCCAATGTTTGCTGCATGGGAAAAGTGTCATGTTAAAATTGAATAGAATCAAACGGGGCAAATAACTTACACAGAAACTCAGTAAAGCCAATGTACACATTTGTCATAGTCCCATAATAGGCTGACTCCCTGTAGTATAAATTCATAACGGCAATGTTATCCAGCAAATACGTTTTGTTCATATTCGCCACCAGTTTATTAGCAATCTTAAAGTCCCGTTTGGCCAGGGGAAAATATAACGCATCCGCCTGGTATGACAGATCAAAGCAACTAGGCAGGCACTCCTTTCGACAGCTCGCCGTCTCATTTCTATTCTCAGGACGTTTGGCTCGATTAATACAGAACGCATCCTTCACACTGCAAATGCTGGCATTGCTGAAAATTTGCGGATAATTGTGGGGAATGCAGTCGCAGGACTTGTACAGAAACATTGTGATGCATTCCCTTTCACAGTCCAGAAGTGAGTAGACCTTGTGATGAATCAAGTTCTTCTCATTCTGAAAGACACACTGACGATCCACCTGAGGTATGGATCGAATTGCTTGCGTCGCTTCAGATCTGCTAAACTCCATGCGAAAGTTCGTTTCGTAGCCAACGCCCACGACAAGACCTTCGTCTTTAACATTTGGTAATGTTGTGGGATTGTGGAATAAGATCTGCAAAAAATAGGTGATATTTTCTATTCAATTGTTCTTCCCAAAAAGATTCATTATGTTCCGATCGGCCTACAGACCTTGAATCCAGGTCCGTTCGTAGATGAGCAGTAGTATTCGCTCAGCTGGGCATCGAGAACGGCAGAAAATCCCATTGTTATACCAGTACCTTAATAATAAATAATGTATTTGGAAATCATAAATTATATTTAATCATTTAGTTTACCAATGGCCGGAACTGGATAATATTTTTTTGGTAATTTCAAGGGATAGCCGGTCTCCGGATCCCAGGGCACAGGCTCATTCACAAGACTAGAGGTTAAGTTTCTAGTGTTTTTCGAACTAGGACAAAATGTGATTACTTAAATTTAGTTTGACTGCCTAGTTAAAACACTTACGTTGACTTATATACAATCTCCGGTGGCAGAAAATTAAATACGCAGCACAAACCTTCATCGGTGATTATGCGCCGAAAGAGATGGACACAATCATATTCCTCACCATTCAATTTGCAGTGTCGCAACATTTGCTCACAGGGCTGGGCATGATCCGTTAGAAATTCGCTCACTTGCAGATTGTTGTCGCCCAAAAAAGTGGAGAGCGGAATCGCATCTGAACCGTTATCATCCTCCGTTTCGAAAGAGTCTTGTGAGCAGAGTAGTTTCAACAGATCTTTCTCACTGGACCCACTGGATTTGTGTGTCAGATAGGCATATATAGAAAAGTATGTATTATATGACGTTTGACTTACTCCTTATAATGCTGGACTTTACTGCGTTGCACCTGATTCATGTTGCATATAGTTATGGCCGGAAATGGCACCTTCCGAATCGATGTGGCATGTGGACTAATGCCAATAATAACTGGTGTACTATTCCACTTGCCATAAATATTTGATATCAGGTGGCAAGTCAGCATAAATGCGGCCACAAACGCAATGAAGAAAAAGGATCTGGAATCCACCAGACATAAGGTATGTCGACAGTCAAATTATTATTAAATTATTCATATTTACCTTTCCCAGATTCTTAGCGATGAGTCGCCCACAAATTTCAGTCCATGCAATCCAGTTTCCCTTAGAAAGTTACTTAGACTTTTCGTAAAACTATTCAGTAAGAATGAATAGTTTTTTTGTCTTTTCCGGTTGGATTCCATTTCGACAATTCTTACTTCTAAGCAGCTACTTATTAGTATTTATAGTCTATTGAGCCCATTGAGCGATTTCGCTTTTCTAATTGAATGCGGTCAATTAAACGGAATACTTTGAATACTAATTAAAGCAGTCTATTGATTGAAGCATTTCAAGCAATTCCTTTGATTAATTTGTGGTTCCTGTTACACACACTAAGGGGACTAATAAGTATGTAAGACACACACACGCCCCCACATGGGCAGAAAATGATTTGACCTCGTTTTAATACAAAGACGAGGGTTGCTAGGTGCGACTAAGCATTTATGTTGATAGGTTTCGAATTGCGAAATTTATGTCAAATGTATGCATTGGTATAGATATTGAGTTTAGTGGATAATATTTGCAATGACTACGACACAAGCGAGCGAGATTAAATATTGATTATTCATTAATGGACGCAAAATATATCGTGTATATATAAATCTTTGAGGTATCCAGCATAAAAGTAAGAGAACTTAACTTTTGTGACTTTAAGTTTAAATATGTTTGGAATTTTAATATATAAAAAAAATAAAAAATAACACTTGATCTGGAACAAGCGCAAAATATATTTAAATTATTAAACACTAAACACTTATTCATAAAGCAGAACCAGATTTCTCGCTACATTAAGTACACATTGTGCATCTAATGGTTATGTACAAATAAGTACTTTTGTACATCAAAATGTACACTTAAGCCACAAATATAGCAAATTCAGTCAATCATTGTATGCATATTTGTATTTCTATACAATGAAATTGAAACAAAACATTTACCTTTATCTTCATCATATTCTTAATCATTGCTCATTGTGAAGAAAAAAACAAAAGCTTTTCCACAGCACAAGCTTAAACTCAGCCAAGTGAGAGAATAACAAATAGACTTTACTCGTAATGCATACAATGTTTATATAGTTATTTATTTATGTTATTCAGTCTCATTGTGGGGCAAGCATTGATAAGAAAGCTTTGCTCCACACAACAAAAAGCTTCTGCACGTGATTCACAAACCGGTTAGGGAGAGACGGTGCTATTTTTATTGCTCGTTATTACAATTAAAACAGTTTCAATTGAGTGCGGTCGGAATGAGGGTTCGACGCAATCCGCTTCCACGCCGGCTGGTGGATATCTTGTGTTACTTGGTCATTGGCGTATTTCTGCCAATTGTATTCATCTTTGAGATTATTGTTGTGCTGCCACAATTCCATGCACCTGGCAGTCTGCTACACAGCTTCACCTTTCTATTGGCCATGTTTATGCTGTTCAATATCAAGGGAAATATGGTGGCCTGCATGATGATTGACACCAGCGTTGACAGTGAGTTATACAATTACTCAATCAATTATATTTATATATAAACACTTTTCATAGAGCTCGTCGAAGCACCGCCAGTTGGGTCAGCTGAGCGTTTGGAGTGGCGGCATTGCACAATCTGTGATAAATTAGCACCGCCCAGATCGTGGCACTGCAAGGTGTGTGGTGTTTGCATATTGAAACGAGATCATCACTGCCTCTTCACCGGTTGCTGCATTGGACACGAGAATCATCGTTACTTTATGTGCTTCATATTCTATTTATTCGTCGGATCGTTGTATGCCCTTGCCTATAACTCTGTGTTCATGTGGGTGCTGAATGGGGATATATACTACAAGTGGATAACTCTCGTTAAGCTACTGTGTCCCATGTCCATGCTGGTCCTGGGCAACTTTTGGACGAATCTACAACTATTTTTCTATTGCCTGAACATCTTGGCACTGTTATATGCACTTGTCATGTTGTGGTATCATGTACCCATTATGCTGCGTGGTGAGGTCTGTGCCGAGAGTGGCAAGCCACACAAATATAATAATGGACTTTTGCTCAATCTGCAAAGTGTTTTTGGCCAACGAATGCATGTCGTTTGGCTATCTCCACTGATCAAAAGCCCCTTGCCCGATGATGGTTACACGTGGAAGATCAGCTCTACAGAAGAGTTAGTGCCTACCAAAAAGTCAAGTTAGCTATAGCATCTGGAACTTCCCTTTAAATGTTACTTATTTATAGAAAATTATAGAAATATAAATAATTTACATGTTATTAAAAGTTATCACTGTTTTATCTTAACTTTAAGCTCTGCAAATTTGATCTCAATAACCTCATTGACTCTTATGGATTGACAGAGAAAAACATTACAAATTAATCTTCGAAATCAACTTCAATATAAAAAGTGTTTTTTGCCAACGCTCTTCCAAATCTTCATTCCGATTCAAACTAAAGCGGTTCATGATATTATTGTTTTAATACATTTTTCGGTAGACATGTTTTGAATCCTTCTATTCGATGAGCAGGCCATAGATGAGAACAGTTACCTTGGCATTTCTTGGTTGAGTTTTATCCGATTGAAAGCAGCTCAGGCCTAATATTGTATAATTGAAACCAAAACCACCATGGATAATCGTTGCGTTTACTTTCGAATCCAATTGACTGTCATCAATAACTAATATCTGGTTTACTCTAAATTTCATTTCATCCTATAATTGAAGGAAACATATGTATTTAGAAGATATACGACTTTAATGTATTTACCTCGATTGGTGATGCTTCGGCATACATATAGTTAAATAAAGAACAGTTCCAAGCAATGTCAACTTCAGCAATGGGCACTGCTGAAGGATGCAATTGCCCAAATTGAAACGAGTATCCGAAAGTAACGGAAATAAAGAGAATACTCCAAACTGACAGCAGCAATAAAAATGGAGACATGTTCTCATGCCAGACATTACTTTCTAAAACAAAAATCTTATCAAGAAAAAAGGCGCGCATCAAACAGTAGGTCTTATATCTATTTGAAACATTATCTAGCTACTGTACTTTTAATGTAATTGATTCTATTAATGAAAATTGATATGGGTCTATGTAGTATTTTTTTTTTTTCATCTGATAAGAAACTCTTATTTAAAAAAGAAATTATTGACATGAATCTTTCGATATTGAATGTTTGTTGAAATTGTCAATGAAGTTTACATCAGGCACACATTTCACAGCTGGCAACCCATAAAAATCAACATTTCATTTGTTAAGTTTCATAATTCCGGAATGAAGTATCGCATTCCAATAATACGAAATGCATCGGATTTCGTATACTTTCTAATAATAAGCGTACTTCTGCCCATCGTACTGCTTTTCGATGTCATTGTTGTGCTGCCAGAAATCCATGAACCGGACTCTTTCCCATACGATTTTACAATTATAATGGCCCTGTTGATATATTTCAACATACATGGCAATATGATAGCCTGTATGATAATTGCCACCAGCGTTAAATGTGAGTAATATCAGTTTATTCAGACCGCAAAACATATTCAAACATATCCAATCCAAACCTGCAGTTGAGACTGTGAGAGAACCTTCAGCAGCGGATGCCGAACGTTTGGAGTGGCGTCATTGCAAGACTTGCGATCGATTTGCACCGCCCAGATCATGGCATTGTCGATATTGTGGTGTTTGTATTCTCAAGCGAGATCATCACTGTGGCTTCATGGGCTGTTGCATTGGCCATCACAATCATCGCTATTTTGTGTGCTTCGTTTTCTATCTGTTTGTTGGTGCGATTTACGCATTGGTCTACAATACGCTGTACATAGTTGTGTTCACTGATGGCGTCGCCAACTGCTGGAAAAATGCGCTAGTCGTACGCTTTCCAGCGCACATACCCAGCTGCAGTTTCTGGGTTAATGTACAGATCATAATCTTTGGCCTGAACATATTCACACTGATCTGTGCGAGTATGGCATTGATTCAACAAGTATCCATTGTGTTACGTGGTGCGGTAAGTGCTGAATGTGGTCGTCATCCCAAATACAATTGCGGAATCTACCACAATTTGAGAAGTGTTTTCGGCGTGCGAATGCATCTGGCTTGGATATGTCCCCTAATCGAAAGCCGATTGCCAAGCGACGGTTATAGCTGGAAATGCATTTCTAATAAGGACCTAAAATAAACAGATCAGTTTTAGTCAACAGAAAAATAAAATTGAAAGCTTAGTTCTAAAAAAATTGTCTTAGCCAGTTGGTACTTCGAAAATGAAGAATAAATTTATATAGATATCAACCCTTACCTATTTGAAAATAAACAACAAGATTTCATTTTTTCAGTCTGTTAAATGCATACAAATGTTAACAGCGAAATACTTATTTCGATAGTCATCGATTATTGCACGCGAGTGTCATCGGTTTTCGATACATGCCCCAGCTGTTCTTGCAGCTCTTATTTAATACACACGTTCGAAGGCAGCGATTCAATTTGGATTGTAAATTGTAAATTGTTAATGAAAATGTTTCGCAAACAATTTGTGCACCTGTCGCGTGTCTCGACTCACCTGCAACGCAATGCAATAGCCCCCTGCATTGCCAGTCCTGCAGCTGAGATGTCAACAAATGTGGCGCCGGCTGCTGCAGATACTTCTTCTGCCGCAACGAATGAGTTTCGCACTGGTGTAACTAATCCCGGCGAGCACTCAGAGCTGCATGTGGCCAAGTTCTATACGATACCCGTTGAGGAGAAGAAACAAATTTTCAGTGGCGGCGGCCTGCCAAAGCAATACGAGCAACAGATCAAAACATTCACCGAGGCCTGCTTGATGGTCAGATCTCCAGCACTGGAGCTGCTGCAGTACATCAAGAATGCGGATCTGACGAACCCAGCGGTCCGTTACGTTCTCTATGGTGACAATGGTGTGGGCAAAACTCTGACTATGGCGCATGTGTTGCATTATGGTGCACTGAATGAGTTTCTGTTGGTGCATGTGCCCTGGGCACCCAACTGGATGAAGCGACCCAAGGAGGCGGCCAATTCAGCGAGCCAAGAGGGCTTCATTGATCTTCCATTCGATGCGGCCGCTTGGTTGGTGCACTTCAAGACGCAAAACGCCAAATTGCTCGGCAAACTGCAGCTTAAAACCAGCAAGGAATATGTGTGGAGTAAGCGTGAGAGCACGCCAGCAGGAGCTCCACTAATGGAACTGGTGGAGCATGGCATTGCACGCATTAAGTATGCATCGGAGACAACAGCGGCGCTACTCGCGGAACTGAAGCAGCTTGCCAGTGCCCGGCAGTGTAAGATAATGGTGGCCATCGATGGATTCAATGCATTCTTTCATCCCATTACCCGCATCTTTTCCGACAACAAGCAGCGTGTGACG
This sequence comes from Drosophila grimshawi, assembly GCF_018153295.1. Lineage (NCBI taxonomy): Eukaryota > Metazoa > Arthropoda > Insecta > Diptera > Drosophilidae > Drosophila > Drosophila grimshawi. The sequence continues at coordinate 10,873,490 of NW_025062889.1, read as the reverse complement.
CCGGAGCGGATCACGCTGACGCAGCCCTTCCTCGACATCACCAACTACGACTGGACGAATGGTGTGTGTGTTCTGTCCGTGGATAAAATAGCGATGACCGAAGGATATATGGCTTCGTATATGCCACGCTATCTGCTTGGCAAGGATGGCTTCGAGCATTTGGATCCCTTTGTGCCCGTCCATGTCGGCAACTACACGGACAAGGAGTTCTTAAGCTACATCAATTATTATTTGGATCGCCACTGGATCTCGAGAGCGCAACCAGGCTTCGAGGAGCAACTTAAATTTATGAGCAATATGAATCCTTACACGCTAATGCAACTTGTCAGAGGCTTGTAAACTAACTAGATCATCAATCCAGCTCTGTTTTTAGTTTGTAAAAAGTTAATTAAATTAAATAAAGGATTTCAAAATATTTAAACTGACTTCAAATATTTTCAGAAGTAAACTGTAAATCGAATGGGATAAATTATAATGCATAATTTTTGCGTTTTTAGATTGTGGGCGACTTGGATTAAAAATATTTAAAGCTTAATATTTGATTTTAGGCAAGACTCTGATTAACTTTAGTTTTCCAGTCAATATTTTAATTTATTGCACTTGTATCAATTAGGAAATGAATCTAGAATTTCTTCTTCAACGGAATAGTCTTTGGTCTTGGAAATTAGCCCATGAATTAAAATCTTATCGAAATAAAACAGAAAATAATTTAGATTCAAGTTTATTCAACATATTCAATTCAAATTGTGAATTTATTTAACGATAATCAGCAATATATAATAATGCACTGTAAAATAAGTATAATGTGTGTGTGTGTGTGTGTGTGTAGGTGTGTGTGTGTATGTGTGTGTGTGTGTGTGTGTGTGTGTGTGTGTGTAGGTATTGAAATGATGTTTTAGTCGCTTCATAAGCTCGCAGTACGCCCAATCATCACATGCATAAAACATTACAAGTGAATATCTCGGCATACATGTTGTAGTTGTAGTTTTTGGAGAAATGCATTAAAGAAACTCAAACTCAAATAATAGCGCTTTATAACTAACATGTACCGTAATCCGTATTCTTAGGTGTTTTTTTTTAGTTTTTTGGTTTTTTTGGCGTTCGGTCAAAAATCGAGAGTAGTTCTTCATTCATTTCATTTCAATTAACTTCTCGTCTCGTCTCATTCACAAATAATATGGTAAGCTGCAATTTAACATTGTCATCATATTTTGTTTGTATATTTGCATAATTCTATTACAATTTTAGTTGCTTTCAACAACAATAACAATTATGTGTGTGGGGTTTTTTTGCATTCATTTTCATTAAATGTATCTTTGTTGGTTTTAAATATATATATATATATATATATGTGTGTGTGTGTGTGTGTGTGTATCTGCTGATCGTTTTCTGTTTGTTTGTTTGTATGATGTAATAATGCTAAGCTATGTATGTTATGTATCGTATTATAGTAGTCATAATCGCGCTTTCGCCGATATATGTTTAGATTCATGTTTGTATTAATTATTTTTGTTTTTTTTGTTGTTTTTTTTTTTTGTTTTTATTTTTGGTTTATATATTTTTATGTAAATATGTATTGTATGCTTGATTATATGTAGGGGTATATGTATCTTTATGTGTGTGCTTCAGTGTGCATGTGATTAGCTACTACACGCAAATAAAAATCATTTATCTGTCAGTTTTACATGACTTTTTTTTGTTGCAAATGTAACAAAAAAGGAAAAAAGAAGCCTCCTATTTGTGTAATTATAGCATCGGAGAAGAAAATTATAAATAAAAATTGTATGCATTAAGTATACACAAATAAATATGAAATGATGTTGTAAACATTTAATAATCAATTCAATTCAAAAAAAAGGACAAACAAAACAAATTAAAAATCAAGATATTATTTTTTGTTTTTTGTAGGGGGTGCCCCAGCTGGATGAGCGATCCACAACTGTCAAGAGTTGGTTTCCGTTTTACACAAAATGCTCGTAAAAACACAAACAATATAAAAATGGTTCAACAAAAACAGTAAGCTTACAAAAATGGCATCTAACGAGTCTTCCTCCCCCTCAAAACAATCGAAAGCCCAATCATAGTGTTATTCAGTGTGTGTGTCTGTATGTGTATGTGTGTGTGTATGTTTGATTGTGTGTTGTGAGTGTTCGTGTTCATTTGGAGCATTCGTCTACTTAGGCTAATTTCTTAAACGTACAATTTACTCATTTCATTTCATTTCATTTCGTTTTGTTATGTTTGGTTTGGTGTGGTTTTGTCTCCTCATTGTTTTTTTTTTCTTTCCACTTTTCGAAATCTTTTTTGTTAAAGTCAAATGTATGAAAATTGTGTGTGTACTTATTACATCTACCTTTGGAGCAGTGTGCGTGCGAGTGTGAATGTGTGTGTGTGGTTTGAGATTCCGGCTCTGGCCTGAAATCGACCGAAAAGCCCAATCAAATGGCGGCGCATGCACATGCATAATATACTAGAGATGTATATATATATTTATGTATGTATGTATCTATGATTGTATATATATGTATATGCACATTGCTAGGCGGGGCATGCGTTTGGATGAGATGACGACATTGATGATGTGGATGATGATGATGCGGATGTTGACAAAATGGTGAACAAACAGCGAGCGGCAGCAGGCGGTGGCGGCGCATTGCTTCTGTATTATTTCTTGACAAACTGATAGGGGGCGGCGGGACGATAGTGCCGTATATTTGGCGGCACAGTGCCACCGGTGGCAGTTACAATAGTGTTGGCCATAATGCCACCACTGGCATTACCAAGCGCAGCATTGCGTCCATTAAAACTGGCCGAACTGACCAGCATGCAGGGTGATTCCCGTACAATTGTCTGCGGCGGCAATGCGGTATGCATTGCATTGCCCCGTTGGGTAGCTAAAAAGAGATGAGGATTACGGAGAGATAGAGAGGCAGATGGGTTGGCAAGTGGTTGACTACTCACCTGGCACATAGGGCTTTGGCTGGTGGTAGCCATTGTTGTGGGAACGATAATAGACAGTCTCGTCGTTGTGATGATAGTGCGATTGCTGCTGAAACTTTTGTCTGCAAATGATTGATAGATGCATGATTGATTGATTGTTTGACTGATGATAATGGTCACCTGTAGTTGCCGCAGGAGCGATTGTTGCCATTGCCACCGCCGCCGCCGCCACTGCCTCCAGCTGATTGTTGTTGTTGTTGCTGCTGCTGCTGTTGTTGTTGCTGCTGCTGCTGCTGGTGTTGTTGCACCTGGCGAAGTGATAGCTTTTTGGCCGCCTCTGGATCCTCCATGAGCTCCTTATACTGCTGCTGGCGTATATCATCATGCTTATCGGGTATCAGATAGCGCCGAATCTCGGCCAGGGCGTAGGCAACGCGTGCGTAGGCCTCCGCTGGCGGCGCTATGGTCGACACTTCGACATGGAGCGGTAGATTGAGGTGGGCATATTTGGCGTCCGCTGAATTGCGCAACTCCTCCTCGCGGGCACGATCCTTCATCGAGAAACGACCCAATATGACAATCTTGCACTGTGTCTCCTCCTGCAGCCGGCGCAGTGAGTTGCCCTTGGGGCCAAGCAATTTGCCAACATAGTTGAATTTCTTATCCTTGATCGGCACGTGCACCTTCTGCGACAATTTAATCGTACGCTGCTGATACACATCGGCATACTGATCTCTCGTCGGTATCCGGCCATTTAGCTGCACCCGTTCTAAAGCTGCAAAAGTCACACACAAACACAAATATATATGTATTTATAGATATGGTAAGCAGTTGGATTTTGTACCTTCGTCAATAAGTTTTAGTGCTAGTGGATATTGGTTCTCCATGCGGGATCGTTCGCTCATAAGTTCCTGCATATATTTCTGTGCCGATTCGTTGAGACGCGCCGGCTGCGCCTTCTCATTATCCGCTGCCGCATTGTGTTCGTTCTCGTGCTCGCCGTTGGCGGTGCCAGCATTTGCCACTCCCACACACGATCCGCCAGCTGCAGCTACTGCTACCACCGATGTTGACCCTGGGCCGACACGCATTCCGTTTTCCGCCATTTGTCCTGATTTCGCTAACTGTGCACGCAGTTGAATTGTTGTTGGCGTTTGTTACCAGCTTTGGGTGTCGGCACAGTGCGTGGCGCGTTTTATCTTGTTGGCACCGTCGCCGTGCAATCGTATTTATTTGAATTTATCAAATATGTTTGCAACCTTTTTGTGGCCCTAATTTTTTTCTCTCTCTTTTTCCATCAAAGTGTGTACATATTTAGCAGAAAATGGATAAAACGCGCTTTCGCATCGACAAGTGTCCAACCCTGCCAAGCCCAATTTGACCATCTCTAGTCGTGTACTTGTTTTGCACCGATAGTATCGTTAGAGTTTGCATCCAGTGTTACCATGCGTAGTTGACAAAAGTCTACCAGCATTTACTTTTAACTTTAAATGTATATTTTAAGCAGCAAATTAAACAAACTAGTTATTCGAATTTTATTGTATGTATTATATGCATGTAACAGCTCAGAATGCATCATATTAATACCAATAGTAAAATAAACAAGAAAAATACTAAATTAGGCAGAAAAACAAAAAAACGAACGGTAACACTCATTACCCCATACATAAAAGAAATTTTTTTCAACCACATACATTTTTACAATTGTACTTTGACGATTTTTGCGCTTCCCAAACCTTTAATTAGTGACCCATATACTGTTAATAAGTGTGCTCTCAATTAATTAAAATGCCGCGCGACTACGACAGAGACTACAATGAGGACACCGCCGCAGACTACAAGCGGAAGCGACGTGACGACGAGACAACCGGCGCCGGCAGCGCAGCAGACGCTCCCGAAGTGGATGGCAGCCACGGTCACACAGCCAGCCACGCCCCCCTGCACGATACGCCACAGTTGAACGAGAAGACAAATGCCTACCTGCAAGAATGCCTTATGGAGAAGAAGTCACTGGAGAAGAAGAATATTATCACAAAGCGACTGCTCGATGATGGTGCGAATAACTGTGAAAATGGGGAGGGGGAGTTGGGTGGGACACGTAAGTGAATTGTGAATCACAAGGCTTAATCCGATTTCATTTCATTTGCAGAGGTGGAGAAAATACTGGTCAGTGGCCGCATACCAAAGCCCGAGATATATGCGAATGTGTACAGCGAAAAACCAATTAGGGTTGCCCAAAAAGTTCTTTTCCCCATCAAAGAGTATCCGAAATTCAATTTTGTGGGCAAAATACTGGGACCCAAGGGGAACACACTGCGCCAACTGCAGGAGGAGACAATGTGTAAAATGGTCGTAATGGGTCGCAATTCGATGCGTGACCATGGCAAGGAGGAGGAATTGCGCAGCTCGGGCAATCCAAAATATGCGCATCTTAGCAGGGATCTGCATGTGGAGATATCGACAGTGGCACCACCAGCCGAAGCCTATCATCGTCTGGGGTATGCCTTGTGCGAAATACGCAAATTCATGATACCTGACGCCAACGACGACATTCGTCTGGAGCAACTCCGTGAAATGGACGGCAAGGAGCGCATGTACAAGAAATCTCATCACTACTCCAAGTCATATGGTGACCATGGCGCCTACAGCACTAGGTATATATAATTGCTACAATATTAAACTCATTTGTATATGCTTATTTTTATTCAAAACATTCTATATTACTTCTGTTCTCTTCAAAGGACACCTCCGCCAGCCACATCTAAGCCCAAGGTGTATTCCATTCTGGAAAAGGCGCGCTACGTAATGGATGATCCCAATTATGGTATTGTTAAGGCTCACAGGTATGCGGGAATAACTGCAGTAAATATCTACAAATTCCTTTAATATATTTTCTATTAGATCTAGGGATCATGAGCTATATGATCATCATGGTGAATACGACAGATATGCAACGCCGCCGCCGCAGTCTTCGAAGCACTCGAGTCACCATGCCCAATATGACAGTAGCTCGTATGAGCGGGACTATCGACGTGAGTATCATCCGCACTCGTCTTCCTCAACGTATGCGGCGGCCTATCCAGGTAAGGGCGAACGTATTTAGATATAATTAATGTCTTTTCCAGCAGCTGGAATGTTTTCGCATAACGAATAATTCATAAAAACCGCGCGCAACTGTTGACAAAAATCGAATAATTTAACTGCGATAAAAAGCACCAGAAAAAAGTAAAAAAAAAAAACAAGAGAAGCAAATGAAATACAAAAATATATCAAAGTAAAAACGCGTATATCAATTATGATAAAAAGAGAAAAAAACGGAAGCATATATATATCTATATTTAACAAGATTTTAAATGCACTATGCCTGCCAGAGGCGATCGATCAACCAACTCTCCATTCTGACGAACGAAAATCACGAAACTCAAGACAACTGCTAACAACTAACAATATATTCGTACAAAAGCATTTCTTAAAACACACATTCGAAGCAAATCTATCTCCAATTACTCATACATCGAATATAAACAACCAATTTCTACCTACTTCAAATTCAAATTAAAAAAAAACCTGTGATAACACATCAATTTGTAATTGCACTTTTGTATGCAAAACGCAAAAATGAAAAACAAACAAAAATATATATATGTATATGTATTAATTAAATTACTGCTGGGGCTAGTGCATTCAAAACCGGTTAAGCAACATGAATATCTTTTTTTTTTTGTTATCTATCTTAAGACCAATGTATAAAAAGAATTTAACAAATGAAAAACAGAAAGCAAAAAAAAAAAAGCAGAAAACAGAAAACCAAAAATACAAAGTACAAAGACAAAGAAAAACAATTGAAATCTAAACAACAAATGAAATTCTTTCCAAAATAGCAAAACCAAGCAACGGTCGTTCATCATCGTCATATAGACCAACGACATCGGGCTCGGGATCACATTCATCGGCACATTATGAAACTGGATCACGTTCTCGTGAAAGCGTGCGTTATCGCTCGGCTCCATATCCAAAAATGCGCTAATTTATTTCACAATAATCCAATCAACCAACAAAGTTAAGTAGTTAGTATCCAGCAACGAGAGCGACAAAGCTAAACAAAACAAAAAAAAAATTCCATGCAAATACAAAAAAGAAAAAGGAGAATAAAAAAAACATACAACAACAAATATCAAAAATATTTAAAGTCCAATAATCCAACCAATAATACATAAACAAATCTATGCATACACTTACCTAAAAATATATATATGACCTAAAACCAAACAAAAATTTCAAATGCAAAACCTATTTTATAGTAATTGTTGTTTAAAATATTTAATTTGTGTTAAACCCAAACAAAAAAGAAAAAAGAAAGAAAATGCAAACCCACAAAACAAAAGTTAATCATAATAATGCAACAAATCTAGCAAAACAAAAAAAAAATATATATATATATAAATATATTAAAAAGAAAACACATCTATATCAAACTTGAAAACTCTTTGTAAAAATCGTAAAAGCAATTCACATAATCAGTTAACACCTAAGCAAAGAAAGAACAAAAAATAAATAAAATCATTATACACACATCCTTATGCAATCGAAACAACAACAAGCCCCCTAATTATTCTAAACAAAATGTTAGCGTAAGTTTTTGGAATTATTTTTCAATAATAAAAGTTAATATAAAAATAAATAAAAAACAGAAATACCCAACGACAAAGTAAGTATGAAAACGGCTTCAATAAACAAACACACACAAAAAAAGAAAAGAATGCAAAAAAAAAAACAATTAAACTTTTCCGGCTTCGTTGCTGATCAGAGCGTTAAACGTTATACTTTATAAAAAAAATGTGTATTACTTTCTTGTAACGACGGTAAATGAGAAACCACAAAATTCCAATATACTTGATTATTATTTATAATTTTAAACGAATCATGTGCGCTTTAAAGAAATGGGGTGAATAACAATTAATACTTAAAATCAAATTCTCTCTGTTCGACGAAAACACTATCCCAAATAAATAAACAATTATAATAAAAAACAAAACAAATGTGTTTTTTAAAGATATTATTATCCTTTTTGAGGTTGTTCAAAAATGCAATGCACCATCCAAGAATATTAAACTATCCACGGCAGATATGGCTAGTTCCACATCTCTCTTTTGTACCGTCTTCTTTTTGGCCTGTGCTGTATACGTGAAGGACTCTCGTGCCAGGGATTCTATAAACAATTCCACCGCCTTTGTAACGGCAAAAACTGCTTCATTTGATGCAATCTGTAGATCTGGATCCAGTTTCATTATATTTCGAATGCGACCCATTGGCAACTGGGTAAGTTTGCCATCGGGTTCAGGTTCACTCGCCTTGCTGCCATTGCCTATTAATTATAACAGAATTTATACACTGCTCTGTTAAGTTGCTGTTTACGCTTTTTACTTGTTTTGTTTGCCGGTGGACTCATATTCGTTGTCTGATTTGGGGCAGGCGCTGGCTCAGCATCTTCGCCGTCGGATTCAGCAGCAGCCGCCTCTGTATTCATTTCTTCGTTCTTATCCAAGTCCTGTCCAAAGTCTGGCTCCTCGGAGTAATCATTTTGAAACAAATCCTCGCTTGCCATTATTTGTAGTTTACTATGGTGCTGTAAATATTAATACACGACTGCGTCGGTCGCCGCCAAAATAGTATCGATATATTGTCGCTGGCATCGATGACAATATGCACAAGTTTCGATCACTGTTGTGGTCGCTGAGATATCAAATTTAATCGAAGAAGAAGAGAAGCATTTGCAAACTATTATACACAATTTTCACGTGAATTAAATAGGAAAAAACAAATATTATGGATACTTCAAGTAGTGAATTCAGCGAAAAGCCGGCTGCACATGAGCATCAGCCACGTCTGAATGAAGTGGCTCAGAAATTTCTGGCAGATTTAGATGAGGAACGCCAGCGTCTCTCAGCCGAGTTTCCATTGTGCGCTTTGCTCATCGATGAAGGTAATTCTTGAAAGATTAATAGAGTGAATTGATGTATATGTATATATATTTAACAACAGCCGTGGATCGTGTTTATTGCACTGGTCGCATACCTGGACGTGAGTTTTATGCCGATGTTTACAAACAGAAGCCAATGAAAATCACACAAAAAGTCTTTGTGCCCGTCAAGCAATATCCCAAGGTAGGCTCAAAAGGAGAGCTATAACGTTATATATTTATATCTATATATATGTATGCCATATGCAGTTCAACTTTACTGGTAAAATATTGGGGCCCAAGGGCAACTCGCTGCGTCGCCTGCAGGATGAAACGCAATGCAAGATTGCCATTAAAGGACGCAGCTCGATACGCGATCGCAGCAAAGAGGAGCAGCTGCGCAATTCTGGCGATCCACGCTATGCTCATCTGCAAAAGGATTTGTTCCTCGAGGTGAGCACGGTGGCGACACCAGCGGAGTGTTATGCGCGCATCGCATACGCCCTGGCCGAGATCCGTAAGTATCTAATTCCAGACAAGAACGACGAGGTCTCTCACGAACAGTTGCGCGAACTGATGGAAATGGATCCCGAGTCAGCCAAGAATATACATGGGCCCAATTTGGAGGCATACAGGTGCGCCGTACCATATAGTTTCAAAATATAGATATGTATTAATACTTCCTAATCCTTAGATCCGTTTTCGATAAGAAATTCGGTGGTGGGAGCAGCGGTGCACCGAAATACTTGAATCTTATCAAGAGAACAGCGGAAAATCCGCCCGAGTAAGTTACTTGTAAAGTATAATTTTGAATTTATTTTCTGTGAGCGAACAAATTTACAACGAATGGATAAAGGTCTTAACGGATCAGCGTAAACGACAATTGAATTTGAATTAATTTGTTATCCACCACCTAACTGTCTTTAATTTAATCTAATCCAATCTTTTAGAGCTGAGGAGTCTGAAGAGGTGGCCTACGAGTACGATCATCGGATGCCCAAGCGTGGAGCACCATCAGGATATGAATACAACAAACGTAAGTGGATGCATTTTATTTGTGGTTGTGTTTCTTTCAGATCCTTGTATAAGTCAATACTTATTTTTGGAGGGTATTTCCTGTTTTTTTTTTTACCTTGATAATAAAGTAATATTGATTGCATTTTGGACAAACAGTGCAATTGTTATAACATATAATAATGCATTTGAGGCGATGACTAATTTTTATAAATAACAAAATTTCTATTTATGAACTATATAACTATATACCTATTCAAATTGTTGATAACTATAACATATTAAAAATGCATAAATTTTATAGCACGCCCATCAATAATACCAACAAACGCAGCCGCATATAAACGACCTCAGCCATACCAAACTGACATGAAACGTATGCGCGAACCACCCATCAAGTCTTATAAACCGAATACGTACACCATTCTAAAAAAGTATAAATAACACTATAAATGCTCTTAAGAAATAATAAGATGAAAAATATATATATACTTAAATATATATATAAATGAACAAGTAAAGACGATGTAATAGTTACAGCCAACCTCTTAAGAATATGATTAATTGGAAAATCAAGCAAACGTTTCAATTTGTTTGGACCTTGGGTGGAAACATATTTGGAAATTACCAATGCCCAATGCTAAATAAATATGAAAAATAATCTATATATATACATAAAAGTTTAAAAAGAAAAGAAAAAAAACATATTTATAAAAAATTTCAATTTAATTAAATTATAATGTTTACGCGTTATCACAGAACCTGTAAGTTTTGTGTGGTGAGCAGCCATACTTTCAGATACTTTTAACCTACTATTGTGCAGTTAAATAAATAATAGAAATTATAAATTGAAACTAAAAACTAAAAGTCGCATATAAAATTCGATTATAATAGAACTTAAATAACGCCTTCAAGATGAGATTGTTACTAGCAATAGACAGACTATATATAAAACAAATAAAATATATACAACGATGACACTGGCAATCGATAAGTACAGTCTCACATTGTTTATAAAGCAATAAATTTGGATCAATTCACATTTATTGAATATCAATTAAAAATCTAAAGTTTATAACAAAAAAATATGCGCATATTATACAATAAGATAATAAAAATACAAAATAAATTTATAAATTACTTAAAGTTGAATAAATAAATAATATTATCAGCACAATAACAATTATTCTACATTCAATGTAAACTTTTGCAACATTAAATTACATTTACAGCAAGCTGAGATCATTTATTAAGATCCCCGCGAGTCTCGATGGATTAGCAGACGTCAGAAATAATTCAGTTATAGCACTAAGGACATTCCATTTCAATGTCCAAGGTACGCGCACAAGTAAGTTATAGATATTATTATTTTTTAAGATAATTTCTAGTATAATAGCATTTAAGATATATAATATTCATATTTTTTAAAGATTTTCGTTTGGCAATGCAAACGCAAAAAATATGGCAATGCAAAAAATATTTAAATAAATATAAATGAATAAATCATAATGTTTTTTTTTTTACTGGGTTAAATGTGCGGTTAATTTGGGGTCTTAGGCAACCTTCAACGAGGCTAAAAATATATATTTGTTAATGTATACACCGCATACTTTCAGGATGAAATAATTTTTGGCCTGCTCAGTAAAGTCACAAATAAATGCATACTTTTAGGCTAAAAATGATTACTTAAGATACAAAGGTTCACATTCAAGTAGCTCTAATTATGCAATATCCTAGCAGATTTTTGAGCCAAATCGAATCTTGGAAATTGCTAAATGCCAGGATGCTTTCAAAAATGTCCGAGCTATGAGCCAAATCGAATGTCTACAAAAATCGATTTATGACGCAAAAATCCTTACAGATTTTCGAATTGCGTTCAAGAATTATGGAGTCATCTAAGAACCTAAGGAATTCGAATAATTTGGGTGACGCAATTTAGATTGATATTTTAATAATTTTTGGTTAATAAAAGACAATTAAATTTCGTTTGCATAATACAGCTCTTATTTCAATAAAAAATGTACTTATTTGTAAGAATACATAACTAATAAAATACTTAAACCAATTTTGTAATATAAATTGTACATGTATTTAATATATAGAAATCCATTACATTTCACTCTAGCGGAAAACATTCTTGATAAATAACTTGAAGTTCGATTGCTGATCTGTTTTTTTTTGGGGCTACGCACGATAATATATATTGCCGCCTGTAAAGCTAGCAATCCAAATCTGTTTCAATATTTCTTCGCACGGATTAGGGTCAAAGCTTTGAGTGTGCTGCTTCTGCATACGTTCCACTATTCTACGATATACATGGGATGCTGTCTGGAGCTGATTACAGCGGCTTTCCTCGCAGCAGGTTGTGCTGCTCGAGCCAAAGCTGTCCTGAGCAGTGGCTATGGCTATACTCTCTGTGTTGGGTATCATCTGTAGCAAAAATGGAAAATATTGTTAGTCAAAATGCATTTTTATAGATATTGCTTGCAATTTACTTTCTTATACGCAGATATGCAGCACTGATTTGGTATGGTGACTAGAAATGTGTAAGTCCTGCTTAGCGGTGCAGTTGTCGACTGGCGTGTTGTCTGCAGGAAACTAAACATGTTTTCTGAGCCACGCTTGGCTTGTGTCGCTGTTGGCAGCGGCGTTGTCGTCAGCGTCGCTGTCGACATCGGTTCCACCACCCTTGGCCGAGTGTTTGTGCCTGCCAGCTCCTGCTACCATATGGCTGGCATGTCCTGCGCACATTGCGGAATTCCTACCCACTACACATCTGCAGCTGCAGTCGGCCACCGAACTCGTGCTGGTGCGACAAAGAGAGCCAGCGAGTGAATGCATTGTTGCTGCTCTGCTCTGCTCTGCTCTACTCTTTTTAGCCGCCCCTATCCGCTCCACAAAATACAATTCGGCTGCCGTGCTCTATGGAATTGTATAGACCTCCATAAGGGTGGGTCGTCATCGTCATCATCATCATCATCATCATCATCGCAACAGAAGCACACACAAACATTTGGGAACGGCAGCAATTTAAAGTTTTAAAACGGTATTCTGCATTGATTGCATTGCAGCCAATATAAGTCTTGGTGTTGCAATTAAATTAATTCAGGGTGTTTTTTTTTTTTTAAGGATCGAGTTTATTTTACTTGCTCTGCGAGTTTCAAAATATTTTTTTTTAATTTTTGTTGCATCAATTTAAGACACTTGTTACCGTACATTTTATGCATTTGTTTAGTTACTTTGTTCTAAATATACATATGGCTCAACCAAATACTAGTTAATATTGCAATTTATCATATTAATATATTGGAGTTTAACGCAAACTTTTCTTTTGAGATATATATTTGTGTGCTGCAATTGTTATTTTAGCTGGATCTGTTCTTAATTACAACATTTTTTATAATAATGTAAGCTGTTAACTTTCAATTTACTTGTGCATCTGACTTTCTTTTCTAGAACTTTTGTTTTGTAAAATATTTCTTAGAATTTGTCTGCTCTATTTAACATTTTTTCTAGATTGGAATAAGCAATACTTTAAGATCAAGTTTTAATAAGTACAAGGCGAACAACTTTAGTTCATAATTACATATTTTCTAGTTGTAATATGGATATTTCCTCTAACTCAGTTTATCTGATATTCCAAATCCTTTTTCATAAGCATACTTTGCATTTATTATTAAAGCAGTTAAAAGCACTTTGGATATTTGTTAAGAGCTTGTCTGATGGATTCGTGGATCCAATTGATAATCGGGAAAGTGGCAGCTTTAACATAGTAACGTATTTATATACATTCGATCAATCTAAATATATATATATGTATATATATTTGTGTATATATATTTCTTACAGCTAGACTACAATAATAAAGCAACACCTAACATAATTGAAGCTACACTTGAATTGGAAATTAAACCAAGGAATCCTTAACTCAAAATCAGCACATTTAACAACTTAGATACAAGCTCGTCCATTACTGTAAGTCTAATCCTTCTGCCAAAGGACATCAAGTGCCGGTGGTGCAATCTTTAAATGTGTGTGCTCCACATTTGCAATATGCTTAAAAGCGAGCTGTTGCCTGCTGGATAAGTGACAGTACTCCAAGAATCAGGCAATCGACAGCTCTTGGCCAGCTTATGGATGAAGCTGAGCTGGAATCCGAGGTGGGGGTAGGGGCTGTTCCCAACTGGATGGTAATCAGGCGACGCACATTTGCCGGCATCACGTAACACGAGAAATTGTGACCGGTGGCATTGGCCAGCGGCACATTGAGGACGAACTGATTGTCCAGACTGTAGATGGGGATGATTGGCTGAATGCCATTCATGACGGGCGTCTTGTCCCGATACCAGAGAATCACATGACGTACAGCTGAAAGCGAGCGCACGAAATGGGACAATCAAGGCCAGCTGGCACACACCCTTTAATCAATTTACCATCATAGTTTTTAACTGGGCAATCGAGTTTTACATTGGTCTCATTCGGCATCACGTAGACAACACCCTGTTCCTGATCCTTTTCAAAGTATGGCACCATTGTAGCCGCTGTGGGCTTTGCCAAATTGCCCGGCGAACGCGATGAGTCCTCGTCATCATAGGAATAATCTGGACTTTGCTCGCTGGCGTATGCTGAATAGACATAATAAACATATACAAGTGGGATAAGTTATATCAGATAGATATACCAAAAAAACTATATATCAATAAAAAATATAGCATTTTGGCATTTAAAAGAAGTATACAAAACACCTTAGATTTTATTTTATTATATTTATTAAAAATCTTTGGAATTTTTTGTTTTTTAAGAGGAACATTTCTTTTAGAACATAGGAAATCTTAAATGATATTATTTGCATCTCCAAATTGCACAAAGTAAAACATTAATTAAAAAATACATATAAAATCAATTTATTGTTTGGTGATTGAATATTTCAAATGTTTGTTTCGCGGTTTTCATTTTTTATGCTGCCAGCGAAAGACATATTTTTATCTTATAATTAGTCACTTTGTAAAGGTCAAAAAGATGACCCTCATCATAGAAAACGAGTCTCAGTTTTTGTGAATCTTCCTGTTAACTGTGATTCATTAATATTGGTGTCATTTCGTTGTCTGTGCTTGTATTTAAGATGGGCGCGGCAAGGTCAGCAGTCAACACCCTAAACATAACCAGTCAACACACCTGGATAGCGTAATTAAGGCCCAATTATGCATTGAAAACCACAGCAGTTTCTCGTGTCGAGCAATAATCGAGCTTATCCCCAAACATATATATATATATATATATATATTTATATATATATATATATATCGAGTAGGCCTAAGCTTTAGGATTCTCTTCATAGACTCGCTCAACACGACGACAACATAATACCATTAGGTAAAAGGGCGCAGCCCAAAGACTGGCAGCGTGTCGACGCCCACTTTGGATGACTACAGACTACAGGCTACAGACAGAGAGATATACACAAATGCTGTTCCCGTCTCTATGGCTCTTCCTTCAAGTTCCTCACATGCCAACCAACGCCTCGAGCTCGAAACTGCTCGAGGTCATTATAGGTTTATGGGAACAGCCATTTCAAGGCACACGGGAATTGTTGCCAGTCAAAATGAACGTTTTCGGGATTTCAACACGGACACATTGTACACTTGCATACATCTATTGATTTATGTCAAGGATAGCTATTCGAATTGCTTGCGTCATTTGCACTTTGAGTTCATCATCATAGTTTGAGGTCCTGAAATTGCTAAATATCTATATACGCATATACACAGCGTGCGGTAAGTTATTATTTCTATTTATTAACACACATCGAATGTGGAGCGTTTTCTGTGTACTTAAGGCTTGTGGTAGCAACCACAAAGTGGGTCAGCGTTTTAGCAACTGGGAATGTTATAATATACTTATATCTGTACTTGAGATCTATTATAATAAGTAGAGAGCGCATGCACAGCTTTCCAATAATACACCCCACAACATTTTTGATTAATCTATATTTTTTGTCGAGGCTATAACTGTTAAGTGGGTCATTCAAGTCCTTTTGCTCCAAATATGGGCATCTATCCAAGAATGCCTAAGGTCAAGAACAATTATAATCATGACTCAAGAACTGACAGACTAAAAATGACAATCATGCAACAGTTTCCTATTTCCAAGATACTCATTAAGTTTATTAATATCTCAAAATGACAATTAACATAGGAAGCTATTTACAACAGTATTGATAGATAATGCTGTGGGTAACCATTGAATGACTCAAATACACTCATTTCATCGCATTTATGCAACAGCTTCATAACTTCCAATTTAATTATTCAAAGTCACTTTAATCATGCTGATATTTTTAACAATGTGGTCATTCATTCCTTCTATGGATGAGTCTGTTGTGGCATTAATTTGTCCATTTACCCCAAACCACATACACATGTATGAATTTACCCGGCTCAACGGTATCAGCTACAAGTGAATAACAAATTCTATTTATATATATATAAATATCATCGTTTTGGCAGCCAAGACGCGTTTCCCATTAATGTGTGTGTGTGTGTGTCTTGTAAGGAAAGTATCTATATCTATATGCACATACGTGACAAGTATTTTATGAATTTCAGTCCATAATAAATATTTTGCAAATATGTAACTAGATGAATTATTCATAGATTTATATTATTTATTAATTAATAATTACTATTAATAAAAAATTATATAGAAATTCAAATCTGCCAGCTTAGTAACGAAGCAAAGAAGAATCAATATATAATATTATTCCAAGAGATTTCTAAAATATTATATGAACTAAATTCCATTCCAGTCTAAGAGCTAGTTTTAAGTACGAGCAAATTGTAAAGCATATACTTAGGCGTCTTATTTACAAGACATTTTAATCATGCAGCTTGTTCTCTTTTTTGTTTTTAATGTGTAAACTTAGAGTGTCTTTTGGAAAATTAAACTGCAGTAGTTTTTTATCTGTTCAAATGTAAGTGTCGAGGGTCGAAAGGAGAGTGCAATGCTCTTGTGTGAGGGGAAGGGTTGGGATGGGGTTTTAATCCATCGATTTCTTGAGCGCTGCACAGCCAGCGCATTTTGTTTGGGCCTGCATGCAGTTGGCTTATACTTAAGCCGTAAGCACTCGGCACTTAAGGACTCTTGGGATTATATAATTTGAAGGATTGTGTATACAGTAAAATATTTTATTCACCAGCATAAGTGTCATATGGAAAGCTTATCAGAGGCAAAATAACAAAGCAAAAGTTGCCTTGTTATGCAAAGTAATTTTTATCATAGAGTCTCATAAGTGTTCTCATAAATACATATCTGAAATTGGCAGATCAGTCAACATGACGTATGATTGATAAACTAAAAATGTTTTCAGCTCATATTGTTGGCATTTTTATTGGCAGCGGAGAATAGACAAACAAAGCCATCGAAAATAGAAGCATAGCTAATGGATTGGCATTTCGGAATATGAATAGTTTGAATAGTTTGAGAAACAGTACCATTAAACAGATGCACAGATGCTGTATATATATATATTATATATAAAATATGTACATGCAAGTTGTAT
The DNA here is from genome assembly GCF_018153295.1 of Drosophila grimshawi. Taxonomy (NCBI): domain Eukaryota; kingdom Metazoa; phylum Arthropoda; class Insecta; order Diptera; family Drosophilidae; genus Drosophila; species Drosophila grimshawi. The sequence goes on along the minus strand of NW_025062889.1, from coordinate 10,856,019 downwards.
TAAATTGAAAATATGTATTATGCATATATAGAGGCCAAGAAAAAATGATGCTTCTATAAATAAGTGTTTGATGCGTGAGTGAATTTGGATAATTCATTGAAAAATGTACAAAATAAATGCCGAACTGATGGGCTGAAATCCATCAACATCAAAAACGGATTTAAAGAGTACACTCTGAATGAATTTGAATAATAAAAATATGTGGAATTTGTACCTGGCAGCGTATATAGAGATCCGATGATAAATGCCAGCAATAAGAGACGAGTTGTCATTGTCATTGTGCTTGCGGCAGATATGGAGAGTGTAATTATGATAATGTGGTTTACTTTGGCAGTTGTCTCGTTCAACTCGGTATCCTTTGCAATTCAGATAGAGAGATTTTTATATATTTATATGTATTGCGAAAAAAACGCGAACCGCGAAACCCGTTCACACTGAGCGACACTGAGACACTAAACTTTGCGTGGGTTGTTTTGGTTGTTTGGTCGGTTGCTGCTTCTGCTTGTGCTTCTGCTTCTGCTGCATGCCTCTGCTGTCTGCTGCCTGCTGTCTGCTGCGAGAGGAGAGCACACTGAGCACAACAGCGACGAACAGAATAGGACTGCTCTGAACTGCGAACTGCTCATAACACGACGACGACGACGCCGAGGTGCAGCATAAAAACAAAAACTCAACAAAAAGGAAATAAGCGAAAACTATGCGAATGATGATGATGACTCACAGCCGACTTTGGTTGCCCAGTTGGAAATTGGCTCGCGACTCGAGCAACACTTTACACAGCGTTCCGTGTATTTTCAGACATCTCTTTTTGCCGCTCTGAGTCTCTTTGGAGTTGGGTCTGTGCGTCTTCATTTACCATTGGCATTCATCGCATGCCCATGCGCAAAATGATTTCATCCATCGGGGCAAAAAAGCAACCACAAAATGTAGCCTGAAACGACTCCAGCAAACTCCGCAGTCCGTGGCCTAAATGTCGTAAAACTTGTAACTTATGGAGGGTGCATGGATATGCTATATATATGCATATAGAAATTGCATATGTATTTGCAATATATTTGCAATTCTACACTGTAAAATATTCGCTTACCACGCGGCTGATAATCATCAGTAGCTGGGAGCAGCTGGGCGTATCAATCAGATTTTCGAAATAAATTCATCCAAATACTTTGGCTGACTTTTAATGCAGCTCTTTACTTGAAATAAAAGCTTTTATTTTATGTTGTAGTAATGTTTCATAATTAATAATAGGTAATCAACGACTGCTCAAATATATAAGATATTTTTACTTTTTTATTTGTTTTTAATGTATTTAATTTATGTATCCCAATAGTCCCAATGGGATTCGCCATTTATCGGAGTAGAAAAAGCAGCGAAAAGCATATTTAATTTAGTTATATTTTCAATTTAATTGGGTTATATATGCTTTTAGGATAAATCTTCTAATTTTATAGAACTAAAAGTCATTATTGAATATGAATTAAAACAACAACTAAATTAGTAGTCTGAAAAATGAATTTTACTAGAAAATAAAATGCATCTTTAATTGGAAAAAATATCTTCAAATAGACTGAACTTAGTTTTACATTTTCTGACAAATACTTGAAACTAAGTTTTTGAAATTCTTTTGTAAATTTTATGTTTCTGCTTCTGCTCCTCCTTTACTGTGCAGTGCATTGTTCAATGTGTATTTTATGTTTGCATGGAAGATTGAAATTCTTTAGCACATTTGCTGACACTTTCAATTCCAAACAGTTTTTCGTCATAATTTTGTGTCCTATTTCAGTCAACACTCGCTGCTCTTTTGCACAAACACAGCAGCAAAAACAACCCCCAGCAAACACCCACACACACACACACACACACACACACAGAGGCATACCAACGGAACTTGTTTGGTTCTGCAAATGCATGTGTTCTTGTGGTGTCGCGTTGCCAACTATGCCAAGGAATTGTCGGCATATTAACACGTAAATATAGTTTCTAATGTGCTCTCGCTCTCCCTTTCTATTTCTCTTAAATGTGCCTTGGCGCTCTCTTTGCGGCTGCTGCTGCTGCTCCGAGCAAATGGAGTCTGCGCGGCGACTGAGAAAAGGGATACGCATTTGTGTGTTTGTCTTTAGATATCTTGCATGTATTTTATGCTGACAGCGCACAGCTTTTAACACACACACACACAACACGCACACATAGAATACTTGAATTGTCGCTTGTTGTTTGTTTGATTAATTTGATTCCAAAGTTGTAAAGAAAGAAAATTCCCAGAAATTCGGTGAATGCCGCCGTCGCACAATGTGTCTGTGTGTGTGTGTGTGTGTTGTCTACGTGTAAATATAAATATTTGATTAATATCCACCCATAGCTTAGCTGCAGGCGCGAACATGTGCAACAACCACAGCATCTTCAACTCATCAACAACAAAAAAATAAAAATCTGAATTTTGCGGATGTTTACAAAGTTGGCACCCAAAGGCAACCCCAGGCAACAGAAGACAACAAACAACAACAAGACGAATACATAAATATGAATATACATATATATACACATATATATATATATATATATGTATGAATGCATCATAATGCATCTACAAGATACTCACACTCGTACTCGCACTCGATGCACAATACCCACTTTGTTTTATGGTCGTAGATTAATTTTAATTGTTTGTTTGTCTCGCTTCAGCGTGCTGCATATCATATCAGCAAATGTTGCATTGCATTACGTTGCACACATTACACATTACACATTGCTACATGTGTCCACACGATGAACACAAACATTTTTCTGTTACTGCCACACAGTGGTCGTCATATCATTTACCGCAACTACAACTGCAACTGCAACTGCAACTGTGGCAAGCACAAGCACAAGCACAAGCAGACAACACAAACAAAACGCGACCCCTAAAAGCAGTTGGGGCAAGTAAATCACAGTGCTTGCCCCAATGCAATCAACTGGCTTCCCATGCAAAATGCTGGGAAAGTCGCCTTTTCATTAAGCAAACGGCAAAATGTATCTCTCGGCCCGACAATGTACATCTGTGCATCTGTGTATCTCCAGCTCTCTTCTGGGAACTGTTCAGCACAGCGAGGAGTACATTGAAATGGAAATCGCCAGAATGCGAAGCAAAAACTGTGGATGGCAATGCCCAATAAATTCACAGAATTTAGCACAAGAATGCCTAAATAAGACAAACATGATATAATTATATTTTTTCTCTCTCTGATTGTGTGTGAGCTGCATACCAAATTAATTGCTTACCAATTGCCTTTAATTTAACCTACATTTCATGCCCATATGCATGCATATATTTGTGTATTTATAAGGTATTGGCATTTTATGCTTAAGAAACTTTCACTTAAAATTAATCATATGAACGAGGAACTGCAAGCTCAATTTTGATTAAGCCTGATGAAAAATAATAAATAATAAGTAAATAAACATTTTCTGATCTGCATATTTTGTCAGTCCATTTATGCATTTAATGTAAACATTTATTAATTATAGTTCAACTACTAATCTAGTATTAATTAAGCTTTATAAAATAAAGTCAAACTGTTGATTGATCAGTAATCATATCAGTTATTTGCTGAGCTATAAATCTCGCTTGCCAATCATATTTAGCCATATTCTTTTTATTAAATAAAAGCTTTTATTATAGATTTATTAACTATAGTCCTATAGTCCTACTACAATATTATTAAAACCTTATTAAAAAAAATTCAACCCAGCTGATTGCCCTGTAATCAATAATAATCATATTCTGATCTGAAAATGTCGTTTGCCAAGATCAGCTTTAGACTAGTTGACTACTTTTTTTCTATAAATAAATTATTGTATTAAATTCATTACAGTTCAACTACTACTCAACTATTAATAATGCCTTTTAAAAAGCCAAGCTGATTGCTCGATAATAATAACAATAATAATCTGATTGGCTTTAAATTGTGGCAAAACTGCTTTTTTCCACACCCGAACTAAATTTGAATAACTTATCTGAGTGCAAATATTGTAAATGGCAATTTAATGAGTAAGCAGTTAAGCGACGTATGAATATTAATTATAATGAGTCAATTTAACGCCCTCAAATAAATATTGCCTTAATCAGCCGCTAGAAATAATATAATGATCGTTATATTCATATATTGTACATGTTATAAATATAAATATAGATTTCAATATATTATATCTGCTGTATTTGTCACAAATTAAGAATAATTAAGTGTTCATATATTCTTTTAATGCATCATCCCATAAATGCGATTGTTGGTACACAAATGCTTGTTAAATACAATTTGAGCTGCGCGCTTCTCTTAGCTTAAGGTGTGCCGCTCTTCAGCCAACTCTTTGGCCTTTGCCTAGCTGCCCCCACACTCTCTCTTAGTGGCTCTCTTCAAAATAACGCCGGTGCCGTTGAGTCAGCGGCCGACGTCATTACTTTTTGTACTCTTGTCCCGACCGGTTGCATTTTGCCGAGTGTGCGGCAAAGCAAAGCCGAAACCGAAAAAGCCGAATAACCGAATCTAGCCGAGAGTGTTTGAAAAAATTATTTCATAAATTCGCGCCTCAAAAGACAAACGAACTCCAGATACAAATGAGACGTGTTCGTGCAGTCAAGTTTTGTGCGGAGATCGGAAGCGTTATCGGTCAGCAATAAGTGGAACCTTTTTTCCCCCGAAATTAATTGTGCTTATAACTGTAGTTCGTAATTGTGCAGTGGAAAAGAGTGCAGAGTGAAAGAGCCACAAAGTCAAAACATAACAACAATAATTACGAATATCGCTGGTTGAAAAGTGCTGAATATGTTATATGTAGACCGTTAATTGGGACGCTGAACTCTTTGAATTCAACTGGAAACTAATTACTCGGCAGTAATTGTATTTAGTTTTTTTGTTTTTCTGTCAAATCACAAGAATAACAAACAAGCGACAAAGAGGCAAACGCAGACGTGCGACACATTTTAAACACAACTGTCGACAATATCAGAATATATATATATATTCACAATATACTTTCATATTACTTGCGAGTGTCGAGCAGTCAACAGCGGCCAAAATGGTATCGAGCAGAGTCTTCAATAAGTTTATAATCTCAGCAGTTCTGCTGCTCGCAGGATGTTGCCTGGGTAAGTTGCAAAGATGATCGTCTGATGATCTATTTAAGTGTAACGGAAATCGGTGTCTTAGATTTGTGGGGTTTATGTAAAAGTCGTGCTCTATCTAATCTCGGTGATTATTTGGGACCCTTTGAACTGACTTAATCGCTTCCATCAGATTCACATGCATTGCGACCGAATCGAACATGTAAATAGAAATGATTGTGTGACTGTGTGGAATGTGGCATGTATAGAACAATTTTTGACCTACATACTAGACGAATGTCCATTCGGGTATTCGAATCTCGTACGCATTGAACTTTGAGCATAGTACATATTTCTATATATATATATATATTTGACACAGTGGCATTCTTAGGATTCGGCATTCTCAAGTGATTCATGCTCGGTGCCGAGTATTAAACACTGCGCTCAAAATAGATCTTTATGATCTTCATACTAAATTACAGTCAGTAAATTTCTTGTTGTCTTTTCAGTTGATTCATATTTTATTCCAATTTGTCTAAATGTAAGGTAAATGGGTATTTCCCAACATTTTGGCAGATGCATTCTGAGTGTGTGTTTCATCTTTGACCTGATGCGCAGCTGTTGGCATTAAAAGAGTTCCGCCTTTAAAGGTTAATCAATGTCTGATATATTGCTCAATCAGCTCGTTGATTATGCGAATAGTTTAGTGTTATTGCTACCTCATTGCTGAATAGTAGTGAATAGTAATATTTGCGTTTCATTTAAAAGTGAATGCAGCTCACCGTAAAATGTACAATTTATGGGCGAAAGCTGTCACATTAATGCAGTTATTTATCACGATCAATAAACCGAGTGCAGTTTGCACAGACACACACACACACACAGACTCACACACACACATAAAAAACAAGCACTCCCTCCTTCAATGCGGCACTCAATCAATAGGAAGTGAATATGCCAATTTTGTATGAATGGAAAATGCCGCCAGCTTGGAGAGAGGCAGACCCCCCTTGGCTCGTTGGCCCGCGTTTAGCAAACCATTCGCATATCGGTTACGCTGTTAATTATTCCATAGGTGCCTAATAGGCGACAACACAACAGCAACAACATCGCAACAAGCGACAACAAACAATGGCAACAATAAGAAAGGAAGTGAGCAACAAGGCGCTGCAAGTAACCAGGTAGTTGCAACCAGGTACCAGGTACTCCGAGTGCGAATCTCAACACACCACAGCTCCTTGGTTCGATTTCGGTTTGGGCAAGCGTGAGAATGTGGGTTTTGTGCAAAAAAAAAAAGAATAAGAAACAAAAAAAAAACCCTCTAACTGCTCTAAGCTCGCTAGCCTTTGCTGCAACATAACCCCTTGGCCATAAACAATGCGATTGCAATCGGTTTGATTGGATTGCCGAGGGTGCCATGTAGGGAATTAGGAAGACAGTGTGTTTTACTGGCTCAAGGCAACAGTTTGCTTGAATTATGCACATCAATTTCTGCTTAAATCTAAGACTCCAATTTTCCTGCCTTGACATGGGTAAATAACCGAAAGAAGACCAGAATAAAATGATCATCATCAACCTTATCTGCTGCTATTGTTTGTCTACCATTTTCTACTGTTTCTGCTCCTATTTTGTTGTCGGATGGGGCATTAAATTTCACGAATACACCAGAGAAGATCCTCTTGCTGTGTGTCTTTTGCATAATTCTCTTTCTGGTATTTGCATACATATTTATTTTGGAATCTGTGACTCATGCGCCCCGATAATACCCGTCCATGGTAGATGTTGTGATCGGTTGCAGCTTGCTTGGTATTCGTGGGCATTTAACCAACAGATACGAGATGCAGATACGAGTTTCGTTGGCTTTTGCAGTCTGCTGCTCTTTATGTAAGCCGCTCGATTCATTCGCATTTTCATGTGCGTCTTTCTCATTCGACGACCCGTTCAGCAGCATGGGGGCATTGTGGGTTGGGGTAAGGGGCATGCCGCCAAGCGGCAAAGCGAGTTAAACAAACTCGTAACCAATTCTCGACAATTAAAGAATCAATTTACTTAACAGAGCTGGCGAATTGGTGGCTCATGCTGTTCATGCCACGGCTGCCACTGCTGCCACCGCTTCTGTGTGGTGCGGGTGCGGGTGACGCTCTCAGATAGAGGCAGGGGATACACATACATGTGTGTGCGTTGTGTGTGTGTTTGTGCACTCAACTGGGGCAACAACAGCCAGTCAGCCAGCCAGAGGCGGGTATTATTATTATTTGAGCATGTGTTGGCATGGTGACTCCCATGTGCATGCCTGCAACGAGTACCCCAATACATATGAGTATGTATGAGTGCACTCATAAGTGTACTCTTCTACATAATCGTATGTACTCGAATATGTATGTACATATATATAAAAATTGTGCCACATTGAAACATAAAAATTAATCGTTTTGATCACAATGATAAAGAAGAGCTCTTCACATAGATGATTCAGCTGCAGCAGAAGCCAAGAATATACAAAATTTAAATAAATTAAAATGGTATAATAATGAGTTAAGCTGCAACCATAGACAAGTGTTGGGATCTCTGCTCTGAGTAATTAAATTTATTCTAGAATTGCAGTTGTTTTCGATTCTGTTAATTGAGTCAACAAAAATGTGTTCATCAATAGTTCCGTGAAGTATATTTAAATAACATGAATTTATTTTTATTCAATTGATATTATTGAACAAAAATCATATAAAAATTTTGAACTCTGAAAAGCTTAACAAATTGTTTTTTATAAATAGACAAAAATGTCTTCATAATTGACGAAAATTCTTTTCTCAAGGGTTAAACTGCAACAATGAAAACAAATGCATCATTTGTAGAGGCAATCAAATTTCTATACAAAGTTTGATTGATATTTCTCAGTTTTGCTGTGTTTTCCATAGCCATAAATAACACTGGAGAATAGAAAATAAAAAGCAAAAATAAAAGAACTGCTGTTGCCTTTTGCGCTAAATAGTTGGCGGTGCTGGAAAAGGAGTGTCGCATATTAATTACATGCCACAACCACTTGAATGGAACACGAGACCTGAGCCAACCCAAGCCAAGCCAAGCCAAGCCTTGCCCCAATCCCCCAATCCCCAATGCCCTGCCCTGCCCTGCTCCCCCTCTCACAATTTATACTATCCCCAAGTCACCCGTTCGCATTCCCGACTTGGAATGAAGAGTGATTTTAATATGCGCTCCGTGTAGAAGCCTCGGACTCTGCTAAGTTTCGGCCATCGTTATTACGATGTGGTCTATCGGCCTATTTGATTTGCTGTGTGGATCTACACTCGCATAAATAACTTTGAAGATCGCACTGAAAACAATTAACGAAATATTTTATACATATTTAAAATAATTTATATACAATTGATGGGACTGTGCTCAATGAGAGTTTTGGACTATAACTTGGGTGTTTCCTATCCGATCTTGATGAAACTTCTACAGTTGGTCAATAATATGTCAAGGTACACAATATATTAATTATTCTTTGGGATCTGTCTTGTAAATGACTTTAGTTATATTATATTTGTTAGAAACATAGTTCAAAATTTGTTTAAAAACCCTTTCTTCTTTATAGATTTATTTCTGAACAGGATGTTTGCAATATTTCAAAACTTTCGGAAATACAAAAGAATTTGTGTTTTATTTGATTATCTAAATTCAAGAGAATATTTTTCTCAGAGTGTATATATATATACTAAATCTCCATAGATATGCCAGACTGTGCTATATGGCTTTTGGCTATGTGCCCGCATCCCGAGGCACTTGCCGAGGCAGCAGCCTCGGACTCCCTAAGTGCCGACACGTGCACTTTGGGCAAAAAACGGGAAACATGCTTGTCCATGCCTCTCTCTGCTGCTGCTGTTTCTTCTTCTTCTGCTTCTTCTTGTGTGTGTATAGTCTTAGGCCTCAGGTTCGAGTGTGTGTGCCACAAATTGTTAAGGCACTGGCCTGCCGCTGATCATAACTCTGGCGGGGCACGCACACAATTTGAAATCAAATGGGTCTGCGGCCAAGTAAGTGAAATCAATGTTCTCGTAATGTACAATAGAAACGAGTACTTCTATATTTGGTTGGACGCTTTCGAATGCATAAGTGTAAGTGCATACATATAATATACATTTATGTATATACATATATATGTATATACAAGTAACCGGAGTTTCGATTTGTAATTTATGTTTTGAATACATTCATTTGCATTTCTTGGGTAGGCACTTGATCGCATTTGTGGCTTGCTTTGCTCAATTGAATTTCGATTATGACAAAGTAGGCCCAATAAGTATTTTGATTTGCATTTTCAATCGAACAGCTTTCAATAATTGCCAGAAAAATTCGTTAGACATCTGTCGATTTTTACAGATATAAATTGCAATCCCTTTGGCAAGGCACAGGACACGCGGCCTTTCATCCTCTGTAATTGAATGATGGCGAATTTTTCCAATGTGTGGGTTATGTTTGTCAATGAATGACTCTCTCCCTCTCTCCTTCTTTCGCTCTGTCTCTCTTTCTATCTATGCCACTGTGGTCTGGTCGGGAGTTTGCGCTGCACATCTGCCTTGGGCGAATGCCTTGCGTAGGTAGACCTGGTTTATGGCTGTCCCTTGCGGCCCGTAACCTGATCGCTTTCAAAGAACCAGAATGCCATTATCATTATCCGCTTCGCTTCATGTCTCTATCTGCCACCATGCCACACAAACACAAACAGCATAATTTTCGGCTCGTATAACGCCAGACGGCTAACCTGGATGGGGAACGGGACCGGGACCGGGCTCGGGCTCGGGCTCGGGACAACAACCATCAGGGTCAGTCACGTAGGGGCGGGCAGTCGGCCCGAAAAACCTGACAACAAGAAAAACAGAGAAAAAAATAAAAACAACACAGTCAAACAGACAATCAGGCAGAGAGACAGACAGCCAGGAGATCAAAGATCAGAGCTGCTGAGCGCTTTTAGGCCGCTGGCCCAAATGAGGCACTCGCGGCTTATCAGGTAGTAAAAATGCGGCACTTGGATGACTCCGGTGACTGGCAATATTTCTGGACAGGCTGCACTAACCAATGGTCAACGTCATCTTCATCCGCCTGCGGGTCAGCCCGAGGGGTTATTAGCTGAACATTTTTCAGAATCATTGTGCGTATGATAAATTGTTGTTGGCCTAATTCTGAGTACCAATTAAAACAGGAAAAACAGATACAAAAAAAAAAAAGAAAACAACAACAGCAGCATAAGCAAGATCAACTACAATTGTTATCTTAAGCATTGAAAACATTAGAACTGATTCTCATGAGAATGCAACATTTAACTTTTTGGAGCCCAAGTGTAGAGCATTACATAGGTGTCTTTAATCTAATGATAAGAGAATGTTGTATTAAAAAACTTTCGTTCAGCTGAGTACAAATTTGTAGGCAAGATTTGTTCAAGGATTACACTAAAACCATTATCTAATTATGTGTAAAGCTATAAAGAATTCAAAATATGTAGCTGTTAAATATTTTATCACTTCCAAGAACTAAATCCATAGCAGAAGCTTAACTCTCTCAAATCACGTTGATTAAATGATGAAGTGTAAATTTGTTAAGCAAACCTTTTTATTTGGCTCTTCGTGTCAAGAATGCAAAAAAAATATATATATATATATGTGTATATACGTAACCCTTAAGAGCCTTCATCTCACAAACTTCCTCGGCATTCTCGGTTCATTGACTTTTTCGCGGAAACAGTGGAAACAGTATCTTTTTGTTATTTCTTTCATTTTATGGCTCAAGTTTACGACAAAGAGTAGTCGATGGGGTCAATTCGTGTAAGTGTATGTGCATTTTTGTTTGTGGACTTGTATCCGCACGACTTGCCTCCAATTGGAATGCATCTCAAAAATGTAACAATTCATTAAAAATTCTAGAATCTGCCCCAACTCCAGTGTATACGAATTGCCGATTCGGTGTTCACTCAGCCACATTCCGGCACATGTTTGTGGCTGTGGCTGTGGCTGTGGCTGTATCCGTATCCGCAATGCATTAACTGCTAAGTCCACTGAGCGTTAATACCCTGTACTGAAGACTACACTGGGTGTGTTGTGAGAAAGGTTAAATTAAATTTGCATCTACTTTTACAATTAATACAAATTTGCATCTATGAAAATAAAAAATTAAATACTATGAATACTCCTTCCAATAAAATATGAATGACGTTCGTTAAAGATATGCCAATGGTAACTTTAACTTTATCTATTTAAATTAATAAAAATCGTTATAAAAAAGTCGCCTCTTAACGATTCCTCCCCTTTCGTTACAATGTTTAAGGACAGTTATTGCCATTTAGTTGCGCAGCTTCTTCTGTCAAATTTACAGGGTATGCAGATAGTCAACTACTAATAGCAAAAACGTTCCTAGTTGTTTATTATTATGCGAGTGTCCGATCTCTACGGCAAGTTACAATTTCAACACGCAACGCTGCGCAAGGAAAGCGACAAAAGTGGCTATAATAAAGAAGCATAAATAAATAAGTGTGTGTGTGTGTGTGTGTGTGAGTGCGTGCGTGTGCTTGAGTGTGTGTCAAAGAATAACACATAAAATACAATAGCAACAGAAATAAGAACAATAACACACACACATAAACAAGAAGCTAGAAATGGCAGAAGCGAAATACAAATGTAAATTTAAACTTTTTCACAATCATCATCTGCGGACTCTGACCCCCCCTTTCCCGTCTCCCTCGCCATTGTCGACATTTTGTCTGCAACGCGGAGCGAGGGTGTGATATGTCAGTGTGTGTGTGTGTGTGTATGTGTATCTGTGTGCGAGTGTGCAGTGCAGTTGCCAGAATGAAAATGGACATTGTTGTGAAATGTTTTTCGATTTTGTGTCCACTGTCGACACCACTAAAACAAAGTAGCACAAAGTGACGGCGAAGCCGACTGCGGCGCCAGCAGTAGCAGCTACACACAAAAAAAATTCGCTTGACTTCAGAAAATGTCGGTAATTTTCAAATTGCTTTGATTTATACCCGTAAAATTTGTGAAGAGCATTCGTCATTCATATCAATGACTTATTTATTTATTTTATATTTAATAAACATATTTTCCGAATTATTATGTATTATTTTTTAAAAATTTACTTCAGTTGTTCAATTCTATAAATAATAATTCTCAATATATTTAAATGTGCAGTTCGAAGTTTCGAAATCTTAAAGGTCATTACAGCTAAAAATATTGTTTTTATTTTAGAAAAACTGCCTTGATATTTAGAAATGATGATCTCAATTTACTAAATAAACAAGTCGTGCATTTTTCAAATTTATATTTGAATAAATAAAGGCGTGGTTGCACTAGTGATTTTTAAAATTCTATTGCATATTTTTGTGTGAGTGTAGTTGTCGGGTATAAGCCGTGGCAGCTTTGTTGGCCGCATTCCCCGCCCCCTAATCAAGACACATGCACACATGTGGGTGCGGCGATCGGCCGACCGACACGGGGAGTGGGAATGAAAATGGGAATGGGAATTGGAATGGGTATGGGTATGGGTATGGGTATGGGTATGGGGACTACCGCAGCGTTTTCTCTTTCCATTCGCTTATTTTAATTCTCGCGTTTTTCGTGTGGCCCGCGCACCCGAGTTTGTCTGTGACCCCATTTCCGTGAAATGTTTTCATACGACTTTGACAATATTTATATATGTATATATATGTGTATATTGGAACGATATAAAGGAAATGATGAATATATGATAATGTGAAAGGGGAAAAAGAAAACATTCGTATGCCTTAAGCCGACAGTGCAGCTGGTGCTCAATGTCCCTAGCTGTATCTGTATCTGCATCTGTATCTGTATCTGCATCTGTATATATATATATCGGTAGCTATATCTGCATCGGAAGTGGCGGTGGTGGAAATGAATATGAGCTGCCAACGAACTGTTTAGACAAACATATCAGCACGCTGATGAGCTGACCTAATGCATTGCCAAAAACAAAAATGAAAAAAAAGCCCGCCGTTTTCAATTTCAATTTAACTCGGAGTACAAGTGATTAGCATAGCAGCAGGAAGTGTGGGTCGTAATTGTAAACAAGCGAGCTTTTATAGCCCTATTTTATCACCCTATTGTTTTACCAATAATTTTTTTTTTTTTATAGTTTGAATATGGCCCTCCGTGTAAGCTGCCTCGTTAAATTTCAAATTATTTGATAGTAAAATGATTTTAAATTCAAGGTTGAACGCATGCCGCCCACATTTTAATTGGTTTTTATATTGTCTGTGTGACAATCTTATAGATCGTTAAATATATATAAAGCTTTTATAAAGATTTTTTATGACTACAAAATCAGCAGGAAACACATCAGTTCAGTCTTCCAAATTCTTTGTAACTAGTAAATCGTTTAAAAACTTTATTTTTTGAGAATTTGTGCGATTATTAATTAATTCAACAGATGATAATATTAGTAATGAACTTTCATTTTGTAACTCTTTACAGTCCTTTCATACCCGTCAAGCACAGAAGATGATGAGCTGATGATGAAGGACGATTACGACTACGGTTCCGATGATCAGAGCAGTCCCAGCCAACAGAACAAGCCCACAAGTGTGGCCAAGCCAGCCTCGCCACTGTCCAACAGAACTACGACCAAGACAGGACTTATCGGCGAGGATGTTGTCCTCAAGTGCGATGAATCAATTACAAAGAGTAAGTCAAATTCAACAAATGATAAAAAGAAGACCTGTACAATTATTCTGATCGTTTTAGGTAATGTCATACTGTGGTACAAGGACTCCAAACTCATCACAAGTGGCAACAGTGTGGTGCTGCCCGATTTCAGTCTAAATCCGAGCAACTATGACCTAACAATACTGAGGGCGAGTCCCCAAAATGCTGGTGACTACTACTGCCAGATTATGCCCGAAAAGGTATTAATACACACAAAGGTTATACTGGGTGATCATTCAATGGATGTCATTACGCCGGAGAGCTCCACGTCCGGTCAGAGTAGTTTTCATGGGATTGCGTTCATCTGGCTCCTGTTTGTGGGTTCTGCACCATTAGTTTTTAATTAGTATTAAGCTGAAATTTATATAATGTCCCCTGGGTGTGCTTAGATAAGTACGCTAAAATTGCATTTCTGTCTCCCACTTCTGTCTCCAAAAACAAAAAAAAAAGAAAGAAAAAGCTAATTAAGTAAGTCTTGTTAATCGTGTATTTTTCATTTTTTGTAAAGACAAACGATTTTATTTATTAAAAAACCAAAGTATACAAAAATATCTTGAAACTCTTTTGATTTGCGTTTTGGATTAAATAAATCTGTCCACAACAAAATATTAAATTTAAAAAGGCATCAAGGATTCAAAAATTAGCTAGCTAAAGCTGAGAAGATAAACTTTATTTCAGATTCTGCATTTTCTCAACCCAATGCGAAAGTAAATAATCAAATTTAGTTGATTTGTTGCTTTATTTGTATCGGTATGTATATATTCTTAATGTCGCTTTAACTAAATTAAAATGAAAAAGTTACAATATTTGTTTAAGACACTGACTTTTCTTTAAATATGTATATGTATGTATGTTAACATGTCGGCTCTCAAAATTAGGTTTTGCATTTACGAAAATTCATATGGAACTTTACTGGAAGGCAATCATTTTGCATCGATTGCTGCAATTGGCACGTTTATATTTGTTGTTTCAATACTAATATTATGATTCTTAAATAAAATATAAGTATACAAAATATATTCCTATATTCATGTTTTGATTGTAAGTATCAACGATTCTATATGGACAGCAGATTGCATATATATTATGGCCAATGGCAATTTCAGGTATTGTAGCGAACATATTTCAATCGAAGCCAAACAAATAAGCGACTCATCCTCCTCTTCTTCCAACTGATTATCGATATTCAATATTATTACATATAGACATAAGTACTGTTTAACACATTCTTTTTGTTTAATCTTGCTTAATAACTACTAAGTATCAACCGGATTCCTCAATACTCCCGAAAATTATGCCAAATTCAAAATTGAGAATTTTTCTCGTAAAAAATAGTGCACATATGTATGTATGTATATGTGTGTGTTGTGTGTGTGTGGTGTGTGTGTTGTGTGTGTGTGTGTGTGTGTGTGTGTATGTGGGAAGGTACACATGTATTTGTATTTCTAAGCTTTGGTCTAGTGTTATCGTAATATTTGAAATGTTCTCGTAACTCGAAAACATATATACATATTTATTAAATAAAAAGTGTTTTATATCTTAACTCTCGATTATACTCTCATGGCTCTATACAAAACATGTAAGCCCGCCTCCAAATCACTAGATCCTCATTTACCCATTTCATCTTTTTTGTATTTTTGTTTTTGTTTTTTATATATTATTATTATTATTTACATAAGTAAGTGCTTTTAAGTTCAGTATCTATAAGTGTGTGGTGTGCTTGTTCATCTGTTCAGGTAATTGGGAAGTTAATCCTTCGGATTCTATATAAATCGTCAATGTTAACTACTCGTTATTACGCGTACATACAAACAAATAAATATTATAAGCTAGGTTTTGGGCGGTTTTCAACCGATCGTCGCAGTTATTTGAATCTTTAACTTTAACTAAACTAAGCTATATGTAATTCTTACACTCGCCTTACTCTTCTTCCTCCTCCTCCTCGTCCTCGTGTGGATGCTTATTGGCACAAAAGTTGGTTAGCATTTTGCTTTTGATTTGTTTTGTTTTCTTTTTTTTGTTGTGCAATTTGCCTATGCGTGATTTTGATTTTAGATTAACATTAGCATTAACATTAACATTGACCCCGTCGTAACGGGGGCGCATTAGCATTTGCATGTATAATTAGAATACTTGGGTATTTGCAATGGCATTCTTATAAATAAGCTGCTGATTCTTCGTTGCCCAGGTGCCGGGCTTGAGGCAGCACAAGCCAAACAAGTATGCGTATGTAATATGTAATTTGAAATACGTATTTGGATGTCCTGTTCCTGAGCCGCAACGATTCTTAAAGTCGCAGCAGGACTGAGCTGCAGATGGCACCCATCATCATCAGACTCGGCAGTATATTCATTGTACACGCCGCATTCGCCTTTGAGCTGCCCACTCCAAATCCGGCACGTACCAAATCATCTGGCGGCACGGAATCCTCATCCTCATCGGAAACTGCAAATGGTTAAGCGAATGAATATATTCAAGTTGCAATTGTCTCTTAGGTATCCCAATAGCCACCTTCTTCGTCTTTAATGAAAAACTCGTGATCTGGCGAGAAGTTGGACCAGCCCTGAGTGTTCTTCGTCTTGACATGCGCATGCCAGTGTCCGGGCGTCAGTTCCATCTGATGCGTGATCTTCCAGATGCCGCTGTCCCTGTCATGACGATGTGTCCTTATCACCGAGACAGTGCTCCACGTGTACGACTGCAAATTTTGTGAAAATTAGAAAGCCAATTATAATTCTATTAATTCGAAATAAATTAAATCGTTTTTCCTGACAAACGGGCTGAATGTCTAACTGACTAATTGGTGGCTTAATGGGAGGGAATCAAGACTTTCCAGCAGAACCGGTTTAGAAAAGCGAGAAATTTTTAATCACATTGTGTTCTCTAGATTACTGCCGCATTTTAGTAAATATGTTTTATTTATTCCGACATTAATGTAAAATACTGAACATCAAAATTTCAATTGGGAAATTGCCAAACATTTTTAGACGTTTTCCAAAATTAATTTAAAGTACTTTTTCATTTTCATTTACTCAGTAATTACGAAGAACTACTAGAAAATGAATCAAGCTTGTATATCTATTAGAGAAATATTTGAAAAATATACAGAAAAAGATTCGCAATTGTTCCTAGAAAGGTTGGTAAAGTTTAGTTATATATTAAAATAATCTGAATTAAGAATCAATTCCACATAGTATCAACTAAGTCCCAAATTATGCTTTGTGACACTTTGCGGAACTGAAGCAATATATAAATTCAGAGTATTTCTGTTAAGAATTTATATGTAAAATACTTAAGTAACTAAGTCAGTAACTAAGTAAATCCTTGCTTTAGCTTCAGCTTACCCCTGTCAACTTGTAGTCGAGCATGGCTTCCGAGAGCGGCTGCAGACTGCGAACGAGCCAATGCATTGTGACCTTGTTGCCATCGATGGTGATGTTCTCGAACTGGGGCGTCTCTGGGTGATAGCTGAGCTGAATGCGCACATCGCTGGCACCAATGGTGTTCTCAACTTGGCACAGATACTCGCCCAGATCGCTCTCTTCCACATGCTTGATGAGCAACGTGGTGCGATTTTGCTCCTTGTGCAGTGAGTTCCTTATGGAATACTTGTCGGACAGTGTCAGTTTCTTGCCGTCCTTGATAAAGAAGCTAATCGCAATGGGATTGGCACGATAGTTACAGTAAATCTCCGCCGTATCACCTTCCATGGTGTTCACATGGTGTCTATGTGTGGACGCCTTGGGACTGAACTGCACATCGACAGAGACGCTGCCATGAGGTGGAGCAGCACTTCTATCTTCACCCAGACACTGATAAACGCCAGCATTCTCTTCATCCACGTTCTCTAAAACGATGACGCCATTGTCGTCACCCTGGAGCCGCTGACCCTAAACATGTATGAGATGATTGAGATTGAGATTGTGATTGAGATTAGGCATGGATCAGCAAATAGAGTAAGCTGTGATGTGTAAAGGTGACGGATGATGAGCACATACATTGAATGACCATATAATCTTTGCATTGTCGGGCAGATAGGTGCGGCACTCGAGCTTGTGATTGTCGCCCTGCTTGAACGTCTGCGAACGATCCGTAACATCGCGATCGTCGCAGAGGATCGATAGCCGGGCGCCAACACTCAGCGTTGTATACTGCTCCACTTTGTCCGGCAATATCTGACATTTGTAGACATCCGCATCGTCCGATGACACATTCTCCAAAAATAGCGAATTATTCGGCATGATTTTCACCCGAGTGCTAATCACACTCTGGCCACTGGTCAGCATAACGTCGTTCTTGTACCACATCGCCACATTGTTATCTAGAAGAATAGAACAGCATTGTTCAATTAGCTGCAAAAGAGTGTACATTAATCCTACGTACTTCTATAGTTGCGGGCATCACAAGTGAGGGTGACATCATCGCCGGGCTTGGCAGAAACGGTTAGATTTGACTTCTCAAAGTAGGGTGCTGCCACATGTTCCTCAATGGCCATGGGGAAACCTTCCGAACTGGATGGCTCCTCTCTATTATCGTAATCGTAATCATCGTCCTCAGGATCATTGCTATTCTCTTCGTCAATTGGTGTCGCCCGACACTGTTCTGAAGGAAAGAGCAGAAGATTGTGACAAAGTCATTTCTTGTCGTTTAAGTATTTATATGGTTAATGAGTCATTGTTTAGAGTTCGCTCGTAGTCAGCTCTTAAGTGAACGACATGTTTGCCATACTTGTTTACATGGCTGATGCAACTTTAAATTGGAATTGATAAAAATCACACCCCATCAGCTAGGGGAGTGCTCACAACGACAACTTCGACATATGATCGACACTTTTTTTTTTTTTAGAGGAAATTGAGTTATTACACCGGATGTGAATAGAAGGGTGGGCGAATGAATACATTCGAGTGCAAACATTGAGCGAAAGCATATGCCAATATTAGCGTTTATTTGGATAAGCTATTCAGTTTACTATTTAATTAGTTTAAGTGGGATGTAGTATGGCCTTATAAAACCAATTTAAAAGGAAATCTAACAATATTGTCTTAAAATTGCAATCAAAAGTCGCTTTACCCATAGCTCTTAGCTCATAAAAAGAAATATAATTAAAGCTTATATAATAAATATTTAATGCATGATAGCTGCCAATTAAATATTTAATGGTAATCTTAATTTACAGTTTTCCAATTACAGCCTTATATATTCAGCAATTATACACAGCTAAAATTGAACCATAAAAGAAATGAGTTTTTCAGTTAAGGCCGCTGCAATCGTAATTACCAACGATAAAGACAATGGCTTAGACTTTCGGCCATCCATTGTGGGTTAATGTTCAATTTTGGCATTAGACACACGTAAGCAAAGTCAAAGTCATAATATGTAAATTGAATGACGAATTTATAGCTGCGGCTTTGATTATCGATAATAATTTGCATACCATATACAAATGTTGGTTTTGGACGAGCTCTGAGTAATTTGATTCAATGACGTCTAACGGCAATTCCAATCTCACGACTCAGTGCCCACGTCAATGAGTCATGGCGATGCCATCGTCATCACACTTAACCACTCTATGCTGCATTTAGCCACACGAATCGTTGCTGATGTGTTGCAAGGTATGATTACGCAATCCACACCAAAAGATACTTCAAATTCGCTTCAGGTCGTTATCACGAGTAGATAAAAGTGTGCGTTCGCCTTAAAGAGCTTGCAATCAACTGGTAAAGATACTCATAGAGTCAGAGCCAGTTATCTTATCCAATCCCCTGCCTGTCCTATCCACAGATAGGCAGTTACCCCTTTTATGGCAGTTGCCTATGAAAACGAAAACAGCTTCTGTCATCTCACAGTCATCGTCGGCGTCGGCGTCGTCGCCGTTGGTGGCCAGCCAATTGCCAAGCGACGAGAGGCCGGAGAAGAAGACGAAGACCGAGGCCGACACAGACACGGTCACCCAGACCAAGAGCAAGAGCATGCGACCGAGACTAAGACCGAGACCTTCACCGCCACCAAATTGCAATCGTTTTTCGTTGCTCATTTTTGGTCGCCTAAGTCAAGGCCAAGTGTATCGATACACTTGGAGAAAAAGCATAAATCCTCTCATTTTAAAACGGTTTGTATAACTTGTGTATATATATTTATAAAGTCAGGTACATGTTTAATTGAAGCAATGCTTTTGGTTAATTTAAATCAATCATATCAAAAATTAATCAGCTTGAAACTAGAACGCTCAACATTTGCTCAGAGATTTGCTTAGCTCATCTTTTTTTCTTTATCTCACTCCTTATCGGTCCAGATCTCTATCTCTCTTCTTAATGTGTTGCTAACGCTTAACAAATTATGATTGGGTTGGGTTGCTTTCTGGGCTTACCCAATCTTTGCAAAAATGTTGAACTGTTTTTCACAGAATTATTTTATTTGAAATATTCACTTTTAATTTATTATAATTTAATTTGTAACTTCAATTTTAAATTTTAATTAAAATGTTTTCTTTTTCAAGCCCTTTTTTGCAAATTGTTCAACGTTTTTTAGTCCGCATTAAATAAATAAAAATAAATCTTTGAGTATTCTTGGTATACTTGATTTAAGTATGTTTGACCTCATCACACTTCAGATTTAGTGAGCAACACATTAGCACTTCTTGCGCTGTTGTCCAAGAATTTAAATGAGCCACTTTTTTCCTGAGTGTATGGTCGCACAACTTAGCTCCAGTTGGTCCACTTAATTTCCCAGCAGTCTATTTGCACTCGCGCAAGTGGGTCAGCTCAAGGGGAGATGTTGCATGCCTGGGCGGGGCTGCTTGCCACATGCGTCAGCTGCTGTTTCGAGAGTCCTCACTCCGTTGCCGCATTGTCCTTGGATCGATGTCTGGGGCAGCTTCAACTCAACAGTCTGCCATATGGATGCTTCAATATTTTGCCCTCCCCAACTGCCTGCTGCAATTCCAAATGTGGGACAATGGCGTCAGGACGTCGTGGCGCCAACGAGCCAGAATCCTTTACACACTCCAACCCCGCCTCCGCACCCCCAGAACCACCCTGCAAAGTCACTCGAGAGTTCGCACTTTTTAATGGCGCACGCATTGGGAACACAGACTGTCGACTGACGACATTTTGCTTTTGCTGCCGTCAGCAATTGGAATTTCAGTCCTTCTCTTTCTCTCTCTCGCTGTCTCTCTCCCTTTTGGTCTTGAATCCCTAACTGTGCCAAGGGATGTGAATGCAATTCGTTATGCCATAAGAAAAGTATATTTATCAGGAGACCAAATTCAATGCCATTTTATTGCATTACTCATACGCAATGGATTGCTTTCAATTGATGGCCTTATATTTGGACCCAAAAACATGCAATAAAATGTTCTTGTTTATTTATTTTATGGTAAGTTATTCATCTTATCGTGCCCATGCATCTTAAATAACCTTGTACATAGCTGTCAAAGCTGTGAGTAGTAAATATTTAGTCTTAGATTTGGTAAGATTTAGTGAGTTAGGAATAATTTGTGAACATTTTTATTAATAATTGGTTTATTTATGGGCATTAAACTCTCTGCTTGTCAAGTCTAGAATCAAAAATCAAGATTGCTGCGCCAATGAACAGAAACTGCATATATATGTGTCTGTTGGGAATTGACATATCAGTAAGGTCAGTAAGTGGGAAACGGCGCCTCCTCCGGCAGATAACAAGTCTGGCATCGCATCACATCGCATTCGATTCAATTCAAGATTTAGTTCAAGCACGTATATATAATAAATGAATGCGTGTTTTTGTTTTTATTTGATTATCACCATGGTTGATGATGCGCCCACCTCTTGACCATAGCTGCTGCACACAGACACATTGCAACCAATGTGTTATTCCATGTCCTACATATGGTGCTCATACTATATACATATGTACATATTCATATATATATATACATACACGCACAGATACCGCCAAGTTATGGGGTCAGATCGTAAACAAATAAAATGCCATATCTGTCTCGTTGGTATGTCTTGATGTTTGTGTGCTTATAAATAAATATGAACTGATCACTGTTGCTAATTCCGTGTATACATTTTAATTTACCCTCGCCTGTCGATTCCGACAAATGCCCAAATCCGCAATGGCAACAATTGAATTTGCGCTCGGGTAGAAAATGGGGATTGACAGCCTCTGGTGGGACCATAAAAGTGCCAAGTAGTAGTCTATATATATATATATATATGTATATGGACTAATGTTAATAGTTGATCAGCGTGCATAAATTTCGATTGTACATAATTCGATTCAAAGAATTTGCATAGCGACTTAAATGAAAAAGCCGCAACAACAATGAAGGGAGCACATTTGAAATCGAGAAATTTAATTGAAATCAATTGATTTGCCAGAAATACACATATGTATGCAATACGTGCGCACATATGTTTGTATACATATATTTATATATGCATAAGGAAATGTGTTTTGGGCACGGATCAAAAGGGTGTCTGACGTGCATATAGCGAATCGAGTATTTTGATTTCAAATGCGATTTTTCAAACAGAATTTTTTCGACTCGAGCAATCGGCAGGTTAATATGTAATTTGAGAAGCTTCTGTCATACATAAATAATTATTTGGATCCAGTAAAATCAGCATGTAATCGACTATAATTTTAAATTGATCCAAAAAATTCACATTGAATGAAAACAATTTTTTTTTTAAGTATAGTTGCTTGTGGCATAGAAAATGTTGTGCAGAATTTTTTAAAATAATATTATATTTGAAATAGTAGCTTCAAAAAGTTTAAAAATAAGTAGGACAATAGAGTGTTCGACGGGCAGATACCCTCTAAATGTAATGCCAATTCGTGTGCAATGTTAAATTCTTTGCACACATTTCTTCTTAACAAACATAATTCGTGCAGCTGCTTAAAGATCAACATGCGTCAAATTTTGCCTGCTGGCAATTATTGATGCAACAGCTAAATTTCAAAATATTTACATAGACATCAAAAATATGCTTTGAACTTATGGTTGTTGTTGTTGTTGCTATTGTTGCTCCATGCCTATTTTGATGTATTTATGTAGTAAATTTTCCATTTTCTAGCATTATATATGCACATATGTGCAAAGTTGTAGCTGGAATTGTATATGGATGTTTACTATGCGCTTGCTTTAGTCAGATTTCGAAAACATGGCGAATGTTGGCTTATCGCATGGCTAAAATTGGAAAAACGCACATTTAATTAAAAATTTTCAATTCGTTGGTGGCCCTGGAAAGGCAATATGTGTGTGTGTGCCTCGATTGTGACCCCTAACCGCCGGAACTCAAATCGGGCAACTGGATCATAGATTGGGGGCAGGCATGCTGGCTGACTGGAAGGCAGGCACTGGCTGCGTGTCTGGCATTAGCAAATATCTAACATAAAACTGCCATTCTTTGCACAACAAATATTTGCTCTACGAAATGGACGGTTTCAGAATCGGGGAACCAAGCGAAGTCGAGCAGAGCAGCATGGCCCACAGCTTCAATAACATTGGTCACACACTCAGAAAAAATGCTTGAGTTGAAAAAGCTGGAAAATTGTTCAGATTCTTGATAAAGAAAAGAACATTTCTAAAAATTAAAAATACTTCTTTTCTATTAGTATTTATGCCAAAGAAAATATTTGTTTGAGAAGAAGTGTAAAATCTTAATGAAATTCGCAATTAAGAAAATAGTAATGAAATTAAATATATAAATTATTTTGTATATGAAATTCTTATTTACTAATTTTTAATAATAATATTAAGAACCAAAGGCAATATTTTGTGCATAAAAACATCCTCTGGAAATAGGCTATATTTTTTACACAACTTTCACTTTAGGAACTCATTTTTTTTTTTTAAATAAGTTGAGTTTCTAAAATGTAGCTTGATTTTTCTGAGTGCATCTATTACAGCCAAGTGAGGCGTGAGTAGCTGAGCTGTGAGGCATGTGGAATGTTTACCGTAATCAACATTTTGCGCCATAACTCTAAACGCATATGAAAATTTAACTTTCAACAATAGATAAGCGTTCTCTCCCCGATAAGATATGCTGCTGACTTCAATTTACTTTGGCTTTGGCTTTGCCGTAAACAAACGTAACCCACGTGTTGCCTGCCTCGAGTTATAAGTACGCACACACACACACACACAGACACAGACACAACATTTGGTATGATATGTGGGCTGGCGCATTGCTCATGGCTATTAATATGGCAGACGCAACTTTGGTAATTCATAATTTTGACACAAAATTACATACCCACATTTCATTGACAACGCCTCCCATTAAAAAAAAACACGCATACTTTTGTAAACAATTGTCGTGTCGAAGAAATATATTGTTTTACTAGCCCCTTTTTCTTCTTCTTGGTCTTCATATTCTTTTTCTGGCTACTAACCTAATAATCACTTATTATTGGACAATGAACGTTTAGAATTTTAATAGACTTTTCATAATCAAAAGATATGGGGCCATACCGAAAAATGCCGCAAAGTAATTAATTTATTTATTTTTTATTATAAAAATATGTAATGTAAATTTATGGTATTCCTATACATTGAATATGAATTTATGGCATATACATTTAAACTTCTCTAAATTCTCTTTGTTGACAGCAAATTGAGTCTTTGACATTACATTTTTAACTAGAAGATTTAGCAATTATTGCTTAACAAATGAATCTGGTCAAATCTAGTCAAGCTGGTGTTGATCTGATTTGTACATTTATTGTTGGCAATCAAGAAAGTTTTTCAAGCCCTAGCTTCAATTTGGGGCGAAGTTATGTCATAACCGTATACTCGATGGTCTCCGTGATGTCAAGGCTATAACAACAGCCGGTTTCCCGCACGCAAACACAATTAGCCTACAAATCAAATATTTGTGCCTGAGAGTTTCAACTTTGTATATTTGAGTACGAGTTTTAAACAAACAGTTTTGCCCAATCGAAGAATGTTGAGCGGCAAAGTACTGCAATTGACATAAATTGCTTATAACGAATAAATTCAATCAGAATTGCGAATTCAATGGGTGTATTTTGATTGTTTTTGTTCTTAATTTAGGGGCGTATACCAGGGATATGCGATTAATTGAAAGTTCCGAATATCTAGGGAGCTTTCAATGAGCACTTAAGCAAATCAGATGTGTACATAAAAATAACACTATCGCATACCAAGAGCAACAAATTAGTTGACTTACCGTCATAAAATAGTCCAATTAGCAGACAACTAAGTAACATCCACGTCGCAGCTCTCATTGTTACCGGTCTCAGTTGAGTTGTTGTTTTTATTATTATTATTATTTTTTTTTTGGTATTCGTATTTGTTTTTGGCAGCACGCACTTTGAATTTCTGTGTGTGTGTGTGTGTGTGTTGTTTGTTGAATTTGCTGCCGCTATCGGAGGTAGTTCGTTAACTGCAATTAATATGTTTTGTTGGAAGTCGATTTAATTAATTTGCCACTAAATTGCTACAACCAATTGCGGCCCCAATCGGGCGCCGCAAAGCCAATGAAACATTTTTCTGATGTTTTTCTTTGACAAATTGTGTGTTTTATTTTTATTTGTTTTTATATACGCAACGTGAGTTGCATGCAACCGGAAGCTCGAATTTGGCCAAAGCCAAAAATCAAAGAGAAGCGCGCGCATAATTTTCGGATTATGGAATTCGAAAACAGTTGTCAAGCACTTAACCAAAGAGACCCCCTAACCCAAAGACGCCAACTTGATTCGCAGCTGTTCGCTAAAAAAAAAAATACGCAAAAAAAATCACAGCTTCCAAAAGAGCACAAAAACAGTTTGGCGCTGATTGGCAGCTAAATGGTAAACATGGCTTAAGTATTTCGCATTGGTTATGCAAGCGAGCAGAGGCTATACGAAGTGTAACTCAATGAATATTATGATCTCAGTGCGAAAAGTGCACTTTGTTGTTGCGGCTACTCCGCTCGCTGGTCAATAATGAATAATGTTGCCCCAAGTCACTTCGGCCTCTCGCTCTCTCTCTCCTTTTTAGCTCTTTTTGCCTCTGCCTCTTGGCTCTGCTCAATGCCACAGAGTGCTGCAAAGTGGGTCGTGTCGGGTCGATGGGGTTGGGTCAGGCGGGGAGGGGAGGGAGGGGCTCTGCTGGGGCAGGGGGCGGAGTGCTCGGGTGTGCCAAGTCGAAAAGCATGCAAATATGTATGCATATTCTCGTACATAAATAAATAAATGTGCAAATGCGAAAAGTCATAAGCGAAAAACAGCAGCTAAAAATTGTTTTAAAAATATTTCTATATATTAACACAACGAAACCTCGACACCCTTTCGATTGACATTTAAACTAATAACTCATATTTTTGGAGTAGTTGACAAAAATTTGCCAGACAAGTCTATTTTAGCTAAGCATGTGTAAAGTTCAAAGCTAGGTTTTCTTTTACCAATTTTGTAAATTGTATTGGAGATCTAGATAAATGTATGAAATATTAAATATATTTTCTCGCAAGTGATGTGGCACACTTATCCGCTTCTGGCGCAGGGCATTAAAATGCAAACATTTAAATAACATGTATGTACATTAATGTTTACACTTGCTACACACATACTAAGTGATGACATATAAGCAAATATGTATGTAGCACATACATATATATATATTTTTTTTTTTGTGCTACTCGCCAAATAAATTTGCAATGCTTCGCGATCAGTTTCTAGTTGATGCATTCGCTAAAGGCAGCTAACGATTACTAAATATGCACTCGAACATTCACATATTCACATTTTGCGAAATACGAATACGAATGTTTGATGATGAACACGTAAATAATCACTTAGCACCCAAAATACATGCGAGTATCTTTTAACTAATCAGCTGCCTTTTTTGTATTGACTCTAAATTTGTTAGTCAGTTTTAATTTGGACTTGGTGTGAGCTATTTCTAGTTGCTAGAGTCAGCTGCAGTTATAACAAACACCTCATGTGACGGCGAGTGTGTCGTTAAAACTCACAGTTATCACAAATGAGTGTTTTCGAATATATATTTATCAATGAGCAAGGTGCAAATGCGACATGACAAGGGCTTTTTAGCTTCTTTCGAATTCGTTCTAGCGAGGGACGTTCAAAAGACTCTTTTTGATAAGCACATTGTGAAAGTTATTTCCAATAGTAAATCTCGAAAGAGAAGCTCAGCAGCAGTTAAAGAAAACAGTTTATGATTGTAATAACTATAATTTTCAATTTAAAGCTGTCAACTTTAAAAACAGAAGAAAATAATTATTCCATTTGTTGAATATTACTTTTCTCATGTCCACAGAATACTTTTTTCTTGACTTATAATTGTTAACAACTTTTTAAAAAGTTGTAAGAGCTGATTTCTTTTTATAATCACAGTATTTATAATAGTCGAATATCCGTCCTGAAAGAAAAATCTATGATTTGAAATATCTTCCAGGATACCAACTTTAAAATGTGCAAATATAGCAGAAAATACAATAAATCTGCAATATTTTGCTATGCAACTTGAAGAAAATGCAATAATTATCCCACTTTTCGTAAGTGAAATTTCTCGTGTCTATAGAATGCTTATTTCTTTTGACGTTTTATAAAAGTTCACGAATCAATGTTTGTTAAAGTCTGAAAGGGCTTTTCATTTGAGTAATGCCAACAATATAAAAGAGCTTTTCTTTTTTTTCCCATCGCTTAACTTCAAACAGAGATCAAATGATATTTTTTGGAATTACAAAAGGAGTTGCGATTGCAATTCCAGACACGAATATTCTCCGAACCGCTCTCGCTCTTGTGCTGGAAATCGTTCGTTCGTTTGGCTTTTAACATTCTCTGCTTGCTGACTTGCTTGTCTTTTT
Organism: Drosophila grimshawi; assembly: GCF_018153295.1. Classification (NCBI taxonomy): domain Eukaryota; kingdom Metazoa; phylum Arthropoda; class Insecta; order Diptera; family Drosophilidae; genus Drosophila; species Drosophila grimshawi. Next base: position 10,828,402 of record NW_025062889.1, on the reverse strand, counting down.
CTTTTTTTCATTTTTTGTTGTTTTTTTTTTTTTGGGTTTTTTGTTTTTGACTTGATGTTGTTCTTGTTGCCGTTTGTTTATTTACATTGCGCTCCAAGTTTACACACACAAAAGCAAGGGCTGTGTGTGTAGCAGCTGCAGCTGCGCTCAGTTTGCTATTACAACCGATTTTTTCTTCGATTTTTTTCCGTATGGAATGGAAGTCGAATATGCCTGAAAATTGAATTGAAAACTTTTGTACTGTAAATAAGAGCAAATCAATGTTTTGCCTGCGGCGTTTACTTTTCAGCTGTCTGTCTGCAGAGCAGTGCTCCCCGACTCCCTCTGCTTCAGAAACTGCCCAGCCTCTTTGCTGCTCCTTTCGCTGCCATATGCTCAATTTCCTTTCTCTGCCAACTTTTTTTGGTGCATTAAATTTTCGTTTTCGCTTTCGTTGGCTGCCCGGCGAAAAAAAGAGAGAGACGACAACTGCAAATCGAGTATTTTACATATTGCACAAACATATTTATAGAATGCACATTTGCATATTGCACAAGTGTGTTTTCTATTTGATTTATTTTTTTTTTTGCTTCTTTTTATTTTTATTTCTGTTTCTGTTTCTAATTGAGAGTGTGCCAAAATTGTATTGGGGGCCGCAAATTCGTAATTTGTAATTCGCATTGCGAATAAATAGCCAGATTTTTTCTAGTTATTATGAATCACTCAACACATAAAGTGGAGTTTTATGTGCGTGTGTGTGAGTGTGTGTGAGTGTGTTGGGGCAGCTGCACCCGCCGGTGGCAGGTAAAAGAATGGCTTAAAGTGAAGTGGCCTGTGTGCCATTTACACGAGGAGCATAAAACTGGTTTGCTTTTTGTGCGACGACTGCTCGAGATGGCGATGAAGAGGGAGAAGGAGAGAGAGATGGAGAGAGATGAAGAGGCAACAACAACAAATATTTCGGTTGAAGCCGCATTACAAAAGGGCAACCTAAACTGAACTGAACCAAACTGCCAGCGACGACATATTGTACGAGGTGTTTTTGATTTACGAGTCGAGGTAACAATAAATTCGAATTGATGCAACTTGAAGCTGGTGTTGTTGTTGTTGTTGCAACAACACTTGCACTTGCAAGCGCTTTCTTTCGCTGCTGCAACATCGTATCGAATTTGTTGCCCCCTTACGAATTCATTTGTTATAGCTTTTGCTTTGGCCCCAGCCAAAGATAAACTACACTCACACACATATACAATATCTACTGTTTGTCTGCGCGCACAAAACAAATTGAAGTCTTCAAGTACTTAATGGATAGGAGTTGAATATTATTTTTATTTCTAGTGCGCTACGCGCTCTTTGCGTACCCGTCGCGATGCTTTTCAAGCGAGAACTGAATTTAAGTGTAGCGCGTGCTTGGGAAGCCCAAAAGCAAAGTAAAAAAGCACATACAGCAACGATTGGAATTGAAACACATAACATCTCAACGGCGCTCTCTCACAGTTGATATTGCTGCTGCTGCCGTTGCTGGTTGGGGCTGATTACTACTGGCTGGCGCAGGTAAACAATTTGTATCTTTCCGCGTTCCTCTTGTGGCGCCAATTTTATCTGAGCAAGACACGGAACAGAGAGACAGACAGAGAGAGAGAGAGAGAGAGAGAGAGAGGGAGGCAAAGAGAGATAAATCCAGAAGATGCTCACAATGTCATTGTCAATTGCTGTTGGCGGTTTTCGCTCGAATTGATTTGAAGCCCTACACCGAATAAATACCCTTCAATTTACCACCCGAGTTGGGAATTTTTGTATGAACAACTTTTCACTCGGTTTAGAAAAGTCGGCAAGACTCATATTAATCTAGAAAGAAATATAACATCATATTTGTTTTTAAAAAACGATAAGACTTACAGCCAATTGAAAAAGTTTCATGAGTTTTTGTTTATTTTTTTTGGAAATAATACTTTGCCTTATCAAATTTAGTAATAATACAAACGGATGTTCGTAGAAGCTTGATTCATTTATTTATCTCTGATATGAGACAAAGTGAGTAAGCCAAATCATTAATCAAATAAAGAGATTATTCACATATATTTTTAACTTAAGACTACATTTATTGGCAAATAAATGACTGTACTGCAATAATCAATTAAATAAGTAAAAGCGTTAAAATATTTGAATTAATATCTTTATGACGCTCACACAAGCAATAAATAATTAATTTTTAGTTTTAATTTACTGGGATTTATAATAAATTGAATTAAACTTCAAAACGTATATTTGAGGTGACCACATATCGATAAATCGATAACCAATTTTTGCATGCGTCGCAAATTTGCAACACTGGCACTTAACAACACTGCACAGTCGACTGCGCGAACCTTTGTTTACAAACTTAAACAGAAACAAACAAAAAATGGACGTGCCTCTCTCTGAATTCAATTCACTTGACTTGGAGCGAGAACTCTACGCTCGCGCAATGGATACCGAAGGCAGCAAGCAGGAGCGCTATGAGCGTCTGTTGGCCGCACGACCGAAAGAAACGCATCCTTCAAAACGAGGTACGATTGCAAAGTTCGGCGCTCGCTTGCAGCTGGGAGATTTTGCTGAAATTAAGGTCTACAATCAGGCTGAATTTGAGTTGTTATCTGGCAAGTTGAAGTGGAGACTGGAGCATGTGCGTCGCACAGAAGACGGCGAGAGTTTGGAGTATTTTCATCCGGACGTGCTCAGTCGCATTGATCGCGCCAAAACATATATGCTGAATATGGATGAGTTTCTGGTGAGACAAGAGCCATATATTCACAAGGTAAGCCAAAGCATTAATCGTCTGAATAGAAGTTTTATTTATGCACATTTTACTTACAGATTTTTGCTATATTCGTATCACGCACTGGCGGTCAGGAACCACATCTTTGCTATGCCCGGAGCCTGGCCAAATTGCGCAGCTGGGATGAAATTACCGAGGAATTTGAATGGCCAGTAAGTGGGATTCGCATTTACCATGATAATGATAATTATTATTATTATTAATTAATAAATTGGCAGCTGATAGGAAGTGAACACATTGCCAAATCCTTGCCCAACGGCGAAATGGATAATACTGAGCTGGAGACGAATGTAAGCTCAAAATTGTAACTTGGAAATGGAAATATAATTATAGTCTAATAATCTTTCTCAATTCTTAGCTCATCACATCCGAGAACATTGCCAAGGCGATGACGTACATATTGACTGTGATTCGGGAGAAAGGATTGAAGAACTTTGTGGCGATAGCTTGTGATCAGAATAGGCTCAGTTTGGCAGCGGTGACAATGCTGGTGGAGGCCAGTGGACATGTAATGTTGCCTTGTGTCTTCGATACGAGCGATCTACAGAAGTCCCTGAGGGACATGTTCTGCTCGGCCTGTGTGCGTTGCTCGGTGCGTGTCTCCAACGAGTTGTATCTGCAGAGTAGCTACGAGGAGCAGCTGAGCAGGATATGCAATAGCAACAGTACGAAGAATATGAATGCAGTTCTGCTGCTCATGGACTATGTGAATCGTTTACCGCAAATCCTGCTCGCCATGTGGCACTTTGAGGAGCATCGAGATAAGCCAATCTCCTTGCTTGGCCTGAACAATAAATTGGTGAAAATCTATGGTTCGCATTTAAGGAGAGAACTGCCACCGATCACATTTGAGAACTGTGCAGCTGGCTCGGGTCTGTTGCAATTGCTTGTCTTCGACGCCTTGTGGCACATATCTCCAGAGCTTGAACCAGAAGAACTCCATCCAAGATAGCTCCATTAAAAGTAAATATCTTGTAGTTTTGAAATTTTATAATCAGTTGCTAATGTATATATATTTATATTAATATTACTATTGTAAAAATGTCTGTAAGAATAGCTTTTATATATTAATTTATTTGTTGGAACGTTGAAATCAGTACAAATGCATTTATTTATTACTTTATGTTATGTGTAACGCATATTGAGGCAAATTTGAATAAATATCGCTAGATATATAAAGCCACTGTATTCACAGGTTGTTGCCCCATTATGGGTCATGCTCGCTGTGAATATCTGTGATCTCTGCGTGATCTCATTGTCAAAGACCTCCTCCGTTGCATCATATTGCAGTTCCGATTCCGTCGAATAATTCGGCAGCTCAACTGAAAGTAAAGAAATGTATAAATTGCCAAAATATTCAAAAATATTACTCTCTTTATTATTATTACCCTCGCCGCCAGTGGCGAATCTGACAATTTTACTGTTGTCGCTCCAGCCAAAGCTGTTCCGGGCCAGAACTGACACCTCAAAGAGACTCGCAGGCTGAAGGCCGTGCAGCGTATAGGATGTTATATAAATCGGACCTAAAATTGAGATAGAAAATTAATTCAAATGTATAGCATTCAAGTTGGATTCTTATCTATGACTAATGTCTGCCAGATTTATGCAGTTTTTGTTTATAAATACATAAATTCGCTGGCAATGCAGAAGCCAAATTATTGACTCGTCACCAAATTACTAAATTTATAAACATATTTTTGCATGCTTTGTTTACATAATCTTTATTTTTTGCTTAGTGTACCCTTAACTGACTTGTATAATAACTTCTTGAATTATTATGAGAATAATATCTTTGGCATGCTCAAATCAGCAGTTCTTTCCTACTTATAATATCCAACAGTTATTATATATTATGTATATAAATGTTATTTTTACTCACCGATTGTCACTTGGGCTGGAATTGTCAGCTCAGTCCAGTTGGTTCTAATAGTCCTTGTTATATTTGCTTATAGAGGATAACATTTATTAATGATCTTAGCAAGTGAAAGTAAAGGTAACTCTTCCAACCTGATGGTATCTGTCGGAATTTCAGTTTGAACTCCATGATGGGCAGCATGCTCTCCGTTTGCCAAACAAGCACATGCGAAGTGGAGCTCTGGGTGCCCGGATTGATCTTGAAGACACAGGGCATGGGTCGACCTGTAAGCTCCACGGTGGCGCTCTTGAAACCAATCGAGTTGCTCGCCCGGCACTCGTATTGACCCATGTCGGATTCACGGACCTTCTTGACGGTCAGCACGTGCTTGACGAGGCTGACATAGCTATCCAAGGCCTGATTGACAACGCCCAGCTCCGTCTCCTGGCTGCTAATGTGAGCGCCAATGGCCACGGGGACACCATGATGGAACCATTGCAGCGTCGCCAGCGGTGCCGCCTCCACAATGCACTCCAGATGTGTTCGATCTCCGACCCGAGTGTAGACAACACTCTGTGGCAACGTCACCTCTGGAGCAACTAGAAAGATTTGGATAACTTGCTGAATGACACAAATCAATTGCAGCAGAGAGCTTACACAAGACTTGGAGCTGAACGCCCGCCACTGCTGGCTGACCCACTTCATTGGTCGCCAGGCACTCGATCAATCCGGCCATGCTACGAGACTTAATCTCAAAGATGTGGCTCTGGCGATTGCCCGAGTTGCTATATTGATCCACAGTGTTGCCATTGAGGCGCCAGCTGATGGACGGCTGTGGCACACCCTTTGCCATGCAGATAACCTCAAAGATGGCGCCAATGGGCAGCTCGAGGATGCCGCTTGGCTCCGTGACAACACTCGGCTCGTACTGCACCTCAATGGCATGTACCTGGACGGCGTGATTGCTGCTCGACATGATCTCGCAGTAGTAGTCGCCAGTATCCTCGGCTTTGAGATTGGACACCTGCAGGCTGCCATTGCCCCACAGCACAATCCTTTCGTTCGGTGGCAAAATCTCCGGATGGCGGGAGTCTACCAAAGGCTGATCATCGCGATGCCATCGCACATAGCGAAAGGGAGCTGTAGATTCGATATAATGAATATAAGCGATTTGATAAAATGATTAAGTCTGCACAAGCTGCACAAGTCAAAGAAAATAAATAAATAAATAAATAAAAAATCATTGCAAACATTCATAATTAAAATATTTTAATACTTTTAAAGCTCAAATTGGCTAGGAGAAAAAAGGGATGCATCTTTTTCTTGTACCTAATTGGAATTATTTTAAATATATAGAGCTTAAATCTTTTAAAAACTGCCTTAAATTCGATTATTAATTGAAATGTTAATTTTTAAGAGATTTTTCTTTGATTGACCCTCTGAAATCACAAACACTTTTTTAATGACATAAAATCAATACATTTTATATATTAATCTACCCTCTTTTGGGGCTTAATTAACTTGTTCTCAAATATCCAAATTCAATGGGCTCTGTCAATAACCCTTTTTAATTGACATGACCTACGATGGATGTGAAATAAATCACTTAATGAAGCTACTTCAAAAACATGCATGTTGACGTTCAATTAATAAAATCCGTTTTCGCGTCTATTAAAGAAAAGAAAAAAAATGTTAATAAAGAAGAAAATCCATTGTGATAAACGAATTTCCTTGGCTGCCTTTTGTGTAGTCATTCAAGGCGCTTTATAATATCAATCTAGAGTCATCTTTTGCTGGCTACCAAATTAAATGTCATTGTTATATCAAATTGTACACAAAGGAGCCATTTCAAGGCCCATTAATAGATGAACAAATTTAGTCATTCAAATGCACATGTTACGTTATGAATTGCTTTTAAAATTAAACATTGAATCTGTATAGTTAAATTAGCTTACTATCCAAATGGCACGGCAATAGAACTGTATCATTTTCATATGATTTTATTGTGGTCGGAACACTTTTAAATTTCTGATTGTTTTCCAGATCATTGTTGAAATTGAGCTCGGCTTTTGAGGGATGCAGCAGGCCAATCAGTAAAAGCGATATTAACAAATCAATGGAGCACATATTGCGGTCACTTGGATTTTAAATTCAATTAGAGAACAGCGATTTAATGTTACGTATTATTCGAATCTATTTCAAGCTAACTATTCCCCTCCAGGCGGACGCGTGTCGCAATTTTTGTTCCGGCGCGCTTCAAGTCACGAGCCCAACTGAACGCTTGAGCTGACGTTGTGAATCTGTGTGTTGTGCTCTGGCGAGGCTTCCCCTAACGGACACTTGAGGCGCAGCAGAGATGCAGAGGCAATGACTGAGGCAGCGAGAGAGGCGTTGATGAAAAGACAGCTCAAAAAGTCACTTGCTCTTTCTTTGGATGCCGGTTGATTAGCTGACATTCAATGTACAGCAACGCAGTTGGGTATTGTGTTCATTTTTTTGGAGTGCAGACATATGTGCAAGCTTGAGATACATATATATATAAATATATATGTAAATATATATGTAAAGTATATATATATCTATAGTATCTATAGATGCATCGAAGCGTTCCAAACGCCCACCACACCAAGCATGTCCATTTGCCATGGGCCATGCATCGCTAGTTTTTTTTGTCCGCATTCTAAATCCGATTCTGATTCTACTGCTGCTGATGCTGCTGTTGCTGCTACTACTGATCTATTACATTCTCCGCTTCACAGAACGTGCTTCTGTTGCATACTCTGAGATAAAATGTCATTGTGCCACAATGGGAAATATGTTTGGGCATCATCATTGTGATCGGATCAGACACATACAATTCACACATTCACATTTGGTCACAATGTGTGGCTCCAAATTCTCCCCCAGTAGAGATGGCCCTCAGTGTCCAAGTGGGCAGAGTTAGGGCCAGGTCCTCCCCTATGTGGCATCGTTAACCATGTATTCAGAATCTGCATTTTTAATAAAAAACTTTTACCGGAAGTGCATTTATACATAAAGGAATACATAAACTGTTTGTCTCGATACAAAATGTTGCATAATAGTAAGCAAATGTGAGCCGCATTCATAATATTTGCAATTTGCATTTCTAAATGGCTCCAAACATTTTAAAAAACGAGCACGATCTGAAATGTTTTGTTCTCTATAAGAAAGCAAATGGTATTTTGGAAGCTAAATTTTGTATAAGTTTCGAATAAGAATCGTGAATTCAAATTAAAATGCAGTCTTACATTTAACACTGTCAAAACTAAACCGATTTTAAAAGTAAATTTCCAATGTTCTACTTAAGAAACTCAGTGTGGAAAAGGATCAAAGATTTCCAAAGCTATAACTGCTTTAAAATCTAAAGGTCGATTTAATTATAATTTGTTTTCTAGATTAAGACTGCATTAAAAATTAGAATCTATGTTAAGAAAATTGATCTAAATATATATAACATTTGTGTTTTAATATTGCGAGTCATAACTTGAACATAAACTCAACCCATTTTCAAAAGCAATTTCCAAGTGGATTCGATTGTGACCTTTAACGTTTTGATGTAGTTCAATTTGAACTGCCCGCGAAAAGATCTGAAATGCGATCGCTTTCAATTAAAAGACAATTTCATCGAATTAATTAAATTAGATGTTGTGGACTTTTTTTTTGAAGGGGGCTCCAACAGCTGCGCAAACAAACTGCAAACCAATTAAAGACGCGTCCGAAAGACTTAACCCGACACATATACAGACACACATATATATATAGAAGGCATCAATGTTCTCATCATCATCATCACATTGGTACAGTTGGGCAATTAGTTCTCATTTGATAAACCCTGGTAGTTCATTGAGTATAGTAAGTATTTATTTATGTTTAACCTGGGCTACATTAGTTGGTTTTTTTGTTCATTTTAAAATTAATAAAGCGCTGAATGCTTACAACCGAGGCATTAGCAACTTATGGTTTTTAAGTGTGTGTGCTTAATATTATCCTTATATAGTAATGGGCATTAAATCAAAGTTTAAACGATTCACGTTATAAGAATGTATGTTTGCATGTGTGGCAATATAAAACATAAGTTAATTTTTAAAACAATTGATGCATATATATTCATTTATACATGTATATAATAACTAATACAGTTTTTCTTTGTTTAACTTAACGATAGTTGAATTACAAAGGATATGACTGAGGACAATCCTATGACTATTTTGTGGTTACAATAAAATGAGTTTCGTACTTCAAAAAATTAGCTAATTCTTGTTCATAAATTATAATTAATGAAACACAGACAATCGCACACACACACACAAACTCACACACACATACACGCAACACATAAATAATCAGATACAATTTCCATCAGTAACAGATGTTGGCTTGTAAAAAAAGGAGTCTTGAAAAACGCAACTGAACCGTCTCCAAGAAGATTTCTTGGAAAACCCCTGAATGAACAGAAAATAATAATATTGGATCGTCCACATATCCAGTACAAAGCGATGTATTCGTAAGCATCGTACAATGTTGTAAATTACGCCTACAAAGTTTGGAGCAGCGTTAACAAAACTTGTCTCTTACAATAATCGATTACGTTTAATTACTCGTAACTCATACTACTAGCCTATGGGGGATGGGGGATAAAGAACGTCGTCATTAATTGGGTGCAACACTAGATTAGGCCGCGCTTCTTTTTGTAATCTTCCAGGTTGAGTGAACGTTTGGACACCGTTTCGGTTGGCTTGTTCGCCGGTTTGGGCAACGCATTGGCGCTGTTCACTATAAAAGGTAAAATATTGTAATTAATATATAAATCTATGTGTATATTTATTATCAGCTCACCTGGCAGCGGCACATCGAGGTCTATATCAAAGTCGTGCAGCGAGTACAGACTGTAGTCCTTGCCATCGCTTGGCTTTGCATTATTGGAAGTACTCGTCTCATTCGCTTTCTTTTTGCCCGGCGGTGGCGGCGGCATCGGTGCCAACAGCATATCTTCATCATCCTTTTTGACGCCACCCTTGAAGCCCATACGGGGCTGGGTGATGCGACGCGTGAACGGATCCGATATCTTCTGGCCTTTGTTGGCACGCGCCTCCTCCATGATGGCCTTCTCGGCATCCTGCACATTGCGCTTGCGATTGCGATCGTTGATGTACGAAATCAAATTGAGACTGTGCGAACGTCGCTTGTCCAGTTCGGAGGCACGGCTCTCCAGCTGATCGATCTGCTGGCCCAGATCGTTGGCGATGTCGTAATCGCCGCGCAGCATCGCCGCGTCGCGTTCCTTCATCAGGCAGGTCTTTTTCATGGCATAGTTGGTGGGTCGATTGCGAAAGCGATTCTTCTCCTCAACGATCTTGTCGACATCCTCGTCCTTGTACTCATAGTTGAGCGCCTTCTTAATGTCGTTGGCTTTGATCTCGATGAGATCAATTGTGGGCATCGGCACATGCGACTGCTGGCAGATATCGACCCATTTGTTGAACTCCGTTTCGGTGAACTCCTGATTCGAGATAAACTCCAGCCGAAAGACACGCTCCTGTGTGCCATGTTTCAAGCGTAGTCCACGATTCGTACGCGTCGTACCCAAACTATAGATTTTGCCAGTTTCCACAACGCCAACGATTTCGGCAACGCGATAAACGGGCTTCTGCCCGTTGTTGCCAATGCTGATGCGCACAAAGCAATTGACGACGGTGCTCTCAAATATGGGCAGATTAACAAAACGCTCCATTTTGAAGCGAGACAATCGCAACTTGTTGAGATCCTCACGGGTGGTTATAAATACGGGATCCTTGGTCGCCTTGTCATCGTCCTCCGATTCGCTGGAGGCTTTGCTGCTGTTCGAACGGGATCTTTTGTCTGTCGGCTTCTCATCGTCGTCCCAGTCACTGCTGCCGGAATCATCGGAATAGATTTCGGATGCTTTCAGTTTCACAGCCGATTTACAACCGGAGACGCTCTCCAATTCCTCTTTATCATCATCTCGATCGCGTTCCGCTTGTCGCTTCGCTTCCTCCTCCTCTGCAAATGCAAATGAGAGAGATTTGTTAAATATATTCGGAAAGGTTTACTTTGATTTGTTGGCTTCACCTCGCTTGGCTTTTCCTTCTCGCTTGGCTTTTAGCATGGCCATTGCGTTGCTGCGCTTGTCATCCGTTTTGTTTGCCTCGACGTTCTTCTTGCGCTCCTTGGAGCGCTCCTTGTGATCAAAGTAATCGGCCACGTCGCTGGCCCTTTGCTCCTCGGCAATTCGCTCGGCGCTGCTGCTTCTGGGTGCACCACCACCTGAACCGGAACTTGCCATAGATGTGGATGGACCCTCGCGCATCGAGGTCAACGGCGGTGACGGACTCTTGGCCATGGTGCGTGGTTCTACTGCGCCACTCTTGCTGGGATCGGTATCAGCGCCGACGGATGCCTGATGCATGGTTGGTGCTACAAGCTCTTTGGCCCTCTTGAGTCGCTTCTCCTTCTTAGACTTCTTTTTGGCCCGATCGCCCTTTGTCTTCGATTTCTCGTTCTTTTCGCCACGGCGGGCGAGCTTTAACTTCCGCTCGATCTCCCAGCGGGTGCGCATAATATCGCGCTGTTCGATTCGTTTGAATATCTCCGTTTCGCGCTCCTTCTCCGACAATCCGTTGAGTCGCTTGCGATCCGCCTCATCGCCCATCAGATCATCATCGTAACCATCGTCAAATTCCGAATCCGAACTCGACGATGAAGAGTCTGAGGAATCTGTGCCAGAGCCGGAGCCCGAGCCCGACGACGATGTTGATTTCGATTTGGATTTATCGTTATCCGAATCACTGTCGGAGACTTCACCCTCCTCCTGTTCACTGTGATTGTCTGCCTTTTTATGCAGTTCGGGTTCGGGACGCTTTTCGATGGGAGCAGGGGCATTTGTTGGCGCTGCCTCATCCTGACTATCGTCGTCCCAATTCTCCTCCGAGGAACTCGAGTCTCTGCTCGTCTTCTTTTGGCGCTTCTTTTTTGAGGCGGGCGCACCCGATTTATTATTAGCCCAGTCCGAGTCCGAATCGGACTTGGAGTTTGTCGCTTTTGTGACATTGCTTGGCTTCTTGCGTTTTCGGGCCACCGACAGCAAGTCCTACATGCAAAATACAAATACAAATTAATATATAGATTTTTACATTTAATTTTTGCGTCGCATTGATTTTTGTTGCATGGCGGCTGCATTTTTTTCGGGGCGTCCTTCCGTATTTTTAAAATTGGCAATACTCACCGATTCCAGGTTGGTGTCTGTGTCGCTGTCACTGTTGCTTGAATTTGAGTCCATTAGAGATTGCGTTCGACGTTTTCCCATACTAATTAAGTAAATTTGTGCCAAACAACAAAGCTAACCTGCAAACAGGGTGAAAATAAATAACTAACATTAACATACATACTACATAAAAATATATACATATATATATATATACAGCGACAGGCCACTTACATTTTGCTCAACTGTTAACGGTTAACAGCGACGACTCATTATTGCGTGCAACAACAACTGCTCCTGCTTTTCTCGAGAAAACTTTATCAAATTATGCAATTCGAATGAAAATTGCGTAAAATCACAAAATATTTTTCGTTTACACTTTATTTATTAATTTCATAACTTTTCAGGGCTCACTACTCAATATATAACAGCTGCTGACTGGCTGTAGTTCGCGTCTGTAATGCTGAATAACATATCGTTGCCAATTATCGATTACAATAGACAGACCAGGAATTAGGCCAAAAAGAGGCACAACTGATTATAAATATTCGATAAGCTTTAGGCAATTGGTGGCTGACTTAATGCTGATAGCTATAAAATCAAAGCGCCAGTTTGTAATTTGAATTTTCAAAATTTCATACGAAATTATTTTACTTGGATAAATTAGGTTAGGTGAAATAATGCTGAAATACAATGATTAAATTATTTAATATATTCAATTTACATACATCTCAAAATCTACTTCAAACATATTTTTGGTAAACTTCAGTTTTGGACAAAACAATTATAGTTAAACAAAAACTGTAAAAATGTTTTGAGTAATTGTCTATGAAGCGGTGCTATTCAGAAACTAAAATGAATATGTATTAGATTAGCTTTTGATACATTCTTTAAATTGGTGGAACATCTAGCAAATCAAATCTTATTATGAACATGCATTTCTTGAATTTATCTGTTTTTTTTTTAAGAATTGTTGGCAAGATAGCCGAGTAATCTAAGGCGCTGCGCTTAGATTGCAATCTACTAAGTTGTAGGTCTGGAAAGGAATTCCGCACTTTCAGTAGATCTGTGAATGCATTCCCTATTTTGCCAGTGAATTGAATGATATTTTTTCTTGATTTATGCATATTCATATATGCAGACTAATTGAATTGTCTCCTTAATCTTGTTAAAATCGTATAATCCTTATGTAACTTTCTCTCACACACTCTCAAATATATCTCATCATCAATTGAAAATGTGTAAATATGAGAGGACACTCGAGGACATTTGAGGGTTTTACGTTTATCGCCGTGAATGTCTTTAGGATGCTTGTTTGTTAATGGTTGTGGTAAATGACACAATTAATACGCTTGACTGCTCCGTCATCGCAGTGAGGTATTTACTGTACCTGTACACAGCCTTGACACTGAATGTGGTACTTTTCTGCATTTTTATGGCATTCAAAATTGTTAATGTTTTTTTCTCAACGGTCGGTCGCTTGAGCTTAAGCACCCCATTTATTACGGCCCACTGGCGATGTCAGCTGCAGCGGCAACTGTAAAAGTAACCAAAAAGAACGATGCCCCCTAGGAAGGAGGCCCAGACTCACCTGAAGTGGTCTCCATCAGTACGCGGGTACAACGGGCAACAATGCGGCGTCCACTAACGTACACTAATGCAACAAATAAATCATGAAAAGTGTGTGACTGAAAGTTGCCAGCACTGAGAAAAAATGAGCAGCAAAAGCAGATAATTTTTTTTGGCTTAGTTTGTTAACTCTGATGCCCAGACTTGGGAATAGATATATTAGCGATATGATGATGGGAGCTGCGGCGATTGGTCTGATACTAGAAGAGGTTTATTCTCTTTTAGTATATTTGCTTGCAAAGACGAATAAATATAATATTCATACATATATTTTTTAAGTGTCTTCGCTTTAAAAAATAATAAGAGGGAGTCTCTAAGAAGTGAATCTGCAATGTGGAAACAGCATTAAGCATTAGATCTCAAGTCTATTCTATAATTTTTAAAATTAATTTTATTATTACATTTATTTGTTAAATACTTTTCTAACAAATTCCTTGAAAATAGTATAAGTTGTATGATAAATTTGTAAAATATATTAAAATAAAGCAATAAAATAATTTAAGTGATAATTTTAGTAGTAGTGTATTTGATTACCTTTATTGTGAACAGTTCACTTGTTACACACCTGATAAATGCCTTTAAAATTGTGCTGGCCAGTTGTTAAGCCTTTTTTGAGCACATCCTCGCTGCAGTCCATTTATACTGCCTGTAGGACATTTAATAAATTATCGGGCATTGATTTCGAATTCGCCATCGAATAGTGGCCATTTCTGAGACAACTTGAATGCGACTGAATACTGACTGACTGCAATGCTACTAATAAAATAAATAGACTACGAAACACGCACACACACAGGCACGCACACACACACACACACATACACAAGCACACACACACACACACACAGTGACTACAAACGTGAATTCGAGCGTGTGAGAGACTTTCAAATGAAATGCTAAGAATTTCATGCTTATGCGTTACGCTCAATGGATTTTGGATGACAGACTGACAGACGGAGGGAGTCGAGGGGAGGGGTGCGCAGAATGCTTCACGGATATAAACATCAAGATTGCGGGTTGTGGAAAACGCAATGACATTTAATGGGATTGGGTCAACAAACGCATTAGTGTGTTCATGGACTGGGAATGAGGATGGCAACTATACCAGGATAAGGACTTTATGGTGCGCACAAATTGTGGCGCATAATTCTTTAGAATGCGCAAAATTTTTGCTTTATTCATAATAAGTGCGGTGAATAGACAACAAAAAAAAGGAACAAATAAGGAATGCTAAATTGGAGAAACACATAAAGAGATATTAATTGGAAATTCATAAAGTTCTGTCTTCTAATTAAGCTATCTAAAAAATATTTGAGATTTATGCATCTTATTCATACCATACAATAATATATATGTATATATATAACAAAATATAAAACGTATAAAACAAATATGTAAAAGGAAACCACAAAAATGAACTCTTAAAGAAAGAGCTCAATGTTATCAAATATAAGTATATTATTATTCCAAGCTTCACATGTTATCTTATCAATATATATATATTTATATGCATATATATATATAATCGAAAAACTGTTCAGAATTTATATGGCAAGCAACAACCGATTTTAACTTGCCCGGATAGCTCAGTCGGTAGAGCATTGGACTTTTAATCCAAGGGTCCAGGGTTCAAGTCCCTGTTCGGGCGATGACTTTTTTTTCCTCGTATCTACGATTCCAAAAATTCTTCATTTTGATTTATATTGACTGCAGCAATTGAATAGCATTAATTAATATGTACATGCAAAGATAAAGTCATATATGAAAACGCAATTAAATCGAAATCTAGCAAAAGATCGTAAAAATGTTTCCTGCATTTGAAATCAAATTGAATTTAATTCGGTAAATTGAAATGCAAAGAGCAGTCACATGGAATGCAGCAACAAATATACACACACACCTACACCCACACTCACACACCCATACTCATACACACACACGTTCACACACACGCACACACTAACACTGAAAGCAACGCCTTGTGGTTTCAATGTCAACAAATAGTAAACTTAGTCGACCTCGACCTACACTGATAACAGCAAGCATAATAAATAAAAGGTTTGCAATATAATATTACATTATATATTACATTAATTATCAATGATGTTTGGTTTACTACAGCCGTAAATTTGTCAAAACTGAACCGATTTGGGGATTCAGAATAAACTTTACTGTAGGAAAAATTAAAAATGATCGAAAAATATATGCATTTTTGCTCGCATGTTTAAAGTGTTATAGGTCTGATAAGAACTTGTTTGCATTTAAGTTGAAACTAAATTAGAATAGTTTACAACACTTATGTACAAAATTCTACTCCATTATATACTCTGCACAACTTCAGTGTCAGAGTATAAAAAGTTTCTAGACTCAAGTCAAGCTGTAGATGCCAAAGTCGAAAGCGAAAACTTTCACTTTGAAGGACACGAAGAAGATACTTTAGAGATGCGCAATCAGAGCGACTGTTAGATATACATGTATACAGACATATGTATAGTCTGATAGCATACAGACAAACATGTAGGACAGGCTGTCAATCTCAGCGAGCGTTGGTTCGCCGTTCGCCGTTCGCCATTCGCCATTCGCAGCTCGGTGGAGCGCAAAGCGGAAATCAGACGCCATATCAGGCGGATATGCTCGACAAGACCGGACGGAAATGAAACGTAAGTGAACATTGCAAAAACAACAAGCTGCCGAACATTGAATTAAATGTTCGGAGCAGCAGTAGCAGCAACAACAACAAAAACAAATACAACAACATTGAAAGGACAACTGACATTGACAACGATGATGATGCCATTGAAGCTGAGGTAGAATGCGGGCCAAGGATTGAGGATTGGGATATACAATAAATAGGAATAGGTAAATATTGAGTATACGCCATCGTAAACAAAACGAGATTGTGTCAACAGTGGCAATAAAAATGCAGTGCCAATAAAACGCATCAAAGCAATTTTACTGTTTTCGTTGCTCCAACTTGACATACATACATATAGGATGGGATACATACATACATCCGTTCATACATACATACATACTGACTTACATAGATTTTTGTTTAACTCTCACTCGCCCAAGTCACTCAGCAAAACTTGAAATCGATTTCGCATTTGCAGTAAAAATGCAAATGCAAACAGACAGCAATAAGAACACAAAGTTTTGTTAGTTGACTATAACAAAAAACACATTTATGTGGATAATGGATAATAGCTGCAACTAGATACAGCTAAATTGCTACTGCAGATTTTCGAGGATATTCATTTCTAACAAATATGAAGAAAAAAAAAAACAGATGAAAGCTACTCATAGCAATCTTAACAAATTGAAGAAAATTCTGGTTATATATAGCTTAAGTAATATACGAATCTTGGTAGATGAGATGTCTACTTGGATGAGTTATGAAAAGAAGCAATTTCTTGAATAATTTTTAAAGTAGAAAATTTTTGATTTTTAATGAAGATTTTGTCAAAGAATTGATAGTGTTTTTTATATTCCTAATTGGTTGAAACTGCTCATAAATATTTTTTTGTAAGAATACATTTTCAAAACAATATAAGTTGTTGTTTCCAAGTGAATAATAATTGTTCAGTCTTCTGTCTGTGTTGAAACATTCAAAGTAGAAACATCAAATTGCTCAGCACAATTCTTTACAGCTTTTGCTGTCTAGTCTTAAACTTTACTAAATTAGCTTAAGTCGCATAGCTGCATTTAGATATAGATATATATGCAGATCAAGCGCATCCATTGTAAATTGACTTGAATTGAATTCGAGTGGTTCTTTAAATGGTTTAACCAAGCAAAAGGGAATCCTGCTTCTTTGTGTTTGCTTGACTGCGACAGTGTGTGCGTGTGTGTTTAGATATATATATCACATACGCATTTCTGTATGCAAATTGAAGGAAAGTTTTTCTGGCGGCTGCCTCTTCGAGGGCTAACTGCAGCGCTTTACACGATTTCTTTACGCCATGTTGCACATTTTGCGAGTGTTGCAAAAGTTCAAATGACTGTGAAAATGCACTCGGGTGACGGGGAGCCACCCCAAATATGCAATAGAATGGGAATAGCAACACCAACAACAACAAACAACGACATCAACTATTCTATAAAATACCAGCTGGGTTATCGAAATGGCAACGGCAGCAAATGCCGCACGTGTTGCAAGTGCGCACTCGAAAAACTTGTGTATTTTATGCACAACATTTTTTGTTTTTGGGAATATGAGAAAATAATAAAATTCGCACAGAAAACATTCTGGCCACTTTTTAACCTTGATCTCTCTCGCTTAGAATATATAAATACATAAAAATAAATTTGAAGTTGTACATTTATAGATTTTTATGTGTGAATGTATGTATATTATTAAATAAACCTGCTTTGAATATATTCTCCCATGAAATCTGGTTATTGTTATGAAATAAATTAAATAACTACGATAATAATCAAAGTCTCCAGAGATACATCTCTATAGAGATAGATATGAGATGCATTTTTAACTTTTGAGCTCTTTAAATATATTATAATTATGTTGCGGATACCTGAACTACAACAGATAATTATTTTTGATGAAATAAAATAAATAATGGATTTGATAATAGATAACAAATAAATAATAATGATTGAAGTTTTTTAGAAATTGTTCACATAAAATCTGATGGAGAAGCGGGCAACAGGAACTTTGGGAAATCGCAATATTATATACATATATATATTATATTAATAAAGATATGTTTTTCCTTCGGTTACAATAACCGTTTCAAACGCAACTGTTGCCCATCAAAAACATCGAAATGCTGGGGCTCCACTTGGGGAAATTATGTTTAGTTACAGATAAAGATTGCAATCGGTTAAATTGGGATAACTCACACTGCGCAGTCGCCGTGCAAGAGAGAGAGAGTGAGAGAGAGAGAGGTAGAGAGAGAGAAGGAAAGAGAGCATTTGTCCTATGTTGTCCTTATGCTCTCTCTTTTAGAGTTAGCTGCTCTCAGAAAGCTCCTTTTGGCACATCAAAGGCAAAATGTTCATTCAAATCAAAACATTTCGGGCTCTGTGCTTTGTGATGTTTTGGAGTTGCCCCACCATCTCACCTGCCCTCCCCTCGAGCTATTTGTTATTGTTATTTGTTGCCATTGGTACAACATTTCCAACATAGACGAACGAACACGCGCTCAATTTGATTGAATTGTTATTGTTATTTGACTGTAGTTGTTGAATTGGCTGCTTTTTTTTTTCTTTCTTGATTTCTTGTGGCCACTGGTAGTATGTTGGCCATTTAGCCAAATGCACATTTAGGCCAAATAGTAGCAAATTCTTACATGCATGATTGTGTGTGTTAGTGTGTGTGTGTGTGAGTGTGTGCTTGAGCCTGCTTGTGGGACTATGTCAGTTCCATTGACTTGAATAAATAACGAGCACTACGTGAGTTGATTTTCGAGTCTTTGAATTGTTTGTCTTTTGCACGTGGCGGCTGCCAGAAAAAAGATTTGTAAGTGTGGCCGTATTTACATTGTACCCGTGTGTGTGTCTATCCGTCCGTCTGTGCTTGTCTGATTTTCTTCATTTTTTTTTTTGTTTTTTGTGTTTTTGTCTTTGGGTCAGCAAATGACTCGCTTGTGGCTCGTACAGCGTCAGCGATTTGAGGCCGGAGTGGCTGCAAAGCTAGTGGAAATTGTAGCCTGCTTTTCAGGCAACCCTGACCTACTACTTATATGTGTGTGTGTGTGTGTGTGTGTGTGTGTGTTACTCAACTCTCGATGGCATTGTCAAACAGTCAAATACATCAGCGTCAAAGCTCTATATACTAATTGAATGCATTTGCATTTTATGCACAACTGTCATGGCATTCAAACACACACACACACAGTCAAATACTTACTTTGTGTGACAATGTTTGCAACAATTTTTATTGTTGCAACGTAGCAATAACAGGCAACACCCAACACTTGCCACAAACTACAAACCGCTTACGTCATATATTAAGGTTGTTTCATATTAATAGTCGACTTATTAAAGTTACAGGTTCGTTTATCGTTTGAGTTTATGATAGTTAAAGAACATGTGTACAGGGTAACTGCTAGTCGTGCTAACTAACTAACTGCCTGTTTGTTGACAACCAGTGTGAGCTATGCGCGTCCGCGTCTCATTCAGCCCTTTACAGCTTTCACAGCTGCTGCTAAACTTAAAGTGTGGCAATTGCAGGCGAGTGTCAGGCCGAGCTTTGCAATTGACATAATTAGCTGACATGTGTGTGTGTGACTGTGTGTGTATATATATATATATATATATATATATCTGTGTATATGTATGATATAAGAGTGTTGCTCATTGAAGCACTTTCAAGTGCTTTGTTTGGCCCAAGTCTTGCACAAAATAGACAATGAGTTGTGAACAAATGAAGACAGCGCAATTTTGTCGAGCATTAGGAGTCCAAGAAAGAGAGAGAGAAACGCCGAGAGTGCTGGAGAGAGAGAGAGAGAGAGAAAGGGAAACAAGAAGTTGCACTCAGTTTTAACAAATTTTGAGTGTAAGCTTGTCTAGAATGTAGTACTTTAAATGCAGTTCATTGGCAAAGCTTGAGAGTAATTTTAATGTTCGACATTTAAGAATTCCTAAGTTCGGAATTGTGAACTCGAATTCAGATCAAGCTTTCTTTTTCTATATATATCAGTATTTATACTTATAAAGGAAACCTAGCTTAATTATATACCCTGTATTTTCTGTTTCGTTAAAATGCTGTCCATAAAAGAATATTTCGTCCAATTATAATTGTTTATCTCATTATTCGACTGATGAAAGGTAAAAAAAATAAATCAATTTTATGCTTTTTACGAGAATGACAAATTTCTCGCAAACAAAACCCAATCAAATTAAAATGCTCATTAAAATATGATTTAAGTAAAACACAATAAATTGAATAAAAAGTATATTGATTTTGTTTCATGAGTATTCTTCGATCGAACAAATGCGAATTATGCTGCATACTTTAAGCTTTTGGAATTTATTAATTAAGTTACGTGGCAGCCAACCCAATTAGTGTATGTCACTGTATATATGTATATATATATATATGTGTGTGTGTGTTTATTTGTTTGGGCTTGTGGCTGACCGGGAGTCAGGGGTCAGCAGCCATACAAAGCAAAGAGCGGCTTTAGTGGCGGCTCAACTCAACTCTCGATGCAGTCTGAACTCTTGAACCCACCCCACATGCAACATTTGCATGCATATGGATGTGTACTGCACCCACACATGCACACACACATACACACACCCACACACACGCACATACACACACACACAACACCGCAATTTGCATATAGATTAAAGGAGTGTAATGCCGTTGGAAGACAAACAACGCCAGTCGACGTAAGTCGCCCATTGAATCTTGTGCAAAATCCTTTTGCCTTCGCCCAACCTACTTGCTGCAGTTTTGTAGGCGTGGCCAACGGATGTTTTCTTGCAGTTTGCTTCCGTTTTTCTGCTCCCATTTTTTTTTTCTCTTTGCCGTGAATAATTCAAGCGAACGGGCGCGATTCATGTTGTTTGTATTTTAAATATGTTGTTGCATAATCTTGAGTCCCTCGATGCGCATTTGCGTTGTTTTCTTGTTTTGCTTGCTTTTAGTTTAATTGCAGTTTTGCATACGCATTTTGTTGCTACCTCATCCAAAACATAACTAAAAGTTAAGTTCTTTAATTAAGCTGCTATTCGAGTAGAGTTGAATTGATAATAGCCGCCACAGAGAGATATTCACTTCTGAGAGCTGTATTTAATATAGTAAATCACATAATAGTAATAAAAATAATATCAATAATTTAAAATTAATTATGATTTAATGCTTATTTGATAAATAATTTTTAATTAAATATTTTTAACAGCCCACTTTAATTACCAATTTCAATTTGTATTTATTCACAATAATTATTTGAAAATTACTATTTGGCAACTTAAGCTACAATTTTTGATTTCCACTTGCAATATTACGTTGATCATTATTATAAACGCTGGGATACTTTTAGTGCTTCAAATCACATTAGTGCACATCAGTATGCAACACAACAGGGGCAAGCTGTTGTGTGTGTGTGTATTGGTGCGCCCTGGCAACACTTACGAGAGCGACACCCCAAAAAATGTGGTTCATGTCTTTTGCTGACATTGTTGTTGTTGCTGTTGTTGTTGGTGTTGTCGGGGCTGCTGCTGCTGCTTTCGCATTCGTGTCTCGGACATGAATTACGTTTACCGACAATTAATTTCAAGTGAAAATGTGCTAAAACTTTTAATTGGGCTACCAAGTGGCAGGCAATGTCTGCACAGCGAGGAGGACCCAAAGAATTTCAGCAACCATAAAAATGTCGACAACATGCCAGCCAAAAATGTTGCAGCAATTTTCGACGGCGTGCCAGCAGAAGCAGAAGCAGAAGCAGCAGCAGCAGCAGCAGCAGGTGCAACGGGCAGAAGGATAACCAGGCACCAGCCTGCCGTCAACTTTAAGTCAAGAACTGTGTAGCCGATTAGTAAGCAAAATGAAAACTGACTTCCAGCACGAGAACACGTTGCGTTCATTTAATGAAAGCATAACATGCGAGTATCTCTTTTGTTGTTGTTTCTATTGCACAGCATAACCTGTATGCAATGCAAATTGGCATAGCGATTGCAGCCACAAACTAAGCTGACTTCATAAAAAAAAATAAATATTTGCTTATCAAATGATGCAGTGAGTGAAAAATCGCAGCAGCAGCAGCAGTAGCAGTTGGGACCTATCCAAGTCCGCTTCAAGGCACACCCGTCAAAGTCAAACAAAACAAAGGTTATACGAATTATGGAAGCGTGCAAAATGGCAGCAAAAACCGCTAAACAAAACTCTTCACTTCAAATTCACGCCTCGACGCACAGTGCACGCACAATGTATTTTTCACTCCAGCTCCTTTTGTGCCCTTCTTTCTGCGAATGCTTTAGTTACGGTTGCTTCAGCTGCTTCACTTTAATTAAACCCACTTGTTGTTATTGTTGTTGTTGTCGTTGTTGGGACATTTACTTTGGCGACCTGCTGCAGTTTTGAACTTCTGAGTTCTTAGACATTTCTGAGTTCTAGAAATATACGAAACTAAACTCAACTGATGCTAAGTATACTGTGATACAAACTTATCTGTCAATATGATATAATATTCTAAGAATTGATATGCATATCTCAGTTTGGGTACATAAAAGTATAACAAATTAAACTTGAAAATTACGATTCGCTTTGTTGGACTATCTTTGTGACTTATTGATTGATTAAACTTCCATCTTTGAGATCTGAAGATCTACAACACGTAATTAGATTGAAGCCCTGTTTAAATTACGACTGCATGATATACACACTTAATAAAGAGAGTTTAAGCTTCAAATCAGTAAGAGAGTTTACTCAGCAAGAATTTTGGTAGATCCTTAGTAAATTATTAAAACACAACGCTTACTTAAGCAACAGAAATAATATAGGTTGTTGCAGCCATTGGTTAATTAAAATGAAACTATAGAAATGCAGCAACACCCAGTGGGAAATAGCCAACATTGAGTATAGATACAACAACAACAACAATAGCGGTAGCAAATGGGCTCCTTTCCTGGCATGCTGGCATCATAAATTACACAGCTGCCATTAGCTAACACAAAATGAAATTTTTCAATTAAACTAAAGGCCATTGATGATAGTGGCAATGTCATTAGCAGGCCCACCAGACTCTGGCCATAAGCCAGGCCCTAGGCACTAGGAACTGCTTCTCTCCCTCTCTCTCTCTCCATCTCTCTCTCTCTCTCTTTTCCTTTCCCTTGCTATCTGGGTGCACAGTAAAATTGCACAGGTAAATCGGTGGCACATAAATTAAAATCGAAGCCAGGCTATTTTATGTGCATTTAATGCGAGTCGATGAACTTTACGCCCACACAATGTTTAAATAAATGCGCTGTGTTTTATGGCATACTCCAGCGGATTTTGGTTGTTTATGGTATCCGCAGCTAATTGACAATTGAAAATGTTGAACATTTGCTAGTAGCGACAGATCGACAGCCAGTCATAAAGTTAATAAGCAATTTGCATAACAAATTTTCTAAAACGTTGACAACATGTCGCATGCAACGGTACATGGGACGAATGCTTAATGTGCGTTCATCGCACTGCGGCCCATTGCGTATACGCCATGTGGGCTGGCAAGCAGGCAGACAGACGGGCAGACAGGCAGGCAGGCAGGCAGGCCTGCATGCATTTAATTGTTTTGCACAACCAGAGCGTCGCCCAAACAAAAATGTCATTGCTCGTGTGCTGTGTGCTCAGAGCATTAGCTTCATTTTGACGCAACTCCCGCACCACCGCACCGCACCACTCCAACCCTCAGTCACCCAGTCAACCCACGCACAGCTCGCGGTGCTGTTGCATTTTTCAAATGCAATGTTCGTAATTTATTCTCGGCTTGTTAATTAGCCTGGCAGCAGCAGCAACAACAACAACATGCGTTGCCAGCCTTTTAAAATAGTGTGGCTTAAAAGCCGCTTCTGGCTTTTTTGGTTGGAAACTTGTTAGACTACTTTTAGAGCTTATTGACGTCAGTATTACACACGTTATTATGACATTATTTCATTATCGTATTATGTCCAAAAATGTTATCAGACAGTTTTTCAAAATTGAATAAATTAAAAAGAAATACAATAAATTGGAGAGCACAAAGTCAGATTCAGAATTAACCTCTATTTGTCAGACAGTTTTTCAAAATTGAATAAATTAAAAAGAAATTCAATATTAGAGAGCACAAAGTCTGATTCTGAATTAAACTCTTTTTAAATGCACTCCATTATCAGATTCAATAAAGAGTGTTCAAGCTCAAAGGCATGAAGAGAGATTTCTATATAAAATAAAAAAAAATGTGTTCTTAATCAACAAAAATAATTTGAGTTTTTGCAGCCATTTGGTCCCATTCGAAACATTTTTACTTGATTTTTTTCGTATGGCTGTTTTGTATTCAATTATTTTCCTTTCAAACTTAAACAGTTAACAGCAAGTTTTCGGTAAATTACGTAGATGGTAGCTTTAATTAAAGTTAATGGACAATCCTTGCAGCTTAAGTGCATTCGTACAGTGTAATTGCACGAATGAGTATAGAACTTTTCGTATAAAATTTGCAACTTGGCCACAAATCACATCTAACAATCCAACTGGTTGCAGTGTAATAAAATAAAACGGGACCAAAATGGTTATGGTTGCATTTAACGGATTTTCCAGTGCAATTAGCCAGTGTCAATTGTTCATACAATGTGTGCGTGTGTAGGCTCAAATGTGTGAATGGAACATTAGTGACTTGTTTTGTTTTTCATGCTGCCTAGCCAAAACATGCAGGCATGCATACTCGCACACACACACACACACACACACACACACACACGCACACTCAGTAAACACACACGACTTTGTACTCACTCCTAACTGCCATTTGCATCTGTTTCTACTTCCGTTGGCAGGCCACAAAGCATTGGTCCTCCGTCAAACGCCTCCTCTAGTTCCGTGTAGCCCCCCTCGGGCTCAACATGATTTGTAATTTGATGCCATGTGCACACACATACACACACACACACACACACACACGCAAAAAGAGAGAAGGAGAGCGATAGTGAGAAAGAGCAGTTGCTGCTGCCGTTTCTCCGGTTGCAAGGAAATGTTCCTCACAGTATGCATTACATTTGCGGCCAGGGCCATTATAATTGCACACACACACACACACACACACGCACAACCGCATACACACACATGCTGCAAAGATGGATGCCAGTGAAATTGCATTGGACATTATGCCTTATTATAATTAAATGATAATCAATTTGGTAAATATTTGAATTTCTGAGATATTTACCAAGCAATGCAAGTTAATCAGGCGTGTCTTTGGATCAGCAGCAGTGGCTATAAGAAAATGCTAATGTGCATAAGGCAAAAATATGTGTAGAGGCAAGTAATTGCTCTGGGAAAATCAATATGAGTCGCTGGCAAGTTGCATGTTGCATGAAAATCCCCAATAAATAAAAATTTCCTAGCAATTTACTTGAGAAATGAGTCGATTTTTTTTTGGTGTTGCTTTTTTTTTTAAGTAAAGACGTCGCCAGCAACAGCGAACAGCCACCAACAAAATCAATTCCCCAGCTATTTCACAGCATGTAATTTCTCAATTTTTGGTAGCAACGTTCGCTGTCCAAGCCAGACTCTTTGCCTCCTTGCCCCCTTACCACATTGCCTCATTGTTTCTCGCTGCTTTCTTTAGCTACGTACTTAATTTCGGGCTACGACAACGTTGCGTGGTTGAAGGGAGTGGAGACACAAAATATGCTGCGACTCAGCTATTTCTATTTATAAAAGAAGGCCATAAGGATTCTTTACTTTTTTATTTTGCCCTCCTTTTTTGTTATATTTAGCTGCGTTAATAGTTGCAATATATCTTCCGTTTTTTTTTGTTGTATAGTAAAGAAGGGAATGGTTTGAGCTGCATTAGTTAGTTAAGTAGCTAAGCAAAGCTTGA
This sequence comes from Drosophila grimshawi, assembly GCF_018153295.1. NCBI lineage: Eukaryota > Metazoa > Arthropoda > Insecta > Diptera > Drosophilidae > Drosophila > Drosophila grimshawi. The sequence goes on along the minus strand of NW_025062889.1, from coordinate 10,802,354 downwards.
TTAAATATAAGGTACATCGATGAATTCAGAATTTCTTAAAAATGTTTGCTTTTTTACTTCTTCATTCTTTATTCATTTGTAATATTTATTGTTTTAATAAAAAAATTTAAAAATTGAGTTTCGTCTGAGAGCAAGGTTAAATAAAACTTGCTCTCTAGTGGAAGTTAATTTTAAATGGTTAATTAATTAAACCACCGACTCCAGATCAAAGCCAAGTAACTTGGCCTTTTCATTGATCCAAGGGCGTAGGTAGGGCACATTTGCATAGACCGCTGGCACATCCTCCTTGGCGCAATCGACTCCCCACGAAACGATGCCAACTATCTGATAGCGATCCGCCTGTCCGGGCAGCGAGCAGAACAATGGTGATCCGCCATCGCCTTTGCATGTATCCTGGCCCTTCACGCCGCCAGCACAGATGAAACTTGGACGTAGCCGGAAACGCTCTCGCAGTCGTGTGACTCTCAGCAGTGCCTGGCACTCATCTTTGTTGACCAAGGGCAGCTCGATGCGTTTGAGTAAATGTTCGTTCCTAATGCTTTTCAGATTACGGGCACCCCAACCGGTGGCATAGCACACAGCCTGGCGGAGATCTTTGTGCAGCTGAGGCGTCTCTGGCGGTGGCAGGCACAGCGGTTGAATATGCGGCTGGATGTCGATCGGTGTCTCCAAAACCAGCAAGGCAATATCATTAAAATACGAACCAGGATCGAATTCCTCATGTCTGATTATCTGCTTGATGCGGCGGGCCTGACGCTCGTATGGCTCATCGAATCCATTTAGATCCCATTCGCCAACAAAGACAATCAGAGTGTCCACCGTTTGGTTGCGTATATTGTGAGCGCTCGTCAGCACCAGCTGTTGATGGATTAGTGTGCCACCACAGAGATACTGATTGCGTCCAGTCATGATTGCCACCATCCACGGAAATTCGCCAAAGAGCGATACATCCATCGGGTACTCGTAGCCATCCTCATCGGGAATCAGGCCCTTCACATTGCTGTGCCCGCAGCCCTGATACTTGAATTTATCCAACCTGGCAATGTACGGACTCGCATTGGCCTCCACCTGAAGTAAAATGGGTATAGAATTTAATTTCGATAAAAAATAAATCCTTAAATACAACAAGTCTTGAGAGCTACCAACACATTTTGCATTTAAGAAACAAATTTATATTTTCTTTCATTAATTTCTAAAATTTAAAAAAATGCTTGGAAAATATCCTAAAATCCTATGTAAATAAGATATTTATTTATTTCAACATTTATGAAATTGATTTAATAAATTTCGTAATAAGCACGAAGTATATATTTTTTCCCAGAATATACTTGGATGACTCACCCGCTGATCTACGGCACAGCAGCGATGCAAGGAACGTGTGCAGGGCAACTCCCCAATACGTGGATTGACTAGAAAGCGACCATCTTCGACGATGATATTGTCTTGACAGAGACTCCTGGGCACACATTCCATTTTCACGCCGCAGGTCTCATACCCGCTGGGTTCAGAGTCAGTGCCTGTGATTGCTTTGTTTTTGATGTCGGTGTTTGTGTGTCTAGGAGATCCTGTCATATTCTGTGTGGCGTCCCAGCTTTGCAGTTGTTCGCGATCGCAGCACACCATACCCACACCACAGATGCGAGCGAGGCGTACCCCAATTTCACCGCGTCCCGAATCATCCGTCTCATTGCAACGCTGCTCGGTGACGCACAATTCCTTTGTGCCACAAATTGACACCGATGCAGCGGTTTGCTGGCCATTTAACAGCTGACTTTGAGTCACAATAACAAAGGCCAGAAGCCAATAATTAACGGCGTCCATCAGCTGGAATATATAGTATAAGACAATACAAGTTGCAGTTTTCTTAGTTGAGAGAGAGAGAGAGAGAGAGAGAAAGAGAGAGAGAGAGAGAGAGAGAGAGAGAGAGAGAGAGAGAAATATAGAGAGAGAGTCGTTCTGATAAGATTCATCACAGTGAGAACAAAGAAAAACCCGCTTGCAGTGCGTAGGTTATCAATGAATCTCTCAAATTTACATTTAATAGATGCAGTCGATTGCCAAAGGTCCGTATAAATTAATAGACTTTATATTATATTCTATTTTTGTACACATTCATTGAATAAATTATATTATTTTTATTTATTTTTAGATACTTCGCAATTAATACTCGTTGGTATCTAGTAATTAACTGATGTGATTTTATCTGGCGAGCTCATTTTATGATCACATCCGCAATTCAGTTAAGTCAGACAGACGGTTGCCCATAATATTGTTAATTATTTGATTTCTCGTTGTTTTTATTTTTGTTTACTGCCTACGCATGTTTATTTATTTACTTTATTATCTCGTTAAAGTACAACATACACGTATAAATATTTTTGTCAGACACAATTATAATGCGAAGCGCGTAGAATTGCAACTGAGCTGTTTCAGGCAGATTTCGGCTATATTATAGAACCGGCTTGGGAACAAATGGAGAGCGATGCTGAATTGAGGCGCAAATAAGCATCTGAGAGAGACAGATACATTTAGTGGGATCAACTAAAGAGCTGTGCAAACTTCAAGCTAAGCTTATTTCCAATTCTCTTCGTTAAGTTTATGAATTTACGAAGAATGTTCACACAGCGAGTTCAGAGCGCTGAATCTGTTGATAAGCTAATAAAATATGTGAATTGGAACTTGGAAAACTCAGTTGAATGCGCAAACTCTTACGGAACGTAACTCGGACAAATCGTGTATTGCAATTGATTTTGTTGTGGCTCTTATTAGCTGTATTTTAAACATGTAAATATTTATGTGCGACATTGATTACTCATTTAATAATTACCAGACAGCTGAGTATATATTATTAATATTCACTCTCAATTTATTTCATATTATATATTTATGATTTCTTACTTTTTAAAGTTATTACTTTAAAAACTGCAGTTCGAAATTTCAATACAATACGAAATCAACAAAAGTGTACAAAGTTCACATGGAAGTTCATTAAAACTGGTGGAAACATTGCAGTGGGGCATATCCTACTGAAAAATACTCTAGATAACAGTGTTTCTATTCGCAACGAACCTTCTTATGGGGTTGAGGTTTGACAATTGAAAAATGATTAATTTACTCATTAAATCTTAACAAGGTTTCTACTAATTTACCTTCAAGTTTAATTCCAAAATTGTGAATTTAATGGCCAAGAAGATTTTGGGAGTGATCTTCTGTATGGAAATCAATAAGGCTATCATTAAGGAACATCGTCTGTCATCCAAATCGGGATCGAAGTATAAAAAGAAACCTACTTTGAGATACATTTTTTAGCCTGCACCCAATAAAAGTGGGTAAAAGAGAGTCGATATAGACATGTACGCGAGAGACTTAAAATTTTGATTATAAGTTCTCGTATTCCATATGCATTTTATCGCTTAGGGTTGAGCTTACTCGAATACAACATTCTTACTTAGTTTTTAATTGTATTGAAATAAATTATATAAATTGTATTATTAAGAATTGTATAAATAGCTGCGCAGATAACCGACTCACATTCGACCTATGCACTCCTACTTAATTATTCTTAGAAGCTGAATATTTTGTGTATTCCAGCGAATATTTTATATATTCCAGCGAATATTTTGTATAATGCGCAAGATGGATCATTTAATAAAGATGCTTTCGCTGCTGATACTCGCCTATGCAACTTCAGTGCTGTGTTTATGTAACGAAAATCAGGTTTGTGTCACGGAACAACGCTGCAGTGAGTCAGATGATTCCGGTGCTGGAATACTCGCACCACGGAGTCTAACACGCGCGTGCGGCACATCCCTCGTCTGCTGCGACAACGAGCAGCTGGAGAGCTACGCCCGAAGCCAGGCGAGTGGCAAAAAGTTTACATCAACAAGACAATCAACCAATGTGGTGAGTCAGAGCTCGGAGAAGCCGTTCGATTTGAGCTCCTTACTGGATTACAAAAGCTGTGACCAGGATAGTCTGTGCGTACCCCGACATCTGTGTAAAACTGGCGAAGTTAATACAGATGGTCGGTTTATAATTCAGCCCAAAATAAATAATGCCAGCAACTCTGGCTGTGGAGTTTTCGAGATTTGCTGCCCCTCGAATGAGAGGGTAAGCAGAATAAAAATAATAATAAATAATCAAAATAATCATTGCATTATAATTATATATATTATAACAAAATACAAATAATATTACAATTAATAATAGAAGAAACAGCACTATATACACTATGCTTTAGCTAACAGTATATTTATAATATACATTTGTTAATTAGCTAATGATTTCTTGCCCACACATTACATTAATTAATTACATTCTGGCACATATCTTATTTGCTGTTTCTTCTGCCCTTCTATGAAAGATTTATTATTAATAAATTATTTATATGAATTGATTTTCCATCTGCTTTCTGCTGTTGCAGCTGGTGGAGAGCGAGAGTTCCGTGCGACTCAATGTGAAGGACTTCAAGTACAAGGGATGTGGCAACAGCAATCCCGGCGGACTCTACTACGCTTTGGTGGGCTATAACGATTATGAGTCCCTCTTTGCCGAGTTCCCCTGGATGGTTGCCCTGATGGACATGCAGACGAATTATGTTTGCGGCGGTACATTGATACATCCCCGTCTGGTGCTGACCAGTGCCCACAATGTGGCAAACCACAGCTCGGACACACTGCTAGCCCGTGCCGGTGAATATGATTTGAGGAGCGACGGCGAGCCGCTTCCCTTTCAGACGCGCCGCTTGCGCGGTTTGTTTCGCCACGAGCGCTTTAACAATTTGAATTTTCATAATGACATCGCACTGCTGGTGCTGGAGCAACCGTTTGACCTGGCACCACATATCCAACCGCTTTGTCTGCCGCCAACGGACAGCTCACAGCTGCAGGCACAGTTGCGCAGAGCTCAGTGCTTTGCCATCGGATGGGGTAAACGCAATATCAGCGAAAATTTCACGGTACAGATACTTAAACGCATTGATCTGCCTATCCTGGAGCATGGGCAATGCCAGCAGCTGCTCCGCGAAACCATTCTTGGAAGACGTTACAAGTTGGACGACAGCTTCATTTGTGCCGGTGGCATGGAGGGCAAGGACACGTGTAAGGGCGATGGCGGATCACCTTTATTCTGCACCATGGAGGGGCAACGGGATCGCTATCAGCTGGCAGGCATTGTCTCCTGGGGCATTGAGTGTACAAGGAAGGACATTCCGGCCGCATACACGAATGTGCCATACTTAAGAAACTGGATTGAGGAGAAGGCCTGGAAAGAGGCCACCATTGTGTTCAACTAAGACGGGCAGTAGCAGTGAAATAACTTTTATTATTTGATGGGACAAAAACTTGTGTTAGTATTTTCAAGAATTCATTCATTCACATAAACTTAATAAAAAAATATTCAAGAAGTAAAGTAAAATACATTTTAAAAAAGAAAACGATAAAAATAAAGACAAAGATAAACAAATACTAAGTAAGGATTAATCAATATGACAAACAATGACTTAAGAGCAATTGAGACGAAAAATTGGTATGAAATTTTCAAGATTTATACAGTCATTTTACACTATATAACTTGAGATTAAATTAAAATGGTTCAAAAGTTGTGGATGCTTAAAAACTTGTCAAATGCAAAAAGCATAAAAATAATTGCACTCTGCCAGCGATTTGATCCAAATACAAATTTTGTTTAGACAATAATTTTGTGCTCGTGTAAATTGTCAATATTTCTTTCAATAAGAGAATATTTATGAGTTTTGCTAGTCGCCCAGTCTGATTTATATCGCTTCGGTTTGGGATTTTGATTTGTAGTGCCATAAAATGTGCCGGTCAATATTTGTGCACAAAATTTCAAGCGTATTCTGTCTGTCTCTGTCTCGCTCTCCCCCCTCTCTCTTTCTCTCTCTCTCTCTCTCTCACTCTCTCTCCCTCTCTCTCTGGCTATGGATATTGAATTGCAAATAGTGGCAGCGCTCTTGCAGACACTGTTGCAACCAGCAGTGCGTATGAGCAATCAGTCAACCAGCCACTGACTCAGTTAGTTCCTACATACGATATCTGCATTTATGCTCCACCTACTCTCAATTTCTGCAGTTTAAAATTTGCAACACTTTTTCTTTGGTAGTTTTCATAACGAAAGTTTCAAAGTATCAAAAAATACAAGTGCCTTAAAATAAAACCGATGAATAAATTCTATTAAGTTTAACACCAAAAATTAGAAGATTTTTTAAAATTTTATTTAAGTGTTGGCATTCCATCTTAAAAAAAATAAATTCTGTTAGAATTTTAAAAAAATTATATGGAATAGGGTCGCTTAGAAGGTTATGTTAGTTTATGGCGGGCATCCGATGGAAGCTTGTCCGTCTGTGTAACATAAACCAGGCACTCTTGTAAAATATATACTGTCATCATTGGAAAAAGCAAAAATCTAAAGTTTCACTAAAAAAGTCAAAGCTTCATTTAGTTTTTGCTGTAGTGAAGCTAGACAAATCAAGGTGAGTCATGCAAATGAGTCAAATCAAAAAACTGTTAATTGCTGCATGTGTTTTTTACCGATTCGCAGTTGAAAAGTTAGTTGTGAGGTAAATAATACAATATAATTCGTGAAATACTAACCAGATCTGAAGCAGTCACAAATCGCTTAAGCTGAGTAGTAGCTTAAGCAGTGCAACTGCAATAAATTTTATTCAGATTGCCTTAACTGCAACTGCAACTGGAACTACAACAAGGAAGGCAAGGAGAAGGAAGTCAGAACTTTCACCTGTGTCGCCATAAATTTTCATTGCATCCATGCGTCGAGGCGCAGTCAATTGTGCTTAAATGTTCGACATTCACGATAACTCATCGATGTCGCTGGATTTCGTGAGGGGAACAAGCAGGTATGAAAATCAACCCCTTTAGCAGTATTTTGGCAAAGTTTTTCCTTTTGTTTTCAGTGATAATGAAACTGGTAAAATTGGCAAAAAGTTGAAATTGAAACGATGATGGATGTGAATTATGACAAAAAGCGAAAATGAACTTATCTACATAAGTATTATAAGTAAAGGAAGAAGAAAGGATGAATTGTAATGCATCATTTTAAGTACGTATTAAAGATTTGTGAACATTAAATGCTAATTACAGTTTCGATTGGGAAAATTTCTATGAAATTAACTCCAACTAATAGCTAACAACTACAGAAAGACCAAGGCATTCCAATTTTCGTTCACCTTGAAAACAAATGCTGAATACATCTCTTTATTCAGTATTAAATGGAATTAACATCGGGCTGTTATTAATGTTGGCTCATGATGGAGCTGGTAATTGCCGCCGGCCGAGAATCGAGCGAACATCTTTCGTGAAGCGAAGGGCGTCCAGAAAGGGTAGCAAATTGAGCAGTTCCTGATCATTGAGATCATAGATATAGCTCTTGATGGGTATGGCATTCTCTGGGAAGTCGCGATACGCACTCGGTGAGTTGTCAATGATGAAAACGCTTGCCAAATCCTTATTGACCCCAAACAGATTCTTGCTGACAAATGACGAGGTGGAGACACAATGTTGTCGATAGAAACGACGCTGAAATATCCCGCGGCCATCATCCAATTTGTCTACCACAATTGAGGCATAGGCCTCCATGCTGGCCGTAAAGATGACCACTTCGTACCATCTGCCCACAAAGCTGAGAAACTCATCGACATATGGCCGTTTGAATATCTGAAATTCAATTGGTTGAATATCGGCTACAATCGGTATGTTTATTACGTAATCCGGAATAGCGGTTTCGGGCATCAAATTACAGCCAATCAAATTATTTGTCTCTGGATCGAAATAGCATGAATGCACAAGCGTTTCATCTAGATCGAGTACAAGTGTCTTGCGTCCTGCCACTTGCAACTGCGCCTTGGATGCCGGTGAAAGGGCCGCCTCGTCATATATAATAAGTTGATTCGGGTAAAATAAGTGTCGGATCTTAAACGCCAGATAGGCGATAAACCTTGTCACGTACTGGCCCAGTTCGTCCGTCCAATCGTAAATGCGGGAAAAACAGGTTAACCAACCTATTTTTGGGACAAGAAGTGAATCTGTGCTTGTTTCAATCCCTAGTGTTTCCTCGATTGGAGCGACCTTGGAGACGTTCGGCTGATCAACTGATGATGACTTAGGCTGCTCAAAGAGCTGTACAACCATTTCGAAAAACAATTCCTTTTTTTAATTTTGTCAAAATGTATAAAGATTTAATTTAAGATATTATTTATATGGCTTGACAGTATTTTCAATGTATATGTAAAAGATAAATTGTTTGAAAGTTTGTAGCAGCTTAAATACTTAAGTTGAATACTTAATTTCAATGAGGAAAGGAAAGTTTTCCATTTTGATTTTAATAGAAATAAATTACTGTAATTGGATATTTGTAAAGCACTTAATGTTTACTAGTCTTCGGATTTCTTACGGTTAAAAACTCATTAATACTAAGCTGACGATTGTTTGAAAGTAAGTTTTGTAATATAAAAGTTTGAATTCTATTCTATTCATCGAACGTTTCTTTAAGTATGTAAATGCATTTGACTTCATTTCCGCAGAACATGCCTGAGTTGGTTAAGCCCACAAGCCCACAAGTCCACAATGTCAATGCAATCTTTCGCACCTCTTCTTTGACGATGACTGCCAAACGGTGGCAAAATGGAAGTCAAGTTAAGTCAAGTGTAGTCGGAGCTAATTGCAGCCAAGCCACAGACGATACTCGTGCTCCCAATGCACCAAACAGCAGATTCATTAGCACACAAACACCAGAACAACGAGGAGGACACGACACTGTACGAGAGGAGCGACGCGGAGATGGGAGAGGGAGACTGCTCAGCCGAGCAAACTGAAATGCAAATCAGGGAAAAGAGAGACGAGGCTATCGGTGAGTGCAGTAAAGTGGGCAATAACAACAGCAACAAATGCACTTTTACCACACTCCACCATTGTCCATTTGCTCTTCCCACCCTCCACCCCCTCACACACATTAATTAAGGCTTGCATAATTTATATGTAGCTGTTTTCTGTAAATGTCGCTGCTGCATCTAGCTTCCTTCCTTCCTTCCGGTTCATCCGACTAACGTTGCGTATACGCAAAGTACTTTCTCTGCTAATTGAGTTATAATGCTAAGCGACCATTTATTGGCTAGCCAGTGCTGTGTAAAGCTTAACAAGACTCTCGTTTTAAGTAGTTTATTTTATATATTTTAGTGAATGGTTTCCATTCCTTATTTTTCGCTTCCCTGCAGGAAATATTTATGAAAAAATGGAAAATAAGTAACAAGAAACTTGGAAAACTGTTGCAACTCCAGTTCGAGCAGCAAAAAACTATAGTTTTTCTTTTCAAACTACCTTTTTGTTGGTTATCAAGAAAAGTTTTATAAATGCTGCCAAGATTTTCATACATAAGAAAAAAAAACACAAATTCTTTAAATATTGATGTGCCAATTTGTTTACAGGTACAAATTATTTCTTTAATTGCCTTAAATTTGTACAATGCAAAGAATTAACTAATAAGGGTTAGTTAGTGGCCAATATAAATTGGATTGCAATACAATTACATATTTCGTTTAGTCGGTGTGTATTTTGTTTTGCTTAGCTTTAGTATAAATCAAATATAAAACAAAAACATTTCAAATTGTGAATCCTGTTTGGCCATTAAATATTTGATGACTTTCACACCAAGCGAATCGGAGGCAAATATAAGTTGGCATTTCAGCGCCAATTTGCAGTCAGCACAATATGCAAAATAGGAGAGAAAAGCAGACAAAAATATAAAACAATTTGGTAACAAGCAAAATGCATCAGTATCATGGAGTATGGATAGTTATACACTGAATTTTGCCGTCCCTCTTATACCCTATATAGAAGGTAGAAGGTAAGAAATGAAAATTAATAAAATAATATTAGAAATTAATTCCAATAAAAATTATAAAACTAAATAGAGATAATTTTTATTGTCTATTCCCATTATTTGAATCATATTAGTGTACTAGAGAGAATCTGTAAGTCGAGCACTTTTCTCTTAAGCTGTATCGCTTGTTATGCTCGGCAAATGTGCTGGTGAGTTAAGGCAGAAGTTGCAACTAGAGTTGAAGTTGGAGCACAAAACCGAAAACTGTTGCAAAAACATGTCACATTAAGTGCCACAGACAGCAGTAGCATCAACATCAGCAGCAGCATCAGCAGCAGCATCAGCAGCAGCAGGAAGTCTATGGGACTTGAGTGCTTTTATTGCTGCCGGAATTCTGCGGGCATTCGCTTTGAAGTTGAAGCTTGCATTTGGCTTCAACTACTTCCTTCTTCCGTGCATTTTTTTCTTCTATTTTTATTTAATTTTTTATTTCTTTTTTTTTTCGTTATTCTTTGGCATGCGGGAGTGTGCTGCACTTGTTTATGTTTTATATGCAATTGCACTTAAATGTAATGCTAATGTTTTGAATAGCTTTATATTTCTGGGCAGCCACTGAAAACTTTACATTCGGCACATAAGATAATGTCTACGTTTGATTTGCATGTCTTAGCTTTAGCTTAATCAACCCAATTAGTTGTCAGTCGTTGTTGCTCGCCGACAATCAATTAGATGCTTTAAATGTTGACCTCAACGCTGAAGCAAATTCCATACCACTTTAACCCTAATTAACGGCAAGCTGCCGTTGCCGTTGCCGTTGCCTTTGCTACGAGCTTTCTTCATTATGTTGAACGCTTTTTATAATTAAATAGAGCCGAGATAACGTGGCAGACGTTGCATAAAACGCTTCACTGCCTTTCAAAGGAGCCCAACGACGAGAACGGTAAGTCTTGGACGTCTAAGACCTTCACGCTTTTCCTCATGTCAGCGTCAAAGGTGTAACCATTTTTCACTTTTGGTTGGAATTTTAATTATGATACTTTATTAACGTAATTACTCTTCGCGGCACTCTTACAATGTAAATAACAGTTTGACTGTGTTTGTAAAACTCTACTATTGCTCTTAATTATGGTTGTCGATATTGGATATGCATTACTAAGACGTTGAGGTAACTTTACTTCGGCTCAACAGCGATATCAGCAGAGAATTCATGGACCAAGTTCCACTCGACGAGCACAGCATATAAAATAAATAGGAAATACATAATAAATGCATAAGCACCCGAAGAACGTCGGGCACAGAAATTATACATCAAGTTCCAGGCCAGAGTTGTGGAAACGACCAGCATAAAGAATATGAACGCGTTTTGTCCTTGATCCTCTGTCAGCCAATACAAAGAGCCTTTGGCCGAACAGTGCTGATTGATAATGCAGGATATACCCATGCCAAATGTAATGCCTGAATTGCAATACAGCTTGTTATTGAATGCACTTTAAATAATTAAATAATTAATTACTAAATATTGGTCCTGCGAGAACGGCAGCAAATGCCATTCTCTCATAGCCCTGCAGAGCCAGCTCCAGATTCATTATCAAATCAGCAAGTCCCCCGGCAAATGATCTCACAACTGCTGCCACAAAGCTTTCACTTACGTTAAAATAGAATCCAGATATAACACAGAGCACCTCTAGCTCGTTGGCAGCGATTGTAATAAACATTATTGAGGTAGTAGCAGTGAGTACAATAAATAACTATTGTACACAGGATTAGTATTTCGATCAAATTGAGATATTTAAACTTACGACGTGATAGCTGGGCGGCTTATCCGTGCGGGAATGGATCAACACGAATATGGCCAAAGGCACGGTTACAATAAAGGTCCATTTGGCAATGCTATAGTCGAATGTCATATACCAGTCCTGGTATTTACCGTCAATCAATCCTGATAAAATAGTAATAGTTATATTGATGTTTAAGTGATTGATACCTGAGTGATACCTTTAGTCACGGTGGTAACCATATATGGAATAATAACAATCTGTAGGCAATTGAGTAGCTTGCACCATCCATGCTTATCATGAGTGTAGTCCACCAAAGGCACAAAAATAGTGCACAGCAGCACAATGGGCGATATTAAAATGCAGAATAAGCGACCACACCAGCCTTTGCGTCTAAACTCGCCAATATTGATGGGGATTAGAGCCTCAAGGAACTCGGAGCATAAAAACAAATTCTTCGGATTATTTGAATTATGCAGAATATCACGAGTTTCTTTTATATTAATCTCATTGGTGTGCGAATCTGGTGTTAGCGTTGAAATGCCGTGTTTACTCGATGAACGAATAAAGGAAGATTGTTTGGTGTGTATTATCAAGTGATTGTCCTGACTAAGCTCTCTATTCTTTGCTTTAATCTCCGCTATTAAGTTATCCCTATAAGGTGAATGAGGCGTCCTCTTTAACTTACTTATTTGCAATTTAAGCTCTAACGAGTGAGTGAAATGATTAATATTAGGATTATTTTCAAATTTGTATGTCACTCACATACTTTTTATGTACGCACGCAATAACATTAAGTCCACAACATTGATCAACAAGTATAAAACATAGAACATCATAAGACCTGCAAGAAAACATAAATGTGTATTCATATTGAAATATAAATTTAAAGTAGTCGTGCGGCTTACCTATACATTCATTTAAGTCCAAACTTTCCCCTGTCAATATTATATAGTAAAGTACTTCAGCAGAAAATATCAGACACAAAAGGTCGCGCAGTCCACATGCACCATTGACTTTAAATGATCTCATGTAGCTAACAGTGCCGCCACTTAATAGGATGATAACTAAAGAATTACTGATGCATATGGTAAAGAGTGGTGCATGCTGGCGAATATGCATTATATTGGTAATTAAATCGGGCAAAGTATTGCAAAAGGTCAGTACGGTTATGCCCGCCAGATACTCGTTCATGTTCAGCTTAACGGATACAATTTTCAGTGCTGGAGTGAAACTGATGTGAAAATATTGTGTAAATTATGAGAATGATGTGTGATTTTTTTTGTTTTTGGAACAGAACTTACTATATTTCAATTATGTGTGCCACAAAAATCAAAAGATATATCGCAATTAGCATCAGTAGACACATTACAGCCGACTCTAAAGGTTTGTTTGAAATCTCTACAGTGCAATACATAAGGTGATAGTACTTGAATACGCCCATAACACGACTGCATTGCTCAGCAGATTTAACTAGGAGGCAACGATCTTTGTAGTCCACCTTCTCTACAACAAAGCAGCTCATCTTTATGCAATATTGGAATACGTTAGGATAGGTCACAAATAGCATATCCAGTATCTCACCTCTTTGTAAACGTTCTGTATTGAAAAGGTCTTATTCATTTTGATACACAATTATTGCCTGAACTTAACGAATTTGTATTTGATTGAATGTTGTTTGCAAAGCATACTATTACTAAACATGGTGGTTAGCTATTCAAATGTACTTGATTAAGGAACAATCTTCATCCCAATCGAAAAAAGCAGGTCAATATAGGTAATATGTGATAAGACAATTTTTAAAATTAATGAAGTAAATAAAAACTACAAATAATTCAAGGTTATTTATTTTAATTTCTAGGAACAGTATAAGTTTTGTGCCGTACATATCTATGTATATAATCCTACATATTCATTACGTGTTCCATGTATATGTTATCAATTTCTATGGAAATATTTAGAGTTGTGAGACTTTTGGCAACATATTCGAGTATTTTTGACTTATCCATTAGACCGCATGACGGTTTCAACAAGATCTTAAAGTTATCGATGGCAGCCAGCAGATTTTGTGTCATTTGAAGTTTGGGTGCCTGCAGCAGATGTTCGATGAGGGAAGGATAATTATCGGATTTGGACGGCTTAATCAGCCACTGCTCAAAGGCGTGCATGTAACACTTGAAGAGGAAGGCGTAGGCATTCAGCGAGTTAGGTGAATCAATTAAATCCACAGCCTGCGCCAGCTGTTCCATAACAACTCGGTCAATCCCATGACGAGTGGCGTTGCCCAGCAGTTTTATGGCCTCCACCGACGAAGCCTGCGCCAGGAGCTGTAAAACATAAACAAAACTGGTATTATTTGTGTTTACATTAATATATGTCTCTTTTCGTACATTTGAACAACAAGGATCGGATAATAAACATGAAAATTTGAAATGATTTAGTACAGTGCTTTATGAAACATGAAAGTTGGTCTTGTGATCCTCTCTCCTGTGTCAGAATCGATTATTTGGTTATCCTTACCGTAGCGCACTCCTTGGCCTGCGGCGGCTTATGGGTATCTAGCAGCAGTGCCAAGTGCTCATCCTGCCACAAGTGCTTGTGCTGCAGGGACTTGGTCACCAGATCCCGAACTTTGCCAACCAAATCTGTAAAGCATATGGACATATATAAATATAGATAGACATATATTTATGTTAATCTTCACCTGGATAATGGAGGAATGAGAGCGGCATGTTTTTGATGTAAGATTTCATGACCAGATCGAGGACAGCAAGGCGCGCAGGCTCAAAGGTGTCCAACTGTGGACGCAGCCGATCCATGCAGAGAATCAACTGTGAGATTAGTGGCCAGCTGCTTAGGCGCCACATGCACAATTTGCCATGCAACGTCACATATGTGCGTGCCAGACGAATCTTGCCGCGTGTCTGTTTCAATTCATCCTCCTTTGCTGTGCTGGCGGCGCCTTTCAGCAGCTGCGACAGACGATGGCGCTGCCATTGCAGACACTTGCGGCTGCATTTGATGAGGCGCTGCTCGACTTGTGGCAGACGGAGCAGTGTCTGCATCAGTTTCTCCATAGCAACATAGTTGTTCGACTTGGAGCACTTGGCCAGGCCATTGGCACAGGCCGATAGATAATTGGACTGAGCCGACTGCAACTCAGTGTCGCTGTAGGGCACTGCGGATACATTCAAATTGAGGGTCAGTTGGCGTTGGCGATGCAGCCGACGATACTGCATGCCGTTTAGGATCACTGGATGCTCATAGAGAGCCAGCAGCAAATCGAAGTCCGTTTTCTGGCTGAGCAGACGCTCATCCTGCATGAGTTGTTGCACCGTGAACGGCACGTGGTGAACGGCATGCGGGGCACACTGGACACTGGCGACGTGCCAGTAGAGGTGCGCGTAGGCGCCATGTATCATGGCCAGCTGAGCAAGCGATAGCCAGGTCTGTGCCGGCTGCTCCCAGCAGAGATCGAGGAATGTGTGCAGCGGAAACTGCTCAATGGAATCGCTTAGCTGATTGAAGAAGTAAATGCGGCGCGAATGGTGATCCTCCTCCTCAAAATTGTAGTGTTCCAATAGCTGCAACTTGTCGCGATAGCAAAGCAGCTGCAATTTTTCCATGGGATCGGAGCATGCCATATATATGGGCATCAGCACTTGGCTCAACAGCTTGCCATAAATCTCATTATTATCATCCAATTCGTCCTCCTCAAAGTCCGCTAGCTGCCTTTGCTGCGCCTGGACTAAAAGCACCTCAGACAAATGATCCAAGATGAGCTTGGCATGCGACGACGTCAATAGTTTCACATGCTTGGCCATGCTCTCCACGCACTCGTCGTTGCCAAAGCAAATGCTGCGCTGAAGCAGCTCATTGAGTGCGGCGTGCAGCTGCTCAGTGCTCACATCCCCCATTTCGCCATCGAGGAAGCCAAGCAGCTCGCCGAGCGTAAGCATCTGTAGCCGTTGCTCAAAGCTCTGCGCGCCCTGCGTGAAATTGTCGAGCATTGAGCGAAGGCAGTGCGTCTTCAGTGTCTCATCCTCGACGAGCAGTGGCACCAGTTCACCGCATTGATTGCTGATGTGCGCCTGCAGATGGAAGAGCAACTGGCCCGAATCTAACTCCTGCCACGCCATGTACGTGTCCACACTGATGCAGACGAGCAGTCGCTGCACCCAATCCATAAGTTTGCCAGCAAACAGACGCAACTTGTCATCGCTAGTGGTGGCTTCCACTTTGATGTTGGACTCTAATTTGCATTTTGTGGGCGAACGCAGTGCATAGACAGGCGCATAATCGGGCAGCAAGAGCAGCTTGGAGCCATCAAGGGCATGCATCAGCTCCAGCAGTACATCGAGCAGCTGACGCATTGCCTCGCCCAGATAGCGATTACGAGCGGCGCGAGAGCCGAGCGACTGTTGCCGTTCCTCCGTGTCCAGCAGATTCCGCTGCAGCATTCGCATGGCATTGTCCATGAGAAAAGCATTCGAGGCGTTGCCGTAGCAAATTGATTTGGTGACAGCGCTCAAGGCGCCACAGATCAGTGGCAGAGTGTGCCGCTTAGTGCGTAGCACCTGATGAGCCAGCGTATCGTTCAAGCAGTCAAAGTACTGCGATGCTAGCCAGTGGGGACTACAGGCGATTAACTCGAGCAGCTGCTGATGCAAGCCGCACTGCAGCGCCACGCTGACAGTGACGAGCTGTGGCAGCGGTGCCGGCAGTTGTTGCAGCAAGTGTACACACTGCGGATTACAGCGGCCCAAGTCGCCCTTCTCAATGCTGCCGTCGACATTGGCGCTGTTCAGCACCAGATACATGAGGGCACCACGCAGCTGGTCGAGATCTGCTCCAGCTGCAGGCACTGCGATTGCGTCCTCATCCTCCTCATCCTGCTGAACGAGGCCATGCTCGAGAAGCACATTGAGTAGGCGTTGCGATAAGTTCTTGATATGCTGCTCGTTGCCTGTGGGGAAAACTGTGTTTATTTCCCGCAATGATTTTCAAATCCGACAACAAAACTAACCACCAAAGTAGAGGAAGCTATTTAGTTTCTTGGTATGCTGATGGTAATTGGTGAATTCAATGCGTATTTGGTTAAACACCTCGCAGTTATTCAATGGCCGCAAATCCTCCATTGTCTCAAGCAGTAGAAAGAATCTTGTTAACAAATTCTCATCTCGCTTTTGCCGGCTACTAGCGCAGTAAAAGTATCGAGCCAATATCGTAACCATCGATTGTTTTTGTTTTTTAACTTCTATCGATATTTTATTGCGATAGTGTACGATATTCATTTGGCGCGCAATTATCGCCATTTTTTCCCTTCTGTATTCTTACTTGTTATTTGTGATATGATTTGACAGTTGTTGTATTGTATTTAAATAATTTAATTTAATTGTAAGCAAATCAATATTTATCTAAGAACCAAACACTTTTAAGATTTACTAGGACAATTTGAAGGATACGCAAAGAAACAAATGAGAAAATTTAATGTTTTTAAGTTGCTTTTCCGACTGTTTTCGATCTATTCTGATCCATCAAAATTCTAGAAATATCTCGAATCAATAGACTCTCCTTCGCAATGATAAAATGGATGTCCTTTCGAGAGGCATTACAAAAATTGATTGTTTTTCAAAATAATATAATGTAATCCCCCTTTGCACGTCCTTGATTTTGCTTAAGATTTTGGGTATTTTTACAAATTAATCAAATGGCACTTGCCCAGATTACAAACTCATTTGACCAACGCTTGAAAAAGGCACGCGAGTATCAACAAGTGCTTCTGATTGTCTCCGTATCAGATCGAAATTCCCTCTCATATGAAGAGGGGGTTATATTCGTGCGCAACAATTGTCTCTTTAATCGACAGAGATAAGACACTCTGCCAGAGTTGTATAAATAGCGCCACTGCTGTAGCTAATAATGCAATAATTAATTAGAAATCATGACGAATAAGGCAATCATTCTTCTGGCTGTGGTGCTGTGCGCTCAGGCCGTCTTTGGTGTCACCATCATCAGCAAGTCGCAGTGGGGCGGACGTGCTCCCAATGGCAAATCCTCTCTGGCCAACTCCCTGGCATACGCTGTGATCCATCACACCGCCGGCAACTACTGCACCACCCGTAGCGCCTGTGAGGTCCAGTTGAGGAACATCCAGGCCTACCACATGGACAGCTTGGGCTGGGCCGATATTGGCTACAACTTCCTGATTGGCGGTGATGGCAATGTCTACGAGGGTCGTGGCTGGAACGTTATGGGTGCTCATGCCACCAGCTGGAACGCCAAGTCCATTGGCATCTCCTTCCTCGGCAACTACAACAACGATAAACTCACCTCAGGTCAGATCAAGGCTGCCAAGGATTTGTTGGCTGATGCCGTTTCCCGTGGTCAAATCAAATCCGGCTACACCCTGTACGGTCATCGTCAGGTCGGCTCCACGGAGTGCCCCGGCACCAATATCTGGAATGAGATCCGCACCTGGCCCAACTGGAAGGCATAAGCTGACCACTCAAAAAATTGCTGCAAAATAAAAACGATTTTAAATACAACATACGCCTACGTAATCTAAGCAAAGATTCAATGAATTTTTATGGAGTTAAATTCCGAACATAACCGCAGGTTCATATGGAAAATTATCATTTTCTCTGAGTGTATGCTAATGACACTCCTCGGGAGTTTTTTTCCAGGGGACTTCCCCACAAATCACAGCTTGTTTACAACTACGACAACAGATTACCAAGAACAAAATATTTATACTATAAAATAGAATATTATAGAGATAGCCAAGGGCGTCCACATGTTGAGAGGCTGAAGGCGCGGGGGATTGATGGAGGGCGGATCAGTGACTACAGATACAAATCCCATGACGTTTCTTGCTTTACTATGGAACAAGTGTTCGTATCGCAAAAAGAGCACTTTTCGGCGGTGCTTTTTGTATTCCACTCTTTTCATAAACAACAAGATAATTGATTTGCCGTAAACAAAATAAATAAATAAAACAAATAATACCACAAAGAAATTAAAATTTAGATCTTAATTAAAATATATTTTGCTTACCCTGAAGTCCATAATATTTAGTACATATCGGAGTTCTCTAGGAGAATATTTCAATATTTCGGTATTATATTTGATATATGACGGAGCTCCCCATTATTTACTCAAGGAAACTGGCTCGGTTCATACTTCATGACAAAATTATAGTGCCCAAAATACGAAAATATAATTGTTCTACATGTATATAGTTTATATAGTTTATTTTGCTATCAAGCGAAAAGATTGTCTGCGCCCTACAGTTGAATTAACTGTGGATCTTGTTCCACTTGTTGGCACTTAATGGTGGCCACCTGACGATAATCGCACAGAATACAAGTGGAGAGGATTTGACCACGTCAAATGGTATAAGCACAATACCCTTGGCAGCATTATCGTTAACCATGACTTTAAGTTCTAACTGGTGGTACGAGCATCGACAACATTTCAGCCACGACCCACTTAGACTTCTACCCAACTCCACCGATCAGAATGTTATGGTCAATATCTGGCCAAGCCGTCCCCATTGCATAATTGTTCTGGCTGTTCGGGAAGCTTCCGGTGGTGTGATCAGCAACAGCGCAGGTCAGGCTCCATATACTAGTATCAAAGTTTATGACATACTTAATGCTGCCTACTTAATTAGATTAAGTACATGCAATAAATTAGTGTTGAAGATAGTGATATGATCAATTTATGATTGCTGCTAACAAAGTAATGGTAAACAATGCAAAGATTGATTGCAGTAAACATATTATATAAAAACAATGACGTAGTGATCTAATCTACACATAAAAATAAATAATGAAAACTGCAACAAGTTTCATTTTCATCGATATACAAACACAACAAAAATATTTGTACAGTTGACTAACCTTGGCAGCCTCGCTATGTTTATTATATATTATTTTTCAATACAGGCTTAAGATTTTTTAATGCAGAAATTGTTTTCAAATAAAATTATAGTTGACTGAATCTTAGAAAGAAAGCTTGTTATGAAATACTCTTTCATAAGGTGTTTTAGATTTCACAAATATGATTTCAATGCGTTTGACTTCAGGGCTTATTGTCTATAAAAAACTGTCTACCTATTTCCGACTGTGAACCTAATACCAATAAAGAAAAGTATCCGATGAGTGCTTTTAACAAATGTAGTATATAACGTGTATTGTATTTTTTTTTTAATTTTTATTATGCAGCAGTTTTTTTAAATTCATTTTTAAGAATGCGACAGCTTATGCCTTCCAGTTGGACCAGGTGCGGATCTCGTTCCACAGATTGGTGCCGGGGCACTCTGTGGAGCCGACCTGACGATGACCGTACAGGGTGTAGCCGGATTTGATTTGACCACGGGACACGGCATCGGCAAGGACACCCTTGGCAGCGCTGATCATGGCAGCGGTTGGTTTGTTATTGTTGAAGTTACCCAGGAAGGAGATGCCAATGGACTTGGAGTTCCAGTTGGTGGCATGAGCACCCAAAACGTTCCAGCCACGACCCTCGTATGCAGAGCCATCACCACCGATCAGGAAGTTGTAGCCAATATCGGCCCATCCCAAGCTGTCCATGTGGTAGGCCTGGATACTACGCAGCTCCTTTGTGCAGGCATCCCGGGTGCTGCAGTAGTTGCCGGCGGTGTGGTGGATCACTGCGTAGGCTAGGGAGTTGGCCAGAGTTGTCTTGCTCTTGGGGTTGCGTCCACCCCACTGCGCCTTGCTGACGATGGCGACACCAAAGACGGCCTGAGCGCAAAGGAGCACGGCCAGAAGAATGATTGCTTTGTTAGCCATGACTATAGATCGAATCTAATGCCAACTTCAAGAATGCTAGCTCTTATATAGCCGGTCGTGATTTAGTTGTGATCAGATAGGGTATTTTCACAATGTGCTACTGATACGAGTATCTTTGGCATTCTAAATGATATTTACGAAAATTAATAAATTTACAATGAAGATAACTGATCAATTTATGGCAAATGGCAAAGAATATAGCCATAAACTGATGACGCTTTTGGTTCCATCAGATTGTATTCCATTAGCTTTATTTATTTTTTATTATTATGGGATACCTACACTGTGACCTACCAGATCTATTATGTCCCCTTCTGAGCCTATAGCTCCTCCATCAAGAGTCTTTATTGGTTTGCGGGCTTCTATGTCTGTGCAGCTGATACCATGCATTTCTAGGATGCTGCATCTTTTTCTAGTTAAGGCGACACACTCTGCTAGAACGTGCTCTGAGGATTCTTCCTCGCTTTCACAAAACCTGCATAGTTCGCTACAATAAATACTTAGTTTAGTTAGGTGACTTCTAAGTCTACAATGTCTTGTCAGTAGACCAATAAAATAATAACATAAAATAAAATTTAATTTTTTTTGTGCAACAAATTTTTTGTGCTTAAAATTCGGTGAAATTACCATGCTAAGCACTTTCATCACATAAGTGCTGCTAAAATCTTATCTCCTCTCTGAATTATTATTTCAAATCTATAGAATATTGTTGATGTGAATGAAGTCCGCTATAA
This sequence comes from Drosophila grimshawi, assembly GCF_018153295.1. Lineage (NCBI taxonomy): Eukaryota > Metazoa > Arthropoda > Insecta > Diptera > Drosophilidae > Drosophila > Drosophila grimshawi. The sequence continues at coordinate 10,781,174 of NW_025062889.1, read as the reverse complement.
ATATTTGTAGTATAAAACATATTGTTATTGCTATGAGCCGTTAATAATACTTATAATAAATGGAAACATTTATCATTTTATGCTGGCTTAAGATTATAAAACTCAGCTGATTGTTGTATTTTAAACTAATATTTATTAGAAACAGATAAATGTGAGTAAGCCTTTGACTTTATGGGTTTTTGGCTATCTAATTCCGACTTCATAATCATCAAAGAAGAACCTATTACCAATAAAGAAAAGTATCCAAGGAATGCTTTTAACAAATGTAGTATATAACGTGTATTGTATATTTTTATGAATTTTTATTATGCAGCAAATTATGCATGCCATTTTGAGCAAGCGATAGCTTAGGCCCTCCAGTTGGACCAGGTGCGGATCTCGTTCCACAGATTGGTGCCGGGGCACTCGGTAGCGCTGACCTGGCGATGACCGTACAGGGTGTAGCCGGACCTGATTTGACCACGGGAGACGGCATCGGCAAGGACACCCTTGGCAGCGTTGATCATGGCAGCGGTTGGTTTGTTATTGTTGAAGTTACCCAGGAAGGAGATGCCAATGGACTTGGAGTTCCAGTTGGTGGCATGAGCACCCATAACGTTCCAGCCACGACCCTCGTATGCAGAGCCATCACCACCGATCAGGAAGTTGTAGCCAATATCGGGCCAGCCCAAGCTGTCCATGTGGTAGGCCTGGACGCTACGCAGCTCCCTTGTGCAGGCATCCCGGGTGCTGCAGTAGTTGCCGGCGGTGTGGTGGATCACAGCGTAGTCCAGGTTGTTGGCCAGAGTTGTCTTGCTCGTGGGGTTGCGTCCACCCCACTGCGCCTTGCTGACGATGGCGACACCAAAGACGGCCTGAGCGCAAAGGAGCACTGCCAGAAGAATGATTGCTTTGTTTGCCATGATTATAGATCGAATCTAATGCCAACTTCAAGAATGATTGTGCTTATATAGGCCAAGATCAGATGGGGTACTTTCACAATATGCCACTGATACGAGTATCTTTGGCATTCTAAAAGAGATTTATGAAAATTAATAAATATGCAATGAAGATAACTGATCAATTTATGGCAAATGGCAAATAATATAGCCATAATCTGATAACGCTTTTGGTTCGATCAGATTGTAATCCATTAGCTAAAAGAAATTAATAGCAGTAAAATAAAATTCGATTTTATTTTTTCTTTTGCATCAACACGTGACGCTCGAAATTCCGTAATATTACCATGCTGCCAAAATCTTATCTCATTTGAAATCACACTCTTATAAGTGAATTATTTATTCAAGTCTATTAAATATTGTTGATGTGAATGAAGTCCTCTATAAATATTTGTATTATCGCTTCATGTGGCCAGTGAGAACTGATAATGGAAGCGTGTATCACTTTATGCTAGCTCAAGATTACAAAACTCAGTTCATTGTTGTATTTTAAACTAATATTTATTAGAATATCTCTGCATATTTAGTATACAGTATACATATAGATATTGTACATACATAAAATATTGATTTTTTCTTATTCTTTTTTTATTTTCTTGGATGCCAGTGTAATTTAATAATTGATACACAAAGTAAAATACAACAAAAAATTGTACACATTGTTATATATATAATTATGTATCCATGTATCAAATATGCACAGAGGCTTACAAGTTAGCTTAAAACATAAGTAGAACATACGTTTGCATAGATAAGACTTCCCATTTAGATTCTTGTAACTTCCGCTTGACTCTCTTATTTTCATTTTCTTTTTCTTTTTGGTAACAACTACTTGCGCTTAACTAGGTAAAATCCACAGGTTAACTAAATTCAAAACCAGTGCCAAACGGAATAGACTTAAAATACATACGAGTGGCAAATCTATAACAAAAATTGTTGCCAAATATGCACGACATAAGCATAAGTATATATATAGAAATGTCTAGAGCAAAATTCATAGAATATTCGTTTATATATGAGAGGGTATCCTTTTGTTTTTCTTCTTTTTTTTTACGTTAAACAACAATATGCGACTGCTAGTGGTTTACATTTTTAAAGGTAATTTTTTGTATTTTTCATTGATAATATTCAAAAAACATTTTTTTCTCAATATGTTAATACATACAATATTTGTATATGTTATGCGTACAAGTGTGCGGATAATGTATTTAAAAAAACGAATCTGAATTGGTAGAATACATATCTACTGCACGTTTGGAACATTTTATTTAGAAAACAGAAGTCGAAAAGTTGTGCTATCTTTTTGTGTTTTTGGGCAAGAGAGGAAGAAGCGTTTCGGTCGCAAGGGGAGATTTTTTTGTGTTATGTTTTTTGCTTACAACACAATATAATAATAATAATTTAAAAAAACCTTAATGAAATCACAACTTAGGCCTGACTCTCGTTGTGCCCAGGCACCACCTGACCGGGTATGTTCACCTGACGATTGAGCGCCATCTGCATCTGCTGCAACTGAGCCTCGGCAATATTATCGTTGTTGTAGGGCGGTGGTGGCACCACACCTTCGACTATATCCACGCCAGCATCGATGATCTCCAGATCCGTATCATCATCATCATCATCGTCGTCCTCGTCCTCATCATTATCACCGACATTCTCATTATTATCGTCGGAGACGGTGGCATCGCCAGAATTGGGTTGCTCACTGCGTCGCATTGGTGGCGTGTTGGCATTCACATGAACCGTATTGTTGTTGTTGGGTGTGTCGTTGTTGTTGTCCAGGTTGTCATCCAGATTGGCGGCGCCAGCACTAACAGCATGCCCATCGAGTGCCACAAAGAGCGGAGTGCTGCCACCATCTGCAGCAGCATGCCCAGCACCGCCAGAGGCACCCTCATCCTCATTTTGATAGTTGGACATGGCCACCTGATAGGATGGCGGCGGTGCCTGTTTCAAGTACTGAGCAATCGCCTCATCATAATTGGGCAGCAGCGTCGAATAGGCTCGCTGCTCCTCCGAACCAAAGCCACCGGCACCACCAACCCCGCCATGGACAACCATTTCAGGCAGGACGCAGGGCAGCAAACTACGCAAATGCTGCTGACGCAGTGTCAAGTATTTGTAGCAGCGCCAAACAATGCCAATGCAATACGCCTTTAGAAACACAATGCACACAAAGACGACGAGAACAACGACAACCAGTTCCTCAGGGGGTAACTCCAGCAACTTCTCGCGCCACGGCAATCGATGCGATTCGGCAATAATACGATGAATGGCCTGTAGATAGCAGAGGTAACCAGCGGCGGTCAATCTACAAAAGAGAGAAGAATATAATATATGCAAACGGGAATCGAAAACGATTATTGTCACTCACGTGGTGATGGCAAAGTCAAACAGTTGCAGACAGAAGAACGGCAGCAAGTGCGAGGGTTTCCCCTTGATGGTGCCGTAGATCATCATCAGCGTTATGGCTATCATGCAGGTGCATACCAGTCCACCCATATCAAAGTTCTCTGCAAGTATTTTTAAATTAGTTACAAGTATTTAACGAATATTTGGAGGGGACCCGGGGGCATCTTACGGTAACGCTTACGATAGTTGAGCGAATGATCGCGATACGCATAGGGCGGATCCACCTTGCTCAACGGTGTGGGCAATGCGGGTGCATTTAGATCGACGGTGAAATCATGACTACCACTCTCCAATTCATCCATCATATCCGGATTGCGCCAAATGACAGCCAAAACGCTGAGGGCCAGTATGTTGAGGAACTGCAATTGACCAAGAAACGAAACAATAAATAATCTTTTTGTTTTGCTGTATGTCAAATAAATGATTACAATGTATTAAATTATAATATTAAATATATATATATATATGTACAATCTCTTCTTACAAAGCTATACACCCTTCGTTCCTTTTGGTTGTTTGCTGTCAGCTATCAGCTGGCTGCAGAGACAACAATCCCCCGAGGCATTCACCGGCTCCAGAGAGCGCCAGTGGTCCTTGTGCTGCTGTTGCAACCAATTCAGATAGTGCAAGAAGGACTCGTATGTGAACTCCTCGCTTATCTGGCAATTGAGGCGATGATGGTAGCTGCACAATCGATCATAGATCCAATTGCGTTGCAATGGTGGCTGCATTCCACTTCGCTTCACGTGCAACTTGAACGCATCTCGATCGGAGCCGTAGCGCAGACGGGCTGTGGTGTAACCGAGACTATCGTGGATCTGATGCAGCACCTCCGGCTGTGTGGTAATGTGTCGCAGCTGCATGGAGCTGGAATGCCGATCCTGCAGTCGAATAAGCAACCACGGCGGCACCAGAGCAAAACGGATGCAAGAGATGAGCTGGGCAACAAGAGGACGTCGTTTGGGCCACTGATAGTTGAGCCAGCGAACGGCGGACATGAAGACCTCCATTTCGGCGTTGACCCCAATGCTGTTTGAGCTGAGCAGCAGACAGACGGCAGGCATGGACAGCTGAAGGAACTCCTGGGAGGCGACGAGGGTAAGGAAAAAGCAACCCACTCGCTGCAGTAGGGGACGCTGAGCACGTTCCATCCGCAAGAGTCGCGCCTCGAGATACAGCATTGCTGCTGCGTCCTCCTGTATGCCATGCGTCAGACACATCTCGCACTGCCTCTGCAATTGGGGCACACGCAGAAAGCTGGCAGCGCGTAGCACTTCGAGCAATCCGTGACGAGATAGAAGCGGCTCATCCTGCATCATCCAATTGTAGACGAGGTGAAAGGCACGTGGCGTCACCCACTGCGAGGGCAGCTCCACATCGATGCTGCTTGCCTCGCTGTTCAAATCACAGAACAGACCAGAGAAACACTGCAGCACAATAAGATGGACTTCCAGGCGACTATCGGCAATTGTAATCACAGCATTCGTTCTTCGACCCTGTCGCATCAGCTCCGACAGCAGCTCGTAGAGATTTGGCTTAGAGAGGCGTCTTTCTCCCGTCTCCGGCTGGGGCCATTTCTCTGGCCCTGCATATCCCAGCGAGAACAATGTTCGATCTGCCAGTTTGTTGTACGAATCCGTGGGAAGATTAACAGCCTTCATCTCCTGCTTTCGATCCTCATGCTCATAATCAGACGTTTCACTTAGTGAATTGGAGGAGCTGATTGCATCAAAAGATGTGGAATCACTCGATCTGTCTGGCCCTTCGTCTTCCTCGCCTGTATCGGAACTTTCTTGGGGCATTGCATTGAAAATGTGTTCTCAAACATAATGTATACAAATTTATACCCAACCCATAATTGAGTTACTTTTCTAAGCTTGTCAATGAGAAGAGTGAATACTTAAAACACAACTGACAAATGAGTCAAGCTAATAGAAAACACTAAATACTTAAAATCCAATTGACAAATATGTCAAGACTGTAGCAAATAATGACAAACATTTCAAGGTAGTAGATAAATGTGAGTAAGCGCATAGGAATCTAGTAATTATCTAAACCCCAATATAAACTTCACATTAAGATATGTAAAGATGCTCTTAAAATAAGTGGCAAACATTTGCTGACTTGTGATCTCACTTGAGATAAATCATGTTGATAGTAGGCAAGCAGGTAGTAAATTAAATCTACTCCATATAAAAGTGAATCATTTTTACTAATTACCAAATATTTATATAAATAGAGTAGAGTTAAATTACTATCTGTAAACTAGTTAAAATTGAAGAGTATAAGCGATAAACTAGTTAAAACTGAAGAGTATCGCTTATAAGTGATTCCACTTTTTGATTTCAATTCTCGTATCTTTCAAGCGTTTTCACTCGATGCATGGTTGGCACTTGAACAAAAGGTGATCCACTTTGGGGCAGTGTTGCAGCATAATTCTCCAGCTCAACTTGGGCAACTTTATACATATCCGACGGTGATAAGCGGATGCTTTGTGGATGATCTTTTATTTATCTTTTTGTGACTGACATATATTTGCAGATTTGCAACTCAACAACAAACTAGAAAGCAAACAGAAAACACAGTAAATATTTACTTGCCAAATAAGAGCAACGTTTTTCGTTTTGAGTAACATTTTGTGGACGTTATTTACCCAATGAAGATATCATTTTTTTGCATTCACCTCGCGAAGTTATTCAAATTAGCTGAACTTGACGCTTGACCTTTACGAATATATGATACGAATGCAGTGGCCATCAAACTGCCACACATTAAACACATATTTTCCCCCATTTAGATTGTACAGTTTGAGCAGCACTGTCAAAACCATACATTTATAGCTATATCAATGCAAAACGTGTGTTAATTTGAAATAAAAACAAAGGCAAACCAACCAATTGCGACACACTTGAGCTGTTATCAAAACTATGGCCCAATTGCTCTCAAAACCACCTTGTTGCGAGCCAGCTGCGATGAGTTTTGCTGTTGTTTTGCAGTTGTAAAATCACTGAATGCACAGCGACAATTGATTTTTCCCTACTTGACACTGAACAGGGTCAACTTGAATGAGTTTGCATGTGTGTCTGTGTGTGTGGGTGTGGGCGGGCGAGGGAGTGGGAGTGAGTGAGAGGGAAAGGGAGCGGCAACAGTTTTTAAATGCACTGGAATAAGGCTAATTTTGCTTACCAGATGCCAAAGGCCAATCATCAGTGTGGCCGTATGCACATGCAGGCCAAAGCAGCACGTCCACTCCTTGTTGACACGGGCATGATTGCTATTCCCATTCCCGTTATTATTGTTGTTGTTGTGATTACGTTGCGGACCCATTTTGACACGGATCCTAAACATTGCACGTCCGACGGCGACGACGGGTTGAGCGCTTTGTCGGATCGCACTAAACTGAAGACAAGACGAACGGCATTAATTAAAAAAGAGCTCTATTTTATATTCATTGCTTGTCTCTCTCTATGTATATGCATGGGTGTATACAAATACACTTGCAAATTTATTTACGTATGTATGTGTGTGTGTGTGTGGGTTGTATGTATTTATTATTGTGCCACTTTTCCACTCTAGATTTCACTGGATGTGATCACACTGCGCAAAGTTTGTTGTATTTCATTTACTGTTATTTTGTAGAGCTATCTATCAGAAGTATATTTGTGCAAACTTTACCAATTTCAATTATTTATCTACTCCGTATTATTATTTTTACGCAGAGTTCCGTTTTCTGCCTGCAGCAAAAATCTAAGCAATAATTTGTGTGACCGTACACAGTGAAATAATTGGGAGCACAATCGATATTTGCAAATGGAAAAACAATATCGATGCCATTGCAAGGCAAGTACGGTGATTACACATACGATATTTATATCTGTTTAATGTATACCCTCCTTCCACCACTAGTTGAAATCATCGATACAGAAATCGATAGGTAAGCACGACAAGTTTTCAGAAGCATTTATTTTTGTTGTTGCTTTCCTCAGTTGCGTCTCGTGTGGAGTGTCGTTCTTTGCGTAACGTTAAATTCGGTTTAATATTATTATTGTTTTTTAAATAAAATCATCACTTGAGAAGATGGTATTAACGAAGGAATATCGCGTCTGTATGCCACTCACCGTGGAGGAGGTGAATAAAAACCAGTGCCTGCTTTTTAATATGTGCACCATTCACAATTCATTCATTGCTTTGCAGTACAAAATCGGACAGCTTTATATGATTGCGCGCCATAGCCTCGAACAGTCCGACGAGGGCGAGGGCGTCGAGGTAATTGAGAACAAACCGTGCGAGGATCCCGTCCATGGCACCGGCCAGTACACAGAGAAACGCATCCATTTGTCCAGGTTTGAGCGGGGAAATCATTTTATTTGATGTGCTCATATTTGTATACACTGTATTATTTGTGCAGTCGTCTTCCATACTGGATACAGGCAATTTGTCCACGCGTTTTCTATGTGACAGAAAAGTCCTGGAACTATTATCCCTACACGCTAACAGGTGAGCCTTCCAATATGCCCGTCTCATTCACCCTTCCACTTACAGCACAGTTCGTTTAAATAGTATCTCTTTTTGTTTCTTTGCCATATGGCACAACTTGTTCCGATAAGGGTAAATCTAATATATATATATGTATGTATCTATATGTATATATATATATATATATATGGCCATATCGCACTTGTCAAGCTAAATAGAAAATACGTCACAGTCGTTAGTCTGATAAGGCTTACAACAGCAAAGGGGAAATTGGTGGCCAGATTAAATTTTGGCTCTGTGTGTGTTTGTAAATTGATTAACAGTTGTTTCATTTCGCATGGGGTTTAATTCTAGATTTCGTTTAAATTTCCCTGTAATCAATGAAAACACAGACTGGTTTTAGTGTCTCCAATATATCAATCAGTAAATTGTTATGGTTATTGTTTTGGGTTTAGATCGTTAACATGTTTCCTTCATATTCGAGCGACTTGGTAACTAATTCGAATTTGGAATTTGTTGGTCAATTTTTCATATTATCTGTTCATCAATATTGATAATAATGTCAATAAAATGAAGAAGGAAAAATACACAACATACGAACGTCTTCACATATTTATAATCATGACGTTTGTAAAATATTTATTTTGTAATTATGACTGGCAATTTCAAATTTTCAAATAAATTAATAATAAATTGGACAAGTACATATTCAAATAGATTCTCTATATAGCAGAGATATGTGAGTTTTGTATACCTCTGTAATAAATATATCTGCCAGAATATTTATATTTTGTTGTTCGAGAGAAATTCATTTCAATCAATTTAAATGGAATTAAATCTCTAGCCATGCATGTCTCATAAATTTTTCAATAAAATTGCCGTTTGGCATTTCCCTTTCGTTTATTTTTGTATGGTAGCTGCATATATACAGCCAAATTTATATCCGGGTATTGATTTTTTTCTCCTTTAAATGATATTTTCACGGTCAATCTATGGGCGCTTCAAATGACTGGGCACTCGGTCAGAATACACGGTAATTAAGCAAATTGATTGGGAATATTTATGATATGTATTTATACGTTAACTCTTACACATTTCAGTGTTCCTTTATACCTAAGCTCAATGTGCTAATCAAGACCAAATATGAGAATAACAATGGCAGCACAGAAAACGTAAGAACTAACTTTAAATTTGTCGCTAGACACATCTCGCTAATGATTGGTATTATTTAAAGTGCTTGGATCTCAGCGAGGATGAATTGAAGGTGCGTACTGTGGATCATTTGGACATTGCCTTCGACGAGCTCAATGCCAAGCATTACAAACGCGATGAGGACCCCAAGTTTTTCAAGTCACAAAAAACCAGTAAGCGTAAAAAGAGATCTTATTTTGCATAGGCCAGTAAAGGCAAAAATTTTATAAACGTTCTTCTTTTCATTTTGCAGATCGCGGTCCACTCGTTGAGGGGTGGCGTGAAACTGACACGCCCATCATGTGCTCCTATAAAGTGGTCCATGCCAGCTTCGAGGTCTGGGGATTTCAAACGAAAGTGGAGGATTTCATTCAGCGGGGAATTCGGGAGATTCTGCTGCTAGGACATCGTCAGGCCTTTGCCTGGGTGGATGAGTGGCACGGCTGGACGCTGGAGGATGTGCGCTCGTACGAGCGACAAAAGCAGGCCGAAACCAATGAGAAGGTTCAATTCGCGAGCAAGGATACCGAGGTGGATGCCAATGGTAGCAGCACTCCAACGCACGAATCGGTCTCTTAAGATCAAATGTTTAGGTTGAAATTTTGTGAATGTTATACCAAATTGAAAGGCCAATCAGGGCGGGCAGACAGTTTTAGTGCTTAGCTCAAATAAGATAACTAGAACGAGGGGGGCATCGAATGGCGAGCTTATCAAATTTCTCAAGTCATAGCCATAAGAATGTTACATATACATATTTTAAATGCATTTCATATGGTCCAAATAAGCTCAAGATTCTGTAACTAAAACCAATATGGGCACTACTTGACACCAAAAACGAAAGAAAAACAAAACATAACAATCAACAAACTATTTAATAGACAACTTAACTACCTAGGCATCTGTAAGAAGATGTTTGCATATATGTTTTAGATGTATATGTGTGTGGAGCACAATTTTTGGTGTTTTGTTAACTATTTTCCATAGTTATTATAAACATATGCGCTTGGCAGAAGCTTTAGAACAAAATGCGATGTTGACATTGATGTACAAAATGCAAAAAGAACATGAATTAAACAATATTTAAATAATTGTCAATTGGTCACGAAATTCATTTGAATTATTGTGGGTTCAACGATTTGGTTGATTTTTTTATTACCCCAAGTAAGTACAGCTTAACCGGCACATAATTGCTGTCGTATAAAGTGTAGTTGCTTTGTATTTATATATACATAACTTTTATGGAGAACTATCGTCACTTCTGCGAACAATTAAGATCGTAATCAAATGAATTTTTGGGAAAAAATCATTTATTCCGAGTGAACGTAAAAATTTAAAGCAATTAGTATGCGCGGCCAGCATCGCTTGAAAAAGGTTGTCTAACATTTTTTGCTTTGCTTAAAAACGCACAACAATCAGCTGCTGATACTTATACACACATAAATCAATTGTTACACACACACACAAATATACCACCCTCGGAGAAAGAAAACAAAAAAGCCGACTCTCACCAAAAGCGTTCTCTTGGCTCGCAAACAGCTGATTTTTGGTTAGCGGATCTTTCAGTGCCGCCAAAAAGCAAAAACACAAAAAAAATTAAAGAAAGAATATGACAGCGTTTCGCATTTGCGCCTCATTTGAACTTCAAACGCGAGAAAAGTAGCACAGTCCGCGAGCGAGACAGATACGGATGCGCGACGATTAAAATAAAAAAATACAATAAAATCACTACAACAATAAAAGGCATTTAAATATGTAGCAAGCACAATTCAAATATACAAATACTATAAATATATATATAAATGGCGGGCGATTTGCTTCGATACTTGCAACAATAAAATAGAAAATTAACGTCATGTGTAAATACATAACTCTAATAAACATTGGAAAACTTACGGTGCCCGAATTTTAAAACAGTTCACAAGAAATACACAAATACGTAGTTCAGGTGTCTCTCTGTGATTTTTATGTGCCGTCTCTGAGAATGGCAATGAGCTACCGAGTCATTTATTTTGATGGCAGCCCATTTGTGATTTGTCTTTGCCTGCTGCTGGTTATTTTCGGAAGGTGCGCAAAATTTTAATTAATAATCGAAAGTGTTTCAACTTGAATGTGATAATTTTGATAAGCAAGCTCAAGATTCCTTTGCCCACATATCGTATACGCAATTTGTTTATTATCAAACTGAACCTTTAAACGTGCTTTTATTTCATTGTTGATTTTTAGGCTTATAAATCAATGTAACGTTTTGTATCAATGGAAATATTTAACTTTATCATAAATCGATCTGCTCACATTTTTATCATCACAATGAGACGAACGAAACAGCGTCAAATGAGCTTATCATAAAACACATTTACATGTGTATCACTTTACGTATAAGCTTGTATATATATATTTATTTTAGTCAAGCAGGTAATCACTGTGGTTGACATATTGAGTACGTAATCGCTTGGAGTTAACTTCTTTAATTTATTAAAATTGTTATGATTTTTATGTCATTTGCGGATTAGATTATATGGGACGTGTTATTTTTACCAAGAGGTTTTTTTTTATAAATATACTTGTTTATTTATGCTTATAAACTAACAGAGCTGCACAGTTCGAAATTCCAACCCTGATTATAAACGGAAATCGCATAATTAATTAATTTACATTTGCCAACAGATCGATTAATAAAAGAGCATTCAAAGCTGAGAAATATATTTTCTTTTGTATATTTTATTCACCTAATAAAATATATGTTGAAAGGGGAAGTTTTAAGATGGCGGCTTAAAAAAGTTGTTTACAAGCTTCTTGAATTATTGTTCAAATTGGGGAAATGATTAATTTTTTTGTGAAGCTCAGCTTAATCACCTCACATTCTTCTAGTCATCTTGCTTTATTTTGTTCTTATTCTCTCTTCTTTCTTTTTCTCATTTTGTTAGATTCTTTCGTAACTTTGCGACCTTAACAACCTAATCAGGTTTTCTGACAATTAAGTAAACTTACTATCTTGCTTCTGTCTAAATTGTTGTATCAGAGCGTAGCACTATTTACCGTTTTCATTTCGTACTTGTTAAGCAGACACTTTAATTTTGAATGTGTGCCTATATTATCTTCTCGTCTGGATTATATTTGCTGATGTGTATAAGAATAGCACAACGAATAATAAGGCACATGACAGATAAATAATTACTGATACAGTTTCTTAACTAGTCCGGGGCACTCATTTACCTTAATTGTATTCACTGCTTAACAAGAAAAAGGGGTATAACTAAAGATAAACCTGATTGACACATTGGTAATAGAGTATTGACCAGTCGAGTAGTTGCGATTTGTTTCATGAACTGGGTTATGCAATAGAACAAAAAGACAACGCATGTTCTACATATGAACAAATATCTTAATTTTGTAAATTTTTCTTTTGCTTCCCAAACTCAGCGTATGTCAAAAATTAATAATAGAGACACACACAAATTATAAACAATTGTTGTTTTGTCTTATTTCCGTCGATAAAAAAGTAATAACAACGTCGAATATGACGATGCTAAATATATGTGTATGGCTCACATTCTTTGTTAATTAACGTTAAATGTGGCCACGTGGTGAGCCAATTTTAAAGCCAGACTCTCTCTCTGTACAGCCAGCCAGTCTACAAAATTATTGTAGTTTAATTGCTTAACTTGATAGAGTCTGCAAATAAATACGATGCTCAAAAACTGTGAAATATCGTATGAGCTAATATTTGTTTATATTCTCACGATTTCTGCTCAACAGACACTCTAAATTGACCAAGTATATAAACTACTGGTATTGCCACCATTTGGTTGCTTTTGTACATTTTAAAATAAATATTTTTGGCTTTCGTTGTTTTTTTCTTTCCTGCTTATTATTAATGTTAACACTTGCTCAGCCACCATATGACGGAAGAGTTGCTAATTGCAGCTAAATACGTACGTTTTAAAGGCCTTCGATTCGTAAATACGAAATGTATTTCAATATTAAATATTTGCTATTAAATTGTCACTAAGTTTAGTCAAAATACATCTTGGGAGACGTGTTTTTCACTTATTTATTTATTTATTTCATTTATTAACATTGATTTCTTATTATACATTAAAATTTATTAAAGTGAAATGCGAGCTCTTTTATTCATGTTAAGTGTTTATCAATTACTTTCCTAGATTATCCATCTTAAAATCTGAAGACATTATGTTATTATCAGTCATTTGACAGCACTTCTATACTCTGGTGCAGAAAGAGCAGAGTATATTGGTTTCGCGCAATGCCGCTCAGTGTGAACATTTTTGGACACGGCTAAAGCCAGAGTCTCAAAATTCTGAGGCTCATCAATGTCAGAGTCAGATAAAGTGGTAAAATTGATGACATTGATTGATTGATTGATTTATTTTGAAAGGTGCATTACTAATAACACTGGCATCAGAGTATTCTGCTGTTGGTTACTCCAATATTGTGTCCATGTAAATGCCACAAACTGATCTACCAAGGTGCTAAGTGGAATCATCACCTATGTCGCTAGCCGCTAATGAACACAGAAAAATAATATATATCACAGTGTTAGCTCTTATATTTAGTACCTTGATTTTAGCTGGAGCTAAAAAAGTTCAAATGAACCATATACAAATTATTTATTTTCGACAAAGCAGTGAAACTCAGTTGGATGGGCCACAAAAGTAATACACTCCAATAACTTTTTGTGAACATTATTCTTATTCTTAAAAGGTGTTTGGCGGAACTCATTAAAATTAAATAAATTGAAAAAAATATAACTATCTATATTATATATTATATGCGTTAATAAAAATATTCGTTAATAATGATTGGAATATAAAATTTAACGATTAAATTTGACACACATTATTAAATTTGACATCATTTTTATGGACACAGGTATAAAAAAGGTAGCGAAAAGAGATAAATTATTTTTAATAGACTAGAGCTGTTCATATATGATTGGGGCAACTCCATAAGCAGATAATTAAGATAGTTGATATATAAAAATATAAATTATGGTTTGCTCTTTTCATTGACATAAATAAAATGTATAGCAGGCTGCAAAAGAATTATCACCTACCAAAAATAGACTCAGCAATCGTATACGGACTCTAATTGCGTAGATTAGCAGAAGGTTTCCAAGCACGTAGTCGTGACAGTTATAAATAGTAGCTAATTTATTCACGGTTTTTGCACACAGATATTGTGGCGCCGCAGATCCCAGCGATGGGTTGACCACACTAACCACAACATCCACATCAGTGGCACCCTTGGCAGCTTTGCCCGCCTTGGTGCAGAGCCCCACCCACAGCTGTGTTAATTGGACAGCAGCGCCGGAGGCTGCAGATGGAAACTGCACTCGTTCAACAGGAACTGGATTAATCCAATGCTATGGCGGCATGAACAATCTAGCGGTGCTAAAGTAGGGATACAAAATGTCACTGACCCAACTGCTTTCTAATTTAATATATTTTGTATAGCTCCAAGTTGGGCAAAGTCTTTCCCGCTCAACAGATGCTTCTTTGTGGCTGGCCAAAGGTGGATTTTAATCCACTTGGAGAGCTGCTGAAGTTTCCCAAATTGCGCTCGTTGACCATCGAGTATAGCGGCTTCATTAAGTTCGCATTGGACTTTCCGGATATGAACCAATTGCAGGCAATCAACATATCCTGGACGAATCTCTCGCATATCTCGGCACGCACCTTTAAGCGATTGCATGCGTTGCAAGTTTTGGATTTGCGCTGGAATCAGCTGATACAGTTGGATGGTCCACTGATACTGCCACGCTCCTTCCAACAGCTGTATCTGGCGGGCAATCCCTGGAACTGCACCCGTAACTTCAAGTGGATCCTGCTGCAGCCGGAGAAGGGTCGCCTCGTGGCGGATCGAGAGGAGCTCATCTGCACCGATCGCAAGTACAAGGAGCGACAAATGATACTCGTCATGCACTACAAAGTGGTGGGTGTGCTTCACAAATATATATAAGACTTTAGCTGACTGATAACCTTTTACTGCTAATTCTAGGTGCTGAGAAGAGAGTGTCAATCGCATGTAGATCTTTTAAACTGCACATGTCTTATGCACCACATCATTCCCAAATCATACATTCCACTTTACACGGTCAACTGTTCCCATCTGCAGTTTTACAGTCTCCCAGCCTATTTGCCACCCAATACAACCTCATTATATATTACTGATAATCAAGTAAGTAGAGTGAACCAGAATTGAATTTTGTCTGATACACAAGTCATTTATCATTTATAGATCAGCGACATAAATCCACTGCGCGATAATCCGCATTATAAGCATGTGGTCGATGTGCAGCTGGAAAACAATCGGATCTCGAACATTGATGTCCTGGAGGATACGTATTGGCTTGAGAACTTTCGCCTGCTTAACTTACATGGCAATCAGTTGCAGAAACTTCAGGTCTATGCCCTCGATAATGCCCTAAATGACAATTTGAATGTGAATCTCCTGCTGCTGAGCAAAAATCCTTGGCACTGCACATGCAAATTTGGGATGCGACTCCGTGAGCTGCTTACCAAGTACAAGGATATTGTGAGGGATGCACGGAATGTCACCTGCACCTATATGCAGGGTGATGAAATGCGTCGTGCCCAGGTCCTGTCGCTGACACGGCACGATATGTGCAACATTACAGTCGAGGATGATATGCGAATCCATCCCATTGACTGGCTGAACTGTGTGTTGGCCAGCCTTATTTTTCTGATACTGGGCAAGCTGGCTTATGACTATTATTTCTATAGATTCCACGGACGGGTTCCTTGGATAGTCATGAATATGCCCTAATTATTAAGTTTATCAAAGTATTACAACTGTGTTATAATTAAGCTGTTGGCTTTTAGTTATAGACTATAAAAAAGTATTGTTGATAAATTATGTACTTATGCATTTAACACAAATCAAAATATGTTTGTTTAAGTAAGATGCCCAATCTGTCCAAGTATTTATAAAATATGTACTTAAATTAAATAGTTATGTGTATGTAAAAACACAGCTGTTAAGCGATTTACAAATCAATAAAAATTATATTATAAATTTTAAAACAGTATATTCAACTTAACTAAGATTACGGATGATATTTTATGGAGTGATTATAGCATTCGCTGGTGTCCTTTTTGGCTGTATACTTAATGTAATTAATGTGATCAGATTTAGTCAGTTTGCATATACGAATTTTATTGGCTTAAACTTCTGTGCCAACCAGCTTCTGCAAGCCTGCGTGTAAGCTCGATTGTTATGAAATATGATGTGCTTTGCTAGAGCTTTGTGAATTAAGCTTTCCTAGTTTCGCACCACTTTCCCATTATTTATTTGCAAAAAGTAGGGATATGTCTTTGCTATCCTTTGTATATTTACTATAAGAATTCAAATAAACTATTAAAAAATGTATATAAGACAACATTTAGAATTTTTATTTGCTTTATAATATTTTGTGTTTGAACAATAGACAATAAGCAATTTTCAAATACATTTATAAGTTGAATGTGATTTATTTGACACCTTTTTCATTATTGAAGAAGTCTTCGTATCTCAAACCCGCTTCTTTCCTACGCTTCAGATCGAACTGCATTAGAATGATGATATAGCACAGCACTGAGGCCATATAACCCAAGCAGGCTGGTTTGTCAAGGATCACACAGTGGCAAATTCTGTAGACAAGTCGGTTACCACGCAAATGAGTCATAAAGAGTTCCAACTCCCTTTCCGAGTCCTTTCCCAGCATTCGTAGATCGTTGAACTGTCGAATCTGTTGCTCTGTCTGATTGCAGGAATTAACTGCATAATCTACCATATTCATAAGTAGGATGGAATTCCAAATGTTGAGGGCCACGAATACATTCCCAAGCATAAAGCCCCAGTGATCAGATGCAATTGTCTTATTGCCAAATTGCACGGCATGATATAGAATATTTACTTGGGCCACAAATATATTCAAAAATATGATCGCATTGGCAACATCATAGAGGCTGAAGGCTCTCATAGCTAGCTTCAGGCACTCAAAGTGAACGGCACCAATCCGCCTGAGATTTGTCACCAACAATCGGGATCTGGCCTCTTTTCTGAGTGCCTGCAGTGCCAGCTGTACGGCCTGAAACTGATGACTGAGAAGCACGAGCACCGTGAAGAAGGTAATTCTTCCAACGGAGATCATCAAAATTGGTACGAAACGTATCAGCAGCTCGGGCAGTTGGACCTCAGTGAGCAGTCGACACTGCATAAATATCGAGCAGCTGAGCATTGCATAATTAACGCATAGCTTGCGGCTCAATTGAAATGCAAGGTGCATTTGCAGTTGTCTCAGTGCATCCTCGCCGGCAATGAACCGCAGGATGTGCCAGTGTGTCATCCAATGCACCACAAAGTCCGTGCAAAGTTGTATGAGCCGACGGCGTTGCAACCAAACGAGTCCATAACAGCTCAGTATGGCAATAATGCGCATCAGCAATGACACAATCAGACCCCATTGCAGCACAATGTGGTTCCTCATGTAGCCGTCGATAATGCCGTGGGTCATCATTAACGGTATGTGCAACAGCAATATCGCACTCAAGCACACACTATAAATCAGATATCCGGTAGATACTTTTCTGATGCTAACACGACCGTTCCTTATGCACAGTTTCCGCGGCACTAAGCCCCAGATGAGCATCTGGAAGTAGATAATTTTAAGCAGCAAGCGCAGTCTACGATGCAACATGTTGCGCCTTCCGGTTTATACCAATCATTCATAACTGGCAACACATCGAAATTACACGAAAAAAACTAATATGTTAAAAGTGCTTGTATTTTCATAATATCTGATAATAAATCTTGATAGCTTAACAGGCGTTTGTGTGATAAATACAAAGATAATTATACACTATACCCATTCATTTCGGTACATTAAAATGTACACTAATTCTGTCTTGAGGGACATCTGGAGTACGCATATTCGAAACGCACCTTAAAATATTGCCGATTCTCCAACAATATTGATTATAAGTCATATCATAGCTGGAAAGTAGTCTGCATTTATACCTGCCCTATAAATAAAGGGGCGAGAATTAAACGACAAGAATATGTTTTTTTCATGTTCTACTCATTACCATTATTTCCACAATATGCCATGTGTAAAAATTAATGGCTCATCAAATACATGCAAATACTAAAAAATGCCAATGAAAATACTATTCGCTAATGCATATTTTTATTTTTATTATTCACATAATTTGCTTTCCTTGTTCGTTGGTAGCAATTAAAGATTCAAGCAAAAGTAATAATAAAAAAAGAAGAGAAAAAACATTACAGTTTGGCGGCTTTTGTTTTTTATTGTTTGCACAAATTTTATAGCCGAAAGTTTTTTAAATGGTTTTGCAAAAAGTGTGAAAATGAGTTGTTTATCGGTATTTAATGCGATTGACAGCAAGTAAGTTCCATTATTATCAATATGCCAAGACTTCTGCTATTAAGCCTTAGTTTAGTTGAAGTTTTGAAGTGGATATTGTTTTATTTTTGTGTTCTTTTTATGTGATTGTGTATGTTTGTGTGCGGCTTAATTTTGGGTTGCTGTCTAACAAATGCTTGTTGTGGTTATTGCTTAATAGCGCGTCGCTTTGCATAAAGTTATTAAATATCAAAAGCTATTAATCAAATGCGGTACCATCCTTGGCGATTTTATGTGTGTACAGTGAAGCATGGAAGAAGCCACAGCGTGGGGAAATCAATTGTTGCGGTATATAAATAATTTGAAATGGGATTATAAAAGACATTCAAGACGTGAATATAGTTTTTCAGTTATTAGTAATAGTTTTTGATTATATAAGTATAGATTAATAAGCACAGAGAAATAGTCCGCTAGTCCTTAAGGTACTAGCGCACCAAGTCCTTTACAAATATTCAATTAAAGTTGTTCGTGAAAAAGACATTTTTGTTTTTCGTGTATTATCTTGAACTGAGAGGTCGCCAAACAATAAAAATGAAAATATTTATGCTAAATACGGATGGATCTTTAAAGAACATATCTATTATTGTAGGGCTAGATTAAAATAAGTGAACAAAAGCTAGAGTTATTTCTAAAAATGCACTATCGATTTTAAAGATCATCCTAAAAATATGCTTTAGCATTTATTAATAATGTTTTTCTTAGACTAAAAGTACTAAAAATACATATATGTATAATAAAATGTCATTCTTATTATTGTTCAAACACTCATCCACGTAATGGATAACATATTCAGAATACCCATTGGGGGCTCCACAAATGAAGCTTCTTTGGACATGAACAAAGGACATGAAACGCTGTCTATTTCGTTTCCCTGCTAATTGAATTCAATTTCATAAACACTGGCCATCCAACCAGGATGTAGTCTCTGCTAATCCAGGGCAATACAACAACAACAACAACAGCTGGCAACGAATGTCCAGACTTCAGCTTAGGTATTAAATATGACACAGCAGCAGCTAACCCTATCATTTGCCTCGGTCTCCGTTAACTGCTCCCTGGTCCGCAAACCAACAATATTTCTCAGCTGCTTTTTGTATTAATTCCAATTATACGCACGACTGGGGAATTTTCATTTGGATTGATAGAATTTTGGGTCATTATGTGCTTCGACCGTCTGTGGGCATACAATCAACATCCGCCAGCCATTTGGATGCACACACACATTGTTGCCATATGTTTTGTTGGTCCTGTTGTGATACCCTATCCTTGCGAAAGGCTTAGGCTGATGAGTTATGTAGCTATTTACATTTTCACTTCATAGATATCTGTTTTTTTTAATAAAAAAAAAAGTCTCATATTTTTAGTTAAAATTGTTTTGTAAAACTTAGCAATTATTTTTTCACAACAAAATTTATGTTTATATCGATATTACCTTCTTATTCTCTTCTTTCTTAGGGTATCTCCATGTCGATTACACCCATCTATGGTAAACTAACTCAGTGTTATTGTCTTTGTTGCTATTGTTCTGTGACTTTGGACGCTTTGGCTGTGTGGCGTTGGTTGTGTTTCGCTTGGGGCCTTTAATTGGCAGGACATGTGTATTGATTGCAAAGTTTTCGCCTATGACATTCGCCCGAGCACAACAAACAAGATTTCTTACCCAAAACTAATTAGCAACGGGAATAGTTCATTTAGCTTCCATACTCCATTTCTTCTCAACTTTTGTTGTTTTCTGATTCATGTTGTCAAATGTACACCACAGGCGATTATTTTGGTCTCCATTAATGTTAGAAAATGAATCAAAAATGCATTAGGATGAAATATTCACCTTCAGCTAGCAACACGCTGTTAACACTTAATCGCATTTTCTTTATAACTCTTAAGGAAAATATACAATTATTTTGTTTAAAAATTGCTGTTGGGTTTTGCAAACAATCCGACCGGGCTTTTAAATAGTAAGCATGCAGAAGCTTCTCAGACCATTATCAGCACACCACACACACAAAGTGGGTCGAGTAGATTTCCACACTTAAATAAAGGCTCTTGCCTCCGCCTCGGCCGTCTCGTGGTTTCGTCCTTTTCTGACTGTGAGCCAACAAAATGCGGGACGGCATTTTCTTCGGCATTTTCGTTTTTCTGGGTCATCGTCGACATCGCATAAATATAAATTGTATTGTTTCAAAAAGTTTTTGCAGTCGTGCTTCGCGGCTAACGGAAAATGTAGTTAAAGTTTTGTTTTCGCCGCTAGTTTATTGCGTGATTTCCTTTCACAATGACACTGTCCTGAGCATGAAGGGGACTCTTGGGGGAAGGTTTCTCATCTCGTGTCACTTTCAAGGTGCTAAAACATTTCTCCAAATAATTTACAGCTTTTGCTAGTGCAGTTATAACGTTGTCTTTTCCACCAGTTGTGGCATCATCCTTTTTTTTTTGGGGCATTTGCTGAAATCTGTATCTGTTGACCAAAAAAATTGTACGTTTGTAACTTAATTTGTCAACATGTTACATGTTGAAAGGAAAGTAGAAGAAAACGCATATACAACAAAGACAAAGGATCCATTGCCATTAGTTGATCAAAATTTAACAGATTTGCATACTTAAAAAAATTTAGAAACACGTTTGTCAATCGACTTTAATATTCTGTTGTTGAAATGAGTCCAAACTTCCCCTAGCCATAACTGTATCAGAACTTAACTGATTTTCAAGTGGGTAGATTTTAGAACTGTGTTCAAGGCAACTCCTTATCATCGAGATCCTTATATCGATTGTAGAGTCCATCGATTATGGAGTCCATCGATTGTAGAGTCCATACGAGGAGCAATTACAAGCGTAGCTTGCGCAAACTATCTTCAAGCAATAAACATCAAAAAGGGTCATTGTCGGCGACTTGCTTCGCAATTGAGTCACAATTCGGAACTAGATTGCAAACATTATGCACCATGTCGATTGTCTATTGCGAACGTGACCAGGATGGGGAATGGCTGACTCTTCTGCAGTTGGCAGTTCGACGTTTTACATTTCCTCTGACTTTTGCCTGCCACTTCTAATTGCATTTTTACTTAGTGCCAGGCGCTAAAGTTTGCCCACGGTTGTCACGCCCCCTATTTGCCCTTCCCTTCGCATCCTTCGCGTCCAGTGCCACGCGCAAAAGTTTAATTAAACGTGTTTGATTTATGACTTGTGTGTGTGTGTGTGTGTGTGTGTGTGGGCAGCTGCTTGGCAGGAGGTAAATGAAGGTTTGCCAGCTGCAACCGCAATTCCAATTCAAAAACCAAATGCGTTTATTTTGGACGGGAGTGAGACTTTTTGCTCTCTACCTCTGCGCCGGCCATAAAAGCTGAGCACCTTTATGGCAGCTGCTGCAGCAGCTCCTTATGTGTGTGTGCCGTGTGCCTGCGCCATTTGATTTCCGTTTCCGTTTCAACACACAATTTGCGAAAATATTTGTGCCCTAGTGCGTTTATTGATTTCGGTGCAATTAAAGTTGCATTTTTCGATACTTAACAAGTTCATCAATGTTATATTTTCGTTGCCGCAAAATTGCAGAAAGAAAGCTGCCCCAAATCTGGGTCGGAAATCCCTGTGGCTTATGCCTTAAATCAGGTATAGGCCACAAGCGAAAATCTCTTGCTCAAAATATTCCACGATAATCAACTTTGATAGGCCTCCAAGAACTTCGGCCTCCGTCAGTCCGTCCGTCCGTCCGTCCGCCCGTGAGCTCGCCCAAAAAAGTGATTGAGAAAATCGCAAAACAAACGGGATTGTTGGGTCGTTTTCTTGTGCCGCCCTTTTTCCATATTTTTTTTATGGTCTTGCGCGCAAAATGAAAATGGAAAAAGTTTCGTGTTAAGGAGCTAGCAGCATTTCTCGATGAACTGCCGGATAATCGCTGCCATGCTATTTTACCCAACGCTTGTGGCTTACACTTGGCTTAGGCAGCTAGCGTTGCCCCTAGCCACAAAGCTGGCTGCAGGTGCCTTGTGAATTAAATCTACAAAAAAAAAAGGTGAACATAAAAATGTGACCCTGATAAGCCTTCAATTAGGTGTGTATTTTATGTGGCCCGCAGTTGCAGTAGAGTGTTTTCGTTAAAGCCGAAAAGGGCTGACAAATTGCTGGCTTAAAAGAAATTCGCAAAAAATGAAATATTATAATTTTTAATAAAAATGCTTCAATGACTAAAAATCTCAACGCAATTAACAAAATTGATAAGTAAATCCGGTTTGGCATTGGGACATAAATGCAGTCATGTACATTTAATTACACATAATGCAACATATAAAATACATAACACTGAATAATATTCTGACATTGAAATATTTAATCCTTTTTTCAAATGAAGTGTAACATTTTAAATACTAATCCCAAAAAATTACACTAATGTAAAATTCACATACTGCAAATGCAGCGTTAAAGTTACAATCCATATGTGATTGAAATAAATTTATATGTATATATACAGATATATATAAATGAGTTGTTTTTCGTTTTCGTGTGACGTTTTACGGGCACTAAGTAAATTTCACATTTAACATGAGCAATTAATGTGTGGCAAAGCCGCAAATAAAACCGCTTAATTACGTGACTCTGACCAAACTGGATGGCAGCAGGGCACACAGGACAAAAAGGAACAATAAAATCAACAATTTCAAATGGAAACTTTTTGCATGACACATTCAACGAAATGAAATAATAATATGGTTAATAAAGTCAGCCGCATCAGAATCGGATTCGTATTCAGTATGAAAAACACCGGACGCTGGACAACAGGCAACAGACAACAGACACCAGACACCGGAGCAGAGACCAGGAGGCAATTATCGCACTTATTTCGCAGCTAATTAAAATGCAATTATTTGCTTTAAACAACATAATCCCATTGACAGGCGTTTTATTTGCATATCGCATATAAACAGGTACATAATAAATCGATTTCAGTTTCACGGCAACCGCAATGCATTCTCATCATACCCACCATACCCGTCCTCCGCATCATCCTCATCATCCTCGGCCGTGATGTGCAGACGTGGCGCCACAATGCCGACAGTACGGACAAATTGCCGATTAAATGCCACTGCCCCCCCATTGGCAGCCACATTGCGTCCCGCCTCATCCACATACTCGCATATGATCTGCCAGAGGGACTGGCGATCCGTGGTGCCACGACTGCAAGCCCGCAAATAGGCGGCTGTGGCGACTAGCGTGAAATTCAGTATGCCCGCATTGAAGATGTGCAGCCAATCAGTGAGCTGGAGCTGACTGTTCGCCGCCTGCTCGAACAGTTCAATTGGCATCGGTACGCCGACAGGCGTCATTGCTGCCGGCTGGCCATTGTGATCCCGTTTGACGGGTCGCTGCAGCTGCGTAGGCGGAGATGCATTCTCCTTGCCTGGCCACAAAGAGTGCATGAGTGCATAAGTCGAGTGTGCATCTCCAACTTACCTTCCAAAATTCCGCGTGCAATGCGCTGATCTGCCCGCTTAACCCAGCCGCGCACTGTCGACTCCGGCACGCCCAGTTCACGGGAAATACTTGCCTTGGTTTCGCCATTGCGTATGCGCGCAATCGCCAGCTCCTTGTTCTCCTGGGATACCTGCACCCGCGGACGTTTGCCACGTGGCACAATTGCGCGTTCCATCTCGATTGGACAAAAAATATTGCGAAAAATGGTTTTCAATATTATTTGGTTCTTTTTTTTTTGATAATATTGTGCGTTTCCAATTTTCAACGAAAGTTGCTTTTCTCACGCGCCTCTGTTTTCCAAATCGTTAACTTTTTGACACTGCCTTGGACGGGCGATTTGTGGGTTAGCTGACATATAAATCGCTGTGGGTTTCGATTTCTTCGCGTTTGCTTAGCGTTTGTTTGCTTTCCTTTTGAGCTTTTCATTTGGTCGCCCGGTCTCGTTGACAGTTGGCAAACAGGGCCGCATCTGGGGGTGCTGCCAACCTGCCTTTCATTTTCCATTCAAATGATACCGTTAATTTTCTTCACATTGCGTTTATTTATGTTCTTCTGTCTGTTCTGTCTGTGTGTGTGTGTGTGTGTATTTTTTTTTTTTATATTTTCATCGAATTCTTATATTTAATTCTGACGTACATCTAAAATATGTGTTCTAACTTCATTTTGCTTTTTTTTCATTATTGTTGTGTATGTTTCTCTATAATTCTTTTTTATGGCACTGCAGCGGCGTGTTTTGGGTTTATTGTTAACAAAAAGCCTAATCTGTAAGTTCCCATTTGTTAAAAGCATATCAATATCTAGAGGAATCTTAAGTCAATTTGTAAACAAACATTTAGGTTGAGAGATGAATCTGTTCACTATTAGTTCAGAAGTTAATTTTTATTGAAATTGACTTGTTAAGCTGCTGTTGTAAAGTCATTCAAATCCAATGAAAATTGTATTGTTTGTTAAACAAATTGTTATTTATCGTTATACTACTACATTAACATTACTAAAACTTTGTGTTGAGCATTATACGTTTTTTGCTGACGTTATTGTAGAATTAACTATTTACTTACGACATTGATAGGTGAAATTGAATTGATATCAAAATGAAATTTCAAAGTATCTAATTCTATATATATTCTGTATATACTTGCAAGTATCTACTGCTCTCTTAATCGGTATTCACTGCTGGCACCGCTACAGTGCCTTCTAAACTCTGTATATATAATATGACTTAAGTTTACATAATACGACTTAATTGCTAAAACCATTTCGGCAGAACTTTACAATTTTTCTTTTGGTATTATGGGAAACTTTAATGGTATTTAATACGGTATTTTTTTGCATTTCTTCGCAGAAAAGTCAGCCATTTTTTGTGGGCAATTTCCACCAACTATTTAAATGGAATTTTATTTTGTTATGGTCTAGGTAAATCTATGTGCAAAAAATATATATGTATTGTATATCGTACATTATATACATAATTATTCAAGTATGTATGCATTTACTTATGTACGCCTGGTTTTTTTATTCTTCTTTTTTTAGATTGACAATTTGCCAATTATAAATACATTGTATTGATTTCATACACATAATAACTGATAAAAACCACCAACAATTGTTTTTTAATATGACATATTTCTTGTTTTCTTATTTTTTCGTTTTTTTTTTATTATTTTATATCTTTTGTCATTTACGTGTCTACCTTAATTAATATCTAATTTATTAATGCTCGTTAAACTATGCTGTATGTTTATTTTTTCTTTTGTTTTTTCATTTTTTTTTTCAACAATTATCACGTGACAATTTTACGCTTAATTAATTTATTCAGGGCAGTTAATCATTTTTCATTTTGTATAATTTTGTGTGTGTGTTTGTGTGTTTTTTAAACATTTATATGTTTCGAGTTTGTATCGTATAATTTAATTAATTAATATTCAATAGCTGTCACGTAGCTTACATAGAAAAAATTGATAGATTTTAGTTATATAGAACCACTTGCATACATATATTTCTTTGCTATTAAGCATTTTTTTTATTCATAGTCCAAGTAAGTGAAAAGTAACTAGGTGAATAAACTAAGTGGGGATTGAGGTGAAAGCGGAAGAATACCGATGAAGGGAAAAGGATTAAAAAAGTCGCTTTAAAGCTGGGCTAAATACTTAGTAAGTTCTTTCATAATCTTTAACCCAAGTTTGTCAACAAAAGCTTTTTGTGTTAAATTGGAAAAACTTCAATTGAAAATATTTCAAGAGTTTTTGGTGCGATAATTAAAGTTTGCATTGGAAACTTTTCCAATTTAGGGCCAGCACCGGCTGCACTTTCTAAAAAAGATTGAAAGAGTCATAGGGAAAGAACTACTTGGAGCCGAGCAGTTAGTAATCCTCCTGCAGGTGCTGCAATCCCGACTGCTTCGGCGCTCCCTGACACATGCGTCTCAGAATGGCGATGAGCAGGGCAAACATCGCACATAGTCCCAGAGTGATGAGTGCCAGTTTGGCGTAGGGCAGCTCGCTGAGATCGCGTCGCAGGCAAATCTCCGGGGATTCGTCGTGCAGGACGAGCTGTCGATACTCGTTGGCCTCGTGGAGCAGGCCGAGCTGTTCCAGATTCCACTCAATGTGCCGCGTTAGTTGGGCCAGCGTCGAGGTGTGCGTCACATTGGGACAATTGGCAACTCCGTTGCACAGCAGATGACGCGGAATGCAGACCTGGGTGTCGCCAGGACAGCGGAAGTCACAGCCGCCATCCTGCAACAGGGACGCGGACAGACTACCGTCGGGATTGCGGGGCAAGTGGAACAGCTCGGTCCAGACCAGTCGAAAGATATTCTTACCCGGCTGGCCATCGCCCGTATATTGTATGAGCACCGGCAATGGTTCCTGATCGGCGCCAGTGGCGCCCAACTCGGCAGTGGTCAGGATTGGCAAATCCCTGGCCAGTGAAATGTTTTCGGGACAAACCACAAAACGCGGCTCCAGACGTCCAGCTAGATAGACTTCAATCTTGGCACTCTCACAGCTGCGCTCGGCAAAACGCGCCTTCTCCAAATTAAGCCAGAGATCCCTTTGCGATGCCACCTTCAATTCCCAGATGCATTTCTCTCTGCGATAGTGGTGTTCCGGCGGTGCCATTGGTCCCGCCACCATCGCCAGCGCCTTCTTGTAGGGAAAGACGAGCTCACCATCGGGTGAGGGTCCCAAGGTGATGGGTCCACACAGCGGACCATGGGCAAACTCATAGGTTGCCTCGAACAATGGATTGGGATTCTTGAAGTACGAGGTTATTGCATGTTGTCCCTGAACAATCATCTCGAGGTTCATTTGATCCGCCGAGGATATCACACGCACCGCTCTCGGTATATTGTCACAGAAACAGGCCAAGTTATTTTGGAACTTGTCGCGCTCCTCCCAGATGACCAGCTTATCCACACGCTCCTCGTGACAACGCGTGCACGCATTGCTATTATACGGCAGCTCCTTGAAGGACACCGAATTCACCTCAATAATGGCCCGGGCATATAGACGCCGATCGGTCACGAATTTATATTGACATCGGACATCGCTGCCACCCGTTCGCTTGAAGATGAGTGAGTTGAGGGGGGAGCGCAGGCGACCGCCAGGATGCTTCCAAGCGTACATCACCTCATCGCAGAGAGTGTTGGGGACCGGATCACCGAAGCGTGTATTATTGAAGAAGTCGTAGTGCGCCCAGTAGTACAGTGAACTGCCGCTATAGCTGCCCGTCTTCGAATCGAATTGCACATAGAGCGATGGACTTGTGCTCACAAAGTCCACCTTCTCCATTGGTCGCGAGAACGTGTCGCAGAACGTCTTGATAATCCGGGCAGGATCCGCATGATCCGAATCGTAGATGGTCAACGATTCACCGCAGTCTCCTTCATATTTCAATATGGGCGATTCAATGCGATTGATGCGAAAACTGCAACAGGAAACGAGAAGAAGGGTGAAAGGGTTTATCAAAATTCCAACTTATAATGAAAATACCACAGAACAGCTGCGGCCCACAAAAACCCTGAAATGGCTTTGGCTCATTGCCAGCCCATGCCCCCAAAAATGAGGCCACAATATTGGGCAGCATTTTCGATATTTTCGCATCGTATTTTTCGCGTGTTTCGCGTGTTTTCTTCCACAGTTTAATATAAATTCCGACAGCGCCAACAGGTAAAATCTCACTTTTAACTGGCACACGTTGCACGCGTTAGATTTGTGCCCCATGTGCAATGTGTGTGAGCTGCCTAGTTGCCAAAAATGAATGCAACTAGGCTCTACATTGCTGGCACGTTGCAATTTCTCACAAATTATTGGACAATATGTAGGAATGTGCCTAGCCATTCTGATGGACTTCAAGTTCCAAAATGGGCATTGCGATTGAGACTCGTCCGTAATTTGTAATCATTTTGGTTTCTCCAATCAACATTTGTTATTTTTACTTTTGTTCTGATTGCATTTTTCTGGGATTTTCCCAGTTCGTGCAGCAAATGGTGAATTTTGCTCACATTTTATATAAATATGTGAATATTTTTTTTTGTAATTTTCTGTGTCGACGTTAAATAAATAACTACCTTAATTCTGGGAAACGGAATTTCATCAATCATGTCTCCCATCACATCCCATTAACAGAAAAAAATGCTGGACATTTGGAAAGATTATTTTAATGATTAAAGTTTGCACAGTTTTTATGCATATAATTTGAGTTGGATTTTTGTTAAAGAAACTATTTTCTAGTAAATCTACTAGTTGGCCTGCAATCATTTCTGCTAGCCTTAACCACATTTATTGCTGCCGCGAAAACTTTTCCAATTAACTGTTGGCAATCGTCCAAAATCCATCTGGCCAACCAAAAAATAAATAAAAAATAGATATAGTAGTTTATGGAACCAGCGCCATCCATCTCGCTAAGCAGATTTCATACAATTACATTTGCGCTGTCCAAAAAATATGACATAATACAACATTTTATTAACCCACACAAAAGTTGCCAAAATGTCAAAACTGTGACAGAAAGAGACAGAGAGAAGAATAAAGAGAGAGTGTGAGAGAGAGAGAGAGAGAGTAAAACACAAGTCAGCATCATGAGGTGCGAGTGGAGGCATTCCATTTCATTCCAGCCACGACACAATTTCATTTTTGTTTCGTATCATTTTTTATTTGCAACATTACTGTAACATTTTTTTCTGTCTCATCCTCGTCCTTTTTGCTCCTTTACTACTATTCATAATAGAGCAGAGTTACTATTTTTGCACCGCGCTGCCATCGCACCTCCTTGCCCCACGATCCCCTCTACGTGCCCATGCCGTTATTCACGTACGCGGCTTCGAAAAGTAAGCCTGACGCCCTGCGGCATGTCCTCATAATCCGTTTGCAGCCTAGTTCTAGTTCTGCTGACTCAGTGGGGAGTTTATTCAGAATCGCTACCAAAAACAAAAAAAAAAACAAAAACACAAAAACAAAAATCACACACAAAACGGGCAACAAACAAAAAATAAACAAAAAAAGAGAAAAAAAGTGGTACGCCCCCCTATAAAATATGCAATGCAGCAGCAGCAGTCGGACGATCCTTGTGCGCCGCCTCGTCCGTCTGGGTCTCTAGTCAACTGTTTGGGGAGCAACTGCTTAGTTATGTGCATATGGCAGTCAATTGGTGTCGTCTCGTGTCGAGGTCCTTAAAGCGTGGGCGTCAGTTTCTATACATATATATTCCTATATACATATATATATGTGCAAATGTCGCTTACAAATAGTTGCGACTTGGGAATTTCTTCCGTGTTCAGATTTATTTTGGAATATATATTGCTAATTTGAGAGTACATATATGCATGCATAACTCTTAATTTACCAATGATGAAAATTGATATTAAACATACGCTGCTCTCAATAAAAAATGAACTATTTTATACTCCAGAGACTTGACTTGACTTGCGTCTTATGTCTGTTTTTTCAATTAAAGTGTTGGCTAAAAAATTGCAAGTTTGATTCAATATTCCGAACTAACATTTACAGTTGATATTTAAATTTCTAAAATATTAAGTACAATACTAATTTGAGTTGCACATGATTAAAGTCAGCTTCTCTTAAACTAGACGCAGACCAAATTGAATTGAGAAAATGTATAAGAAACTATTTAATTGCTGTAATTACACGTTAGTCCCGTGGAAACATATGAAATGGTAGTAGTTGGTACAATTTTAGTAAATAGAAACCCGTCCTCATGTGTAATTCAACCCAAAAAATGTACACTTAGAGGAATTAACAACAGCTGGACTCACCAAAACAAAACAAAACAAAAGAAAGGACCAACCATTAAGACCCACAACTCTGGTAAAGAACCAGGAAAAAAAGAAGAGTAGCAGATACTTAGTAGAGGAGAAAAAAGCGCAGGCATGACATGTTACTTAAATGAGCAAGTTTGTTGGAAACAATGTCGACAGTGTCTAGACGCGCAGACATCAGGCTGGAGCAGCCAAGGAGCAGCAACAGTTAAAGCAGCCAAGGAGCAAGTGTAGATCTCAAGGATTGCGAGAACGAATTGTTAGCTACAAAAGAGGTGAAGGCAAACAGACGTGTGTGTGTTTTTAGGGGGTGGGGTTGGGGTGTGCTACGTTGTGTGGGCGTGCAATTGTTGTCATGGGCGTTGCAACAACTTCAGTGAAGTTGGCAGCAACCAGCAACTACACAAACAACAGCAGCAACACCAAGAACCAAGCATGACACGAGCAAAGACAAAAACTTCAGCGACTGCTGCACGCAGTTTTCTTATTGCGTTTTTCGTCTACTTTTAACTTTTTGGGGCAACTGCACTTGGACAAAAAACAGAGGAATTTGTGAATACATTTTCGCAATGATTAGTAGAATAGAACCATAAAAACATCTGAATTATGAATGTTGAAGTGAGATACTATATTCAAATTCAACGAAATAAATTGCATTTTATTGCCATGGCCCCAAATATTCTCAATTAGCGTGCATATTTTTTTCCGAGTGTCGCCTACAAACCGCGTTGCTTTTCTACAAAAATACATATATATACAAAGAAGTAAGTGTATGTTTGTAGTGTTGTCTATTTCATTCCGTCGCCAGTGTTGTGTTCCATTTTGTGCACTGTAATCATGCAATCATGTTGCCCACTTCTGAACTCTTAATGGCAATCGGTGTAAACGTGCTCGCAAGTTCACCATTCGGCTGGGGCTGTGGAGTTTTCATTCTCGGGCTTAGTTTTGCACGCCTTGTAGGTGGACATAAATATTTATCTTTTGGCAAAAACTTGTTTGATATTTTACTCCTCGATGTAGACAATTGTATGCATTTTGGTGTTGGTGTTGGTGTTTGTGTTTCTGTGCCTGATGTTTGCCATGCACACAGTTTTCTTTGCAGTTTTTAGCCCAAAACTTGGCAATGTTTTGCAACATTTTGTGCATAAATTATAAGGTTGCAACATGGTCAAATGTGCTGAAATAGTTGCAGTTCCACTCCGACTAACTTTGGAATGCTTCTGCAGCTGTATTTTCAGCTGCAGCAGATCACAGCAAATAATGTCTGCAGTTTTACAAGAAAAGTACGTAGTTACTGAAGCAAAGTGGTAAATTGGCAAATATTTGTATATATTTGTCATGTGTTTTGGACATTCACATATACATATATTTTAAAAGTGATTGGTTTGGCGTGAGGAATTTGAAATATCTTTGCTTGTAAAGTAGCATAATAAAGCATTTGAATTTCTTCAAACTGACTCATGGAAACAACGAGTTTTTTCTTATATAAAAACAGAATTTTCGATTCAGTTAAAATGATAAAGTTTCGGCAAAAAATCAAATAGCTTTTTATTACATTAAGGGATCATCGAGTTGACTGTTGTTACTGCATAATATGTCTTTATATCAATTGACATTCTAGCGCAGCTTATCAACCCTTTCTGGATTTAAACTGATGATTACTTAGCAACGCCCTCCGGCAGCATTCAATTTGGGAAAACCAAGCCATCAGTGCCCCCAAAATGTCAGGGCTTCAAAACTTTGCTATCGTCTTGGCGACTAAGCCGCCCTGATCTACCCGCCCCGTTGCAGAGTAGAGTTGAGCCGAAGCCAGCCAAAAACCGCAGCATCAATAAAATATTTTCGTACCACAATGAAGAATATTCAGAAAACGCAAACACAAAATGCAGCGACCAATGCGACACTTGCAGAAAGTTCAGAGAAGAGATTCAGATTTAGACACAAACAACTGCTCCGGCGACGCCGACAGAACTGAGAAGGAATAAGGAATGGGGAATGGGGAGTGGGGGCAACGGCAGGATGTATAAAGTAAAAATAAAAAATATAAAGAACAACTTCAACTCAACACGTTAAATTAAAATGTCACATAAATCTTTGCGGCAAATTTCATTAAAATACGCTTACAGCATAGAACGCAGCGCCAAAATAAATTCAAACTGGAGGAGAAAAGAGTTCAGTGGAGGGGAGTGATGTGGAATGGAGTGGGCAAGGATTGTGGGTGGATTGGGGCAAGGATGCAAAACCGTTAGCTAGGCGCCCACATAGCCGCAAAACTTTGCACTTTAAATGAAATGTCGACGACGGCGATGGATTTTGCACACAAACCTCTCGGACTACAACAACGCCCCTTGTCGAGATAAATACATATACATATTTATATTTATATATATATAAATATATATGTCGATTTCGTAGGGTTATGTCGAGAACTAAACAACGAGCGGCAGACAAACAGACCACTTGACAAAAGGACGGCTCAAAATAATAAATGGTGAAGAGTAAATGGAAATAGCATAAAAAAGGAATGAAGTTGAAGTTACGCTCATTTTAAACAACCATCAGTTATACAATAAAATATATTTAAAATGTTTATAATTATATTGTGGAAATGCAGTTAACAAGCAGAAGGAAACCTCACTGGTCCCACATAAATTATGTGAATAGACCGAATGGCTGATTTAATGTTAGTCGGAAAACTATTCTTGCTACTTTATGACTGGAGGCGATGTGTGCTAGTTTGTATGTATGCAAATTGAATAGAAAACATTAGCATGTGAATTAAAACATCTGTACACCTTGAGGTATATCTTCAATTAAAATGACAGTCGGCAACATGATTAATCAAGGCACCTTAGGCCTCTACTCAAGTTGCATAGCTTTCAATCGAGAATTTGCGGTCAGTTTTGATTTAAGATGGTAAACTAGAAAAATAATAAATCGCGGCTAATTGCTAACCTGGGAAAATAGAGTCGCACGATTTCGCCGGGATGTCCTTTGATGTGGTAACTGCAGGAGGTGTTCGGTGGATACCAGTGGGCAATGCTAAGGAAGATGCCCTCACTGGCGCTGCTATCCTTTAGCGAATCGGAGCTAAGCAACCAGTCACACACACCGTGCTTTATCCCGGCAGTCTCCACATGTCCTGGCCAGTTGCCAACATTGAAATGAAAGCCTGTATTTAACAGTGGACCCGCCGGTGATGTAACAAACTCCACGTACATGTATTGTGATGTGCCTGCGAGGCAAATTGGATAGTGGCAGTAATCGTATTGGGTTATCATCATCCAGCCAGTTTTCGCTTTGTACTTACCAATGATGCTGAATGGAAACTTGCCCAGGCCGCAGAATTTGCCTATCAGCGGTGAATGCTCATCGCGACCATCATAGACGGCCAACCAATCGTATGGGCAATGCTCGTTACCAGACCCTATCGGCCTTATGGGGCAAGTCATCACGTTCTCGCATCTGTAAAGAGTTTGCAAAATATGCAGGAAAAGTGATGAATGTTGACGGTTAAACGTGTTAAAGCTAAATTGAAAGATGGATTATCTCTCTTTAAATTACACTTATTTCACTTTTGAGCGCGTAAGAGGTCGCCAATTAAATTTATTCCCTCACTCAGCCGTCAACTGCATACAAATTCAACAACTACAGGGCGCATGCGGCAGAATTTCAAGTGAAAATACCTGACAATAAAATATGAAAATGAAAATGCAGCAAAAAAGCACAGTCTGAAATTGAATGAATAACAGCTTTTAGTGCAAAAATATGCAGCAAAGAGTTAATAAAAAAAATAAAAAACTATAATGAAAGTGTTTGAGTCATATTTAAAAAAAAAAATATATTGATAATAAATTTTAATTCAATTAGCACTTGTGACAAAGGAATTTTATTTATCCAATATCCAATTTACCCCTTTTACTACGCCACTGACAATGACATTCATTTGCACTTGGGCAGCGAATTAACAAAAAAAAAACCAACATTCAAACCAAACCGTCTGTTCTGAAGCATTTTCTAACATTTTTTTGCCATCTTTTTCCTTTGGCATAACCCTGAGTAGATTGCCCAGACAAAGTGACCTTTGTGCAGCGATTCGCTTAGTTTTTGGCCCATTGATGAGGTCTGAAAACCGGCTGGCCTTTTTTCATCCATTTGTTGGCAATACAATTTGCCAGAAGGCGGAGAATTTCATGCCAATTCAAAAGGCAAACGAAATGCTTTTTCACCTGACAGTGTGTGTGTGTATCTGTGTGTGTGTGTGTGTGTGTGAGTGAGTGTGCTTGTGTGAACTTTCTAATTGAAAGCTAACTTTGGCAATTACGACCCTGGACTTTAATCAAATGCGGGCCGACAAATGCTGAAGGCTGATGCCGAGTGATTTGAAATTGTAACAAAAAATGCCAATTTAATTGACATTTTATTGAGCCTTTGACTAGCGGATGAAAAACTTTTCTGAAGAAAAACTTTTTGACCCAAAGTTTGGGATCTATTCGTATCTGTATCTATTAGCCGGGCAGTTGTTCGGTACGGCTCTCTCTCTCTCTCGTTTCAGTCAATTTAATCACTTTGTCAGCAAGTTTTTCCTTGCCTCTCTTTCCGCTGCTCAGCTTTTGGGGAACCTAATCTAACTTATTGATAATAAATGCGTAGGGCAAAAAGTTGATTATTTTTACTTTTTTTTTCGCGAAAGATATAAACGGTGTAGAGTGAAAGAGACGAGGAGAGAGGGCTAGATAGAGAAAGAGAGACATAAACTTGGTGTCTGGCGAAAGTTTTGGCCAACAGACATATCAAAAATAACTGACTGGTAATAATTTCGGCATATTAAAAAACTTTTTTCTCGATGACTTTTGCATTTATTTTGCCCTGAAAAAAGTTTCACTAAAGTTTGTTGTGTGTGTGAGTTTGTGTTGTGCTTTGTGGAAAAATGCCACGTTGGCAAAATATTTTCGGTGTTTGCCAGGCAGAAATTAGAAAAATGTTTTGGAACATTGGCAGCCAAAGGAGCATCGCCATCAAAATAAACTCAGCTGATTTATAAAGGAGCAATGGCAAAGTTGCCGCTGACTTGGCAAAATAACCACATACGCCTACACAAATACATATATATATATATATACTATATGTACATCTGTTTGGACAGGTCCACTATGCTCTGATAATGAAACTAGAATCGCAACAGAGACGCATGAGTGTTTTATGAACTGGATTTGATTGGGCTTTGTGCAAAGCTTAGATGGATTATGGTGATTGGTTGTAAATATTAGTAATACCCCGAAGGCATAATTAACTAAATCGAGCTTGCTTAGAGGTATTTGCATTCCCTACCCACAGGCAGAGCGAAACGGGAGTGATAATAATCAATATTCCACGGTATGCCACAAAAGAAAACACATTTCGCAAGGAGCTTTTGTAGCTCAATGCATTTGAAACACTTCAGCATAAGGGATTTTAAGGGATGTACAGAAAAGCAATGAAATAAATGAATACAAAATGCCATCAGGTTTCTTCGAATTGTATTTGCTTTAGCAATTCATGAAAGATTTAACTGTAACTGTTTGAAATATATTTTAACTGCTTGGATTACAATTTGCCTCTCATCTTTAACTTTTAATATTATTGTCGAATAAGAATATATCTTTCTTATCAAATCTTTCATGTCTCACATAGATTTTCATTATAATCCCACAAAAATGTACTTCCATTGGAACCGTCTGCCATCTATTTTGTAATCTCTAATTAATACCCCTGCTGTGCGTTTAACTTTGGGATTACTTTGCCAAACACTTTGACTGAATACTTCAAGTATTTTGTCCTGTTTGTAACCCCAAACGAACCCAAGCCAAACACAAACAACCCGCCCCAAACTAAACATCATTAATGGCATTGCAGCATTGAAACCCTTTGTGAAAAACATTCGATTAACTTGCCTCTCCCATCAGCCATCTATACACCCAGCGATTAGCTCGTTTGTAGCGTTTCTGTTTAACTAATCCTTTTTGGCACGCCTCCTGCTACTGCTATTGCTGCTGCTGCTGCTACTGCTGCTGCTGACCCGTTTCTCCATTGACATGGGGGAACTAACTTAGACTTGCAAATTAATACGCACTTAAAGCGGATTTTCAACTAGTCCGAAATGGGCTATACCTCCCCAAACCATCCAACTACCCCTGCACCCCCATTACCCGTTCCCAGTTAAACTGTCAGATCCGCACAAGCGTTTTAAACTCTTAGCTTCGCTCTTGTGCTGTCAAAGTTGGCACTTTGACGTGGCTCGTGCCTGTCCGGACTTTACGGCGCTCAAAAGGTAAATATTCAAATTGAATCTATAAAAATAAATTGAATGTTGCTTATCTAATTTCAGCTCGAAAGCGCCAGTTGATGTGCACGTACTGGCGAAGTTCTGCAAGATAGTCACCTGAAATATGCTGACTGGCATTTGCACTTCAAACAAGCTTTAAGATACTTAGACACTTTTGACTGCCCATTTGGAAAGTGTCTTCGCAGAAGTGTTAAGACCAACATCAAGAGCTAAAAACTCGCTTTTATTACGCAATTCAAGCGATTTAAGAAGCTGCTTCATTTCCCTGACCCCAGAATTCGTTGAAGTGAAATGAGTTTTTTTTTTTTAATAATTGGTTGCTGCGTTTGTGAAAGGTCAGCGAATGGACAAAATGTAAATTATAATTCAGCTGCAGATAGCTCAGGTGAATTCAAGGGTACGCTTTGTTGAACCCTTTAGCTACATAAAATATTTATGCTCTGATTTAAGCCCAAAACACAGCTGGCAGTTGTAAATGTCCCCACGGAGTTTGTAATACTCCAAAGAGATTTCCCTCGGATTTCGCACTTTACTTTTTCATGTGAATGGCTTAACCCAAAGCTATGAAACGTTCAACTGAAAACTCAAAAACTGTTTTTCTCTTCTTCCCATAAAGTTCACTGTGCTGCGATTTGAATAATATAAATACGTAAAATATGCAATGTGCATATAAATTTCTATACAATGGAATTTGACTTGAATAGTGTAAAACGATGTATTAAATTTTGAATAAAATGTACAACTAAAAGAACCAACAGATCAAAAGAATATATAAAAAATAATAATAATAATAATAATAATAATAATAAATATTATCATCAACTAGAATTTCAGTCTTTCACACCGATTTTATGCGATGCTCATTACGTGACCAACTGTAAATGTGCTTTCTTTCTGCTTTCTTTGAAAATCAGTCAAAACGTAATCCTTTAGCCAATTTGAATGCAGCCAGCCCAAGTGCAAGCCAATGGCAGAAAGCAGTCAGGACAGGACATTGTTGGGGATTGTAATTCCGATGGTTGCAGTAATATGGAAATGAAAATTGGGATTGGGATTGGGGGGGTTTGGGGGGTTGGGGTAAGGGGGCGTTTGGTCTGTGATATTTTCCACGAAATTGGTGCCAATTTTTCCAGGACGCTGTGTCAAATTGTCATTGTCAGCATGCCAAATGCATTTCAACAATAGCAGCAACAACACCAACAGCGACAACTACCACACGAAATGTTGACTGTCAAAAAAAAAAAAAAAAAAAAAGAGAAAAAAAAACATAGACGACAGAAAAATGTAAAAAAATATATATATATATTTGAAATTTGGAATTGCAGTCGATGTCGCTGTGCCAAGATGACAAATTACAGGGTGTTAACTTGTCGTTAATTTCTCTCGGCAATTTGCATTTGCATATATTGGGTGGCTGGTTGGATCTGTCTGAGCTGATTTGCTTACCTTTGGCCATCGACCGCGAACTGTTCGTTCTGCAGATATAATTTGATGTACGGCTGACGGGTGTGCAATTTGTAACGGCAGTTGAGAGCCCGGGGATACAGGCCCGGATATGCGGGGGACTGTACATAGCAGGTCTGCAGGCGGCAATCACGATACTCACGCTCGCAGTAGGATCTGTAAAGTAATATATATAAATATATTTTATATAGTATTTTTGTAATTAAATTCAATTAGTTTTCTATTTGAGGACCCTTTTGGTTGTGTCTCTGTCCAACCAATAAATGTCTCCAATCCTTTTAGCCTAAGATCTGTCTTGTTCCCGCTTCAATTCCTGCTTTCTTCCTCTTGGGCACAAATCCAACGAATTAATCGCTGGCAGCCCAGCGAACAACGAAATAACAAAAGCAGAAAATTGTGTTCAGTGATTTGGAATTTCTTGTGCGCTGTGTACCCCGAGAGAACCTTGTAAAATTTGTTGTTGAATTACAAGAACAACTGTAAAATTGTTGTAAGGAGAGCCGTGCGTATAATTTTCAATTTGTTCAAGTCAAACAAACGCATTGCCAGGGTTGTCAGGGCTGAGCAAATCCGAACTT
Source organism: Drosophila grimshawi (assembly GCF_018153295.1). Classification (NCBI taxonomy): domain Eukaryota; kingdom Metazoa; phylum Arthropoda; class Insecta; order Diptera; family Drosophilidae; genus Drosophila; species Drosophila grimshawi. Next base: position 10,742,605 of record NW_025062889.1, on the reverse strand, counting down.
GATGCTTGCACAAATATGATTACCATTTCCCATTTTATTTGCACACTAAATTTCTATTATTATTATTTTTTTCTTCTCTTCTTATTGCTCTTGGAAATTTGCCTTTCATTTGGGTTCAGTTGATTTCCGTTTGAATATCGATACTCTGTAGTAAAAAACTCTCGTCAATTGGGTATTTTAAGCATAACATAGCTAATTGATATATCTTATCTTGTATGTGTATATATATCTATTATCCTGATAATAAACATAACAGTTATACAAGAAACTTTTGACAGTCGTAAAGAGCAAAATGAAATTGATCCGTTTATCTATGTATACAATCCATTATTGTCTATATAGAGAGTATCTTCTAGTCACGCACCCTCTACTAGATAGGTCATACTTGTTTTGTGGTAGGTTTGAATTGGTTTTGGGTCTGTTTCAGCGTCGATGTCGATGCGCGTGACCACAAATTAGCATAAAAATCATATTGGCCATGTGGGCTGCTATTGGCTTTGGAAATTGCAGCAATCTTAACAGTTTGGTGTACGAATGATGGCTGCTTTTGGTTGGTTAAAGTGCTTAAAGTGCTCCATTTTTATTATATTTTGAGCCTCTGCTAAAACAGATGAATTAGATTGATGAAAGTGAGCAGATTGCCTGGCATCAAGTTGAATCAAAGTGCCTATTTTATAAATGGAAAGTTAAGGCACTGCAATCTATTTTAAATTATTGAAGTAATTTAATTTTTGTAGTGAATGAAATCAACATTAGTGTAAATATATCTTTGCTTTATTTTATTTATTACTTTATTCGTTCAAATACATACAAATGCGTGAACTTAAGAACTGTATCTTTCATTTTAATTTTAATCTATCCTTAGCTCAATTTTAAATTTAAATTTCAAAAATGCCCATCACAAAAGTTTCACAATAGCAATAGGCTCAACGAAGCATATTTAATATCTACAGTGCCTCTGCACACAATTCGCACTCTGCACACAGTCGTCTGTGGAATGATTTCAACCAATGCTCAAAACTTGCAACTTATTTTATTAAGATAAAAGTTAGACGCTTACGAAAAAAATTAAGAAAAAAAAAATCAAATCAAATGAAATTTAATGTCTGCAAAGTTTTAGGGATAACTGAATGCTCGTTTTGGTCCTTGCTGTCTCTGTCTCCCTCTCCCTCTCTCTCTCTCTTTATCTCTCTATCTCTCTCTATATGTACATTTTTCGCGAGTTTATGTTGCCGCAGTGCTTTCTCCTTCTCCCAGATTACTTTGTCACGATGTTTGCTCTATCTCTTTCCCTTTGACTGGCAAATTGTAATTCAATTTTATACGACCTTCTGTTACCGCATTACCCAGCATTCTCCTCCCCATTCCCCATTGTACGCCAGTCTTTCGCATATGATTATGAAATGTTCTCTTTTGGGGCAGTTCCACAAAATTGTCAAAGACATCGTCAGTGCGCATTGTGCGTCCCCTTCAAAAAACACTCAAGTTGCGTGCAGCATAATAAAATTAAATTAACGCATTGCTGACTACAAACTAGTAACTGTCTGTTGTCAACCACGCCCCTTTTGCCAATCCGACCATCGCCCACAGGCCGCGGCCATAAAAACGGGACACAAAGGCGCTAAACATTATCGATAAGCATGGAGCACAGCGGGCAGTTGTTCATTGCTGATGCTGATGCTCTCCTTTTGTGTATTTGTACATTACGTATACGCACCCTTGGACAACTTCGCCGCGACGATTTGGATATAATTCGGGATGTTGGCCATATCGCAAATAGACTTCAGTTTGTTGTTCGGCGCGTGAATCGAATGTGAAGTAGGTCTGCAATGAGAAACAAGAACAAGTTCACTAAGTGAGTTGAAATTCAATGCATTGTTATTGTTTGTGGGGGGTATTTTTGTTTGTTTTTGTTGGTTGTTGCTTTTGTTTGGCCCACGCTACGCAAATCACGTACTCGCATTGTTGACCGAGTCAAGTTGAGGCTCTGCTCTTTCCTAACTATTACCCTAATCCGCTCGATATGGTGTATTAAACAGCCAGGTGACATGAAGTCATTGCATTTTTGTCCATGCGGTTGTTTGCCAAGCTCGACGCGTTTCACGGCTGTTCACGAAACCGGGTTTTCCACTCGTACTCGTAGTCGCCCACTTTACTCTACCACATTATGTGGCCCCATTTCTGCACCAGACTAGACCTCATCAACACTAATGACCTGCTGCAATGACGTAGCCAATGCTGCTGTCTAAGGGTGGAAACAGCCCAGTGGGAAATCGCTGTCGAACGGATGGCTGACTTCAATTTATTGTGAGCGAAGCTTTAATTCAATGCCCTATACAGCTGTGACTCCTTTAAATTATTTAGAAAATAATTTGAAATATTAATCACATTCTTTTCCTCATTTAGAGTTTCCAGATCAAATCCTTGTAATAAATGTTGGACTATTTTATATTTTAATTTTCATAGATTATTTAATTATATGTATATTTTTTTAACTTTAAATTTAATTACTTCTTTTAAATGCTGACATAATTTAATTTGTTAGTTTAAGTTTACATTTAATGCCATGTAAATGTCTACCGATATACCCAAATATTCATTAGTTTAAGTATTCGCTTTACTTTATCAATAATTTATTTATAGATACAAATAAATCGTTATTTTCAATATTATTTTACTTAAAGTCATATCTTTTTGCCCCATAACTACGATTATATTCCAAAAGGCTGAGCCCCGACAAGCAAACCAAACTGATAAATCATTATATTCAGCAGCAGCAGAATCCATCGGAATACCCGTATTGACTTCTTTCTGGCTGCAGCTCCGATTGCGTGAGCGTAATGCACATGTCAATATTAAATGCGTTACCGGCGTCAATGACGTTAGCGCCACTTAACGCTGTGAACAATGGCCGACAGGCAAGCCTCACAGACGACTGGCAGAGTGTCTGACCAGCAGGCCAGCAGTCTAGCATCCCAGTCCAGCAGACAGGTCGGCACGGACACAGTCACAGGCACGCCCCGTCGCCTGTCAAATGTGCAGTGTGAGGCAAAAATGTGCATTCCCAGGTCATATTTGCCGCATTATGTGACTTTAAATGCATTGAATATTTTTGAAGCGCTGACGATGTATACTGCCAATGCTGATGCTGATGCTGATGCCAATGCGGACGGGAATGCTGATGATGATGCCAATGCGGCGTAGCTGAGCACTATCGCCATGGCAACATTCCGGTTTCTGCTTTTAATAACCAGTCAAATTCGTGCTCGAATAAATTAAAAATCAATCAGATTTCGCTTGTGTATCCTTTGGGCTTTTGTTTCTGTTATTGCCTGTGTAAGAATTTGTGCAAATTATATTTGATTTATTCCCGTTGAGTTTCATGTTAAGGCGAATTTACTTTATCCACTCGATATTTTACTATTTGCAATTTTGCTTTTGCTGCTCATTAAATTGTGTACGTGGCAAAGTTATTACTTATTATATGCCAGCTCTCTGTTATTTTTCTTATTTATTATCAAGGACGATGCCACTTCCCGCTAACCCCGCTGAATAGATTTTTCAGCGCGCTCGCGCAGAATAAGTGGCAAAAATTGTGGAGGCGACGAAGAAAACTGCGGGCAAATCTGCGTGGCGAAAAACAAAAGCGTTGTTAACTCGCAACTTGCAACTCGCTGGCAAACTCCTGAACTGTCTGTCTGCTAGTGGAGAACCGGGCTGGGGTCGAGTTTTCATAAATATTTATGACTCCATTAAGGTGTGCATAAGACAGTCTGGAGGGCAGGAGCAGTAGCTCTGCAGCTGAGAGTGTATCTCCTACATCGAACACTCGTACATGTCATTAGTGTATTTTTGTGTAGTGTTTGTGCCGCATGCAACTTGAAAGCTGCACCATGACGTTAAGCCAGGAAGCAAACATCGAATAACGAACAACGAGGCAATAATGAAATCGACTTCCCTGACAGCCAAAAGCCATTCGAGACACAGATTGGCAAAATTGTTTGCTTGGAAAAGATTAATGCAGGAAAGCAAATTTAGATCTGAGATACCAAAATAAAAAGGCTGATTAAAGATCAACACGAATAAAAGTAAATTATGCTTAAAATTTATAAGTGAGTTTTTAAATACTTTTCAAATAGTGCATTTAAATAATAAAAAATTAAAAAAAACCCGTAATAATGAGACAATCTTAAATTTACAAACAGAACAGATATTAATATTGAAATATGTACTACAAAAACTAATGATTTTTTCCTCTAGTTAAAATCGGCTACGAATAAGTTATCAGCAACCAAAAATGTAGAAAAAAAGTACTTATAAATATTAAAATTTCTTATGTGACATAATGATCTTATCTCTCATTTTGTGAATGCAAGTACCGCATCAAAAATGCAGAAGCGCATGTGAAAAAAAAAAAATGAATAGAAAAGAGCGAAAACATCTAGTGGGAAAAGGCGACTTCCATGCAGCAAAATAGAATTCAAGTTGTGAACGGCATTTTCACATATAAAACCTGTAACCGGCAACGAGTCGCCAGCCAGCCAGTCCAAAAAGGATGCAGAGACAGGAGACAAACTGGCAGACAGACAGACAGACAGACAACAGGCAGACAGACGGCAGTCAGGAGACGACGCCCACTCGTCCACTTCCCACAGACGTACGACGCTGAATAATGCATACAAAAATATATATGAATATACATATACTATATACAAATGTGTAAGCTTGTTTTGTATATAGGTATATACATATGTATGTATGTTATATGTATATAGAAAGCTAAGTGCGAAAGTGAGTTGCATAGATGCAGCAAAGCAGATAGAGCAACATGGGTCACAGCCAAAGCAAACGATGCCAGCAAAAATGATACAGATACCGTACAAACAAAATCAAAATAAAACAATTTAGCAGGCACTGCCCGACTAGAAGACATCCTTCATATATAATTTAAGAACTTAGATAGATTTTAACACTATTTATAAAGAAAGATTTTCAGATAATATAAATTATACTGTTTGCTTTGTAATCGAATCCAATGGCAGGCAGATACTTGGTGCTTTACTTGTTCGGAAAACTTCTGCGTTTGATTATCGTTCACAAAACTTCTTTAACTATTTTGCTGGATTTTCAATTAGTAGCTCTGATGCTTTCCCAATATTCGTATGCAAAGCATCGAGGTTACAAACCCTCTACTAGACACTTTATTTTTGTGATTACCTTTTGACTTCCATTGCAGAAGTATACAAATTAATGAATGCCAATCAACAACGCTTTAATAAGGACAAAAGCAAAAGGTCTCCAGCGAAGAGTGCTCGGCTTGTCTGCTTTGGCTTGTTGACTAGATGAGATAGATCCACGCTGTAAATATCTATCTCTAGACGATTCCCGATGGGTTTCGAAATATATATAAGATAAGCACTTGTCTCCAGGTCAGCTAAAATCATATATCTTTTTAGCCCATATGCTGTTTGCTACAGGGTATAGAAATATGTAGAATATGATGGTGGCAGCTGGAGACGATGACAGCCAAGACTTGTGTGTAGTAATATTTTCTTTAAATTATGTGATAAATATAAATAGATGTATATATGCGAGCAGAATATGGGACGCCTGTGAGGATACGGATAAGGTCGAAGTTGGGAGGCTACGTGACACATGTGCCATGAAGACCCGGTGGGCAGATTGTAGGATGCTACGGTTTATTAGTGTAAGTGCGTTGGCGTCTGCAAGCCGAAGATGCTAGAAACTGGAATAGAGACTTTTTACTGTAATTGGAAGTCTCCGGGGTTTGTTATAAATGAAGGCTATGTTCAGGTGGCCAGGTGTTGATAAAAATGACAGGCTAAGTGTGAACACACTCCCTGCTGCGATGCCAAAACATAAAGTACAAGGATATAGTTGAAGCAGGGAAAGAACTAAAGATTTATGTTTGAATTATGATTCTTTTACAGTTCAGTACAGTTGTTTGTTCCTTACAATTTTTCAGTGTTATTTCCACTCAATTATATTCAACTTTTCAAACATTCCTGACTGAAACCATCTCAATGTGCAAGAAACTGACCTTCATTGATTATGTGATATTAGCGCGATCAAACGATTTTCTGCGCTGAATTTAACAGCACACTCTTTGCGTATACCCTGTAAATTAACGCTGAAGCTTGTTAATTGCTCTCGAACTCACCTGATCCGTAAAGTTGTCCGTGTGGAAAAGGACCTTCACGTAGCTCGTCTCGCTGATGAAGGTTTGCGGCTGTTCGGCTTCGCCGCAGAACATGCCCGGCTCCCGGCGATTGGAAACGTCTGTTTTAGCATTGCCATCAACAATCTGCGAATATGGACAACAACAATAGCAACAGTAAAATGAATGCCACATAAAGTCAAATCAAATGATAAGCAAGGATAACAGTCGCCACATAAATTGCGAGGCGAGCGCGAATTGTGTTCGATGGCGCTTGCAACGCTGCCCTGCGCCCATAAAGCTGTCAGCTGATGCGGTGCACGCAACGCGACGTATGAATTACGTGGCTGCATATGTCATCATTTAGGCGAGGCAAAGGTTATAAATTAGATTTGATTGCAACGATGCCCATAAATCAGACGCCGCTTTTTGGGGCGTTGTGGTTGCAATTTGTGTGCGATGGTCACACTCACCTGCAAATAGCCGCCATCGCAGTGGGTGGCATTGAGCAGTTGTCCCACTTTGAACTTCTTGAAACGCAGCCGGAGCACAAAGTCGCGAGGTGCACCCTTGAGGGTGCGAAAACGATACCAGCAGGTCAAGGGACGTCCCAAATTCTGATTGCTGACCTCCGGCGAGCTGATATCCTCGAATATGTCCACCGTTTTATTGCAATGATCTTTGGAGATGTCCGAGGAGCTGCCACCACCACCGCCACCACCGCCGCCACCGCTGCCACTGCCGCCTGCAAGTATGAAGAACAACAAAAAAAGAATAAAGACATAATCAAGTTAGCTTATTAAGACCAGAGCACAACCAGTACCACAAGCGCTGAAAATTCATTGTGCCTAATTTATACAGCGAATGCATAAATGACAAAGGGACATTGTGCTGAATTTGTAATTCTCAGTCTGGCTGTCAGACTCCCCAACCCCCCGACCCCGACCCACTGCCACCTCCTCCCACACCACCCCACCCCTCCACGCCCAGCTGCCAAAATGCAAAAGACGCAATCGTCGACCGTTGTCGTCGCTAAATCTAACAAAGGCCATGGACGGGACCTCCGTGTTGCTCACGTCTCCACTCACCCGCTCACCTACCAGCACCCACAACTCAGAGCACCACCCACACCACCACCACCGCATGCCCCTAGCACCACTTCAGCAGTCAACGCGCGTAAAATTTTGAGCACGGAGTCGACTCGAGTCTCGAGCTTTGAGTCGTTGTTGTTTTTGAATGGTTTTCTTATGAAATTGGCCAGCCAGGCGTATTGCAAGTTTGTTCCACGCTCAGGCTGTTGACTGTAATGCAAAGCAAGCACAAATGTTCTGTAGTTCTGTTGCTCAACTATGAGCTTACTTAGAGCAAACGATATAAATTAGTAACTTTATGGATTCAACCTTAAGTCGAATTTTGTTATTTTCGTTACACGCCTGAGCTGAACCCATTAATCAGCTTTCAACTCAAAACACATTTTCTGTAAGTTTTCGAAGTTTAGAATGATTATCCAAATGGTAAGAACTTTTGAATTGTTTTTCAATCTTGCACAATTAGTAAGTTGATAGATCATAATCAGTTTTCTGATGAATAGCATCAGCCATGTAAAACAAACTTGATGTGGCTTCATTTAATTTTAGTATCAGAGTTCTTTATAATCAATATATGTACTTATTGTCTTGATAGGATCGGGAATGTCCTCTATACATAGCCTTAGAGTATTCTTTTTCTTCTTTTTTTGGTCAGCATTGAATTATTCTTAATCATAAGTTGCTTGTCGCAGGAATTCCTGCTTTGTCTTTGGACACAAACAAAGTGGTTACGTGACCAACATATTTGTGCTCTGCGGCGTTTCCGTTGATTGTTCGGCGTTTCTTTTGGGACATCCTTGATTTCGGGACTGGGTTGCAAATTAGTGCTCGTCAGTGTGGTCGCCAACAATTGCCAACATTCAGTTAAATTATGAATGCCAATCGGGTATTTTTTTTTACCTTGTTAGCTAGGAGGTTCTAGGACTCTTTTGAACTTGATGACAACTTGGGTTGAAGAGAAAGAAGCTTTATAAATTTCTAAATTTCAAAATACAATATATAAAAATAAGAAAAACCCGTAAGAAATTAAATGATTAATTGTAGATTCTCAAACGTTTTTCTTCATCAAAAGATTTTAAAGGTTCGACCAAACTTTAACTAATTTCACTCAATCAAACACATTATTACTCAACGTGATTTAAGGCTGAGTATCGGCTTTCTCAAAGTTCAGCTCTTTGATACATTAACTTTGTTAACTCCGGAATTACATTGCCACTATAATTAAATGTACAACTTAATCAGTTTGAGGCAAGGCTGACATCAAAGGCTTAATGGAAATGTTATATATGCTTTAATTTAGCTTAAGGACACCACACTAAGCCAGCCGCAGGCAGATAGATTTCAAAGAGCTGGGCGAATCAATAGACGGAGAGCTCGTCAAAATTTGACAAACGCAATGCGCTTAGCTGCAGGCGGTGGCCGACCCACAGAGCTACCCAGCCACCCAGCTACCCAGTTACCCAGCTACCCAGCCAAAACCACCAAACCACAAGTCGACATCGTCGTTGGCCCCTAAAAGCCACGAGCACAGCACGCGCCAGAGCAGAGCCGAAGGAGAGGGGCTAAATGGAGGTTGTCAGCCATTTATTTGCAGTGGAAACAGCATTTCATATAAAATGGCTGCCAACTGAAGGGTGTAGAGCTAGAGAGAGCTGGAGAGAGCTGGCGGTGGGTGGGGTGTAGTTGTGCCAAAAGTCGACAATGAAGGCAAAGCATAATAAATCTGTTTAATGTATCAACGTTTCATTATGGAATAAGTACATTTCTCAGTCTATGTGGCAGGCTGTCAAAAGATAAGCAACACAATGGCTAGCTTCACTTTTGGTAATTAGCAGTGTGCCAAGGACAGTTCACGGAACCACAATTCGTATCTGGAAAATCGCTGCTTGTGTTCTTCTCGAATACTCGGGACATTAATCAAAATTAACGACACTGACAGCCTCAAAAGAATTTACGGAAAAACATTAAAGATTTCGTATAATATTAATATTTATTTTTATTCATTTTCGAGCCAAATAAGGCAAACAAATAATTACATTTCCAGTACAAAAGTTTCAAAAAACTTTCTTAAGAAATTCTGTAACAAACCACAAATCAATTAAAGATCATTTGTAAAATTTGTTTGCTTTTCAATTTCCATTCATTAAAATATTTTTAAATTGTTGTGCGTATATTTGTTGTGTACGCTTTGTATTATTTATTTTACTCTCTTGTCTTTATTTTACCTATTTCCATAAAACCATTTCCAATTCCTTAATGCGGAATATTGATGGTTGGTTGTTTTTTGCACCCAGAAAGCTTTCAACTGCCTATTAAACGAAGTGCATATCAATTCACTTCTCCTTCAGGCTCTACCTTTTTCGCAATACATTTTTAAGTCTAGTGTTTTGTTTACTGATTTGAGTAGTGCTTTCACTCTATGCACTTTCCACTTTTCACATTTCACATTTAAAGGATGTACGTCTGACCATAGCTGCCGACAGTCCCTTCACCAGCCCCAAACATAGACCATCTATCACTCAGCTCGAGCTCTTTGCACCCATGCACAGGCATAGACTGTGATTTATACACTACTTTAACGCAACTGGTGTGTTTAACATGTTTAAAGCCTTCACTCCTTGTATCTGTTCTTAATCTTCCAGCTAAGGGGGGAATGTTCACAAAACTATTGTCACATACGATACGCCCACTAGACGGGTTAGAGACACATTGCGCAGATGGAAGAAGAAAAAAACACAGTACAAGCAATGATAAAGACAGGGAGTTAGACCTCCAACCTAACCCCCAACGTATCCCTGCTCTGGCAGACTAGCCAGGCTCATCGATTAGACGCGCTTTGCTGACTTCAAATGGCCAACGATTGGAGCAACGACAATCGTTGTACACTCATAGAAAAACTTGTCTTAAAATAAAGAAAAATTCTTTATTAAATTTTAGATATTTCCAAAACTGGGTCAGTTTTGTTACTTATCTTTTTTAAAAGAAGCAATAACCGTATGTTGCTGAGGTTAGTAATTGATTGACAACCAAGGACTCACTCAAACTAACACTAAACACTTACTACTTGAGACATTGGATGTTGAAATGCTGGACACTTTACAATAACAAAAAAAAAACAGTATCTATTTTTTTAAATAAATACATTAATAACTGACTCTAAGCAATTTTTTGTTTAAGTGTAGAAACAGTAGCCCGCACAGCAGAAGCATCAGACACGTCATACCATAAAGATTACTTGACCTGGCGGCATACAGAAAACAACAATAACAACAACAACAACAACAGCAGTAACAACATCAATAACAGGGAAATATCCAGAGGGGGCAGAAAAGCCAAAGTCAAGTAGAAAAATTGTAAAGTCGGCTTCTTGTCTTTTGCATATATATATATATATCTATATATTATTTTTTTTAGCAGCCAAGGACAGTCAGTGTGTCTGTCCGCCCACCATCCGCCCGCATTCCACATGTTGATATATTGTCAACAGACGCATGTCGCATTTGTCTCGGCTTTACTGTCTGGCCTCTCATTCTCAACACCGCTCGAGTGCCTCTTGCACAAGTATATCCTTTTCTTTTTTTTCTCTTTTTTTTTGATAAAGGTTGACAAGCGTCTACTCCGCACCCATCGTAAAATCTAACACCCAATCTGCTGTATGCTGTGTTGTCAACAGTCATTGAGGAGGCAGTGAAAATCGATTATGAAAATCGTTTGCTGAAATTTCATACACACACACAGACGTAGAGAGAACGAGACTGAGAGACCTTTTCAGCTTTCAAAGCTGGCTTAAATTGTCGCCTCGCAGCTTTTTGCATAAATATTTTAATAGAAATTCGTGCCTAAGCGGCTTCAACTATTTGCAGCTGGGCACCAAAGACGTGGGTCTCCTCTCAAGGATTGATGTATGATGTGCTGCCTTTATATGGGTCCTTCCCAATCGAGGAGTCCTTTTCTAGTGGAGCAGCACGAACTGTTCAATTCACTTAGCAGCTGCGAGACGCTATTCATGGGTCGACCTTCGATATTGACTTATTCAAATAACTGATTTGAAATTTGATGAGTACCCAAGTAATAAAATACCAAATTACCAAATTTGCATATTACGCTACAAGAGAGGGAAATTTCCATTTGGCATTCAATAAAATGGTTACCTTTCCCATGCTGGGAAAGTATTTCACCGATTTTCATTATGGAATGGATTTATAATCACGGCCAGATTTGAGATTAATACTGCATTTACATTTTTAAAAAGCCATTTTCGATTGAAAATAACTTTTGGGGTTGTTTTCAAGCTTTCCACAGCAATAAACTCTTCCCTACGAAATGCAAAAATCCATCATGGTTTCGCCCACAAAGATGAATATATTATGCAGTATCTTCCAGTCGGGCCCTTTTGAGTTGAGCATTTTTACTATTTTAAATATATAATTATTCAAGGAAAACATTTATGACGAGGCTTCTTTACAATTATTTGCATTTTCTTATATATACATGAAACAGAATAATAAATAAATAAAAATTCTTGAAATTCCTGCAGGCAGACACATCTCTGAATTGCTTTAAGTATTTGTCGAGCTAAGAAGGGTCCTTTAACCAAGCAGCTGCATATACATTTTCAAGGCGTGCCACTTCAATCGCAAATGATTTCAGTTCAGTTCAATATCCATTCCTTGGGTCATTACGATTAACCATCAGCACTTGACAATCAAGCGTTCGTCTTCGAAATTGTGAGACCACAGTTAATTCAACGTCCCAAATACACAAATGAATATAAATGACTTAACGCCTTAAATACTAATGGCCAGCAAATTTCCTTATCTCACTCAAGCATACAGCAACAAACGCGAGCATTTTTCAAACATTTTTCCAGTCACTTTTTATCTGGTTTTCGCTGTTCGCTTTTTGCGACGAGCCAAAATAAGAAAACTTTTAACAAGACAATTTGTTAAAAAAGAAATCGGTATATATATATATTTATATATGTATTTTAGTATGTGTTTGTATACGTGTTTATTTGCTGTGTGTGTGTGTGTGTGTAAAGAAAATGCTCAACGGTCTTTATAGCTGTTTCCCGTCTGCCTGTCGTTGATAGATTAACTGTAACTGTGATGGATCATTTACTTAAATTATTAAAATTGCCTACTCAAATTTCACACACAAACAAACTGCAAACAATGTTACACCCCTCCCTCCCCCCAACCCCCATCCACTGAGCGATGGCTTGAATGATATACTGACTGATGGACAGATTGAATGCCCAACTGACGTGGAGAAGCTCTAAGAACTCAAAGCGGCAAATCTGTCAGTGAAATATGTAGCTAGCATAAAAACCGAATAAGCCAACGACAACAATAAAGTTGCCGGCCAACAAATTTGAAATTGTTTAAGAAAGCTCTTTGGGAATATTGTGACCGGGGTATGTTAAATTCGAAACCAATTTCAAAATTAAAATTTCTCTAAAGAAAGTAATTTTATCTGTTTCTAAAGACGGTCGACAGCTCATTTGAAGTTTAACTGCTCATTTCATATTCCGTACTTAGGTCGAACAGGGTATTTAAACTTCGTGAGAGTCTGCTTAGCACTTTTGAGCCGTTTCTCTGATAATTTCACCAACATGAAAATCCATTAAAAAGTTTCCCTTTGGCATTTCCTCAGTTTAAGCACAGTGCTTTTTGGGCAAAACAAAAAAAAAAAATATACAAAAATACAAAAACAAAATTTTCACAATCAGAGCGTTTGCGTGTTTTATATATGGGCTTAGTTCAACTGGACCGGATACGAGAATTCCGAATTTAAGCTACCCAGAGTAACTTTGTGCTGCGATGCGTAAAAGTTTTTTTCATACTCTGAAAATATGGATAAAAAGGGTATAATGAAGTTGTGCACAAATATGTAACATGAATCTACAATCCCATATATGTATACTCTTAATGAGGATAATATCTACCTATAGAGACTATGAGAGCTAGAGAATTAAAATTTCAAGTATAAGCTGCCGTATACCACGTTCATATAAAGTTTATTTTATTTCATTGATGGCTCCCCTCGATTTTGCGATTTTTTTGGGAAATATGGATGAACTCGTAGTTTCATATATAACTTAAGACTAAGCTAAGGACTTGGGTTCAGGATATCTCCTAGTCGAGCACTCTCGCTCTCTCAACTAGACCTTTTATACTGGTATTCATAGATTTTATTTGGGGCCAAACTCCATGGGCATATTTGTATTGCGCGACCTTACATATTTTATGCTGACTTTTGCATTTTTGTACAGCAGAAAAACCAATTTTTTGACATTTTCATGTTTTGTGGGTGACAAATACAAAACTGCGATGAGCATGAAAAAAAAATCCAGAATTTTCATGCATTAGGTAAATGAAGCTATTTGAGGTTTGGTGGTAAGGGCGACACAGAGCGATGTCGCTATCTGTAGCCGGCAGGCCTGTGTCGTGGCAAATGAAGGGTTCAAAGTGAAGGAGAAAATTGATTTTGTGGCAGATGGATAGAAATGGCGGAAACTCATCAGCATCGTGCCCGGCACACTCTTATTTAGTTTTTTGTATATTGTATATCAAAAGCCACAGATTCCCAGCACAATCTGTGAGCTTTAATTTTTGTTACACATTTTTATTTGTAACAAGTTAAAGGTGAAATGATTGCCGAGCTTATGAAAAAGTTCAGCTGCATCTTGCTTAAGGCTGTAGGACGCAAATTTGAAGTCGGTGATTTAAAAAAAAAAATAAATAAAAAAATGTACCTTTGAAATATATGAATAAATTGGAAATTAATATATTAAGATACTCAATGGGAGAAATTATCATCAAAAATCAGGTTGATTGATGTGTTTACGCAACAAATGAGTACAAACTTGTTTTTGATCCCAAAAATCAAATGTAAAATTTCTACATTCGAAGTGCTGCTCAAAATGTGACATGTTTTTGATTGAGTTGGGTGAAATTGGCAGCAAGTAGGTATTACCTACTGAGCATATATTTTCGTAACAGCTAAAAAGTTAAGCTGTTTGCTTTCAATTTATCTAACCCCAATGAAATAAGCAGATGAAAAGCCCTTCAAGGAACATAAATGGGCAAACCCACAATCTGGCACCCAATTTACATTATAAATATTAGAGGAGCCGTAGAGCAACCCCAAACCGGACAAGGAACCGTGCCTGCCTTCAATGATTAATTACCAGGCTTCAGTAGAATTTTGTTGAGCCATCAATTGCAAAAGAGAAAAGGCAAACAAACAATTTCAATAAGCAGCTACACTTTGAGGTCCCACTCTCCAATCTTGGGACTGCCGTTGTAATCCTCAATCAATCTGTTGACCTTCAGTTATGGTACACACACACACACACACACACACACACACACACACACACTCACTCAAACACATATACACATATAAACACTCATATAAACGGGAGCCATTACAAGATTCCTGCCATTAAGCTGCAATTAAAGAGCTCCAAATGAATTTATATACACATCCATAAATTAAACGAGCCTCACGCACATACACAAGCACACACACACACACACACGCACACCTTTAACACAGCCCACACACACACACATATATTGCCCCGGGGCTTGACCAAGTTTTACGAGTTTGCCAGACGCATTTGTAGTCTTCATTCATTTCATTTAAGTTAATTAGATTCAATAATTTTGAGGCCTAAAGCGAGCCAAACCCAAATGGCTGCTGCGTGCCCAAAATGCCTAAATAGCCCACATAAATTGAGATTTATATGGGCGCCTAGGTGGAGTCACTTCCTCCGACCATCTGCCATACAAGCTCAAGCAATTGAAATTTTGCCAATTCCTAGATTTTATGTCTGTACTAAAAATGAAAATTTAACGCGCCATAAAGGGACAAATTCATGTACTCGTAATGCCTATGATGTCTATGATTCACTCCCACTTGCCCATTTTGGCCTCTTTTCATTCACTTTTTTCTATAGATTTTCAGAGCGGAAATCCAGAAAATGGCTGGTCAGAACAAGAACAAAAAAACAAATACAACAAAATTGCCCATATTAAACGCTGCGGAAATTGTTTCATCAATTTGTTAATAAAACGGCACACAGCACACAAAACGTACACGTCCACACACAGGCACACACACACACACACTGACACACACACACACACACACACTGATACACACACACACACACACTCATACACACAGAGATGGAGAGAGACAAATGTTTGACTTAATAAAATAAATTGTATAAATTGAAGTCTGTCATTTTGTGATTCCCATGCGTAACATTCGAGCTGCCAGCTCGCCCCCATCAGAGTTAAGAGTTGAGTTGAGTTGAGTTGAGAGGCTGCCAGCCAGACGGGCCACATAAAACATAACAAATTGCATGAAATTTACGTGAAGCGTGTGTTTGCTCTTGGTTCCAGCACTCCACACTCCACATCCCTGGCCATGCCCCACATTCCACGGCCGCTCCTTGAGTGATCTCCCTTGGAAAATTGTCATGCATGGCAGTCACTTCACATGTGAGAGGAGTACATCAAATTTGGCTGGGTCGTTTTGCTTGCCATCGAGAAAAAGACAATCAGGCAGCAGGCTGCTACAAGTCTCACGAGTTGACTGTCACATGACAAACGTCTCGACGACGTCTTGTCAGCGAGCCAAAAGTGTGGAGCCTAAAGCAGCATTTTAGCTGCAACACACGATTCCCGAAATTAGATGAAAATGTTGCCCCCGAAACGATGTCTCAATGCCCAACTGATGACTGAAAGCTATTTTTATTTTATTTTTTTGGACAGCTTTGTTTAGCCCATAAAGTGAAGAGTTAATCAAGAACAGTTGCAATCAAGTAAGTGCAATATATATCGCTTAAAAAATTGTATATATTTTATATTTATTTGAAAATTAAAACAAATTAGAGTGAGTGAGAGAAATATGTGGTTAGAAAATAATTTATTGATTTTTGTGATTAGTTAAGCATTAAGTAATAGAATTCCATATGCTGTGGCTAACTAAATGAAATTAAGTGATTTATATCAATAATTATAATGTTCATTTACGCCCAAAATGTTACTCATACTCTACGCACTTATAAATCACGCCTCCAACTCAATGCTGATGCTATAAACTAAGCCAGCTGAACTATAACCATTAAATTGACTCTTTTTTTTTGCATACTCTATTATGGATTATTGCAGATTCAGATGTGTTTTATTTAATCGGTATTAAATGTTGATTACTTCAAATGCGTAAATTATTTATGCAGTGAGAGATAAAAAAAAGAGACACAATTAAAAGCCGGCATTTATTGTCACGATAAAAAGGGCACATAATAAAATGTAAAGAGTATGAAAGCTATGGCATAATCTTGTCTCGCGTGTGTTGTAATCCGCAGTGAGGATGAAACTTATAGCCGACAATTTAAGGCACAGCCAACGGCAGGACGAGGAACAGCAGGAGCAGCAGCAGGAGCAGCTGTAGGACGAAAAAAAAAAAAGGAAAAAGCAGCTGAAACTGAAGCTGGCTCTGGAAAATGGACTCGCTCACGTACTGATAAAAATAACGGCAGAAAAATGACTATGGGCACAACAGCAACAGGAACAACAAGGCAAACAATAGTCGGAGGCCTCAGTTCTCAACACAGACAAGCTAGCAATTTAATACGCAGATAAATATAAACACACGAAGGTGGAGAAACAACAAAAGCAACAACAACGACAACAACAAGAACATCAGCAACATCAGCAACACCAACAACAATGTTGGATGGTAAAAATAGAAGATGAACTCGCTGGCACGCACATCGCTAAATTTGCTCATGAGTTGTGGGCGTACTGGGGCACATACATGCATGTATGTACACTCAGAAAACAAACAGCCAACTTTGTAATTAAATTAAGTGCAAACGTTGCCAGAGTTCGGTGAAGATTGAAAATCATAAAACAGAAAAAACACATTCTGATTTTTAAATGAAAATTGGTTTAAATTCAAAAAATATAACTTAAAAACATGCACAACAAGCACTTGTTATAAAGATCGATTTTACAATCACGTTTCATTTTCAAACTTAAAAGTTGAAGTGGAATTCTATGCCCAATCTTCTCGAATTCTAGCCCTAATATTTCGCCAAGTGTACACATAGATCGTTGAGATGTATATTGAATGACAAGCGCGTGCCTCAACTGTGGACCAAGTCAATGCTCGTCATCAAGGGTTGTCTTGCTGTTGTCATTGTTGTTGTTGATTATGTTGATGATGCATGTTGTAATGTTTAGGGTTATGTTCTACAGTCTGCTTCACCCCTACTCAATCACCTCCACCCCACCCCTCTCTGTGTGCCTGTCGTGTTGAAACAAAGCCTAGACATTAACATGAGCTGAATACAAGCCATGCAACGGGCTGAGCAAATGCAATTTGTCCCAATTGTAAGACGCCTCCAAACTCAAAATGTGCTACACGAGAGATGAGCCTGCCTAGAGGCAGGCTGCACTGACTGCTTTTGGAGAGGGGAGAGGGGATGAGTCGGTGTCGGCACACGTTCCACGACAGCGATGTGGCATGCCATTTGAAACGTTATTAATATTTATACAGCTCTTCACATTCAACAAGAACTGCCAGCCGATTAATGGATTCGTTTAATTTAACACGGCAATGGGGAGAAGTGGGGAAAGAGGCTGATGGGTATACATAGCTCAGTATTATATAGGCAAATAGATAGATAGATACATATGCGGTTTAATTTCAACTGTTTAGATAAAACACTGGAACTTTCCATCCAACTTTACTTTTAATTAACTTAATTCATTTTGAATTATACTCAAAATACGTATGACATAACTTTTGTTTTTACAGCTTAACAATATTCGTCAATTGATTTTATAATTACAAATCATTTCATTTGAAATTGGTGTTTTTTTCAATATACAGATAAAACTTCGATGTACGATTGATAATGAAAAATAATAATAATTACAGCATTTAATTTGTACTTTGGAAATAAAACCTCGATATTTCACTTACAGAAGTTTATATACATGTTCAGAAGTTGATTCTGCGTTTCAATTATCCTAATTAAAAGTACTTTCCACATTTTAAAATATGGCAAAAAATCACTTTTCACTTCATAATGCGTATACTTAATATTACAGTCAGCAGCACACACTGCACCACAAATTCAATAAAATAAACACCGCGGATGAAAAAAATGAGATTTATTTATATTTTAATTATAATTTCGTGGAAGCAGCTTTTGGCGCTGAAGAAGATTAAGTCGAGTTTCGAGATAACACCAAACTTTTGAGACAAATAAACAACGCTCGTTTGGCGCTTGCGTTCTCATAGGTAATATTATACTACTGTTAAGAAAAAGTTGTAGCATGTGGCGTGTGAAAGAAATTATCATAAATTTTCATTAAAATTAAATTAAAAAACTTAATTTTAGACAGGCGAAGGCAGCGCGTAATAAACAAGTTAAAAGTCTAACCATAATTTGGTTTTTTGGCCAACATGAAAGTAAACAAAAACAAACGTGAAGGAAGGAAACCAGCCAGCCTGTGGATGCTGTGGAAGCCCGAGGACTTTATAAATTTATGCCACAACATACATATGTTGCTCTTGAACTTTATGAGCCACCAGCCAACGGGAGAAACCTCTTTATCCCCCACCATTCACTTGCTGTTGTTCTTGCTTACAGTTTATGTATAAGTTCTTTTTTGAGTAGCTTCCTCAATTGCGGGCCCTTGTTGGCAACGTGGTTAAGAAGCAGTAGCAGCAGCCAAGTTGGATTGGGTTGGGTTTTGCGATTGCCTATGCAACTCCCTCGGGGTAAGCGAAAAAAACAACAATAACTAAAAGAATTTATATATGTATATATGTATACACAGATGGCATAGTCAAAGTTTTGCCCTTACGCTCAATTACAATGCAAAAGTTTGACAAGAAAATAACCGCATGGCAAACTTGCGAGTGGTTTGTAATACTTTTCAGGCGCTCCAGCCTGTATGCAACCTCATATTAATTATATACAGAAAATCCAAATCTTTTTCAACGTTCATCACGACCAATAGAAGCATTCAGCACTAAATTTTGCAACACAACATTTATTGACAAAGCAAAGGAAAATACAAAATGTTGGGCTAACAATTTCATAGCCAACGATTTTGTGTGTTGAATAATTGCAAACAGTTGGTCGGGCAAATCTGGTTGTATAAATAAATCAAATTAAAGCTCAACGCCGCATAATCAGAAAAGTAAATAAATATGCAAATAGATGCAGCTGCATATTGCAACGAATAACGAGTAAACATACAAACGCATACAAACATATTTGTTTCGATATTTGCTTTAACAAATTGCTCACAATCATGACAAACACGACACAGAAAAATGCTTTGCCCCACACAAGAATTTATTGCATTTGAATTTGTCGACATTTTGTTATGCGAACAAAAGGACAGCAGCAGTGTAAAATCGACACAGCGATCCACAAACAAAACGTTCCAAGCGTGATGAGCGAGCATAAAACAATTACAATAAAATAAGCGTTTTCTCTTCTTTTCACTTATTTTTATTCTTTTATTTTTTTCCACTCGTTATAAATGAAATGAAAACAAATACCATGCATTGGCATAAAAAATTCAACGTGATATTTTTTCAGCAAAATATCGCGCAAAAACGCATATCAAAATTTCCCCTTTCGTTTTTTACACATAAAATAATATCTGTGTTTTAACTTTAAATCTGACGAATTAATTCGCATTTCGTGCATGGGAGTGCATTCGAATGCTTAAGGACACCAAATATATATTATTTGAGCGGCAGCTTATGGCATAAATAACACTATAAATAATAGTAATGTGGTCATTTAAAATTGGGAAATGACAGAGAATCGAAAAATGTATCTATTGTAAGAGCCCCATCATTAATTTTGCCAATGAGGCGGGTTTCCTGAAAGAGTCTGCATTCTTAAACACATATATTCATCAAGCCATAAAGCCATCTATATAGATATACTTTCAGTGCTCCACAGTTTGTTAGAAACTCCTGTAAATTGCCAGTTCTTAGCAGCCATAAAGACTCTGTTATGCGTAATCATTTGTTTTAAATACAGAGCAACCCAATCTTTTTCACCTTCTTTATAGTCCCCAAAAAAGGGTTCACATCAAATTTACATTATCACGGCAAAATGCACGAATATTTGATGTATGCTATTTATCCAAAACTCAGTAAATTCAGCGAGCTTAGCAGGCATAAAAAATTCATTTTAATTGGCCCGAAAGCGAAAAAAGCCAGCGTCCTAAAAAATTCAATTGTTTAAGGACAGAAAGCCAAGTCAATATAATGCCAAAAATTATGCATAATAAGCACACACACAGCAGCATACACACACACACACACTCGAAAGAGACAGAGAGAGAGCAGAGAGAGTGAGAGAGTGAACAGAGAGAGAGAGAGACAGAAAGGCTGCTTGGCAATTACCGCGTCGTTTCATTATAAAATTTATCGTATTACGTTGATGAAATCATTTGAAGGTTGCCTCTGGCTGCGGCTCGGATAATTTCCCCATTGGCTGACTGAGCTATGGCTGTATCATTGTATATGGTGTGTATGCATTTACACTGAAAGAAAAACGCTGATTTCAATTTAACAAAGATATAATCACAAAGCGTATCTTTATTTAGATGGGAATTTATTTAAAAATACATAAATAGTTCTTGACCTTAAAATCGAGCGTAAAATCACATTAATTAGAGAAAAAATTCTTTTAAAAAGTACATATTGTTTAATACAAATTTTATGTACTCAAAATTAATTACAAATTTTACGTTCTTGATTTTGGAAATGACTGCACATGGTTTAAAAAATGCAACTGTTTAAAATATCATATTTGATTAATATTGTACCAATCTGAAATTATCAAAATTTTTCCAAGTGTATGCCTGAATTAGTATCCGCCTCATATGTGTGGGTATGTGTGTGTGTGTGTGTGTATGTGTGTGTGTGTGTGTTTGTGATCCCTTTGTGGCTTGGTAGCGAGACGCATTCGCAGCTACGATTGTTTCATGTGGCGCACGCAACAATTATGAGATGTGGGAGTGGAGACTCCTGTCCTGGATGGCATACAGCCTCCAATCTCCGCCTACTAGATCTTTTGTGTATTGTGTATATGCCGTATATATAATTACACATGAATTTCAATATCCCGCGGCTCTCTGCAATCTGCTCGACTGTTATTCCAGTACTCGCTTTGAACTGACAACTTTGCTTTTCGGCTTTATGGCGCCATATTTGCCATTTTTGACAGGACTTTAAAACTTTAATGGCCATGTTGCCTTAGAGCGTTGCTATTATTGCTGTATTCGTCTCTTTTCTATTTGCCATTCGTATTTGTTTGCTGTTGCTATTTCTTGCTTTGGCGCAATCCTTTCGCACAGAATTCCAATCCAAGAATCCTTAAACAGTTTGTGGGTCTGCGAGTAATTTGGCAAAAGTTTTAATGTACTCGCTGTTTTGTGGCTATATTTGTTTTTGTCTTCAGTGGGTGGTCGTGTGGAATGGTGGGCGTGGCAGATGCTGCCTCTGCCTTGTAATTGAGTGTAAGCGCTAATTGGAATTTTGATGAAGTTCGGCGTGAATTTCGCAACAGTGGCGTGGATAGCGGTCGAAGGGGGCAGCCATTGAGTGGGCGGGGGAATGGATGAGACCAGTGTGCAATTATGTAACTAGCAGTTGAAAATGTTTCGAATTTCATGTGGTCGCTTGAATGTATTCAACATGACCTCTTTCGCTCCCTCTCCCTCTTTCTCTCTTTCTCTCTGTAAATGTATATTGTGTGTGTGTGTGTGTACTTCTAAGTGGGTGAGAGAGCATCTTGTAGGCACTTGAGCTGGTTAACAAGTATACGCCAAGTTGCACACCACCAAATATTGTAAAAGCTAGTGCCGCAATCAATTATATGGGAAATTCAGCTTGAGCAGGCAGCAAACTTTAAAATGCGAACACAAATTGGCAAAGAACTTTTAGTTAAAATTGTGGCGTATTTCAAATGCTTATCACTAATAATATTTGTACAAATTATTAAAGTCAATCACTTAGATGATTAGGGAAGCAGTCTGCTCTGCTGTTATTTGATCATTAAATTTAGAAAACTAAAATTTGGTTTCATTAAATTCATAACGATCTTGACATAGCCTGAAATGCTCTAGATATGATTGCAGGTCGCTTTCAATCAAATTATAGAAGAATAAAAATTGCATACAAGAGTCCCCAAACCTTTTTTTTTGTGCCGGCCACTGCGGCAATTTGTCTAATTTCTGTAGCAGAATGCAAACAAACATTCATAAACAACAGCAACAACAATAGCAATAGCAACAACAGCAACAACAGCAACAACAAGCAACCAGAATGGAAAGCAACTTTCAGACTTCCAGTCAAATGGACATATGCATATTGCAATGGCAAAAACTTTTAGAAAACCTATTTTTTGCAGGCCCAACTTTTTCCCTTTTCCTCTATCTCCCTCTCTCTCTCTCACACATTCTCTCTCTCACATTCTCTCTCTCACTCTCTTTCTGTTTTCCTTTTGTGTGTGCGTTGAGTTGATGGACTACTGACTACTGCCTAAGAGTCGAGAGTTGTGCACAAATGCAAATGCAATACAAAGTTTTGAGCGGAGCGGGTAGAACATAAAAGGTTGAGGGACACGACCTGAAGAGGCTTTTAAATGCAGGTTCCCTTTTCTTAGCAATATATATGAACTGTGCTTCTAGCCGCTGTCTTGGAAAATGAAAACATTTGCGGGCATAGACTTCATGTTGATGATGATGTTGTTGTTGCTGTTCTTATTGCTGTTGTTGTTGTTGTTGACAAAGCATAAACTGCTGGCTGCTGACTGTTGGCAACTGCAGGTGGGTCCACTGTTTACGTAGCCTCAATCATATAGCAGGCATGGAAGGCTGGCTGGCTGGCTGGTTGGCTGGCTGGCTGGCTGGCTGGCTGGCTGGCTGGCTCCTGTACTAGAGAACGGTGTGCATAAAAGGCTACCACGGCCGGGCAGAGTTTTTATTATGTCACACAAGTACTTCCTATGACACACAACTTCCTCGTTGAGGTTGAGTAAAAATTATAAAAAAAAAAACAACAGCAAAATAAAGAAAAAAAGAAAAAATGAATGGCAACGAATAAAAAGAGGAAAATAAACAGGCCAGGACATCCATATCGCTGAGGGAGTATCCTTGTGGACGTCCAAGTCGCTGCACTTGAGCAACTGCCAAGCAATAAGGGTCCATTATGAATGCCACGCCCACCACCATACCCACGGTTTGTCGACTCTGTTTGTGTGCATTGTTCGCATAGACAAACTGCATGCAATTTCCTTGCTTATGTATTTTTTAAACTTTATACGCAGAGAGGCCATATTCCGCCATATTCTGTGGAATGTGTCCGTGACTGTCAAAACATTTTAATGAACAACATACGCAATGTATGTGGTACATACATACTATGATTTCATCTAGGGGAAACATACTTTATATCTCGGAAATGCTCAATGCCAACATTTTTCGAAAAAAAAATGCTGTGCTTCAATATTAAATGGAGAATTTAAGGGGATAAATCAGTTCAGCTTTGGTAAAGAAGGGAAAGTTTAAGAAACAGAGGAATACGAATTGCAATGATTATTTAATGGCTCAGTATTATTTTTAATTTAATTTCGAAAATCGCATTAAGCTGATAAGCGCTCTGAAAACTAGAAAGTTACTTGTTTTCTATACCAAAAAAAGTATTCATAATTAGAAAGGCTTATCTGCTATGTTTCAGATATATATCTTAATATTTCTGAAAAGCTCAGTTCAAAATCACTCAAATAGCGAACAAATGATCGTGGCTGATATTTTTTACTGAGTTTTTAGAATTAAGAAAACAAATTGTGGACTTAAGTTACCCATTTTCTGTACATTGCCGCATTTCTTCTTTTATATGGATAACCGATTTTCAATGCCCAATTTTCAATCAAGGCAAATGCATTGTTCGCGTCCTTGTGTGTCTATAGTCTGTATGTGTGCCAACAATTATGTGTGCCTTTCATCTGCAAGTTGGAAAACTGCATATGTTGTCAAAACTCGTATGTTGGCGAACTTTTTGGGTTGCATTTTCATCATACTTACATATTTCATCATCAAACGAGGTGAAGTTTGCCCCACCGCTAATTGAAATTTCTGTTGATTGCGAGGGTGAATACAAATTGCAAGAGAATCTCTAGAAATTTATGATGCCAAAAACTTTTCGCCTACTGGCGGCTCCAATTCCTTTTGCCAGTTTTATGGCTTTTCTTTTAACAACGTGCATCGGCACGTTTTCCCCCCGTTTTACCAGTTTTCCGAGGGCTCCCGCCTCAGTCACCGTCATATTCACAGTTATAGTCACAGTCAGAGAGATGCTCTTCAGTTCGCTTCGGCGTTTTTCATTTGGCAATTTGCATAGTTCAAGGGCTTTTCTAACTCAGTTTAGGCATCGTTACCATTGGCAATTGCCAGCAGGCCATGGCCTCAAAAAATGTGTTTGGCCCCACAAAAAAACAGCTGGCAACATTTGCAACTGGATCGCGTGCAGCGAGAAATGAAATTGTTGCTTGCTGCAAAATGGGCAGGCAACAAAATTTGATTATCTACTATGTGAGAAAGTGTGTACACTTTTTTTTTGGAACGGTCTGAAGTTTTTTTTAGAGAGGAAACCATCTCAATATAACATTTGAGCCAAAAACTTGTTTGTCTTGGCTTTATCTTTATCTTGCATAGCCAATATGTGGGTGGTATGTATTACCAAATGCCAAAGTGGAAACCAGAACTCTTATAGCTCTGAGTAAGCTCTCGCCTACTCCTGCTCCAAAGTTACCAAGCTTGGAGGTTAGGTTACTAGGAACCTACTGCTAGTAATCACATATAGTAGTCCATATATTGCAAAAATTTAGAGCTGCAGCTATAAAATTAAAAAGTCATTTTAATTAATATCAATTGGTTTCTATTACGAACTTGCACATATATAAAAGTAACCTTAACACATTCTTAGTGCAAAGAGACCAAAATCAGTGGTCAGTAATTGAATATTTAGCACACAAATGTGCTTTAAACTTTCGATAAACCTTAGCCCAACATGCTTTCCCTTTGAGCTGATAAGTTGCACTACATTAAATGTTGTCCAATTTACTTTGGGCTCTGAGCTGCACTTAATGCGCAGCAACAGCTTGTAGTCCATAAAGTTTGAATACACCTGTATGTGGCAACAGAGCAAACACAAAACGCGCATCCTCCAGCCGCCCCACCCGCCGTGTCGCCCACGTTGCTGCCACAAAGGCCAAAAAATGCAAGTTGCACGTTCGCGGCAAATACTCGCAGACCTTCAGCTCGAAGCCTGGCGCCGTTGCATGTAAATCCCTTCAATGATTAATGTAATTTCACGCGCCACTTAACGTTATCCTTGCAAGGACATTATACTTAATTGCAGCGTCAGTTTGAATTTAACCGACATTCGCTTCACCTCGCCTCACCTAGCCACGCCTCGGCTCGCCTCGCCTTTGCATTCGCCTTTGCCTTTGCCTTTGCCTTTGGCTTGCTACCCATTTTTTGAGTTGGCGTTTTCCGTTTTCTGTTTTTTTTTTTTTTTTGTGTTAACTGCTTCGCTGCAATCACCTGAAATGTGCGGAGGGCGGGCTTTGGGGGAAGGGGCGTTAAATTTTTCGCCAGAATGCTTGCGGTCGTTTGGCGCCATGTCGAGTGTTCGTGTGAATTTATGAAAAAGATTTGCATGCTTGCGGGCATTTAAAGTTAAAAAGTGCACACACATCATTTGCTTCCGCTGCCATCAGCATCAGCAGGTGGGCGTGGAGCGGAACGGAACAGTCAGTCTTGCCCCAACCTCTGCCTCTGCCTCTGCCATTGATGTTGTTGTGTTTTGATTACTGCTCCCATGCAGGCGTGCCTGAAGCCAGAGAGCTGCCAGTTACCTTTATGTAGCCATCGTGAAAATGGGTTAATTGCGAATTTCATGTGCAATCTGCGGCCTCTTCTCTGTTTGTGGTTACATTTAGCCTCCTTCATCCACAATATAAGGGGCGTGGATGCGTTGCATAATTTTCACTTAAAGCTCACATTACCAAAAACTTGATGAACCCGTTGGGATGTTCTAAGCCATAATTAAATCAGTTAACTCGAATGCATTCCGGCTGAAACTTTATCTCTGCCACCTTAGGGGCTATCAAACTTACTAGAATTTATTTATATCTTTTAAACAAAGAATGTTTTGATGAGTTTCCAAACATACCTGAAACGAGAGGAAATATTATTTAATATGTGAGGCATTTAACGTCTTTAAGAATGCATATAAAATGCATATTCTAAATGAGAATAAGTTTCTTTGCATTTTAAAATAGTAATTTATAATTGCTGTATAAATTTATTCAAAATTGATACTCCTTCATAAATTATATCTTAAAGATATTCCAAAACAAGGCAAAATAACTTTAACTTTAACTAGCTCTGACGTAGCTGAGAAGCAATTGAATAATTAAAATCTCAATTCGTTTGCATGCAGACACTTTAAAATGTGAGAAACAAATTTTAAAAATTAAATAAATGTTTGAATGCAAAAAGAATAAGTAGAAGAAAACGATGTAAAATCAAAAAAATTCTCAATAGCTAAAACAAACACAAATCTGATAATGTCAAACATCAGATTTGAAGAAGTCTCTATGAAAATGCCAAAAATTTATATGGATTTGTGTTTGTTTTTGTGTTCTGTGTTTGTATTGGACTAGAATATAAAGGGATAAACATGAAAATCGAAAACACTCGTAAATGAAACACCGCCCAATGTTGTCGGATGCAACTGAAAGGGAATTGAATAAAATTCCCGTTTGCAGCTGCAAATCAAATGACAAGTTGCAGCTCACTTTCCATCTTGAAGCTGCGGCACTCAAATAGCGAATCAAACTGTACCAAGGCACAGGACACGGGACATGAAACAGTCTGTTCAGAGCTTCACTTTTGATTCCGCTCCACTTCGCATTCGATTATTGAGCGAGTACCCTGTACCCAGTATGAGGTAGGGATACTAAACATATAACTAAAGATGTAACGATTGCAGTTTTTCAATGCATTGTTTATATTTGTTTTGATTACAAAACATTTCATTTAAGAAATGGCAGCTTACAAATTTAATGTGCAGTTAATTTTAACATAATAAAAAACTTGAAAAATGTCTAGAAATAAAAAAGTTGGATATCTACTAGTCGACTGCTTGTAAGTCCAATACAATTTTGTTGATTGTCATTTTATGAACTTAAGGCAAGGAGACACAAATACATTGATACGCACACACAGATTAATTCTGGTAAAGGCCACCCTTTGGCAAGTCCTTGGCTCGAAATGACTTTTGCCTTTTTGCGGTATGCTGCTGGTCAAAGCCAACAATAACAACAACAATAAAAACAGTAACGACAACAACAACAACAACAGCATCAGTAATAACAACAACTTGAACATGAACATGAACACGAACAAGTTTATCTAAATTGCTGCTGCAGCTGGCCCAAAAAGAGTAGCCAGAAGTACTTTAAGCTGTGGTCGGGTTTTTGCTGTGTGCTTCTCAATGCCGCCGCCCCGTAGTCTTTATTAAAAGAGGTTATTTCTTTGGATTCTCTCGTATTTGCTCGTTGAATGGTTTTGCCTGTTGTTTTGTATCTTTAACGTGCAGCTGAACGTTGATTTGGGTCAATGCTATTTGTTTCTATAGAAAGATTCCAAGTTGGTTTTTGTTTGTCTACCTTTTTGCAATACGCTCATCGAAATAACGCAAAACTAATTGGTTTGTTAATTAAAAAATTGAACTCTATGCGCAATTGTTTTCTTTCCTTTTTGTTGCCAGGTCTCTTGTCTTTTTTAAAAGGAATTTTCAACTTGGAGTTCAGTTGGATTTGTATTGAATCTGGGCTCTAATTGTTTTTTTGGAACATGAAGCAAAAAATAAAAAGAAATCCTTTAGCCATCGTTCAGTGTACTGCTCTTTTCACAAATAATTAAGATGCTGCAGTTGACAGTTGGTCTGAGCCGAGTTCGTGTAGTCATAACTATGATATAAAATCAGATTGCTTTTCTTTACTTACTGCTGTTGTTGTTTAATAAAATGTCCTTAAGTGTACCATTAAATCCACAATAATCCATTTGAGAACAGAGTTCACTTTTATTATAAAGTTAGATATTGCTTAAAATTGGTAGGCAACTGCGGTCAAGTATAGTAAAGTGATCAGAGAATGGGTATACAAATAAGTTAAGTCTGCATTTCTGTTCTTGTTTGATTTTAATAGCCAAACCAAATAGTTGTAATGAATAGTTCAAATCAAGCATTTTACTTACACAGCTCACATTCTCATCACACTTGGTTGCAAGTTCAGTGTCTCTCTATGTCTTCACGTGGCAAGTGCAAACAATAGAAGCATGTGACATGGGACACAAAACCCACCTCAACTCCAACTGTCAACTTCGAGCTGGCCAATTTGAATAGATGAGATTAGCAGCAGCAACAGCAGCAGCAACAACAAACTGGCAAGGACCTTAACCTAAGCCCAGGCCCAAGCTCAACCCGAAGCCGAAACCCAATCCCAAATCCAATTCAGACTCATTGTGTGGCATTGTCTGGCGTTCAGATATGTTTTGTTAGTCAGGTGAGTCGTGGCACTGGTATGACGATGACAGTGCCAAAAATAACTGTTAATTCAAATGCAAAGCAAAGGTAACGTGCCAATGGACCAACGGACTTTCGCCCGGACCCAAGGACCAACGGACCAACGGACCAACGGACTGAACGACCAAATGTCAATGCAAACAAAAGCCGAGCCAGTTTCGAGACTAGCCGGGTTCTGTTCTCCTTTTACCATCTATCTATCCATCGGCTTGTGGCATTAAGCAGGCGACTTGATTAGATGTTGCTGCTATTGCCATACATTGGTGACGTAGCATCCTTCACCTATGACAATACACTTGAAAACACATATAGAATATGTTTTCGTAGAAAAAGCATTCAAAGGAACTTTGTTAAAATGGGAAAGCTTGCCCTTTATCGACAATCCCGAGAATGTCTTATTTATTCATTCCCTTAAATTATAAATAAATATATATATAATACACCACAATCTTCGATGTTTCTATTATTTGTTTTAGTATTATTTTTTTGCTTATAAGTTACTTTAGAATTTATATATTCAGCTGCTTATAAAGATTTTTTAATTGCACTGCATGTAAATTTTTGCGAGTGTAACTTGGCATGTGAGTTACACCTACCGCCCCCCATATTTCCTCTTCAGCAGAGCTGTATTTGTCTTATTGCTGTTTGCTGTTGCCTGTATTGTTCTTGCTATTGTTGTTGTCGTTGCCGTTGCCGTTGCCGTTGCCGTTGCTACACTTGGCTTGGAACGTGCTGCCATTAGCTTGCCACTACAATATGCCATTTGCCATTGAATTTTCATCGACAGCAGCTTCAAACAATTCCATATGCTTGCCAGCCATTTGCATATTTGTTTTTACTGAGACATGTCAGAATGCATTAAACTATCAGTACGCCGGTTAGGGGGGCTTTAAGGGTTTACCCTCGTTCCATTTTAAGAACAATGCAAATTGGCATGTGAACAGGCAGTAATTATGCAATACTTTTACAACGAATTTTGTTGCAAAACGGTAAATTATATTTATTTGCGCAAAGTATTTAAGCGTAGATAACAGTTGTTAAACAAAACAAACAAATTAGTTAGCTTACTGCAGAGATATTCAATTCAATGTTGACCTGTCACTCATCAACTACGAGAACAGAAGCAACCCTCGCTCGGACAATACGGTAAATAATAAATTGACAACCTGCAAATTGTGCTTGTAACTGTGAAACGGTTTCAACATCAAATGTCTATATAAATTGCACTTGATTGGCCTGATTCCGTTTACCGGCCAATGGCATAAATTAAAATTGAGCTCAATCCGAATTTCAATATTTAAGCTCCAGCTTCTGCCCATCACTCATACGCAACGTGTGTCCAACTCCAATGTGTGTGTGCGTGTGTATTCCTGTTTGTCCTTTCGTCCTTTCCATGTATCTGTTTTCCTATCTGTCTGCCAGCCACTTTGCCATTATTATTTATACTTTCTCTTGTTATTTATTTAAAATGCATACGTTTATTTTTTCGGGTTGTGTGTTTGTTTGTTATTTTTTGGGTTGTGTACGGTTCGCTTACGAAAATTGTCGCAGCAAATTAGTTTGCTTGTGAAAACCATAAAATTTACATTCACATTTATTAGTTTGCCATTTTGCATGAGAACCGTAATCGGAGTCTTAGTTGTGCAGCCCAAGCGGAAGCTGTAGACATGTCTAAGCGGCTTTTCATGTCTTAAGTTGAGGCAGTAAGGCCAGACTGGTAAGTTTTGTTATTTGCTTTTACTTTAACTTGTTTCTGCCTGTTAGTTTGGCTACTTTGTGGCTCCTAATGACCTGCAACTCGGATATATTGCCAGCAAGCACATAAAACTTGAGTTGTGTCTTGTGTCGTAAATGAAAATTTGTGGAAACTTGTTAAATGTTCATCGTGGCGCAATGGTTTGCTCCACAGAAAAAGAAAAGAAAACATTAAGACTTAAAATATTAGGAAATTTAAGCAGCATTCAAAATACAAATGCTTAAGCTCTATTTCAAAACAGCAGAACAGAACAGATCTAAAGGTTAGTCAAAGAAAAATATTGATAAATGAACTATTTGATTTATTCAACCTTATTTGAGAATCAAAGATTCATTTACAAATGCTGGAAGCAATAAAAAAACATATATTCTTTCATGTGTTAAGCATATACCTTAAAATTATACAAATTTTGTACGAAATATTGCAATTTCAACAATTGTGCTAATTATACTCATTGTTCGATGCATAAAGCGTTTTTTATGCAAACATGAAACTTCTGGGAGGTGTTTAAACTATTTAATTTAGCAAATTTATTTATGACCGAAACAAAAAAGCGCGCCTGGCTTGCTCGACTCTCCAACTCGGACTCTCCAACTCGGACTCTTCGATAGTGAAAACTATCGATATTTACTAAAATTACAATGTAGTGTTTACATAAGTGAATAAGATTTAACAGAGTTATGTAAAGTAGCGATAAATTGACAAATTAACAGCTGATCACTCAATATCAGTTGTATTCAAATTAGTTTGACCAAACACTCATACTCTGTAGTTAATTTGTAAGCTCAGAAAAATAGACATCAGTTGTTATATTAAACAAGTTGAGTTGATTATTTGGCACAGCTGCTGCTGGATTATAGCCGGGTCGTAAATATTTTTTATGCACTTTGCTGAATATTACACAATTACCAATTTGGCTTCTACATTTCTGTTTACTTGTTTACCCAATACAAATAAATTTGCCAATTAGTTCAATAAACAACCAATTGCCATAAAAGCGAAATTCACACACCCCGCCCCTCTCTGTCCGTCCGTCCGTACATCTGTCCGCGTATCCGTGTTTGTGCCGCCAGCTACTAATAAAAGTTAATCAAAATGCATGGACGATGACAGGGACTCAAAACGGAGAGTTAAGTGCTTGTCGCAGTGGCCCACAGCGATCTGACCAGGAAGGGGGATGAAGTCAACGGCAGACAGACAGGCGCATAACTAACTAATTAATATTAATGCGCAGCGAATGCTAATTACCAACACTCGCACACACACACACACACACACACACACACACACACACACACACACACACACACACACACACACACACACACACACTCACAAACAGACATATGAAGAACGAAAAACAAAAAAAAATTAAGGCAACAAAGTATTTTGCACACAATCATATGAAACGTGAGCAGAAGACGATGCTCAACGCATGCATAAAATAAAATAGCAATAATCGACAAAACAACAACAACAGCAGCAGCAGCAAAAGGAGCAACAACAAGGACGAGCCCAGGACGAGTCCGAAATGGAAAAAGTTTGAGCGGCGTCTGCATTGAAATGCACGCAAATTGAAATGAGCCGACTCCCACTCTGACCCTGGCCAGCGAATCCGTCGACACGTGTTGGCCATTTCAAAATGTAAACGTTGGCAAACACAGAGAAAGAGCGAAATGGAGAGCGAAAACGAGCGAGAAGGAGTCCATTAGTTGGATTTCCAGAATCCGGATTCTGCTACCATATCCGCCGCGTTGGCAACTCTCTGTAGGCGCTTATTTGCTTATTCATAAGCAAACATTAACTTAATTTCCATTCGAGGGAGTATGTGTGCTTGTATATGTGTGTGTGCATGTGTGTGTGTGTGTGTATCTGTGTGAGTTTGGATTGCAAAAAGCATTCGCGAAATGTGATTATCAGCGAGAAAAGCGCAGGATGCACACACAAAAACACTCGCAACTGCCAACAGCTGCTAAATAAAGAGACCAGTGAGTGTGTGTGTGTGTCTGTGTGTGTGTGTGTGTGCGTGTGTGTGTGTGTGTGTGTGTATGTGTCTGCACATATTTGTATACAAACAGTTGTATCTGCTGTCAAAATGCATGAAACAAAAACAGGCAGCAAGCTGCAAAAATCGCAAACGACTTTGTACAAGAACAAGTGAACTCATTGCAGTCAACCATAACCGACTGTGGCATACTCTACAATGCCTGCTGATTATAGATTGCATAGCAACCGGAATTTTCCCTTAAAAATGTTGTCATTAATCTATCTTTTAGATTTGTTGACCCAGCTCTAAACTTTTATCGACTTGCATTTATGGATGTTATTCTCAGCACCCCCCTTTTAATACTAACTCCGATAACAGAGTATAAATATGCTTTCGTGAGTCGTGAGAATCATGAATTCAATGAATCTGATTAAGGGATACAGATGCTTGAGTTAAAATAACATAGCAGAACTTAATTGAGAGCTGGAGAAAACAATAATATGTCATTTTAATTAGCTTCTCAGCATAAAAATGAATAAAATTTTAAAAATAAATATGATAAATAAAACCAGTAAGAGTGCGAATATACTTGACTAGAAGATACCCTTAAAACTAAAATGTGATACAATTTTAAAGATAAATATATATTCTTAATAATTGAATATCTTAAAGTATATAATTTATATGTTTAAATTTTTGAGTTTACTACGCAACCGAATTTTATGTGCTA
This sequence comes from Drosophila grimshawi, assembly GCF_018153295.1. Taxonomy (NCBI): domain Eukaryota; kingdom Metazoa; phylum Arthropoda; class Insecta; order Diptera; family Drosophilidae; genus Drosophila; species Drosophila grimshawi. The sequence continues at coordinate 10,709,143 of NW_025062889.1, read as the reverse complement.
ACAAAACTTACGCTTCTCAGAATATCTGAATATTATAGACCTCATATAGTTATACAGTATGTGTTATTTTATAGTGCCATAAAGTAACACTTGGCAATTTGACTCCACAAACACATTGACAAACAGGCAATTTAACAGCCACTGTAAAAGTCAAAAAGGTCGAGATTGAATGGCTTCTAAAGTCTGCAGTCACAGTTAAAATAGATCAAACTTTCTTAAACTAGAAATGGTGTTACTTTCAGCTGTCTTTTCTCATAAAGCGATCAGTATGGAATTTTAAATAGATTACTGCAGGAAAAACACAGAAATAGATTTTTTAAGCTAAATATATATTGCTTTATGTTTTACAAAGTGTATATGATATCCACTTTTATGAAATGCTCTCGAAAAAGTCTGTGTATACAAAAGAAAAACAAAAACATCATCGCGTGCAGCAAACCAATAACCAGCAATGCGTCAGAGGAGCAAATAAACAACTTCAACACAAAAAAATTGGTTGGAACAAAATTTGCTGAGCAAACATTGACGGTAGATGTAACATTGTTACTATATACATTTGTAAATGAAACACATGTATGCCGAATACACACACACACTCACACACGGATGTATGTATGTTTAAGGATAAAGCACAAAGTTTACATTCAGCCATACGCCGTGCTGAACATTGAGGCCATTTTGTTAATATTTAATATCAAATAAAGGCCCGACGCGGCGCAAAAAGGTGGTGAAAAAAGCGCCGGCGGTCAACGGAATTGAAACTGAAAATGGGAAAATGTATAATGGATAACCAAGTGGGCCCCAAACTTTCAGTTTGAGTTGACTGAGTGAGTTTTGAATAAGAGCTCACCGTCCGAGCTGCCCTCAGGCCAGCAACGAATCCATCAAAACTGACCGCAGCCCCAAGCAGAATAGAGCTGAAATCTCCACTCAACTGGATGCCCTCTGCTGCTGGGTTGATGGGCATATGAGAAATGGACAGCACTTGCGGAGCCATCTTCGGTTACGTTGCTGCAAAACGTGCCTTAAACTCTGTCCATTTATTTGGCTTGTTCTGCTGGGTTAATACCCAATTACTGTGCAAATTACTTCAAGTTTCGACCAAAAACTTCTCCATGGACAACGCAATTTTTGTGCTGCATGTGTGTGGGTGTGGACGTATGTGTGTGTGTGTGTGTGTGTGTGTGTGTGTGTGTGTGTGTGTGTGTGTGTGTGTGTGTGTGTGTGAGAGAGCATGTGCGTGTAGCATTAAAGTTTTGCATGTGCCTCAAGCTGAGACGTGTCCTCTGGCAGGCAGACACAATACACACACACATACACACGCACAGCACACACATACACACGCACAGCACACATACACACACATACACACGCACAGCACACTTATGACACAGATAGCACTTAAAGCATTTTTAATAAACGCCATAATTTGCTTAAAGTTTTCCCATAACCAGGTGCACAAAATTTTAGTTTAGCTCGTTGAGCTTCCATATCTGAGCTTAGGTGTGAAAAGCTAAACAATTTTCTAGTTATCTTTATAGTTTCTCGCATTTAGCAACATGAAGATCTGAATATTGCATTGCGCGGTTGCCAAATTTGGTCAGTTTTGTGTGAAATGTGAATTAATAAGTAGTTTTGTATGCACGACGACGTTTGGGATTTAAACTTAGTTATTAGCTGTTAGCTCATATTCATATTAGCTCACATATTAAAGCATAATTTGAATTTAGTTTTGGGTAAGTTGCAAAACTCAAAGCCATTCGTAAGCCTTTTATTAAACATTGAAAAGTGTGCAGTTTCCAGTAGTTTATTAACTGCTGAAAATTGCTTTAAATAGTTCCTTTCGATATCTTCCAGAGAAAACAACTCAAATTTAATTTGCTTAAACATTTCAAGTAAGCAAATAAATGTAGTTAACTGCTAAATTGATTCCCAATAAAATAAACAAATATCAAGCAATATTTAAATCCAAATTAATGTCGTTAACACTAACACTTAATTTACAATAATATAGTAAATTAAAAAAATAGAAATAAACAAAAACGTTCTCTACAAAAAATAGACATAGATCAATCCAAATAATGTAGTTATCTTTTGAGTTTATTTCCAATAAATAAATAAATCAAAATATAATATTTAAGCTGTCTGGGCAAATCATTGCATAAATACTTACTTAATACTTGTCTACACCAATATCTGACACATTCCCCGAAGCAATCAGTCCCAAATTAAGTTCTGTGGCACATATCCATACATTATATATTTAATTCGATTAATTGTGAAATTCGCCATTTTATGCAGCACAGTAAATAACAAGAAGCAAGTCAAGCATCCAATTTAAATGACCACCGAAAAGAGCCACCATTATAAAAGAAATTTATCTCTGCAAGTACTCGAGAGACTCATCAAAAATAAAAAAGAAAAAGTATCTTTTGCAGAGTGCACGTTTTAATTTTTTGTTGCTTAACAAAAAATAGTGTCGTACATCTGGGACAAATATAAACGCGACTGCCAAGCACAATATGTGATACTCTGAGCAGTTTCAATGTGGGTAGGGGGTAGGGGGTGGTGTGGTGGTGTAGGTTGCTGTGGATACCCTGGGGCCGCAACTGAAACAAAATCAGAAGCTACTGCGCTGACATTCAATGGCGAAATGCAAAACAGCGGGCGGAGATTACAGCTGGCGCCCAAAGGAGAGCACAAAACTTTTACTTTGACATATCACAAACAAGCACACACACACACACACACACACACACACACACATACATGCACAGCAAAACAAACTAGTTGAGAGCAAACGCCAAAGGCTCGGCGCTTTTTACATTGACCGCCGAAGGGCACTCAAAATGCATATGAAAGTGGGGGAATCCCCAAAAGATTTCACTTTTGACTAAATCCACAATATATGCTACGTATGTGTTGTTATTTGTTTGTTTTTTAGCTAGAAAAAGCAGCTGCATGCGCGCAACTAAACACACTCAACACACACAGAGAAAGAGAGAGAGAGAGACAGAAAGAGAGAGAGAGAGAGAGTTTGGTTCTCCACGTGGACCTCTTAGCAAACACATTTCACTTGCTTTTTGCCCAACTATGTTGTACTTTCTTTTAAAAGCAGAAAAAAAAAGAAAGAAAAGTAAATTCCCTTCTACTTAAAAATCTGATGTTCAGTGCACACAAACATCAGCAAGAAAAACAACAGCAACAACAGCAACAACAACAACGCTCTCAAGTAAAATCAGTAAAAGCGCAATTTCCTTTTTGGCTGCTGTGTCGATTTTATTTCTCTCTGTGAAACGAAGCAGCGAAACTGTGCATTTTCCTTAACTTTGAATTGACACAAGAAAAATAAACAAAACATAAACATCACAAAAAGAATTAAAGCCAACGAAAATCGAAAGCAATCCTTAGTTGATAATTGGATGCATCGGATTTGATTTTTATGCCATGTCCTCAATTTAACAAGCAGTTGCATGTTGCATACTCATAGACTCTCATCTAGCAAAATGGGCTCACATTATTTTTTATGCATTCATAAATAAACGATTTTAAGTTTGCATAAGCTAGACAAAAATAATTGTTGTAGAATTTTGAATAAGAAATGTCATTTAAATTTGGATTGCGTAATATTTTCAAGTTATTCAAAAACAAATTTTCTTCGCATTTTAGAAAAGCCTTGCTTATGTGCCAAAAATATGCTTGCCAGTATAAATATTTCAATTCACATAAATTGCAAAAGTAATCTTTCATCTTTCAGCACATGAATCAGATTTTCCAAGAGTTTTCTTCTAAACTGTGACTGTCTACAGTTCATGAACCGCCTGCAATTTTATCAGGACCAGTTTATGTTCAAACCGCTCAGTTCAGTTAGCAAGAGTGTTATTTCTACCCTAACTTACACACACACACACACACACATGGCAGGACGACAATATTTTGCACAGTTTTCATTTAATTATTGCATATAACACAAAATGGCATTTATTTATTCAAGTGCTTGTTGAAGTTTGCCCCGCTTCAGTAACATACATAAAAACAAAAAGTGGACGTGAAAAAATGGAAGGAGTGCACAAATAAAGGAGCAACAACAAAAACAATGGACAAACACTAAAATTTATGGTCATTTGGGGAATTTTACGCTTTTTCAGCTTTGGAGCGCCGCATTAAATGCTTACATGTTGATTTAACAGCCAGCAAAGGCAAACGAAACTGGCTACAAGGATTCAAGCATTCAAGGATTCGTTTCTTCTTCCGCTACGCCTCTGCTCACCCACTCTCCATCCGGCTGGCAACTTAAAATGCTACTTTGCATGCACTTTGGCCAGGCAGCTGTTTTGTTTTAGCGCCCAGTTTCGTTGGGGCTGCTGCTGCAAATCTTTGTTTATTTGCAGCTAAAATGCAAGGATTTATTGTAATTTTATACACCCTGGAAAAAGTGAAGCCCAAGGCAACATTCCATTCCCCGTCTGCTGTTGCTCTTCCTGCTGCTGTTGCTGCTGCTGTTGCTGCTGTTGCTGCTGCTGCTGTTGCTATTGTTGAAAATTATGGTTCCAACTCTCGAGCAAATTTGCCAGGCGTTCATAAACATATGCCAAACCGAAAGGTTTATTTGAAAGTTTTTTTGGTGCACAATAAACTAAAGAACAGAACTCGAACAGCAAAGGTTCTATATGAGAATCGCAGAGAGTAAGTCATAATATTATTGTTACTGTTGTCTGTTGATAAGTGCATACCTAAATAAAGCTAACTTTAAAATAAATCTCGATTAGCTGACAGACAATTCAAAGAAAGCCCATCTGCTGAGTGAGCATTTTCTCTTTTAACTTTTAAAGCAATACCTTAACAGAAATGTGGTTTCAGTTGTCAGTTACTAAACAGTACTTTGATATTTAAGCTAATTTTTGGCTAAGCCTTGGTTTGATGAGTTAAATGTCATGTTGTCATGTTTTCATGGTTTCCTTGGCTGTGGCAAAATCAAATTGAGCCCTAATTGGATGTGGCAACTAAACTTTACAAGATAGATTTCAGTGATGATGTTTCTATTTCGAAACAGTTAATAATAATAATATCTACGAAGACTTCTTTGTAATAATTTTGTTTATGTTTGTGTTGTCAAATTTTGATTTGTTGCACGTCAGCTTAATCCAATACAGTGACAAATATATTTGAATAGTGGCAGCAAACAGTCAGAATAAATAAATCAATTAACTGAGAATTGCATATACGCTTGTCAAGACTGTATCTGCTGCTGCTGGCTGTTTTGGGTTTCTTTCTTTTTGTTTTTTTTTTTGACAGTTTGTTGTCAGTGCAAACTGGCAACATATTTGACATGACGCTGATTTAAAGCCAGTAAGGAGCGCGGTAGGGTTGTCAACATGCCGTATGCAAATGACTTGCTTATCAAATAAAGCAGGGCCAGGGGTGTGCACTCTGCTCTTTGCAAGCAGCACAAAGTGTCGGGTGTTAAAGTGTCACAACAGTGCGTATGCGCAATTTTCACATTGTTTCAATATTACACATACATTAAACAGTACACATATAGTTTGCGGATGTGAGTGGAAGTGGGAGTTTGAGTCGAAGTGGGTATGGCACACTGGCAAACTGCCTTCGGTCGTCTCGGGTTTTTGGGTTTGAGTTTGGGTTTTTTGTGCCAGCGGCCTTTGCAAGTATGCACAAGTAATGTGAGAAAATTAAATTTTTCGTTGCTCCCGCAAATGTCGGTGTTTGCGTGTGTGTGTGTGTGTGTGTTCTTGCGGATTACTCAGACGGTTACAATTGTGTGCTACGTGTAAGCAACGAGATTCCGCTCTCCCCAACAAACACACCCTCAACAAGGGGCGTCAAAAATAAAACTTAATTCCACACTGTGGAACCCAAACTGTGCTTAAGTACGTTTCGCCTCTCTGTACGCTTTAAATTAAATTAAATTACGCATTTTGTTGAATTTGCTTTATGCTGCTGCTGCTGTTGTTGTTGTTCTTGTTGTTGTTGTTGTTGTTGTTCTTGTTATTGTTGTTGTTTTTGCTAAGCACATTTTCTTAATTGAATTTGTATGCAAAAGTGATTATCATTGAATTTGCCATGTGATTTATTAGAGCCCGATTTGCAAGAGTCTGTGACAAATGCGCTGGCGTGAAATTACCAGATGATGTTTCCCGTCTAAGCGTCTTATGCATAGAGACGATAAGCATCGCCTAACTGATTGAACATTTTGTCGGCATGCAGATTAAAGATGTGGTAAACTGTCTTTCATTGGCTCAAGCATAATTTGCTGAATATTAATTAGGCTGACTCTATGATTGCATTCCCAATTCTATAATTATAATGTCACAAAACGCTAATCAGAAATGTCTTGCTATTCACTTACCAGTTAAATAGAAACTTTAATTGAATGTGTTTATGTACATAAGCAACAGATATGTTAAATTAAAAAGCACATTAAATATAAAATCACTACTCATATTATTATTATTTTGACCTAGTTTAATTTGACTGTTGCACAAATTGTCCTTCAAGCTTAAGATATGTTTTCCTAAGATTCTGCCTCTGCCCACTTCGATTGTCTTATATTATTTTTCATATCTTGCCTCCATAAAATTCCCTCTGCATTACTATTTAAATTAAGGAATTATAACACTGCTTAGCATCTCAGTCTATAGTTGACTCTAACTCTTACCCGCATAATGTTTTATTCTATGCATTCATTTAATATCTTTCTAACCCATCCTCGTCGCAATAAAACCATTCCCATTGAGGTTATCTTCGAGTTATCTCTGACCACACATCGTTTCATTATCCCTCTCTCTCTCTCCCTCTCTCTTTCTTTTCCCCCCGTTTTGATTCGAACTTTTTATATTCCTATTCGAACTATTGCTTTTTTTCGCATCATTTGACCAAATAATAAATAAATGATGCAAAACGTTCTCGTCTATTTAGGCAGCTTTTCACTTCTCTGAAGAATCTCGGATTTAACTTGTCAAAGAAATGTTTTGTGTGCATATTATATACATATGTATCTATATGCATAGGTAATTGAACAGGACACTACCCCCTCCTCGTCGATCTGCACATAACGCCCCATTAAGCACAGCATACGCATCATTTAAATTCAATCAAAGTCGTTCGATTCAAATGTCAATGGTCGCCGACTGACAGCCACAAAAGCCGCAAAAACTCTACTCAAGCTCAGCAAACGGTACACACAAATGCCAAATTTCCCATGACAGTGTGTGTGTGTGCTTGTGTGTGTGTGAGTGTGTGTGTGCTCGATTGGTGGTGTGAGTTGAAAAAGCGCTTAACCAATAAAGCCGCAAGCACTACCAGAAAGTGCTACTACGACTAATTGAGTTGCACGGCCAACTAAGGAGAGGAAAAACTTCGGCGACTGTTGAACCAAACTGCCAATTAAAGGACACTAAATGCTGAAGCGAGATATATATATATATGTATAGGAGAGCACAAGATTGAAATTGGTGTGTGGCTAACGGCAGTTTTTGAATCAGAAATAAAGAAAACGATTTGTGCACAGCCATTGAATTTCACAGCATTCATCATGAAATTTGTTTGAAACACTCTCCGAGTGAAATCACAGTTGATGCATGTCTTGACTGCGAAAATTGTGCTAACAGGAAATGGTGGAAATTCTAATGTGAATTTTATGGCAACACATAACGAAATTTTCGTAGCAGGACAGGAAAATGGTTGGTTGCCCAAGGAGCAATTGCTCCTTCTAAATGCTCCACAATGTCAGGCCACTTGATGCTGAAGCCTTGCCTATCTGTGTAACTTTCGGTCTGCCCCCCTCACAGACCACACTCTGCTCTGTATCCACTATCTATTCATGTACCGGAAATGCTTGGCATGCCTCATTGAAGCTCGTTAGCTGACTTATGCCGAGCCGAGCCGAGCCGACGCAGGCAGCGAGCGAACTCATGTTGACAGCTCATGGCGGGCAATTTCAATTGAAATAAATCTTTACACAAAATTTGCCAATTTGTTGTCATGGGCACAGACACACACACACACACACACACATCGCCCTCACATGTAGCCACGCCCATTAGCCCATTACACACATCATGCACGAAAGAAACGCCCAATTGCCTCGCCAATATCCTTGTTGCCATTGTCAATACTTGAGCCTTTTTGCAGCTCATTCCCAGCCGTTTGTTTGCCTCAATTCTCGGTTTACTTTCTTTTCGCTTTACCCCACACCACTGCATACCACGCCCCCCATCCACACGCATCTCTCTTCCGCCTCTCTCCCCGCTTTCATCGCTTGTGCTCAAGTACTTTGCTCAAGTGCAGATTAGCAAGATTTTACAGCAATGCTGAGCCCTTGCTTGTCATACTTAAGACTACTCGGTTTTTTTGTCCCCACTAGCTGGCAGAAGAGGTTTCTTAAGAAAGCCCAAGGAATCAATTAGATACTGTGCAAATGATTTGGATTTTTTCTAATTACAAATGAGGTTAATAAAACGTTTTTTATGTTTATATTTATATTTGTAAGTTTGCCATAAGGAAATCATTTTCAAACTGATTTAATAATATTTACCAGCAGAAAGGCCGTAAGTAAATTGAAACCAGCTCTGTTCTGTTTCAGTCATGTTAGTTTATTTTAACTAGTCGAATGCAAATTTCAATGGAGCCCAAATAAGTAGGCAACCCAAAAAATTTGTATTTGCGCAAATTTTTGATGCTGTTTGTGCTCGGTCTGAGTGACGCACAAAGTTTTCCATTTATGGTAATTTCTTAATTTCACACACAGCTACCACAACTCTAGGCTTGTCCATGCCACACACGCACACACACACACTCCACTTTCAGCAACGCCCGCGGCGCCCCTCATTGCGTCACGTGCGACAATACAAAAATTAGGCTAATGCGAGCCTTTGTCGAGCGGCCAAGCACAAGAAAGACAGAAAGAAAGGAAGCAAAAAAAAAGTTGGACGGGCTCTGAGTGAAACGAAATCATTTGCACCTTTAAAAAGGCATTAAAATGCGACTAGGACTGCAGAGAGGCAATCAACGGTACACACGCAGAAAAATGGCTGCGAAAGCCGGCGTTTCCTTGCTAGCCAAACAAATTAGAGCACGCACGAGTGCATTGGCCACAAAAATGATTTGATGAAGCCCACAACCAGCGACAGCAACAGCTAAAGGGAATGATGTTAGTGAGAGCACACAGGTAAATGTCACGCACGTGAAACTTTTCGTTTCGGCCTGCTTTCCGGGGCGTGTCCAATAACAGCAATAATTGAGTGGCTGGCAACCAACCAAAAAAAAAAAAAAAAAGAAAAAAAAAACAAAAGAAAAAAAACGAGAAGAAAAGAAAATGGAAGAAAGTGTCCAAAAAGTTTGGCCTTAGGTCATGTGAGTGTGCGGCTACTAGAAATGCAAAATAAGTGCCTACAGTGAAGCACTGGCAGTCATTACAGCCAGACACAGCATGGGGGCGTATACGCAATTTAAGCCGCTTAAAGCTACACTGGCCAAAAATATGAACCGACAACGAAGTGACACGAAACGAGACGAAACGAGACGAAACGAAATCTGTCGCTCGACTTAAGTATTTCGGGAGTTTCGGCAACTCAGGCCGCTAAGCTGCAAGCACATCATATATCCAGCGGCGGCTCCAAGGAGACTACAACGTAACGCAAAAAGTCCTTAAGCACGCAAGAGAAAACAACAAAAAAAAGTAGAAAAAAAAAGAAGAAAAAAAAAGAAAAAAAAGAAAGAAACATTTCACACTACCGTCACAGACTTTGGCGCTTAAGAGCGTCGATGGCAGCATGATGATGATGACGAGAATGAGAATGTGACTGCCGGCAGGGGCAAGGAGTGTGGAGTGCGGAGTGCGGAGTGCGGAGTCCGGAGTCAAGTGTCGGCTGAGCACCACGCGTGGCTTCAAAAGTAACCGTAGTCGGCAAATGCGACCTATGACGGTCGCAAAAGTGTTGCATGTGGGTGGGCGGGGAGGCGAGGGAGGCGTGTTGCCTCCGCTTAACATAGACATGAAGTTAAGTGGCGTAAAGCGTGTACTTAATCGCTTACAGCATTAGAATTTGAAATTGAATATCATAAAAGATATTCAAAGAGCGCAAAAAACAAACTAGCGGAAAAAAAAAACGAAAAACGAAAAAGAAAAATGAAAGTACAAAAAACGAAAGCAACAAAAAACACACAGCAAATAGTTGTAAAATGTTTGGCCAATGGGCAAAAGGGAAGGAAAACCATTTACCGTTGCCATATTTAGTTGGCAGAAGGGGGTGGTGTAGGTAGCAGGGGTGGGATGGACCCGTTGGGCTACACATCATGCCCTGTATAATCTGCTTTTGTTTGAAATAGTTGAGTGTCTATCTTTGTCGAAGGAGTCGCGTCGCACTCGCTCTCTGGCAAAAAGTAAACGTTCAACTCAATAGCGGAATGCAAGTTATTTAAGATATGCAAATTGAACATGGCTTAGACAGAATAACAATTTGAATATGCTGTAATTCTAGTAAGTGGCATTTAATTGAAACGCGTAACGTAAAAGTTCATAGTTTATACGAAGTTTGCTGTAAAGTCTTCTTTGGTTTCTGGTTATCCTACAGAGTAGTAAAGTTTTTGAAAATCGGGTTCCATTTTTACTTAGTTAAAGCTCGGAGAATTTTTGACACTTGACACCATAAGCCATTTTTGCGGAAAGAACTTTAGCTTGAATTTCAAATCACAATTGCGTTTTTGGCTTTGAATGCATTTAAAATGAATATCAAATATTTAAAGACTTAGCTCAGCTATAATTTGGTCAAAAACTAAACTGATTTTGAAAGGATCGGAATATTATTTAAAATACTACATATTTATGATGCATATAAAAATTAATTCCCAATTAAACCTAATAGAAATAAAATACATGCAACAACGATTTAGCACTTGGACTTAATTGGATTCCGAGCCGGACATTGAAATATCACCCAAAACTGAACTTTTTATTGTATTTTATTATAATTTTTTTGTCGATTCAGTTTCGAATTGGGCAAGTTGAAACTATTGAAATTTATTGCTACATAAATTGATTTTACAGTTTTTTTTATTTGCATTGTTGTTGATAAAGTTATAAATCGCATTTGTTCGACAATTGTTTTGTAATTAAAGTGAAGTTTGGTTTGCTCTCTGCACGCATTTTTAGGGGTTGAGGGTGAATGTTGAAATTAAAACACTGTTTGCTTTTTAGAGAGCACACTTCAAAACGTTGGCCCCGATGGCATTAAAAATGGATGACATTTTGGCAATTGATGGCCGCGCCCCGATCCAAGAAATCGATAACATAAAATATGCATTACGCCCGTTGTGAAAGCAGATTGAAGCGCAGGATGCGCAAAAGGGATGGACAGGCGATGGAAATGGAATGGAGTGCATTGGAGAGACAGGACAGGACATGGCAGGGCAGGGCAGGGCAGGGCAGGACAGGACAGGACAGCTGCCAATTTGCAGATTGCTTTTATCATCTTAATTAGATTTGAGTAGTGTTTGTATTTTTGGCCATTGAGTTTTGGGTGGGTGAGTTTTGAGTTAAAAGCAGCAAATGTCTACCAAAATCCCACAATTAGGAGTGACATCAATTATTCATTATGTAATTGTTTAATGTACCTAATTGCAATTCAATAACCATTGGCTATTTTACCAAGCCAAGCAGCCAATCAGAAATTAACAATAAACAAACAATGCTAAGTAAAATATATATAATTTAAACATTACCTATTCTTCTTCTCTTGTAAATCGATGCTACTCAAATTGACTTTAGTCGATATGTATTTTTATTCTTCACTTGTAAATTGATGCCAATTGAAATAAATACAAATTTAATTGATTATTTGACACCATCAACTCAAGTTTAGCTTGTTTAAATCAAGTATGCAAAGCGAAATACTCAAACTTAACTAAAGTTTTAAAAATCATAGCATTGCTATTTTCAATACGAACAACTCGAAAACAATTTTCAAAAATGTTTGCATTTCTCATGTGCTTTTTAACAATTTGTCGAGTTGTTTGCGGGTTTCTGATCACTGTCGATTCTCATGAAACGATTTGTTTCTTTGATCGCGCCCAAGAAAAGGACAAGGTCACAATTAGCTTTGAGGTGATGGAGGGCGGCTTCAAGGACATTGCCGTGCATATTTCAGGACCAAACGATGATCGACTATATGAGGCGGAATCGGAGACCAGTGGCAAATATACGTTTGCCGCAATTAACGATGGCCAATACACGCTCTGCTTTGACAACGAAAAGTCCACATTGACGCCCAAAATCCTAATGTTTCATTTCATAGTCGTCCGGGATCTGACCCACTACAACGATCCGCATAAGCGCAGCGACGATGTCGTCGAGCAGTCCGTCCTGCAGGCGAACATCAATGAGCTGGCCAGTCTGATGACGGCCATCAAGTACGAACAGGAGTATATGCATGTGCGCTACAAAGGACACCAGGAGATCAACGATAGCGCTCACTTTCGCATTGTAGCCTGGTCCATCTTTGGGCCATCGTTGCTGCTGACCATGACGCTGCTGGAGATCTACTATCTGAAGCGTTTCTTTGAGGTCAAATGTGTGGTTTAAGCTTAAATTGAGGCAAAATAAATAAGTCTAGCGAAGCTGGCAAAGAATGTCCTCGAATAATTTATTGCAGTTTCTATAATGACAAGTATATTTTTGCATAAGTCGGAGATAACCACATCGAACGACTATGTCAGATGACATAGGAACAATCAGCTGAGAGGAACAATCAGTTGAGAGGAACAATCAGTTGAGAGGAACAATCAGTTGAGAGGAACAATCAGCTGAGAGGAACAATCAGTTAAGATTACATATCCTGTTAGACCTGGTAGATTAATAACACATTTCATTTGATGTGGCTTTCTTTTGCAAAATAAATCATTGATTGCAGTGCTAACTTTGAAGAATTTACACAAACTACGAACTTTAGGCTAAAGTTGAAAAGTGGCTTATTCAAATCAGAGTTTGTAAATTTATGCGACTGACACAATTTAAGTTAGCTCTTTGCTTTTGGCCATAACTTAGTTAGGGTTGCGGTACAGCAATTACTTCTGCTTTATGCTAGTATCTCATTTAGGACAAGCCAAGTTTATTGACTTGGTCCATATTAAACACATCATTGAACAATTTTCAATTTCAATCTGTCTCACTCTCTCTCTCTCTCTCTCTCGCTTTCTCAAGTTATCTGTGAGATACAATTTGTTGCACATTTCATGCTTCACAAGCCATAAAACTTTCAAACGACATACAACAACACACACAGAAACACACACCCACAGCCATCCACACCCGCACACACACCCACACACACACCCGCACACACACACAGACGCACATCGTCTCGCATATAAGCTATGAGACATTCATGCATATGAAGAAACAGGATAAAGTATCTACAACTTTGCGCTCAAGTATCCATAAAGTTCACTTCACCTATAAACTGTGCCCACATTGGATTAGCACGAAATTTATGGCATCCACACCACACCACACCCCTCCCTCCCTCAGGAGCCACAACAACAACAACAGCAACAGCAACAGTAATAAGACGTGAGACGGCAACAATAACAACAAACTTATCATATTCATTCACAAGTTGTTCTTTTATGCTTTTTTTCTGCATTGTCTCTCTGATACCAGAATACAACAAAGAGACAGAGCTGGACTGGAAGCGAGACGGAAAGAGACAGAGAGAGAGAGAGAGAGAGAGAGAGAGAGAGAGAGAGAGGGGGGGAGATAGATGGCAAAGTTTTTGCTTCTTATTTACGACAATGTCGCGTCAAGTTTGTCTTTTTTTCTTATTTTGTTTCGCTATATAGCTTTATAGTATAAAGCACCAGCAAGTTTTTGGTAAGATACTTTTTTTTCTTATGCCTTGCATAATAAAATGAAGCATGTTGTTGGAATTGGCAGCACTCGAGTCTAGTCGAGTCGAGTCGCGGCATCTGTGACGGTCATGGAGTCAACTTCTTGCCACGGCTTACAGCAAAGATGACCAAGTGGCAGAAGCAGCAGCAGCAGCAGGAAAAAAAACAGCCGCCCAGCTAGGACAACACCATATTGCTCCCCTGCGTCGAATGAAAGCAAAAGTTCCATACAGAAAGCAAACACAAGGACAATAGGACGACAGGACCACAGAACAGGACAGGCAACCATCGCCAGTTGATATAGTTCAGCTCAATAAAGTTCACAAGACAAATGACACAGGACACAACAGAAGGACCAGGAGGACCCTACACTCTTTCTGGTCAGCTAGCAACACGAAGTGAGGTAAGGTGGCAAGGTAGCAGCTCAACTCGAATGCTCTCTCTGGATTTTTGAATAATTTAAGTAATTGGATGCCGCTTAATTTTACTACAATGTATCTCTTAAATATATTTGAAAAAATAAAGAAATTCAATGCGTAGTCAAAGCAAGCAAAAGCAAAAGCAAAAGCCAACCATGAAGATGTGCAGATTGTTTTCCCAGGGGAATGTGAATCTGAGACTAAATGGATTAGGCACTGAAGCACTTGTGAAACTTCTGAGCTAACTGGAAATTAAAGATTATATTGTTTTGAGTGTGAGGTTGAAGATCGGAGAACTTGAATATTGTAGGCGGAAAACTTTTCTTTTTCGCCACATCGAATGTAAAACGTGACAAGCCCAAATTCATTAGGGCTCTTTTATTTTTAAGTACATTAGAGAAAAGAAAAGGTTGCGATTAGATTAATTCATTTTGTGCTCATTGTTCAGCTGCGTCATGCTTAAAATATTAATTACGTTCGCACTTTACAATTCTCAACTCGCCTTTAGGCGGCTTAAATGTATTTCCCGCTAATACCTCAAAAAATTGATTTGCTTTCGTTTGCACTTTGAAGTAAATATTAAGTGAACAATATTAAGAAATAAGCTAGAAATATATTTTAAAAATCTGCTTAAGGCTAGCTATATAATATATATAAAAAATATATTATTTATTCATTATTAATTATCACTTAATTCCCACCAGTTATAGTTATAAATAACCCCCAATGGTTTATTTAAATTTTCCACAAAAGGAAAAAGTGAAATTGACACTGCAACTAGCCGCAGCAGTTTCAATTTAACTTATTTACTTAAATCGCTTAACCTGATTCACTTGATGATCAATTGTGCCACTTGCAACATCAGAAACAATAACAACACTGACAACATCATCATCATCATCAACATTTGCGATTATCTGTGCTATGCAATTTACTTGCCATGACCTTAATTATGCCCTGCGTCCTTCAACGCTGTTCACCTAATTGCATCGCCACCAAGTCGATGGCGAAGTCCTACTTAACATCCACCAACCCCCCACTTCATCCCTCCCTGCTGCCATTCAACTTGCAGCAATTCAATTTTCTATTATGTCAGCGTCAGTTGAAGGCAATGCAATGTTAATAAAATGCTACCAACTCTCCTGTGCCCCCCTCAAACCGCTGGATGGGTTAATATCAAAGGCAAGCCCAAGATGTCAGCGGCAGTTTGGAGCTGCCTGGGCATGGGCAAACGACAACAATAACTATAACAACATCGCGTATACGCAACGTGGTGCGCTTTTGTGCTGACGTCTTTTGCCTATTTACCCACCATGCCCCATAAACACCCACAAAAGCATACACAACAATGGCCAATATCTCGAAACATGTGTGCAGAAGCAGTAGGAGCAAGTAGCGGGACAGTTGCGGTGCTTGCCACTGTTATTTGACATTTATTTGCCATTTCCACGAGCCACAATGGAAACGGCGACGCCGTTGCCCGCCAGCAACAGGAATAATACAACAGAATTGAAACAGCCATCTTTTGTTGAGAAGCTGAACTACATAGATACTCTATAGCCAGAGTAGGCTTAAACTGCTTACCGATCATATATGATATACTTATCAGATGTTGATCACTTTTAGCCACAATTTTTGGTCTATGATAACACTCATTAACGCATTAAAATAAAAATTCCCTCTTCGAATTCCCTCTTCGAAAGCGTATAAGGAAAATAAAAGAAAATAAATTAATAATTTTGAGATTAATGGACGAAGGTTCCCATGGGGGCAATATTTATGAGATACTTATCAGATATTGATTACAATTGTAGGATTTTTGATAACACTCATTAACTGCTGAGTTTGGAGCAGAATTAAAATGAAAATACCCACTGCAAAATTGTATCGAGAAAGAAAAGGAAAAGAAAGGAAAACTTAGATGAGAAGTCGTTGTGATTACCTCTCTTTTGTGGCGATTGCATGGATGAGGGCGATGGCGTTGACTGTGTCTCCGCCAGCAGCTGGAGTCCAATGAGCAGCAGCAGTAGCAGCAAGGACTGCGTCCGCAAACCAAATCCGCAGCTGTAAGCTGCACCGGCAGCGCTATTGTTCTGCCTCATCGGCCTGGCGATTCTGGTTGATCCTTGGTTGCTCCTTTCACTGTGGTTCGCTTGTTGATTCTGCATCTGTAACGGTTTCCTTTGCCTTTGTTGTAGCAGCAGATTCCGATTGCGATTCTGCTTCTGGTTCTGGTTCTGGTGCTGATACAGATTCCGATTGTGTGGCCAATTGCAGTGGCTCATTTCTCACTTTCTCACTTCGCACTTGACACTTTAAATGCTTCGTATTTTTCACAATTATAATTTATGTATTTGACTGCGTCCACCTTCTCGCTTATTGTTGCATTTCGCAATTGCGCAATTAATGCGTGTAATAAAATGCCAGAAATAATGCTATCAGAAAAAATAATAACATTGCATTGTTATGAATATATAATATGCAAAAAGTTGATTTCACAATCCCTAATATTATTCGATGTGCAATATTTGTTATTAATTGTTAAGCAATTAATTACATAAAATGGGTCATTGTAATTGTTACAAAAAAATATTGTGACATTTAGCTGGATATTTTGAGATATTATCTGCGAAGAGGATGAGTTTGAATATTCAATTATTTTATTTAAATACTTTGGAAAACTGAAAGTGCAGAGCCCAACATTTATTTTATTATTTATGGGGTCTTTAAGATTAACTTTAATTGCAACAAATTCTCACTCTTTAGCCCAACTTTACTATCAGACATTCTCTCTAACAACAACAAAAAAAAATAATACTTTCTGGTTAGCATCTGCCGCACAGCAAAAAAAATTAAGGGCGGCCAAAAAATAGGTGTCACATATTTCTTGGGTGTGCACAAGTTGGTTTTAGCAGGATTCGTTGGCCAGTTTGGTTTGCTTTGGTTTGGTTCGTTAGTTGACCCCCAGGCACACTAATTGTTGCAATTTTTCAAGCTCTAGAGCGCACCGTTTGCCTGCCGCATGCTACACAGATTTTTGTTGGTTCACATTTTTGCGCTTTGCATTGCAGTTTTTTTCCTACATTTTTTCATTTTTTTTTTTTTTTGCACCCACCCATATATATAGCATTTTATATTTGCAACTGAGAAAATATCAAAAAGCGGCCAAAAATTGTGCGGCAGCTAAAAGTCCTTGACATGTCGTTGCTCTAATGAAGAATGATGTGGCAAACTGAATGAGGGAATGATTGAAGGACACTGCCAGAGCTGAACTGAACTGAACGGAACTGAACTGAACTGAACTGAGCAATGGCTGTCATTTTTATACTGGATCTCGAGTGGAACTCGAGAAAGTTGACTGATGGTTCGCAATGAGATGGTTTATTATACATTATACCACAAGCATTCTACATTAATTTATTACATTCACAAGCAAAAAGACATTTATTTGAGTGCCGTTCAAAAACATTCAAGATGCGACCATTTTTTTTAGAAAGACATCTAAATCCAATAGATATAGATAATTAATGATGACCTCCTTGAAAGTATTTATTACACTTGAGCTTCAGATATAAAAACTGCATATTCTGGAGTGTATATTAATTGCTTAATATATACCTTAGACTTTTTGAATATTTTTAAAAAATATAAAAAATCACATTTATTTCTGGTGAGAGTTAAATAAAGAAAAAGATTTCCAGAGCATAAAATAGACAATATACAAAAATAACATTATTTGGTGGTAAGATATAAACCGCAACAGTTAAAAGCTGATATTACGTGCGAAATATTGTAAAAATTAAAAACTCATATTTGTTTATTAGGAAGGCAATTTTGGGTAATTTGTTTAATATACAAACAAATTCATTTACTGCTTATATTTTAAACAAAGACACAATTTCTTCTTGTATTTGCATTTTTCTGCACTTAAATGAATAATGAGTATGTTTTTTTAGTAATCCAGCTGAACAGTTATTTGCATCAAACCAACATAGTATTATTTTTGGACATATGTTAAAAAATAGCTACGTAATTCTGTCACTAGTAAAAAAATACAAACGATGCAAAAATAATTACAAAAGTGGCCCGATTAATGTTTGCCATCGGTTTTTATTGCAGCAACAGAATAATTTATGCAAAAGTTAGAGGACCCTCGAGGGGAGGACGAAAAGGATGAAAAAGGGTCTAAAAGCGAACGTGGCAATAAAAAACAAAAACATCAAAACAGGACACACTTCAGGGATGCAGTGCATGTGGCGAATATAAGCAATATAAAAACAAATCAAGTCAAGTGAAACACAAATTACGAATTTGCATCTGGCGATTGATGAATGAGGCACACGCAAACACTTTAGCTGAATTATTTGTCATTTGTTTTTACATTAACATTAATTTTTTAAACAAAACATGGCAAATCATTACACAATGCGACGACTGGCGACTTACAGAATGTATTTTATTTGTTTTTTTTTTTTTGGTTTGCACAATGATTAGCCGGACGCAGAGGAATAGGAGACTGTGCTGTCGTGCCGCCGTTTGCACAAGGACTGAGCGCGCGTCGCGACCTGCTCGAAGCTTTAACAATGTGCGAGGGCAGCAATTTGACAAGCGTAAAATGATAATAATAATAAGCACACGACGACCTTAAGCTTTGGCTTGCAACGGCAAACTGAACGCGACAGCCGAAAAGCTATCACTGCTGTAACTGTAAAATGAAAGTGAAGTTATTCCTCAGCGCTGAGCGAAACGGTTCAAGTTATCTGAGCGCGTGAAAGCTCTGCATGAGAGCAAAGAGAGCCAAAACATTGTTATCGACTCTCTGCATCATATGGGGTTTGTTTACGTGCCAACAGCTGTTCGGCCGACAGCACGTGCTGCTTGCTGCCAGATAATTCTCTTTGCGTAGTAGAATGAGACAGGTGCAAAAGCTGCGTCTGTGTTTTGATTTGCACTACAGATAGATAGTTAAGTAAGCAGGCAACTGATAGTTAAGTAAGATAATGCAAGAGAGAGAAAAAGGGTGAGAGAGAGAAAGAGAGACTTAAAAATAATAAATACATTTCGTATTTATAACTGCTAATGCTTAATTGTCTTAAAAGCTCTTCAGCTCAGATAAGTCACAGTTACAGATGAGAAATAACTTTTTGGGAATGGAACCTTAACAAGGATTCGTTGCAAGCAAAGATGCCAAGTGGTGGCGAGTGCCACAATTGGCGCGGGGCACTCAGTGACCTGCAGACGACCTTTGCATGCCAATTAGACGGGCAATTTGGAAACATTTCGCTCGATTCGCTGCACAAACGTAAAAAGTTAAAGGCGACTTTAAAATGCTGTCCAACTTGGGTTCTTTTATCGTCACAGCTATCAGTGAACCCCGTGCTTTCGCCGCCAACCACCCCCCACCCCACCTCCCCACACACGGCCCTCTCATTTTTACCACCTTTTGCTCGTCTGCCGCTGCTTATTTTCTCATTTCCCGTCTTCGAGGGGGGTGGTGGCACAAACAGTGTGCGCAGGTGTCAAAAACAGCACCGAATGTTGCCGCCAAAAATTCTTGCCTCTTTTTTATGTTTTAACACCGTACACTAAATGTGCCCCTTCACCCCCTCCCTTGCACTCTGTCCCACAACTGCTATTTGAACTGACACTTACAACTTTTCCATGTCGCCGTTGACGTTTTTATACATCATCTGTTCCTGCTTCTGCTTCTGTTTCTGTTTCCTTTTTTTGTTGTACCTGCTTCAGTTGCTGTTTCTGTCTTTTTTTTTTTTTTGGTGTTCTTAGTCGGCCTTTTATTTAATTTTGCTTTGTGTTATATGTGGCAGAGTCACGGGAATCTGGATGCATAAAGTTTATGGCTTCGTATAAAACAAAGTGCTTTTGCACTTATTTTTATTTTATTAAGCATATTAAACTGGCCTTTATTTTGTGCATCATGTGAAAGGAAATTGGCATAAAAGTTATAAAAAAAAAAGTTATATTTAATGACAATCAGGCTGCTAGTTTTTCACAATTTTTCACAGAAGTTACACATTCTTCAAGCCAGTAAGAACTCTTAGTGAGTGTGAAGAAGTCAGAGCAAAGACAAGTTAAATTAATAATTTAATTTAGGTTTCAAAAAGTTAAGAAAATCCGATTTTCTATTAGCTCCATAATAGAAAATGCCAGATAATACATATTATTTTAGTTGAACTAATAGTAAAATAATTGTATATGTGAAAATTTGCTTTTGCTTAATTGAGCACGTCTATTTCAATTATTTCCACTGGAATTATTTACAGATTTAATTAGTCATATTTGCAATCATTTACATTATTTTTACAACAATAATTTAAGCAAATTGGCATCTAATTTGGCATGTCAAAAACGAATCAAAGGCAGTTGTTGCCAAAATTGAATTAAATAAATTATTTACAATAAATTACATAAGAAATCGTTTTTAAAATAATAATTACAATGCAACAGTGACCACAGCCCGATTAACCACAAATAAATTACATATATCTATATATTAAAGCTGACTCCTGCTTATGTGCTGTCTGTGAATCAAAATCCAAACAAAAATCACTCATACGCCGTGTGTGGACAAAGGGAGAAAGAACGATTGCCGTTGGCAATACAAATTGAACACACAATAAATATTTATGCAGACATTTTGTGTTGTGTTTTTGTGTGTGTGCTTTGTAATTATATACACACCTCACACACACATATATATATATATATGTATACTCGGAGTATTTGCGCATATTATTCAAGTTATTTTCTTTCCCCTAAAAAACATCATCTTTCTTCTACTTTGCCTTCCCCCATTGCTCTGCTCTGCTCTGTAAACACGTGTATATATTTACATTTCCATGTATACATTGCGCTGCTTAAATGCCACATACGTATGTGCGTGTGTTTGTTTGTGTGTGTGTGTTGTTGTTGTTGCAAACAAATGAGTTTGCCACCACGTCAGCGGCATTTTAAATATTTACATGCAAATTATTTTGCATGCCGTGTTGTTCATAATTGAGCTCGACACGCCCACTGAACGCTGTGGTGCAGGTGCGATCCCCCCACTACCCAAACAATATATGTATAAGAATTCCTGCCCCACACTCCGCACAACATAACGTTGCCCCACTTCCCCTTTATTCACCTCGCCAAAGCGCTTCGGCTTTTAATTAAATTTAAAATTAATTTATTGCTAGTTTCTTATTGGATTTCAATTTTCATTGTTTTCACGGCTCAGCGCGTTTGACTTTCATTTGTCCTTTTGTCAATTTGCCTCCTGTGCTGCGACAACAACCACAACACCAACAACCACTGCAAAAAACAACAACATTAAAGCGGTTGCCATTTATTGAGGTTGAATCAGCATTGAGCGCTGCTCTCCATCGAAAGCCATATCAAAATAAACATTTTATATTCATTCAAACTTTGCTTTTTCACTTATTCGCATATTTTTCTATATATAAATATATATATATATATTATATTTGTTTATAGCATATCAATTAATAAGTGATTCATGAAGTTATCGTGAGAAGAGTTGAGCAATCCATTTAAATAAGTGTTATTGATACTCTTTAAGTTTCATTCAAATAAATCACTTCAGAATGCTGTAGTCGAATGTGACTCGACTATGAAATACCCTCAACCCAGCAGTTAATAAGATCGATAAAAGAGTATATAGCTATTCCTAATCCGATTAATGTACAATATATTTAAATTGAGCTATCGATAAAATGAAATAATCTTAATCTGATTTGAAGTATCTTGCTCTTATTGTCACTAAGATCCGCATATTCAAAAAGATAAACAGACGGATATGGTTACATCGACTCGTCTGCTGATCCTGATCAAGAATATATACACCTTATGGGGTCGGATATGCTTCCTTCTGCCTGTTTCACACTATTGCACAAAACAATTATACGCTTTTTAACCATTTTTAATGGGTTCAACAATTACCATTTTACTATCGTCGAAGTTGCTACAAAGTTGATGGATAACAATTAAAATTTCTATATGATTTTGTGTGTATTGAACTAGATGCCAAATCAGTTTTCAAAGTATCCTTAAACAAAGTCGGACTGCTCAAATGCATCCATTCAGATTGACTAAGCATGTACAAAAAGTATCTGCCACGCTGGGCACACTTTGACCACAATTTAATTACAGTTGCAACTTGCAACAATAGCCGAAACACCCCATCCCCTTTCCGCTCTGCTCCATTGTTCGTTGAGTCGCATTAGAGACTCGTTCTGGGTATTGAATTAAACTGACATTTAAATGCAACCAAAAGTGTTGGGCACAAAAAATGCAGCTCTAAGATTTCATTTAATGCAGCAGCAACAAAATAAATGAATGGTGAGGGAAGAGCAGTAAGCGGGAAGCGGGGAGCGGGAATTGTAATGTGTATGTATAAAATCCACCACAGAAAACAATGCACAAATCCTATTTGAGCGGGGCGTGCAATTAAAAACAGGCGGGCAAAGAAAACATCAGAGTGCCCAGTGTCCAAAGGATGTGACTCGTTTTGGGATTGGCAACACACACACACACACACATACACCCACACATACATATGCAACAGCTCCACTCCCAACTGTGATCCACTAAGCCGGAAGTACACAAATCGCATAAAATACAACGACAACAACGATGTCTGTTGCTGCCGACAACGACGACGCCGAATGGAGTCGCCACTGAAGCTGGTGCTGTAGCTGGATCTGGAGCTGTACAAAAAAGTGGCATAAAAAGTAAACAGCCTCGACACTGATTCAAAAATGTATTCAAAATGCGCGCGAAAAGTGGCCAAGGGTAACACACAGAAACAGAAAAGAAAAACCAAATGGAAATGGAAATGGAAATGCCCCCAGATGGGTATATGCCATAAAATGGTGTTCCCTTTTAAGCCGCATTACAAGTGCAGCCAGCACAAAACCGGCCAGCTACGGGATTACAGGCGACGAGCGCAGCTGTGGCCAACAGCACTGATTGGGTCTCTATATATATATATATATATATATGTGTGTGTGTGTGTGTGTGTGTGTGGCGGTGGCATGGGTGGTTCAATGGGTCAGGATTGCATGGCGAGTGTAAACAAGCGACTTTGTGGCGCTTTTCGTGTTATCAAATGCGCCCATTTGAATTCACTGGCAAATTTATGGCAAACTGGCTGATAATTGAAATGGTCAAGTTAACAGAAAGAGACAGACACAGAGAAAGAGATGGGGAGAGAGAGAGTGAGAGTGAAAAGAGAAAAACAAGAAGCACTCAAAGAATTAATCGAATTCTTTTGTATTGAAAACATTGATCAACACACTAAAAACACAAGTTAGCTGACACTTGAAATGGTCAAGTTAACATATAAAGATAGCGAGAGAGTGAGAGAGAGAAAAGAACACTCAAAGAATTTACTAATTATTTTATATTAATTTATTTATCCAAATATAAATGATGGAAAACATTGTGCAACTTATTAAAGGTTATACAAAATTGATCACTCTTGTTTTTGAGCTCCCAAGAAACAGGACTATTGATTAACATTAAAAAAACAAATAGAAAAATATTAAAGTCCTCTTCAAAAACTATCAGGATGAATATAGTTGTCGATGAGAGAGATCGTGTCAGCGAAAGAAAAATAACTTTCAAACAAATCTTGTATAAGTGAACCCCACAAGCATTGGAGGTGGAGCTAATAGAGTAGAACATATTTATTTAAATACCAGCAGTTTGTACTAAGTATATACCAGAAACAAAGTAGAAAACCTTGAAAATATCTTGGGCTTAAGTCTGATAGATTAGGAACCCCTGTGAAGTGAAATCAAACCCGTCTCGAATCCGATTGCGAATTTGAAAGGAGTGCCTTGCCGCACAAATCTTTTGGCTTGCCATCCTTGAAAGCGTTGAGAGCACAAAAGGCGCTTGGCTTATTTCCGTTTCCGTTTGCTGCCATATTTCTACCACCCCCCTCCCTGCTGCTAAGCAATGCGATTTTCAATTCCAAGCGCACATAAAAAGAAAATAAAAAAAACAAACTCAAAATGCATCAGAGGTCGCATCGTGGGGGAGGTAAAGGGCAAAACAAAACTGCTTTGCTTCGATTGTGTCGCCGGAAATATTCAATTTTCAATTTTCATTTCGCTGGCCAGAAATTGGCAAGCAGAAACAAAAGAAGAGAAATCGGTTAAGCGGATGGGTAGGGAGAGAGGGGAGAGGGAAGTGGGAAGAGGGTAGAAGGGATAGGGCATCGAGAGAAATCAATTCAATTATTCTATAATTTTTTTTTATAATAAATGTGTAGTTTGATTTCCTGCTACTGCTGCTACTTATTTGATTTCTCCATTGACTTTAATACGATTCAGTGGAAATAATACATTTCATATAATTCACCCTTGAAATACACTTGAAAGTGAAAAGCCAATGAAAGTGTAACATAAATTTATTGAAATATAATTTATGAGCTTGAAAATTGCTCGAGGTCCTATCTTCTTTGCGGCGTCCTGCTGTGAGGAGGTCCTCCTGTCTTTTCAAACAGCTTTTTGGCTCATTAACAGCTACAGATGACGATGAATTCCACAACGATAATGATAATAATAATAATGTTGCACGAGTCTGTTAATGGTTTAACGAGCTGAGAGAATACAACTTAAAGATGCTCCGAGGCGATTTGCTAAAATAAATTATGTAGAAGAAAATATTTGAGTACTCTTAACATCTAACGTAAATATATGCATAGATATACGTATAATACTCACTTTTTATTACTTGCTTAAATTTTAATAACACAATTATACAATTTGTAAATATTAACAATTAGTGAATGAATGAATGAATATTATAAACTGATAATTACAGTCCTTGATCTTAATGTTGAGTGTCAGACGCTCAAATAGGGTTCAGATTCTATCTAAAGACAGTTAAGTTAACCAAAAACTTCACATATTTATATTTAAAATGCCTGAAGTTACTCAGCTTAATGCGAACTGAGAACTCGAGAGCTCTTTTGCACAGTTTCAGCTCTTAATAATTGGCCTTAATAATGGCATTAAATCACATGAAACGCGGCGCTTAACACTGTCACCATGGAGAGAACTATCATTTTATGGTTTGCAAATGTAGATTTAAGTTACCGATTTAATGTGAATTAAAAACTGTCCACACTTTATATAATATATATATATATATATCGAATATTATTTTATTTCGTCGAACCGCTGTTTGAATAATAATAATAATGAATAATAATAATTTCTTAGAAATAATTTCCAAATTTTTAATGAATTATAAATTGAGGTTTCTTTCACTTTATCAAACAAAATCTAATGACTTCGAATAATTTGTTGATTTCAAGCAAAGAATTATTTTCTTCTAAGTAATTTCCCAAATGAGTTTTCATAGAATCTGTGCAACATTTATGGACTCTGAGACCATTGTGTGTGTGTGTCGAATTGTATTATCTTTTGTTGCTGCCTTCTGAGGCTGCTGCTCGCTGCTGAACACTTTTATAAATTACCTTTTCAACTCATTTTGCACTCGCAACACTTCAACGTCAGCGACAGCCAGCCATAAAATAAAAACAACCAACCCAACCAGCCCCAACTGAGCCAAATAAAACACAATGCCAGCTGGCAGCCAAAGGCACAGCGCAGACAATGCAAGAGAAGCCACAGTAATCAGAGGGTGCAGTATCAAGAAGTTGCTTCTTGATTTAAGCAAAACAGCGTCAAAAACTTTTTCCTTTTCTTTCTTTTTTTTTCTTCTTTTTTTTGCCTAGATGACATTTGACTCAGTGAGTTGAAGGGAGTGCATTCTGCAGAAAACAACTTAGTGTCACGCGGAGTGCTCATTAAAGTTGGCGGCTTAAAGTGTGTGCTTGATATTTGCATAAGAGATCAGCAGTGCAGCAAAGACAAGTGCTTGTTTTAATTAAAATTTTAATTTAATTTGTGTTTTTTTTACATCTTTTATCTGACGCCAGTCGAGATGAGAGTGGCTGTTGTACGTCAAGTGGCCGAAATAAAAATCTGCTGCAAAAACATTGCAGACAGACAGTCGAGAATCCCAACGAGCCGTTGTCATTACAAGCAACACATAAATGAAAAGTTACGCATACGCCGCGTCTGGCAAATGAGAAGTGAGAAAAAAATTAAAACACGCAATATATTGAGGTATGTCTGTGTGTGTGCTTGTGTGTGTGCTTGTGTGTGTTAATGTTGTTGTTGGTTTTGTGCTCATTAACACTTTGTTGCCCGACGCTCTGGCTGAGGTTTTTGCAACCCCAGGGTCTGACAGTTGAAAAATGCGTCGGTCTGTCTGTCTGTCTGTCTGTCTGCCTGTCGGTTTCTGTAAATTGCAGCTAACCAAAGTTGAAATTCACTGGATATGTTAAGGCCAGAGCTGTTTTCAATGAGTACAGCCAATGTATATTCAAATATTTAAACTACTTTAAATGATTTTATTATTTCCGAAATAATATGGCAAAGACGACTATGAATCCGAATACAATTAAAATTACATTGTCGAAGAATATAATTTAAAAAAAACATTCCATCATTTTTAGGTTTAGAGCTCGGGTTTGCTATCATTGTTAAATAAACATATATTTAATAAATTGTATAAAATTATTTGGACTATAAAGACATTTTATCAAATAAACTCGCTTGGATTATATTTAAATTTACGTGATGATAATGATGTATTTCCATCTGAAATGTTAAATAGAAAACTTCTTTTACCCATTGTCGACCACAATTTCATTTTAGCTGCAGCTTTTCATCAAACGTTGACATTTTGTATTTTTAGGTTTCAAATATCCTCAAGCTAAATAAGATTGTAGTTTTCGTCATCAACTCGAAACAAAAGTTGACATTTTTCGTTATTTCAACAATAATGAACCTTGACACAGAAAAGTTTCTCAATATACAGAGCAGCAGTACTCACTCAACTCACTCAGAATGCTAGCATTTATGCTTAAAAGGGACATTCAACGACTGTTGCACATCCTCATCGCAAAACATATCAGTTACGCTGCCCCAGCACCCCCATCCCCACATGCCACTTTAGAGTGACATGCGGCTGCCCCTCGAGACAGTCAGTCTTCAAAAACTGTTGGCAAACAAGTTTTACATAGTTTTCGGATACTGCGCTCTGTGGCATTTAGCAGCCACTTGACAGATGATGTGCGGAGACAGAGACAGAGACAGAGACTGAAACAGCAACTGAGGATAGCCGCGTGTCCGGGCAGCAAGCACTCACTGCCGTCGAGGACTCGTTGCCAGCGATAAGCATAATGATGTGTTAGCCAAGAAATTAAGTCACCCATGCCACCCACTGAACACTGACTAGCATGCAGAGGAAGAGATAGACACTGCTCTGACTATCGTTGCAGCACGCTGCGTATGAGTAATCTCTGGCAATGTGAGCAGAAATCACACCCAACAAAAAATTAAGCCATTCCTGTCTCACTCTCTCAACCACTTTGGCTGTGGCTAGCAACAATTTAGCATTTTAATGGCCTTGGACGCAAGCACACAGTCACGCACACACACACGCACACACTCATACATACACACACACACACACACACACACAGATTTACATTAACGTTGCCGGGCCAGTATCGACGTCATTCCCATTTCGATGAGCTGCTGTTCATCCATTTGAAACCGAGTCCTTCGACTCGAGCTCAGTGCTCTCTGGTCTTCCCCATTTCCTAGTTGCGTGCATGCATGTGTAAAGTTTAAAATAAGCACCTCATTAAATTGAAAAATGTGCACAATTTGCAGGACATTATTTCGTCCAAATACATATTGCATATGTATATGTATTCAGATACATGGCGTCATGGCAGACTGAGTGCAACTTATGGACGACCCCCTGACCTACAAATTGCTTAATTTTCCAGCAACTGCACAGTATGCTCTACATATATATATATATATATATATATATATATACACACACACATATAAATATATATCGACCAAAGAGCCGATATAAATTTACAGTTATGATGCAGTTTTAAGCTGCTTTATTAATCATTTTTCATGATTTACTTTTTGCTTCTGGGCATTGCTGCAAGTTGCCAGACAGCACGGTGCATGCCACCAGCAGCCAGCAAACTGACTGAAGAAGCAAAAAAAAATCAGTATTCAAGTCTTGAGTGAACAACTAACACTTACCCTTTTTGCAGCAAGCTTTTTAAATAAATTTTGATTTAATTAATTGATGGTTAAGCATTTTTTGCTGTGTAAACAATTTTGGACAGTTTTACATGTTGAAAACCTCAGATTAAATTTATTCTTTATTTTAATTTGTTTTGTCAAAGTTTGTAACTTAATTACTCCCTTTTTATTTTATGTAATTTAATGTGTCACTTTAAAAAATCGTTTTGAAAACTTGTAGACTGATTTTAAATACAATATTCGAGATATTAAACATTTAACTTGAAGAGTTATCATAAAAGATAAATAATTTTTCCCTTTAACGCTTTTGCGACCGACCAAATAAATTACATAATCTCTGAGATCTCTAGCTCATTTTCTCCTAAGAGAAGTGTGAAGTCAAGATATATTTTCATCGACTGTGAAGCTATAAAAACAAATTAAATGTTGTCTGCGAATATATATTTTAAATTTGCCAATTTTGACAATCAGATAGAAACGCACAAGACAATATATATGTATGTGACTTGTCCTGCTTGAAGAAATAGTAAAGAGTTTTAAAAACATATGAAAATATTTCCATGGAAATAATAAATACATTTAAATTAATTATAAAACCATTAATGATTTCTTGTCTTGCTTTTCTTTGGTATTGTGACAAGCTTTTCTCAATCTTTTATTATAATGAAAAATTTGTATTTACCTGAAATTTTCGAATAGTGGATAACGCTGCTTGTCAGATATTGAAAATATGCTCCCAACATAAGCCACTGTAGATGATAGCCCTGTTAACAGGCAAAAGTAATCGACGTAAAAATCCTTTACGCTGACGTTTAAATGTGTGTGCATATATTTTTTCAAGCAGTGGATGCGAGAAGGCGAGTAAAAAAAGAATGGTGTGCTTGCAAACATTTGTGTCAATGCATCGATAACCACGGCACGGCACGGCACGCCACGCCTCATGCCACGCCCATCAATCCAGTCATGCGAGTAGCAGCAACAGCAACAGCAACAGCAACAGCAGCAGTAATAACTGCAGTCAAAGGATCAAGCACTGGCCAGGACGACGGGGGCAGCAACTGGGGCTGGGAACTGTTGACTGTTGGCTGTGGGCTGTTGGCTGTTGGCCCGGCTCAAAGCTCAGGCGGCTTTTAGCATTTACTCGCATGCATTATTGAGCATTAACCTCATTTCACGCAGTCAATTTACGGCATTAAATTCTCTCGGTGCAGCAATGCAGCAGTTGACTTCTGAGACCATGGATTACGATGTGTTGGCATAAGAGTTTAACAGCCTGTTCATCCTGATGAAGATGATTGCAGCATACAAAACTAATTTGGATTTGAGGCTCATTTATTATTAGCATCGATGCTTAGCCGAGAGTTTATTGGTCAATTTATTGGCTAGTGCCATCAGCGTTTTGCAATATGTACGGCAAAAACTTAACAGATATCGAGAAGCACTTGAGCAGCTGCCCAACTAAATACGAGTAAGCTCGTAAAAATACACACACACACACACACACACAACGAGTCCTTAAGTGCACAGCTTGAAAAGAATTGTGCAAGGACATTAAATGTGTGCGAGAGAGGGGCGAACTGGTGTTGGGTAGGGCAGAGACAGCCTCAAGCTGTCGTCGTCGTCGTCGTCTTCGTCGTCTCTTTCCCCATCTCCATCTCTCCATCTGCTTTATTTTTTTTCCTAGGTGCCTTTGTAATTGGATAATTAAAGAAATGTCTGGCCAAGGCAGTCGCCGAAGAATAAAAGAGAGATTATAACAAACACGTAGCAACCGGTGAGTAGATATGTGTGTGTGTGTGTGTTTGAGTGAGCGTGTCAGTCTGTCTGTGTGTGTGTGAGCTATTAAAAGCATCTAAACGTTTACTAAAGATGCTAGAATAATTCACTAGCCACACACACACACACACACACACACACACACACACGCGTCTCAGCTTCTCACATTCCGTTCTTAACTAGCTAGCAGTAACAGCTGCTGCAATGGGAGACAACACACAATGGAAGAAGGCACACACTCACAAGAAGAACAAAAAACAAATAAGAATGTTGTAGGCGAGAGAGCTCGACTAGGAGATACCCTGAACAGAGCTGATACATACAATTAATCGATTAAAGCAAAGCTTCTGTTATCGAGGTGCTGTCAAGAGAACTCGTTTTGGACTACAGCTTCGGTGTCGTCTTATCTGTTCCTAATCAAATTACATTACAGTCTACCAATAATTTACCAGGGGATATCATATATCATATTGGAAGGCTTCACACCTGAAGTTGTGGCTTTTACTGCCATCAGCTATCGATTTTTATAGTATATTTATTTTTATCTATAATAAAAAATTCCATTTCTTATTTAAACCAAATTAAATCAATTTTCTTTTCAAAATTATTAATTAAAAATTACTATTAAGCAATAATTTCATATACCTGTCACATACCCCCAATTTTAAGCTAGGATTACAAGGGGTATGAATACTGTGACACATTAGCTATCAACGGTGCCTAAGAAGTGCGCTTCTGCCATTTAAGCAGCTTTTGTGTTGCCTTACTTCATTTGAAGGAGAGCAAAGAAAAAGTGTGCACGAAATGCACTGAGGGGCGAGGAGCAAGGCTGAGTAGAGGAGCGCAGAGATAAGCGATAAGCGAACAGCTGCGCCTCGAGCGCCGAGTGTCCTGGCACGTGTCCGGCCATTTGGCCAACTTGGCGGTTTATTATTGCCACTGTTACTTAGTTAAAAGTTTCTCTCTCTGCAGCTAAGTGTGTGTGTGTGTGTGTGTGTAAAGTAAAGCAGTAAAACAAGAGTGGTGCACGGTGTGGGTGGGGCTAGATAGCAGTGGGTGACAAGTTTGCTGAAACTGCCGGACAATGCACAAACAGTTCAGCTTAACACAGCGGCTTACCAGTTATGGTCGAAAGCAGTTAACAAGTGGGTCTGTTTGTGTGGGAACTGAGAGAGAGGGCATCGCGTGCAGTGGCAAATAATTTTTATTGAATCGGATAAGCATTAAAAAACTATTTCAAAATATACATGGAATGAAAATAAGTTGAAGTGTGAATTAATAAATAATATGAGGCGATATTCAGGAATTTGATTAACTTTGGAAACACTTTTAATTATATATGACTTTCGCAATATTTTATATAATATGCTGGACCACCAAATTTTGAAGAAACTAATATTATTAGGAATTTATTTCTAAACATGTTTTTAACAAAACACTTAAGCAATATTTAACGGTCATTTAACACTATAAAAGCTTTTCCATTTTCTCATTAATTTATATTTAAGCTCGTCTAATTGTTTATGGTATAGCAAAGTAAAACAAGAGAACAAATCTGTATTTTATAGCTACCTGAAGGACTTCGTTTATTGCTCTTGCCAGCAGTAATATAATGGCTAATAACCCATCAAGCTGTGAAATTGTCAATTCTATTTTGCGCCATTACATTCGCTATAAGTTGCAACGGTTGCAACATGCCACACACACACACACACACACAGACACAAAAGCAGAAAAATGCGCTGAGCTTTTGATAAAGCAAAGCTAATGCTGCTTCTGACCCGGGTGTGCAAGGACTTTAATGGCCACAGCCACACAAACATAGTCTTTCCCATACACACACACACACACACAAACACACACACACACAGAGACACATAGAAGCGTACCTTAAACGTAGACACTTCAATTTAACGAGTAACTGTCGTACTTATCGCAGACCAACTGATAACCTTATGTTGTAACCCCGACCACAACCTTCCCCCTCACAACAACAGAATGTGTTAGTCACCTCAGTCCACATTCTTGCAACATTTCGAGACGCATCTTCGTTACGTTTTGTTGAGTTTTATGTGGGTTAAATTGTTGTTGTTGTTGTTGTTGGTTTGCTTGCCACAAAATGTGGCAGCTGCTGTCATTGTTAGTATAGTTGTAGTTGAGGTCCCTCTTATGCCCAGACTCCAGGCTGTAAAAGCTAAAAGGGTGCTTAATATCAGGCAAATGTAAAATTTAAAATTCGCATTTAAATATTTATTTAATCTGTCAAAAATGAGTTCATCATCTATAAGAAATGTAATATTGAAATTGATCCCAAAAATTCAATAATATAAATGAAAATGTTTGAAATTCTCTTGCACAAAAAGCTTATGGAAAATTCAAAATAAAATTCAAATAAAAAATATACTGATTTATTGTATTATGAGTTTATTTTTATCCAGAAAATGTATTCATTTTATTAGTTTGTCACATTGTTAATTAACAGTTGTCAATTTAATGCCCAGCTTAAATCAAAACAAATAGGATTAAAAAATAATTTGATTAGAAAATATGTAGTCATTTAGACAAGCAGACTAATTTATATAAAGAAATATTTATTCATTTTGTATCTACATGTACATGAGTAAAATAATCATGTTTTGCTTTACTACACTCTGATACAATTTAAGTTGTCTCTGAGAATTTCTAATAAATTTAGCTAAAATTTGTAAGCCTTTTAAAGTTCATAATAAAGTCGAGTAAGTGTTTTGGGCTTGTGGTTTATATTATTAAAACAAAACTAAACCAACAATTAAAATGACTGTGTTTTGTGGGGCTAATTTCCATAGAGACAGTCAAGCATTTTGTTGATTTTGTTGATTATTGTTGGGTGCAACTTAAAAATGACTGCTAAAAGCAACGCAAAATGCAAATGATGAAGTAGAACTGACTTGTTTCGCAATGTTTATGCGAGCAGAAATAGTTCAAGAGCATTATCATTTTTCATCATGAACACAATGCAGGAAATTCGAATAGCAGGAATGGAGGGAACGCAAGCTCCTTGAGGATTCCCATGGTTATCCATGGAGCAACACCTCGTAGCTGGCAGCATCGCATAATTCATTAGGAAACTTGCAAACGGCGCGTGACTAAAGTGAAAATGTTTACGAGCCATTTTCTTAGCATGAAGCCAAAAACAGTTTTGCCAAGAATATCGTGGAATCCGGCAGCATCTTCACTGCCAAGAATTGTTGCCGGCCACGTTGGTCGCATACCAAGATGCAATAGCCAACATTAAATGAGCCAAACTGTGGACCAGTTGTGGACGCTAAGTATGATTTATGTTGGTTTTAAGCTCCTTTCAAAGTCTCGCACGGCAGTCAAATTGAAATTTACACGCAGACATAAAGAATACCCTGATGGATACCGCTCAGCGCAACTCCCGGACTGCTAGCTGTGCTAGCCAACACTCGAAAAAAACATCTATGCATTTCCATTTTTATAGCCAACTTGTGAAAATCACTAGTCTTACAACGTCATATAACAATTGATACATAGAAATACAAAAATAAACTTAAGTTATATATGAAAAAGTTTATTAAACAACAACAAACAAATTACAAAAATTGACTCGAAATTTATCAAAATCAATAAGACTCTAAAATCATTAAGTTATAATTTGCAAAATGATTCTGTAAATGCTATAACCGAGCATTTTTGCTGAGTGTAATCAGCACACACAGTACGCAAAGTAAATAATAAGCAGCGTGTAACAAAATCCAAAGCCAATGCCAAAGCTGAGCCACCTTGGGGACATATATGTGATGTCTGAGCTGTTTCCCTGGAATAGAAACTGGGATTGGTAGCATTATCATCCTCATCATCATCACTCCAATGCTGAGTATTCAACTCCTGAGGCGCGCTTTGGCATTCCATTCAATTTGCCCTTCTCTGCACTTGCACTTTAGTTTGAGTTTGTTTCGTTCGTTGTGTTGGATTATCAGCAAAGCTGCATGAAAATTTAATAATATGAATGTGCTGCAGCCAGCGGCAGCAGCATGTGTCAGCTGTTCCTTGACAACGAAGCTGCCACCAGCAGCCTAAGGGGAAATTGCGGCAACAACAGCAACAACAAAGCCATCAAATCTTTCTCCTTACTTCTATATAATTTGTGTGCTTGGCAATGATTGAAGGAAATGCGTCAGGAATATTGTTCTCCGATGTGATGAGAGTAAAATTGCATTTCGGATTTTAAAGTAGCCCAAAGATGTTTCCGTAAAAAATCACATGTTGCATGTTGCATAGCAAGTTGTCATTATAGAATCGGCAGAAAAATGCACACATGTCAATTTTATAATATCAACTTGCTATTAGACAGATTTTTTAATCGCCATTGTCTCTTTGACATTTATGTCATGATAATTCCATTATAATATATACTTATGTATTTAATTTTTCGACAACATATTTGTAACTAAGCTGATCAATGACAACTACTACAAATATTCATTCATATATAATATTACTGATGCCCTCATTAGTCACCGTGAAAATAATTCCACTAACGAACAAGAGTTCATTTTACAAATTTATCAAATGTTATTTTTTTATTTTCATTCATGGCAAAAGCTGTGCGACCATTTGACGGACTTGTTTTACGGCGTATTATTTCGTAGCATTTATCTGATCGTATTCACAAATCCTTTGTAATATGCCCGCAAAATTGCAAAACAAGTGTGTTCAAATTTCAAATACGACACACACACACACACCTAGAATAAAAGCAGCAAACCAGTTGACAAAATGTGCATTTAATTCAGTAGAAGCCACACACATTCGTACATGTTTTCCGCATGTCCTTCGTCCGGCCACAGAGCTAAAACTAACCGCCATTATAGACCAGTTAAATGTTAATTCTCGCTTAGCGTCTGCACGCGGCGTATACGTAATTTTGTGCAAACTGATTTTTAGTTTCCAACGAGTTGAGTTTCAGTTTTAGTTTCAGCTCTTGTTACTATTGTTATTGAACACACTCGCACACACACACACACACACACACATACACACATTGGACCGAGTTGATTTTACAGTTCATTCAGCATGTTGACCAAAATTACCGCGGTTTTCACTTACTCCACCATTTGTTCACTTTTATTTTGCTTTTGCACAGAAAATAAGTTGCATTTTTCACTCTTTTTGTTGATTTTTTGGTTCTTTTTTTTTGTTTGTGATTCCGTTTAGCAAAAGTACCGAAACAATGTGCGGACTATTAGCCAAAATGTTAAATGACACGTTTCACGCTACTATTTGTTGTTGTTGCTCTTGCTGTTGTTGTTGCAACTGTTTGTAGTTGTGATGACTGCCTGATACTAGTATGCAACCATTTGGTTGCCATGTGGGCAATTGTTGTTGGCGGCAGCTGTACATGATTGGGGTTTAACAGTTTGCGGATTGCATGGCCAGCTGCATTTTCAAAATAAACGACTAGCGTTGTGTTTTGCGAATTTAAGCTCAGTTTAAATGATTCACTCGCTTAACTGCAACTCAAAAAAAAACCAAAACCAACAATTTTTTAAAATATTTACTTCTACCATTTACTATGCAAGTAATGCCTGTAATTTGGATTAGAGAATAAAGACTGCAACGAACAAGTTTTAGCAGAATCATCAATCAAAAATCAAGTCAACCGATCTTAAGTTCGTTGGCAACTTAACTGGCAGTTCATTTATTGTGCTGATTTTACTTGCCTTATGCCAATAACGAAAGCTAACCTGGACTAACTAAACATTTCGAAAATAAAGTAATTGCCAGACATTTGGCTGGCTGGCATTTCTTGTCTCGCATTCGTCTCTGACTATTGTGACTTTCAAATTATGCAGGACTATAGTCCTGAGCAGACAATGCTTTCATTCTATTCTATCTACTTATATATATATATACATATATATCTTCACACTACTCAGCACTTCCTTGCCGACGGCATTTGCAGGCTGAAAACTTTTCCATTGGTCGCCATTGTGTTGTATTCAATTTGCTTTAAGCAAAAAGGAAAATGCAAAATACAAAAGTATTCCATAAATTCGCTGGCACTTCAATCTCTGCTTTCCCTCCTTCTGTCTGTCTGTCTCTCTCTCTCTCTCTCTCTCTCTCTGTCTCTCTCTCTCTATCTAACTGTCTTTCTTTATTTCATAAGGCGTCGCTTGTAAAATTCTGCATTCCGTTCGCATTTTTGTACTCTGCTAGACGAGTATATTAGCTTTTTGACAGTTGCAAACCGATAAAACCAGATTTCCAGAACTATTCTACCAAACTTGTAATGTAGATTCTTAGGCAACTCTTACTAAGATCAGAAAATATCTGCCGCCACATCTAATCCCCTTTTTTTATAACACTGCTATCAGAGTATTCCCAAGTCGGTTACGTCAGACGGCAGTGTTTTCACTTTGCTCTCTTTTATTTTTTTGCCAAGTTTTTTGTGGCTTCATTGTCAGCTTTTCTAGGGTTTCCTTCCTTTTTGTGTTTTTAATAATGCATAATTTGTTTTATAACTAGGTCCCATTTTTTTTTTTAGCACAATTTTACAATTTATGCACAATATATAAAAATGTTTTATCAAAATGAAAACAATGCCAGCCATTGTTGCCAAGCCATTATAAAATGCTTTGCTTTGTTACCGACAATATTTCCCTTCTTATTTTCTCCCAATTGGAATTTGTTTTATTTTCTAAAGTGGAGAAGCATTTTTATATTCTCTAAGCGTGCATGAATAATATCTGATATTAGATTGTACGACTTGTTATTAAAGTAATAATTTCTCACATATTTTGTGACATATTTCTGACTGATATTATAATATATTGGCCTTCAATGTTTTACAATGTAAACATGGAAAGACTTATATTTGGAATTATGGAAATTAATGATTGATTGATTGGCAAGATTAAAAGTGGGTTGAGATGAAAAGCTTGTCCAACAAGAGAAGGTTGATTGGGTAAATGGACTAAAAGAATTTTGTGTGACTAGCTTGAATACTTCGAGGAGGAGTGAAGTAGTAAGTGAAGGGAGTAAGTCGGGGAGAAATTTGTCTCTGAGTCTCCTTCTGCCAGCAAGCCAGTTGCAGTTGTGTTTAAATGTTACTTACAATTGGCGGTTTGTCTACTCTTAGTAGGATAATGGTATTGAGTTTTTGTTGAACTCTGTATATGGAAAAAAAATCATGAATTTAAACAGTATAAATTTTGAGGAGCGTCTCAATTTGAATCAAAGACTCTCCGCACATTTCGCAATCCGAATTTGCAATCTAACGAAAATATTTCAATTGATTGCGATTATTTAATTTTGTTGTGCTTTTTCCACTTGGCAAAGCAAAGTGCTACTCCGTCCCCCCTAAAAAAAAACTCAATGTATGGCCACGTATAAGGGGGAACAGAAGAGTGGGAGGGAGGAGATAAGAGGGGACAGTCATAAAATTCCCAAGTGAGACATAATAATAAAGCAACAAAGACAATTCAGCTCGTAAAAATACAAATAAATGTTATAAATGTTTCCCATAAAATTACAACAAAAAAGTCGGCAACAGCCCAGCGTGTTAGTCATTCGTTCAACGCGGTGGCAACTCTGCCATACATTTACTTTTTTTTTGCGCAACTGATTGATACCACATGAGTGTGTGGGTGCTCTTAAGAATGTGTGTGTCCCTCTGTGTGTGTGTGTAGGTGTGAGTGTCACGGTGTCGCCTCTTGCGTGCTAAAAACAATGTAACATTTTGTGGCACACACCCATACAACCACACACACACACAGGCTGCGTGTGTAAAGTGACATGCAACGAGGACGAGCAGCTGGAGCGGAAGGACGAGAAGGAGTCTGTGTTGAGTGACGCCGAAAAAGAGGCAAACCCACTGCAAACAAATGACAAAAAATATGTTACAAAGTGTCGCACATGACAAAACCTCCCACACACACACACACACACACACACACACACACACGCACAACAACACCTAGAGGAGCAGGTTCTCCTGGCAACCAACTTTACTTTGTTCCGCTGCGAGCGTTGTTCCATTTTACTTTGGATTTCGCTCGTGCTGCTTGCGACGAAAAGAGACAGGCATACAGAGCAGGCGAGTGTGCGAAAGAGACAGAGAGAACACAGTGGAAGAAAAAATGTATACAATTTATGGGGGGGTCCCCACTTTAGTGTCGTCGTCGTCGTCGTCGCATTCGTGTCAAATTTATTTTTGTATTTTAGTGTAATTTTGTTGATTACATCGCTGTTGCCTTTTGTGTGGCGCCGCCTTTGTGGTTCTGTGTGTGTGTGTGTGTGTGTGTGCGTTAGGGCAACGCTGAGTGTACAATTTATTTAGAGTGATCCTTTATCTACATGCATATGTTGGAAATTTGAAAATATAAATGAATTGCATTTCGTTGCATTAAATTAAATTACTCTGATTTTCTATTGTTGTCGCTGTCCATTCATAATTCATTAACAATCTGCCAAATTTAAAATCTTGCTAATTAGACTTGAAATTTACAAATAATATAGAAAACTATTTGTGCTGATACCTTTAAGTATCGGAAATTAATGTTGTACATAACATTTTTACTATTCAGCAATCGGCAGAGTTTATTTGAGATGTGTCTTCCCATTTCGGCATGTCCACATACCTATTTGGATGCATTGCCGATAGTTGCACTTTGGTTTGCGAAACTTTAAATTGCAAATTGTAAATCGAACATGAATATATTAAAAAGTTGCTGTTTCATCAGACAGACAACCTTCACGCACCCCAACTAATTGACCTCAATTCAAACCAACTTTATTGAATAATAAGCTCATTTTAAAGCGAGGCTGTGGCAAGCGTGAAAAAACATGGAAAAAGTAAACCTAATTTGACTTGACGTTAAAAACAATAACATTACACACACACACACACAGAAGACAACCCACCCACACCAACCAATGCTAGGTGAACCAGAGGGAGTGGGTGGGGAGGGAGGGTGGCTATGCTGGCGAAGTTGCAAAGTATGCAACGGAATTTGTTTCCTGCCCCTTGGCCGTCATTTTACAGCCACATTATTACTTTTTATGCGAGGCGAGCTTCCACTGCCATGTTTTCAGCTTGTTAATATAAAAATTCTGCAGCTGCCGCTGTGGCAACTACTGCTGCCATTGCTGCTGCTGCTGCTGTTGCTGCTGCTGCTGCTACTGCTGCTGCTGCTGCTGTTGCTGCTCCTGTCATGTTGTTGTAACAATGGGCACCGCACAGACCAATGCCTCGCTGCTACACTTGCAAAAATAAATCTGACATATTGAAAATATGCACATAATTTTATTTTTGTCAGCGTCTCCAAAAATATGCACATAATTTTATATTGGTCAGCTTCTCAAGATCTTCAATGCGTACCTTTATATATATTTACTTCAACTGTGCAAAAGAGCAAGGCAAATATGCGATTGCTATAGCATTACCACAAACTGTACAAGCTGTGCAATTCTGGTTATATGCTCTCACTCTGCTCTGGGGTTCCTTGTGCTATTGCTCAGACCACAGAGATCATGATTTAGCTCCTGCTACTGCTATGGCAAAGGACAGAGCTGAGCAGGCCGAAAGAGCATTCATTTCAGTTATCTACGAAGAATTTTCAATTACTGACAAAATATTGAAAATTAGTGAAAGTAAGATACTTTATTATAAGCTGATAGATTGGTGCAAAATTAAGCTATTTAATCTCAATGTTGTCAAGACTTTCAGTTGTGTTCAAATTCTATCCAAATGCTCCATAAATATATAATTTAAAACGCAGAAAATAGCAAAAGTCTTTCAATGAACTTATAATACCTCCACTTAAAATAACCCATCTTCAAAGTCAACAAATGTGGTTGACGATTTTCTAAATTGGTGTACATTATTTTTGGCTGAGTGTAGCTGCGTTACCCTTCGCAGGAGTTGGCGCCAAACGTCTAATGAAATCTAATAAATTAAAGAGATTTATAAAAGCATTGCTCTTGGCTTAGTTGCTTGGCTCTGGCTTCGGCTCTGGTTCTGGCTCTGGTTCTGGCTCTGGCTGTGGCTCTGGCTCGGTGCTCTGCCTTGCTTCCCCCAAGCCACCAAGTCTCCCTCTCTCCTCACCGACGCCATCTCACTGTGCTATGCCAGCGGCTTAATTCTGGGCGCATAACTTATTATGGCCATGTAGCCCGTAGCCAAATCATTGGCTTTCGTTGAAGGCACATCAGCAGGCCGTAAATTTCAACAAGTGGATGGAATAGAATAAAGAACAAAGCGTAACAGCCTCCTCCGCAAAATATCTTTAAAACTTTTGCCGTTAGCTGTCACACTCTTTTGTTGGCTTTGTTTCGTGTGTTCAGATCAAAGATGACCGATAAGATTAGGCCAACAATGAACTTGAGTTGTCCCAAAAGTGGGCGCAATGCTCGACAAAGCGTTAACCGAAACTCAAATCCAAAAACTGAAAACTTAATGTACTTAAATTAAAGATGTTCAAGTCTAAAAATAATTTCTCAGCTCAAAGTTTAAAGCAATTGAAAACTGTTCAAAAAGCTTAATAATAGAGAAATACAATTGTGCATTTTTGCTTATGAAAATATGAAATTAATTGATTTTCAATGTGTGTGCAGATAGATAGAAAATACTGCAGAGAAAATGTAGAAAATGCAAAATACAATTTGCCAACATAAAAAGTATTGTTAAAAATGTTTGAGAAAACAAAATGAAAAACAAAGTGGACATAAATTTAAATTGCCAATCAGAGTAGCTCAATATAAATAAATATGAATGTATAAATATATGTATATATATATATATATATAAACAAACTGTTTCACCATTTGAGAATTTAATCAAAGCCCAAACAACAGGAACAATAACTGTGCACAAATCTCTTAAGCAAGTATTCCATAAATCTTATCACAAATAAGGTGCAAAATTTTAAGCAGAAAGTATTTCTCATACGCACTCGGCTTGGGGTTACGTTTAAAAAATGATTTATGTGCAACGGAAGGAGCAAAGGGGGGCAACTGGAGGTGGGCGATGGAACGTAACCAGAACGGAAGGATGGCCATGTGTGTGCGAAGCATGGACCAGGAATGAAGACCCAGAGAGAGAGAGGGAGAGTGGGAGCCAACACTTTAGACACCTCAAGTGCTCGGCCAGCCATGCAATTACATATATTTCAGTTCAGCGCCCGAGAAGGGACGCCAAAAAGGGATGCCGAGTGGCAAGTCGTCGAGTGGCAACACAGTTGCCAGCCCACCACCACCATCAACCATCCTCCAAAGCAACTACGCACCCGCAGCGCTTGTTATTTTTGTGCATGTCTCAAAAGGCGAATGCATAAATTATGTAAAATTACCCGCCCCGAGATGTCCTCCAGTTGCCCATTTTGTTGTTGTTATTGTTTTTGTTGTTGTTGTTGTTGTTGTTTGCCCTTTTCATATCCTTACATTCAGTATGTTGCGTGTAAAATTGGCCAAATAATTTCAGTACGTATACGCTTAACAAATATGAGTTGGCGTTCGAGTGCAATAAATACGTGCATGATAAATGAGCTGCTCATACACTTGGAAAAAATCCACACCAGCTTGATTTATATATTTAAAAGTTTCTCTTCAAAGTAAAAATCAAAGATTATTTGCAATTTTTCAGCTATTTGCTAAATGCTAATTTACATTTGTATTTTGTTAGTCTCTCTGTCAAAAGTCCACTTCAATTAAGATGCTCAACTGAATTGGTTTCCATCTTTGTTAATAAACAGCAATTCTATTTTGAGGAGCTGCATCAGCAGAGCAAAGCAATAATTCACAAATTTAATATCTTGTGGTCTGCTCATTGCAAAAACTTCATCAACTCAGCAATTAAGTGCAAAACGTTGTCAAATCACAAATGCTCCAGTTCACAGCAAAAACAGTTCCAGCTTGACTTCCTGGCTAAGGATGGAAACCGGCAAGGATGCAAGAATGGAAAAGTAATTAAAAGACAGATACTTGTTACCCATCACAATAGCAAACTTTGATTTATTGAACATGGATATTTAGCTACGTTTTTCTAGCACGAATTTTCAGCCTGAATCACGTTATCAACTTTAAATATAGTATATTTTTTTAAATAAATTATGGCACTGTGTAATTTTGAGCCATTTCAACCAGCAGAATATTAATAATTTAACATGAATTTCGAGCCACAATCGCGATTCCAACTTTTAATGTAGTTTTAATCTGCTGGTGAAATAAAATGATAAAAAGTGAACAACAATAAATTTAAAGTTGTTTGATATAAATGAAACACAAATTACGAAAATACATGATTTACATATTTTATATTTTTAATAAAATTAAATAAATACTTATTATTATTTTTTTTGTTTTCTCCAGTGCCCCTTCCTAGCTGGCATTCTGACTATGCGCCTGTTGGAGTCTTTTCCTCCTGTTGGAAAACAGAAGCATCACGTTGAATATCTCCCGCTCCTTGACTGGGAGTCGCTTGTTGCACATATAGTGCAGATACAGATAGCTGCAGTAGCAGAATAGCAGGCGAAAGAACAAACGGCGATTGGGCGTAAAGAGTCCCAGAACCTGAAGGCGGGGCTGAAGCAGCGTACGCCTCACACTCTGCTCGCAGCTGTCCATATCGAGTAGGGATGTCCAGCAATGGCGATGCAGCCAGCCGTGCATGGCCAGCACTTCGTTCAGCTGAAGGAGGCGTGCCACATGCGCCCACGAGGTGTCCCTTGGCGAGCCTGTGGCAATGACTAGAGCATCCAGTGACTGGAAAAGCAGACGCAATCCGTTGGCCAATATCAGGATATCGAAAAGTCGCTGCCAATGGGCATAGGATAGGGCAAAGATCATTGTGATATTGTAGAGCACAATCAGCAATAATTGGGGAGCCAGACAATCGAGTATCTGCTGAGTAATCCTTACATATGCCACATGCAGCCGCTGCAAGGAGCACAGACGACGCTGACAGCGTCTCACAGCTCGATAATCCGCCTGCAGGAGCTTCAAATGCAATCGCTCCACCTGCTCGACCAATTCCGTGTTCAGCTGCTCAAAGGACTTGAGCAGCAGGCTGAGGCAAATGTTGAACAGATGGGCGCTGATATCCATGCACCAAACAGCCAATGAAATGGGCACCACAAAGATCACTAGAAACACCAACTTGTCGATAATCGTCTTCGACAGCTCAAAGATGTCCAAATACAGTTTAAATGTGAGCAGCTTCAAGGGCAACTGCAGCACCAAAAACCACGACAACTTCAATCTTCGACGACTGCGTCGATACAAAGCCGGTGCCAGGCGCAAGAAACCATTGATTAATTGCACTCTGCGTTCGTAAGTCC
The DNA here is from genome assembly GCF_018153295.1 of Drosophila grimshawi. Taxonomy (NCBI): domain Eukaryota; kingdom Metazoa; phylum Arthropoda; class Insecta; order Diptera; family Drosophilidae; genus Drosophila; species Drosophila grimshawi. The sequence goes on along the minus strand of NW_025062889.1, from coordinate 10,665,529 downwards.
GCCTCGGTTGCCACAGCAAACAGCAGACGAAGAGAAAGGGTTGCAGATGCAGCATGGCCACATAAGGACTGAGCAGGGCATCGCTCAGAAAGTATGCAAAGGGCAATGCAACCATTCGCGATATGGTCACACTGTACTCCGTCAGACGGACCGCATTCCCAGCACACTCGTAACGCAGACGCAGCAGACCCAAATAGTAAAACTGCCCCAGATAGAATCGAAGCAGGAGCAGCGCATGGAAACTTATATATCGATTACTGATCCGAAACGAGCGCAGAAATACCATAGTACCAGGAGCAAGGACTCAATTCCAACTGACTCGCAGCCAGCCTGTAGCTGGACTGCTCGCCATCAACTTGAAATGCTGGCCATTCAATTAGGTAATAAGCTGGAAATTACCATAGAAATGTTTGTCCATTAAGTGGACAAAATTACAACAAATGACAGAAAACAGAAAACAGAATAAATGGTTATACACAGTTATATTTACATATATAAAAATCTATAAAATGACTAATAATCAAAAGCATTTCAATTTACATAACATAATAATTCAAAGTTTCCATCAATTAATAACTTTAAAATGAGCATTTTCACAATTTTGATATTCATTAAACCCTTTCAAACTTGAGTTTCAAAGCAAACACAACATTTTGGTTATAAATTTATTTTATTCTTGGCTCAAGCTGTATTTAGCTAGTTAAAAGCAACTTGGTAAACAATTTCTGGCACCGTTGACTCAAAATTATTAGAGCTGTCGAGAAGCATTAAGAAATTAAGAACTTCAGTTGTGAAATTTACTTAAAGTGAGAATCTTATTTAAAAACGTGAAAAATTTGCATACAGCATTTTGATAAACAAATCGAAAAAAGCAGAGTGCAAAGAACGCGATGTAGTAATTAAAAAGTTTGCAAAAAATGCAAAACAAGGAATCTGTGTAGACGACTCTAATCAAAATTGTGACTTGGGATCGTTGAGAGCTACGAAAACTTTGCACAATTGGGTTAGCTTTCTGGGTTCGGTTAAGCACAAAATGTTTACGGTTCTGTTCGGTTGTGGCAAATAAATTTAAAAATTGCAGCTCTTTGCCAAGTTTGTCACCACAGAAAAATAAAATGGAAAAGCAAGACTAGGAAAAAACTATGCTGATGAAAAAAAAAAAAATTTAGAGGCATGGCAACCGCAGAAACCAACAAACTGTGGTCGGGTTACGGTCATACACTCAACTACTCATGTAGTTGTTGTAGTTGTTAGTTTTATTGTTGTTGTTGTTGTGTTGGGGGTCATGTCTCTTGGTAATGTAGCTGGTCATTATTGATGCCATTGGCGACAAGGAGCTTGCCGCGTAAGAAACGGAAATTGGAAAAGTTCTTTGATGTTTCTCTTTGCTTTTTTTTCTTGCACAATTTGTGGAATGTCTTATTTTTCAACAGTTAAAGATTCTGAAGGTCTTCTGAGTGAATTGTAGTAGTCTATATAAACAAGCTATAAATTATAGTAATTGTAATATTTTGAATATTATTATTGACTTTGAATTTTATATTTTGTGTTTGCCAACTTCTCGACAAATATTTGCGCAGGAGCGAAATTCTGAATTTAAGAACCAAAAACTTGGTCAATAAAATATTTTTTTATGATTAGAGTGAAACATAAATATAGCTAACGTTTTAAATGTGCGTCCTTATAACAAATAGTTTCTTTGAATGATTCTGTAAAGGAAAATCAGCTGGTACAAAGAGAAAGAGAAAGAGAGAGAGAAAGCTTTGGGACAGCACAAGGGGAAATCTGAAACGGGTAACCGGTTTTGAAATAGGGGTTGAAAATAGGGGCAGTTACTGGGGAGAAGCGGCGATGTTTTTGCTTTTAGTAACGATTATAAACGTGCATTTGAACCAGACAGATAATAAATATATATAGGCGTAACCTATAATACCTAGATAACTTGCACCCAGCCAAAAGCCGACAAGTTCTTTGTGTTCTCCTTGTGAGAATTCAAACCACTTATCCTCCGTTCCCCAGTCATATTTTCCAATACAGTATCCAGTATCCCACTAAGCAATTCGTCCCCTCCAGTCTCTGATACCCTGGAAAAGCTTACTCAGCAAAAGACCCTTCTGATTTGTCAGCCCTTCAGCCACAATCGTAAATAAAAAACACTTCCCAAGTTAATTTATTGAATGTAAAAATGGTATTCAAAGACTGAAAATCAAGGTCAGATTTTGAGCTTTTAAAAATCTGAAATGTGTTCAGGGTAAATACATCTGAGACTTAAACAAAGTTTATGTTTAAATAAATAAGTCATTAGATGCGCGCACAAAACAATTTGAAGAAACTTTAATTCGTTATACAACTTTTACAATCCCAAAACATAAATCTTTTGAATCTACATCAAATCGAAATCGAGCTTAGCTGCTGCTGTCGGCAATATCGCGACGCAGCCAATCAAGCAGTGCATCCCTGGCACACTCCGCCTCCGCATCGAGGCACTTCATCTCACAGATCTCCGTCAGCCAATTGCCGATGATGTAGCGCCGCACACAGGGCATCGTGCCCATGTTCCGTAGTGTCTTCAGACCGTAGAGCTGGATTCGAGGATTCGTGGTTCGCTTGCTGGCCATGCGACGCGCCACATGACAGGTCAACATGGTGAACTCTCGTATGCGCCAAAGGGCACGCTTGCTGTGCAGTCCATCCATCAGGATCAGTATCAGATACTCATAGTTCTCCACAAACTGGCCGGGCAGTTTCTTTGACTTGTCAACGTAAACCTCCTCGAACACTTCGTAGATGAGCTGGATCACATCGAGCTTGTCGAAGCGACGCTGACCCTCCTCGCAGCGCAGGAGCAACGCAAATGCTTTGCTATTCATCTCCCAGAACAGGGGCAATCTGTTCTCAATTCGCGAATGCAGCAGTTCAAAGAAACCCAAATCGATGCCCAACTGGGGCGCCAGCTCCAACATGTGGCACAGATGATGCCAGAGATCTGCGGGATAATACGGCCGACAAGGATCTTGCTTAAAGATATTTGCTATATAGCCAAGGTTTTCCTCATCTTTGATAACAATGCCAAGCACTAAAGTTATTTCGAATATAAGTAAATAATGAGCGTATTATTTTAGTTGATTCCTTCCCTCACCCTTTGGTTGGCCTGTTAAATTGCGTAGTATCTCCGCAGCGAGATCTTGCTTTTCGGATTCCTTGCTCCCAGCAATCTTATAGAACTCAATCATTAAACATTTGCGATTGGCGATTTGTTCAGCACCATTTAAATTGCGAGAAATAATGTCTGTCAAGTGGTGGTAAGGAGATAGAGAGGAAGGCAGATAGAGAGAAAGAGAGAGATAAACAGAGAGGGAGAGTATCGAAAATTATGCTTTGTTGACTATGAAATGTAGCTCATAGCTTAGTCAAAAACATACTGATCCTCAAAAGCAATTCCTTTTTAATTAAGAATTGGTCTTACTTACTAAAAATCTTTAGATATATCTTCATTTCCTCATGTTCCTCTTTATGAAATTTGAGGCACAATCGCATAAAAGCATTCTTTAACCTGTACACAAAACAAGCATTAAAGTTATTTTAAGTCACAATATCCAATATTTGAGCACACTCACTTTCTAACTATTTCCATCTCTAAAATAGCACGTTGAGCATTAAGTGGATTAAGCAGAAACTCGGAGAGCGAGTAAATGGCTCGCCAGTGTGTCAAATTATCATCGCTATCCATTTCCCTCATCAGCTTGGGCAGGGCAAACCAGCCGTAGGCCAATTGAGCTCGATCCTCAAAGTAAGTGGAACTTTTGGTGCAGTGTTGCGGGAAGCTCTTGCACCTGTTGCGTTTCTCCATAAATGATTGCCATTCTATGTAACAAAATGATAAACAATAAACTTATTAATATATCTTCATTTTTTCTTACCCTTATTTTGTAACGAATTTATGGAACTCGGTGTTAGAACATCTTTAATTTCGTGTTGCAGAAAATGATTGCGATATTTATTCAGCTGCTCCCACATTTTTGGGAGCTCAATAAATATGGTTAAGTATAAAAAAAGCTTGTTTTTATATAAATTGAGTAAATAATCTCGCTCAAGTGACTAATTTTGAATTGTATTTCAAATGACAACAGAGCAGCGGTTAACTTGTTGCCAGTGCTGCCAAGTTAACATAGACAAAAAAATACTAAAATGTAAACGAATAACTAATGTCAAATTTATATACATTTATAATAATTATTTCGTCACTACATTTAAAGTGCACATTGAAAAGAAACAAGGACAAATACGTTACATTGCATTCAAATAAATACATCTACTGATATCTTTTACGTATTTTGATTTCAATTGTAAATGGTCACACTGGCCGCTTGTGGTCATATGCTTCTGCCGCGGCCGCTGTCGCCGTCGTCGCTGTCGTTGTCGCAGGTTTGTTTTTATCCATTTGTGCCGGGCGGCAGACTCAGATCTTCGTTAAAACTGCACGCTTGAAAATCGACCAAAGTTCTTGTGTGCGTCTGTCTTTCTGTGTGTGTGTGTGTTGCTCTGTTGTGTTTATGTGTGTGCGCGCGCGCAATTGTTCTTGTTGTTGGTTTTCGATATTTATTCTCCTACATACTTCGTGCCGGTCGTGCGCCGCCTGCACGTGAGACTGTATGTGTGTTGTGCATTGAGTTTTTGCAGTGTCCGCCGCGTGTGTGTGTGTGGGTCTGCTGCAGCGCAGACAACAAAAGAAATTTTGCCGGTCCACCTTCGTCGCTTCCTTGCTACTAAGCCCAATGCCGTTATTCGCACTGCCAAAATAACAAATCGAATTTTTCTTCACATACCAAGTTGAAAATTTTTACAACTCAACTCTCGCAACTGTTTTGTAGCAGAAAAACCAGACCAAAAATTACAGCACAATGGCCTTGATAAGACTGGCAAGGTAAGTGAATAACGGAATCTGATCCTAACTGTATATTGAATTTTATATAGATATTTATATATACATATATATTTGTATAACAGATTTTTTTTTATACGAAATTGCAAATTGTATTGCAGAAAAACATACAATTATTGACAGCTAGGAGATACCCTTTACTTATTTTCGAACCTAACTTAAATATATTTTGCTATATAATGAATTTGAATTATCACAGTAAACAACATAATAACATTATTTGCCTTTTGTTCTGAGAACATTATTTGCAAAGTCATTAAATTTAAAAACCCAAGCTACTTAAAAAAATCATCAAGATTTTTGTAGAAAACAAGCGCATTAAAATTAATTAATTAATTATTCGTGAACTATAATTACGACTGGTGGTGAAGATAATTAGCATTGAATTGATCACTATAAATAGATATATGTATGAGAAAATTATAAATACGAATTATTAATCACATTCGCAGTTTATTATTTTACATTCATACTTTTAAAATTGTTTACCTGTTATTGTTTGTCGTTTAAAATGCGGCAAACTAAACGTAAACCGAGCGTGATTTTTTTTTTTGGATTGCTAAAGCAGTGTAAAAAGCTTAACGTGTTCACGTCATTTCCGCCGCCACTTGCCCCCTCTTTATCCATTCTGCTCTGTTGTTGTTTACCTTAACACTTAGCGGGCAGATTGCAGTTATAAGAGTTATAAGCGGTTCTCTTTATTGTTCTTGTTGTTGTTTCTTTTACGACGCAATTGAGGATTAAACTACAACAATTGCTCTGAGCTGAGCTGAACTCAACTGAACTGAAATGAGAACCTCTTTGCTCTGCCCACTTTAACAATTAATAACGTTTATGCCAATATTCCCTTTGAGGGTTTATTTTGTGGTTTCTGTTTGCCTCCATTCTGATCTGTTCGTTGGTGGTCATTGCACTTTATCTGGACTGGCCCTGAGCAATAGTCCCTATCTCCCCTGTGCACACAGACACACAAACAAACAAACATATACTATTTAATTGCAAGAACTTTATTGTGATTACCGGAATGTGTGTGGGGTATATGAGACTTCATAATATTACGTCAATTTCTCTCTTACCATCATTGTTGACAGAGCAGTGACGAGTCTATTTTTATCTATGTACGGAAATATTATGGAAACAAAAACAAAACTTATTTGCTTAAGCAGATATCTCGCTGGAATCTAAGCAATTAAGATAAATCTCTTCAGTAGCTGTCAAAAGTTGATTTCTTGTGCAAAGCTATTTATTTATTTAATATGAATTAAAAATAGGGCTTACAATTTTTTTAAAATGTAAAATCTCAGCATAACTGGTTAGTGTATTGCCTAACAACATTTTCACATTATATTTAGTTACTTGAAGTGACTCAAAAACAGTTCACAACTAAGAAAAATATATTTATATTTAAAAAATAACATACTTTAATTATTAATTAAAAATTAATAAATTAAACTAAAACATATATAAAATAAAATAAATTGAATGGAAAAATAAGAAACAATCGGTTCGATTATAAAAGTAAACTTCGATGTGAACTGTTGACCTTAGTCTGAAAGAGCAAACGAACTTCGGTTCATACATGTTTTAGAGTTGCCCCCCTTTCCAATTTGTCAGATATACCCATTTTAGGATTGCTCAATATGTGTACAATCACATAAATGAATAGCGACACTTCAATTGAGTTCACTTTGGAGTTTGTTCATCTAAAAATAAGTTGACGTTGCCCATTGCCAATACGACGACTGCTCCTGTTTGTAATTGGAATTGTCAATGTAATTGTAATTGAATGTAATTGAAAGCAAACACAGGGACAGAGGCAGAGACAGAGACAGAGACTCTGCTATGCTCTCGGCCCAACTCAACTCTCAAGTGCATTCGCCATAGCTAAAGCGGCCACTGACAGCTTTCAGCCCAATTGAAGCGAAGCTGTAAAAGTGCAATCTAAATGTATCTGTATTTGTATCTGTATCTCTGTCTCTGTCTGTGTCTGTTAGTGCAACTGCAACTGTATCTGTAACTGCATCTGAATCTGAATAATCTATAGATGAACAGTTGAGGCACTAAGAGCTCTTGTTTTGTTTGTTTGGCCCCAATACATCGTTGTTGTTGTTGTTGTTGCTGCTGTTGCTGTTGCTGCTGCTTTGGAATTACTGGAATTCTTGGAAAAATGGCAAAGCTGGATGCTGATAATAGATTTTTTGTAATCTATATGAACACTTTTATTAATACAATACATTTACCATATTATATAGACACGCGTAAATGGGAAAAATGTTTTGCTGACTTTTAATTTAATTATGACCAGTTTATTAATTGAAGTGCGTAGTATTCTATATATTCTCATTGCTACTGTATTTGTTGTTGTTGATTTCTAGTTGTTCCAAACAAAGCTTTTGATAGCCATTGTCATAATTCAGTCGAGATTTGTCACCGTGTCGCGATAAGTCGCATTTTTTACTGTATATAAAAAAAATACGCATTGCATTTAATCATTGATTGAACAGAAGACACACTTCACATAACAATCGACAACTGATTTGAAAGCACTTGAAAAATGCTGCACTTAATTGATCAATGGGAAACCTTAGCCATCCATATGTAAGTTTGTAGATATATTAAACTTTCAATTTAATTTCGAATTAATTAAAATGTGTATAATTTTGAAGATCAAGAGGCATTTTATCTAAAAATAATAACTAGTTTGGCAAAAACCCCCTCAGCTCACCTCAGATTGTTTTTAGCCTACTGACAGATTGTGTTCAATTAATATCCAAATTATGCACAGCAATCACAGTCAATCAAAAGCAACTCGTTTCTGGTTTGGATAGCTTCTCGCATACTATGTAAATTGGATGAGTTCTAAAAGTGGAGACTTTATGGCAACTACACCGATGACGACAGGTTTAATACCCCTCCTGATGAGGCACACGTCATCTACATCATTATAATCTTCTTCATTATCATTCGACTATTGGCTTTGCCAGCTATTTATAATCGATAGAGGAAACGAAATGAAACACAAGCAATACAAAAGAATTTTCAAAAATATTTTGCAAAACTGTGCAACAAACAAAATCAAGTTTAATTTAAAGCGTATTTATAGCATCATTTGGAATGCTTTCAAAATGCAAATTGAATGACTAAATTGTTACCAATAAATGAGATTTACAATAGACCATTTACTACACACATAAAGTAGTTTTGTTTATGTAAAAGTGTTTACAGTAAACACTTAATTAACAATTATTTTTCTATACTAAATAATCAGAAAAATGTTAAATTCAATTCAATTTGCAATAAAGATTTATCGAAATCAAAATTGGAGAATTGACAAAAGTGGCTAGAATAAACTGAGCTTTCTTGTAGCCAACATTCGACGGAGTGATTCCCAAAACTTTAAGTACGATTTGTACCTGCGTATTATCTATAGAAGTATGCATTTATTAGAAGCATTAAAATCAAATTTATAGCATAAGTAATCACTAAAAACAAGCACAAAACAAATAAATAAGTCTAAAATTAACTAACGCTAAGCATGAAAAGCTTATCTTTATCATGAGAGTGGCGAGGGACGAGAATAACGTATGTCTATGGTATATAAATAGTACTTTGGAGCTAAAACATTATTTTTATTACCAAGTAGTCGGGTTAAAATTTAGCAGGGGTAGTCAGAAAAAATTAATGTCTGTTGGAAAGGAGACATGAAATCGTTTAAATCGATTGTTGCGCTTGAGTCGGACGTCATTTCATCGACGTTGTCGTTGGACTGGGGAAAATCCGGCTGAAAGCAGTTTTCACCAAACTTATCCAAAGTCAAGAGCACACACACACACATACAGCACAAATACCCACACACACACACACACAGCCAGAAGTCAGGCAATAAATATCTATAAGAATAATACATTCATATACAAGTAAGTTGAGCACACAAACACACACACACACAAGCATGCTGCTTATTATGACTGCGGAATGAAGAAAATAGGAAAATAAAAAAAAAGAAAATACAGCTGCAATCGAATTTATATTAAAGTGCGAAAGAGAGGCACACTCTTTCTCTCTCTCTCTCTTTCTCTGCGAGCGAGCGAGCAAGAAGATGCAAATATTTCGCCTGGTAAATTTTATGCACGCGCCTCCAATTCAGTCGTTGCACGTGGCGTATGCGCAATATGTGTGCATATTCACAGTACACTGAAAATTATTACATGCATACAAGCTGACATATTCTTATTTGCTTTGTGCAAAATAAATGGGCTTGATTTGATATCACTTGAAAGCCAACGTGTTATTATGATATTTCTCCTTTTTTATTTCTTTCCTCATACTTCATTTAAGAACTTCAGACTAAGTTTAAATATATATTTATTCTCTGTTTCATACTTAATTTGAGTAAATATTTATGCTAGAAATAAGTTTAACTTGCGAAATTAATTTCTAAAATTACAAAGCTGCTTTCAAGCAAATTCTTTTACGATTTGTACCATTCATGAAAGAAGTAATGAAATTTTCAAAATGTAACCCATCTATTTGTTGTTTTGAGTGCACTTATTTAATGGTATTATTATTATACTAAATACATAATTATCTTAGCTTCCAAATTGCTAATTGCAATATCAATTGACCGGCAAGTGTAGGTGTAGCCCAAGGACATTCGCATAGCTATAATCAACATATTTTTCAATTAGGTCGCAAAGCCAAACGGGGTCCATTCTCAGAATGGAACACGTGGCTATGACTGATATCAATTGCCATAATATATCATAATACGGACATACGGTGTAAATATATACGGATATTTCTAATGAATACACATTCTATATAAATACAAATCTACTTGAATGGCTTTGCAACTGGGGAGTTCATTGATTGATTCAGGCAATTGCGCTATTTTTGGCAACTCTGACACGATTGCTTTGCAATTGTTTTCTGCCCACATATGTACATACAGAAATACATTTATTTATACACATGTATACAGTTATAACAATATTTTTGTTGCTGAATACATAAAATAATACAATTATACTCACGACATACACTTGTAACAATATTTATTTTTGCTCTTTGTACATTTTTGTATACAACGTGCTTTTTTAGTGTTTCTACTAATTAACTTTGGCCTTGAATGTGTTCAGAAGTGAAATGATTTTAATAACACTTGCTTTATCAAATTATTGTGCCCTATAACTTATTTACAAAGGGTTAACTACCCATGTATATACAATTATTTTGTTTCTTTTTGTTTTAATTTGACAAACTTTTACCATAATTTCTATATGATTTATGATTTTATTATTATTTCTATATGATCTATCGTTGCACTATAAGAACAACTTTTACATAATTAGATTCATCCTTGCAATATGAATTACTCAAACTTTTAGCCCTTTGCAACCATTTAAAACGGATAAGAACTATAAAAGCTTTAAAAAATTACATTGAATGGCACATTTATATTAGAACCATAACAAGTTTATCATATGAAAATGTAAAATTAAAGTGGTTTTGGATGAACACAACTCATTTATCTAATTATTGCATTTTTTTTTATGAATAGACACGCTTCAAGCTTATTGAACTCACAGGGTCGGTGGGTTCCCTGTCATAAAACTGTCAGCTACTGTGCATGCCGCGCCAATTGTGGCTAATTGACATTGTTTCTCCCTATAATTACGGTATACTCAACACATATATATATAGATATATATATATAGTCATGTATGCACCGTGTATTATGAAATGGTACGCAAGACACACGCACTCAAAACAGCACGAGCCGCCCATTTGATTGATAAGTGGTTAATGTCATATTTTGGTGGGCTTGTCTGTGGCACGTAATAACAGAACAGAAATAAAAAGAGACTAAAACAGAACCGAACCTGTTGCATTTGTCATTGTAATGTGTGTTATTTAGTGTCGTCAAGTATATTATGGCCTTGCGGTTGACAAATATGATAAAGGCTTAAATATAATTTTCCGTATTTAACACGCGACTAAAGTGTAGAGAAGTGACAAAAGAAATCAGCAAGCAGACAAAGGTTAGGAAAGGAGCGGAATTAGGACTGGTAAGAGATCTATATGCCTCAGAAGGGGTCGCAATTGATCTAACAAATCAGACAGTAAATATAATAATAAAAATACTCGTTTTTTTTAGGGTCATCTCCCCATAAAGTATATATATTCTTGATTAGCATCGTAAATCAATCTCGCCCGTCCATCTATCTGCCTGTATAAACCCGTTCATCTCAGAGACTCTAAGAGCTACAGAGTACAAGATTGAAATGTAATTTTTCGTCTACCATAAGAATGTTAAGTGTATAAGATAAATAAAAATAAGATGTGCAAACATATTAATAAACACATTCGTAAATGGCTTTAAAAATGGCCACAGTGGAAATAGTAAAATAGTAAAATGCCATAAATATTCGCCAAAAGACTCTCAGGCATATTACGGATTATTTTATGTGTGCAAAAATAAATATAAATTCAATCATTAATCTAAATCGGTGCTTTAGCAAATATGTAAATTTCAATTAACACCTAGCCCTTCCACTTTTCGTAGTGCTAATTGATATAGGAAATTTTTTTCCTTTCTTCTAAATATAGTACTAGTTGCATTAACCCATTAGTGTCACTTAGCAATGTAAAAAGTTCAAAAAATCATCATCCGTTCGCGCACAGCCTACAAATTGTATTTTCTTTTATACGAGAGCGGGAGTGAGATAGAGTGAGAGAGGGGGAACAGTGAGTAAAAGAGAGAGATAGCAAACGAGTTCATTCATCCAATTTTTGCATGTTTTTGTTGTGCTTCCGCATTTTGCAGTGGACATCGTTAGCGAACGAAAGTGAGAGTGTGTCGTCGTCGTTGTTCTTGTTGTTGTTGTTGTCCATTTAATCATTGCAAATTTTATGCAATCTGAGTTTTGAGTGTTGCTCTTGTTGTTGTTGTTGTCGCACGTTATGTGTGTCTGTGTCTGTTGATCTTTTTATAAACACCATTGTGTGCGACTTATGCGCGTTTGTGTGTGCCATATATCAAAAAGAAACAAACAAATCAGATTTTCACTTAATGAAAGTGCATTGACTCTGCTCTGCATGTATGCCCATATGTATCTGTAGCGACGAAACAAAACAATCGTGCTATTTACCCGATACACTTCAACTATCTAAACAACATTTATTTGCCAGCTGGCCTTGCTTACATGAAAAAATAACAATTACAAATAAACAATATAATCGCTGATAGCACACTATATTTACATTTTTGAAAACACGTAAGCAATTGATATGATTTGTTAGTTTCGTATTTATTTATTTTGTTGCAAAACCGGTTCTGCTGCAACACTGAACAGCAATGCTCATGCTTACAAATGAGCAGATAGTGGCTGCAATTAGTGAAAGTGCAGTAATTGCTCTGCAAAAATTAAAACTCGTTTGATTTTATCAACCAAACATAAATGCATTCGGGCTAAAATTTGAGTTTGAATAAGGCGCGGTAAGCTGTATATATGGGCACACTTAACAGAGCTGCTCCACAAGTTAGCAGAAACGAGAACTGGTCATACTTGAGAATTTGTATTTATCGGTGTTGAACAATCGATAACCCACATCGATGTCAGCTGCTGCAGCACATTTTTAGTTGTAATTAAAACTTGGTGAATATGTGTGCGCCCACCAGTAAATTGCTGCTGAAAAGCATGCCTTGCAGCATCGAGGAACTTGCGCAGTTAATCCAAGAGGTTAAATTGATAATACCACGTTCATTAAATTCCTTTGGACGCCGACGGGCGCTCCTTGAATATGCGGACCCCTCCGAGGCTCAAGAGGCACTCGAACAGCTGATTGGCCTCAGCGATAAACTGGATAAACCGTTGCGCATCAGCAACTTTGGACCACGTGATGACAGCGATGGCAGCAATAAACCCAAGATTGCCCACAAGTCAACGCAAGCGTCGGCGCCGGATTCCGAGAACAACAACAAAAAGTATGTGCAAAAGTTGTATGCCGGCAATAAGCAGCAGTTTGATTTAATGCAACCACCACCGCCATATCTTCAATATGCATATCCGCCCATCAATGACAATATATTGGCAGCCATTGGAGATGCCCTGAGGAGTGATAAACGCTTCTATACGCAGGTGCTGCACCTAATGAATCGCATGAATTTGAGACCTCCATTTGGTAAGAGACCTTCAGGTTTGCATCTACTGCCAGAGCAGTCGCAAAGCATTGCGACACAAACCGAAAAAGTTCTGGAGAGTGAAACGGAAAGCGAGCTGGAGAGTGATGAGGAGGCCAAACTCAAGCAGCAGCAGCTGAAGCGAAAGCCAGCTGCGTTAGCTACTTCTATTCCCGAACAATATCGCAAACGTGCCCGCCAAATGCTCCAGAGCGCCGTAAAAGCTCCAATCGTGAAAGTGTCCATCGATGTGCCCACATTTGATGCACCTAAAATTGAACTAAAGCTGCCCACATCCTTGCCTGCTGCCTCAACAGATGAACAGCTGCCGGAGGAGCGTCTGACGCTCGAGCAGCTACAAGCTCTGCCCATCTACAAGAATTACAAAAGAGGCGAACCCAGCAATAAACTCTACATTAAGAATCTGGATAAGAGTGTTATGGAATCACAGCTGAGATTGCTCTATGCACGCTATGCGCCTGCTGACAGCCTGGACATTAAAGTCATGCAGCAGGGACGCATGAAAGGACAGGCATTTATCACATTCCAAAAGCTCAGCAATACGGATACGATTGCAGATGCGGATGCGGCGGCGGTGGTGGTTGCCCAAGCATTGATGGCAACAAATGGTTTGCTCTGGCACCAGAAACCCATGATTGTGTGCTATGGCAAACAGCAACAAGAACAAACATGAAATTCATCCAGGGGGTCATTAGCTTTAAATCGGTTCCGATGGGATACTCAATAGACGCTAGAGCAAAATAATCTTCAACTATGGTACTTATAAGTATTATTTACAAATGCAAAGCAAACTTATAAATTATCATTCAATTATATACTGCTTCATATTACTAACAACAATTTATTTAACATACTTTATTTGACAACAGTAAATTCGAATCATATTTGCCAAATAAATATATATATATATATATAGTTGTAGATTTCGATCGCAGTAGCTGTCAACAGTCAAACAGTCGAGTCAAATTGGCATTTTAGATAGTTTTAGTTGTTTGTATATTGCCAGAGTCTGCCCCGATATGTCACTAATATATTTTATATTTTTCTAAAAAAAAAAAGCCAAGTCGATATTTTCTCAACGTATTTATTTATACAACTTTTCTTTTATGGATTTTTGCATCTATCATCTTGGCAGACAATTGGGCCTGATTGATACGCTTTATGTGGAAGGCGCTCGACCCGCAGACGCGGCCAACGATTTGGATGAAGTAGAGATTAGCATCAGCGGTGCCAACGAAGCCACAGCCACTGGACAACCACCGCTGAAGACAAAGAAATCGCGCAAATCCAAACAATTGGCTATGCAGCCATTTAGCTATGTGATCGCTGTTGATTTCGAGGCCACATGCTGGGAGAAACAGGCGCCGCCACAATGGCGAGAAGCAGAGATTATTGGTGAGAAATGCTGTAAAATATATTTTAGATATTCTTCCGCAATACTAAAATCGAATCTTTGCAGAATTCCCAGCTGTGCTTGTTAATCTGAAAACGGGCAAAATCGAAGCCGAGTTTCACAAATACATAATGCCATTTGAGTCACCACGCTTGAGCACCTATTGCACCGAGCTGACTGGCATAGATCAGAAGACTGTGGACTCGGGAGTGCCATTACAGACAGCACTAATGATGTTCCACGAGTGGTTGCGCAAGGAGTTGCGTGCACGGAATTTGCTGCTACCCAAAATGGCCAAATCGAATATATTGGGCAATTGTGCGTTTGTCACCTGGACAGACTGGGACTTTGGCATCTGTTTGCACAAGGAGTGCTCAAGGAAACGTATGCGCAAAGCGCCATATTTCAATCAGTGGATCGATGTGCGTGCCATTTACCGTGAGTGGTATAAATATCGTCCCTGCAACTTTACGGATGCTCTCTCCCATGTGGGTCTGGCATTTGAGGGACGCGCGCATTCGGGCATCGATGATGCCAAGAATCTGGGCGCACTAATGTGCAAAATGGTGCGAGATGGTGCACTCTTCTCCATCACAAAGGATCTGACGCCATATCAGCAACTGAATCCCAATTGTGTGTTGTGAGCCCCAGCAGCCGCATAAGAAGAACTCCCTCCAAAAAAACAAAAACAACAAGAAAAAAAAAACAATATATCGTAACTACAAACAGAAAAGAAAGCACCCAATTACTGAGAAGTCTCTCGCTTGGATGTGTGGAGCAAAATGTAGATGAGTTCTTCATTGATTTTTTGTTTGTTCTATTTTTTTTTTTTCTGTAACGGAAATTGATAAGACTTGAAAATTTGACGAATTGTTTCAAAATAATGCAGATATATATCAACAGCATGAATATACACAATACACACACATAAATCCATACTACATACTACAAACTACATACAACAAACAATATATATAAGATATGGCCTTAGAGCATATTTTTATACTATTCATATTTAATAAATGCATAGTTTATAGTCTATACTGCGTATATGGAAATGTCATACTTATGTTTACGACTTACACGGCCTACCATTTTAGCCTTTAAGCGCATCTAATTAATAAAACGACAATAGATATATATAAATATATATATATATATACTCAAAACATCATTCAAATCAAACAACTTTTGTACTACTTAATCATTGTCAACTGCAGCTTTGGCTGGAATCTTTACTAAATTGAAGTGTAAGTAAAGTATATTTAACAAATTATCATAGAATATGTAAAGCTTTGCAAAGAAGAAGACATCTTCAATAAGTTTTAGTTAAGAATTGTAATTTTTATAATCGATATAAAAAGTTTTCTACAAAAATGATTAAAATATTCATTTCTATAACCAGTAGAAAATGTTGTATGTAGACAAATATTTAAGCTTTTATATATATTTTCAATTATTCATGGCCTGGGCTTGATGGCCAGTTGAATAACGGCCTTCTCGCCAGACAACATCCAGTTGGGATCACTCTCGGTTAGCCACTCGACCGCACAATGGGGCATGCCACAATACAGATCAGATTTGATGACACGCAGCGCACAAATGCTAGTGGGCAAAAAGTCACCTAATCCCTCGCTAAATGGAGTCGTTGGATTCAAATTGATGTCATCGAGCAGCTTACGATAGTTGAGATCTCCCTTGAAAATGGCCAAAGCGCCGAAACTCAAATGAACATACAAACAAGGCGACAATTCACGCATGAATCGGCATCCCTGAGGGCGGGTCCAGAAGGAACTATTGTCACACAGTGTCATAGATCGATTTCGGAAAAGACGTAGCAGTCGGCGCCCAAAGGCGGACATTTCAGTTATATGATGGTCGCGAAGGAATCGAAGCATCCAGTGAAAGTCATTGGCGGTGACATCCGAGACGAACCAAGGTATGGCCTTGACATGATAGCAAACCTTTTTTACGAGTCCAGTGCGGACCAGATACTCACCCAGGAGGAGATCCGTGAATAGCTCGAAGCCCGCATTATCCAAGACAATGTCAACTGTGACAGGTGAGACGGAGGAGTGTATGCCCTCTGTAAGCAGTCGCCACACATCCGCCGATTGATCCTCTATTAAATGCTTATCGTACTCGCCAATCGGCTTATCAGTGAGCGCTTTGAAGAGGGAGAGATCATATCTATTACCCCACAGCGATACCTTCAGCATCAGTTGGAAACTGTCTCGACTACGCGACAATTGAGATAACTCCTTCAAGACTGTGTGCATCAGATAAACTATATTCCGCGCGGCGCACATCTTTTGCGAACTAAAGTAGTCATAATCGCGGAGAGTCTCTTCCCGCCGGAATGCGGCCGAAATGCGTCGATATAAATAGCATTCGGCATGCAACCAATTGGCGGAAAACCATTGATTTTTCTCTCGCCTCTCCAGTTTCTCGATGAATCCATTCCAATCATTTGCATCCGAATCTTTGTCATGGAAATGCTTGAACATTTCATTAGCCAAGACCTCATTCCGTAAGATGTCCAGGCTCCATAGAACCCGGCTAAGAGCGAAGCGCGCATAATCACCACACTGCTCCATAATCCTATCCTCTTTCTCCTTCATGCAGCTCATCAGCTCGTTGAGCATTCGGGGCACACGTTCCCTAAATGTCTTGTAGGCAAAGCTATATTTGTAACGGGCCGAGAGCGCTTCAAGCTGCGGGGTCGTGTTGATGATTATGTTGTGCTTCTTATCGAAATCCGTTGGAAAATTGACATCCACTTCCTCGGCGTGCACAGATGAAAAATCGGATTCCATGTCAGATTGGCTGCCATGAATGGTGGAAATACTCAGTTCTGTCATTATTAGTTTGGCCTTTCTATTTACTTAATCTACAATTTTGAAATTTTTCTCCAAAACTAGAATTTTGATAAATATAAAACAAAATATAAACTTCAAAATATATTTAAAAAAATCCAGAAATAAATATTATCTAGAAATGATAAAATGAACTTTCGAAGACTGCGAAAATAATATTCAATTTAAAGTATTTATTTAAAATAAAGCTAGCAACACATTATCAGACTATCATTTTTTTCCAACGCATAAATGCCTTTAAATACATTTTTAATGCTTTGATTTTTATCAAAAAATAAACTTTGAATAAAAGCAAAGTTTTTGATCTAGAAAATCCCCTTGATATTGAGAAAACCCCATTGAAAAATAAGACTCATCTGGTTTGTACAGAAATCGATGCTGTACAATATTTATACGGCATGTGCTTTTATTTTAACAGTGAAAAACTAGTTAAACAATTTAGCTAAGCTTAAAATCGCAACAATTAATCTAGTATCTCCAAGGGTCCAGATATTGGTTGTCTCAATTGTATTCACTTGGGGGCAAACTCAATAGTGCCATATTCGCCAGTGAGCATCCATTCCTTGTCCTTCGCAAAGAGTTCCTCCGATTTACCCTGCGGCAAACCACAAACCAGGTCCGCTTTGATGGTGCGCAGCGTGCAAAGATTTGTGGGTCTAAAGCCTGTGAGAGAATATAATATAAATATGAAAGTTCTATTTTTGGTTTAGCTAGATTTTAAAATTTACCACGCAGACAGATTTCCAATGATTCGGTGCTATGCCAACTGTAATCTCCGAGTAGTTTGCGATAGTTTAGATCTCCTTTGAGTATAACCAACTGTGCCTGCGAGAGGCGCTTATAAAGTTCCGGCTGCACTTCAGCCATGCGATAAAACTCGTAGGGACCTGACCAAAAGTGCTCGAGGGGAGCCAATTCGAATTTGCCCTCATCCGTCAAACGTTTAAATTTCTTGCCCAGCTCACTGAGCATCGGATCAGATTGTCCAATCAAAAACTGGATTGTCCAGTGATAGTCCTCGGCCCTCACATCGGATATAAACCAGGGAATTGCTTTCGCATTGAAGCGTACCTTTCGCGCCAGCCCCTTATCGATTATATACTCGGCTAGGATCAGATCTGTGTACAACTCATAACCGGCATTATCGAATACAAATTCCACAATGCCATTGCCATCTGATTTATCCAATAATTCCCAAATGGTGCCAGTTGCATCCACAAGCAAATTGGGATTCAGTTCGTCTACCTGATGGAAAGCGTCGCCCGTTGGCTTCACCTGTTTGCCGGACGTAATCGACAGATCACAACGATTGCCCCACAAATTCAGTTTCATCAGCTTCTGGAACGTGCTCGCAATGCGTTCGTTATTTCGGGTGCCTTTCGCAACGGCCAGCATGGCATCAAAACTGAGCTGCGCCGCCGTTTGTTTCTGCTTTCGGAAATAGTCGTGGCCAGCGAGTCGCGATGCTATAAATATGGCCCATAATTTCCGATACATATAGCACTCGGCGTAAAGCCAACAGGCAGCGAAATACGTTCTATTCTCTTTCGGCAGTTTCTCCAGAAATAAATTCCATTCGTCAGCGTCGCTATCTAAAAGTTTGAAGAACAATCAAGTAGATATAAGTCTTAATTTAAAAAATAAAAACATGTGCTTTTTGTGGGGGATGACTGAAAACTTTCCTATCGAAATAACGTGTTCAAAAGTGAACCGATTTTCAAATGCTATACATTTTCGATTATGTTTTGCACTCTAGATTACAAGTGCATTTAAATTTACAAACTCAATTTTTACACAACATTTCAAATTTCTTTTTGGCCTACCTTTATCATTGAAGGGCAGTAACGGTCCGTTCTTTAGAATATTTGAGCGCAGTTCCAAAACTGCAGCAGCTGTTTGATCGATATCTGCATCCTATACACAAATATTGATTATTGATGGATTGAGCACATTGTCTCAATTATGCAATATGTAAACTATACTCACCGCTCCATACGTTGCCAGTAATTCATCCTTATCCTTGGCCAGGGAGTCGGCAATTGTTTGTAGCGTTGAAGGGAGCCGCACACGAAACGTGTAATATGCAAAACTCCTACAATATGCAAATCGGATCGTGTTTAGAGGTCAGCCAATCAAAATTACATCAGTGCTACATATGAGTGCATATATATATCTATATGCATACGTATCATATTCATATTGCTATATATAGCGATATAGACTTACTGCTTGTATTTAGCTGCTAGCTGCGTGTGTGGAGGAGCCTCACCGTCAATAATTCCATTTTCTACATCAAAATTAGAGTCGTCTTGTGTCAAGGTCATTTTTGCACTTTACTTCGTTCTGCGTGCTTCAACCTTATCAGCTGTGATTTACTTATTGCACCGTTTGTTGTTGCAAAGTGACTGCCACGGTATGCAATTTACCTCTTAGTGTTGGCGCGAACAGTAGAAATGTAAGTTACCATGAAAGTGGCACGCTAGATGTGGTACATCGATAATATCGATTGTCGTTATCGATATAAATTGCCAAACATGCAATATATGCATAATTTATCTATCGTTTATGCAAATTATCGAAACTATCACAGCTCTATTGGAGCAATCAGCTGATGCACAGCTGACCATAAACTGGATTGTTTACATTTTTTGTCCAATTGTAAACATTATTTGAATTGAAAGATAATCTTCCAGCTAAAACAAAAAATATTTAAAGACAACTTTAAAGAATTGAAAAACTATAATCAAAAAATTATTTAACATTTAAAGTGTTTATATTTGGATTAACTTTTGCTTTGAAGCATATTTGGTACAGATTTTCATGCTTTTAATAGCCAAATTCACGTGAGCCATCAACAAATTGAATTATGCCATAGTTGCCAGTGACCATCCAGTTGGGATCTTTTCTCGTCAGATCCTCACTGACACCCTGTGCAAGACCAGAAATTACCTCGGACTTGATTGTGCGCACTGTGCAGAAATTGCTGGGCAGAAATCCACCAAGGCATACTTTTATATCCTGTGTGGACTCCCAACAGACATCGCTCAAGAGTTTTCGATGGTTGAGGTCCCCTTTAAATATTATGAGCTTTGATTGCTGAAGGCTTTGATATAACTCCGGTTCAAGGTTCCGCATGCTGCAAGCAAGAAAATAATTCAGTTTTGGAGGAACAGAGGAATATTTTCGCGACTCACTTGTGAAAGGCATGTGGCGCTGTCCAGAAATAGGAAATGGGTGCTAATTCAAATTTACCATCATCAAAGAATTGCTTGAACTTATTGCCAATCAGGCTGATGATGTAATCAGAGTGTTTGCTCAAATACTCGAGGGTATGATTAAAATCCCGCTTTGTGGTATCGGAGACATACCAGGGAAAGGCCTTGACATGAAAGCGCACTTTTTCAGCCAGTCCCTTCTCGATGATGTACTCGGCCAGTATGAAGTCGTTGAACAGTTCGTAGCCAGCATTATCCAGTACTATATCCACATGCTGTCTATTGATTGAATTGTGCTCCGACAAGCATATCCATATATCCTCGACATTGTTAATGAGTATATACTCATCCATGGCACTCACATCGTGCAGTATCTCCATATTGAAGAGACGTCCATCGTCTGAGAGATCATTGCGATTGCTCCACAAGTTCATTTTCAACAGCTCCGCAAACATCTCAATGCAGTTTTCCGTGCGACGCGTATACTTGGCCAGCGAGAGTATGGCGTCCTGGCTACCGATCAATGCCTGCTCCTTGATTTTGCCAAAGCAATCAAACTGTTTGATGAAGATGCTGTTCTCCACAAAGGAGTAGAGCTTACGGTACGTATAGCACTCGGTGTACATCCAGCAGGCCTGATAAAACGTACGCCCCTCCTTGGGCAGCTCTGCGATAAAGTCATTCCACAAATCGTGATCCGGCTCTGCAGGACAAATATCGACATATTATAAATACAATTTGTAGAAGCTGAGATATTTACAAACTTACCATCGCCTGTAAACTCCTGGAAGGGTTTGTCCGTTTGCAGTTCATATTTGAGCCTCGAGATCAATCCAATGACAATTTTCAACTCTTCACGAGCATGCTGCACAAATTGATTGGGCGCTTTAATTGATTGATTTGGGGGATTACTCGAAACTTCTTACAAACCTCACCAAACTCTGCGATTAGCTCGCTCTTGTCCCTAGTGAGCGAATCGATGACCCTTGTGAGAATGACAGGCAACCGGTTACGGATCGTGTGATAAGCATAGCTACGTTTAAATTGTCCGGACAGGAAGGCGTTCACTGGCGTGGGTATATCGACAATGTTGTACTTGGCATCGAAATCCGATTTGAAGACCTTTGAAAATGTTTGTTCGTCAGCTTTGGTGTCTGCCGCCGCTGCGCCATTATTGGTTGTGGCGCACTCTCCTCCTTCGTGCTGCTGCATCTTCGCCCTAATTATCTAAAATTTTTGTTGTGTGTGCTTTATTGTGCATATTAATTAGTAAACAAATCGTACACAGCCTACTTAGTATTCAGTTGATAATTAGACATTATAAAAATAACTTTATTTATATGCATTGCCTGTTTTACGCTGCTCAGTGTGACCGTAGTGTTGGGCAAATGAATTGCAGTATGCAGCTCTGGCGAAACTTGCAAAATAAAAAGGAAATCTACTCTTTATAAAAATAATTTTCAATTTAATTAAATGTTATTATTTTATATTTAACATTTATCTTAAGAAAACAAATACAATTTTAAATTTGCGTATTTTTTTCGAGCATAATTTGGCGGAAAATGGAATTTTGGTATTTTTTTGTACATGCTAACTTCAGATGTTTGGCTATTTTGTGCACATTTTCACTTCCGCGTTCCCTTATAATACATTGCAGTTTTTATTTGGACATGGAACGCGACGCGAAGTCTTCGAGATGTTCAGTTCGCGGAAATTGATATGAATAATTAGCAAATAAAAATAATCGCCAGGGTAGTCTTAACACCAATGACGATATAGTAGTGACAAAGTCAACAACAACGATAGCAACGCGCGCGATCCAATTTGTTGACGACTCGCTCGGTCTCAGTGTGTTTGTGTACGGGGCATGCTGACTCAGTTTACGGATTACGGGCAATAGACGCGGATACCAGATTAGAATCCAGTTGAACGAGAGCTGCAATTTAACATTTGCAAATGTGTACCAACTAAAGAAAAAACCGCACGAGAAACACACACACACACAGACGAACTCACACAGCAGACAACGCCACCTACAACACCCAACACCCCAAACACACACACACACGGACACACACGCATACAATGTCACATTTGCCAGTACCACTTTATGGCTTCGCAGCATTTTTTATGATTTTCTGGTTTGGCACTTGGTGTGTGCATCTGATCGCGATCTGCTATGGCAAATATAAGCTGCATAAGAAGTCATGCAAACTGCCAACGGAATCATCCCCCCTGCCGGGTGTGTCCATATTGAAGCCATTGATGGGCGTTGATCCCAATTTGCAGCATAATCTGGAATCGTTTTTCACCATGGATTATCCGCTGTTCGAGTTACTCTTCTGTGTGGAGGATAAACACGATCCGGCCATTAAGCTGGTCGAGCAGCTATTGGTGAAGCATCCCCAGATCGATGCACAGCTATTTGTGGGTGGCTCCGATGTGGGCGTGAATCCAAAAATCAATAATATCCATCCCGGCTATATGGCAGCGAAATATGATTTCTTAATGATATCGGACAGTGGGATTAAGATGAAGAACGACACGCTCCTCGACATGGTGCAGAACATGTCCGATCGTCATGCGTTAGTCCATCAGATGCCCTTCACCAGCGATCGCGATGGATTTGCGGCGACCTTCGAGAAGGTCTACTTTGGCACGGTGCAATCGAGAATCTATTTGTCGGCCGATGTGCTGGGCATCAATTGTCACACGGGCATGTCCTGTCTCCTACGGAAGGCAGTCATCGATCAATTGGGCGGACTGAGGGCATTTGGGTGCTATCTCGCCGAGGATTTTTTCATTGCCAAGCGCGTCACCGAATTGGGCTGGAAGATGCGCATCTCCAATCAGCCAGCGCTCCAAAATAGCGGTGTCTGCGATATTGCCAGCTTCCAGGTAATAAATATCCCATACTTCTATCACAAGATTCAAATCCGTATTAACATAATAATAAAAAAAAAGTCCCTCGTATATTATAAATAATAACACTCATCGCCATTCATAAATTAGGCACGTGCAACATTGTTGTGCGTCTACAGCTGATATCACGTGAGCTTTGCACAATGTTAATCAAAACAGTTTCACTTGTTGTACCCTGTACTCATAATACATTATTATAAAAGGGTATCATGTATCATGTTGAGCAAACACAAGTCCTTCATCTGTCCTTCAGTTAGTCAGCTCAATTTTGACAGTTAATTTGTTTACAAAAATATGTTTTCAGCATCAGCAACTAATATATTTTTAGTATGTCCGTGATGATAAGCATATTTTAACATAAATTATCTGCTTTCAAAACAATAAACACAAAAGTTATTTGAGACCTTAAAGTAAGAACGCATCTATGCTTGAATTAGTTAGAGAGTATCTACTAGTCGACCAAGAGAACTTTTCTACTTGTTGATTTACAGTTTAATTTCCCGACGATTGCTCGCCCCCTCAATTCAAGAAAATAGCTATTTATCGCCATGCGCTTTTAGCTTTTAGTTGCAAGTGTTTTGTTGGCACATAATTAAATACAAGAAATACACTTGTCAATCCAAATCGCTTATCATTTGCCGTGCAGAGAGAGAAGTTTTTGTAATTGCAGGTTTGGTTTTTGCTAGATAATAAATTATATTTGGGGCTTAATACTCAAAACTCAAAAATTAATGTTCTCAAATGCGATTTAAGCAGGCAATATCTATGGGAAAGAATAGTCTTAGAAGTCAGCTAATTAACCCATTTATAGGAATACGCAGAGTACGTCACAGCGGCATGTGTCGCCTTATTAATAAAACCAGGCAGTAAAATATCGATTGTGGGTTGCCTTTTTTAAAACTTAAAAATAACACGTTTCTCTCAATGAATAAAAATACTATATCCAAGAATAGCCCAGATTATAACTGCTGCTCCCCATTGTGAGTATTTGTAATTATGCTGTTGATTAATTAATATATATTAATACAAAATAATGCTAGAATAATCGAAAATATTACAAGCACAGAGATTAATCAGATAGATGATGAGTGTACGCGGAATGAAGTATGCCTCTTCGTATGATTAATCGAAAACAAGTAGTTTCACATTCTAGTTGTTGATACTACACATTTACTTAGGTCATTTTAGTTACTCTTTTTTCATGTCGGCTTATTAATTATTTGTAATCTAAACACACACACACAAATAAAATGGTAAAATTAATCATTAATTCAGCTGTCCACTTAATGGCATAAGTATTCAAATGGAAACAATCACGTAGCACATTTTATGTTTTTTTTTGAGTAAATGTATTTTCAATTGATCTTTGACCTTTGCATGTATTTATATTTTATATTTTGTATATTAATATCTGTAAATTATTATCGTTGTAGGCGCGACTTATACGCTGGGCCAAGCTGCGGGTGGCAATGGTTCCTACAACGATACTGCTGGAACCTCTCTCGGAATGTATGATACTGGGTGCACTGGCTGCGTGGTCAGCATCGCTGCTGTTCGCCTGGGATCCATTGGTGTTTTATCTGGTGCATGTGCTCTGCTGGTTTCTATCGGACTGGCTGCTGTTGTCGATTGTACAGCATGGCTCGATGCCATTCCACAAATTTGAGTTTGTCATTGGCTGGCTGTTTAGGGAGCTAACCGGCCCATATTTGTTCCTGCACGCACTGTGGAATCCGGCAATACGCTGGAGGACGCGCACCTTTAAGCTACATTGGGGCGGAGTTGCATACGAATTACCGCTCAATTCACCCGCATCGGATTCTTCTCTCACAGCGCCATTGCAGCCGACGGCGCCCACGTTGTTACCCACATCTTTAGGAGGAGCAACGACAAAGATGGGCACGCTGCCGCTGGCTAAACATCGACTGCTGATCTCGTAGCAGCAGTTAGTTAAAATTAGTTTGTTATATGCGTAAATTGTATAATCAGCGGAATGCTATTTTTGAGCTAAGTTGATGTGGCAGTAGTATTATTATTACTAGCAAAAATAACAGAGAAAAAACCCCCACTTAGTCACTACATAAACTTAAGTGTAAGTGTAAAGTCAGGTGAACTAAAGCGAGCTCTAACTTGAGCTCTTCTACTGCTTGTCTAAATTACGGCCTTTAAGCTTAAGCAGCGGCATCCAAAGTCTGGACATGATTACTCCTGCTAACTAACGTTAACTAATTGACAGCATCAACTGTAACAACAACAACAACAACAACAAAACATGAAATTTTGTTGAACCGAACTTAAACCTAAGTTGACAGCTTGTGCTTTAAGTATATAGATACATTATATTTGTAGAGATCTGTAAATTAAGTCAATTTAAGCAAAAGTTTTTGTAATTTTTGTATTTAGTTGCACTTGAGATTTTGGGGGAGAAATGAGAATGTTGCATAGTTTAGTTAGATTTTGTTATTGCTTTTTTAAAATCGATTATCTTAATTATAATTAGATATATAGCTAAGCGAAAAACGATATATTATTTGTTTTCTTTTTGATTTAAACATATAATCACATACATACATACATACATACTATCCTCACTATTTTCCCTGCTTTGCAATTTTCTGTAAATATGCTTCGCTACACCGCCATCGAATAAATTTAATTTATATTACGAATGAGTTTTGATTTTTTTTTTTTGTTTGCTAACGTTGTTTGTCATCATTTATCAGTTTTATGTTTTATTTTTTTATTTTGATTATCACAAATGAGAGTGAGTCAATGGGGCTTCACTTTCGTTGAGTTTATCTATGTTCTATGAGCCTTATGAAGGTGTTTTGAGTTCACAAATTACAATGCCATAACTGGAGAATTCCAGAGTTGAGTCACATTGCGCATTTCTTATCACATACCTACGTACACTTGACACATTATTGGTGGCAATTAGGGAGTGTACGGGGGATACTTACCTCACCTCACATTTAATTATGCTAAAGCGTTTATATCGTGTATACTCTAGACTTTTGACATGCAGTCGGATCGACCACCCCTCAAGCCAGAAACTTAAGTATTATACATATAGTGGCACTTAACTACAATATAATAACCTAGACTAACAAACTACTTAGTGTACACTCAGAATAAAAAACATATACAAAATTCTAGTAAAATCTTCTGAAGAGAAAACTTAAAATTCTTATACACAAAATGTCATTTATAATCCCACAATAATACCTTTGAAACAGTTGTGTTCTTAACATACTTGAAATTAACACATCCAATTTTTCGCTGAGTGTAAATACTTACAATGACGTAGAGCGCATCATTTAAAAAAATGTAGTCATTTCTCAGCGTATATGCAGATTAGTCATGCTACAAACCCGACACCATCCTCAAGTGAATCTGGGATCGAGAGCAAAGTGTAAGAGCATTATTTCCCTGTTATTCGCAGCAGTTGGAAACAATGAATCTTATCTCGATCGCAACACTGAACATATAAGATTATTAGCTATACACGTATAAACATTAACGATTGCGTACATACTACCAAGACAAACAGACCAACGCTCAGCAACAAGTACAACAACTTTTCCATACATCCATATGTATATATATATATATATATATGAATATATATATATGGTAATAAATTGAGAATATGTATTGTACAGATTAGGGAGCCATATCAATTGCAAGGCAGAGAGAATGAATACTAGAACAAGACCGGAGGCAACCGAATCGCTTAAGTTAACGTATAAATAGAGTAAGAGATTAGTAGTAAATACAAATACAAAAATGTATACATGCATAGGTTTGAGTGTATACAATAAAATAAGGTATACATTTTGTGTTGTTTTTTTTTTTCTTAGAAAAGAAGAGCAATTAAAACAGTGTTTATCTAAATCACGCCATGCCGCAAACTTGAACTCATTTATGCTTTATGCCCCGCCAACTTAAACGTTTTATTTGCAGATAACTAAACAAAAATTTGATTTCTTATCAAAATTCAACTAGTCAAATATGAAAAATTAAACGCGATAAATTTAGCACTAGATAATTTACATACTTACAAATACATTTAGATAGATATAATCATACATACATACAAATTATTATGTATCAATAATCAAGCGCAATTATCTAAAAAGAAAAAATACAAAAAAAAACTAGATAAAAGTTTAACTGAGGCTTTTTTAAAAGCCACATACTAAAATACTTTTAGTCAAAAGAAATTATTAACTGACCTTTTTGCCTAACATAATAATACAGTTATTAGGTAATATGCATATAAATAAAAATATATATATTATTATTTTGCTGTCTCTGTCGGGAATTTCAAATGTAGACAGTTAGCTTATCAATTAAAATTGAAATTGGATAAGACTTTTTTGGGTATGTGTTCAAAGAGATCAGTTTTGTTGAGCTTTTGTTTTGAAAGGTAAAAATTTATTAAATAAGTATGTATTTTCTAAAAATATATTGATAACTAGGCTTAAACATAGTCAATAAATTAAACATGATTAAAAACAATGACCAACAACTATTAAATAATGTTATTTTTATGCTTCAATATATTTATCAACATGATATCTCTTTCCAGGGCCAGAAATGTTCCATTCACGAGTGCAAGCCGAAGAATCATTTACGTACACATATATGCATATATATAAATATATGTATTTACTGATAAGCCACAATCACTGATGACTCATCCGAGTTTACTGATTGTCTGTTTATGTTTTTATTCTTAATGACGGTGGTCATGATATATTGACACTGTTAGATCGTTCGATCGATTCAAGAACTTACCAAATGTCAATTTGATTAATGTAAAGCAAAAATGTATAATTTGCTTACAGTACACCGAGCAGTATAAAGTGCGGTACCGATACGGGCACCTTCGCTTTTTAAATGGCCAGAGCAAACAATTTAACGCTCTTTGCCCGTATTTTTGTACTAGAAGATGTCGCATTGTTCGTATCTTTGCTATATGAATGGTTTTTAGGCACACAAAAAAGTGGGGATTAAGATAGCATTCCGAATTTAGATAGTATTCTATACAATCTTGAATAATTCATTGAAATTATTTTCGCATGACGCGGTTAAAAATTTGTCGCTGGAAATTCGATCGTATTTATTAAAAAATGCTCATGAAATCTCTGAAGTGAGTTACTGATATGATATCTCAAGTCCCCGCAATCTAAATTAGTTAATCAGATTTCCCGCTGTACTTCCAATAATAACTTTTAACTTTCACACTGAATACTTATATTAATTTTAAATTACAAAACTATTAACACTGATTTTTAGCAAATCGTCTTTTATATTCGTAAACCACATTTGCAAAGTTCAGATACTGATTAGTTAATAATTTTTTAATACTAATTATAATAATAAAACAAATCTCCACGAATAATAATAATTTATATAAATAGTTATAGAGCTCATCTCTACGACTGTTAAGCAAACAGAGGAATCTAAGACTATGTTATAAATTTGAATAGCGTGGCCGCTTTTGTTCTTTCTAAAATCTAATCTATTTCCGTAAAAATCGAGTCTGTAAATAAAAGAAATTCAGTCGGCGTTTCAAATGCTGCAAAAATATATATAATACACAATTAAAACACTTTAATAACAGAAAATGTTATTTGCGAACTAGAACCAAATGAACTTAAACCAGGGCCGCAGTGCGTTCGTTCAAGTCACTTGTTCACTGATTGCTTTAATTGAACTTATTCCGAACGATTCAATACAACTCGTCCAAATTGCAATCAAATTGTTGGAAAAAAAAGGTATATCTTATCTAGAACACCAGAAACAGTAACAAAAATTATCGTCAACAATACCTAATGACAATCTGATTACAGTGGCGTGTGGCAAAGCAGCAGAATGTTTATATTAGCATAATAGATACGCACAAATTTTGGCATGCGAAAAATCTATACAGTTTTATCAGCTAACCAGCGACACATACACAAATACACATGTGTGAGCATGCATGTGCGTGCATGTGAGTATGTGTATGTGTGTGTGCACCAGCTGGCGGCGATTGGAATGGGGGCGTATGGAAAAAATTCTTTGCCACTGTCTGTGTTTGATTCTTGTTTATTGCAGTCATTCAATGTTTGGCTCTTGAGTTTTAACACACGCCTCTTTAAATAATCTTTAATAATGTTTAAAAATTGTGCAAATTTGCTGTTTACACTTGCAGATGTTTTGGCCGCTGCTGAAGCGGCATTGATGAAGTCGGAGAAAAAAACACACCAGTGAAACTTTTAGTTCATTCCCAACAAGAAACGAGAAAAGTTGCTGCCCGCACGATGGCCATGTCCAAGGTGATACGCGTACTTGAAAAGTCAATAGCACCGTCTCCGCATAGTGTTCTATTGGAGCATCGCAATCACACCGACTGCATCCTCTTTGAATCCCACGTCTGTGCACTGCTCACCCAGCAGGAGAACGTTATCCGCAAACAGTACACAAAGGTCAGTATCACTTTTCAAATCATCCCATTTGCAATGAAAATTTATTAGGAAAATTTCCATGGCTATTCTTAGTACACCAAAAAGAAGAAAATTACAAAAATATAATAATTATCTATAATTGTTTAATAGATTTTTAATAGCAATATGTCAAGCCTTCAAGCTAAAAGTTTTGAAGAGCGTGGCTCTAAATTATTAAAAGGCAATGAGTGACGCAAACGTCGCGTAATATCAAATTGAACAAATAAAACTAATAAGTAAAGCACCCAACTTGCTTGAGAAGTATCTTAAATTAATAGTTATGTCGCTTTAAATGTTTTTCTATATATGTAAATCACCTAATAACATGTTATGTAACTTAAATCGTGTGACTTGTGTTGACTTATTGATTCATAACATTTTGTATTTTGTAAGCTTTTTCCAATCATCCCAAAAACAATTCTTGGTTTAGTTGTGAAAATACTTATATAAACAAAAGAGAAAACGTTAGTAATTCATAGCTGTATTTTAAATGGGATATTTGTTAGCATATAATCTGAAAATTTGTATATTTATTCTATAATTCTATAAAAATAAATAAATATTCTTCTTTGCACACAGGTGTGCGATGCTTATGGCTGTTTGGGTGCACTGCAGCTGAATGCTGGCGAGAGCACTGTGCTCTTTCTGGTGCTCGTCACCGGATGCGTGTCGATGGGCAAAATTGGCGATGTGGAAATCTTTCGCATAACGCAAACGTCATTTGTATCGCTGCAGAATGCGGTGCCCAACGAGGACAAGATTAGTGAGGTGCGCAAGCTGCTCAATTCGGGCACGTTTTACTTTGCGCATCAGAATCCATCGGCTGCTGGTGCAGGATCGCCACCAAATAGCAAGTTCGATATTACGCTGTGTGCACAGCGTCGCCATCAGACCGACGAGACGGACAATCGATTCTTCTGGAACCGCATGATGCACATTCATCTGATGCGCTTCGGCATCGACTGTCAGTCGTGGCTGCTGCAGACAATGTGCGGCTCCGTTGAGGTGCGCACCGTTTACATTGGCGCCAAGCAGGCACGCGCCGCGATCATCTCACGTCTGAGCTGTGAGCGCGCTGGAACGCGTTTCAATGTCCGTGGCACGAACGATGAGGGCTATGTGGCCAACTTTGTGGAGACGGAGCAGGTCATCTATGTGGATGGCGATGTCACCAGTCATGTGCAGACGCGTGGCTCGGTGCCGCTCTTCTGGGAGCAGCCCGGTGTACAAGTGGGCTCGCACAAGGTGAAGCTATCGCGAGGATTCGAGACCTCAGCGGCGGCCTTTGATCGTCACATGAGCATGATGAGGCAACGTTACGGCTACCAGACGATCGTCAATCTTCTGGGTAGCTCGCTAATTGGCAGCAAAGAGGGCGAAGCGATGCTGAGCAATGAATTCCAGCGGCATCATGGCATGTCCGCGCACAAGGATATCCCACACGTCGTCTTCGACTATCATCAGGAGTGTCGGGGCGGCAATTTCTCGGCTCTGGCCAAGCTCAAGGAGCGCATGGTCGCCTGCGGTGCTCATTATGGCATCTTTCATGCCTCCAATGGCCAGGTGCAGCAGGAGCAATTTGGTGTTGTGCGCACCAATTGTCTGGACTGCTTGGATCGCACCAACTGTGTGCAGACGTATCTCGGCCTGGATACGCTCAATCTGCAGCTGGAGGCATTGAAAATGGGCGGCAAACAGCAGAACATCTCGCGTTTCGAGGAGATCTTTCGTCAAATGTGGATTAACAATGGCAACGAGGTGAGCAAAATCTATGCGGGCACAGGTGCCATTCAAGGTGGATCTAAGCTGATGGATGGTGCTCGATCTGCTGCACGCACCATTCAGAACAATCTGCTGGACAATTCCAAACAGGTGAGTAACGAATACGAATATCGATTCTCTAAACTGATTTGCATACCTACTTGCAGGAAGCCATTGATATTCTGCTTGTGGGCTCAACACTTAGCTCAGAGCTGGCTGATCGTGCGCGCATCCTGTTGCCCTCGAATATGTTGCATGCACCGACAACGACGCTGCGTGAGCTGTGCAAGCGTTACACGGAATATGTGCGTCCTCGCATGGCACGCGTTGCTGTTGGCACTTATAATGTGAATGGTGGGAAGCACTTTCGCAGCATTGTATTCAAGGACTCCTTGGCTGATTGGCTGCTTGATTGTCATGCATTGGCGCGCTCCAAGGCGCTGGTGGATGTGAACAATCCGTCGGAGCATGCCGATCATCCGGTGGATATTTATGCCATTGGCTTCGAGGAAATTGTCGATCTGAATGCATCGAATATAATGGCAGCCAGCACCGATAATGCCAAACTGTGGGCCGAGGAGCTGCAGAAGACTATATCGCGGGACAATGACTATGTGCTGCTCACCTATCAGCAGTTGGTCGGAGTTTGCCTCTACATCTATATACGGCCGGAGCATGCGCCCCACATTCGAGATGTGGCCATTGATTGTGTGAAAACGGGCTTGGGCGGAGCAACGGGCAACAAAGGTGCCTGTGCCATACGCTTCGTCCTGCACGGCAGTTCCATGTGCTTTGTGTGCGCCCATTTTGCTGCCGGTCAATCTCAAGTCACGGAACGTAACGCTGACTATGCGGAAATAACAAGGAAATTAGCTTTTCCCATGGGACGGACACTCAAGTCGCATGATTGGGTTTTCTGGTGCGGTGACTTCAACTATCGCATCGATATGGAAAAGGATGAGCTGAAGGAGTGTGTCCGCAATGGAGACCTAACCACAGTGCTGGAATTCGATCAGTTGCGCAAGGAGCAGGAGGCGGGCAATGTATTCTCCGAGTTCCTCGAGGGTGAAATCACCTTTGATCCAACATACAAATATGATGTGTTTAGCGATGACTACGACACATCCGAGAAACAACGGGCGCCCGCCTGGACAGATCGTGTGCTCTGGCGTCGTCGCAAAGCTCTGGCGGAAAGTGATTTCGGTGGCGTTGGCACAGCTGCCTGGAATCCGGGCAAGCTCATCCACTATGGACGCTCGGAGCTGAAGCAGAGCGATCATCGTCCAGTGATTGCCATCATCGATGCAGAGATCATGGAAATTGATCAGCAGCGTCGACGTGCGGTCTTTGATCAGGTTATCAGGGATCTGGGTCCGCCCGATTCGACGATTGTGGTGCATGTGCATGAAGCATCTGCAGAAGCCGACGAGGATGGACCGACCATCTACGATGAGCATGTCATGGCCGAACTCATTGCTGAGCTCTCCAAAATGGGTGAAGTGACGCTGGTACGTTATGTCGAGGACACCATGTGGGTGACCTTTCGCAATGGGGAATCGGCTCTGAATGCGGCCGCCAAGCACAGCACCCAAGTCTGCGGTTTGGAGCTGGTCTTCGAGCTCAAAACACCCGATTGGCCCCAGCAGGTGGACAGTGAAATTGAGCTATGCACCTCAAACACCATTCCACTCTGCGCCAATCCCGCAGAGCAGGCGCAGTTACTCCAATTAACGCCCGAGGTGCCACAGCGGCCCAAACAGCCACCAACGCGTCCGGCGCCAGCGCGTCCGCCCATGCCCATGTCACCAAAGAACTCGCCACGACACTTGCCCCATGCCGGCGTCATTAGTATTGTGCCCAAGCCGGCGAAGCCACCGTTACCACCGCAGCCAATGCAGACGCCATTGCAGCCGGTGCAGGTGACAATGCCGCCACCGCCGCGTCCACCCAACATGCTTTGCGACACAACGCCCTCATCCAAATCGCAATCACCCACGGAGATGGGTTCGCCGTTGCATGCCACGTCCGCGAGCTCGCCAAGCTCATCGTCGGGCAAGGCTTCGCCCATTGGAGGCGCCACTGCTTTGCCATCCGGTCCAGCCACACCACCACGTCAAACGCAGAGCAAACAAGGAACGCCAGTATCAACGCCCACACGGCAATCCAAGCCACCATCTCTGGATCAGGTCTCACCCACACAGGATACCGCCTACGAGACGACCAGCAACATATACGAGGAGATACAAGATGATGTGCCAGCACCACGTCATCCGCCACCAGCTGCTCCGCCGCCAGTCATTGGAGCCCTTGATAGTCCACGTCGACAGCCGGCGGGGCCAGTACCACCAATGGGTCCACCGCCACCGCTACCCAATCGTCGTGGCCCGCCACCAATACCAAATCGCAGTGGGAATGCACCGCCGCTACCCACACGCCCCACAAATAACTAAGAAACCCGAGCAAGCCCAGAGTAAGTCCATATCAAATGAATATGCATTAAACAAATTTAAAAATATATAAATTATAAAAAAAAAATTACTTCCCATACCGGGAATCGAACCCGGGCCTTCTGGGTGAAAGCCAGATATCCTAGCCACTAGACCATATGGGAGGCTGCTTGCCGAACAGCTAAGTATCGTTTACAGTTACAGTTACGTATGGGAAAATAGTGTTGAAAATATTCAGCTAAAAATAAAGTACAAACTGGTTGTTTTTTTTTTATAAAGAATGCTCAGAGTTAATAGTAATACAAAGATATTATTTAATCAATGTTCTTTCTCTTTCAACTTACAGTCCAGCTGTCAAGCATGGATGGCACTCGATTCAAATGGCACTCCACATATTTACATTCCATTTATTGTTGTGTTTAATGTTGGAAATCGCATAACTAAATACTACAAAAATTATGTATTTGCCAATTGTATAGAAGATATATCATTTACGTACAATGTTGAAGTGTTTCCAGGCAATAATTTAAAAACTGAATTTGTTGTTTATATGCATTCTGTAAGCTCAAAGAAGAGATTGTAAATCGAAATAAGCTTGGTTCATTGCTTTAAACTTGAATGTATCTGTTTCTGTTATATGAGCACTTAATTACTTAACCAACACTGGCCGGATGTACACACACACACACACTAAAGCACCAAATAACCTAAGTATTTATGTTAACCATAGCGAGCAATCTGAACAAACAAACAAAAACTACATAATAAAGTATTAAATTACTACACATACATATTGTATTGTATATGTCTTAAATTATTATAGCCATTCTAGTCAATTTATCAAATAAAACAAAATCAAATGTGGTAGACGAAAGTATTAAAAACAAATTATAAATCAAATCAATACTATGAGAGCTCGCATTACTATATATTATAACTATATACTATATGGCAGTAATTTTCGTTTGTTAACTGAGTTAAAAAGTCAGCAAAATGCTAGAGCTAAAATCCATGGAAATATTTACTGTCGAACATGTTGATTTAGACATTACCTGGGATGATGGAATGAATTATACGAAAACAATATCAAAGAAAAATGCAAATGCAAATTGCAAAAAAATATTTAAAGTGTTAATGTTACACCATATGTGAAAATTGTAAAAAAAAAAAGAAGTTTAATCACCAAATTGCAAGAAAGGTAAATCAATAAATATGCTACTTATAATACAAATTAGAATTGAATTTTATTTGAAGGAATCTGTTCAGGTTCTTTTGGGATCTGTACGAATCGTAAACATTTTTTTTTTAATATTTGTGTTTTATTGAAACCCACGCAAAATGTACTTCAAACATAAACTTAACACTTAAAACTACATCCGTTGCTGCTTTGCTTAAAACCACTTGGGAAGCACATCGTTGGGCAGATTCTTGTGATTCGGCAAAGCAGTGCAAGGACGTTGCTGTCGCCAGAATTCCTGACGCTTGTTAAGGAAGCAGACAGCTTCCTTGGCCAATGCAGAGATATTCTCTGTGTTGGTATCGGCGCGCACGAGATCCGGATGGAGCAGTAGCTTCTCTAGATACTCCTTGTCCACGCACAGCTCACCCAGCAGTTTGCGTGCATTGCGTCGTTCCAGATCCGCCTTTGTGGGCTTCTGTCGTACCCGAGCACTGCTCAGGTTTTGCGACTTGGGCGTATTATCACCCGATTTCTTCGGTATTCCGCTTTTAATTGGAGCAACTGGTATTGTGGAACGGATTTTTGTCCCAATCGTGTTCTCAATGGCCTCCTGTGTCTTCTGCACGCCCAACCGAAATGAAGCAAGCTCCGGACGAGCACGTAATCCCCGATGGAAGAACATCAAACTCTGCTCGAACTGACCCAAATAGTAAAGAGACTCTGCCTTCTGGTATATGGCGCGTATATTATTCTTGTCCTCGCTGAGCGCCGTTTCCGCATCCTGCAGCGCCTTAGAGGCCTCACCCAGCAGCAGATAACATTTGCTGCGAGAGATCAAGGCATTAATATCCGTGCTGTTCAGCTCCAGAGCCTGCAAGCAGAAAGGGATACTTGTTAATAGGAAAAATGTAGAAAATGGGGTATATAAAGATAAATTAGCTGTGCATTTAAAGATTCCCCCTTTCAACCTTGCAAAAGAAATGTATCGCATTCTCCGGATTCGCATTTTTGATCTCCTTCAAGCCGAGCGCAATAATTGAACTAATGTCCGCCTCGTCGGGGATTAGGAGCGCCTCATTGCGATCCTGCTTCTGCTTTATTTGCAAACTCTGCTTGATGTCAAAGGCGCCGGCGCTGACAGCCGCCGCTCGATCCTTGTCCGTATAGAAGTCAACGAAATTCTCCTTGGGCTTCTTTTTCTTCAGCATCTGCTCCTCGATGCGTTTGCGTGCCGCACGCAACTCAGCCTCGATGCGGTTGCCACGCTTGGAGCCGCTAGGCTCCAGATCCTCCGGATGCTTGCCCGCACCTCGGCCGCCACGCTCCGTTGAGGATTTGCCGCCGCCGCCATACGAGTCGCGTCTCTCCCAAATGGGTACCTTATGTGAGGCACGACCGCGACCCTTTGACCTTTTATTCGATTCGTCCAAGGATTCCTCGTCTGCATTAGCTCCCGTGCGTAGGAAACTCTGCAACAGCTCCTGCTCCTTATCAACAGCCAAAATGTTGTTCAACACACTCGTAGCCATTTTAATAACAACAATTTAAACTGCAACTTCAAAAGTTCTCTACGCGGCCGAAAGTGTGAAAAATTCACACCTGCTGACAGTTGCAAAACAATAGATAATTGATTTGCCATTTGCCCATGGTTGGTTGCCAGGAGACTAGCCAACTATAAATATGGGTTAACAATCGATAACAAATAACAAAAATCAACAACACGCGGCTAGGCAAAGTTCGGCGTCGGGTTGAATGGAAGGATTTTAAAAGACATATTGCTGACACTGACATCCTTGGCTCTTTAAGTACTCCATACGTATCCATTTTTAAAGGAGCAGTAAAGTGTTGCACATCAATCAGTTTATTTAGACCAAATAATTGTTGAGGGACTATCCGAGATTTAAGGCTTTTCTTATGGTTTTTGCTTATTCGCCTTTCCTAATGGCCCTCTTATAAGAAATGCCTTTAAAATCTTATGGTCTTTATTTATCTTCCTTGGATGAATCTTTGAACAGAATCCTATTTGCTCTTTTCCCATATCTGCTTAAGTGTTACTCTCAAACTGTAAACAGCTTTTTAATATACCAGTAAATAGTTTTCCTGGTTTACCTTCAAAGCTTTCTCAAAGCTTTCATTGTGTCGCCATCTAGCGAGCGCTTTTAAATGGCAGTCGTTACATTTTCAAATATTAAACTCTTTATGAATCCTTGATTTTACACAATTCATATTGAAATTTTGGCAATAGAATTCCGTTGATCACATATTTTAAATATATTTACCTGATTATAACCATTCAATGCCTTGTAGTATTCACGAACTTTCATGTGATTGTTCGACTGATCGCAGAGCAGTTTAATATTCGTTTCAATTTCCTCAAGAGTATCAACTTTTTGCTTTTTTCGTGGCATTTTTAAAATTAAATATGCGAATTTGAAAAGTAAATTCTTTTTTTACCACTTTACTTTGTAATATTGTATTTTGTTGTATTTTTAGCATTTAAAATACACATTAAAACTCATATCGATTCATTTAATTACTCATTATATTTTACGCTTATCACCTCACATCACGAATTTCATAATTATAATGTTTCTCGTAAATATATTAACTTGTGTGTAAGCTGATATACTATTTGCTCGCAGAAAGAAAATTTTTTTGACCGTGTGCTCACGTCGCTCGTCAATTTCCAACTAAACTGTTAGCTCTTCTTTCATATTTTTCTAGGCTGCCTTCTCTTGTAAATATTCTTGTTGTTGTGGGCTCGAATGGGAGAAGTGGTCTCTGTGGCTAAAAGTTGTTGTTGATTGTTGTGGCTTTTGTAACTTAGTTTGCATGTGCTGACAAGTCTCAATAAACTTCAATAAACTCGCTTTAATATCTCAACAATTTGCTCGCTTACTTAATTCTGTGACAGACAAAAAGGTTGACTGTCGAAATGCTTGATTCGAACAGTAATGCTGTAACAATTGCAATTGCCCATATTAATAAGTTTTAGAGGAAACTTTTTTCTGATGCTCGAGAACTTGTACATGATGGATCAATAAGATATTCTACCGATTCTAGGAATTATCTTCTTAATTATTAAGAAATTTTATTAT
The DNA here is from genome assembly GCF_018153295.1 of Drosophila grimshawi. Classification (NCBI taxonomy): domain Eukaryota; kingdom Metazoa; phylum Arthropoda; class Insecta; order Diptera; family Drosophilidae; genus Drosophila; species Drosophila grimshawi. Next base: position 10,626,998 of record NW_025062889.1, on the reverse strand, counting down.
TTCTCGATTTAATGAAATTGTTCAACAATTGCATGAATTTGAAATGCTCAAATAACACGCATCGATAGCTAATTGTAATCATTATAAATCAAAAGTTGCGTTAGCAAACTTTGGCTCGAAGCCAAAAAGTCACGCACGTTGTCAATGTTGTTGTTGTTGTTGTTTGTTCGTTTTGGTTTTTGTGCGTGGAAAATACAAATCATTGCCTGTTGGCCAAATTAGCTTAATGGCTTTCTGATGAATACAATGAAGTAACAAATCCAATTAGGCGCTAGGCTGATAAGGGTAATCAATGAACGCCATATTCAAGCAAAGGCCAAAATCAAAGAGCCGCATTCATTAAAATGGAAACCTCATTTATTGGCATTTACAACAATGTGAAGAACAAAACGTTTATTGCAACATACTATTTATGAAAAACTATGCAAATTGCTATTAATTTTCTTGTATTGTTTTTAGAGTAAATAAATAAGTTTGATGTCTGGGCCAGTCAGTCCTTAGGCCAGAACCTTGCGTGTCCACCACTCATTTCACTGAAACCGGCAGCAACCTTCGCGGCGTGCCGAAACAATTTTGTTGTTTGTTGTTTGGCTGTCCTCATAAGCAATCGACTACAGTGTTGCCTTACAAGACAATTTTGTGGCGTATTGTACCTTGTCTCTTGGTGCCTGATCAACCAACTTCGTCCAACAGCAACTGACAGCTGCTTCTTGTTCCCCTTTTTTTACGACGTTGCAGACATGATGGTAAAATTATGATATTTGCATATGTTCAAGTTGAGAACTCCACAAACTTCGATGGGTAGTGTTGGGTGGTATATTTCAGATCGGGCTTCGCTATGTGGGTTAGACTTTAATACAAATACTTATTTGTATTTACGACATTTGCAATTCTGTTGACAAATAGAGGCGGATTTTAAAGGGAGCACGCTTATAATCGTTTCAATTGCTTGATTGCTGTGGGGCGGTTCAAGCTAACATGCAATGAGGTTGGCCCAAAACTAACTAAAGAGGGGAGACCTGTTGATATTTATTACTTTCTGCAACTTGTGTAAAAAATTTGCCAGATGTGCCTCTACTAATCAAACAAAAATTTTCCAAGTCGGCAGTCACCAGTACCTCAAAAAAGGAAAAATTATGTAGGATATAAATAAAAACAGCAAACAAAACTCTTAAATTAACATAAATACCCACACTTGAAGTGATATAACTTAATTACAAACAGTTCTGTGTATCTCAAACCATTAATTACGCAATCAGAGCGTGCTGCAATTCGAGTTGATTTCGTCAAATAATTAATTCCACTATTAATCCTCCAAGACGAGATTAAAATCCTCCATTCAAAACATCGCGGTACCAAGTTCCCGAAACGATGACGATGACAAACTGACGAAATAACATAGGCTCGAAATGTAAATGCAGTCAAGTGTTAACATTTTACTCAAAATGGCACTGTTACGTGCATATACAATGTGACTGTATCTTTATTAAACAATATCGCTAATTATGATTCTATCTTATCTAAGCGTATTTCCCCAATTGTGTATTCATGTGTTTCGTCTTCTGCTTGCTCTTATTTATTGTTATGCCAGATAATATATGAAATGAAATCAATGTCAAGGGCATTTCAGCCGGCTTGCCGGCAGTTTCAAAGCAAGCAGTAATTGCACGTGTGTCGCTTAACATATGTATATACATACTGATTCAGCTACATATTGAAGAAAGCATATATTTTTAAATACATGTGTGTGTGTATATATAAATATTTATGCATATACACACACGCGTGTCGAACTATTTCTAGAAATATAATTATGCGCTTTCAATTAAATACTATTGTTGTCAAATGCAGCTAAGCCCTCTACGCTATGTGGCAAAAAATCAATAGTTGCCCCAGCAGAGGTGATTTCACAATTGCAATAAAAATGTCGTGTGATTTTTGTTTTTTTTTTTTTTATTTCCGTAAATTTGTAACGAGATTAGGTTATATAATTTATGTAACTGTTGTTGCGCGACTCTACAAACAGGAGTGAGAAGATTTCAATACACAACAAATGTGCAAACATAAATATATATATATATATATTTATGTATATATGTATATGTATGTGTGTACATGTGAGGGAATCATTAATTGGGGGATGGATTGGATGCTTCTCATCTATTTAGTTATGTAAATGCTACACCCCCTGTTTGTGCGTATTGAGAAGTTAACATTGTTGTTTTTTCTGTTGTTGTTGTTGTATGCATAATTATATATGTATGTTTTTATATTTAGTCCTTGGTCTGCATGTATTTGATCAAGTCAATGACACGGTTGGAGTAACCGAACTCATTGTCGTACCAGGAAATCAGCTTGACGAACTTATCGTTCAATGGGATGCCAGCCTTGGCATCAAACACAGACGAGTGTGTATCGCTGAGGAAATCGGTGGAGACAACCTCCTCATCGGTGTAGCCCAAAATGCCCTTCAATGGACCATTGGCTGCTTCCTGTACCTTGGCCTTAATTTCATCATAGCTGGCAGCTTTGCCCAGACGCACGGTCAAATCGACAACGGACACGTTTGGTGTGGGGACACGGAAAGCCATGCCGGTCAGTTTGCCATTGAGAGCCGGAATGACTTTGCCAACGGCCTTGGCAGCGCCTGTCGATGCTGGAATGATGTTTTGGGCAGCACCACGACCATCGCGCCACAATTTGCCGGAGGGGCCATCGACGGTCTTCTGGGTGGCTGTGGTGGCGTGCACCGTGGTCATCAGACCCTCAACGATCTCAAAGTTATCATTGATAACCTTGGCCAGTGGGGCCAAACAGTTGGTGGTGCAAGAGGCATTCGACACGACCTTCATGTCGGGCGAGTACGCATCCAAGTTCACGCCGCACACGAACATGGGGGCATCGGCGGAGGGGGCCGAGATGACGACTTTCTTGGCGCCGCCCTTCAAGTGAACGGAGGCCTTCTCAATGGTGGTGAAGACACCGGTCGACTCAACAATATATTCAGCGCCAGCGCTGGCCCAGTTGATGTTGGCCGGGTCGCGTTCACTGAACACGGTGATCTTCTGGCCGTTGACAACCAGGAAGCCACCCTCAGCGGAGACGGTGCCCTTGAAACGGCCGTGAGTAGAATCGAACTTGAACAAGTAGACCATGTAGCTCACATCGATGAAGGGATCGTTAACCTGAAGAAGAAGATTACACATATTTCACAGTTATTACGTGTTACAAATACTTTTTCTCTATATATATATATCTACATAACGGAATATATAATAGTAAATAACTTACGGCAACGACGTTAGCGCCTTTATCGATGGCTGCACGCAGCACCAGACGGCCAATACGTCCAAATCCATTAATACCAATTTTCGACATATTTTAGTTTTAGTTTCTTTTTTTCTAATTTAATTGTCTTGAAAATTTGCCTGGATCACCACTTTTACTTTCGCTCAGTTCACTCGTCGGGAAGCAACTGCAAGCTGCTCTGTCGAATTTGAGTTCAGATAGAGCGTTTGCCTTCTAGCTGAGCGAATTGAAAGTCAAATGAAGGACGTTTACGTCACGCCCACCACCGGTGCGGAAACATTTTGCGATTTGTGGGCAACACTAAGCTGTATGCTATGCGACGCACGCGCAATCTTTAGCTAAGCGACTCGCGCTGCCAACTTCATGCGACGGCAAAGTGACCGTATTGTGACTATTCTAGTACATATTGCATGTATACAGAATGCCCGCGTAAATTTGAAAATGCTGCGAGCCCAGGAAAGACTACAATAAATCTGCTTACTGACTGAAGGGGCCAGAATTCTATAATTATAATTATACAAAATATATATATTTACACAATTTTATTAACCGAATCAATTCAAAAATGAAAATTAAAAAGAATACTTTTAGGCTTAAAAATATAATAGCGAAAGCCTGCTTCATAAAATCTAAAATTACAAAACATATTTGATCAAGGATCCGGAAAGATATGGTTGAGCTATGATCAATTTTCAGTTTTGCAAAAAATTCCGCCCCTTCAGCTGTTTCGAAAACGTTATTAATTGTTAGTATTTTATACTAATCGGCAATTTTATTTTTTATAAAGTTTATTATGTAAATAACATATTACATGATATGTACACATATGTACATATATGAATATTTTTCGCATATATGCTGTACATATAAACAGATGAACAAACGATATCGTGGGAAGATATTATTGATTTTCGTTTAAAAAATTCGTATTGATTTTGAGTTACGTTATAGTACACATCGAGAAGTTCAACTTAGAAAACTTTAACATAAGTACACATACATACAAACATGCTTTATAAATAATTTAAAGTAGTTGCTGTAGTTGCAACAAGTGGAACTATAGCCTACTACTGCCCACCGGTGCGCTGCACATTGTCAAAGGGCACAAGGATGCCGGGTGGTCCTCCAAACCGGTTCTGGCGATGCTGATTGTGACTGGATGCAGCTCCAACCGAATGTTGATTTGACAGTGAACGTGATGGCTGCTGAGACTGCTGAGTTTGCTGCGTCGGCTGGAAGGGTCTGGGCGCATTCTGTGGACTCAATACGCCGTCGGGTGCACCAAAGCCACCCGTATAACGACCAGTATTACCACTTTGTTGTTGTCTCCGATTCTTCTCCCGATCGATGTTGAATTCGTGCTTATTGCCAGCAACATAGATGTCTGGCTTACTGCTACTTAGTGGACGCAGCAGACCAGCTGGTGCACCAAAGCCACCAGTATATTTGCCCGTATTGCTTGCAGCGGTCGCTGCTGTTGGCGCGGCGGAGCCGAAGGAGGCAGTTGATGATCCTTGATGCACGCTACTGCCTTGCACATCTGCAAATTGAGATTGTGATTAATTTGAGTTCAATGAATAACACCTAAGACTTACCATTGCGCTGTGTGTTGAGTGGTGTGCTTATGACCTTGCCATCATCGCTCTTGCTGTACTCGACCTTCTGCCCATCGACTGGATTGCCATTGCCGGGTGGAAACTGTTGAGGTTCCGGTTTCGTGGAAGTCGTCGCAGAAGATTGTGATGGTGGCGGATCGAAGCGTGCTGGAAAATGCGTGATAGAGTTTGTAGTAGAACTTTTGGAACCGCTGCGAGTGTCTAGTGAAGTTGGTTGTTCTTGTTGTGGTTGTTGTTCGTTGTTGTCACTGTTAGTTAGGACTATAGGCGGTATTAGCACCAGCGGCGGCTCCACAGTGTTTAGCTCGGTGCCATCGTTGCTGGCTGGAAGCGTAAGCGTGACTTTGGATGGAAAAGCAGAGGAATCAATTACAGCTGGTGCTGAAGTGGTGGTGGTTGTTGTCGTTGTTGTGGTTGTTGTGGTTGTGGTTGCTGTTGGATGACTAGCAAAGCCATGTGGCTGAAAATCATTAGGCTTACTACCTCCCGGTTTCTGAACACCCTCGTCAGCTGAGTCCTTAAAATTGTCCGGATTATAGGGCACGCCGGGACCAACATCGGGATAGTCAAAGTCTTTCAACCACGATGGCAAGGTGGATGAATCAAATGGATTGGTTTCAACAGGCACCGCTGGCGTTGACTTCGGTGGAGCTGTGGGTTTAGGGGTGGTTGTTGTAATCAGTGGTTCTTTTTCTTGTTGTTGTTGTTGTCTTTGAGTGGTGTGTGCTCTGAAAATGTGCGGTGCTTGTGTGGGGCGCGCTGTGCTGGGTGCTGCTGTTGGTAGTGCTGCAACCGACGGACGTTTTGTTGTCGTCGTCGTCGTTGTTGTGGTTGTTGCTTTTATGGTTGCTTTTGTGGTTGTGCTTGGTCGCTCCGACGTGGGCGGTGGTGTCAGTTGTAGATTGTTCAGATCTACAAACGGTTCGAATGGTGGCTCAAGGTCATCGGCCAGGGTATGATTATACTGATCATTATCCGTGGGCACTATGAAAGTGACGGCAACATCGAGATCCGGGTCGGTAACATCCTGCAACCATGGTGGCAATGTGTACGCATAGGCCTCTTCATTGTCCAGCTTATACAAGGTCGATGGATCCAGTGGTGTGGTGCTCCTAGCTGGACGTGGTGTTGTTGTTGTTCTCTTTGTTGTTGTTGTCGTTCTTCTAGTAGTGGGTCTGGTTGTTGTTGTTGTTCTTCTTGTTGTGGTTGTTGTTGTTGGTTTCGGAGTTGTTGTCGTTGTTGTAGTTGTTGTTGTGGCTGTAGTGGTGCTGCGTGGTCTTGGTGTTGTGGTGGTTGTGCTATAATGAACGTTACCGCGATTACGACTGGCAAATCTTCCCGGATTGCTGGGCGTAGTGGTGCCCACATGTGCATTGGTGCCATGCGCCTCGGGTCCATCCTGTCCCAATGACACCACAGAAACCACACCTGGAGTGAGCGGTGCGGGTGCCTGGGGAGATAAGCCCTGCCCACTGCTTAGACTAACGCGAATATTGTGGCTACCGGGTTGCTCGACGCCAATCACATGCTTTGTTGGCTGCTGTTCGGTTATGATTATTGGTTCGTTTTGTGGTGCCGTTTCCAGTGGTGGCAACAGATCCCAGGCAATGACGCTAAGTGGTGCACCATTCGGTGCTGGTGTCCACGGCACTGGTCCACCAACATCCTTATCCTTTTGCTGCAGCTCTAGCAGATAGTCCGGCAGGGTGCCACTCTTTTCCTCCGGTTTTTGGTGTACGGGTATCAACTCGGCCTGCTCCACTTCCACAGTGACGTCCGCCGCGTGGGAGTCGCCTGTTGTGGTTGATGATGCATGCTTTGGTGGTGTTAGTGATGTATCAAGTGCTGATGCGAATGAGGTGCTGTCGTTGGTGCTGTCGATATCCGAATTGGGTTGCGCCACTGCAATGGCATCTAGTTGGGAAGGAGTTGGAGTTGGAGTTGAATATGTGGCGTCAAGGCTGGCAATGCGCTTAGAATTGTTCTGTTTGGACGCGACGACTGCGACTGCGGGGGATTGGGCTTGGGGATTCAGGGTGAGCAGGGTAAATGTGGGTGGTGCATGTTTTGGACTAGCTGCCATAATTACATATTTCTGCCCAGACGATTCACGCTTGGCATGATTGGATCTGGATAAATTTACTGGTACTACATATGGGGGAATGGCTGTGGATATGGGTGTGGATGCGGTTGTGGTGCTGGTGTGGGTGTGGGTGCGGGTTAGGCTTAAGCTAGTGGTGCTATTAGTGCTAGGTGAATTTGCTACTAAGAGACTTGTGTTTTCTTTGTGCGTTTGGTTAATATTTGAAGCTGCTGTTGTTGTTGTGGTGGCTGTGGCTGTGGTTGTTGCACCGCTGGCGATTTTGCCATCTGCTACTGTTGCTGCAACTGCTGCTGCTGCTGCTGCTGCTGCTGTACCCCTTGCTGCTGTTGCTGTGGTTGTTGGTGTTGTTGCTGTTCTTTTTGTTGTCAACTCACCAGTGTGCGGTGGCAGTAAATCATCGGATGGCTTGCGTATCTCAGTGATGCCTGATGCATAATTGGGTATCTCGAATTGAACACCCTCAGCGCTGACGACCTTGCGCCCATCGGGCGTATCAATTGGACGCAATGCATCAATGGGATTGCCATAGCTATCAACGGCCCGAGCGAAGTCAGTGGGGTTTGCCTCAGCCAATGGCGGTTGCAAATCTAATGAAAATGGCGATTGTCGCACATCTGCAGAGAAGGGGGAAGATTTTGTTGTTTTTTGTTGTTGTTGTTGTTTGTGGTTTATGGTTGCGACTAACATATGTATGTATATGCTTGTATGTACATATATGCATTTGACTGTTTGTATGTGTGAGTGAATGCTAGAGGCAAGAAGACGTCAAGAGTTTGCAGCAATTTGTTGGCGAGCCTCGAACGTGTTAGAAACAGAAGATGCCATGGATGAAGAAGCAGCAGAAGGAGAAGCAGATGAAGATTGCAGATGAGACAGTTGTGTGGCTCTTTGTCAATTTGGCTGCCATTCTAGCTGATTGATTGACATTGCCTTAAATGCCCAGACATACATATATCTTCTGGGTGTCTGCAAGACTAGTCATCCTAGTGTTAAGCTTGCTTGTTTTTTTGTTGTTATTTTTTTTTTTATTTACAGAGCAGTTTAAGTTGACACATAACACACGAGCAGAGAATTTCAATTTGAATTCAATTTTAGTTAGTCAGGCCAGCTGGGGTTACTAAGTAAATGCCGCTGCTTGTTATGTGCCAAGTGTTAAATTGACAGCCAAGTTCGTTGCCTAAGTCTTTTGTTTTTCTATATGCTTTAAATCGAATGCATTCAAGTTTAACTCTATATTTCAACTTGCCAATACGAATGATAAACTAAACAAGTAGGAATGCTGTAGTCAAGAGATAGAGAGAGAGCTCAACTTGCAGATACCCTACAATCATGATTTTGTCTATTTTTCTTCACAGATATTCAAATTAGGAAATTATATGCAATTTTTACAAATTCTCTATTAGAAATCTGATTGACTTTAGAAATTAATGCCACGATTATTCAATTTCGAATATCAACTTTATTGTCGATATTTACGATTGACTTTAATCATACTGGGTTGTCAGCATTACGAATGAAAACTTAATAAATACTTTTTAATAAGTGCTCGAAACGATTTTCAAACTAGCTTCCAGCCACGACTTGTTACAACATTAAAAAAAAAAACCGTTGACGCAGATATATATAATATATTTTTTTGTATTGTATTAGAACTAAGCAAATATGCGTCACTCAGTGAGGAGGATGTTTATAGCACATGCCAAACCAGTTAAACTTGATCCGACTGGCCTTATCGATGAAAAGCCGCGCCCAGCGCCCACATTAATATACATATCCATATACACATACTTGTACTAACCAAATCAAAGTAAAATATGTTTCTCACATATTCGCAGTGAATTCCCAAATTTATTCTAACAGCTGTCAATAAATTAACTGATTAATAACCACTTGAATTATTTGAGAGTCATACTTATCCATTTTTTGAGTCATTTGAGATTCCTACAAAGAATACTGCGGAATTTTTGGCGGTATTTATGTGTGCGTGTGTGTGTGAAACTTGTTTCGCAAAATAATTAACAAGAATTGAACAATAACAAACGTAAATGAATTTTTGCAACAATTACAAACGTTAATTAATGTAAGCATTCAATCTTTTGAAAACAATAAAGCTTTAGAAGATTTAGAGTCATGTTTGATCAATGCACAAATATATTATTAACATTAACACGGCCATCTTAACCGCAATGTGTGAATCAAGTTAGTTATACCATGCAAAAAGCCAATAATTTAATTAGAATCTGATGGAGGAATTCAAAAGAAAAAAAACTGATCTTTTAGAATGTGGTTTTTGACATATCTATCCAGAACTATAAAGAGAGAAAGACAGAGGTAGCGAGCGAATAGAGAGAGAGAGAGGGAGACTTCTGGTAGGCGTATTTTTTTATTTCTAGCCGAGTTCCTGTTGCTAAATATATGTGCATAAATTCATTTTATATATTATTTATGTTTTTTCATTTGCATTCATATGGGTATTGTTATTATTATTATTAAATACTGCAAAAACTGCAGTTATAAACTGAACAATCTAACTAAAAGGTGGGATTTTTAGCATGACTAGTGTAGCCTTCAGCAATGGGTATTGTTATTGCGCTTGATTATAAATAAATAAACATGCTTGTCCAATGGCAGTGGGATTTACTTTTTTGACAGACAGCTTATCAGTCTCAGCTTGAATAGAGCTATGAAAAATGATGCCGCTCATTTTTATCAGAGTCCCTGACATCCGAGAACAACTCATTAAAATGAGATACAAAATTAATCTGACGGCACCTCATAAATATGAATTATCTACAGATACAAAAGTCAGATATTACTTGACTAACTTAAAGTTTTTTCTTCTTTTTTTGTACTTGATTGTGTGAAAGTGTTTGCAACACAAAATTTCATTAATATTAATATAAAACTTGATAGATTACCAGAAAGAGATTCTAATGAATAAAGGTTGTATAACTTATAAATAAACACTATTAATCTTACACGCCCCAAAACTAGTCAAAAATTAGTTTGCCAAGTTCACTGCCAATTAAATTTTGTTTGTTCGCCAATTTTTTACATTTGATGTGAACAGCGCTTTTTAATTTAAGTTTTTTAATTGATTGACGACTTCACGACATTTGCACCCACCAAAAACAAACAGAAAATGACAATGGGATAATTTCAAGATTTGTCATTTGGTTATCGCTGTTTTAATTGATTATATTTTTATGTTTGGCCATTTTTACAGTTTGTTTGCTTAGTGTTTGATTTTTGACAACTTTTTTGCGATGTTTAGCAACCTTCGTTAAGATGATATATAATAAAAGCGAAAAATGTATTTTATTTTATTATTTATTTATTTTATTTTTTATTAATCTCATCTCGCGATCGCTGTATCATCTTCTTTGACCTTGAGTTATCGACTTATTTAAATCGTAAAACCCACACGATTATCATCCTCTTGCTGATCACAAACATGGCAAAAAAAAATCTCGCGCGTGTAAGAAATAATTTAGTGACAACTTTGGTTTGACAATAAATATTAAATTCCCACAACAAACTTGAATACATATCGGGAAGAATAAAAGCAATTACCATCTATTGAATTTTTGCAAACAACATCAAATAAGTAAATGCCAAACGGAAATGCCAGCTATTGAAAAAGCAAGAAAACTCAAAGGCAGATTATTTGATTGATATAAATACAAAAGTTGTGGGGTAATTCACACAATTTAATCTCACTCAATTAAAACTCATTAGTGACGTAACAAAAACTCATTCGCAGATTATCAATTATATCTTAGAGCTAAATATATACATATATATATATTTACATATATCTAATGGATCTGTTCATTGCGCTTGGTTATTAAGTAATTATGAAATTAGGCAGGCTGCGCTAAATTCCAAAGCGGATCATATTAAATATAGTAATATAACAAAAGGCATAGTTTCACAATAGGCCCCTCCCCCTTAATAGTACAAAACAACAACCAAAAAAACCACAACAAAAGCAACAACGAAAATCTGTGCAAATTTGTTAATTATCACGTATAACGGATAAGTTCAGACAAAAAATACCAAATTTATTGTCGACAAGTCGTGTGAAGAAATTCCACTTAAAATGGCAAAGAGCCTCAAATTGATTATAAGCCATTGTATGGCAATCAAAGCGGTGAAAAGCTGCCAATTCAATTTGGCCAATTCAATTTCAAGCCGAGTTAACAAAGCAGAGATGCGCCTCTGGCCAAAATCAACGAATCAGCGCAAACAATTAACCAATAAACGAATGGAACCAAATATATTAAACTTAAATTAAGCAAAAGTCAGCTTAAAACAACTAAGAATATTCAAATTAATCATGTGCCAAGGATTTTAGATATTGAACTATTTGCATATATATTTGATAAGAAGAGTAACTAGTTGTCAAAAAAAAAAAAAATACAATGAAAATACGACACAGAATTTAAAAATGCAAAAATTCTTGTTTTTAAATATTAAAAATCATAAAAGAAAAAAACGTTTTGTTGTTTTGGCAATTCAAATTTGTCAAACTGTCAAAATTCTAGTTGACACATTTTTTTTTAAGTGTATTGATGAACTGTGTTTGGTCAGTTGTCTGATCATCAAATGCTAAGCTGCTTATACTTATTTACTTATTAGTAGTTGTCACATTCTAAAGAAGACGAAGTTCCCCTTTGGGATTGCAATGAAGTCGGCAATTAACCTCTTTTCTTGGTACCCCATGACCCAAAAGAAAACAATGAAAACAACAAAAACAGAAGTCAGTTTACCAACCAAGCTTAACAAATTGTCATAACAATTTATGGACTTGTCGGCAAACCCCCCAAGACACAAGATAAACAGTCGTTTTTTATTAAAGAGTACAAGCTGATGTTAAAGAAGAGCACTCCCAGAGGTCGCCCTCGAAAGGGGACACCCTCCGGCACCTCCTCGATACTGAAACCGACACCGACACCATAACCGAAGCCTTGCCAGTCACGTCATTTGGCTCTTACATAATGTTTGTTGCTTTTTTGATGTTTTTTGTTTTTGTTTTCTTTTTTTTTTTGTTTTTTTTTTATTTTGTTATTGTCTGGGGCCGGCGGCTTCTCGAGTTTCATTTGCCTTTCAAGTTGCCTTGGGGAATGAGATGTTTTTGTCGCCAATGGCGGCAGAGTTATTTATTTTTACAGCTACTACTTTAGTCTTGCTTTTTGGGGGCCTGCACAACAGCTGATAAGCGTTCAGTTGTTTAATTTAAAAAACAAAATAATAATAATAATAATAATTACAAATTTCCGCTGAGTTGATTTGCCAGCTTATTTGAGGCGCCCGTGCCGCCGCAGGGGCCCCCGATTGAAATGAAGATGCGTTCCACAAAACGATGCATTGGCAATCATTTTAAGTTAAGTGGACAATGGATAGCCCTGATAAAGCGTGATGTGTACCTTTGGGTCATGAGCGCAGCTTACACATCAAGGTCAATGAATCGGGAGAACACGTTATGATATTGACGAAAAATACTCTACATGATAGCCTTGAAGACGATTTGTGATGATTAGTTAGATGTGTGTGCTGGGAATTAGTGACAATTGGAGGATATAGTTAGGGGAACAGTTCAAACAGACATTGAGTTCAAAGGACATTGAGATATATTGTTATTTACACTTATTTTAAAAGCTATATTAAAGTTAGTTAGAGCTAGAATAATAATTTTGCCAATTAGAACTTAAAGGGAAAAAAAAACAAAATCTATAACTATAAAATCAACTTTTCAAATTTATGACAGCAATTAGAGAATCAGGAAATCTCGTAAATTATTATGAGTATCTTTAGCCAAGGAAAAAAAGACATAATAATTATTTTTATAGATACGGAAAGATTTTATGCAAAATATTTGTAGAAAGGAAAATAAAAAAAGGCATTGTAGTCTTGAAATAATAACATATTATGCAAACATATACTTTATGTCTTTTTTTCTGACAAACTATCAAAACTAACTTTAACTAGATATTATATTGAATATTTAAATGTTTGCTGCACATACAACTTAAAGACTAAACAAAGAAGACTAAATTGATTACAAATAGATTAAAGAAGTAAACAAACATGCAATAATTGGAAATTATAGATTTAATTCACATGCGCATAAAAACGTAATTCCAAAAGTAAATAAAGAAAGCAACACGCAAATAGGCGAAAGACGAAAGACGAAAAGGAAATCAAACAAAGGAAACCAAACACTAATTAAATATCGTATGGCTCTGTGCGAATTGATTACGAATTCGAACTGGTATCAAAATCGATATCCAGTTCGAATATCAATATGTATGTTACCAGGCCTCCCAGCTGCTGTATCGATATTCACCAGCGCTGCGATTAACAGCAGCGCAACGGTAACGCAGCCGGCAGCACTGCGACTGCGACTGCGCTGCTCCAATTTAAAGCTGCGCGTTTGCATTACGGAATTTTTTGTATTTTTTTTTTTTTTATTATTTGGGAACTGAAGGTGATGTTATAGTTTTTGTTGTTGTTGTTGTTTGTTGGGGATTTACTTAAGTTCGTATTTGTCACGCTACGGATAATTTAGAATTGGGCATTGCCCAAACTAGTTTGAAAAATCCGCGAGGAATATAATTAGCGCGTAGGCAGAATAATAATGATGCCACCAAGTCAAAAAAGATGCTGCCTGCTGCTGCTGGTACAGAGTATGATGACAACGATCCACAGCGACGCAATCAGCACCCGGCGTGCACACAAACAACCTTATTGCCAAATACAAATAATATGTAATATTAATATTATTTTTTTCTCTCTCTCTCGTATTTATTTATTTGTTGATTTTTTTCTTGTCGCGACTGCGCACAGACAATTTTAATCAATTGTGACACGAATTCACGACTCGCAAAGATGCGCCGGAGACGTTTACGGAGACGGAGACGGAGACGTTGACGACGAGGAATATTAAGATGCGCGATGCGCTCAAGCGTAGCAGAAACACGTCCGTAGCTCACGAGTTCTGCGCTTTTAGTAAACTTCGCCGCCGTCAGCGACAACGAATGAAGCTTGGCTTTATGCTTGGGCTCAAAGCTGACAGCGACTGCGCACAGTGGTCAAAATTTATTCACGATTGCTTGACGTAAATGATTGCCAACAAATTGCGCATATTTTGATTTATTATGACTATAAATCTTTCAGCGAAAACAAATAATTTGATTTGTTATGTTATTTCATAACTATATATAAAAAGTAACTGGTTGCTAACAAATCTTAAAAAAATAAACATATAATTTGATTTGTGCGAATATTAATGAATAACTACACATTAAAGTATATTTTTTTATAACTGTACAAGATGTGGAATTATTCACTACCTGTGTTTTCGTCTAAAATGTTCAATTTTTCAATAACGAATTTACATCCATTCCTTTTTCACACGCTAAACGTAGATATTGAACCAGTGTGCAGTTTGTTGCTCAGCGCAGCAGCAACAGACGCAGCAGCAACAGACGCAGCAGCGTCGTCTAAGCAAATAGATAAACAAATATTCCGGGTAAAATGAAATTGTGCAGCATAAAATAACATATGCAGTGTTGATTTTGACACTCTCACTTTTATTCTAATTTTACGCCAAGCTACCAACTATATATGCACATATAAATAGATGTTTATATGTTATACGACTTTATATGTACACACAAATATTCACATAGATTCCATAGATCGATTCAATTGTTAACTGCAGTGGTAAACAACAGTGAAATTAATTGCTATAATTGCCTTTAATCATATTGCGTATAGATTTGCATACTTGATCCGAAGCACTGAAGCGCATTTCCAATGTCGCCCAAGGTCGAGCTAACAGCGATCTAACATACTGTTAACCTATAGCCAACTGCCCTCGACAACTATTGCCAATCGCAAACGTTTTAAGATTTTAGCATGTATATTTTTAAATATTATGCAAAGCAATAACTTAAAATGAATAGTGTTTATGATAGAACTCATTTGTTTTTTGCTTCTTTTTTTAAATTATTGTTTATTTATATATTTATACAGGTCGGTTTGGTTTTGGAGTCAAAGCTAAGAACTCGTCTATCTGTCCAACTGGGAACGTCACAGCCAGCGTGTTCATCATGCATCATTTACGTCGGTCTTGGAATATATATATGTATATATATATGTATATACATATATACATAGAATAGATCCTGTTCTGTGATAGATCATCGTCTTTGGCGGCTTTCGCTTTCAGCATCATTAAACACTTACGCTTATGAGCGGCAATTCTTTTGTGAAGTCAATTTTTTGGTGTCTTCAGTCATCAATTGCATTAATTTCTTGTCATTTTTTATGTTTATTTTTTGGCATTTTCTGGATTGAGTCAGCTGCGCTTATTTTAGATCACATTGTGTGAAGAATCGAGTTGTGCAAGACAATTAAAAAGACAATTATCGAATATCGCTCTCTATCTCTCTCTCTCTGTCTCTTTGTCTTGCTCTTTCAATCGATGATCCCTGATGATCAAAGTGTGATTTGATTGCACAATGATGAGCATGCACATTCAACACACTGATCGATTAATGTTCACTAATTGTGTCTCTAGTTCATAATTGCCAACATAATCTGCCAGGGCGCTCAAAAACTGAAATTATGTCAGCTGGTTCCGCATTTGATGGCACTTCCCCGTGAACGAACGAATGATGAGCTTTAAGCCAGAGCATGAGCATCAAATGTTAAATCATAACTAGTTCAGCATTAACATTATTATTGTTACAATTACCGCAAAAGATATTACCAAATGGACAAAAGTTCGCTACTGCGCTTTTGTTGTGTTGTTGTTGATGTTGCTGCTGTTGTTAATGTTGTTGTTGTTGTGCACCCACCGACAATAAATCAAAGCTGAGAGCTCCAATGTTCCAAACAAAGCCATCAACGGGACGCTGCCTCGACTCAAGCGGCGTCAAAGAAGTAATCAAAATTGTATTACGAAAACAAACGTTTTTATAAAAATTTCTCGTTTCTCAGTTTTCCTACTTATATTTGCTATACACTGTATAACAATGGCCCACGGCCCAAGTCGAACTTTAAGTGGAGTTTGCCACAAAAGCGCCAAGTCAGCATCACTGCAACAACACCAACACCAACAACAAATAAACAGCAACAAATAAACAACAATGCAGTGACAGCATTCACGCTATATATTATTTACTTTAATAGAGTTTGAGAGCCCTTAAGCAGCTTAATCGGAGGGGGGGCTCACAGTTAGGGAAATTATGAAAATTGTTGTGCGTAATCCACAAATTGAATTTTTTTTTTTGGCGACCCTTCACCTGACTTTTTATTTATTAATCGCTTCATTCACAAAATTTCACAGACATTAAACGCTTCTGCGTTACTACAGCTTCAAGCTGACATTTCCTTTAAAGAGAAATATAAATGTTCAACTGGTATTCATATAAATATTTAAAAAAACATTTTCAAAAGGTCAAAGTATTGTTGTAAATATTTCATTATGTTTGATGTATTGAAATTCCAATAAATGCAATTGTTGAATGCAGACGCCGGCCCACACCAAAAACAAAAATGTTTTGAGAAACACGCTAAAAACTTAAAAACGAAAAACAACAACACCAACAACTAATGAGAAACACTTGAAAATTCATATGAGAGACCAGTTTTTGGTGGTTTTTGAGTGCCTGCCTGAACCAGTTGGAGCGCATCTTCTGTAAGATATCAATGATAGCCAAAGCTATACAATTTTATTGCAAAAATATTGAAAAATGCGTTAAAACGTTGAAACAACGAGACAGTAACGACAACATTCAATGATGGCAGCATAAGCCGTGTTGGTCACCCTGACCTTAACACAAATTTCTGTCTTCAAAATCGAGTGACTGACTGAATGACGAATACAAAGTCGGGTTACGTGCACAGCCTTATTTACAAGTCGGGATTCATATGCTAAAACAAAAATACAAATAAAAATAAAAATAAATAATTACAATCAAAAGCTCTTTTACATTTTACTAGTGATATTTTAGAGTAATGCGATTTAAATACAATTTACGGATGGAACTTAAGCGGTTGACTCATTAATGCGATGAAATAAAACCCCAAGGCATCAAATGTCATTAAAAAAATGTTTTTGCTGTTGTTGAATTTGTGGTTGCTCAATTTGCGTGGGTTTTTCATATGCTTCGCACCAAGAAAGAAAGTCTCAAGAACGAGTTTTGTTTTCATTCTAAAACCAAACGGAAATTTTATCCCGCTTACGTGATCATTTATGAATTCCGTTCCAATTTGAATATGTCAAAAGCCGTTAGAAACGGTTTTGGTCACTGTGACGTCACCTTCGATAGCATGCACCGATTGTACATATTTAAATCGATTACCTTAACTGGCTTAGTTCGTTTGAACTTATAATAGCTCATATGAACTGGAGTCATTCTCTCTCTGACAGCCCTGGCAAACAGCTGGAACTGCCAGTGCGAGAACAAAAAAAGAAAACACAAAGATAAATAATAAATAATTGTCGAGCAATAACAATAACAAATGAGCGCCCTCTTTCGCAGTCTAAATCATTTTTCGTCGAAGCGTGAGAATGTCGTCAAGGAAGCTTTGATCAACACGCTAAACGAGAATGCGAGAGAAATTGAGTTTGAAGTCAAGCAAAAAGGATTGGGTAAGTCCCTTGATCTAGATTTATTTATTCAATCGAGTGAATGACTCATTCACATAACTTTCCACAGAGGTGCTGGGCCTCTGCGAACAGACGAGCGCATTGTGCACCACCCTGGAAGCCCTATTTCTGCATGGCTTGAAGGACTCGTTTCTGTGGGCCACCATCAATGTGATTGCTGGCGATGTGGAACGACGGCCCGAGCCAAGTTTCTGGTCACCGGCTATGATCTTCATGCACAAGCAGGTGATCGAGCAGATCCAGTGCCTCACTCAAATCACCTCCGAGATTGGACAGTGTCGCGCCTGGGTGCGACAGTCCCTAAACGATTCCGTGTTCTCCGCATACTTGAATAATATGCGTAAAAATGGTTCAGCCTTGCGGCCCTATTACACAAGTGATGCACTGCTCAAGGATGGCGAAGGCTTGGAAACGGCGGCCAAGATTATGGAGAGCCTGGAAGCGTATGTTTCATTCGAGCTGCCCGTCAACTCGAGCTTACTCAACCAATGGCCCGATTATGCACTCCAACTCTCCAATCTGTGGACGCCTGCACTCAAATCGTGTCCGGTATTAAGCGAATCTGAATTGATTTATGCTAAATCTTATGCTAATTATTCTTTTTTAGATAAGTTGCGGCGTTGATATTGCCAGCTCGTTGGCAACTGAAATTGTGGCCATACCAACACCGCAGCCACTTCATACCAACGAACTGTTCTCGGAATCTATTTCCAATAGTCCCTTTAGTCGCGGCGGCCACTTTGGCAATGCGGATCTCAATCAGCACGAAATACTCGATTTGTTCATGCAGAAAGTGGATGAAATGGATATTATTAACGAGGAGCAAACGCCCACATTGGAGGAGGACGCAAAAGAGGCAGATAATCCAGTTGAAGCCCAAGTTGAGCACAGGTCTAGCTCGGGCAAACAACTGCGGTCTCGCAAACTATCCGTACGACACATTGAGGAGCCGTTGCCTGAGATGCCACCGAGTGGCAGCAATTCGCTGACAAATCTGATGCAAACCTCTTGGTCCGCCGATCTGGATACCCAATCGCCGACAGATGAGACTGCTGCACGTTTCTTTCAGCGCTCCGTTAGCATGAGCAGCGCCTGCAGTCTGCGCTCACCCACTGGCTGCAGCTACAATGCGCTGTTGCGCAAGCACGAGAAAAATCGCGACGATGCCGCCGGCTGGTCACAGATCTGGGAAAAGTTTTGCGCCAGTGCATCCACATTGAATGCGGCACAGCAACAACAACAGCAGCAGCAGCAGCAACAACAAAGGGAAAGCGAATCAATTGTTACCGATGATATGAGTGATCTGCAATCTCTTGACGTAAGTTGGAATTTAATTTGCATTTGCATCCGAAGCTGATGATGCGCCACTCTTCCTCACAGACCAATTCGGACTTTGAGCTAATCACCTCGAACTTTGACATGGCGGAGCTGCAACAAATGGTTGCCCAACTTTGTCAATTGCCCCGCGAACCCGGTCTCAATGCACAGGGTTTTCTCTGCAAGGGCTGCCAGCATCCGCTGGGCATTGGCGATAACAATTTTCAGTGAGTAATCCAAGATAGCAACTCCCTCAAATATATAGCACAATCCCAATGCTTTGCAGAGTTTGTGCGTTTAGTGGCAACTACTATTGCAACGGCTGCATGGATGCAGATACTCAACTCATACCGGCACGCATCATTTACAATTGGGATTTTCGCAAATATTGTGTGAGCAAACGGGCCGCTACCTTCCTGGCCGAGTTTCGGTCGCAGCCCTTTCTCGATATGCAGCTGCTCAATCCCAGTATTTACTATGCCTCCGAAGCAATGGCTGAGCTGCAATCGTTGCGCATCCGTTTAAATTTCATACGTGCCTATCTCTACACGTGTGCGCCATCCATCATTGAACTGCTGCAGAGCGATTTCTGTGGCCGGGAATATCTCTATGAGCACATACATCAGTACTCCATTGCCGATTTGGCGTTGATACAGCGTGGCACACTCTGCCAGCAGCTGCAGAAGGCCTTCAAGCTGGGTGAGGCGCATGTGCTCAAGTGTCGCCTGTGCCAGCTAAAGGGTTTCATCTGCGAGATCTGTCAGAGTCCGCGAGTACTCTATCCCTTTCACATTGCCACCACATTTAGGGTAAGCTGCCAAAACAAACCACATCCATATTTTTATAATTTAATCATCATTTTTAATTTGTGTATTTAGTGTGTTACGTGTGGCGCAGTTTTTCACGCCGAATGCCTTAACAACCAGCAGCCATGTCCGAAATGCGAGCGTGTACGCAAACGGGAGGATCGCCCCTTGCAGGAGGCAGTAGAGGAACTGCAGCTCAAGCACACCACATCTTAAGATGGGAGATGTGGTGACAAAGAACGCCATTCATTTAGTTTTATAGGGGACAAAAGTGCGATTGTTTACGATTCAGTTGTGATTAAGACTATTATTGTTATAGCTTTATGTTTTGTGAAATCTAACTAACTATTGTTGTTTATAATGGACATAATATGTATACATATATATATATATCTACTATATGCGCTTGATAGTACATTGTATTAAAGACAACACGCATTTAAAAAGCATACGTTGTGAGAGCGTTTTATTAACCTGTGAAAAGAATTCTATATATAAAATTGTAATTAATAATACTAATCAATACTGACCGCCCCATTAAAACTCGTTTGAATTTTGTTTAATGCTTTTGAAATTTATTAATATGATAACTTGTAAATGCAATGATATTGAATCGAATGTTAATTTGCAAATATGCTGGTTATTTATTTCTAATATGACGTCCGAAGTCCAACAACAATGAAATTTAATAATAGTTAATTTTATGTTAATGAATAATATTGCCCTAGCGGTTGCATTTTGTTTTTTAATATATATAACAAATATGTTAGGGAATGCATACAAAAGTAGTTCGAATTGTTGTATCACACAAAATAAGAACAAAAACATGAAGATTTAGTTGAGAGCTCCTTGTGGCGATGATAGATGTTTTGTGAGTGAGTTCGTTGGAAAACATTCGGTTGTGCTATGATTTTCAGTTTTTGCATTTGCAATTAATCATTTAACATTTTTGTGTGCGTTTTTCTTTAAAAATATACATAAGTGTACTTAACATTTGAATTTCGGTTCAACAATTTCAGTCTAGTAAGATTAGGGCTAGCGACAGAAACGCTCCTTATATTTGTATATATTTATTTATAAAAGGGTATTCTGTTTTTCTTTATTTTTCTTGTGTTTTTGCCTCTCTTTTGGGTAATTGTAATTTGACTAACTTTGGTCTAGATTCAAATGCTGCTAATTTTGCTATGTACAGATTATATAGGTATATTTTAGTATTATTGTTTAAGCCTGGGGGAAGACGCTAAACTTAATTTAAACATTTTTTTAGCTCGAATCAATTTCAACCTCACAAATGAACAACTTGTTTATACAATCAAACAGTTCTAAATTTGTTGCTGTTTACAATCTGAGAGGATATTCAAATTAAAATCATCAATTTTTTATGGAAATTATTTTCGAACTAATTGAAACTTAAAACTGCCTGGGGAATATTTTTTGTTCAATTTAATTTAAGAACAAGAATATCAAATTAAGCTCTTTACGCCACATCCCTAAGACAGACATATATATTTAGTATATAATATGTTATTAATCGGGCACCCCATACAATATTTCAGCACCTTGTCATTTTTAGGTTATATTATTATTGTTCTGATTATAATTTATACACTTTGCATAGACAAATTTAACAGTTTGAATTTCGCACACATCCTCACAGATTTACTCTCAACACAACACATTAAAGAGACACACACGCACACGCACACATATATATACAAAGCAAAAAACATCGATATCATTTACATTACAATTAACATCGATTTCTCATTTACAGTCGCCCATTTCAGTACACTGTCGAATTGCGCGGCACACTTGACGCCGGCTGTGATTTGGGACGCACATTAACAGCAGATGCGCCGACGCCAGCGTTGGCGCCTGCTGCGCTGCTGCTATTGCCGCCATAGAGAAAACTGGATTGCCTTATCACAGACACTGTGGCGGCGGCGACGCCTGCCTGCGGGGGCGGTGCGGGTGCGCGATGTTTTTTGAATGGTGCATAAGCGGGTTTCAGTGGCGTTGTCGCAGCTGTTGGCGCTTTAACATTGTTGTTGAATGCAGCTGTGCTGTTGTTGTTGTTGCTGCTGCTGCTGCTGCCGCCGCTGTTGTTATTGTTGTTGTTTGGCGTTTCTGCATATCATCATCGTTAAGGCGAAACAGGTATAGGAGAGAAGGGGATATATATATATATAGACAGTTTTCGATGTTTTAAAGCTGCGCCTACTGCTTAGGCAATGGAAAATTTACAAGCAAACGCAACGATCACAAATGAAACGAGGATAAAAAAGAAGACAAGTGGAAAGAGAAACGGCTAAATGTGAATGACAAAACAAACAATACAACAAATAACGCATGTCGAATGTAGTTAAAATTCAATTTTATTTTGGTTGTTTTTTATTGTTCATAATAACTTCAAATATATATGTATATATATATGTATAAAACAATAATGTGCTTGTGCTAAAATTAAATATTCTCTCGATATATATGTAAAACAACATATATATATATATAATAGATACGATATATAAAAGTACAACACATATGTATATCATGTATGTATGTAGTGTATGTATATATAAATAAAATGAAGCCGGTTCGAAGACAGTACATATAAAGTAAAAGCATGCGCTACAGTTATATATAATCTGCATCGGGACTCGTACATAATGCAATCAATAATCGTAGTATGGAGGAGGCATATAAAACTTGCTTGTGTGCTTAGTAATAATATCGCGATTTTCTTCTGTTTTTTTTTTAACATATATTAAGTATTATAAAAAAAAAGATGCGTTTCTAACAGAGAAAATTATGTGGAATAAAGCTATCAACATTTTTTTTGTTTTAAATACATTTTATAACATTTTCTACATATTCACTTCGCGATAATCAACCAATAATTAATCATCAATTGTAACTTTTAGTTTATTAACACGTGTGTATGTATGCATGTGTGTGTCTGTGTATGTGTGAGTGTGTGTTGAAGGCAATTAATGCAAATTGCATCGATGTATAAGGTTTCTTTAACTCCAAATGGTGCTACATTATGTGTGTGTGTGCTTAGAAATACAAATAATAATAATAAAAATAATAATAATAAGCAGCAATTTATTGTTGCCAAATATGTACGTATGTATTGTATGTATACTCATTATATAACAGCATTCCATATGTGCATATAACAATAATAATAATAATAATAATAAGATTTTATCATAATTTGTAATCATAAACGTATTCAATAATAATGTAATAATTAACAAGGCGCAGTAGAATTTGCCCACACACCCATTAAAAAAAACACATACACAACCACACACACATACGCACACACACACACCCACACACACACGCACTTATGCATATTTATATCCTTTACATACCATTGGTTGCCTTAAGCGTGCGACTAGGATAGATTTTTTGTATATTTAGAAATGGAGGCGGCTTGGGAAACTCGGTGACATTATGAAATCGCTTGCCAAACTTTGCCTCCAAATCGATGACAAGGCGACCAACAGATGCGCCCGTCGCACCCGAACCCGCTCCCGCTGCTGCCCCAAGTCCCGTGGCTGTTGGCGTTGCCAGGCCAGCGTTGCTGCCAAAATTGTGCGTCGCATTGGCCATGTGCGTGGGTGGCGTCAGTGGAGCATTCGCCCGTATCGAGGAGTAACGTTGCGGCGGCACAGGCGCCTGCTGCTGCTGCAGCTGCTGCTGGGAGCCAGTCTTCAACAATAGAAATAGAGAGAGAGAAAAAAACACATTTAAATTGATTTGTTTCGTGTATGCAATGAATGCAACTTGAATTACGTTGCGCTTTTGATTGAGCATCAGCCTGACGTTGTTGGCCTTGAGCGGGGCACAGCTGTTAATGCTTGAAAACTTTTTCAGTTCACACAATTGCCTAATCTTGCACAGAGTCCTCGATATCCAGCGTTTCACATGCTAAGTGAGGTTTTTTGACAATATTATAAACTATGCTGCACTTTTCATTAGCACACACACAACACACAGACGCACACATAGACATGCACACAACAACAAGACACTCTCAACAATAACGAAAACGGGCACAAGAAGAACAACAACGCAAAGCGAGCCGTGCGATGAGCGACAAATTTGTCTCAAAGCTGTTTTGGTCACGTCGCACTTATGTGCGAAAAATCTATAAAGGTAGTAAGAAAAAAAGCTAAGCATAAATGCGGAGAGCAAAAGAGCGAATGCGCAGTCCTAACAGAAAAGAGAGAGCAGCAACGCTGCGCGTGTGAGAGAGGGATTGAGAGAGTAACTGTTTAATGTGCACACTGCGCAAAATGTGCAATTGAAATAATTTGCATATGTAATTATGCCAACTGCTTACTGATTATTTATGAACATGATTTAGTATGGAATGTAAATCTATCTATATTGGAGAGGTATGCAATAAAATGCATAAATAAGAAGTGTTCAGTGCTCATTTGAGAAACTAAAACATCATTGACATTTCAAAGCAAACCCAACGATTTCTTGCAGTGCATCAAAAGCTCTCTTGTTTTGGCAGATGCGCCAACTTGTTGGCTGTTGCTCTACTTACATTGCTCGACTGTCGCTGCGGGGGCGGTGGCGGCGGGCAGGAGCGATGCGGTGGCAACGCTGGCGGATTGATAATGGGTCCTCCATTTAGTATGATGGGCTGCACCTTCTCACGCATCTTTGGGCTGGCATTGATGCTGCCACCATTCGGTGGCGTTGGCGGCGTTGAGCTGCCGCCTAAACGGAATTGATCGCGCAGAGCGCCGACGCTGCTGCTGCTGCTCGAACTGGATGGCGGCTGCAGCGGCGGCGATGGCGCTGACGTCGTTATCGCAGCACTCTGCACCAGAGCCGTATTAACGGCACTGAACGGCGCCGCAATGCTGCTCAAATTGCTGTTTGAGATGCTGCGCGATGGCGTCGGGGGCGGCGGTGGCTTCACCGACGGACGAGCTATGGAATCCGCGTGGGGGAAGAGAGAGAGAGAGAGAGAGAGAGAGAGAGAGAGAGTGAGATCAGTAAGTTAACGCCAGGGATTAAAGGAAGTTTGTGTAGTTGTTCTCCTAGATTTATTCTTACTTGAAATACTTACTAAATAGCTTATTTAAAGTCGCAAATTTAATCATTTCACAATATAACTGGGTGCAGCTGCAACTGCACATGCACAAATCAATACTAGATTCAATAAATTGAACTAACATATTCATATGTAAAAGTTGATCTACTCATTGTGCTTATCATTGTGGTAAAGCAGTTGTTTAAAAATAAATAAAGAACTAAACAGTTGCAAAAAGAAATGAAATCTTTGAATAATATTTATGCAAAGAATTCCAAGTGCTATCCTCGATTTTATTTAAAGAAGTAAACATTTCTTATATCAAGTTAAAGAAGCTGTAAATAAAAGGAACCTCTGATTCATATTCGCAAGAAAATGGTTCTGAGAATTCCAAACCGAAAGAAGCATTCTTTTCTCATTTCTTATATCAAGTGTCAAGTGTAGACTTAATTGAAAGTAACCAGTAAAAGTAAAAGTCTCGATTGAAATAATTTGCATTTGTAATTACACCAACTGCTTACTGATTACTTATGAATATGATTTCATTTCAAATGTCAATCTTCCTATATTTGAGAGGAATGCAATGAAATGCATAAATAAGAAGTGCTCAGTGCCCATTTGAGAAGCGAAAACATTATTGATATTTAAATACCAACTTTGTGCACGAACACAAGTATTATTTACAGATTTTATAAGCATGTAAATCTTGTATATAGAAATATATATCTTGTATATGTGAATCAATTACTTTGTGTATTGTTTGCACTTTGTTGAGGAATATTTGAAATTATAGAGGACTTCAAGATGATTATGATTACGGACTTACTCTTTGGCGGGTTGGGTGCTGTGCGAATGCTGCCCGTGATGCTGTTGGTGCTGCCACTGAAGCACTCGCCACTGCTGGCCGACTGAAGCAGCAGCTGCTGTTGAAGCGGCGCTCGCATTGTGCCAAAATGTTGTTGCGCTGAGAAAACGGGTCCATTAATGCCGCCAGCAGCTGGTGGAGATCTGCACAGGAATGCAAGAAATACGTTTAGTCAAAAGGCAGGCCAAAACATAAAAACCATTAACAACAAAAAAATCATTGAGCAATTGCAGCGAGCGTGAAATCAAAGCTGGGACAAACTTAATAAAAAACCAAGTTGTGTGTGTTAAGTGTGTTTGTTATTAAGGAGCGCAGCATTGAAGCATTGGGGCATTGAAGCAGTACATGTGGCAAGTGATGATGAGTATCGGATTGAATATATATCGTATACCTGGGTGACTTCATGCTGTGGTGTCGCGACACCGCTGGACGCTGTTGACCATTGGCCAATGCCAAGTGTTGCAAGCCCGGCGGTTTTGGTGCAAAATTCGGCTTGCCATGGCCAACAATTGGCGGCTTCTGTGGCTGTTGCTGCTGCTGCTGCTGTTGTTGTTGATGATGTGCAGGGGGTGGGGGTGTGGGCGAGACATTACCACCACCAATTGCTGGACTATTAGAACCACCACCACCACCAGCAGCACCACCAAAAAGTGTTGATTTGTTTGGCGTCAAATTGCGAACATTTCCCGTTGAATTTTTCGCTGCTGTTGTTGATGATGTTGTTGTTGTTGCGCTTGTTGTTGTCGTTTTTGTAATTGAACTATTTACAAAACTATTGCCTAACGAGATACTGTTGGATGTGTGGATATATTGGTTGGATTGGGATTTGAACCAAAGTGTATATGCCCGGCAAAGAAACCAAGAAAACAAACAAATGCAACAATTTACAAAACAAAATTATACAAAAAGAAATTAAATGTGAAAAATCAAATAATGTCAAGAAACCAGATCAGAAAATCAGATCCCAAAAAAAAAAACCCAATTCGAACACCAAAACTCACCTAAGATTTGCCGCCTTGGCTTTCACGCTCCCGCTGCTGCTGCTCTCCGAGAGCGTGGGCGATGAGGCTTTTGGCTTGGCATTGCCATTCACCATCGTCGGCGTTGGCGTCGATGTGGGCGGCGTTGCCATTGTGCGAGGTATATTCATGCGATCCAATACGGAATCGCCAGAGTTCTACAATCGAAATGGAATTACATTAACAGACCGAAGACAAATATGTGTGCAAAACAATTACGACATATGTTTTGTGTTCTTTATGCTAAACGAAATTGATTATTCTCTCAATTTTATGGATCAGCACATTAACATTAATTATCCATGCTGAAACCAAATCATATATACATATACAAATAACAGCAGAAAATAAATAAACATGAATTCACATTTCTAAATTGAAATTGCTGTTGTTGCTGATCAAGAATATATATTCTTTATGCTTCCTTCTGCCTGTTACATACTTTTGCACAACTTCATGCGAAACTTTTCACTTATTTTATCACTTTATAATTACTACTAGCCTGAGCTGAAGGTCTATTCGTTGTTGCTCTTCTATTATTAATTATAATATTATTTGTATATAGATGTATTAAAGTTAATATTAATAGAAAATTAATAAAATATATTTACTGCCATATTCTGATTTAAGGCTTCGATTATACGAAATTGGTTAGAGATTTATTGAATAATTCTTTCTGTTGAAAACGAGAAAGTTGGAAATAGTTGAGATACTCTCTGGGAGATCAACTGTAGTCCATAAGTCGTATTATAAAGCAGAGAATCGATGCTGGATTCACATAAACCAGAACTAAACTCGAAATTCCTTTTAATTCCTTTATTAGTGTTGTCCTTGGTTATTTTTAAAATTTGTGAAAATAGTGTTTCACTGTGTGGGTCTGTCTCTGTCTATCAGTGTCTACCCCCTTCAACCATTCCCTCACCCTCAGTTTACCTTTGGCGGCTGCGGTGGTGGTCCGCGATTTGTTCTCAAATTTGCTTCGGTTGCATTGATATGTTGTGTGTTGTTTGTTGCTTGTTGCTGCTGTTGTTGCTTTTGACGCTTCAATGTTAAATGCTTGGTGAGCTCGGTGTTAAAGTCCATGGGTCCATTGCTGGATGTGGCGCCGGTGGGGGGGCTGTTGCTGCGCAGCGAGTTCGTTTCGGGCGTCGCTGTTGTTGTTGCCACTGCTGCTGCTGCCGTTGGAGGTGCTGCTGCTATAAATTATGATAGTTGTTGTCAGTTATTGTTGTTTTTGTTATTGCTTGGGTTTGGTGCGTGGGTGTGCATCCAAATATCCAAAGCGGAAATCAATTGAGCAACGAACAACAAAAAGTGCTGTTGCGTGGAATGTGAGCGAATGACAGATACCCTGTAATCTAGACTTGTAGTTGATTAAACAGAGCTGTGTTCCCTTTAGTCAAATGCTTTGCTTCTTACTATGGAAAAGGTTTTCTTGAACAACTTCTTCTAATTATAAAGAATTATGAAAAAATCAAATGTATTTGCAAACTCAACTAATCAAGAGCATATATATTAGATAAGTATTATAAAAAATATTTGTATTATTCATTAGGGGTATGCACAAAAGTACATTCAACATTTTAGCCCCATAACTCTTTTCATATCTGAGTTTAATTAATGTTTGGTGTGGCGCCGAGAAGAAATAGTTCACTTTTCCTGAATGTACATTCAAATTACTAACTTTATAGCTCTTTTAGTCTATTCATAGCTAGCAATAGATCTTTTAGTCTTCGAGATTATACAAATAGACAGACATAGCAGATATGGAATATATATACGTCTTATTCTAGAAGATGTCTCCTGCTGTTGTGCGCCTTAATAACACCCATTCTCTCACTAAATTTCGTATATGTACAGGGTATAAGCACACTCAATGTGAATTTGCATATATACATAAATATATATATATTTATTGTATATATATATGTGTATGATATGTATGTATATTGACATCTGCCAGTTGAACTTACCACGAACACCATTGACTGGCTTCAGCTTTGGCATTTGTGACAAGCCTTGAAAAAGGCCGCCCAACTTGGGTGCCCCATTGCCAATGCTGCCACCACTGTTACTATTGCTGTTGTTGTTGCTGCTGCTGCTGGTGTTGTTATTGTTGTTGTTGTTAAGCGTACGTTTTGGGCCTGAAGAGCTATCATCACAAATCCGACCCGATATCGCTGGGCCGCTTTTATCCACGGTGGTCGTTTTGCGCAGCTTGGTGCCCTTCTGTATGGAGTTGAGCAATGCGGAACGAGGATCACCTCCTCCGCCTCCGCCTCCGCCTCCGCCTCCTCCTAGTTTCAAGCCGCCCATAGCCGGTGGTGGCGGCGGGCCGGGCGGTGGCGGTGGTCCCGGTGGTGGCGGTATGGCCATCTACAAAAAAGAAAAAGAACACAATTCAATTAAGCGAAATTAATTAAATAATGATTTTATGTTGGGGGTTTTACTTTGGGGCAAGGAGCGCGTCTAAGTATACGCATTTTAGGGGCACAACACTTGGGCTTAGACTATCCGCAATATTAGTGTCCGCCACGTTGCGGCTTTAACTCAAGACTGGCTGGCTGACTGACTGACTGAAAGACTGAGGCCACAAACTCGAGACGCGCTTCAGCAGTCAGTCTGAAAGCAGCAACTGTCGCCACCCACATGCTCTGTAAAAAATAACTCAGTTTTCTATACTTATTATTATTTATCTATATAAACTTGTCGCTTGTTTGTTTGTTTTTTTTTTTTCTTTTTCGGTGTGTGGTTGTTTCTTGCCTTGTCTATTTTGTTGTTGTTGTTGTGGTTGCTCTGTTTGGAGATTGACGCCTCGATAAAACTAAATAAAATCCAAAGCGCAAGCGGCGCGTAAAATGAATGCCAGACAAAGCGAGCACAGTTTGACAGCCACTGGGTATTGGGTCGAAGCTCCCACAGAATCCACAGAAAAGCCCACGTGCCCGCAGCAGCAGTACCAAAACTCACACAACATAAATCTCAGTAGACATGTAATATATACACTAAGAGAAAATGCCTGACTACAACTCTAAAGTTCGAAGCTCAACAGAAAAGCCCTTCGATTTTTTATTCGAGTGTCAAACTGGAATTGAATGCACTCAAAGTAAATAAGTACCTATGTAATATATAGTAAATAATAGCACACTCAGCGAAAATCGTTGTTTAAAACTGATTAGAGCTTTAAAGTTGTCAAACTGGAATCGTATCCGGGATATTAACCGATTGAAATTCGACACCAGAATCGAAGCCGAAATTCCACTTTTTTTTTTTTGAGAACGTGTAATCCGAAAAAATGTTATTAATCAAAAAAGATCTGATCAGAATGAATAAGGGTTTTTGCCATGTGTTCTCAGCTGGTAATCCACTGACAACAGACTTCTTTAAAGTTAATCACATAACTTAATCAATAACAAGTCTGATAACATTCGACCTTTAAGTATTACAACAGCTGATAAGAGCAACTAAAAACTGTGTCAAATGCAAAAACTAGTTGCGAATACAAAGTTATTTTAGTGTTCATTAAGCGACTTTGGATTAAGATGAATATTCTAACGAAGACTGTCAAAGTAATTTGCATATTTTTGATCTGTTCCCACACAGTAACAGACAACAATGTGAAGGTAAGATTTCAAGTTGAGTTTATCTATGTTTATTAAAAGTGGCATTTGAATAGTGTCAAGATCTGGTCAATCAAATGGATATTATGCATGAGACAGCGCAGAAGCTACTTGAAGGGTGAGAAATCGAGAGAGAAAGAGAGAAATTCGAATGTGAATTGCAAACTGAATATTTGACAGCCTCAAGGAACAGTTGGAAGCACTTAAGGGCTATGGAAATGCTGATAGTACCGAATCCTCCAAAAGTAATATGAGATTTAGCGAAAATCCTTTAGCTAAAAATGTTCTAATACACAGTTACAGTGCATCCTTCGTCCTGTTTGACATCCTTCTTCAATACAAGTGGCATTTATACGATACAAGTGCCTGGCTTGGAGCCTTTTCCCGTATCCTGTGACAATTGTTTAGCCGGATTTGGCTGGCTGGTGATTCAGAGACGCCTCAATGGCAGCTTAAATTTCTTTCGCAATTGGGAGGAGTATAAAATGGGTTTCGGTAATCCGGATGGTGAGTTTTTCATTGGTCTGGACAAGTTGCGTGCCATAACAGCTGTGGAACCTTTCGAGCTGTACATTGTCCTGGAGGACTTTGATAATGAGACACGCTATGCGAAATTTGATGAGTTTGCCATTGGCAACGAAGAAGATGGCTATGCACTCAATGTCCTTGGCGACTATACGGGCAATGCGGGTGATTCACTGAGGAGTCATCGCAAGATGAAGTTTTCTACGTATGATCGGGATAATGATCGTGAATTTAACAGAAACTGTGCATTTCTCCATGTGGGTGCCTGGTGGTACAATCAATGTGTGGATAGGTAAGAATCTTTTGAGCATAATTCGAAATATAAATACATATAAAACATTTATGTTATTGTTGAAGTAACCTCAATGGTCAGTATATTGATGGAGGCAAGTACGAGGAGAAGCTCTTTGCTCGCGGCATGTGCTGGAGAGCCTGGCGTGGTCACAACTACGGCTACAAATTCACCCAAATGATGATAAGGCCAAAATGCCGAAACTTTCCAGCTTCATTGAAAACCAAGAACAGCAACAGTCATCAACAGAGTTGTGAATCATTTTCTTAAAGTGCGTAATAATAAATACATTGGAATAATGAATGAAACTCTCAAAATGAAATACATTTTTAGTTGCGTCACACTCAATCTCAAGATAAGTCTCGACGGATGCCAAAATTTAACAGAATTTATATTTCCTGAGCTGAAATATTACTCATATAACAATATATTACATTGGATAAATATTACATAAGAGGCTGACGACATTCAATGGCGAGTACTGATTATCTGTGGAAGGAAAAACTTGACCTATGTTTTTGCTTGATAAGAAATGCTTGCAGCTAATAAATTCAATATAATGCCCGGCGAGATACCCTGTAACAAATGCAAATTTATACTGAACTAGCGCCAACTTTCTTAATAAAAGAATTTCATTTGAATAGATAATCACCATATTTAAATATTATATTTACTAATAGTGCATATATGCCCTTTTACACTCCCCAACTAATGGGTACACATCACATAATCAGAGCATTGCTCGCCTTACTATTCAGTCTACATTGCGAGATCAGTAGAGATTGTACAATTGAACGTTGCATCCATGAATTGGGAGGCTGGAATAGGCATATTGCTGTTGTTTCTCAACTGGAATAGCTGTGTTAGAGCGACAAATCCTACAAATGATGGAATTATGACGAGCTCGCCGCTGGCACATTTGCAGGAATTATACGAGAAGGCTGAAGACTTGATATCCAGGTAAGTTAGGCTTCTCGAAGAGTTACTGTCCAATTAAACACATTTCTCAGCTTAAGAGTGGAAATAAACCGTATGCAAAAAAGTTCCCGCTCAGCAGAAACAACGAAAATAGCAAAACAACAAGGTAAAAATGAAAAGATTGACAGCTATAGCATTAAATACTCCCGGTTATATCGGTGCTTCTCTTAGCCTATCCGCCATCATGTCTGGCGGCGATGATCAACACAAATGGCATATACACCATAGAGGTGCCGGGTCTGAGACCCTTTCCAGTGTCGTGTGACACTGGCAAGGCTGGCGCCGGATGGACCGTTATTCAGCGTCGTCAAGATGGCAGCGAGAACTTCTATCGCAGCTGGGCAGAATATCGCACGGGTTTCGGCAATCTGAGTGCAGAGTTTTTTATGGGACTGGAGCAACTGCATCGGATCACAAATGCCGAGCCCTACGAACTGTTCGTCCAATTGGAAGACTTTGATGGGGAATCGCATTATGCGAAATACGATCGATTTGTGGTTGCCAACGAATCTGAGGCGTATGCATTGCGTGTGCTAGGCAAATACACAGGAGATGCTGGAGATTCGCTGAGATATCATGTGGGAATGCCGTTCTCCACATTCGATAACGATAAGACGACCAATCACTGTGCTCTGACATATGTGGGTGCCTGGTGGTATAACGCCTGTCAACATAGGTGAGACAACTTATATTTGGAAGACTTCATTTTCGTTTATGGTTCATTAATTTCAGCAATTTAAATGGCCAGTATGTTGAGGGTGGCAATTATGAGGTGAAGTTATCGGGTCGCGGCATTTGCTGGCAGAGTTGGCGGGGCTACGATTATGGCTACAAGCTGACACAAATGATGATTAGGCCAAGGTGTCGAGCAACTTCAAAAGCGCCCTGAGGCCGGCGACCATTATTTATTTATTTGTGAATATTCAGCGATTTGTAATATTTAGTGCAAGTTACAAATCGTAAAAATATATCGATCAGTTTGCAATGCGTTTTAGCACACTAATTATTATTTTTATCGTTTGTTATCAACTACACTCTTTTATTTTCATTTACGTTTTGATTATGTGTTTGGCGTCGACGCTTGCTTTTCGATTTTGCTGTGTATTAATTTGGTTGCACTCGCAACATTTACAGCCAAAAATAAAAAGCGCGAAAAATGCGTTGCGCTCAGCTCGCGAGTCGAAAACCAACTGAAGAACAACGGGCGCGCATGCGATGCCAAAGCGATGAGAGAGCGAGCGCTCGCTGCCAACAGCATATCCAAAAGAGAGCGGCAGAGCAAGCGCCAAGCTTTCTGGCGGGGGGCGCATGAGACATAGACAGAGAGAGAGAGAGAGAGCGCGCGCACCCATAAAATTATCTGTTAAGGTCGACGCGGACGCAATTAGAATTAAGCGTCGCTGTGACGTCAGACGTTTGATCGAATGCAGACAGCAGCGAAAGACACAAAGCATGGATAAAGATAAAAACAATGGCAAAGAAGACAAAACAGCAGCAGCAGAAGCAGCCGCAACAACAGCAGGCAACAAACGCATTTCAGCACCTGTCACTCAGACAAAACGCTGATGATGATCGGTCAGCGCAAGAAAAAAGCGCTTAACTGTAACTCTGGGACGCTGTGTGAGTATGTGTGTGAAACGTGCGAAATATTTAAAGTCTTGCTTCATACTTGAGTCATTAAATGAGCACAGTGGGACGAAACGGATAGTTTTGTGTGTGCGCCACTATGCACTGCAAACTGGAAACTCCTTAACTGTGTGTGTGACGTGATTCATGCCTTAAAGCTCTTGGCGACAGAGACAGATAGACGGGCGAAAAACGGGCATAATTAAATAGCTGTTGGCAATGATCGCCATATTCTTGAGAGGCCCTCTCGATATACTCATTTCATTTCATTGGCACTCAAATTAAGCTGAGCAATATATTTAGTCATCAAAATAATTTGCATAAAAAACTGTGTTCATGCCTTAGAAGATTGAGAAAGACAATTGTAGAAATGGATATTTATGTGGCATAGCCACATACATATTTGATGAATGATGTGTTTTTTGGCGATAAGATAACGGGTGTTTTTTTCACTTTCCACGAATCTTAAATATATTTATTTATGTACATAAATTTGTGATTATATGTAATATCTGAAGAAACAACTACACTGAAAAAAAGGAATAAGCACTGTGAAAAGAAACAACTGAATTAATCCTATTTAGAGATTGTGATTACTTTACTTTACAGTTAAAGTCAACTAAACATTGCAAATTTAAAAAACACTTCAAAAACTTTTTACTTATTAGTGAAAAATAAGTACGAATCGTAGAGAAAAGTTGAAGAAACAGAAAACTGTGAATTGAGCTTATTTAGAGAGGTAATACTAATAATAATAATATATAAATATATATATTTTGTAAAGATCAGTTGGCTTTAATCATGAAGTGAATGTAGCATTACCCCTCTATGTAAGATAAATTCAGCTTCTTCTATTTTTCAGATTGTAATATATATATATAGTAATTAAAGTGAGATAGATAGGCTGGTCAATTGTGTTGCCACACTTTCCATGTTTTGATGTTGGGGGCGCTTTGCGGCCTGGCAAGTTACGCAATGTTTGCGGTGTATTGTCTTACAGACAAACACTCTCAGATGGGTGTACCCCCCTCCTCCCTACCAACCATCGCCACAAGCCACAAGGGCTGGGCGTGCATTACAAATAGGCGTGTTAACATTTAACACACACAGACAGACACACAGACAGACACACACACACACACACTAAATTTTATACTTGCATAACGGCCAATGGTTATTAATTTGTTGACAGGGAAATCAATTTGCACGCGTTTCGAGCAGAAATCATTTCCGGAGAGGATCCATCAGCAACGAGCCCCAAAAAGTAAATGCGTGCTGTAATGATTTGTCAAATTGTATTCGATTTTATGGCTATACACGCCCAGTAACAACAGCAACAACAACAATAACAATACACTCCCTGGTATATTTGGGGCAATTAAGTTGATGACAGTTTTTTGTGGCAATCGAGAAGTTTCAAAAGGAAGGGGCAAATAGGGACGGACAGTTTATGTTGCCCCGTATGTGGAGAACACACCTCGAAAACATTAAAGTGAATAGAGAGAGAGACAGTGGGAGAGCGAGCGAGAGGCAGGATAAGAAGAGCAATAAATTTATCCTGAAATTTGCTCATTGACCGAATTTTCGTAATGGTTTTTTTTCGCTTAGTTAGTCATGCCACAAGCGAATAATACTAAACACTATCTAATTGATAGTTTTTGTTCTGGGAAGCAATGCCAGTCAATGAACTTGAACTACGTCGCATTATCGAATTCTTTTGATTTTTAACCAGATATAACAATCCCAACAATATGCGGCGACCATCTGCACAAAGTTTTCTTTTGCCAACTGATATTTTAACGTATCGTCGGGTATTTTTTATTTTATTTATTTTTTTTCGCGAAAACGATAAGTTTATCGTCTCACAGATAAGATATAGCCGACTATACAAATGCCTGTTGCTTAACAAGTTAAATTTCCCGTAAATTGTGTGGCATGAGTCACGGCACTCTGAAGAAATACTCAAAATAGTGGATTCCAGTTAATTTGCATATATATAAATAAATCAGCCGAGATTTTAGATATACATTTATTTATCAACACATTTAAGTTGAATTGAATCATTTCAAGAAATACTTAAGTGTATAATCACTGGAATATAATTCAAATTACAAAGGGATTCAATGCTGAGTCAATCCTTAGTTCTTTTCTTTTTCTGAGATCAGTTAGGAATCTAGACATTAACTTTACAAATTTGTTTGAATTACAAACTGTTTTTTTCCTCTCAAGACTTAGTTTAAGCTGTGAGAATTATTTCTGAAATAATGAATAAATATAACTTAACTTTAACGTTTTTTTTGGCTGAAGTTTAAATTGGCTTAAACTTATAATAAATACGATACCAGTTTTCGGATATGGATTAAATAACAAAACTCATAAAATCTCAGCAATAAACTTTCGCTATCGCAGTCAATTTCTTTTTTTTTTCGTGTGTTGCACAGCAGTTCGGTCTGCTCTTCTTCTTGGTGTTGGATTGACAGACTGGCAGACAGACGGAGTCTTGGCCATCGACCAACACTGTCTGTCTCGTCATTAATTAGCATTTCAATGTCTCTGCAACAATTGTAGAAAACACACACGAGTGTCGTGATATTTAATTGAAATTCCAAATGCCTTTGCTAGTGATATAAAAACACAAATAAAAAACACTTTAGTCGAGAGACCTCGACTGCCAGATACCCATTAACCAATCCCATATATCTAATGAATGATATAAAAAGGTTATTAAAATACAGTTTCTAAAGCGTCTCCAAAAAGATCAGTGTCAGTGCTTGTTTATTTTATACTGAATTGGTAGATAATATCTTAAATAATTGTTGTTTTTTTTCTGTTATCGATTTGTATCGATATTAAAGTGGTTTATGATAAAATGAAATAAACTTTGTTCGCATATCTGGTTTACGATAACTAACAGCTCAAATTTATCAGTTCATCAGTTCTTATAGATAGATAGACGGATATGCCTTTCAGACATGCTTTCTTCTGCTTCAACCTGTTACATACTTCTTCACAACTTTATTATACCCATCATTTGGAATGGGTTCAGGGTATAAAATATAGTATGTGACCGCAGTGCAAAACATTTTCAGAGATGGCAAATAAGCAAATGCGGTTATAGCATCGGGGCAATGTATACATACCTAAATATTATATATATATGTATAAATATACATATATATATAATTATGTATATGTGTGTATATGAATTCGATGTTTCGTACGTGAGTTTTGTTTACAATAAATAAACAAGCATATGTATATCTCTGAGATCATTTTGTCTATTTATTTTTCGACGTTTGCACTTTTCGAGAGGAGTTAATGTATTGTCAATGAAAACAAGAAAAAATTGATGAGCAATCTTGTGTGATTTGCTATGCATATAATTGTGAGTCACAGAAATTTGGCTGGAGATCGTTAAATGTTCTACACTTTAGAATTAAACCTAATTAAGTTCAAGTTAATATAAATTAAAACAAATTTTAAATGACCAACTTATGTATTACGTAAATTAAACAACACTTTAGCTATCTAATTGTATCTAATTTCAAATTATTATTGTTGATTTTACTCTAGAGAATTTATTGACTAATAGATGAAGGCATATTCGATTACGATGAAAGCAGCCATGCGTCATGGTTATGCAATTAAAGGGAGAGTATTGTGCATCTTACATCTAGTAAGATTCTGACTGCATAAATTATCTATTAACTAGTTAAGCAGCGTGACTAGACAAGTTTAAAGGTAACCCTAAAGATCTAGAGTCTTAACTCGAATGTCACACAAATAATAATAGAAAGAGAATTGCAGCTTCGACTGCTTTTCATATACTAATTGTATAACAACTGCTGACCCCGTATATCCGATATTCATTATGTGTTATGCTCATATTCGCTTACAACAACAACAACAAACAGCAACAACCACAAAGAAAATGGGTCTCCATTGTTGAGTTTATTAAAATGCGGTTTCCAACACCGTCGCACTGTGCTTAAATAACTAACTGCAAAATATGTGGCATGCATGTATATTGCAACGCTGAGATGACTGAGCTCAATGACAACAACGGTGTTGAGTTCACTTTGGCTTTACATGCATCAACAACAACAGCAATTGATGTAAACAATCGACTTTGCTCTCTGATGACTCATCATTCATTGAGTGGGGAAGCGAAAGGCACACAAATTGTTCGATTTATTTTTTGGAATACTCTCTAAGAAATACACATAAGTTAAACAACTTTAAAACGTAGGTCTAAAAACAGGCAATGCTTAAAATAAGTTTATTTAATATCAAAGATGTTATTAAAAATGGAGATGGATAAAATTGGAAATTTCATTGGTTTTATATATTATAGGGTATTTAAGTGTCGTTACACACATTGAATTCGGTTTCAAGCAGCTCGGCATGAGGGCATTTTAGTTATGATTCAGAGCAGGCATAAGGAAGTGCACATTTTGCTGCATAAATCACAAAAAATAAAAAAAGGCGGGCGTGCCAATGAAACTTGACAGCAGCTTAGAAATGAAGCGATTTTTTTCCTTTTCTTTTTTTTGTTGTATTTTACAACACTCGACGAAAATGGCCGCACACAAGGTTGCATTGTCAATTGTGACAATTGCATAGATGCCCTCTGGCTCACACACACTTGACTGTGGTATTGAGCGTGTGTGTGTGTGTGCATGTGCACGTGTGGGGTGTATATTTTCCAACAATAGAAAACGTTGAGGGTCCTTGCAACAAGGCCACAAGAGCCTACACCCTAATGGCATTGAACTCTGTCTGTGACTGCAATTTGCATGTTCCAACATCATAATAAAAAGCAAGATGCAATCGATTAAATTATATAAATTTGAAGTGCTTATGATAAAGGAAAAAATTAACTACGCCAGCTGAAAATAAACTGTTGCATGCAACTACATTGTTTGGTTATTATTCGGTCGTTGTCAAATTCATTTTCACACTTTTTAATACTAGTTGGGGCTTGGCAACCTAAAAGGGCCAGGTTTTTACTGCTTACATTTTAAGTAGCTGTTTTTGCTCAACGTTTTCCACACGAGTGTTTTTCTATTCTTTTGTAGTTTTAGTTGATGTTTAAGTACAACGCTCCCGGTGGGGTTAAGAAACAATAAGAACGGAAAAAACCTTCTCCAAGTAATTTTCTGCATACTTTGCCTATATATGTGAGAGTGATGGAGGCATAAGTATTTTTGTATTTTTGTGCCTAGCCCAGCCTAAAAATCAACCCCTACACGAATGCCAGGCAATTGCAATTTGCCCATGGACGGGAGCGCATTGCACTCTTTGTAGGTCAGTGCTGGGGCCCTTTGCTTTGCGTGTTGTTGTTCTTGTTGCTGCCGCTTTCGTCATGCGTCGCGTGCAACGTTTTGCTTAATGCGATTAAACTGAAGCAAATGACAAATGTGCAGCAGAGACAGAAATACACACATGCTGATACAAATCAAAGCTTCAAAGTTTGTTGCACCCTTTGCGTATTGAACCGGACACACTAATTGAAAACTAGTTTATACATATATATTAAATCTTAAAAATACTACTGATCTTTTTATTATTTAAAAAAAGATAAGATTATTATTAGACAACATTATTAAAATTCGACATGAATGAGCATATTGCGTACTAAATAAAAACAAATATCGAAATCGATAATATGGGAGAAGTGAACGTTTATAAATAAACCACAATATTGGCAACTGGGTGTTGTGTGTATTTTTCTTATCCAAAAACAAAAACGCTTTAACTGATATGCCTAGACGGAATTTTATTAATTTTTTTTTGCTTTTGTATGGAACTTATACGGCACGAATACCAACGGCTAGTTATAGATAAGATACGGGAGCGGACCTGTGGTTTAGAAAACATTTAACTTACAGTGTTGCAATATATATATATATATATATTTGAAATATTTGTATTTATAATTATTGAGTTATCGATAAGCTATAAAGGAGGACTGAAGAGGCAATAAGCTATCGATATCACCTGACAAGAAAACAAAAAAGAAAAATTTAACACTCAATTTGCTTAAAATCTGAGCAGGTAGATGCAAAAACAAAATCTGAAAACAGGTTAATTTACAAACAAACTTACCTTGAAGTGGTTTGACAGCTGATTCGTTGTTGTTGTTGTTATTATTGATACAGCAGCGACTCAATTCTCGATGGAGTCGTTTTTGTTGTTGTTGATAGCGCGAGGCGAAAGCCTTCACTTGCACTTGGCGATTTTGATTTTGTTTCACTTTCGGTCTGAAATATCTATTCAATCAAACAAAGAAGCCACAAATAAGAAATAAACGTAACAGCAGCAGCAGAAGGCGACATGCATTGCCCGAAAATGTTTTGAGCGGTCTGCAAATTTTCAACCCGTTTGTTTTGATGTTCAAAATAACACTATATACTGTAATTTAATAGGACTGATTTATGTTGAAACATAAGGCAGAAATCAAATTTCTTCCCGTTTATATGTGCCGAAAAAAAAAACGTAGAGATTAAGTTTGAGTAATAAACACACACACACACACACAAATAAATATACACTCACAAAAGAGCGCACACCACACACACACACGAGCAATGATATTTGTGCTTTCTCTGCCCCGCTGCATTAACATTTAATAAGCGCACACATTGCATTCGTTGGCCTTATGTTAAATGCGTTTTACGCTTTTTATGCATATTTGGATTTAAAGCCAATTTCTGCACATAGCACTTTTGTTGGTGTTGTTGCTTCTTTGCATTTGTTTTCGCTGGCGTATGTTGAACGGGAAATGCAGGATGGATAATTGTCAAAATACAACCATGTAGCCCCATCGGTGTGGCGTATCGATACTATTATCGACAACAGGCCCTCCATTAGCGATGGTAAGCAAGGTATTGCTCCTCATTCTACAGAATTACTCCACACTTTACATATGCTTTTGATTTAAAAATAAAATGATACATTTTTATTCGTTTTAAGATAGTTTAATTAAGTAACATTTTGGTAGAATATACATAAAAAAAAACGTAATTACAACTTGATTTGGCTTTCATTTCGCATTTTGGTTTTGCGGCTTATTTCCTTAAGCGACTTGGGTCGACAACTGCGACTGGGACGACCAAGCGCCGAGCTATTCTCGCTTGGCTCCTCTGTCCTGTTAAGACTACAGCCCACAGTGCTCTGTGTGCGTTTCCCTCTGGGTTTGGCTCTCATAGTTGTTTTCCTTTCGCTATTTACGATTTCATGGTTCCGTTGAGGTGTGCTGCAATCATCTGGTCGATCGACAATTCCGTTGAAGATGCTGAAATTTAACTGGGTACGGCGAGGAGTAAGAGTTGCATCCACATTCAGCGAGTCACCTGGCACCGACAAATGAATCGGAGAATTCTGTCCAGGAGCACATCTCACAAGCTCTATTCTCTGCTGCTCCTGCTCCTGAATGGGGACTCGCGAAGATTTACCTCGTGCTGTTGTGATCTTTGAAGCACATCTTGCTTCTTGATTACTATTATCAGACTCATTTTGTTTAGTACGCGAAATGCTGTCTACATTTCTGATTTTTGGAACGGGTGACTTAAGTGATGTTTGATTAGTAACATCGCGCAGAGGCAATGCTGACATCTCCGTGCAGCGTCCCTCTGTGTCCGTGTCGTTCACTGAAATGGGAGACGACAAGGACTCATCCTCTTCCTCACACTCTTCGATAATGGAGTTCATCAAGGCAGCAGCATTTGAAAGACACCTAGACATCGGCATCTGATCGGGATAAGCGGCAGCAACATCAGCTTCTGCCTCTGATTCTGGGGTATCTGGCGAGCTCATATTGCTCTGCAGATCAGCCAAATGGCGTGGCTCCGGTGTTGTCACGGTTACCTCTTCATTGGTCTGAAGGACAACATAATTATAATATATTTAACTTTAATATATGGTGGCACTTACTGAGTGAATACTCTCCTTGGAACTTTCCTCTTCCTCCTCAGTACAACTTACAACACTAGATGTACTTGAACTGCGACTCTTCCTCCTGCTGGGCGATGGAATCACAGTTCTTCGAAGCAAGGCGCTCGATCGACGCAACTCGGAGCAAACTTCCTCTCTTCTATATATGCTCTGCCTTTTATCTTCTGATGATGTCTGCGAACTTCTACTGCTAATAGGAGGATCAGCACTACTGTCCATATTTATATCGAGAGATTGTAGTAATGTTCTGACTGCACATTTCAATTTGTTTTCATTATATTGTGCGTCGGCTAAGCGTAATTCACGTTCTTCCATTAGCTGTCTTTTAAGGAGTACCTCCGTTTTAAACATTTCCCCAATTAATATTCGCTGTCTCTGCACCTGATCCATTAGCTCAGCGTTAATTAATTTATACTGCTCCATATTTGCTACATAAAGTTATTTTAAAGAAATTCAAGTTTTGCGTCGATGTCTTAAATGCAGTCGATTACTACTGGAAAGTACTTGATTTGCAATCGATAAATTAAATGATAAGAATGTCGATATAAATTTCGATTGTTATTTTATATAAATTAATAGCTTATTGAAAAATTATTATTAAATTATTAGTTGATTATTTGACTTGGTTCGGTTTGGTTGGCGCTGCACTTACAGATAAATGCAGAGTAAATTTTTATAGACGAATCTATCGATTTCACTTATTAAATTTTCGATGGCACATATTGTTGTTAGTATCGATGCCATTTAAGGCATCGACGCCAAACTCAAACAGATTTTACAAAATTAGGCAATTTAGAAAATATGGAGCAATACAAATTAATTAACGCTGAGCTAATGGATCAGGTGCAGAGACAGCGAATATTAATTGGGGAAATGTTTAAAAACGGAGGTACTCCTTAAAAGACAGCTAATGGAAGAACGTGAATTACGCTTAGCCGACGTACAATATAATGAAAACAAATTGAAATGTGCAGTCAGAACATTACTACAATCTCTCGATATAAATATGGACAGTAGTGCTGATCCTCCTATTAGCAGTAGAAGTTCGCAGACATCATCAGAAGATAAAAGGCAGAGCATATATAGAAGAGAGGAAGTTTGCTCCGAGTTGCGTCGATCGAGCGCCTTGCTTCGAAGAACTGTGATTCCATCGCCCAGCAGGAGGAAGAGTCGCAGTTCAAGTACATCTAGTGTTGTAAGTTGTACTGAGGAGGAAGAGGAAAGTTCCAAGGAGAGTATTCACTCAGTAAGTGCCACCATATATTAAAGTTAAATATATTATAATTATGTTGTCCTTCAGACCAATGAAGAGGTAACCGTGACAACACCGGAGCCACGCCATTTGGCTGATCTGCAGAGCAATATGAGCTCGCCAGATACCCCAGAATCAGAGGCAGAAGCTGATGTTGCTGCCGCTTATCCCGATCAGATGCCGATGTCTAGGTGTCTTTCAAATGCTGCTGCCTTGATGAACTCCATTATCGAAGAGTGTGAGGAAGAGGATGAGTCCTTGTCGTCTCCCATTTCAGTGAACGACACGGACACAGAGGGACGCTGCACGGAGATGTCAGCATTGCCTCTGCGCGATGTTACTAATCAAACATCACTTAAGTCATCCGTTCCAAAAATCAGAAATGTAGACAGCATTTCGCGTACTAAACAAAATGAGTCTGATAATAGTAATCAAGAAGCAAGATGTGCTTCAAAGATCACAACAGCACGAGGTAAATCTTCGCGAGTCCCCATTCAGGAGCAGGAGCAGCAGAGAATAGAGCTTGTGAGATGTGCTCCTAGACAGAATTCTCCGATTCATTTGTCGGTGCCAGGTGACTCGCTGAATGTGGATGCAACTCTTACTCCTCGCCGTACCCAGTTAAATTTCAGCATCTTCAACGGAATTGTCGATCGACCAGATGATTGCAGCACACCTCAACGGAACCATGAAATGGTAAATAGCGAAAGGAAAACAACTATGAGAGCCAAACCCAGAGGGAAACGCACACAGAGCACTGTGGGCTGTAGTCTTAACAGGACAGAGGAGTCGAGCTGGAATAGCTCGGCGCTTGGTCGTCCCAGTCGCAGTTGTCGACCCAAGTCGCTTAAGGAAATAAGCCGCAAAATTAAAATGCGTAATGAATCGCAATAATTTGTGTTCTTATAAATTCTATTCAAATGTAAAAGTTTGTGTTAAGGCTTAAATAAATATATTGAATGATTCAAACACAAAGATAGAAAGTAAGTTTAAATATTTTATATTTGTATGTAAAGAGCAATAGCATTATAACCCCAGACAAATTGATTAAATTGATATTTATGAAACATATACAAAAGAGGCGTGGTGTAGAAGAAACTACAGACACAGGCTGAGTCAAAGCGGACAGCAGGCTAACAAATAATTGCACTTTGAATACAATATGTTGACATATATATACTCTATATATATTTCGCCGATCTATGCTCAGACAACCTCAAACTTGCCCTGACAGCAACGAACTTGGCCAGGCGGCAGCGCCGGATTTATTAACGATGTGGGCGACTGTTCCGCATTCACTTTAATTTCTGTTATAATGTCCTGGATCTTGTTGATTATCTCTTGCGAGTTCTCATTCTCCACGGGTAACTGTTGCTCCTGCTCCTTCTGCTGTTCCGTTTCGTCTGGCTTCATGTGGTCGGCTGG
Organism: Drosophila grimshawi; assembly: GCF_018153295.1. Lineage (NCBI taxonomy): Eukaryota > Metazoa > Arthropoda > Insecta > Diptera > Drosophilidae > Drosophila > Drosophila grimshawi. The sequence continues at coordinate 10,582,542 of NW_025062889.1, read as the reverse complement.
CAAGCCCAGACTGCCCACCAACTGATTGAGTGCATCGATCTTTTCGCGCAGCTGTTCCCGTTCCGCTTGCAGCAGACGCATCTGTGTGGCCTTCTCGTATTCACGCTGCTTCAGCATGCGTCGCTGTGTCTGATAGAGGGCAATGTATTCGCCAATGGTCTCTGTTTCGCTTTGCAGCTGCAACACCAGATGCTCCAGGCTCTGCTTCTCCTCGGTCAGATCCGCCACGCGACTGATAAGTGTCGTAAAGCGTGATTGCAATTTCTCAACAGCCTCAGCTGTGGGCAGCAACGGTGTCTCACAGTTGGACGACAATTGTTCGGAATGCTGCTCATGATCATGATCATGATCATGATGATGATGATGATGATGGTGATCCTCATGGTGATTGTGCTCGTGCTCGTGGTCGTGATGATGATCGTGATGATCATGCTCCTCGTGCGCCTCCACAGCACCGTCTGCTGCCTCAGATTCTTTCGCATTCTGTTGGTTGTGATAAACCTTGGCCTGCAAGCAAGAGGAATGAATTCAGTTAAGATTGCTTTGTCTGCCCGCTTACCCACCCCACCACATACTTCGTAGTGCTGCAGTCTATCCAGTTGCTGCTGTTGCATCAGCTGCATGCGCTGCAATTCGACATTCTCGTGCGAGAGTCGTATCATTTCCTCATCCTTGAACTTGAAGCGTTCCTCGTTCGCGTGCAACTTCTGCTCCATTTGGGCATAGTTGGAACGCATCTCGCGATTGGCAAACTCCTCGGCATCTAGTTTATTGACCAACTCCAGTTTGTCATTGGTCAGCTGAACGAAACGCTGCTCCAATTCGTCCAGTTGCTGTTTCATGTCCACGTTCTGGCTAACGGCACGCGATGCGGCCACCTTATCCGATTCCATCGTGGCCAGCAATTTAATCTGATCCGGTTGATTGGTTTGCAAACGCTGCAACTCCAGCTGCAACTCACTCAGTTTCTCCTCCTTCAACTGCAACTGGTCGTCTTGGGATTTGATTTTTAGCTGGAACTCGTGTCGCTCAAATTCCATATCGCTTATACGCTCCTGGAGCGCTACCAGCTCGGCACTTGGCGCTGTTGACTACAAGAGAGCTGTAGATATAGTAATCTGTGGAATCCAAAGTGAATCACTTACCACCTCCGGCTGTTCTGGCTTTGGCTGGGATGCCTCCTTGGCCGCGTCCTTGTATTGCGCCTGCAATGCCAAATTCTTTTGGATGTCGCGCTCCAGGCCACTAACATGCTCGATTAGCTGTCGCTCGCGCTCCTTTAGCTGGGCACACTCATCGCTCAATTCGGAATTGCGCTCCTTGAGATTGGCCACATAGCTCTGATACTGTACGGCCGCCTGCTCCTTGTCCTGCGTCAATTGGCTGACCATCTGCTGTAGATCCCGTATCTGTTGCTCATACATATACTGGGTCTGGGTGAGCGTCTCCACCCGATTATCCGTATTTACATGGGACTCGTCGGATAGCTGGCGTATCTTTAATTGTGCCATTTCCAGTTCATTGCTTTTGTCCGCCAGCTGCTGCTGCAGTTCATCCTGCCGTGCATTTAGCTGACCCAGCTGCGCCTGCAGCTCACCAAGATGCGTTTGCTGATCCTCGATTTGGGCATTTGCCAGCGCTAAATTGTGCTGCAGTTCAGCATTCTGATTGCGCTGCTGTTCCACGCTGCGTTGTTGCTCCTGGCAATGCTGCTGCACTTGCTCCAGCCGTTGCAGCGTCTGTCCCTGCTCGGTGCGCAGCTCCTCCAGCTCCAGCTGACGCTCGCGGCACAGATGCCGCGACTTGGTCAACTCTGTATTCAGTTGTCCCTTCTCCGCAATTAGCACCTGAATCGCCTGTAAATTTGATGTATCACCTTGTCCGTTGTGGGGCCAAACCGATGGTGTCGGTTCGGGCTGTGCAAAATAAGCAGCGATTCCAGTTGGATTTGGTTCGAGCGGTGCTGCAGCTGCAGTTGCTGTCACGATTTGTTGCTCCGGCATCTGCTGTTGTGCCTGGATTCCGATTCCGGCGCCGTTGCTCAGGCTTAACTCACAGTCGGAACGCTCTGATAAATTGCTGGCGATGCTCACCGTTGATGAGTGTTCATCCATATTGTTGTTGTTGGTGCGCTGCTGATACTCTTTTAGCTGCAACACACAATTATCAAAATCAATACAAGCCAGTCTTCGTTGTGGGTGTCCACGTCACGATGTTTTCATTTCAGATCTTTTACCTTTTTACGCGCCGCAGCCAATTTCTGTGCTTTGGCATCCTGTGTATCGTCCTGCATGGCCAAATCTGCAGCAACTGCGTATTGAATTTTATTTCGGTTAATTGTCGAATAGAAGCAATGTCAAATTTAAATGAAAATTGAAATTAATGCAAGACAGCAGACACTGTTATCGTATTGACATATTAGGGATGGATGAATAAGCATCGATATATGAAACATATGATTTCGATTAAATTGATTCGGTGCTTGTGGAACTAGTTTTTCTAGTGAACTAAGACACTTGTTTTCAAAGTGGATTTTTTAGTCGACTAATCTATACCCTTTCCCTTTCTAAATTATCAAAATTAAGCACCCAAATTTAAATGTACAACAGCAAAGATGTGCAATTTCTAAATAATAAGATAAGCAAACGACTTGCGAGGGCTGCTTCAGATCGATACTTAATTCAATTACGATAACTGCTATTTGCATACTTACTGCTTTTTACTCGATATCGATGACAAAGGCGCGCATATTTTATCAGTTCAGTTTGGGCTTACAACGAATGCTGGCTGAGCGATCGCAAACACAAATTTGAAATGATGACTTTGAAAAAATGGCTTATCAGCAGCAGCTTGCTGCTATATCTGACACTTACACAGTATCTGGTCGCCGCCAAGGGCCGATATAATATCACTTTTGCGCAGTTGGATACATGCGAGAGCATTGAGATCGATACAGGCAGTGGCTATGCCTACAGGGATTTCTTCATGGTGCACACCTTGGACAACAATAACATCAAGGCAAATGAGCGCCTGCATTTGAAATTCTACGTTCTGGCAAGCATGGATGCGCATATTTTGCTATCGGTAACCAGTCGACCACGTAACACTGATCGCGTCTATGAAATCGGTAAGGAAATAGGACTATGGCTGTAGTCTCACAGTAATCTCGCTTGAAATTCATATCCCGTTCTCTGCGTCTCTCTCTTATATTTAGTGATAGGGGCCGGCGGAAATACGTTCTCGACCATTCGCACTAGTATGGGTTTGACACGCGTCTCCACAAACCAAGATCATAATTTGTTATCGGTCTACGAGCCGACACCCATTGAAGTAGTCCAATTTAAGGGTAAATATGACAAATGAAAATTAATATAATATTTAAATGGCGCACCGAGGATTATATAACTTTCACAATTATTTGATTCGTTGTCATAGATACTGACTCGCCAAGTGATCGTATTATAGAATTTAAGTATCTTATAGTTGAAGGAAATTTATAATACTCTCTCTCTCTCTCTCTCTCTCTCTCTCTCACTCTCTCTCTCTCTCTCTAATAATTTGTTTCCCAGATGGTCAATTATTTGTTTACATACCCGGCTTTAAGAAAGAACCACTACTACATTTCGAGGACGCATCAGCTCTAACTATTAACTACGTCAGCTTCAGCACGTTTGGAACGAATACTGCACGCTGGTTCTACGACTGTCCCTTTGATGGTTTCTGTAAGTACTTTAATTAGTATCTACACATACTTTTACAGACTTAAGTAATTGATTTCGTACATTTGCACAGCTAATGAGATGGAGCAACAGCAGCGGGAGCAATCCGTGGAAGAGCGTTTGGTTAACTCGCTCATTTATCAGGCACAGAATAGCAGTCTGCCCCAGAATCTCAGTGAGATTAAATTCCATTTTCAAATGCAATCGGTGGCCTACGAGCAATCCGCTGCCATACTGCGTACTCGAATGCAGCTGATGTTGCACTGGGTGGATTCACGGCTGCGCTGGCAGCCGGAGGACTATGGCCAAAGGACGTCCTTGGTTCATCCTCATTTGCGGATATGGACACCAGAGCTCATCATCCTCAAGTGGGTAGCAATTGACACCAGTTATCGAAATTCGTACGTCAATTTTGTATATTTCTAGTGCCGCAATGGAGTCGATGGGTGTAGTGTTGAAAGCTTTTGAGCTGCGTGTTTATAGCAATGGCAATGTGACATTAATGGTCAGCAATTGGGAGGTGACTACCTGGTGTGTGGACACCGCACGGAATTGGCCCAACGAACGCATCAATTGCGACATTCAGCTGGGCGTTGGGCAGAATCAGGCGGACATCGCTCTGACCTATGACAACGAACGTAAACCGTTGGCGCCCAATGAACACGTTAACACACCATCTGGCTGGACATTTGTCGAGATCGCTGTGACGCATGTGCAGAATGCAACCACGATGAGATACACACCAGATGGATTCCAACAGACGGTCGCCGGTGATGTATCCATTGCATTTACGCTGAAGCGAAACACGGCTTTCTACAGTCTGGTCTTCATAATGCCGCTAGTTGGTATGTTTTAGCTGATTTTCAATTCCATTAAGTCAATGTCTAATTGAATGTTTCTCTGGTTTGAGCAGTGTGCAAAATCCTTTTGGGACTTTCGTTTCTTTTACGCGGCTATCGGCGAAGTGCCCTTATACTCATTGTTGTGCTGCTAACTGCCTGGAATCTTATGTATCTCACGCGGCACGCCTCGCCGCACTATGTGCCCTCGTTGAGTAAGTATCTGGATATATTCCTCTATCCGAAAGTCTTTTGAGATACACAGATTACCCGTTCTAGTTTTTTAATATTCCAATTTTCATCTTTCGATTTTAGTGTCTGGCTTTCAGCATGTCATGCGGATTTCCATCTATTGTTACTTGCTGCATATTGCCATAATTTGGCTCGAACGCTATCCACCACGTGCTAAGGCGCCTGCCTATCTTTTGGCCATAATCAACTCGAAACCATTGCGTTTTTGCCTTGGACTTCGCATCTCTGACGTAAGTTTGAAATTCATTTATTGCATTTCTCTTCAAATAATGCATCTTCAAATTTGTCACACAGGCGACGGAATACTGCGATGTTCAGGAGAAACCCTGGCGCCAATTGGCCAAAATGTTGAACAACATTAGCTTCATCATTCTCAGCATTATCTTTGTCTTAACCAATTCAGTTGATATGGTTACTGCGTTGAATTAAATAAAGAAAAGCACAAAAAAAGTGCTATAATAAATAATTAAAATCATAAAAATTATGTTTTTAAAATGTAGAAGAACAAATGATTATTTATTGTTTACTCCACATATTAAAAGACAACTAAATAAAAATCTGTGTTTTATTCCGGATAAAAAATGGATATTTGGGCAAGCATTTACAAAAAATTGTAATTGCACATTTGAAATAATTGAAAGAATTTAGAAATTTACAAAAAAATTTTTTCTTTATTTGCAGTGATTGAGTCTTAAATAAATACAGAATATGTGAATTACGGAAATAATAGGTTTAGAAAATGTGCTGCCATCAACTCCCCTCTCCTCTCTCCCCTCTCCTCTCTCTCTCTCTCTCTCTCTCTCTCTCTCTCTCTCTCTCTCTCTCTCTCTCTCTCTCTCTCTCTCTCTCTCTCTCTCTCTCTCTCTCTCTCTCTCACTCTCTCTGTCTCTCTCTATCTCTCTCTGTCATTACTTGGGTATGCATATGACCCACTGCGGCCATACCACTTGCTGATTATGCTCGGTGCTGGAGTGCTTAGTGATAGCCATAGCTGCTGTGATCATCGTATCCACCATATGAGTAAGACGGAGCAGCGGCATAGGATTTCAACAGTGTTGGCTGGTAGCTAATTGCTGGTGCGGCATAAGACTTGACGACAGTTGGGGCAGCATAGCTGATGGCGGGTGCAGCATACGATTTGACTATGGCCGGAGCGGCATAGGACTTGATGACGGGCGTGGCATGGGAAACAACCTGGCAGGGTAAGGCAACAAAAATATCAATTATGTATATACATATATATTATATATTAAAATGAAAGAATTGGCATAGTTGAGTATATAAAATAATAAATAAAATAAATAAATGATGAGTTGATGTTTTAAATTTTCAATTTGTTATCTACTCAATTTAAAATGCATAATATGAAAAATTAAAATTTTAGAATTAGTCAAATCAGCAAGAATTAATTAACAGAGATTTTTCTTTGTCATTACTATCATTATTTGAACTCTAAAAGTTGAAATGTATTTTTTAGGCAAACTTATCTTTTTTTTTTTAAAGGTAATGCTAACAATCTCGGTAAACAAAATTAATGAAGGAAAATATATTTTTAGTCAATCTCTCTTTATCTCTGAACAATTCTGTTCTCTTAACAAAATAGCAATTTCGCTCAGATATTTTTCTTCTTTTTTTTTTTGTGTTGAAACTTACCGAGCTGAAGTGCGAGTAACTGGTGGCTGGAGCTTGGACGGCCTTAACGGCCACTGGTGCTGCATATGACTTGACCAATGTGGGAGCCGCATAACTGATTGCCGGCGCATAGGATTTGATGACCGGAGCAGGCGCCGCATAGCTAATGGACGGTGCATATGACTTGACGACGGTGGGTGCTGAATAGCTGATTGCTGGAGCATAGGATTTGATGACTGGAGCAGGTGCCGCATAGCTGATCGCAGGTGCCGCATGGGCGTAACTAATCGATGGGGCCTCATAGCTTATAGCTGGCGCTGCATGGCCATAACTAATAGCCGGAGCCGAGTGACCCAGGTCGTAATCAAGCAATCCGGGTGCGGCGCTTGCAGCGGCCAACAAAGTGGTTAGAATCTGTCAGCAGATCGGAGTATTATTTTTTTTGTAGCTAGGATATGGAATCCTGCTGCTCCAGCACTCACCAAGAGTTTCATGTTTAGTTCCTTTTTTTTTGTTTGAGATGATGCTGGTGTTGATAGAGAATTGCAACTGTAAATTGAATGCGTGCATTGAGTTACTTTTATACTGTTGCAGACGAGGCACGCAGTGGGACAGACGGACTGCTGGACGGCTGGACAGATGACTAGCTATAGCTAGATAGCCAGGCCAGGCCAGGCCAGGCCAGGCCGAGTCGAATTCGATTTCGATCTCGTCGTTCAGACCGTCAACAAAAGCGGGCCACAAAACAGCACCAATTTGTGAAGTATCTTTGAAGTAGACAACAACAACAACAACAACTATGCTGTCTGAATGCGATCTGTGATTCTTGTTGTTGCTGCTGCTGCTGCTGATGACGCAACAACTTAACTTGGCTTGAATCTGCTTCAAATTGGCCACCAAGGCAGACCACTTGTCGTCAAAGGCGGCGGGCAGCCAGTCTGCCAGTCTGCCAGCCATTTAGCAAGCCTGGGCTGGGATTTTCTTGGATTTTTTTTAAAGTTATTTTTGGTTTTTGGAGCTGACAATCGCTCGGGATTTACAATTCGAAAGTCGAGTCCGATCAGAATCCCACAAAGATTGCAGTCGAGCTTCTCCAACTTCAAAAGAGCATACATTTATTATCTTTAAGGCATCGAGCTCTATTCACTTTTTGGGCATTGATTTTAGTTTTTGCCCAAACTTAACTCCATTTGAGTTATGAATTCATTTAGACTGCTCAAATGAATTGTGTAAAAACCAAATTTTTATTTAATTTAGCTAAACTAATTAAGACGTACATTATTTTATTTTTGGTATACAGAATTTGATTAAAAAAAAAAACATTAAATTAAATCCAAAATTAACCAATTAGTTGAACATCTTTTTGGTTACCCAAAAAAATAGACAAAAAACTGGTAGAATTTTATCTGATCTTCGATCTAAATATCGATCAACCGTATTTGCCTAGCTTGTAGCCTTCTAGCTATATAAGTGCTTTTGTCTGGAATCCCGGCGAGAATGTTCTCTAATTGTTGTAAGTTGTTCTCGTAGTTGTCCAGGCGATGCTAAAAAACGTCGACAATTTGACACGGTCAAAAGTTGCATAATTATCATTTGTTGCCCAATAATGATCACGAAAAAAAATTGCAAAAAATATTTCAAACAGTCTTTATAGTTTTCTGGTGCCGCTGCAGCTTTTGCTGTCGTTGCCAAAATGCCGCAGCGTGCCACATTTGACCATATTTGTGTGTTTGGTGCTTAACAAAATTGTGATATTTTTGTTGCTGTTTTAGTTGTTGTTATTATTATTGCATTTTACAAAAGTTGCCCAGAGCCACGCCGTACACTTTTGGCCACAGAAAATATTTGGAGTACATAAGCATTGACAGTTCGTGAGATTTTTATGCATAGCGCTTAACCCTTGTGCAGTTGCCAGGAAAAGTTGTGTGGAAAAGTTTCTGAGACGATTAACACTTTTTAAAAGTAAAAATTAAGCTGATTGTAAAAGTCAATGGACCCTAACTGGAATAGTCTAAGTTTAAACCAATTATTCTTAAAAAACACTTTCTTGGTTAATCCATTAATAGATTAAAACCAGCCTGTAACAGTTCAAGTCAGGCTAAAAAATTGGCATTCGAGTTAAGAATTTGTATTTAATTATAGATAAATGCTTAGTGAGTGTAACCACTTTAAACATTGTTTATTTATGAGATAAAACAATATCGCGCATGTAATGTGTAATTAAAAAAATCAAAATTAAAACGATTGTGGGACAAATGAACCCCTCGAGGTAACCCATGTGTTAGGCTCAGAAGGCGAGCGATCTGAAATGATGCAGATATTTTTTGCACTGCGGCAACACTCGAGCTGATGTTGAAGCCTCCTCTCAAGTGGCACGCAGACAACACAAGCACAAATACAGCCAGTTGCCAACTGGATGGACAGCGGGACTGAGAGACACCTGTGCATAGTTCATGCATAAATCATGCCAAAAGTATCTGATTTATGTGAAATCTATTAGCAAATATTAAGTCAATATAACAATTGTCAGCTGTGACCAAAGTGCCATAGTGTCTTTGGTTAAGTTTATAAATAAAAGATTTTATGCCTGCCCCACTTTTGAACAGCGTGAAAATTGCTTTCAAAAGTGTGCAACAATATTTTCCGGTTCGCTTTTCAACGCCAACCAATTTATGCCAACTGGTTTAGTTAAAAGTGATCAAAAGTGGTCAAGAGAAGGGTTGTAAAATCAGATGCCAAATAGCCCATTTGCCAGTGCAACAGTCCACATGTGGCACTATCTATCTATGTGTCATAAGGTGCCTCCCATCATGCTGTTGCCCAAATAGAAACAACGACAGCGACACATTTGGCAATCTCGGGCGGTGCATGCACCAAATTAGTGCAAAATGCTTGTGAAGTGACGTGCACGTTGACGGAGTCTAATCAAAAAATCCAGAGCAAAATTAAAGGCGCAGTTTTGCTTATATGTGTATACCCTGTAACCACCAAAAAATATGTCTGTATATTAGTTGGAATTTCAAATATAAGTTAGTGACTAGCTGGGAACAAAAAATATCAATAAATATAAATATATACAAAAATGATGTCATATAACGTATGCCTATTTAGTTTATTTAATTTTATCGATAACTTAAACCTTTATTTTAATATCTACATCTATCTTAGATTACCAATAGCAGTTAGAGATATAATCTTAAAGATATATAGTTTGATTTGGTAAGCATATAGCTTGGCATAACACTGAGTAATTGATGAAAGCTGTTAAATAAACTTAAGGTTCATATTGATTATTCATATATATCACATATATCTGCAAAATTCGATTACCAATGCCAACTAAAACCACAATTTGAAAGTAAATATAATTAAAATTCTGTACATTTTTTGTCTAAGAAAATTGCCTGCTGTGCAATTCAAAGAAACGATTTACGCTCATAGGGTATTTTCTAGTCTAACCCTTTTTCTCTGCACTACTTTTACTTGTTAGTTTTGTCGACTGCCATTGCCCAATATGAAGAATTTTTTTGACGCGAATACCAAACAATTTTGGCCTGAGAATTCATCGAATGCGCATGTATCATACGGCGTATGCGTATTTTTTGGTTCTCTCGGCTCTATTTTATTCTCAATTAATTAACACATGCTGCCGCAGCAGATTTGCTGCCTATTTGCTTTGCAAATCGCTAGAAGTGCATGATGTATCTACTGCTAGAGTTGATTAAACCCGAATAGCATTCATAAATTGCGAGTACTTAATTGTTTTCCGAGGCTGTGTTGAGGTGTGGTCGACACTGCGGATATCCTACGAAGTCACAAGACAACAATCAGTCAATAATTTTTCTAGATACAATTTTAAACAATTTTTTGTGCGTTGGTTAACATTTTTTTATGACTCAACCAACTAAAGAAAAAACCTGATAAGCAGAAAGCATTTTTCCAAAATAAACCATGATGTTTAAGCAATTGTCAGAGTCAATTTTTCTATATATTTAATTAACTTATTGTTAAGTTGACAAAATCAGCTTGAGCTGTTTATTTTTTGAGATACAGCTTTGAGCATAATTCCAGTGATTTTCACAAAAAATCAAAATCTATTAGCAGAGGGTATGGACAGATGTCAAAACCTGTGTCGCATTTATGACGTTTAACTGGCTGCAGACATTAATGAATGAATCAATGAAATGGAGTCGCTGCTGCCAAACTGTTAAATTGCCAACAGCAACAGCAGCTGGCCAAGAAATGAAAACCTCGACAAAGTCAAAGTGTTGCCACAGACTGTGACAAAACTGAAGTGTTGATTGCATTTGCCAATCGAGGACGGGTCCCAGTGACAGTTTTCATCTGGCGCTGATGGACTTGTCTTCTTATCTATCGCCTAAGCCTGACTTTGACGAGTTTGCTTTTTTGGTTAGCAAAAGCGTAGCTAAATATTTGAAAATTGTGTTATTATTTAATCATTAATTAATCAAATACTAACTTAAGAAACGAAACATTCGCTATGCTTTTTAGCGTAACTCAGACTTGGCAATATTTAACACCTTGTCAGCTACTTGTTTTAATAGTCAAGCAGCAATATTTATTTATTTATTTTAACAATCAAACAATTATTTATTGCATAGCAAACTGCGCTCCATATTAACTTATTCTGAAATTGTATAGCATACTTTTAGGCACATGTAAAGAAAGTAGTATTACAAAGTATCCCTAAGTTGAATTCCCCGCTGCTCCAAAAAGTATGCTACAAATATTTTTGTGCCACCAATAAAAAGTCTAAGACATATTTATGAACATATTTATGTGTATTTATTTCAGATTTAAATATAATAATATATGTATATACGGCCAAAGTTTCATAACTATTGAATCTAATCTAATTTTATTTACTAATAATAACTATAATGCATCTATATATAAATAAAACTACCATCAATAATACAAATAAGTTCACTAGCCACTAGGTATTCCGCTGTGTAGTGTAATCTATAACAAGGTTCTGCCTGCAATGCAAAATCGACTTAAAACTAACTTGAGTACTTTTTTTTTGCAAGGATTCGAATTAATCAATTGCTCCAATTTAAAGGTTATTTCAATTTTTTGACACCACAAGCATTCGTAGCCTTATCTACCTCTACAAATTGTGCTGATTCTCGTTCTACTGTAATTTGTATATATTTAAATTTAGATCAAAGCGCTCAACAAACACAAAGCACACACAAATCACTACACACACACACACCTATGCAGTTAAGTGTTAGCTGGTGTGAATATTTAAAATGAGTGGGTGGACCTAAATGAGAACCCAGTTGAGTTGAGTTCGTCCAGAGTCAGAGTGTGAATGGATGCACACTGACCTTAAAATACATATTTAGACAAGACACTCTCTCGATAATAGCGCAAGGATGGGGAAAGTGGCAGAAAGCAGTAGCACAGTTGGACTATTGATTTTCTATGTTTTAAAATAAAGCTGACAGCGAAGACCTGGGCAAAACTTGTGCAGAAAACTTGTGTACCATTTTCGACTATATTAGCAAATTCAAATAGTAAATTAATGGAAACTAAAAAGAATTCAAATAAGTAAATATTTGAAATAAATTAACTGACTTAGTTTGGTTTACACATTTGAGAAACTAAACCTATTCATCAAACAATGAACTAGAATTTCCAACTCACACAGACACAGCGAGGCTTAGGTGGTGTGTGTGTGTGTGTGCAGTTTGAAATTGAAGTTGCCTAATAACTTTAAAACCCCAAGCAGCTTTAATGGTCATAATTCGTTGTGTGGCGTTGCCCACTTCGATGGCGTTGATGGCGATGACGTTGACGATGGCTGCCATAAACAGCAGCAGCACAACAGAGACAGCAACAGCAACAGCAACAGAAACAGCGAACCTTAAAGCCTAAAGCCAAAAGGAGTGTCGTGTGCGCTGCTTGCTGTTGTTGTTATTGTTGTTGTTTTTGTTGTTGTTTCTGTTATAAGTAGTCGTTGTTGTTGTTGTTGTTGTTGTTATTGCAGGTACTATTGACATTATTGATGGAAATTCTTTTGTGTGTTACGAAAATAACAATAATAAGTAAGGAAAGGAAAGAAGTTGAGGTCGCCGTGGAGAATGTTGCAATACCCTAAGAATTTTATTAAATGGGGTTTTACTAATTTATGTATGTCAATAAACAAGTTCAAAATTATAGTCTATTTATATATTTTTTTAATTTTCATTGTGTATATAAAATAATAATGAATTTTAAGGGGAAAGCGAAAGATTATTACAAATTTATTCTGAGTAATTTTATTATTATTATTGTTTTGATTATTATTTTAATTATTTTTTTCAGCGTTGCATTTATATATTTTTTTTAATTTTTATAATGTATATAAAAACACAATGAATTTTAGGGGAAAGCGAAAGATTATTACAAATTTATTCTGAGTCATATTATTATTATTGTTTTGATTATTATTATGATTACTTTTTTTGTATTTGAAAGAGATACTTTTAAAATGTTCTGGTCTCTTTTCTTGAAGCACTGGTTCATTGTTTAGGGTTAGGCTTAAAGTTAAATCTTATTGTGTAGAACCGAAATCAATAGGCAATATTTAGCTCAGCTCATCGCAAGCTGCATTCAAATACGAATAATGGCCAAGGGGCAAGTGTGTTGTGGTGAATAGAATAAACGACTTGGCGACTTGGCGACTTCATGTTTACTCTTTCTTAGGCAGCAAATGAAAGCCCAACGTGTCGCGTATGTGGACAGGTGCATATCAATGTGTGTTGCACTGTGTGTATGTGTACATATGTGTGCGTGTGTGTGAGTGTGTATCTGTTTGCCTCCGTTTTTCGTTTACCGTCCGCGTCTGTTTCGAATGCAAGCCAGACTGAAAGACTCACACCCAGAACCAAGAAGAACGAGACTTCAAGTGCGTGCCCCAGCCAAACAGTTATGCAAATCATGAAACGGAGGCCGTTTTCTCAAATTCCCCACACTCCTCCTTCACTTCCACACGTAAAGCTTTTCGGGCCCAGTGTGTGTGTGTGTGTGTGTGTGTATTTGTGTGTATTTAGCGCCTAATACCCAAGTTTATGTCGCTTAATTATAGCCTTTAAGCAGCCGCTGTTTAACATGCTAATCGCTGGAGTGCTTATGCTTCCCCAACATATACGAAAGACTCCGCCTCGCACTCGGCCCAACTTCATCTCCTGTCTGCAGTATCAAATGACCAGCAGCTTTAATTTTTAAGACGACAGCCAGCCAGCACTCGAGAAGGCTCTCTCTCTCTCTCTCTCTCTCTCTATTTCTCTCTCTATCTTGCTTTTTCTCTAATCAAGAGCTGTGCGGCTGTGTGGAAATTCTAGTAGCTTGGGAGCGGAAATCCGCCAAATCGGTTGCGAAAGTATTTATTGATGAACCTATAAGGCGATAATATCTATTCCTACACTTAAAAAAAGAGGAAGCAAAAAAGAAGACCTTGAATTTGGAAAACACTTGAAATGTATATCTCTGGTAAAAATGTAAAATTCTTATTCCTATTTAAGTAATAAAAATAAATAAAATATTATATTTAATTTAGAAATTATTCCCTTTGCAAAAACATTCTCTTTCTGATAAATATGACAAGCTTCCTTTGGCGGTTTACGTAAATGTAAAGTACCAACTTTTTTTGCAGTGCTTAAAGTATATATCTCGATATATGGTTTATAAATTGACTGGATATGCAAATGACAGTCCGCACTATAGTAGTTTCAATTATGGTCTGAACTCGAAATGTAAGTTATGCTAACTAAGCATGGGCGTAAACTCGGATCGAACCATTGTCAGATCACACTTGTTTTATGGTTCATTTGGCTAGGCGATTGTTGTCGGCCAAATTAGCGGACGCAGATCTGCTTTTAATGCTCGAAAAATAGCTCAGAGCATTGCCGCTTAATTTGCCATAAATGTTCAGCTTTAATTTACTGCTTCTTTTTTAAGCAAACAGGAAATCTGCTTAGAAACAAAACTATTTGGCAGGCAAATTTACGTCGATATAAATTCACTGCTTAAGTGTCAAATTAGACCATTTCAATTCAAAGATAATATGATATAGCAATAAAAAATGGATAATGTTAATAAATTCTTCGTCGAAACTCTTGTTATAAAAAGTGCAGTAAATAAAATAAAACACATACATGTCTTGTTACCACTCTTCTTAAATATATATCTTATAATAATACTTATTATTATTTAAGTTTAAATATCGACACATTAGCATTGTAATAACATTTAGTGTAACAGCGTCACAGCTGTCAGCTTTGTGTCTGACAGCACACACTTGTTGAGCGGCAGCCTGTTGCTCTCTGTGAGCATATAACATTTGATGTTACGTTAACAGTGCTCTGTTAATTTATCAAACAAACAAATGGCCTATCAGCAGTTGGCTAAAAGATATTAATTGTTGTAATTTAAAATATTCTTTCTGCACTTGTTTTTTGTTGAATTTTCTTAAGAGATTTTTTGTAGTCGCAATATTTCCAGTATAAATATTTAGCTCAAAAATTGAAAATATAAATATAAATGTAATAAAGATTTGTTTTTTATGGACTATGAAATGACACTTATTATTAAAATTACTTAAGTTTTCATAAATCACTTCATTAATGCTATGCTTTTATCTCAGCTCTGACAGACCTGTAGTCTACAACGCCAAACGCCAATAACAGCAATGCCAGATATGGACCTGCATGCAGGCTCCCACATAACACACAACATATTGTGTTGTGTTGGCTCTCCAATGTTAAGTTCGGTCGCTCACTAGTTTCATTCCAGCAGCGAACGTGGAGCAAGTTGGTTGTGTCGCGCTTCGTTTTCGGTCTGCCGCTGTTTCTCTCTCACTCTCTCCCTCTGTTACTGCCTACAATTTCGTGTTTTGTTTGGCTTTTGTGTGCAGCCACAGTCTGCTTTATACGGTACAAACGCCGAGCTCCAATTCAAAGACGTGCGCGCTCTTTCTGCTTGCAAATGTGTGTGTGTGCGTGTGTGTGTGTGTGTGTGCTTGTCTTGTGCATTTCAACAAGTGTTTCATTTATAGAATGCAAAACAAATAAAAGAGAAGCAGCAACAAACAAATGACAACAACAACAACAACAGAAACAAGAAAAGTGTTTGTTATTGGCAATGCCATCTTATCAGAATGCACACATACATGTTGTGAATAAATATAACTTTCTGCTCTGTAGTTGAGCAAGTTCGCTTCCAAAGATAATAAATAATAAATATAATAATAAATTTGCTGCGCTTTGCATTTGAATTTTGCAATTGTTTTGATAAAAGCCCGGCTGATAACTGAGCCAATATTATAATTCAGACGTTGCAAACCGAGCACATGTCAACAAATGTGAACAAAAAATAATGAAAAGGGGGAAAAAAAACTCATAAGGAACACCGATAAAATTTTATATAAAAATATTTATATATAAACAGTAGATGTGAAAATATATATGAAATATAGGAAAAACAGTATTGAATTTAGCAAAAAATTACAATTAATATATATATATATTTAATATTACAACAATGGTTATTCATTTGTGAATTAGGCAATCAAATATCTGTCATTGTTGTCCTCCAACTCCCATAAAATTGGGTCTCTAAGCTTTGATTGATTTCTGATTGTGTCTTATGTAATAAAAAAAAAGAGTTGAAACAAGTAACCAAGTTCAAAACGAAACACCCTAATGTCAAGGTGTATTTCTTTTTTTTTTTGGTATATTTTTTGGAAGTTTCTTATTTCAGACTTGACCTCCATTTGGGTATTACGATATGGCTTTCAATTAGATGCCTATTCTCAATTTTTGAATTATATAGTCTAATGGAAATATTCTTAAGTTCTTTTTTTTTCTGCAGTTCGTCTCTCTAATTAATGATCTTTATTAAAATTGTAGACCAAGTGTTCAAATTGAGCAATTAATGACTACTTCTAATTGAAGATATTACAAATTGCATGCGAAAGGAAAATATAAACATTATTAAGCCATTGTGAGTCATAAAACTAATTAATGACTACACATAAGACCGTGGTGCAAACAAATAGCAACAAAAATATCAAATTGGCAACTGGCAAAATCGACTATTGGATTTTCATAATAATTTAATGTTTGCAACATATTTTTAAAATTTACTTTGCAAACAATCATTTATTGTCATATTTTTTGGCTTTGGAAACGCTTGGAAAACGGTGAGTTGAGTTAATTGTAATCATATAATTGTGATCATATAGGGAGATTAACATAAAGTGATAAGCACAAAAGACAAATAAATAAATAATACTTATTATTCAATTATTGACCCAACAAAATATGCATAAAATGTAAAATTTGTAGAACAGCTTAAAACTGGAATTATTAAGGAGCGTTTATTTGAGAATTATGCAGGCATCTTGCTCTGAACTTGTGGAATGTTCAACCTGTTGTTGTATTCAAATTTTGCACAAGTTTGCTTTTTTTAGCTATTGATTTTATTGTTGATCCATCACTCAAATGATTCAGCTTGGAAATGGCCATAATTTCTATTCTGTTAACACGTTATTTTTTTATCATCCATTATGACACATTTTGGTCAAGCTTTGCCAACTTTATTCGTTTATCTGAAATCAGTTTTAGGCACAGAAAAAAACTATTTTTATCTGGAATTTATATTTCTTTTTATGGTACTTTTTTTTAAGCTTAAAGTATTCAATTCACTCAAGATGCTCTGCTCATACATATGTCTTATAAATTAATCATTTACATTTGGTAAGCTTCTCTTTGAAGAGCAAAAACTCAACTCGTTTAGCTGTCAATCCGCAATTGGAAACCAATTGAAAAGCTTTGTGCGTGTTTGGGTTGAACAACCCAAAACACACCACAAGCGCAACCGCAACTGAAAGCGAGTGGTAACCAAAAGTTAATGTATGTTCACATAGATACATGTATGTGTGTGTGTGTGACACATGAACTTCACAATCTTGTACGCCGAGATCTAATGTCATTAAATTCGACCAAGGTTAGACAAAAGTTGCGCCCGACTCGGAAACAAACTTTTCATTTCATGTCCGCTTTTGCACCTGTCTCTCTGATTTCTGAGAGAGAGAGAGAGAGAGAGAGAGAGAGATCAGTGTGTGGTTTTGCTAAAGCTGTCAATATATATATATATAGTATACATATTTATTTATATCTATTTAACTACATATAGTACATACATGAACACTACAAATACGCTTTGCAGTATGGCTTGCATTTGTGGCAAAAAGTGTTCATTGTTCTGTTTGGTGATTAGCATCTGGGCCACAATTCAGATGCTGCTGATGGGCATCGCATATACAACGAATTCACTAACATTCATACATTCTCTGCCGCTGGCCGAGCACTATGGCAGCTTGGAAGAGTATCGCTCGGAGGCGGATCGGTTATATGGAATGCTTGCACTCCGCTGCTATGTGACTGCCTTTTTATATGGCTGCATAGCTTTGATTTCCTATGTCTGCCTCGGTCTACGCAAGCGCAAGCAAAAGTCGGAAATGAATGAAGATCGAAAGATGCATATAGGCTGATATTCAAAATACATATTATAGATGTCATAAAGCATAATGCGTTTAACAGTTATACGACTATATTGCAACTTATTTCCATCCACCCACAACAAACACCTACACACACACACACACACAGAGAGAGAGAGAGGGAGAAAGAGAGATAAATACACCTACTACGATTGTGGAACGTTTACAAATGCAACGGGGAACAAGTTTGTTGACCGCATTCTCGACGTGACGTGACGTGATTAGCTTCTCTTTAGCTTCTTTATCTCTCTCCCTCTCACTCTCTCTCTCACACTCTATCTCTCTCTCTCTCTCTCTCTTTCTCTCTCTGTCTCTGTGTCTTTCACTGTAAGCGAACTACTTTTGGTCTTGTCTTGTCCAGTCTTTATTATTATTATGCATTCGTCTCAACTTATTCAACAATTTTGACAAGTTTCTTGTTTGTTTGTTGTTGTTGCTGCTGCTGCTGCTGTTGTTGTTGTTGTTGTTGTAGCGCACGTGACACCTTTGTAGATTTGTTATTTAGGCGTCATAAATTTCCATGAAATTTTTGATGCGCTCTAACATGCTAATGTTGTTTTTTTTCTTCTTTTTTTTTGGGGCCCAAGCTGCTGCTGCTGCTCTTGCAGAGATAAGCTTTTAGCTTTTTTCATTTTTTATATTTTTGGTTGATGCACCTACCTACACAAATACATACATACATGTGTACATAGTTGTGTACATGTGTAAATTATTGTCTGAGATTTCCAAGTTGTTGTTGTTGTTGTCTCTGGCACTTTGTTTCTTTGTTATCAAGAAAATGCGTTCAATTTTACAAGAAATAGGTTTACCTAAATGGGCGTGTTCGACTTGTGCTTAAAGATGTTACAGAAGCTTTTGTTGTAAATCCGGAATCGATTGTAAACTATCCACGTAGCTGAGTCAAACCAAAAAAGTCAATAAAACAAAGCAAGCTTTGTGAAAATTGATGGCAAATCGAAAAAAACTATTTCTATTTTACATCAGTCACATATTTATTACGAAGCAAAACCGAAGGTAAAACTTACAAAATATGTCCAGGTTTTTGATGGCTGCCACATCGCTGCTGCCTCGTGATTACTGTAAGTATGCCTCCAAAAAGAATGTTAAGCAATCTAAACAACAGCAGCTAAACAATCAGTGCGCACCAATCGGTGTTTTGTGCATTTAACCCGAGGATTGGCCGGAGTGGCACCGAAGAAGACGGCGCCCAAATGTGGCAAAGAGGAGCCGCCTAAGCCAAAACCGGGCTTTTTTCCAAGTGGTGGCACCCACGCCGTCTTCAGTGACTTGCCCCAGCCAGAGGGTGACTTTTTCAAGGCATGGAATGCCAAAAACTCCAAATATAATATGGTTTTATTATCCGGCATTTTGGGACTGATTGGCAGCATTGCGCTTGTTCTATGCTCGGGTAAAATGTCGCTTTTTGCCACTGTGCCAGAGTATCCCTACACTGACGACGAGATGGAGGAGTTCGCCAAGGAGGAGGAGCGTCGTGAGGAGGAGAAACGTAAGCGAGAGGAGCATCATCAGAATCTGGTCGAGGCCAAGGAGCTTAAGGTGCGACGCCGCAAGGCCAAGGAGGCCATGGCCCGCGAGGTTGAGCTCATGCAGAAGGACATCGATCAGGGTATCAGCGATGGCGAAATGTCCGAGTTGGTCCAGTTGGTACAGGAGCGCGAGGAGTTCGAGACCTGGGAGAAGGAGGAGCTGAAGCGTCTCGACGAGAAGCAAAAGGAACGCGATAAGACCTTGAAGGAAGAAGCGAAGGCCAAACTGGAGCAGGAGAAGCAGCAGAAGCAGCGAAAGTAATATGAAACAAAAAACATTTTAAAAAAACGTACAAAAACATCATGAAAATTAATCAATTATTAATAACAAAGCAAAGCAAACAACTAACAAATGCAGCAGCAACATCGAAAGCAATTAAAACATAACGAACAAGGGCAACATAGACTTGAACATTATATAATTCAAGAAATAAATAATAACATTAATAATGATTACTCTTTTTAATGACATAAATATTTATAATAAAATATATTTTATTATAATTATTATTGCTGATTTTGGCGACTTTTGTCTTATGGGTTTTTGAACAGTTTTTATTATATTAAAAGACAGAACAAATCTTCGTCTTACAGGCAAATTTTCCCGAAATGAGCACTTTGATAAGCCGCTCAAAAAACTATTATTTAATTTGAGAGGCATTTTTTGAATGCATAATGTGTTGTCGAACTTTTGACCCATATCTCTGATAGATAGCACTCGATATTTAATGTCTGTAGACCGCCTTTCTTTCGATGATCAGTAGTCCGCTCTGTTCTGCCCCAAATGATTGCTACGTTCAAGTGGCAAACTACAAATCTATCTATCAGCTAGCTAAAACAACGGATTCTTCTATGCTATTATTGCGTGGCCAGTTCAACGTACAAAGGAAATGGCTCATTGCATGTAATCAGGCGCACTTGTTGCCGCAAAACTAAATTGTATCTCATAGATAACGAAAGCATTTTTCGCAGCATGAAATTCAATTGCAAAAAGAAGAAAAAAAAAAAATAGAAAAACGCAGTTCAAATCGCATAAAGAATTTACTGTTCCAATTGCTAACAACAACAACAACAACAACAATAACAACATGTGTTGTCAAGCTAATAAAATAATGTTCATTCTTCTATGGCAACAATCTATTAAATGCAATTCACCACTGGCTACTTTGTGAGTGCCACAGTGTATCTGTGTATCTATATCTTTTGCGCTAAGTGTGCTGGATGTGCGCACATAATGAATCACAATCGTCGTCAGTTAAGCTCGGCTTATCATTAATCAAATTAGCTGCACTCCCATCAGCTAGCTGCCTCCAAGCAGCACATGCCCCCAAGCAGCAGTAACAACAAAACACTTGCTGCACAGTGGGTGCTGATCATCAACAACAACATCAACATGAACACCAACAACAACAACAACAACATCAGCATCAGCATCATTAAGCCATGAAAATGTACATAGAAAATGCAACTCACTGTTTTACTAGTTTTCCATCCAAATTGGAGCAGCAAATGAACTCTCCGAGCTTAATGTATGTGCATTAAAGCGTATCGCAAAATGATTTCAGTTTGATTCGGTAAATTTAGAGCTACTCTTTGTGTACAAGCATTAATAATTAACGTTTTGTATGCAGGCAATGTGCTTTAAAAAATATAATCCTACTTATTTCTACAATTTGGTTTGTTCTAGAAAATATTCTCTTGATTAAACAAATAATTGTTTACAATTTTCAACCTAAGGAGATCATTGGAAAACCAAGACAACAATTCGAAAACTTTATCAAAAATGTTTCTTTAACAATATTCTTATATTATGCAAATACTATATAAATATATATTGCCATTCAGTTAGTCTATATCTTCTGCAACTTTCATTATTAATTAGGTAATTGACTTTACTTATTAAAATATATATTTCATTTATATTTTTTCGAGTGTTTAGCTTCAGGTGACTAATGAATAGTGAATGAATAATCAATATTTTTTTAAATTTATATATATTATATTAATAATATATAGTCACAATTTGAATTAGTTTAAATCATTTTCAAATGTCATAACAATTTAATATATTCATTAATTATTGACGGTTAGTGTACCAAGGTTAGCCTAAATCATTTTCTTAATATTAGATAAGTTAATATTATTAGAAAAGTTGAAATTATGTATTCATTTGGTGTGATATAATTTAATTTGCATATGCAAAACTCATTTAGCCAATCTCTTTCCTCGAATTGCATATTTAATTTGAATAACACTTTCAAGCCACTGTGCACTGTGCCCACATTTCGCAGCAGGCGCTGAATTTGTTGGGGAGACTAGCTTTCTGTGTAATTTATCATATGCATTCTATTTGTATGCGGCATTCTCGATGCGCTATATCATATCCATGGCCATCTCCATAATATGCCAGCCAGTGCCTTTTAATATACTGTCACAGTGTCAGTTTGTCGCATTGACAATGTTTGTCGGTTGTTTGCTCCTCTGCCTTTTATAATGCATTTATGCTGCAATTTGTTTGAATTAGCGCTGGGATCGTATGGAGCGCGTTTAGCGAGACTCTTCTCGCTTTATTTGGGGCGTGTATCTATGAAATCTATCTATGTATCTGTATCTGTAGCTGTAGCTGTAGTTGTAGCTGTAGCTGTAAATGAGTGTGTATCTCTTGCGTATCGCTTGCACTGAAATATGCATTATGCAAGCCAGTTTTTAAGTAAAAGTAGCCCGCTTGCAACACCCATTTTTAATGCTTCCGGGTAAAAGAAAAACAGATCTCTTTGTGTACATAGACCCAAAAAAAATAAAAAAAAACGAAGAAAAGAAAATAACATTTAAACACATATGCATTTTAGCTGCAACTCTCGTATCTATGTGTGACTTACAGCTTTGCAGCTCTTATCTCGGCTTATCGCTGACCGCATGTAAATATTTGCATCGGTGGCTCTTATGGGTGATTTGTATTGTATTATTATTATTATTATGCGGCTGTGGTTGTGGATTATTATGATGTTGTGCCTCACGTTGATAAGGTTCGCTTGAGGCCTGAGACGGTGAGTGTATGCCACCTGTAACAAACAGCGCTGCACGATCTGTTGAGTTGTAGTAAATTGCTGTTGTCAGACAGACATCTCTTGTCTGCTGTTTGTTGGACTGCATTTTCATTTTCAATAGGTTGCTTCTGTTACGGTTTGCGTTTGTTTGTGCCTCCATTTGCCATTTCCCAGGCCCAAGCAGAGGCTCAGCATTCCAAAGATGCTCAGACAGCCGCTGAGGCTGAAGCTGGCGACTTCAACAAGCCCAGCAAATATCCACTTGAACTTGTTGTTCCTCAGATAGATACACTAGTCACTGATTGAAGAAGCATCTTGATTTCAGCAGCAGAAAAAATGTCTACAACGCGATTAAAGAAAATTTACATGAGCTCAGAGAAATACTTAATATTTTATCCATAAAACAAAAACAACTTTTGTAGTTTTTGTGTTTATTCCGCTCGTAGCAAATAGACAAACTTATATCTATCTAAAGTATTTTCTATTGAAAGTATTATTTGTATTTATGGTATGCAATTTAAGTCATCCTTTAACATCCGTTTCCTGTTGTTGTCAGAAACCATAATAAATATTTTTCTATGTCTATTTTCTGTTAGTCAGTTCCTGCCTTTCTTTTTAATTGCAATCGCAAAGAATTTCTATTCGATAGACGGCTTTACAAATGCATTCTAAAGTTTACTCACCTCGAGCCAGTGTCCATTTTGGCTGAAGCTGCTCTCAATAAAGGGCAGTCCCATATTCCCCCCCAACCAAACCAATACATTCCTGGAGCCGCTTTGCTTTTGTCCCCGGAACCTGTCATGTTTACCTATACTCAAGCAGAACAGTGCAAATAGCAACTGTGGCTGGCAAACACCTCTGTTACTTTGTTGAGAGAAAATCTCGATACAAGAATCTCGTTCCATTGATGGACGTTGCCCAGAGCAACGAAAATGTGCACAAGCAAACCTAAATAATGTAAAGGGGGTTTGATGTTCGATTCGAGACTTTCGCCATGGAGCTAAGAAAAGATTTGAGGTAGCCAATAATAATAATTTTAACTCTCACTTAAAATGTGATTAAAGAAGCTCTGTTAAATATGTTTAATGGCCGACGAAATGTACGCTAATTATGCAAATTGGGCAACAAAAAAAATAAAATAAAACAACAACAACCAAACAAAACAGAAAACAACAAAAAAAACTTCAAGCTATTTTATGGTATTATTTGAAACAAGTATGCGCCTCCAGGCACCGTTGAGTCTGGCACCGAGTCGAATCACTCGGCGGCGAGGTGTCGAAATGGTAGCCAAAGCGTGCCAAAGCCAAGTTCTGTATTGATATTGAGGTCTTGCCACAGTTAGCGAGGCGCAGTTATAACAATTCTAACGCTTTGTATCTTGTATCTGTTAGATACATTTGCGCTCAGCCAGTGGGTCAATTCTCTATGCTCTACTCTCGCTGGCAATCAATTTGCTACCAGACGCTGTTAGCCAACAGTTCTGTGCACTGAAAAAAACATATAATAAATTCAATTTGATGGCATATGTAAGATTTAGAAGAAAGATAGAAAGATTTCCATATTCCAAGTGGTTTTTATATTTCTATATACAAATAGTGGAGGATAACAATAACTTGTAGTAATCTTAAGCAAATTAAAACTTCCATAAGTTAGAAATTACAGCACTGATTCCATCAAAGATTTTCTCTGAGTGTATGAGATTCGTTCTAGCATTCAAAAGTCTTCGCTTCGACTTCAACTTCACTTGGGCTTGCAACTCACGTAGCTCGTCCCGCTACGAGTCTTTAGCGTCTGAGTCTGAGTCATATTGTGGTCACAATAATAATCAGCATTTCTCTGCTTACTTTCTGCTTTCTATGTACTATGCCGAGTACTCAGTCAACTCACTCGACTTGCTGTTGTTTGTTGCGTTTATTATGTTTTTTAATTAATTTTTAATATACTGGCGCACATTTCATTGACTTGTGAGTAGAGCTTGGATTGGCTGCCTGTCAGTTGGCCCAACTGGCATTCTCAACAGAGCAACGCATTCATTATTCGTTTTGCTTTTCTTTTTTTTTGTTTTTTTCTTTTTTGGGGAGGGGAATCTCGCGAGGGGGTGACGATGGGGGAAGTTAGTTTTGCCTGAGTTTAAGCCGGTGGCACGCCCCTTTGTGGAATGTGTGACCACAGCTTGTATCCACAAAGTTGCCTTTGTCCAATTTGTTGTCTGGTCATCATCAAATTTATATTTTCAGACATGCTCACAGCACAGTGGACCTTTAAGTTTTGCCAAATGTTTCTTAACGGAAAAGCAAAACAAAAGATAAAAATATAAGAATATAATTATATCTGCTGTGGTATTCTATATGAAATCTTCTCTAGCATTCCATCCTAAATTTTATGTGGTTTATTATCAAAAGAATCGCGTCACAGTTCCACTGTGCGTAGCTACCGACAAATTAAATTATTTTGGACTGCTATACGAATAAATACATATATGTATAGTGTATATATATATATATCTATATATATGGATGCAAGTATGTATCATAAATTGTTACATTAAATTGTTATGTTGCTCATGTTGCTGCTGCCCCGCCTGGGGGCGTAAGCGATTTGTCTTTGGTTCATTTTGTTATTTTTTGTTGTTGTTGTTTTTTTTTGTTGAGGTGCCTCTTAAGTCAAAGTACCGCTAAGGCCGCCTCAGATGCCAGCCCACAGTGTGCTCGACTGACCGACCACATGCCAAGCCCGAATCTTTTGGCCCATATATTTTTGGCAGTGTGCGGGCCAAGAAAGCACAAGAAGAATGCAGACCACTTTTTTGATCGGAGGCTTGTAATAAAGTAATTAAAGTCATGACACTGGATGATTTTTTATGGCCAAAGATTAATTGGCTATGGCATTGCAGTGGATGGAGGCAGCTGAGTTGGAGGAATAAGAGTATCATTAAAACAAAAAAACGGCACAAACAATACAAATTTGCTTTTAATTCGTTTTTCACATGAGATCTTTGAATGTGCAGCATTCGTTGGCTAATAAGCAGTATCAATTTTCACTCAATTTAATGTAAGGTTTTTAATTCACTTAATGCCGGTTCCAGACGAAAGCCCAACAAAGATGCTCGTTTGATGTGTTACATTTATTTGTTTTCGTATTTCTTGCAATTGTTATTGCTTCTCATCGTCTGCGGTTTTGAATTTTTTTTTTGTTACTGAATGTTGTTAAATGTTTTACTTTCGCTCTTGTTGTTGTTTTAATTGCCGCCTGCTCACGTTAATGGTAATGATGATAATGATAATGGTTATTTATGTTTCACGCACGCATCCAAACCTTACCCACTTGCCTCTCTTAGTTAGCAACTAATGATCACGTTAATGTTACCACAAAAACCAAAAACACAAACCGTGTGAAATTCATTACAAAACTGGACAAGTTCACGTGTCGCAAACCCAACTTGACCGACCGACCGACCAGCTGCAAACACACATTTGCTTTTGCATGGCCTTCACTTTTGAGTGACCAGAGAGAAATATCATTTTACCAACCAGTTGTAGATTATCTTTTTTGCCAGGTGTGACAACGGCCGATGTCAAGTTCAACATTTAGGAATATTTATATGTGTCACATAAAAAAAAGAAATTTATATTTTATATTTATACTATATAAATGTAAACTGGTCAAATATATATTGCAAGGATAAGGGAAACCCAAATTGAACAATTTTTCTTATATGAGCTGTGCGCCAAGGTATATTAACCAATATTTCAAATATTGCCAATGTCAGTTTTCTGCATAAAATTGGCTCAACTGTGAGCAATTTTTCAGTTGTTCCAGAAATTAGTCGCACATTTAATTGCAATGCTGACCAATGGTATTTTTCCGTTCTTTCTTTCTCCACACCGGCAATTTGAACTGTCAGCGCGTTTAAAAGTTGAAAAACATTTACTGCAAAAAAAAGAAAGAAAAAAATTGTTTAAACTTACACAAAAAAGAGCTTCGCTTTGCTCAGTTAGTAGCTGCTGTTGTTTTAGCCACGAAAATTGGGTCAGCAGAATGATGACAAGGAAATGTGTTAATGATACCGAGTGGCGTAATTAACAAGAAATTGTTGTGCTCTTTACGTTTTAAATGGATGCCGCATACCAAAAACGGTAGTTATATATATATACATATATACATGATGATATGACAATTTCCGAGGATCGCAAAACTGAACAGGAAATTGCGTGAATGCCGCCGCCTCAACGTGAATTGAAGCCGCATTGCTATCGCCCCATTTACTTGCAGATCGCTGAATGCGTGACCAGTTCGCGATAATGATACATCAAATTTAGCCATATAACATTATTACCTTTATCATTTGGATTAATAGTGCACTTCAGTTTTGATTGGTTTGTTTATCATAGCCTTCAAATTGGCTTGACGGGTTGGGTAAAAGCTTTTCACAGCCATTCAAAAATTGTAGCGTTTTTCAAAAGCAATGTATTTGTGATCAAGGCTTTTCCTGTAGTTTGGCGAAGTAATTTCAAAATAATACCATGAATGCCTCATATATTTTTTTATTCAATTTGTTGCCAGTTAACGCATACATAAATATCTATTAATGAAGTCTTCCGCATGTGCATATATATCTCATTTTACTGCAAGAAAAACGGAACGATGTTTTTACCTATTACCCGGAAAACTGAAGGTTAAATTCACATAACGCATTGCGATTGTGTGTGTATTTTGTATTAGCTGCAGTTGGAGTTTTCACAACGCTTTTTCCATTTCCCATACCAACAAAACTGTTAACCGTAAACAAAACAAACGGCGTCATTGCCAAGTGCAAAAAATTAGCGCAAAAACAAAACGAAGCAGAAAAAATTAAAGCACCATGAAAAGAAATGCCGCTGTAAAAGATATTCACACCATGAATCGCATCGAAAAAGATGCCGCCACATAACAGCTAAAACGACAGAGTTAATTATGTGCATTTAATGTATTAATTAATGACTTTTCTATTGATCGAGAAAGAGCGAGAGAGAGAGAGAGACGCTTTGCTGCCAGACAGTGAAAGTTATAAACATTTAACAGCAATCGCAATCGCAATCGAAAGAGAAATACGCGTAATACTCATGAATTAAATCAATCTTAATATGAAGTCGTTAAGTGGATAACCTACAAACTTGTTGTGCGTGCTGCTGTGCGACCATTCGAACTGAGTGTGTGTGTGTGTGTGTGTTCCTGTGTGTGGGCATTCCTAAGTATTTATACTTAACTCACACGATGTAGGTGCATATTTATTTTGCAAAGATGCGCAGGTGAAATTGTTTTTTTTTTTTGTTTTGCGGCATCTATCAATGAAAGTGCGAATGAGAGTTGTAGTTGAAATCCATTAGAAGTCGTGGGAAGTTTTAACTGCTTGTTTACCCTATATGAACTCAAGTGATCTTTATCTGATCCCAATTGCTTTAATTATTATTCGCACAAGAAACTATTTCCATTTGAGCAAACTTAACTTGCAACTGCAGTTGAACTCTTTTATCATTGTGCAGGAGGAGAAGACTTCAAAGATCTGGAGTTTCCCTTCGTTTATAGACAGCTCTCCTTCCTGGCTGGCAATCGCCATAACCTAAACTACAATAGAATAAGTTTACATGAAACAATGAGTGGTATTAACACAAAATGCTTCCTTATCTTTTTTTTGGGTTTTTTCAAAATACAAACATTTAAACAACCAACCTATCACGGTCAGCAACTAATTTAAATTTATGTTTTATTAATACACACAGGCCAAACAACAATTCAACATTTTGCTACACGACAAGAAAAAATATTTAAAAATTATGCAAGCCACAAATGAAACTGTAACTAAATCTATTGTGGCAAAAATAAAAGAAGATATATTTATATTGGTTTCTCTATTGAATATATTTTGAATTCAAATAGCGCAGCGCCAAGTTGAAGTTGGTTGAACTTTTTCCATATGAGTTTACATAATTCGCGAACATAGTGCAAAATTTCTACTTACGGCTCTCAGCATTTTTAATGACAACTCTTTATGGGCCACTAAAGCTGCACTTGGTCGACAGCTATTTTTTTTTTAGCTGGCAGTTTCGCTTTGCGCGAACTCCAAATTTCAATTTCAAATTTCATACTTTCGCTTTCGTAAGACCGACAGAGAGGCCGATACAGTCTGCAGTTTGGCATCTCAAAGATTTGCAATCAAAATTTCTGACAGACAGTTACAACATTTTTTTCATATTTCTGCATCTTTATCTCTATCTTTAATTTTTTTTATTTTTATTTTGTGATTGTTGCACATAGCCAATTAGTAGTCGAAGCGCCAATATACACAAATAATAAATCTACAACTAATAAAAATAATACAAATATGCAATGCCAATAGAAATAACTACAACAACCGCAGCTTGTTGCATGTGTGCTAATGTTGTTGGTAATGCAACCGGTTGCTGCCCAGCCGAAAAATCAACGAAATCAACAAAACTGCAAAAGAAGAAAAAAAATAAAAATAAAAATAAATAAAAAACAGCAGCAGCAGCGACGACTTTCCATTTTCAAATGTTTTTTGCTGCAGCCTTCAAGCGGTGCGTCGCGCCGGCAACTGCAACATCGACAACAACATCAACAGCAACAGCAACAGCAACAACTGCAGCAGCAGCGACATCGACAACTTTTCATTTCGTTTTTCACGCGGCGCATGGCAAAAAAAAAGAGAAAAATAATAAAAAATGACGCGACCAAAAACTGCAAACCCAGCAACGATTTTAATAGTCACGTTGGGGATACTTCAACTTCGTCTTTCAGCTTGTTACTAATGCCACAAAGCTTGAGCTCTTCAAAGTTGTAGTGTGCAATTATTAATAAATAAAATTGTTTGTTTAAATTTTTAATAGTTGTATTTGGGAAAAGTTAAAAGGTTTTTTTTTACTATTTATTTTTTATTTTCTCTCGTCTCCCTCTTTGTTAAAGATTTTATATTACAAGCTATTCAATTATATTAATGTCTTATTGGTATGTCTAATTTAAATCAATTTAATTCACTAATTTACTCAACAAATTTAAGTTTAGTGATTTAATAATCGTTTGATTACAACTATTTTGAATGGGAACAGACTTAGAATTCCCACCGCTCTCTTGACAGGACATTGTAGACTAAGAAGTCACCTAGATAAACTGGGTATAATCTGTACAGGAATCAGCCTTATATTATTCACATTGATAGTGTATATGAGCAGCGACCTTTTTGTGCCACACTAAATGTTAACTTGGCCATTTTGGCCAACTGAAAACTGAAACTGCTAGCAATGTCTGCGCGCTGTCTACGCAGCTGGAAGACCCCGCAGTCCTGCCTCCCGCTGCCCCACACCAGCAGTTGGAGTCACAGGCCGAAGACCCTCTTTTTTTTTACCGCGTCCACTTGTGCATCACAGTTAAAGTTGGTAGTTGCAGCCATGCGGCAAGTGCGCCAATGTTGACAATTTTTTAGTTTCTGTTTGCTGTTGTTGTTGCTGTTGTTGTTGCTGTTGCTGTTATTGACCGGTCTTTTTCCATTTGCGCAAGAGACCGGGCCATGGTTATTAGTGGGCGCAATATAACCACTTTGTTGCTGTTGCTGTTGTTGTTGTTGTTGTTGCTGTATTTGGACTCTCAAACTGTCGACGCTTTTGCTTTTCATACATCCACAGCAGCAATAATTGCTCAATGCCTTTTCGGGGGCCTGTGGTAAGCAGCGGAAGCGTTTGTTAATTGCAACTTGCACTTGCCGCAATCATAAATGGAAAAGCTTATCTATTTTTTTCTTTTCAATTTTGATGCGTTTGTCAGGTTTTCTGTGCAGTTGTTAAAAGATTAGGTTCGACTACTCTTCGATTTGTGGCAAAGTGCGTAAGTAAGCTTTTGAGCAGCGGCAAACGGAAGCCACAAAGAGTAAACAACTGAGTAAAGCAAACAGAATGATGACTCAAGCATAAACATTCTATGGACGCATACTACAGCCGGGTGGCAAGTTGAACAAAGTTGGGGGCATAGTCGTCGACGTCATCGTCACCGTCATCGTCGTCTTTTGCCGGGCCTTTGATTATGAATCGAAAACGTGAGTCGTGAATGTACTTCCGTTGAATTAAAAATGTCGACGAAGTCAGCTCAATAGTGGAAATGGAATTTAAGACCCGGTTGAGCTAAACGTCTATAGACATTAATATCTTACACTCATATTGGTTAGTTTTTCAACAAGGATGTTTAATTTGTAATTGCAGCGGAAGCTCTTAAAACGCTTGAAGCTACACAAATGCTTAGATTGTTTAAAATACCCACTGAGGCAGATTCGAGGTTCCGGGTTTGATATTAAACCTTTACTGAAACTCAACAATAAAACACATATAGAAATCTGCTTGGAAATTGCTACAAAACAAATTTTGTTAAATTCTTCCAAAGTTAAAAGAAAATAGATAGCAGCAATATATATTTCAGTGTTCTAAAATGCCTTAACTGCTAATTACAGATTTTTAAGATTTTCGCAGTCTTTTAGCTTCTAACAAATGGTTTTAAAAATATGCCATTTTGATTGACAACATAGATAACCCAAAAAAAATCTATTAATGATTACACTCGAAATAGTTTCTGGCTCAAAGCATTCTAACAATATAAACGAGCTTGTGTTAACACTTTTAATGCGTTGTACTACTCAAAACAAATGGCATCGCTTATTTACATTCTAAACGAATGTATCCTAATCATTTATCATGCTCTTGACACGTGCCACAACGAATGAATAATTATATTGGAAATTGGAAAATTCTCAGAAAATAGCTGCAAGCGCTCTTTTGGCCTGCCCCAATGCAGTTTCTTGACCTTTTTCTTTGGGGCCATTAACATGCACAATAACATTAACCAATTAACGGTTAACATTAAGAGCAGCAAGTGCAAACGAATGTTGTTGCTGACAGCCTGTCGGAGAAGCTGACGCCCTTAAAGTTGTCAACGTCATCAAAGCAACGCTAAGCTGGCTAATGTTATTTTTTGTTGCTGTTGGCCACCTTTTTACCGTTTGTAAACTGTCATATTTATAGACTGAATGTGTGTGTGTGAGCCACAGTTAATTTGTTATTATTTTGACATTAATTTGTTGATGATTTTTGAATGGGCTTCGCTGCGGGCTCCGAATAATTTGTTACTGTTATTAGTTTAATTTACATATAGAGATGGCACCGAGAGACTGCTGCCCACAGGGAGAACATCAGTTTAGCCTACAGCAAAGCAAAGGTTGTATTTAAGAGAATATTGTAGCTGAAATACTTCATTATTGTGGAATAGACCAAGTGTATTTAATTCGAAAATCGTGAGTTTCTATATATAACTGGAATGTACTTTGATACTAGTTCTACGCTATAGCCGATTAATAACTTACTTTCGAATCTTACAGTTATTTACATTCTTTTTTTATATAATCTTGACGAGGAAAAGGTTTGCAAATCGATTCAATTCTTTCACAAATTTTGTGGCTGAGAATTTATCTAAGTTGCTACCTAATTTAAATATAGCTGGAGTAACGGCATAATTATTGACTTTCGAATCTTACAAATGCCTCTTTAATTTTATTTTCGCATAGATTTTTAATAATGACTAGGAAAAGCTTAGAAAATCGATGTTGTTACACAACTCAAATCAAATTAAACCAGAATTACTTCGGAGATTTTTGCATTTCGCTTTTGGGGCGACATGTGCACATAAATCAGTTGAAACTTCATTAACACAACTGCCAAAATCTATGAATATAAATCTAAATGCAGCGCCGCCTAATAGCAAAAGTCCGCCAACTTGCTCGCTCCTCTGGAGTATTCCTCTGCAGAGCTGCTCCTGGCAATGCCAACTACGTGACGACCTCATGTGCTGAAAATTATAGCAGAAAGAAAGAAAAAAGTGCAACAACGGCAACTTGGCAGCTTGGTAACTTGCAACTTGGCAACTTGCAACAACCGGCAGCCAGCGAAATAAATAACTCAATTTAGGAAAAAGTGTTAACTTGAAATTTGCCAATAAATCAATGGATTCTGGCGGGCAGGCAACTTGTGATTAGCAGCAACCCAAAACCTGCCGATTGCTTATCTACCACAAACTCTTCGAACTAACCCCCCTCCCACTCTCTCTCTCTCCCTCCACTCAGTACGAGGTAATTTTCGAAAAGCGGAAGACTTTTCAATAAGCTTTAAGCATGCCAGTTAAAAAAAAAAAATAAATAAAAACTATAAGAAAAAAGACACGAACTGCGAGATTGGGCAGCCGTCAGTTCGCCTGACAGGCAATAAACTTTGCGATTTTTTTTTTTTTTTGGGTGCCGTTTTCGTGTCTTTTATACCCTGTAAGCATTTGGCAACCGAGTGAGTAACATGGCGACTCTACAAAAAGCGAAAGGCCTTCAATTTAAAATGTAATTAATTTGTTGTTGTTACTAAACTTTCACAAATCGATAAATATCGATATTGTCGATTTAAAGTTGTGTACAGGATAAACACTAGTCGTGCATTGAGCGAGCTTGTTTTCATTGTGGCCCGAAGCGTTAAGTGTTGCTGTTGTTATTGTTGTTGTTGTTGTTGTTCTTGTCATACTTTGAGTTGGCCTTTTTTGCATTGCTGCCAAAATAATTTGGCTCACTTCACGCCTGTCAGACGGGAAGCTGCTTAGATCTTTATCTTGATCGCTTATGATTTTCAAATAAACTTCAATCAACGTTTAATTGAAATTAATTTGTTTGTCGTTCTTGTGTCTGTCAGCAGATTTCAGACTTTTCAAGTGTCAGGTTATTTTAATTTGAATATATACATATATATATATATAATTTTTTTGTGCCTCGGGTTACAAAACCTTTTGCAGATGTGCCTTAAACTCATATATACTATTTCCAACACAGATTCTGTTGCGGTTTCTGGTTCTGGTAACTTGGCGCTACTACCAGCCAGAGTGTGCCAATATATGTATATATATATATATATATATATAGTAAGTATATGTGCATATATAAGTTTAAATCCAACCGGTTCTGCGGTTTCTTGGCCCGATATTATTATGCTGTAACCGGTTTGTGTGGAGTTGTTTTTTTTCTTTCTTTTTTTCTTTTAAAATTAATACTGATTTTTTTTTTTGTATATTTTGTGAAATATTTGGTTTGCATTTTAAGCGCATTTGACACAGAACCGAAAGAGTCTGGTTCAAAGGTTTGCTCCCTCAGGTTAATCTGGACAGATATATTAACTGTAAACTGCTTTAAACTGTTATACGCTGTTTATTTGGTCTTCTTTTTTTTTGGCAAAACCAAAAATTGGAACGGTTTTCCGATTCGGTCGATTTTTGTTGGGATTACATGATATGGAATAAGTAGAACGACTTTGAGTGACGCGTTGCTATTGTCTTTGGTTTGGTTGGCAGGTGTTTGATAGTCATTAGCATCTATAATGTAAATCGCTTTATTCTAGCTAGATAAAACAAACTATGCAAACTTACATGTCGTTGATTTGTTGTTATGCAAATTAAGGTAATGCTTGAGTTTTGTATTGTTAAAAGATAACAGAATATGTTAATTTTGTCAGCTTAAGAATTGATCGAATGCTAATTGGATTGCATTAATACACGAAAGAAATGATAATGTAAACGTCACTGTCCTTGTACTATAGTTATTAATTACTTTAGTATTAGTTGTGTTTGGTTATCTAATATGTATTCAAATCATCAATAATCAATACGATTTATTATTATGATTTCAGCAACTTCAAATATCGGTAAAAAGGCCAACCCACTTAAGCGGTAAGTTGAACAATAAACAGTTGCTAATAAATACAAACACTCAACTATTGATGACTGTTTACCAAGCAATTAACTTCGCTCTTAAGACCAATTGTCTATGCTAATATTGTTGTCACTCAATCGCAAAACCCATTTAAAAATTGATGACTTAAATACTCAGCTAAAAATCTTCCAGCCATTTCATTCAACAATTTCCGTCTTCCGCAACAGTGCGAAAACTCGGGAAAATTGGCTAAAAATATGGTCATTATAAGTCGCTTGATTCGATGGTCAATAAATTGATGGATGCCTGTAGTTATGGCTGAATCGATTTTAGGCGGAAATATTCAAATGAACATTTTCCTTTAGATTTTTACGGCTTTTATGGCTTAAAGCACATAAACCATAAAACATATTTCATGCTCCAGTTATAACAAAATCATATTATCAATTTTTTCCACTTTGATTATAATAGTCAATGCTTTGGGACAGTAAAAGTGACTTTCCAAGCAATTAGCTCACCTCTTTCCCCTATCTCTCTCTCTCTGTCTCGATCAGTCTTTCTCTTAGGCAGCTGTTCTGTGTGTGTTTTTCCCCCTTTTCCCAGCATTATTTGTGGTCTTGCTTAAATGCACAAACGTGTTGGTTATTAAAAGAAAAGTTGACAAATGACGAAAAACAAAAAACAAAACTGCAGAAAATAACATTTACCTTGTGAACATGAAAAGCGGCGGGGAAATTATTGCTGCTATTGTTGTTGTTGTTGTTTAAACCAAAAAGTGAAAATCTTTGGAAATTAAATTGTAGCAAAAAAAAAAAAGTTGTGAAAAATTAAATGAAATCATTAGCGTTTTTCTAAGCAAATCATGCCTGAAATAGGCGTGAAGTGAAATCTTTGGAAAATGGCTTTGAGGTTAAAAGTGATGAAGAAAACGATTTGATCGTTAATAGAGCAGCTCC
This sequence comes from Drosophila grimshawi, assembly GCF_018153295.1. Lineage (NCBI taxonomy): Eukaryota > Metazoa > Arthropoda > Insecta > Diptera > Drosophilidae > Drosophila > Drosophila grimshawi. Next base: position 10,547,208 of record NW_025062889.1, on the reverse strand, counting down.
TTTTAGGTAATCAGGCTAAAACTAATTAAAGTTGACTATTAGAAGATGATTTTAGGATTCACAGAATAATTTAGTTACTGTACAAAATATCGAGATTTTTGTAGCCAAATATACAACAAATTTTGAGGCAATCATGTTTTTATTGCTGGTCACTTTCAATTACAACGTCATTTTAAGAGAAGTTGATGAATCATTAATTTATATACAGACTTTGTTCATCTTTGTTCGTCCTACAAAAACTTTCATCATGGTCATTTCTCAAAAAACATTGCTTAGAATCGTTTCTTTTCGAGTTCCTTCGTTTTTTGTGTCACCCTAACATAATCATTATTATTATTATTATTACCCATTTATCTTATGTCTGCCTTTGGCGGCCCCAGTTCCATTTTTCTGTATAATATTTGTTGGTGTTGCTACCATTTGCTAAAATAAAAAAAAACTTGGCAGCTTTTTCAAGTTCTCCGAAATTTTCATTGTTTACAAAACAGTTTCTTTGCCATTTGCTTTGTTCAATTCTTTTTGTGCACAACGGTTGTTGTTGTTGTTTTTCTTTTCTTTTATTATTTATCTTTTTGTGTTGTCAACACAATTAAAGCAAATTGCCAATAGTTGCTGCTTGTCTTCGACTTCTTCTTCCTCATCTACGTCTCTGCAACACCTCTCATTTTGTTGGCTTATTTTTTCTTCAATAGATACAAAATGTTTAACAGTAGTTTTGACATTAAAAGGCAAACCAAACAATGGGCCCACAAACTGTGCAACAAAAGCACCCAAAATAAACACAACACTAAATTCAGAAATTCATAAATAATTTGAAATAGTTTTCGGGGTTTTTTTTTTTTTGTATTTTTAGAGTTTATTATTATTATGTTTAGTGCGTGGCCCGCAGCGTTATTGAAAAATGCTAATCCCAATTCTATTTCGAAAGGCTGTCCAAGCTGAATTTATAGTTCACGATGGTCAAAGCTTTTAGTAGGCGTCACCGCCTTCGTCTATTGTGATTGTGATTGTGATTGGGATTGTGTAAGAAACTAATGTTATATGATCATTTGGAAATGTTCTAGTTGACTTTCACACACTCATCAATTTCAAATGGAGTACGGTGAACACTTTCTAAGCACGACTCCTAAATACACAAATCATTGTGCTGCACTCAGAGAAAACATGTATATTTCTTTTTAGAAATAATTTCTAAATCTACTGAATAAAAATTATAAGAATACTGTTGTCGAGTGAAGTTACACTGAGCACAGCTAGTTTCTAGTTTTATTGCCAAATTTCAATTTAAAAATCTTTGGCTAAGGCATACATAACTTGGGTGCTTATGTATACAATATACATATGTATTATCTCAGTTAGTATTCTGTATTAACTGATGGTCAGACTCAACTCGACTGTTCATCCTGATCAAGAATATGTATGTGGGATCGGAGATGCTCCTTCTACCTTCCTTTCTATGTATTTCTATCTTGCAAATATACTTTGTGCTTTTTATTTGTTTCTATCAAAACCTTGAGACATCAGAGATTGAAATTTATACTCTGAAATTTATGCATTTATTTAGTTAAAAACAAATCTGTTTATCTGTCGTTTTTTTTTTCAAGTGTAGACTGAGTCAGACAAATACTTTACAGAATCCGCCACGTTTGCGTTTTCGAAAACCAAATGGCTTTAATTAACAATTTATGTGCAGGCCGGTGTTTAGTTATTATTATGTTTCTACCGACAAGAGGCATCTTAATGCTATGGGGCAGATCCGCAGAGATCCGAAGCGTGAGCCCTCAATTTGATGCATCATCATCGACGTTGTTGGCTACCAGAATTCCCGTCTAAGCTCAATAATCGCTAGCTACTGTTGCCCGTTGCCTGTTGCCCGTTGCCTGTTTCTTCTTCTTTTTTTATCGCTTGCTTCTGTTGTCAACCTTGCCGCTTCTCGGTGTGTTTGTGTATGTGCGTGTTGCACATACGTGTATTCTGACCAGTCATGCTTAATTATTGTGATTATCGATGTTTTATGCTCTATAATTGCCGTTGGCGGCCGTGACTTGGCCTTTTGGGGCGTCACCAGGCAGACAGCCAAGCAGATAGGCAGAGAGGCAGACAGGCCGACAGACAGCAATGTTCCAGCCCCAAAAACTAGGTCTCAAGTCTTAATTGATTTAATTTTTCAACTTAGCTAAGTAAAATCTGATTCTCTAATTTGGTTTAGCCCAGAATTACCCCTTCCATCGCTGATCGCATGTTTTGAAGACATTGCTCTGCTTAGTTGTTGTTACACATTAGTTATGCAATTGCTCATGGCCATTTTAATGAATATCTCTCAGTCGGCTAGCTAAGTGTCAGCTTAACACAGGCCGCAATTCGCCAACAACAACAACAGAAACAATATCGACAACAACAACAATAATAATAATAATCAAGCAGCAAACGAAGCAAACACTGGATGCACAGTGGTTGATTTAAGTGAGAATAATGTATTCAAATTGGTGCTTATTCACCGGTTTCATTTTCATAATATAACTAATATACAACTACTCAGAAGAAGAAGAAGAATTGTCAAATTATTGTTGTTTAGCTTTAAATGAAGTCATTGCTAAAATATCGTTTAAGTTTCTGGCTAGATCTTTTTAAATGTGTTTTTAATGGAATCGAATTAGTAATAATAATACTTATTTCTGGAATAAAATGCTAATTACAAATTAAAAAAAAAAGTAAAGATAAATATTGAAAATTCTGCATCTTTGCAACCACTGTGCACTGTGACGCAAACCAACAAGTCAGGCAGTGGCTCGGCGGTTTAGTCGACAAACATCTAGCTGGCCCAGCTCACCCCAATGGGTCCGTTCACGTCCCGACGTCCATTCAAGTGTCCAGGCAGGCGTGCATTTAAATTTATTATATAAGCCACAAGTATCTGGCCACAGCTAGAGAGTGCCACACAGCCGCAGCGCTGAAGCGTTGCAGCGTCGCAGCCTCTTTGTGGCAGCAATCTTTTCAAAATCTGGCGTACTCATCAACAACATTTCAAAGTGTACGTACATCAAAGTGGATGCCTGGGCAGACCAGGCTAACTCTAACACGGCTTTGAACATGAAGGTGTATCGCATCAAATCACAAAAACTATCTAAACAGGAAATCCAGCAACAACTACAACAGCAACAGCTACAGCCACAACAACAACAAATTTGTGGCGGTGGCGGCGGCGGCGTTGAGAGAAAATTAAAACAAAACGTTGTCGTCTGTGGCAGCCGCCAACTAAGCTACTACCTCTGCTGATCCTGTCCAGTTGTTGTTCTTGCTGTTGTTGTTGTTGTTGGTGTTGTTGTCGTTGCTGTTGCTTAAGTAGTTGTTGTTGCTCCTCTTTTTGTGTTACTGCTGCTGTTGCTGTTGCTGCTGATGTTGCTACTGTGTTGCTGTCGCTACTGTCTGCTGTTTTGTTGCCTTAACACTTTGCACAAATATTATTACTTGTATATATTATGCTTGTTGTTGTTGCTGTTGTTGTTGCTGTTGTTGCTGCTGTTGCTATTGCTACTGCTATTGCCTTTGGGCCATAACATCAACATCAACATCACCAACAACAACAGCAACAACTTTGATGGATTGCACGTCTGTCGTGAGCAACTCAAACCTGCAGTGGCTGTGGAAATGGCAGCAGCCACTTTTTTTTTTTGGGTCTACCTTTTTGGGCGTGCTTCCAACCTGTGGCAAACTGAAGCAGACAAAACACACAAATATTTGATCGCTTAGCTCGTTTTGAAGGTCAAATCGTAGCGTTTGAAATGTGCAGCCAGTTAGCCAGACAGACAACCAAAAACAGACTGGGAGGCAAGTACACTTTGAAAAGTTTTGTAAACTTACGGAATTATTGTATGTGATTATATATACCTCCTAATGCACAAAATATATTTTTTAAAATCAAGAAACTTAACTAAAAGTTTCCATTTCAAATGCCTAAATGTATATAATATGTATTATATATTTATATATTGTCCTGAAGCTCGCAAAAAAAACATATTTAAGCCATATGTCAGCAAAAAGTAAACAAATACACTTATTTTCAACCTAAAATTTAATTAAATTAAAATTACTAGAAAAATTATGTGTTTTTTAGAAATAATTAATAAATATACGAAAATAAATTTCTAAAAACAGGAAAGGATCTTTTGTCGAGTGTATAGGCTTGCTGCAAACGCAGCTGCTCATTAACAAACGGATTATTATAATTTTTTGTTGTTGCTTTTGGCGCACAAGTCAGATGTTAGCCGGATAGGCCAAAATCATCTATTTAATATTTCTTACATTTTACATTTTAATGGGCACACATTAAAAGCAGTTGAGTGCTTGCGCACTTTATGTAAGGGGTCTTTTGTTTCAGCTCTTTGGGGTCTGCATAATGCCGAAATCGAAATAAATGTTATAGAGGCTGAGCTCATATTGTTCAACGCTCACGTGCAACGATCGTAAGCAATTTTTGGATTTGGATTGCGTGTTTATGGTGCATGATGTCAGTCTCTGAAAATGGCTGCCCCCGCTTGTTGTAGCTGCAACAGTTTGTTTTTTGGGCGCGACAAACAAAGCTCACAGATAGTAAAGATGACCCAAAAAAAAAGAAGTGAAGAGTTTGTCAAGACGTTGTTGGCTTATTGGCATTGAGCGATGCTGATCAGGGGCACACTTTCAGACAGTTTTCAAAAGAGGCCAAAAAACGAAAGACTTAGGCAACGAACTTGAACATCAAATTGATAGCATATTTACCAAGAAAATTAACAGCACGTATAAGAATCATAAAAGTCACGCCGAATACCAATAATTACAACAACAAGAACAACAAAGTGATCTAAGGCAACTGCAGCTGCAGCTGACTCATTAACATTTGTATGCCAAAGAGCTGTAAAAATAAATCCAGACACAATTATAATACTACCCAACAATTATCATCGAAGCGACTAACAATGCTTAAGTTGAACTGAAAAAATTTTATCCAAAGATAAAGTAAGAATTACAACGACAGCAGCAGCTACAAAAATCTGAATATTATTGACCAAGAAAGCCAAATGAGTTGGACTAGAAGATACTCTATAATCAGAGTCCAAGTCTTCCAATATTAATTGGTTCTCGCATATGTGTTATCAGTTCTTTACAAGTAAATTATATGTGATCTTTAAAAGGTTCTCATGACAAATTGAATTATATATAATATATGTTAAAGTAAGGCTCAAAACAAACTGCAGCAATTACTTTGTCAAAGGCGAACCTATTTAAAAATAGATTAATACTTTTGAAACGAGAGTTTTTTCCTTAGCTTTTCACAGCTAACTGTTTGCATGAAAATAATTGAAACCGTCTGCTTTCGACTGTTATTCTACTCTAATATATATGTTTATATAGGGTATAATAAGAAACTGCATATTAAGAGCTGCAGGTGCGACAGGTGCACGGCAACAAAAACAACAGCATAAATATAATAACAATGCACAAGCAGCAACAAGTCTTAAATAATCACAATAATTTTTAACTCAAATGGAGAAACGAAATGTGTGCGAAAAGTGGCACAAACGGAAATCAGCAACAACAACAACAACAACAACAGCAACAGCAACAAAGAGAAGCAGATGAAGAGAATGTTTGACAAGCAAAGCTGAGCAAACAGTGGTACAAAATGCATTTTAATTAAATGCACATTTAGCGGCACAATAGATCGAGTAGGTCGCAGTGCAGGTAATAATATATGCATATTTAATGTAAGTTTTAGTTTTCACTTTGAGAACATTTGGCTTGACAACCCACTCTGTCACTCTGCCTTTCTCCTTGCCCTAGCTTTTTCGCACTTATTATCTGATCAGAAATTTTTCGGCTTCGCCTTTTCTGATAACTGATAATTAGTTGTGATTGACGTGTAATAAAGTAACGGGCCAGCATCGACAGGAACAGCTGAACAACAACAACAGCAACTGATTCACTTTATAAAGCCATAAAAATAACACCTCTAGCGTACAGACAACAGCAACAACAACATCAGCAGACGACAACAGCAGACGACAAGAGACAACGACAGCACACAACAGCAATATGCCGCATCGCTGGCAACGTTTTGGGGCCACACGCAGGACGTTCAACTTGGACAAAAAGGGTACAAAAAGCAAACTAATTACATTCCAAGTCATTTTAATACACAGTGAAAAAGCACTGCCCAAGCAATGAGCAGTTCGCACAGCGGCAACTCCAACAGCAGCAGCAGCAGCACGACAGCAACACGCAGTAAAAAAAAATGGTGCAAGTAAACAGCATGAGGCCAATGGACTCGACTGCAACTGCAGCAACAACATCAACAGCAACTGCTGCCCATCATACAATGTATGCAACGCTCCCTGAAAATGGCAGCTTGTTGGTTAGAGAAGAAGAGCAAAAGAGTGCAAACGAGAGCGAAACAGAGAGATTGAGCGAGAGAGAGAGAGAGAGAGAGCGACTTGGCATCCAGGTCCAGAGCTTGACCCATGAAAAACATCTGCACAAAAGATGAAATGACTGCTGCTCTTGCAACTGATATGGCAGGAAGCTGCTGCTGTTGCTGTTGCCGGCTTTGATATGTAAATTGTACCAAATCAATGCTAATTTCTTGCCGTACTTTGCAGCCTGCGCAGCAAATGTAGTAATTAAAATTGCTGAAAAAACAACAATAAAATATAAATAAAAAAACAGACAAATAAACAATGCCACACACATTAGTATGCTAAACTTACTCGCAAGGCCCATAAGCAGCAGCAGCAGCAGCAGCAAACAGCAACAGCAACAAAAAAAAAAAAATAAATAAAAAAACAGCCAACAGACAAGAAAAGAAAGGCCTCAGTGGACAAAAAATAAAATAAAATAAGCGTTCAGAGCGCGCTCAACAAAACAATTTACCAAGTTTGGTCTAAACGGTCAAAGCAGCCGTTTTGCCGGGCCAACTGGTCAGTGACAGTTGGAACAGCAACAGCAACAGCAACAGCAACTGTTACGGCAGCAACATCCTCATAGCGTGCATAGCAACACGTGCGTTTGCCTTTTACATTGCCAGCAACAAAAACAATGAGAGAGGCCAACAACTTTGGCGTTTTTCGCGCGAAATTTACTAACGGCAACAACAACTGCAATAACTGCAATATCAGCAGCAACAGCAGCATCAGACGCAGCAGCAACTACAAAACGCGCGTGCTCAACATTTGCCACAAATGGAGTTATCAACCAAATGGGTCTTCATCGATAAAAATTGATGAAGCACTCTACGTAGAACTCGGGGCAACATTGGGTTGTTGATGATGACGACGACGACGACGACGACGACCAGCAATTTTCCAAGGAAATTGCTTTCGCCTCGAGTGGCAAACAAAACGAGCAATGAACGCTGAAATGACGCACGTGTGACTCTTCTTGTTATTGTTGTTGCTGTTGTTGTTGTTGTTGCTGTTGCCTGATTCGGTGACTTATTTTGCTTGTTAGCTTTAACATGTGATTGCAGCTGATGGCCAAGTGCAGTCGCATGTAAACATTATCGATAAAACAAGTTATCGATCAGACTTAAAAAACAAAAAGAAGTAAAGTAATTTTTGTCAATTTAACCCAAACTTACTGTAAATAATCTGAAATTGTATATGAAATTTATGTTATCATTATTCAGCTACTAAGTTAAAGATTTTTAGGTTTCTACCTTGATCAAGTTTCTTCTCACTCTGCCTAAAGTAAAATATTTAGAATGGTATATAAAATCACTTTTGGCATATGTCTTCATCAAGCTTCGTTTGGGTTCGTTTCTTAACACAATGACTAAAGTATTGTTGGTGAATCTTACACAGAATATTATTTGGTACATCGCAGTACTACATATTGATGAGCATCGACAGTGGCAGCAATTAGTAAACAACACCAGCGATGACAGCAGCTGACAAGCTTCTAAGATGTCACCAGTTTCCAGTTCCCCAAGCGAAGATTTCAAATTGCTGACAGCAGCAGCAGCAGAAGCAGCAGCAGCAGCAGCAGCAAAAAAGTGAAAAGTGCCAAGTTTTGAAATTGCTTTTGTCGTCGTCGTCGCATTTTTTTTTATATTGTTTGTAACTCCGCTGAATTCGTCATGGAGTCTTTAAATGTTTATACTTATGGTTTTAGTGTTATTGTTGCTGTTGTTTTTGTCTTTGTTCATGTTTATTTATGGTCTGACACACAAAATCATTGAGGTGTCAAATGTAAGCGGACGAACTGTGACAAAAATTGAAGGCTATTATTAACCCAACGTTCAGATTAGTGTAATTAAGCTGAAGAGAAGCTTAAGGAACCACCAGCAATTCTTACATATATCTCTATTAATGATTTAGCAATTGTCTAGCTGCAAAAGTGCCCGATTGGAACATACTTTACACAACTGCATGCTTAAAAGAATTTTACTGATCATTGTTCGGTCGTAATTATATATTATGGTTACTTTTAGAAACCTTTCAGCCGACTTTGCTTGCGACACCAGGTTTTTTCGAGTCTTAAACTCGTTCAGAGTCTACCATTTCGCTGTGTTTAGTTCTACACACTAAAAGTATAAAATAATAATAAATTTGCATTACTTTCAATGCTGTCAAGAGTGAATTGCTTGTGTCTGCATAAGGGTTAAGCCCAACTCATTGCCTTAAAATGCTTGAAATTGTCATTTCACACCAAATAGCATTGATTGTCGGCACACAGCGTTCATCTTTCGCTGGCCATCGCATAATTACGGCTCTAAACTGGACAGCTACAACAACAACAACAAAACCAGCAACATCAGCAACTATCAGCAATGAACAATCAACGATCAGTGATTGCTAGCCCCGAAACCAGCATTGTGTGTGCATATAATTGAGGTTCTAAGCACACTGATTACCACAATAGTGCAGACAGACGGCAAGCGAGAGATAGAGAGAGAGAGAGAGAGAGAGAGAGTGAGACAGAAAGAGAAGGTGTACAGAGTTGAGGTGAGTGAAGGGGGGGGATGGGGCAGTTGGAACGCGAGTATACATTAACTAATGACAAGTCATGAAACTATGGCCAGCCTCACATTTGTTGCATTTGCTGTTGTTGCCGCTTGCTTTTGTTGCCGCTTGCTGTTTGAGCTGAAGTTGAATAACCTCTGGCCAAGTGGAGTTGCAGTAACTTGAAATGAAATTGTCATTTCAGAGCTTGTTGCAGTTGTTGTTGCAGTTGTTGTTGCAGTTGTTGCTGTTGTTGTTGTTGTTGTGCAGTGAGAACAAGTTCATGGCATAATTGCTACAAGCAACTGCGACGATCACATCAGCAATGTTGTGTGTAATTGTCGTTGCGGATCAGTCGCAACACCTGATTAACTGAAGCATCAACGACAGCAATAGCAACAGCAACAACAACAGCAGCAACACCAACAGGGCTAGAAGCTGTTATTTATTATCACATGTTGTTGGTGTAGAGTTACGGCCACAGGATATTGCATCCTTGCGACATGTGCTCAAAAGCAACAACACAAACAACAACAGCAGTGAAAGTATAAACTTACCAACAACTGTTGCTCACTGGCTGAACCGACAAACAGTTAGGCGCTCAGCTTATGCAACGGCAATCAATCATGTTGTAGGTGCATGAATGTCTGCCTCTGTGTGTGTATGAGTGTGTGTGTGTGTGTGTGTGTGTGTGAAGCATATAATTGTCAATGTTTGCTTCTTCAGACAGTTGTTGCTGCAAAAAAAAAGAAAAAAAGTGGCTTAGCTTGCTGCACCAATTTCTAAATTGTTTTATGCAATTAAAAAAATTACATGTACGTGCGGCAGCAACGACACAATCTTGTCTTTTTACAAATAGCAACAACAACAACAACAGCAGCAGCAGCAATCTGCACTTGCCCACTGATAGCACTGATTATAATTTTGTTTCCAGCCTCCTCGCTTTTGCAAGTACTCGCACTTGCAACATATGTGTGTCTATGTGGTGTGTGTGTGTGTGTGTGTGTCGCTGGTGTCTGCACTTCTGCAATTTTCCACAGAAAAGAAACAAAATATTTAATCAAGTGTCGCACAGTGACGCAAAAACTTACAACATATTAGTGGACAAGCAGAGAAAAAGTGCTTCATAATTTTCTGGAAACTTTTATTTCAATGAAACAATTGATGAATTAAGTAAATTTTCTCTTAAGCTAAACTTTATTTCAATGAATGCATTTTTCTTAACCAGCAATTCATTCTTTAAAAATTTTAACGCTTAACAAATTAACTTTAACTTAACCAATATATTTCCTATTTAAAGTTACATATTTCTGAGTATATTCGAAATTTTTAAAAAGTCTCTTTCAAAAAATAGAGATAAAATCTAAAATGTTCTAGTTTAACCACTGTGGAAATTTTATTAGTTAGTTGTGTGTCTCCACCGCCAGCCAAGCAAGCAACTAGCAACTATTGCTGCTACTGTTGCTGCTGCTGCTGCTGCTGCTATTTTGATAAAGCGCGTAATCGTAAAAACGCTAATGATACGATTTTTGCCGCAATGTAACGATTAAATATTGCAAACGCTGTCGGCTCTTTTCCCTGTTCACAGTGCCCAGTTCGCAGTTCCCAGTTCCCAGTTCCCGGTTCCTAGTTCCCAGTTGAAAATGGAGGTCTTTTGACTGGGTATCCCAATGCGATTGCCATCCACAGTTGAAGCATACCGGTTAATTAGCGCAGAAAAGGGCGCAGCCCAAGACATACATCAGTAATATGCAACAGGAGGAACAGCAGCAACATCAGCAGCAGCAGCATAGCAGCAACAAGTTTTATAAACTGTCATTGGCAACAGCAACAGCAACAACACCAGCAACAACTATAGCGCAACAAGCAACTAGCAACTAAAAATAGTTGCGCACACGTGCATTTTGCATTTTTGACTATTAGACATAATAGCTGAATAGCATCATAATTTACCTTGACATTTAGACCAATGTCTATCCAATGCATGCCAATCTTAATTGCCAGCTGCAGTCGCAACAGCAACAACACCAGCCAACAACAACAACAGCAACTATGCAAATTGCAAAATGGTTTGCTTACACGCTTGAATTTTGATTAGGTTAACTATTTATAGAATGAGATGCAACTTTTGCCGGCATTCCAGCAGCATTGCCGCAAGAGCAACACATGCCACAACAGCAACCTGCTTGTGCGATGACTCATCCGCCATCCGCCATCCGCCAGCAGCATAGTTATAGTTTTAATATGTTTAATTAGCTTCTCTGTTGCGAGGAATTCCTCCAAATCTGCTGCTGATCTCGCAGACTGGGCAAACAGGTGCCAGGTGCTGAAGGTCAGCAACTTTTCAGCAGCGATCTAGTTACAACTGCAACCGGCAACAACAACAGCAACAACAACAACAGCTTGCAGCAGCTATCAAACGAGCTCTAAATTCGTATGTCTGTCTGTTTGTCTGCAATTAAAAGTTCTACGTTCGATCAGTTCAGTTTTTGGGTAGTTAAAGCGAAAAATGCCGAAGCGCCTCTTAAGAACCAAAAAAAAAAAGAACACAATTTTCGGTCACTCAGAACTTGCCGCCAACAAGAACAACAACAACAACAACGAGCCTCAAAATGTGGGCGCAAAACGAAAATGAAAACTGAACGCATGCGCCGATAAAAAGCCGCTGGGCAAATGTTTTGTGCACTCAAAAAAATAAAGTGAATATAAAACATATGAATTTAAATAAATATAAATATATATTTTTGTAAAGAAATAAGAAATAATTATAATAAAAACCATAAAAATGATCATAATCTTAAGTTTTTTTTGGTAATCATGCTGTACAATAGAGTTTGATTCTGCGAGTGTGTTTTTCAATTTTCGGTTTTTTGATTTTGTTTTTTGGTCCAATAACGAACTGGTCTGCAAAGGCAGTGGCTTCCACGACTGCTTGGCCAAGTTGGCAACCTTTAAAAGAATGCGGACTTGCCAGAAGTACACACAAGTACACACACACCACACACACACATAAGGGGCATGGCAGAGATAGGCAATATAAAGAAAATAAGGCATGCACAGAAAAAATAACTCAAAACTTGTGGCAACAAAAGGCAAACTCTGCTGGATGCCTATAATGCTTTTGTTGCTGTTGCTGCTGCTGCTGTCGTTGTTATTGTTGTGTTGGCGTCGTTCGAAGGTGGAGCGAAAAGTTTACGACATATAAATACCTTTACTATAAAGCGAAAAAAGATCGTAAAATTGCTGAAAGCGATAAGATTCACAAGACTTAGCTTTGTACCCACAACTATAAGGAGCAAATGAATTTGACTATAAGTTTTATTGAACTGCGCCTTTTCTATTAAAAATAAAAAATAAATCCCTTTTTTGTGGCACTCACAAACGTGAAACTTTGGAATAATGTCTTTTCAATAGTGCTCTTGCCTTAAAGGCGAATTTAATATTTATCCTTTGATTTATATTGAAAAAAGGAATAAAAAAAAAGAACGATCTACAAATTTTAATACTCTGCTAAAAATATCTATATATTATCAGTTTTCTACTAATGTATATATCTTTTCTTGCTATGTAAAATAGTATTGATTGTAGTTATTTATCTTTAATATTGTTCTGATCCATAGGTGTGACTAATTTTGCTTAATATTTTCTTCTTATCACAAATATTTATCCATATTCGAAGTAATTTGACTATTCACTTAAAGGTCTACTATTTTAGGCGATCGTGCTGGATCGTTAGCAGTTTTCTAGTTATTTATAATAACTCCCTAATTAAGTTGTTAGCTTGATGAGATTTTGTCAGACATACAAATCAAGTCTCTCCTTTGAATTTCTATATATATATATTTAAATCGTAAACTTTGATGACGACCCATTAAACAAATGCAATGGCGCAATTGCTGTCTGCCTCACAGATACAGATATGCTTTTATTTGTTTGTGTGTGCGTGCTGTTGCCACATGCCACAGCTGTGGCAGCGACGGCTTGTTTACAGGAATTTTACAACTATGCAGCCGGCTCTGATTTTGTGGCCAGGAGCAAAAGCCAATAGCTGCGATCACAGAGAGGAGATATCTAAGTGAGTGTGTATATATATATATATATATAAATAAAATGCAGTTAGTAAATTTAATAAAAGGCAAATTAAAATAAAATTAAGTGTACAAAAATGCGAGAGTGGGTAAATTGATAGAGTCCCGAGGGACGACGGTTAGCTTTAAAAGCCTTCTCCGACTGCGATGTAATTTAAGAAATAGTTAAGCAGACATCAGGCCAACAGTGCTCTCTGGAATCAGAGTCACGTTTTTTGATTTTCTTTTTTTATTTTTATTTTTATTTTTTACCCACTGAGTAACCCGACGTTGAGTTCAGTTGGGTTCGGTAATGAGCCGAGTAGGTTCTTGGAACTGCGCCAACGACGCGTCCTTGAAACTGGTTTCGCCCATAAACAAGACGCAGTCATTGCAACGACGGCGACGTCGACGTTGACTGAGAATGCGACTATGACGGGTACACTTAAAAAAAACCGGGTTAGAATGCAAGTAGTTCAATATCTTTTTTAATATTCTTGAATAAATAAATGCTTGATTTTATAGCAGATCTGCTGGGTTACATAAAAGATCCTACAAAATAAGATCTGCCTCTTCAATTAAATTTAAATATTATAGCTTATAAATACTTGCTTTCAGTTAAAATCAGATTTCGTTCTAGAAATAATAACTAAATATGAAATTTAACGAGCCGAAACCATTTTAATAATTAGAAATCGCAGCATGACAAGAAATGACAATCATTTATAAAACTAATGGTCTAAGATCCCTAGATCGAAGCAAATCTCAGATGTTGAGCACTCATAAAACGTTTTACTTTTACTCTATTAATTAGTCGACTTGGCATTTTACGACAATGATTATAAGAGCAGTTAAATCCACAATACGACGACATTTTGTCCAGAGTCTTTTCTTACGGCTTAAAAGCATCCATAAAAATCAGCCAGACAAGGCTCAAAGGCGTCTGATAAAATTAGCAAAATTATTACTATCCAGTAGCGCAGACTCTATAGCTAGAGAGACAGTGATAGAGAGAGAGAGAAAGAGGAGGGAAACAGGGAAGAGGGTTCAAAGCGCCATGGGGCGTCATTCGATTTGGCTAAGTGGCTCTGCACAGTGGGGAATAGAGCTAATTGTAGAATGGATTAAGCGATGATGCTATTGTTGCAAAGAGCAGAAGCGGCTTAACTACGGGTTGTTAAACAGTTTGAATATTTACTGAAATCGATTGAACTACAAATAAAATGATTGAACTGTTGTTTTTGGGAAGACATAGCTGAAAAAGTTTTGAAGTGTCATAATTCTTATTTCTTTTAAATCAATTATATTTAATATTGAAATGTTTATTTTCATATGTTCATATTTCATATTCAAAAATTTCAATATAAAATTATATTTAATATATAATGTAATTCAAGACCAAATTGATCTTATTTCTTATATTGCATACTTCTATAATATTAGAAGTTTTCAGCAAATTCTTACACAACTTGTGTCCAATGTGCCAACGAATCGCATCTAAGTAAATGTGTCCATAGATGCACACGCAAATGTCGCATCAATTAGGCGGATTGGAGGCCACGTTAACTTGGCTGACTTGATGGCGACCAGGTTTAGGCCAGAGGCTAGATGACTAGATGACTAGAGTACCAGGTCCGAATGCTTGGCTAGTTGGTTAAAATGAACATTGACTCGCACACATTCAACCAAGTGATTGAAAAGTAAAAGGCAGTTGTGTAAATTGGCCATCTAAGTGGCCGTTGATCTACATGGACAACTATTTTCTGTTAGTTGTTAACTATTCACTGGTTACTGTTGACAGTTGGCTTTTTGCCTGGTTCATTGCTCCTCCGCCCACATGTCACGCAATAGTCGAAATCGACAGCTGTTGTGCGACCTTCAATCGAAAATGCCTTTCCTTGATTTAAGTGGAGTACAAATATTGTTGGCATGCAAACAGCAGCAGCAACAACAACAAATCAAATATTATATAAGCGAGTGGAATATACAAAAATAACAAGATGTTTGCACATGTTTTGTTTTGTTTTTATTTATTGAAAACACATTGCTTGATAATCACCTTATATGCAAACGTTTATTGAACCGATAAGTGATCGCAGCTCGCAGCTCGCAGCTCACAGCTCGATTTTGATAAGCCTGATAAGCCTTGTCATCGCTTCCCCATTGATTTGCATATATACCCATATATATATATATATATTCGTAGCAAATATATTGTAAATATCAGTGCACATCAATTTATAAATAGAGCTCTAAATATAGTTTGTGTAAAATTAAGCAACGTTGCCTGGCGATGAATCGTATAGAATATCAATGAGAGTTTTCCAGTCAGAGCAACTAATCTAGATATACTCGTGGGTAACATAATTAAATTATAAGAAATTTACTATTAGCAGTTGAAGACACCTTGAACACCTAACAAAATGCATCTCTTAATTATGCTTAAATAGTTTTTTAATGTATTTTTTTTGTTCACTCTCCTTTGAACTAGTTCAACCGTAAACGGTCAAAAAGGGGGCTATGTTAAAACTCCAAAAACTAAACCAAACTTTGAATTTGCAACAGCAACAACAACACTTTTAGTAATTTATGTTAATTATACGCTCCGTTGAACGAAATGCGCAACTGGAAATGGACTATTTTTTCTTTATTTTGTTTTGTTTCGTTTTATTCAAATTGGGTTTTTAGGCCTTAGTTAAATTTGACTGGAGTCGATTGAAAAACTAATGCAGCACTCCTCTCTTCAATTCCAGCAAGCAACAACAGAGGCAAGTGCAACGGTGGCAGCAACAACTCTATAGTATGCGTCTCTTTAAAACTCGCAAATCTACGGACACATACAGCACATTAAGCGCCGCTCAGCAACAGCAACAGCAGCAACAACAACAACACTTGAGCAACAACAGCAACATTTTCCATAGCAATAACAGCAACAACCATAAAACTCACGCCTTGGCAACATGCAGCAACCGATTGAGCAAAGGTATTGCCAGCAGCGTTGCCATATCCTCATCCTTGCCTGATCTGCACGACAATACGGCCGTCATGATACTCAGCTGTACGACGCTGACAAGCAATGGCGGCGCCACAGCAACTGCTGCCGTTGGTGCAGCAGCAGCAGCAACAACTGGCAATAATGGACAACCGTTACGCACAGCCACGCCCACATGTCTGGTAAGTGGGCGACAGACGCCGTCAGCGATATCGATGATCTCCTTGCAGGAGGCAAACACATTGCACAGGCAACAGCAGCAACATCAGCAACATCAACAGCAACAGCAACTGCAACCAACAATTTATGTCCCCAATAAACTGAGCAACAATGTCAACAACTCGAGTACAGCAACCTTTCTGCTAAGCTACGCCAGCAACAGCAATATTGCTAGCGCCCAGCAACAACAACAACAGCAACAGCATCAACAACAGCAGCAACACTATCAGCAATATGTGGCACAACGTCTTCATCCTGCTGCAGCGGTTGCTGCCACCTCAGCCTCGAACAGCTGCCTCTATGAGAAGTCAAATGTGAACGGCGGCAGCAGCATTTCACTGGCGTCAAGTGGTAAGTTAACTCACAAATAAATATGAAATACAATTTAGAAAATCGGATATATATTCCATTTATAGGAAATAACTCAAAGAGAAATAAATTCTACTAAAAGAAACTAAACTTTATAATATCTCCTCAACATCATTGGCAATTGAGTGCAATCATTTAGCTGCCAATGGCAATCGTTTTCCAAATGGTCTTCCATTTGATCCTTGCGCAGAAGGTAGCCTTCTCCATTCCGAATGCAATAAATGCTGGAATTAGTGTCGGTTGTATTCAATAACATATATGTACCCGATTTGTTATACTGCAGCATGTTGATGAACCATGTTGCATGCAACTCGCAGATATTGCGCAAACGTAACCAGTAGTTAGCAGTCTGCAGTAACTCCTCCGCTTGCCACATGCTGCAGTTGCTGTTGGCGCCTAGTTCCACAACTCCATTCGGCAAGACATAAAGTTGATCCCGGTCATGCTTCAGGCAGAACCAACGACTCTTAACCAAATCTCTTAGGGATCTGGGCAAACTCTGCAACATATTTTGCAGTTGAAGACTGTTCCAATGTGGTTCCTGATCCTTTCGCAGCTGACGCAGAGTCATCGCAAAATGTGGCAATAATCTTTGATCGCTTCCAAGTCGATTTGAGCGTCGCAGTTGCCAATAAAAACTCATCCAAAGATAGAGTTTGAATTGATTATGGGGATTAAGTCGTTTTTGCATCTCTCCTAAGTCCTCTCCGGAATTCTCCAGAAACTGGACATTCCAAGCCATACGCTGCTGCTCCTCCTGGCTGAGTTGTTCACTTAACTCCTGCGTCCATGCATCGAATTGGGAACCATTTCCATTTAGCTGCTGCAGCACTGTTTTTGCCAGCTGATAGCTATAACTGTCCTGAATATTGGCCAACAATAAGGCCAAGAATGGTAGCCAAATCTTTAGATTTAACCGCTCAACCATCGCCGTGCAAAATTTCGCGCAAACTGAGAACAACTTCCTCATTGGGCTCATATTTATAAACAGCTCCATGAGAGTACAGCAAGACTATAACTTCCAGTTAAAATTTGAAATAAATTTATTAATTATTGTTACTCTTATGCAGTTTGTTTTTATCATTGACGTGTAATGTAACAAAATATAAATACGTATATTAATTGCAAGGTACTAACATAACTTAGAAAGTGTTAAATTGTAACTAAAAAAAATATCTTAAAACTTTTATCTTATCATAACATAACATAATTTTCAAAATTGATAGCTTCACAGAAATTGTAGGGTATTCAAGCTTTCGACTTTAACAACAACTTTTATAGCTTATCATTCGCATATTTTTTGTGCTACTGGTAAGTTGATAAGTTATATCAGTTGAAAATGTTGTTGCACTTTTGATTCATCGATATTCAACCAAAATTCAATATGAACGAAATCTTTAGTATATTTGATTACTTCCTATATATTTCAAGGTCATATGCCGGATTACAAGTTGGTTACTGCCGTGCCCGTGGTTGTTCTAGATGATGAACAGAAATTGGTGGCAACAGCTGCTGAGACGCACAGCGATGCTGGCAGCAACCTAAGCACAGGTAGCGCCACATCCTTGGCCAACACCACACGAAATGGTGAGTACCACAATATAAATTCTAAATATAAATATGTACACAAAGCACCCCAAAGCCCCAAATGCGCTGGAAATTGATTTTCAAATGAGTCTCGAGTGTTATCAAATGTATATCTGCCATTTAGCTATTTATGTTCGCCAGTGTAATTTATGTGCTTCAATTGGAAAGCCCTCACAGATTTTAGAGATTGGCCATAAATTAGCTAGCGAGCGGTGAGTGCTTTCAAGTGGCAGCCACTGCTAATTTTGGTTACTGTTTTTAATTGCTGCTCTTGCATTATACAAATTAAATGGAGAGACTCATTAAATGATATTTAAATAACTTCCAGTACTCAAATGTAGAATGTTTTAAATAAGTAATGTGTAATTCATAATTAAATATTTCACAATACAGTTGCTTAATCTATGGTTAATATCAATTACGTTGCTCTGAGCTTAAGAATAGACTCGACTTTTTTTTTTCTGTGTGCGGTCAATTTGCTGTCGCATGCTGGATTTTGGCTGCTGGTTTAAAAACATTTCCGCATATGTCAACGCATCATCAACCTTTGCCGATTGTCATCGATACTTGTAGGTGTGTATTGTGTGTGTGTGTGTGTGTGTGTGTGTGTGTGTGTGTGTATTGTTGGTGTGTGTATTGTGTGTGTGTGTGTGTGTATAGCACACCCTGAAATACCGTATTGACCTGATTTTTGCATTGTCGTTGCTGTAATGCGATCCGAAGCAGCAACTGCGACTGTAACTGGGATGGAACTTGCAGTGGTATTATATATAATACATATATTGTATCTACACATATCTTTTGTACCTGAGGTCTGGGCGCACGGGCGACTGTGGTTTTAGTTACGGCCCTAAAATCCCATAAGCGACCAAGTGTGACAAAGCTGGGCATTATGTGATCCATTTGACTGCTGATGATTCGCAAATGTGAGCAAGTATTCGACAAAGAGTTGTGTGAGTTATGTGAGACTTGGATTGCGGTCTGCTCGTTATGCAGCCAATAATAATATTTATTGGGGCTTGAAGCTAAATGGCAACTACTTACTTCGTCTGAGCGGACAGAAAAGAAATCTGTAAGTAGGTGAAAGAAGTAATGGAAAATTCATGGAGACACAGATGGCACTCAGATAAGAAAATGAATTGAAGTCAGCTAAGGCTGGATATCTTTCCGATCGTATAGAAGCCTAAAAACTTCAATTGGTAGAATAAAAAAGGATGATAAAATATGTTATTTCTTATCATTTATTCATAATAAATAGTTATGGAAATTTGTGTGGATCCCAATATTATTTTCAGCTAAGAAAATATGCATTAAAATCTTCTTCACTTAAATATTTATATTTTTAATTGGAATTAAATGTTAAAGATAGTTTTCAATGCATAATTATACAAATGTATGACCGATTTCGAACACCTTGTTCATCTGGGTATCTTAAAATGGCGATATTTCTTCTTACACACTTTCTTACTTCACATATTAACAATTTTTAGTTACTGACCAAAAATTGATTTACTAACCGGTACCATTGAAAGATTGGCCAAGAAGAAGTTCAATAACCATGTCATGGGAAATATACAATCACAACATTTGCATAATGTGGCCGATGTGGCCAGTTGCCAGTTGCCAAATTGAAGCGACCAATGTGACCCAAAACATGTGCAACAACCGCATCCATCATGGTTGATGGCTGATGATTCCAAAACAACAAGAGCAAACAAAGAAATGAGCCAAGCAAAATGCGCCCGGCATGCAATAATATCTCACGTATGCGCTCAGATTGCTGCAAATTCTTCTTCGATACGGATTCAGAGTCAAGCCTTCACTTGAATCGAGATCGATAATCGGCCAGCGGAATAAATCAAGCCGAAAGAAGCAACAAAAAAACATGTAATAAGCGATAATCCCAGTATAAATGCGCATGCGTGCAAAAGTGTGTGATGAACCATGAGAGGGAGAGAGGTTAAGGAGGGGGAGGGAGGAAGGGAAGCGAGAAGAGTTGGAAATGGAAATGGAGTTGGAGTTGGAACGCAGAGCGCCAGTGCGAAATTATAGCATTTATGTTTTGCCGACTGCCAACTGGCAACTGGCAACTGCCGACTGCCGACAGCTGGTTGCGAAGAGATTCTTCAATGTTGGCGCTTATTGATTTCTCATGCTCTTTCTTCTGTTGCTTCTTGTGCACAATCTGACTCTTGAGCAAACGGTAAGAAAACGATTGCCACACAATAATGGCCATTATTTGGTGAGCTGATGAAAGCAATTTACAGCTCCACCATTGACCTTGGCAGCGGGCACCTTTAACTAATTAAATACAATTAAATTTCATCATTAGAATGTGTTATTCCAATACACACACACAGCCACACTCAAAGAGTGATGTGCAATCATTTTTCTCGGTAGACACGCAAATGAGCAAATGGCAAAGCTCGCTTATAGAACATAATTTGATACCTGATAATTGCCAGTTGTAAGTCTGCATGCCTAAATATATGACAACAAATGACAGCTTTAAGGAAAGAGCTTCAATTATTGAGTGAAAGAGAGAGAGAGAGAGAGAGAGAGAGAGAGAGAGAGAGAGAGAGAGAGAGAGGTTTTAAAGTTATAACGTTTCTCTGAGTCGCATTATTTGAATAATGACAACAGTATATCCTGAGAAAATGTTTTAGAATGTTGCAGATGGCAAGCTGGGAAGAAGTTTTTGTATTATGGAAAGTGAAATAAGTGACTGACTTTGATAATTTATTTATATTATTTTAAGTGCACTGAAACAACTTATTTAAGAGTTTAGACTTTCGTTAGCTTCTTTCTTTTAGCTGCCATAAGAACACATTGGTCAAAAGATACGTTTTTGTTAAATCTTTCCACAATCTTTTTCAAAACTTAAGTAAACAAATTCAACAACAATACCAGTTTGGCTCTGCAGTTAATTTTAGAATCCCAAACCACAATACTAATTCAAAATCCAAGATGACTTCATGTGCAATATTTATTCTCCTAAGTAAAAACAAACCAATTGATTTTAGTCAAGTCTGGAAGCAAACCTGCTTCTTATAAGCTGAATACATATTTGATTTAAATCACTCCATTATTTTAAGCCAAATTAGACATTAACAGTGCCAGATAGTCAAATAAAGATCATGATTATTAGATTAATAAGAACACAACATAATTGCTAAGAAATCGTTACAAATCTTATTACATTAGCACTTCCTTATGCCATACAAATGTAGCAAACAAGATTTTTCTTATTTTCTTCACTTACAATTCGCCTTCGCCTTCGCCATCCCCTTCCGCTTGTCCAGCCTGTGTCAGTCGGCGAAAATGGCAACAAAGCCATCTCGTAGCCAAGTCTTCTCACCCGGTTTGGACGCTGGCGGGCATTTGACACCGTCTTGAAAGTTAAGTGGGTGTAGAATTTGTGGCATGTGGCCGGCGGTCGTTTTTTGATTCTACTCGCGGAGAGGCTGTCATATAATTGATGCCTGCACCATTTGCTATTATTGTTTAACACTCGCCCAGTCACAGCTTCAGCTGGCCAACGAGCCAGCTCAAGCCATTCCCCCAATCCCGCCAATCCCAGCAATTCCACCAATCCGCCTTTGATTGCAGCGGGGCTGAAAATTTTTAATCAAAGGCAAATGGGCAAAAAGAATGGCGGAACAAAGTCGGTCAGGCCTGGGTGGAGCTATGGTTGGAGTTGTTTCAACTGTCAACTTGAATTGAGGCTGGCAGCAAACGCATCATCGCCGCCACGCTGCGCCCACACAGTTTACCGGTTACCGGAACACATGCCACATGCCACACGCCACAAGCCTGCCTGCGGCTTGCTGCGGCTATTAAACATCTTTGGCACGAGTCAGAGAGTCGTTCGGCAGAGGGAGATGCAGATGCAGATGTGGAGACCCAGGCGAAGCTCAAAACCTCACTCACTGCTCGATAGGCAATTCTATGCATGGCTACACTCGAAAAAATATGTCCAACATGATTAAGAAACACACTCAAAATGCGCTTTCATCGAATAATTTTTTCTTTCAAAAATAATATGGAAAGTATAAACCAATTTCTTGAAAACTCTTAAAATATATAAAATAAAATGTAAAAATAGAATCATTAAAAAAAAACCAGACACGTGACTAATACAAATATGTTTGGTTTAATTTATATATAATTTCTAAAAATAAAATCAGAATTATTTCTCTTTTTTGAATTCGATTTTCTACAAATGAAAACCTTTTTTTTTTTTGAGTGCGCGGGGCATTTAAAAATAGTTTTCAAAATCGTGGCCAAATCCGTTGTGAAAAATTTGCTGCATCTGATTCTATTGTGCATGTCTTATACTAATTGTTTAGGCAGTTCTCCATCTGTCTCTCTCTCTCTCTCTCTCTCTCTCTCTTTCTGTCTCCCTCACTCTCTCACACTCTCTCTTCCTTCGAGTTATCGTGATAAATATATGGGACAAGCGCATAAATTTGTTTATTAACGAGCTAAAAACTCTGACTGCAAATGAAAACACCACTTTGAATGCCTTTTTAAGTGTTTGGCAATTGATGTTAAAGCCAGATCGTAAAAATATTTTACGGCTAACGTTATTTGATTGGCCACGCTAAGGACTCTTAAGGGGAAGTCCATTTAATTTTAGTTGAGGTGTCTTTACTGTACAATAATTAACTGTACTAAGTTACGAATACAGCAGGCAAATCAGTTCAAGATGACTGCCTGTTGGGGTCTTAATCAACATGGATTATTTGGTAGCTAGCATTGTGTATTAGCATCTCCAATTATTTCCTGGTAGTAGCCAGGGGTCTTGATTATTTTTAAATTGGTAAAGGGATATAAAATACATAATTCTTGACACAAGTATGATTTCATAAATGGCATATATTTGATAACACTTTTAAAATATTATCTACAGGATATAATAACGAGCTTAGTTGTTCTGTAAATCCATCTTTGATGTAGCAAAAGATGGTTAAAATTAGGCAAACTGGACTCTCTAATATATACTAATAAGAATAATATTTAAATGGATATTTTTCTATTTGATCTATTCCTCTACACATGCGATTGATATATACACCATATACTACTTTATACAGGGTATATATACAATTAAAATTGACATTAGCTTGTACATTTTTCAATACAATGATTATAAAGTACGTATTTAAGTTAACAGGAAGAAGACTGTTATGAGCGTTTTATTAGTTATATATTTATATGTTAACGATTAAATTTTAAATTGCATTCATTGATTAATTAGCGTGATTAGTAGTTAAATAACAATAAAAGGTACATGTCAGATCTTTCAACACAAACCGCCGCCCTCCTCTTCCTCCTCATTGTCCAGTGTGTTCGCGTCCGATTTCTTCTCCACCTCCAGGGCCTTTGGCAATGGAATGTTCTTGGATAAAATGGCATATTCCACATCCATGTGCCGGATGAATGGAGATGCAAGCATTCTGGCAGCCAGATCACGATCCTGATCGTCGAATGCTTGCAGAAGCGTTTGCAATGTGGAAACCTCTTCGGTCTCACAGCAGCTACACCATTCCTTGAACGACTTCTCCGCCTCGACAGGGTCACCCAGGGCCAATTGGACGAGAACAAGGGCGACAACCATACGTCCAATTTGTCCATAAGATTCCGTTTGCTGATACAGCCCAATTAGTTTCCTAATCGCCTTTGTCGCCTCCTCATAGCGCTTCAACTTGACCAATAGCCTCGACACTTTCGATGCGAACTCGGCTGCTTGGCGTGTGGAGTCCTCAATGAGGATTATCTCCACAGCATGCTGATAGAATCGCAATGCGATTTCCGGATTTTTTGCTTCCGTCAATTTGCCTGCCTTGTCCAGAGCACCGGCAGCAGCTTCTGGCGATCCATGTTGCTGATACAAACTGACCGCCTTATTCGTATACTCCTCAACGTCATTGAATTGATCGAGCTCCTTCAGCAACAAGATTATTTGCTCATACGATTTGGCTGCATGGAACCAGGCTTTGTTGTTTTTGTAGCAATCAATTGCCTTCAACCAGCATTGCTTGCTTTTCTCGAACGATTTCGCAATGCGATATGCAGTTGCTGCCTTCGAATACTCATCGCCAGCGCTGTCATAGTCCGGTGCCCATTTAAACGCTGACACTTTCAGGCTCTTTTCTGCTGTGCGCTCTAAAGCCTCGGCTTCTGCAATTTTTTTAGCTGCCAACGACATGTTTGCCAGCGAAAAATCAATTGTTTATGTGTACAATCAATGACTCAACAGTGTGACCGTTGATTGGCAACGACAAAAATAAACTCAAACAAAAAATACTTATGTATCGATACGTCGACATATCGATATGCACGGTGATTTAGCGATAGTTTAACGCGATTAATTTTAAATATGCGATGACAGTTGAGAGCAACTTTTTATTATGGCTAGTTTTACGAAAATAAGCTAGCAATTTATGAAATCGACCATTGAATAGCATTAAAGCATTTGATAAACAAAAGTGCAGCAAATTGTTGCTTTAGAAAGTCAATTTTATTGCACCGCAACACTTTGGCTGTCAAAGCTGCCACTCAAATTGCGGTCAACACACATCTTTTGAGCCGACCTTTGTTGTGGTTTTTGCTTTTGCTTCAATGCCTGCAAGTCGATGCCGGTTTGACGAGCACGTGTCTAGCCCTCTGAAACCACAGAAGGAAGATGGGACAGAACACAGTCTCAGCGCCTTTGAGGTGTTGCGAATGCATTGAAACATATTCTAATTACATTAGAAATCACATTATGATTGAGTTCTCTTTTCTTTTGCAGTGTTCACGTGGGGCAAGCGAATGAGTCGCAAACTGGATTTGTTGAAGCGCAGCGATTCGCCCGCCGGCAATACACACAAATCCCATACAGATCTGCGCAGTTTGTTTCACTCGCCAACGCACAAATCCAGCAACAGCAGCAGCAGCAACAACCACAAGTCATCTGGAGCAACTAATTGTGGCGGATATCAGAGCAACACGCTCAAAAAATGCAAATCGGGACCCATTGAAACAATCAAACAACGCCACCAGCAGCAGCAGCAACAATTTCAACCACAGCAGCAACAACCGTTGTCAGCGTGCGAGGATGTGGCCAACAGGGGCAGTCAGAGTGCCCAATCGACGCCCACTCATCATCAATATCAGCCACGTCCGCAAAAGGCGTTCAAGAATTTCTTCCATCGGATTGGGTCCACGGGCATGTTGAATCATCGCTCCCACAATCTGCTGAAAGCCTCCGAGGCATCCCAACAGGCGGTGCCAACGACACAAACGCTCTATCGGAGTAGCTCCACCAGCCAGTTGTCCAGTTGCTCATATATCAAATGTGATGATCCAAGCGATGGCCTGAATTTGCAGCGACAAAATTTGCAACAACACCACCAGCAACAACAGTTGCAGCTGCAGCAACAGCAGCAGCAACACTTGCCACGCATCTCCAGCTTAAAGTCGAGCAGCTGTGATGATATTGCCAAGGTGAGCGGATGTCTAACGGCCAGCAGCAGCACTAGTGGAGGCAGTGCATCTGGCAGCACTTTGAGCTCGCCACCGTCTAGTAATCCGAGTGGTCAGCAGGATGCCACACGACGTGGCGCCTTTCCCTATGCCTTTCTGCGTTCGCGTCTCTCCGTGCTGCCCGAGGAGAACGGTGGCTCTGTGCTGCTCAAGCAACGCGAGCAACTGCAGCGGGAGGCACAGGCACAAAACCAACGGCAGCAGCAGCAGCAGCAACAGCAACAGCAATCTCCCTTGCCGCAGAGACACTCACCGGAGCAACAGGTGTCGCGCAACGATAGCATCTCATCCAAGGACTGGGAACCACTTTACCAAAGATTAAGTAGTTGTCTAAGTTCAAATGAGTCCGGCTACGATAGCGATGGCGGCCAAGCGGGTGCCCGTTTGGGCAATAATCTAAGCATCTCTGGCGGAGATACAGAATCTATTGCCTCGGGCACACTGAAACGCAATTCGCTCATCTCACTCAGCTCATCGGAGGGTGTTGGCATGGGACTCGGATTGGGATTGGGCATGGGCATGGGATCGGGTTCGGGCTCCTCGGTGCGGAATAGTATTTGCAGTGCACCCGTTTCACTGGGCGGCTATAATTATGACTATGAAACGGAGACAATAAGGAGACGCTTCCGTCAGCTGAAGCTGGAGAGGAAATGCCAGGAGGATTACATCGGACTGGTGTTGTCGCCCAAAATGGTCGTCACCAACAACAATGAGCAGCAGTATCGCTATCTAATTGTCGAATTCGAGCCATACGGCATGGCCCAAAAGTAAGTAAATAATGGAAAACAATATTTGTTGTGCAGTGTATTTGTACACTGGAAAAATGTAGTCTTTTTCAATCAAGGAAAATATTTGTATGAAGAATTTAGACATTGCTTAGAAGTACAAATATTTTGTATTTTTAATTGTTTTTTGTATAGAAATTAAACATTTAATAACCAATATCTTTCACTCTCCCCTTCGTTCTCTTTTTGTCTCCTTTCCGTTTCGCCTGCTCCCCCATAGGGATGGTCGCCTGCGTCTGGGCGATGAGATTGTTAATGTGAATGGTAAACATTTGCGGGGCATTCAATCGTTTGCTGAGGTGCAGCGCCTACTGAGCTGCTTTGTGGAGAACTGCATTGATTTGGTGATTGCACACGATGAGATTGCGACTGTCACCGATTTCTATACCAAAATTCGCATCGATGGAATGAGCACGCAACGGCAACGACTCAGTTACGCCCAACGCACGGATTCTCTCAACAGTTTGCAGAGCCTGCAAGTGGAACAGGAGCAGGAGCACGATCGAGAAAGGGAACGTAATCTGGATGAGTGCGATGCACGTTCTGTGGCCAGCGTTAGTACGTTGCCAACGCCCATGCCATTGATGCAACATCGTCGGAGTTCGACGCCTCGGCACTCGCTGGATGTGAGTGCGCCAGAGAATGAGGTGTTAAGGCGCCGGGCGCGGAGCTCTTCAGGTCAGCGCAGCAGCTTGACTCTAACACCGCTAACACCGCTCTTTAACAACAAAAACTCTCAACAACAACAACAATCAGACACTTGCTCCAACTCCTCATCCACATCCACACTAAATCTCAATAACGACTCCTATACACCCGTGTATGCGAATCGGGCGGCAAGTGTTTGTGTCGCCTCCTCTCTGGCGGATGACGACAAATGGCGATTGCTTGCACGCAAACGCTGTTCCGAGGGTGCCGCCTTGGCTAATGATGCCCACCCACTCGGGCTGGCTTCCACGGGTCAGCAGCAGTTTAATCAGCGCACCCATTACGCTCGCAATTCGATTAATTTAACCAACTCACATTATCGCTCGCTGAGATTTGCACACTCCCGTCTCAGTTCGTCGAGGCTCAGTTTATTTATGCAAGCGCCGCTAGCAGCAGCAGCAGCAACAGCCGAAGGAGCTGAAGAAGATGCAACAGCAACAACAACAACCACAGACACAACAACAACTGATCTCACTAATCAACAACAACAACAACAGCAACAACAACAACCACAACAACACCATTCCATATATATTAAGCATACGCCAAAAAGCGTTTCATTATTTGCGCCTAATCCATTTCATAATTCCTGCTCCACTGCATCACCATCATCATCGTCATCAGCAGCAGCTGGAGTA
Source organism: Drosophila grimshawi (assembly GCF_018153295.1). Classification (NCBI taxonomy): domain Eukaryota; kingdom Metazoa; phylum Arthropoda; class Insecta; order Diptera; family Drosophilidae; genus Drosophila; species Drosophila grimshawi. The sequence goes on along the minus strand of NW_025062889.1, from coordinate 10,519,338 downwards.
ACATCCTCATCATTGACACCGCCCACCGCCTCTCTAATGCATCATCGTCCATCGCTGCCAGTGGCCAAGTTAACCATACGTGATGAGGAAATGGCTGAAGTCATTCGAGCCTCCATGAGCGAGGGTGAGATTCTAACAACTAAATAACTTACTAAACACACTTAACAAATGCATTCAATAACAAAATAAAACCCACTTTTATACCAGGCAATGGACGCTGCACACCCAAAACAATTACATTTTTCAAAGGACCAGGCTTGAAGTCCTTGGGCTTCAGTATTGTGGGCGGCAGAGATTCACCAAAGGGCAACATGGGCATCTTTGTCAAGACTGTTTTTCCCTCCGGCCAAGCAGCCGATGATGGCACACTGCAAGCAGGTACATTTTTAAACATAACTATTTCCAATAGAATCTTTAATTGAGTTCTTCAACTGTCTCCTAAAGGTGATGAGATTGTGGAGATCAATGGACACTCTGTGCAGGGCATGAGCCATGCCGAAACAATTGGACTCTTTAAAACTGTACGCGAAGGCACCATAGTGCTGAAGGTCTTGAGGAGAAAGTAAGACAAACTCATCAAATAATCAATTTTCTTTACGATATTTAAATATTTTCCCATTTTACAATTACAGATTACAAAAAGCTAAATCAATGGGCACTTAAATACAAATCATATTTAATTATGCATATCGAAGCATATTTTATAGCACTATTTTTATTTTTATGTGAAACCTATTTGTTAACAACTAAGCCAACTAATATGTAAATATAGAGAAGAATTGTAAGTGAAGTAATCTAGTGGTAAAGATTCTTTACTTTTTTTGTAAACGTACAAAGTCCCGGTAATATGCACCCTTACGTAAAAGACATATGTATATATTTACACATACTTGCTTACATAGTATATATGTATCAATAGAGATATCTGTAAAAACTAATAACATTTATAAATTGGCTCTTTGCACGCTATATTTAAGTAATTGAATGAATTAACATTTAAATTATTTACAATAATCTAAGTTAAGCTTTTAAAACGTTGTACAATTTCTTGAAAATAAAAAAATGAATAAATAAATGTAAGTACCTATAAATGTTCAGGTAGTTTTCCATCAATATTTTTTTGTCTATTAGAATTAAAATAACAAAACCTGCAAAATCTCAGCCGGTTCCATTTACAAAATTATATTTTACATAAATAAAGATTTATGTCCCTATTTTCTATAGTATATATTGAATTCTATTTAGCCTCCGTTGCCATATCGCCTTTTACTAATAACCTTTGCTTTTTTACAAAGTGATCGATGCGATTCTCCAGGCTCTCTGCATAAAGATTAAGATACAATTTATTCTTCGGTTAATAGATTGTTTTCAGAGTTAAGGACTTACCACAACGCTTGCGCTGCAAGAGTGGCTGATATTGACGTGGCTTGGCCGCATCCTGCAGGAGAAGCGCCTGCGCATTGATCTTTTGCGGCTTACACTTCTGCTGGACAAGCATTTCCAGATGCTCCAGTGTGTTGCGGATCATGGTGCATTTGACGCTGAACTGCGTCCACTCGTTTTGCACATTCTCGACAAGCTTCTGTAGATTCTCTTCACTGTAAACCCAATCAGTAAGATCGGGTTCGCATGGTGCAGCAGTCTCCATTTTAAACGAGGAGGCATCATCGGCAGCATTATCTTCGTCAGGTGCTGAATATGATGCTGATGGATTTGTTCGACGCGTGGTATTTGCACGAAAATCACAGCGGAATAGATTCAACGGTAAACCAATGGCAGGGGTATACTGTGGCTTGCACGGATTGCTGACGACATCTAGCAATTTACTAATGATAACTGGCTCCTCATGTTTCTGGCCAACGAGCAGCAGCACTGCCATAATGCAGCGTATCTGATGCCAGAGAAACGCATTCGCTTGTATTTCCAAATAATACATTGTGTAGCCTGTAAACAGAAAAAGGGATTCATGAGTCATAAAAGAACAAATATTAAAAAACACTAAAACTCACCCGAATTTAGATCATTTTCTACTTCGACAGCAGTTCCTTCACACGCCTGTATCCTAGCTGCCTGTAAATTGCGCATATAATTCGTAACGCCATTGTGCACATCCATTTTACAGAAGTTTCGGAAATCTCCATGACATACAATTAGGTCGCAGGCCATGCGCATGGCTTCAATATCCAGATCTCCTTTGGGAAAGTAGTAGCGATATGTGCGTGAAATGCAATCGAATCGAGCGCTGTACACATGATTTCGCAATGGCATCCAGGACACACATTGAATGTTCTTGGGCAGCACACGATTCAGCAGACTGCAGTAGTCGATTTCCGTTGCCAATGAGTCCGACTCCAATTGGACATCGGGTGCATGTTTACTACGCAAATCAATGGATATTACTTGGCAGAAGGCGCTGACCTCCTTGTCAGTCCGACCGCATCGATGATAATTTGACGTTGCCCGCGATTCAATCAGACAGGTGCGTATCAATGCCCGAAACAAAAATGCCTCTGCAATGATAGAAATTGGTAACAGCTTATTGAATTAAAATTCAAGTTATACTCACCAATTGTCTCATTGGAATCCTCCTGGCAGGCAAAGCCCTGATAGTCCCAGCCAAAGTACATAACTTTGAGCAGAACATGTCGCCGATTTGCACTAAAAGCAAAGCAAAATGCAAATAGATTAATTAATCCAATAACACAAGCTCTCCACTTACCTGTCCCAATTGAACTTACGTTGTTTTCCCTCTTTTTTAGATGTATTTTCCTCTGTTGGCAGCGTTACTGGTTTTTCGGTATCTCCCCGCAAAAGCGTTGTGTATTCTGCGTTGTTTCTGTCGTTCTCGGTCAGTTTCTTTTGTAGTATATTTTTCAGCTGAAAGTTGTACGCTTCGAGCTGTTCTATTTTGTCAATTAACTCCGTTTTGCTTAGCTGCTCCAGCGCATCGCGCGATAGGCCTTTTGCACGCTTATTAATCACCACTTTTTTGCTCATTGCATATATAAACAAATGCAACACGTGCGGTCTAAAAACTCATTGTTTTAATTGTTGGTATCGATATTTTTAGTGATGGGCAGGAAATTCTACTCCTTAAGAGACTTATCGATAGATATATACCACAGCAAGGTATCGACTATCATTTACTCTTCTTCTTCTACGTGCAAACAACAAATTAAATCGTTTTAAATAACTACAGAAAAATACTATTTCATTAAAATTAAAATTAATATTTGAAACTATTCAATATGCTCGAGGGCTGGTACTGTCGCTCTTTGGCCAATGAAACAACCACAGCCCATAAAACCGAACGACAGCATTTGGAAAGCGATGATGACCACCTACAAACCAAACAATCGGCGACAGTTCCTGGAGCAGCTGGTCCCGTTGGTCTAGCTGAATCCAGCTCAGCATCGACTGGCACAGAGCATCCGAGCATTGACTATAAAGAGCGCTATCGCAACCTGAAGCGCAAACTAAAATTTCTCATCTATGTAAGTGATGCAAATGAATAAATATTAATCATATTGCCTTTAATCAATGGTCTTGCAGGAGAATGAGTATTTCCAGGACCTGCTGCATACCAACCAACGACGCTTGCTGAAAGTATCGCGTGATCGATCGTTTCTCATCGATCGCCTCTTGCTGTATGAGAAACCAGCCAAGGACTCAAGTGACAGTGATGCCACCGATAGCTCCAATTCCGATGCGGAACCAATACCCCCAACGCAATCCGCTCTCGATGTGACCAAGGAATCTGTTGCAATGCGTCGCAAGCATAAGGATAAGATAGCCGGTGCAAAGGTGATTGTACCTCCAGCTACAGCACATGCCGGGCCAGTTGCCGTAGGTGGAGCAACACGCGGACGCAGGCGCAAAAATGTGGCCAACACACCGCAACAGCCGGGCAAGAAACCAATAATGGCGATGGCCACAGCAACGGTGTCACCTTCCGTGCAGCAGCAGCAGCATCAACAACAACATCAACTGGGCGCTAAGAATGCCTGTAGCTCTGGTTCCGTCACGATGAGCACAGCGGAAATTACGCGTCAATTGCAGGAGCGTCGTCCCACACCTATTGAACTGATGAGCCCGGAATGCGCCTCCGCCACAGTTCCCGTTACGATGCTCAGCGACGAGAGCCCATCCAAAATGTAGGCTTGCTACTACACTTGATTTATGCTCCACATTTCTAATCGATTTTAACACATTTCTCTTCCTTTAGCTATCCCAATGAGAGCCTGCAGCATCTCATGGAGGATGACTCGCCGTCTCATGTGGCCGCCGAGGAATGTGTGCCCATGGTGTACACAAATTAAAGATTACATTCTAACTAATTATCTAAATATAAATATAAATTCAGTCTTTACTCCTTTGCATTGATAATAAAAGTAATAAAAGCAACTTGTTCGCCGCGCACCATCAACTGGGGCAATTCCCGACTCAATTCGACATTCTTACGGTTTAAACTCTTTACATGCACTTTGGGCAGTTCAATGCCCAGTTGGTGAAGTCGCTCGCTGCAATCCTCGAACGCGGATGTGTTGCATATATTTTGCTGCCCATATTTATATTTGCGACGCTGACGAAACTCGATGGCGTTCTTCAGCAGCAGGTTCCATTGTTTGTCGAAAGCTACCAAGTCGCCCTCAATGCGACCACCAATACCATGTTCCTTGCGTATGTGGACACACAGACGCCGCTGGTACAGCCTTTCCTGCCCAGCAGGTAAATATTTTTGTAGCAGCGCCAATGGTCCTTCAGCGCTTGCCATATGTGTGTAAAGATTGCGTTTGTATTTAAGTTTCTGGACACCCTCAATTGGCATCTGATGCGGCTCAAAACGGCGTGTGGTATCCGCCGTGAATGGGTTCTTCCTGCTGTCGGTTTGGTGCTTTGTTGCTGGCGCATCATTGGTTTTCTGTCGTTTATTTAGCTGCCAAACGCCAAATTTTGTCAGCGCAGTTTCAAATGCGGCCAGATTTTGATAGAGTACTTTCGGCGCCTTTTCTGTCACCTTATAGTTGGCGGCATATAGCGCAAGCAGTGGATTAAAATGCTCACTGCCCACATCCAGTTCCTCCGGCGCACGGCGCTCCTCATTTCCAGTTGTGTCGGCCATGCTAAATGTTTTGTAATAACAAACTTTGCTATTGTTTTTGATAACAAATCAACATTAAGGGTATTCCTTTGTGTTAAGCAAGGTTGGGCGCGATCAAAAACAGCTGTTTGACTGTCTGAAGCCACAATTTACGTGCGCAAATTCATTTTAGTTTTTATCAGGTGAATTTAAAATTTATCTGCCTCCACAGCGTAAAATTAGATATTTTTAAAAATACAATTCATAATGTAGCCAATAAAAACTAAAAATGAAATTTATTTACCATGACCTTAGCAATACAAGACTAATACAAGACGCTAAAAAGCCTAATTTGTCCACCATTTTACAAAGCTTTTGTTTCAGAGCTTTTTAATGGGAGAGCAAACAGTGTAATCAAAGTACAATCTGAAAATTGATAAGCGACTCACGTAAAATGGACCCAAAATCAAGTGCGTATATAAAATGAAAAGTAAAATTGTAATTAAAATATTAAACAATATGGATGGTCTATTTAGTTAGTTCCAGCTGGGGACTCTCCAATAAGATGCTGATCGGTATGAGCGTCGGCGTAGTCGTTGCTGGAGGGGCAGGGTATTTAATCTATCGCCATTTGCATCGTGATTTGATGCCAGAGAAATGGCGTCGCGTGGGCACCTTGCAGAAAATTCACATATTTCCAGTTAAATCGTGTGCTCCACTCCCTGTGGCCACCGATCAGGAATACGATTGTGATATTCTGGGTATTGGCATTGGAAATGTGCGGGATCGGAAATTTATGATAATTACTAATAACAACGAAATGATAACGGCTCGAGGTTATCCGCATATGCTGCTCATTCAGCCCAAGCAGTTGCCTAATGGTTTGGTATTCAGTGCACCGGGTATGCCCGACTTGGAGCTGGATTTTAAGGAGCTCGCGACGGGATCGAAGGATGTTGCCACATCCGTTTGGGGCGTGGCCGTAGATGTCATGGTGTGTGGCACTCGGTTTGATAAATGGTTCTCGGAGTTCATACTAAAAAAAGACTCGGGCCTGAAGCTAGTTTATTATCCATACCCTGAGCCAGTGCGTGACACTGTTCCTCGACTTAAGCATATGCCTTTCCTGAGACAGAAGGATTCAGTAAGTATATGTATATATATGTTATATAAATCACCATGTGCGAACTGCATCTATGATTGTGTTGGTTCAGATCAGTATTTTCTTTTTTTACTTTTCGCTTTGCATTTAATGCTTTTTATTGCCATTAAATATGTGAAGCAAATTCATTTTTATCAGCTTAAGGCTATATAGTCTCTCTGAGATTGCCTAACTGTTTCTTTATGATTTTCAACTATAGTAGTCTGATTTCTAATATTTAATTATGTTATTTTTTAGGGTACATTTAATGATGCCACCAGCTACATGATGATGAATCAATCATCGATCGACGATTTAAACACGCGCTTAAAGCGCCCCGTCGATGCACAGCAATTTCGTGGCAACTTTGATTTGAAAATGGACGTGGACGAACCATACGCCGAGGATCATTGGCAATGGATACGCATTGGCGATGAGACAGTCTTTCGAGTAGTTGCTCCCTGCACGCGTTGCATCTTACCAAACATTAATGTGAATACGGCGGAACGCGATGTCGATGGAGAGCCTTTGAAAACATTACGCAGGTAGGTGTATAATATATATATAATATATGCGAAATAAGTCAGAACAATAATTTAATTTGTACATTTTTACATTTACAGCTATCGCTTGTTTGACTACCCATCTCCGGCACTGGGAATTCACTTGGGTATCCGTCGCCAGGGAATCATTAAGGCAAATGATGTCGTTTATGTTGAAGCCAAATGAAATAAAAACACAACTTAAGCGCAATTATGTAGAAATATACTTGTATACATTCATCTTTCTTACATTTAACAGAGATTATGGATAGTAAGAATGTGTAATAATATGCAAATAAACATCGGCATGAGCTAATAACAATGTAAACTTTAATGGAGGCACGTTTGCCAGGTGAGACCGCCACAGGCCATGCTCACAATTACATAAATAATGAATAAAATCACTAGGCCAACGATAAAGTAGACCCGCATGTTCTTCCAAAACATTTGGCGCGCCAAATTTCGCGATGCCTTGCGGAATGCAACCGACTACAATTGAAATAGAATATAAATATAACTATTTGACTATTATGTGTGTAATATAATCAGCTCACATTATTGCTCAAGTTCTCGGTTTTATTGACTAGCAGCTCCAGTTTCTCGCCCCGATCACGCAGACTATCTGCAATGATTGAGTGAAACTATGCAAGGACAAATTGTTGATTTTAGTGATTTTTACCGATATTCTTAACCATGATGTCTTTGAGTTCATCGATTTATCCATGTACGTTTTTTAGCTGCCAAACGCCAAATTTTGTCAGCGCGTTTTCGAATACGACCTGATTTTGAGGGAGTACTTCTGGCCATTTTCCGTCATCTTACATTTGGCGGCATATAGCGCAAGCAGTGGATTAAAATGATCATTGCCCATATCCAGTTTCTCCGGCGCACGGCTCTCCTCATTTCCAGTTCTGTCGGCCATGCTAAATGTTTTGTAATCGCAAACTTTGCTATTGTTTTTGATTGCAAATCAACATTAAGGGTATTCCTTTGTGTTAAGCTTATTTCAAGCAAAGTTGGGCGCGATCAAAAACAGCTGTTTTGCTGTTCGACTGTTTGAAGCCACAATTTACGCGCGCGAATTCAATTTACTTTTTATCAGGTGAATTTGAAATTTTGTCTGCTTCTACAGCATAAAATGTTCTATTTTAAACATACAATTCATAATGTAGCGAATAAAACCTAAAAATGAGGTTTATTTACCATGATCTTAGCCAATACAAGACGCTAAAAAGCCTAATTTGTCCACCATTTTACAAAGCTTTTGTTTCAGAGCTTTTTAATGGGAGAGCAAACAAAGAGTGGTAAAAGTATCATCTGAAAATTGATAAGCGACTCACGTAAAATGGACCCAAAATCAAGTGTGTATATAAAAACAAAAGTAAAATATTAAACAATATGGATTGTCTATTTAGTTAGTTCCAGCTGGGGACTCTCCAATAAGATTCTGATTGGCATGAGCGTCGGCGTAGTCGTTGCTGGAGGGGCAGGGTATTTAATCTATCGCCATTTGCATCGTGATTTGATGCCAGAGAAATGGCGTCGCGTGGGCACCTTGCAGAAAATCCACATATTTCCAGTTAAATCGTGTGCTCCACTCCCTGTGGCCAGCGATCAGGAATACGATTGTGATATTCTGGGTATTGGCATTGGAAATGTGCGGGATCGGAAATTTATGATAATTACTAATAACAACGAAATGATAACGGCTCGAGGTTATCCGCATATGCTGCTCATTCAGCCCAAGCAGTTGCCTAATGGTTTGGTATTCAGTGCACCGGGTATGCCCGACTTGGAGCTGGATTTTAAGGAGCTCGTGACGCTCTCGGAAGCTGTGCACACATCCATTTTTGGCGTGACCGTAGATGCCATGGTGTGTGGCACTCGGTTTGATAAATGGTTCTCGAAGTTCATACTAAAAAAAGACTCGGGTCTGAAGCTAGTTTATTATCCATACCCTGTGCCAGTGCGTGCCACTAGTCCTGAACTAAAGCATATGCCTTTTCTGAGACAAGAGGATTCAGTAAGTACATATATGTACATGGTATATAAATCACCATGTGCGAACTGCATCTATGATTGTGTTGGTTCAGATCAGTATTTTCTTTTTTTACTTTTCGCTTTGCATTTGATGCTTTTTATTGCCATTAAATATGTGAAGCAAATTCATTTTTATCAGCTTAAGGCTATATAGTCTCTCTGAGATTGCCTAACTGTTTCTTTATGATTTTCAAATATAGTAGTCTGATTTCTAATATTTAATTATGTTATTTTTTAGGGTACATTTAATGATGCCACCAGCTACATGATGATGAATCAATCATCGATCGATGATTTAAACACGCGCTTAAAGCGCCCCGTCGATGCACAGCAATTTCGTGGCAACTTTGATTTGAAAATGGACGTGGACGAACCATACGCCGAGGATCATTGGCAATGGATACGCATTGGCGATGAGACAGTCTTTCGGGTAGTTGCTCCCTGCACGCGTTGCATCTTACCAAACATTAATGTGAATACGGCGGAACGCGATGTCGATGGAGAGCCTTTGAAAACATTACGCAGGTAGGTGTATAATATATAAATATATATAATATATGTGAAATAAGTCAGAACAATAATTTAATTTGTACATTTTTACATTTACAGCTATCGCTTGTTTGACTACCCATCTCCGGCACTGGGAATTCACTTGGGTATCCGTCGCCAGGGAATCATTAAGGCAAATGATGTCGTTTATGTTGAAGCCAAATGAAATAAAAACACAACTTAAGCGCAATTATGTAGAAATATACTTGTATACATTCATCTTTATTACATTTAACAGAGATTATGGATAGTAAGAATGTGTAATAATATGCAAATAAACATCGGCATGAGCTAATAACAATGTAAACTTTAATGGAGGCACGTTTGCCAGGTGAGACCGCCACAGGCCATGCTCACAATTACATAAATAATGAATAAAATCACTAGGCCAACGATAAAGTAGACCCGCATGTTCTTCCAAAACATTTGGCGCGCCAAATTTCGCGATGCCTTGCGGAATGCAACCGACTACAATTGAAATAGAATATAAATATTACTATTTGACTATTATGTGTGTAATATAATCAGCTCACATTATTGCTCAAGTTCTCGGTTTTATTGACCAGCAGCTCCAGCTTCTCGCCCCGATCACGCAGACTATCTGCAATGAATGATAAGAATTACTTGAGTGAAACTATGCAATGACAAATTGTTTTTTTTTTTTAGTGATTTTTACCAATATTCTTAATCATAATGTCTTTGAGTTCATCAATTTGTCCATTTACACGGGATATGGTATCCACTTCGCGCGATTGACTGAAGTATACCATTTGCTGGGACAGTACCTTGGAGAACTCTGTGTTCATGGCATACGCAATTGCCGTGGCCACTTGCAGGCCATAAGTCTGTATAAATTTTTGCTTAATATCAGCCAGATAGAGAAAAGCTCGGGAGCGATCAAACTCCTACAAATTGTAACAAATATAATTAATAATTAGATTAAAATCAGTGAAATATTGGCAGCTTACGTTGTCGGTGATGCACATGTAGATCAGCCTATTTTCGCAAGTATAATGTATCAAATAGTCGCCGTGTGTGTAAGTCATCTTGTGGTTTTGTACCCCAATTCGGCTCATTATCTGCTCGGTGACTTCAGCAAAGTTGCCAACGCATTCGGCAAACTTGGCCAGCACCGTTGTGTCGCGCGCTATAACACTATATAATATTGGCATGATGCTTATTGGTGTTGTCTTTGTTGTAGTTTGCTTGCAACCGCAATAAGGCGTGGTGATTAACACGTCTTCACAGAACCTTCTTCACGTCTTATTGTACTATTTATCAGCACAACAGCTACGAAAACAATGCCTTGCAGTAGCTACTGAAACAGAAATTATATGTTTATCAACAATGTTGAGTTATCACCAGAATTGTTCTGCACTTTTATGACTTACCCAATTGAATTGGGGCTACGTCTATAAATATATATATGTAACATTCAGTTGACAAGCAAGTATTGTTTATCCAATTTTTTAAGCAATAATATATGTCATGCTTATGCGTTTCAATGGTCAAAAACAATAAATTACTTCATTAATTAAATTAATTAAATAAAATATTTGTAAAACACCATAACAGATAGCGGTTGTTTACTTCTAATCAGTTTATTGAATCATCCGAAAAACAGCGAAACAAAAAAGTCTTTTTTTTTTTTATAAATGCACTTGCACTTGCTTGCTTTCTACATCGATATATCGATGTTTTTTTTTTGCAGCCATCTATGCATTCGCCGATAATCGCTCACGTTGAGTACGATAGTTTATTCTATTTCTACGTGTTATTATTCGGAAGTGTAGCTAAATAGAAATATGACAGTTCCACTAGATCAAAGTGATAAGAAACTTTTGAGTTCGAAAATGTTGGGTAAATATATAGGTAAGTATTTAATGGGCAACACTAATGCCATGAAAATGCAATATACACCTTAATATTATGTATATGCATTGCAGACACCTGTGTACGGATTTTAATTGTTATATTTGTCGCTGATTTTATGCAGCGTTTGTCTTATGCTTTGGCTGAGTATTTCCTGTACGGAAATCACTATTTGCTTGAGGAGCGTCTGTTGACAATTTTAAGACGTGCTTTCACATATAATAGCAAAACAATATGTCTGACATTTGGGATAATGTTTTTGGGTTTTGCACGCTTTGGCCGCACCGGCAATCTAAACCAATTGCTGCCCAGTTGCTCAGATTTCGCCTATATGCCACTCTATTGGATCTACATATATGCACAGATGAGTCAGAGCTCGTTGAGCTATGCGCACTGGATACGCGATGCACATGGATTGGATTATGCAGCCGGCATGGCATCCAATTACTTTCATGGCTATTTAAAACTTTCACTACCCGCGCGCAATGGCGAAGGACTGCAGCAGCGGATGACGGACTACGAGGATTCCCAAAATGTGAAATTTGGTTTGAGACGCTTGATCATCCTCGTGCCAGATGAAATGTTCGTCAAGGGCCTCATTGACAGCCCATTGTTCGAAAAGGCTAAGGTAAATTTGAAAATGTTGATTTGAGATTATAATTTCGTTTTCTTTCTTTAGCCTTTGGAGACACATTTTATAAATCGTGCTGGTGTTAATCGTCCGTTCAAGCATGATGTCTATAGACTAAATAGGAAAATAAATAACACCTCTTACTACTTTGCGATAGAGGGAGCAACCCCAATGTTATCTTTTTTTGATGCAATGCATCATCAGCTGTCTGCCACATGGCAAATGCAGGAAATGAAACGCGAAATCTGGCTTAAGTTCTGCAAACATTTGAAGGGCCTATTGAGCACCTGGCCGGAAACTCGAAATGAAGTGGAGCTGATATTTTATAGTGGTGTGCAAATTATTATTAAGCAGTATACACATATATGATAATAATTTACTTCATTTCAGCACACAATTCAAATGGAGAGCATGTAGACGAAGCCGAAGTTATTATCAATCACGTTTTTAAAGATAAAGTGATTTATTAACAAAACAATAATTATAAGTAAATAAGTTATAAAAACTAAGACTTGCACCATGAATGTGACAATATGACAAGCTTTTATAAACAAAAATGAACTGATTATATATTATATATCAATATTCTGCTGCTCTATCGATTCTAACTCTTTCAGCTTAGCCTCGGCCGAGGCTAACATTCGCGACTTCCATTTTTCATAATCTTCAATCTCTACTTTTTGACTATTGTTTTTAACTATGATATCTTTCTTTTGATGCTTATCAGTTAACTTAGCTGCCACATTGATCTCCTTGTAATGCTTTGTAATCATACGCTCCCATTGCTGCTCCAACTGTTGCCATTGAGTGGGACGCAAATTGCTGAAGGGCATCAGTTTTGCCTTGGGCACTTTTCTTTTCAGCAGACGGCAGGCGTGGAAAACAGCCATAGCGGCATATTGTGGATGATCTGCTTCATCCGAATGCTCGTGCATAGCAATGTTGTTCTTAAACAAAGTCAGCAACTCTTCGGCTTTGCGCGCCACTTCGTTTAGACTTAGCTGGACGCAGATATCATTAATGGTCGCCAGCACATTGAGATCGAGTAGCTTCTTGAACATGCGCTTGTTATTCACATAATGACTTTTCCTTAATGCGGACAGTTTCAATGCCTGCTCCTTGTCAAATCCAATGCCCAAAAGAGTGCATGCAATATCCGCACACAAAACTATTTTGCCATATTCATTTATTTGTAGTGGAACATTTGCAGAACGCAGCTCCAATAATCGTATCAGCTCGGTTGTTTTTCTAGAGATATATTCAGATTCAGTAAACGTGGAATAATGTTGTTAGTATAACACTTACCCCAAAACATTGGGCTCATCGTGCAGGCCCATTTTCAAAATTAGCTGTTCAATCAATGTGGTCATTTTACAAAACTTCTTTAATTGTATACTTCTTTTGGCGCGAAATAAAGAGATGTGCGTGCGAACAATCGATAACAACTCAAGTCAACCCTGAAATCCACCGATAGGGGCAAAGGAAGGCGCACAAAACAAAGCCCTTCCAAATTGCAATCAATTTATCCGAATAGAATATGGTGCTCAATTTGTAAAATATCTTTCCAATAAAATAAAGAGCACATAGAAATTCCGTTATTTTATGTGTATTATTTTCCCTTTTGCAACATATATGTAAAATATATTGATTAGCCGATTTAAAATCAGATGTACATATTCAAAATTTATTTAAAGCTAGATCTCGTTTTCGCTATCATCAGCATTCTTGGCAGCTTCACCAGCCTCAATTGCCAATTGGCTCCACGATGCGTCATTTATCAGATGCACCCCGTTCGTTTCCTTGCCAACAATGCCCATTTCAAAGCGGAAATCCTTATCCTTCAGCTCGTCATGCACCTGATAAATTCTGCAAGTAGATATTATAATTTTAAAAAAGAAGTAACTTTAAAAACAAGACATCTTTTACATTTTACCACCGCTGCGCACCAGTTCATCGGTGTTCATGTCGGCAAATTTGAATTTCTCCATTTCTGTTTTGGCCTGTTGTTTGGCCTTGCCACTGGCGCAAGCATAATAGCCAAAAGATGTGCCCGATGGCTCAATTTTATACAGCTGTGCTCCATCCGCCTCGTCCCACGAGGCCAACAGAACCGACAGTCCAAATGGACGTACAGCACTGTATAGCGTGTAGGCGTGAAGGTAGCCAGAGACGCGATCGCACAAATACTTTAGCGGAATTGTGCGTTCGAACTGTTGACGGAAATTGGCCGCCTCCTGGCGAGCAATATCAGCCACATAATTGCCATCAGCCATTAGACCAGCAATGGCCATGCCAATATTCTTTTCAATGGTGAAAATGCGACTGGCTGCATCCGGTTCATATAGTTGATCGGCAATTATCTTTTCGACGGCAAGCACAACACAATCTTTGCCACGGATACCAATAACGGTGCCACTTCTCTCCACGGCTTTCGAAGCGTAGTCGATCTGAAAGACGCGTCCATCCGGCGAGAATTGCGATGCGGACAGATCATACTGCAAGGGGCACCGGTTAATGTGTGTTCTGTATGTTGTTAATTGCATGTATTGTATTTACTTACACCAGTTCCAATAGTACTCATTTTGTTGCTGAATTTATTTTTGAGTTGTTATTATCAGAAAACTGAAATGTTTCAATTGAACAAGTTTAGTTTGGGGACGATGATTTGACGGCTTTTTATTTGACAGCTGCAAATCATGCTCAGCGTTGCCACACTTTTGAATCGTTTATTTGGTGTTGGGTAACTCAAAAAAATCATATCACTGAACCAGAGAGCCAGTTTCAATAATAATTATAATTAAAACTTATTAAATAATTCTGTTTTAAATAATGACTGCTTTAATTAAATATTATTGTGAGGAAAATTATGGAGTAAATGTAAATTATTTTCCCTTATTTCAATTTTTATTGACCATTTTAAATTGGTCTTCCCAAATGTGAACAAAATATGAACCAGTTCGCTTGAGGAACATTCCTACCAGTTCCAATGTGCACGCGGTAATTTTGTAAACAAAAATATATAAATAATGACAAGCATGGCTGAAAAAAGGTAAGCAATTGTATGAAAACACATTGAATTATGTTAAATAAATAGTTTTGCAGTTATGCGGCTGAAGCTCGATACACGAACTTTTATGCCGGCAGCGATATTGCATGGAGCGAAGATGGTCAGCTTCTTTATTGTTTGAATGGCGATGTTGTAAATCAGGTGGACGTGAAAACATCTCAAGTTCTGCACAGCTTTGGAGCCAACGTTAGCAAGAGCAACAATGATCAGGCTAAAACCAGACAGGAAGATGTTGACGTCGATGAGGATAATATTTATTGCTTTGCCCTGTCACGGGAGCATTTGGTTGCCGCACACGGAAGTGGTTTACTCCGCCTGTGGGAGCTGAGCACCCAGAAGCTGATCAAGCTGTGGAAGAGCCAGCACAAGGGTCCCGTTGTTTGCATCGAGTTTAGTCCAGCCGGCAAACTAATTTGTACCACTGGCGGAGCAGATGCCACAATAAGACTCTGGGATTTCGCGAATAATAGTTGTCTGTGCGCCCTCAAAGATTACCCCGGCCCGGCGCTCCTATTGCGCTTCCATCCCAGTCCCTTAAAGAGTGAAATCTTTGCCGTCGGCTCTGATAATACGATCTATTGTTGGAACTACGAGACGAAGGCATTGCTGCATAAGATGCGTGGTCACATCTCCCAAGTGACTGGACTAAGTTTTCAGACCACTGATTCCGGATGTCAATTGGCAAGTGTTAGTCGTGATAAGGTGCTAATCGTTTGGCAGCTGGATCTGGAGGCCAAACAATTAAAGGTTATACCACTCTATGAGGAACTGGAAGGCGTAAGCCACATAACAAATGGTGCACAGCTGCTCGTCGCCTGTGGCTCGGGCAAACTGCTCCAACTAGATACAAAAACGTGGAAGATGAAGGACCTGCTGACCACAACAGATTTTCAAATAAGTCGACTACTCTACTGTCACAAAGAAGAACAATTAACGCTGGTGACAACCGAACAAAACATGATTATTTATAATGTTAAAACAAGCGAAAAGGAAGCTGTCAACTTGGAACTGTTCAAGCAGCTGGTTGGCTACAATGATGAGATCCTGGACATGTGTTTTCTAGGTGACAACGATCGCTATTTGGCTGTGGCAACAAATAGCAAACACTTCAAGGTCTACGATACAGAACAGAATATGAATTGTCGATTGATTTGTGGACACTCAGATATAGTGATGTCATTGGCTGCATCACACCATCTGCTCATCTCGGTAGGCAAGGATTGCAGCATACATCTGTGGAAATTGTCGCATACGAGCGACGAGGATAGCCTGCTCCAGCCGCTGATACAACAAAACAATTGCCACACGGCCACAATTGGTTGTGTTGCTTTCACCCATCACGGAGCGACGGGATTTGCCTCTGCCTGCCAGGATGGCAGCATGAAAGTGTGGCAATTGACGCGTGACAAACAGGAGCGCAACAATTATGCCTTCTCCCTGAGATATGCAGCCTTGGCGCATGACAAGGAGGTTAATTGTGTGACCTATGCACTAAATAATAAAATACTGGCCACTGCATCACAGGATAAGACGGCAAAGATCTGGACAGCTGATTCGAATGTGCTGCTCGGCGTGTTGCGTGGACATACGCGAGGTGTTTGGTGTGTCCGGTTCTCGCCCGTCGATCAGATTGTGCTGACCTCATCGTCGGATTGTAGTCTAAGGATTTGGTCCATTGCGAATTTTAGTTGCCTGAAACGCATGGAACAGGAGTGCACCATATTGCGTGTGGAGTTCCTCGATCATGGCAAATTCATATTGTCGGCTGCATCGGATGGTCTGCTCAAGCTGTGGAACATCAAGACCAACCTCTGTGTCCAATCCATCGATGAGCATAGCGATCGTGTCTGGTCTATCGCTGTTTCTGCCTGCAGCAATCGTTTCTTCTATACGGGTGGTGCTGATTCCAAGCTGATACGCTTTGCCGACATCACTGATACTGTGCGAAATGAGGCACTCGACCAGCGACAGGCGATGTTACAACAGGAACAGACACTCCAATCGCTGTTGCACGCCCAGCAGCAGCTGGAAAAGGCATTTATGCTTGCCTTGACGTTGAACAAACCAAAAGCCTCCTACGACATCATTTGTCATTTTGTTAAGAAACGAGATGCTGCCGCCGTCCATCAATTGGTGGATCAATTGAATATGGATCAGAGATTGTCGTTGCTGCAGCATGTGAAAGCCTGGGGCACCAATTCTCGACACTCGTACATTGCCAACCTGGTGCTGCAGCATTTGTTGGGCGATGCATTGCTCAACACGGAACATAAATTATACAATAACGGCAATTTGGTCGAGGTCCTAACTCCCTATGTGCAGCGTCACTTCAAGCGGGTATCTGAGCTAAGCAAGGATCTCGCCTTCATGGAGTTCATTGTGAAGTGCATGTAAATTATCAATTTATTATTTCGATTTAAGCTGCAAATAAACACTGAATTAAATAAATATTATTTTCATATTTTGATTGAATACAAGAATGCATATAGAATCATAAAAAGTAAATGATCAATTTGTTATTACAAATAAAGCTGCCGATAATTTCATAAATGTTGCATTAAAAGACATAATAAAATAATTATGATTCTGATATTTTGATGAATACAAGGATGCATATACAATTGTGCTCGAATTGCATTTGAAATATGAAAATTTCCTAATTGTTTGTGCAACTGGATAAAATGATTTTGGGAATTCCTAGTGTTTGCTCATTCAAGGATCAGAATCAGATCATCACCCTCTAATTTCATGTCTTTTGTGACCGCCAATTTCTTGACGATGCCCGCACTTGGCGACTGAACAACCATCTCCATTTTCATGGCCGACAAAACGACTAGGGGCTGACCCTTTTCAACCTTGTCGCCTTCCTTGACGCGTATGTCGACCACATTGCCCGGCATCGGCGAGCCCACTTCACCTTTCACTGCCTTATTCGCTTTAGGATGTATATGGATTTTCTGTCGAGTTAAGTATATGTAAGTGGAGTGAGTAAGATGAAGGCTCAACTTGTAGACTTACCTTCATGGCCTCTTTATCTGGAATGAGAACGGAGCGCAGTTGGCCGTTCATTTCGAAGAACACCTCGCGTCTGCCATTTCCTTTGAGATCATCGGTCACAGCTAGGGCCCTAATACTTAGGGTCTTGCCTTTCTCCAGGGTTACATCGAACTCTTCGCCTATCTTGGGCCCGGTAAGGAATATGCGTGTGTCCAGTTTATCAACTGGACCGAATTTATCACGGTGATTCATATAATGTGTGGTCACTTGCGGATAAAGAGCGGACGACATGACATCTCTTTCACTGATTTTTCCAAAGGTTTTCGTGAGTTCCTCCGCCAGTTTGTCAAAATCCAGTGCCTTTAGATTAGCACCTGGTCGCTCATCAATGCGTGGCATATCCTTTAGAATATCGGAACGGAATGGTTCGGGAAAGCCACCGTATGGAATTCCCATATAGCCCTGAAGGTACTCAATTACGGATTGGGGAAACGACAGCTCCGACGCTCTTTTCACCACCTCTTCACCACTGAGCTTATTTTGTACCATAAACTGGGCCAGGTCACCAACAACTTTGGACGACGGGGTGACCTTTATAATATCACCCAGCAGAAAATTGGCCTCACGGTAGGCCTTCTTCACATCCTCGAACATGTCGCCGAGGCCCAAAGAGAACGATTGGAATTGCAAATTGGTATATTGGCCACCGGGTATCTCGTTCGAATAGACATCCGCATTGCCCGTTCGCATCGTGGTCGTGCATTCGAATGGTCCGTAAAGGGTGCGAGTCTGTTCCCAGTATGCCGAATATGCGGAGACGTCCGCCAAAACTATTCCTGTGTCCAAGGGAGTGCCCTGCAGTGAGGCAACCACGGCACCCATGCTTGGTTGCGACGTCAATCCGGACATGGAGTCTACGGCCACGTCGACAATATCTGCTCCGGCTTGTGCGGCAGCCAGCATAGCAGCAACACCGGCACCCGATGTGTCGTGTGTGTGAACATGAATTGGGACATCGGGATGCTTCTCTCGGATGGCACAAACCAGCATCCTGGGGAAGAACGAAAGAGCATCCATGAAATACGAAATCAAATTCAAATAAAATTACAAATTCATGCCTTGCTGCCTCTGGTTTCAGCAGACCCGCCATGTCTTTGATGCAGAGGATATGGGTGCCAACCTTTACCAACTCATCGGCCAATTCGATATAATACTTAAGATTGTACTTAGTGCGTTTGGGGTCACTCACATCACCCGTGTAGGAGATGGCCGCTTCGACGACTCCACCAGCTTTACCCGCTGCCTCCATGCCGAGAATCAAGTTTGGCAAATAGTTGAGTGAGTCAAATACTCGAAAGATATCCATGCCACTTTTCACCTATTCAAAATGTATACCAATTAACCAACTCTTCCCCAGGTATTTAAGTATACGCTTACCGCCAGTTCGCAGAACTTGTAGACCACATTGTCCGGATAGCTGGTGTAGCCAACAGCATTGGCGCCACGCAACAACATTTGGAATGGTATATTGGGAATCAGTTTGCGCATATTCTCCAAACGTTCCCATGGGCACTCGTGCAGGAAACGAAGAGCCACATCAAAAGTGGCACCACCCCAGTTCTCCAGGGAGTATAGATTGTGGAACTTGTGCGCCACATACGGTGATATCTTCAGCAGATCATGGGTGCGTACTCGAGTCGCCAGCAATGACTGATGTGCATCGCGGAAAGTGGTGTCCATCAGCATTAGATTCTTTCGCGATCGCACCTCCTTGGCAAACGCCGCGGGTCCTTCACAAACGAGAAAGTTGCGCAATCCTTCCGGCGGTGCCGTCACTGTTCGACAGTAAAATATAATTTTAAATTAATGAAAAGTATATATAATATTATTGTTTGGAATTACAATTTTAGTTACCTTTTGGCCCACCATCTTTTTCTCGATCTATCGATTTTTTGGTAAGATCTCCATCGGATATTGAGTAATATGGAATAAGTAATATTTAAGATACGATAACAGAGAGCACAGAGTTTATTCACCTATTGGAATTTCGGGCACATGCGGATTTATATCGGCAGGTGCTAACGTTGTGCCCAATGGAGTTTGGGCTCCATTGACCAACACCTCGCCTAGGTAGTTTAGTAATTTCTGGGCTCGATTTCGCGAGGGCTGATATTTGAAGAGTTCCGGATGCTCATCAATGAAATGAGTATCTAGTACACCATGCAGGAACCTCTTGTTGTCGAGCACATTGAGGAGGAACGGAATATTCGTCTTCAGACCTCGGATACGGAATTCACGCAGTGCTCGTTTCATTTTAGCGACTGAGCTTGGCATATCTCTGGAATGGGATATCACCTTGACCAGGAGAGAGTCATAGTAGGGTGAGACGATGGCGCCGGCAAAGGTCGAAGCGCTGTCCAGACGTATACCCATACCTTCACCCGACCGGAATACTTCAATGCGTCCCGTGCTGGGCTGGAAATCGGCTGCCGGATCCTCTGTCGTTACCCGACACTGTATGGCATAGCCAAGTGTTACAATCTTTTCCTGGGCGAGTCCCAATTCCTCCAGGGTCTTTCCTTCCGCAATTTTGATTTGAGACTGTACTAGATCGATGCCGGTGATCTCCTCTGTCACGGTATGCTCTACTTGCAATCGAGCGTTCACTTCAATGAAGTAGAATCCTCCAGATTCATCGCAAACGTACTCAACAGTGCCGGCATTCTCATATCCGACGTGCTTGCCCAGTTTTACGGCCGCCTCAGTCATCTTGTCTCTAACCTCGACGGGGAGGCGTGGAGCTGGGGCAATTTCCACAACCTTCTGATGACGGCGCTGGATGGAACAGTCGCGTTCATATAAATGCACAATATTGCCGGCCTTGTCACCCAACAGTTGAACCTCAATGTGACGGGGTCGATCGATGTATTTCTCTATGAAGATCGCACCGTTGCCAAAGGCTGCCTTCGCCTCGGAAGAGGCCCGATTAAAGTTCTCCTCGATTTCGTCCTTTTTCCTAACCACTCGCATGCCACGACCACCTCCGCCGTAAGCTGCCTTAAAGATGACCGGCAGTTCGTGCTTGTCACAGAAGGCGAGTGCTTCCTCTGTGGTTGTAACTGGTCCATCTGTGCCGGGCACAACGGGTACACCAGCCTCGATGGCCGCTTTTCGGGCAGCCATCTTGTCACCCATGTTTGCCACCACCTTCGGCGATGGGCCAATGAATACGAGGCCAGCATCAATAACGGCTTGGGCGAAATCGCTGCGCTCTGAGAGAAAGCCATAGCCCGGATGCACTGCATCAACATCGTGCTCCTTACAGATTCGTATGATCTCGGGAATGTTTAAGTACGCTTCCACTGGAGCCAGGCCTTTGCCCACCAGATACGACTCGTCGGCCTTTTGCCGATGCATATGCATTTTATCCTGCTCCGAGTAAATGGCTACCGACTTGATTCCGAGCTCGGTGCAGGCCCGGAATATACGTATCGCTATCTCGCCTCGATTTGCCACCAGTAACGTTCGTATCGGCTTGTTTTTGACCTGCACGCGAAAGGTTTCGCCATCAGCTCAAGGCCATTCCAGACTTGGACACACTTACTTCTTTGGAGTAGCCATTTTTATAGACAAAGTACAGATTTACACGGGGCAGGGCGTTCCGCAGGGTCTTCAAGGTTGGAGAATCTGTTGCGAACATTGTCGCACTTGGGTCGTCTTAGCTTATTCACTGTTACCTTATTTGCAACGCATACAATTTAAAAAAGAAAATTAGAAACAAATGGATTTTGAATTTGTTCCTAATGAAGAGCAATGAAGATTAAAGTACATATTATTTTTGACATTTAATAAACAGTGTTGGCGACAAACCCCAAAGCCCAAAGCGATGCCATAGCAGATGCCTTTCGACTCGGACCACATCCTCATCCAATTCGCGATTGGTTGGTGAGTATTAAAACATGAGAACAGATAATGGAAAAATGCGAAGTTTGTTGTCAAGACTTTAAGCAATCAGAGGAGTTTATAGAGACATCCTTAGAGATTATAATCATGGAACTACTTGGAGATCAGTTCGAAACTATGGCTGCTATGGTGGAAACACGACTTTACTCCAAAAACTATGAATTGATATTTAGAATAAAGTGTCAAGTGCAGCAAATTAGTGTATTGGAAGAACTATTGCATATCCATTAAGTTCGAGTATTGAGTATCAATATCGACTTGGCAAGATGAATAAAATCCGTTTTAAACAAGTTCCAAAACCCCTCAGAATATTATATTATTGCATTCAATGTCTTAAATAATATTCATTTTGAAGACAAAGTAAGTTTAATAAATACAAATGTTTGAGTATTTTATCGTTTAATTTACATATTTTATATTTTATGTTTATTTTCGCTTTAGCGCGTCACATTTTGCAGATTGGAAAGTATTTAATCCT
Organism: Drosophila grimshawi; assembly: GCF_018153295.1. Lineage (NCBI taxonomy): Eukaryota > Metazoa > Arthropoda > Insecta > Diptera > Drosophilidae > Drosophila > Drosophila grimshawi. Next base: position 10,496,978 of record NW_025062889.1, on the reverse strand, counting down.
ATCCTCATTGACTCATATAAATTGTATGTACTTTTGTAAAATTAATACCGAAGTTTTAAACAAATATTACAATAACAATACGATAGCACATTTCATGATTGGATCAATAGTTAATTTATAAGATAAAAAGTTTAACAAAGGCTAAAGCCAATTAAGCATTAAGTGTTAAGTCAATTGTTATTAAATAGTGAAATGTATTTTTCAAGATTCTTTTTTAAAAAATTTGAAACAGTGGACAAGACAAATGTATATCAATTTGTTTGATTGGGTTATGTATGTACGTATGTATGTATGTATTTATGTATGTATCAGAGAACTGCAACGATGAACAGCATTAATATATGCTGTATATGTTTCATATCTAAGTATAAAAAGCACCACAGGAATAATTATGTGGCTTTATTTTGACATATGCCTTTATTTTTACGCTGGATCAATGCGATCACAAAAATACTTATTAAACGTTGCTATTTTAGTTTTGTACTAATAAGAAGAAAGAGAGCGAGAGAGAGAGAGAGCGAGAGAGAGAGAGAGAGAGAGAGAGAGAGAGAGAGGAGGAAGAGATTGGCAAGATAAATAGATAAAATCACATCGTAACCGCTTTTGAGGTGAATATATACTTAGAGTCACATAAAAATAGACACTCGTGCAGTTCTCTGGCAATTATGTACAATCTGTATGCACAAATTTGGTGAATGAATTGAAACCAATGCAGCAGTGCATTAAGCATATCTATCTCATTAAATGCTACGCATTTATAAAAAATTTTATTGTTTGTTTTCCCCCATACCCAATTATAAATTGTTGAAAAGTGGCATTACTAATAACAGAGCTAAGAAAAATCTTGGTCCTTAGCTGACTGCTGACTGGAAATGCTCTGATTGCACACTGAGCGAAATAGCTTTATGCATTATGCTTTTATAGGTGAATTTTCCCATGAGTGGTGGCTTAAAGCGCAGTTATTGCAGTGTCGAACAACGAATATATCTATTTTGGGTCTGGGTACAGGGTATCTCCTTTAATTTGTTAAATGTTTTGATTGCTGTCAGCTGCTTTGGCTTTGTTTTTTTTCTCTCATTTTTCGCTGAAATATCTCATTGCCACACAATTTCAATTTGATCTAACTACATAAATTGTAGCACATATTGCCCATACAAATTCTTCACAAAGATAATGCTAATAATTTTCATAAAAGAAAGTTACGCCTATATACATAAGTACACATACATATACATATCATTATATATACATATATATATATGATATATTGTTATATTTAAGTATTTCAATGCTTAACACGAGCGCAGTCAACTTTTTTTTTCGATTAGATGCGTTTTTTTTTTTGTTTTTATTTTTAAGCGGTGGTTGAATTGGATTTATCTACCGGCTCTTAATGCTTACCTAGTTTCATGGTGTATTCATATAAAAAGAGAGTAAGAAGATACGTATTCATTAAGAACTCGCTCGAAAATTATTTGCTTACTATATGTACATAATATCTGTAAAGATTATTTATATTGGGCTTAACATAATGTATGGCCAACATTCAACTTTATGTATCCAATATATATTATATATTTAATTGGATTAGATAATTTGGAAGAGAAAAAGTTGTACACCTAGAGAAACATGTATTAATAATTATTACATCGTATTATTTGCAATGTTTAAGTTAAAACTTGATGTTGTGCTTTTGCTTCGTTTGGAATTTAACAGCTGTACAAAATTGTGAACGTGTTGCTGATATAAAATGTTCTTACTGTTAGCAGAGAAGAGAGATATATAAAAGATGTGAACTAAAGTCAGAAATATTTACTGTGTTACTTATGCGTAACATTTGTATAGTTTATTTAGCGTCAAATGACGTCTTTAACTTGAATTGAATTTGCTTATAAATGCTTAAAATGTTTTCTGATTATTTTCTTTTGTATTTTTTCTTCGGTTTAAAGTTATATAATAAAAAGTGTAGGTTTAACTTTGAGACTTTGCACAGCATTCAATGTAACTATTATATTTATATATATATTAACATTTATATATGTATACATTATATTTATATTATTTATATTTAATGTCTTACAAAATTGAGTAAAAACTTATTAATAAAAAATACGAATATCGTTAACAAATCGAGCGAAAAATTTGTTTATAACATGCAGAGCCTTTTGTTAAGCTCTCAATTTAAAGATAAACATAACAAATCAAAATAGGATAACATTTTTATATTTGCAGAATACCATGGCTTTATGTTATCGTTTGGAAAGTATCTAGGTAGGTTTTTGGGATGGCTCATTTGTCGGCTGCCTTTTGCTAGTACAGTACAGAACGTACAATGAATCAGTCTTTGCGTGTCACAAATATTAAACAAATATACGATACGTAATTACAATATAGTATATAAGTATAAACCACATAAAAAAATCATTCGCTTAGGCGTTGTGTGAACTACAGCTTTAGTGTTTGTTTTCCATGGCGTACAAACAGTATAAAAACTAGCTAAGATGTGTTAAGATGTTATCATAGTCATCAAATGGAATTAACATTTCTTTTTTCTTATTGAGTTGAAGTTAATTAAAAACAAACAGGCAATCCCGAATTAAATTAGCGTGTAAGAATTAGATTTATCTATGACTCGAATTTCTTTCGTTAATTGAATTACAAAGCGCAAGAGGCGAAATAGTTATAGTTATATATATATATATATATATATATATAAATATATATATATATATATATAGATATATAGATATACATATACATATATATATATATATATATTTGAGATTGACTATATGATTTAATATGTATGTTTATGATTATATTTTAATCGTAATTGGTGCGTTTTTATTTAATTTTTATGTTTTGTTGGTCGAAAGTCACAAAAATTCTTAAAGAAATGTAACTAATAAAAATATTAGCTTTTCTGTTTCGCTTATTTTGAATACATAAAGTTTATAATTATATGTTAATTCATAGAGAGTCGAAATTGAATACATAAATTATTTAAGGAGCCGCTAGATACAGACTTTTATTTTTAATATTAACCTGAATACAAAAATACCATATTGTACATATATATATATATATTTGAATATATATATGCATGTATTTTATATGTAATATAAATGTATATAAGTGTATAGAATATGTATGCAATTTTTAATTTACTGTCTTGTAATTTAATGCTCATCATTTGTGTTGCCATGAAAACAACAATTTTAATTTAGATTAGCTTAATTTTTTGGTTTTTGCTGATATATGTAATTATAGTATATTGTTGTGGTTAATGATGATCTAATTGTTCTGTTGAGCCATCACATGGGCTGACTTGTAAAAGTTTTGCACAAACTCAGAGAGGCTGTAGACGGAGCCTGGTCCCTTACCAGCACTCATACATATAAAGTCACCCAAACAGTGCGTGTTCGCTGCAAGAAGACAGACGATGAAATAGTAAGCAGTTGGAATTTTGAGAGATTTGTGAGATTTAGTTACTGTTTGATAAAATGGGTGGATATGAAGGTGGTGGCTTAATCCAGCTGCCATCTGGTCGGCGCATGTGTCGGCGATCCGATGAGAACTCAATTAGATATGTATCGGCGGGTATAACTCTGAAGAATCTAAAAAAAAATCCGAACTTTAGTCTAGTGGGTACGACGATTAACGAGATTCACTTACCTATGATGCTCCGGACGTAGTGCCAGATCGGATCGAAAAGTTTCTGTAACGTATTTATGAAAATATGTGGGAAACGGTAACGTAGTATCCAAATCGAATACTAAACAGCGATTCGGCAGGGGATTGTGCATGAAGAATACATGATAGTCCTGTCAATATATAAGTAAGCATTTTCATTTCAAAGTTCCAAGCGTATTTGCAAGGCAACTTACCCAGATGACAACTTGATCATCGCCGCGTCCGGCTTTTTGACGCCACAGCGGCACAGTCCGTCCCTCATTTGATACAAAGACCGCGTAGCACTTTCCCAACTCCTCGGGGCGCGTTCGTTTCACTTGTTCACATAACTTCCAAACGTTCTCCTCGCTAAAAAATAAATGAAAAAGATTTGTGAAATTTTTTTTAACAATATTTTTCAAGCAGTTTGTATTCGGTCTGTGTAAAAGTAAACGGATTGTTCTTGATATTGGACATTATTGTGTCCAGTTTACATCGCATAACATTATTATATCAAAACCTCGTTTTCATCCATGCACAAAAACGTTAATAACGTGATGATCTGAACCAAGATGAGGAAATTACTGATATCAAACGAAAAGTTCCATCCAAACTACAAACTGTGGTTTCTTCTAAAGCTTCCTTTGCTAAAGCTTTTTAAACTAATTCCGTTCAGTCACTCAGACTGAAGATTAAAATATTTTAATGAACTTTGGCACAAAATACATAATTATAATATAATTATTGGTTTTAGGTAATTTGTTTTTAAGTTCACAAATTAAAGAAATTACTTTATCAGTGCTATGCTCAATAACCTGCTGCAAACTTTTTGATGAAACGCTAATTTGATGAGAAACGCACTGCAGGATAACTTAGTCTAAGAAAATGTGCAAATGCACCAGAATTGCTGCCATCGGTATTTAAAAGTTAGCGTTTTGGAGCAGAAAAAAAGCCACCCTTTATAAATGTATTGTTTGCAAAAGAAAAAATGGAAATTGCTGATTGAGCACTTTAACAGACACATCAGTTTATGTGAACGCCGACTTTGTTGAGACATTTAAAAATCGGCTCTTAGTTTTTATGTGTGGTAAGCACAGTTTTATTGGCAAGTTGATGGTGGATTTTTCTTTTTTTTTGGGTAATGATTCAGAATTTGAGATGTTCGGCTTACTTTATTCAGCTTGCGGTAGTCAGTTGCGGTATCTTTCCAACACAAGCCAAGCAATGTACACCCTAATCCCGTCCTACCCCAAAAGTTGTCATTCTCACACTCGCCACGGAGTGAAAGACAGTGAGAGAGAGGGAGAGAACGGCGAGAGACAGTGGGGTAAGGGGCAGCAAGCGACTCAGCGTAAGAGAGCAAAGGAGTGGAGTGTGAGAGAGAGAACGACAGAGTGTTTATGTATGAGCAGCAAGTCAATGTACACACACACACACGCACACATTCTTATATGATGACTTACATGAATATGAATAAAAATGTGCATTTCATTTTCAACTACATCAAAATCAATGAAATGTCCTAAAAACACGAAACACGCATGTGTATGTGTGTATGTATGTGTGTGTGTGTGAAGAGAACGCTTTATTTTGTTTATGTTTTGCGTTGAGGCTTATTAAATGTCCATAAATATGTAAAATGTATGTAAAATGTACATACATATATTTGAATATGTATTTTACCTGTTGTGCACCTTGAAAGAGTCGCCATTATTTTAGTAATGCACGATATCGGCGTAAATTTGGCCAAAGGCTTTTTTAATTTTACATTAACACGCAAGCAGTCATATATTGTTTTAATGTACTCAGATATATATATATATATATTTATACATACATGCATACGTTTGTACATATATATCTTGGTACATGGTACATGCTTAATAGTCAAAACGCGCCTTTTGCATGCGCTCATAAAAAAGGAAAAACAAATGAAATCCCTCCTTGCTAATCAGCAGCAGGCCAATCCCATACTCCCCCAACCACCCCCTGCCCTACACACGCGGACTGTTCTTGTTAGCAGACATGACCGTTTGACCCAATTTAAGAGCTGCGTGGCGGCACCTCAACAGCAGAGAGAGAGAGAGCGAGTTTAAGAGAGAAAGAGAGAGAGAGGTGGCGGCAACTGAAGGAGTGAGTTAAAATGCGAATCGAGCAATAGCAACGGGTCTGAACCACGACATGAGCACATAATAAATGAAATCACACACAACATGAGAGGATGATTGGTTGCAAAAGCTACTTGCTACTTTCTGCTTGCTGCCAGGAGTGGGAGGCTAATGTTTCAGCCACAACTCATAAAAAAAACACAAAACAATGTGAAAAGAGTGTTGAACAAGCCAATTGTAATCTTAACAATTAAACTGTTTTTAAACAGTTTTCGGTTAATGTTAAAAATGTGAAGCTGTTTTGAATTCAACGCTAATTAATGTGTAACAAACATAAATATATGAAGAATGGTATATTTAAATTGTAAAACTAAACTGTAAACTGTAAATTAACTTTTATAAAAAAGTAGTCACTTTTTATACTTAAACTCACCAGTAACAGGAGACATAGGAGCAGTCCGCTATTTTGGGGAACAGAAAATCGGTGGACATCTTGATGCGATGATGCGTTTTAGTTGAGTTGAGTTTAAATTGTTGTGGGCGGGGGGCTGGGGCTGATGAGGGGGTTGAGGGGGGTGGCCGCTTTGCCAACTTAAACTCAATTGTCAATTGTTGGAAATTTTCTCTACTTTTGGGGTGATTACGTTTGGTCAGTCGTCACACACACACACACACGCACGCACACGCATAAAAAACAACAAGAACTACGAGGGGATTATCACTGCATAATAACGCGCTTTTCACAGGGTGCTCCGGGTGCTGATGCTGGTGTGGACTATTTCTATCGGCTACATACATATGATGATGTCGAATGCCAGAGCTGCCAGAGTCTGGCATTAAGCGTCGTCGTTGCGAATTCTGCGGCATTCCATTTTGTTATTTGCAATTGAATTGTTTACACTTTTGTTTAGTTACGAGCTATATGATTTTACTGCTTTTTGGGGTTTGCGTTTTTGCGTCCGTTTGCAGGATGCTGACTGACAAAAACAGAGAGTCGTCGAAAGCGGGACACACACACGTACGCACACGTACACACGCACGTATTTACAAATACATAGCAGGCGCACGCTCAGAAGACGGAAGCGTATTTTTATTGTTGCTTTGTTTCAAAATTTGGTTAATGCTCTCTCTGCATTCAGGAGTAACATTAATATTGCACATTAACAGCTCATTTTCGCTTTAATTTCGCTATTAATTAGCAGCGTTTGCCTCTCTCTCTATCTTTCTCTCTCTCTCTCTGTTGTCTTGATGTTTACTTTCACAGATAATTATTGCCAAGAGCGATTGACATGCTTTTTATTTATATGTGTGTGTGTGTATTTGCGTGTATTTTACGCTCGAGCGCTTGCTGCTTTTATGTTCTGTACGCGTTCCCGGTTCTCCACAGACTTTGGAAGAAAAACAATTCTCTCGACTACACAAGGAAATTCATTTGCTTCAGTGTTGCCCACTGTCGGAAAGTATCATTTGCAGCCCTGCTGTGGGTAAAGTGGTGCCGCCAATGGTCACTGACTGATGCTCAATGCTATGACACTTGATCTGGTAACGGTTTTTTCAATGCGGAACGATGAGTAGCAATTTATTCACTTACTGCAATCTAATCTCTCAAATAGCAATGACTAATTTGATCGGACTGGGTCTTTTTGCTAATTCGGCAATAGATATTAGTTAAATTGTCTACGTTCAGGTAAATATACAATGTTTGAGCGGATGACAGGTGAGAGACGAATGAGGAAGTCTGTCATACACAATTGTGATTGCAGATAAAAAAGTCAGAAAACAAATATTGAACTAAATTTAAATAGATAACGGACGTAGTTGTAATGTGAGCACAAAATTAACTGTGTTTTGCGTATGTCTATTTTATATTTACAAGCGTATACTATATAAATTGCATGCAAAGGTTGCGCCTTTTACTACTTGATAAGCCGTGAAAACTTATAAATTTGTATAGCATTGTAAATACATGTAAATTAACACAACCATGAATGATTTTACAAATGAGTTGTCAACTGTGTGCTGCAGACTAGCAACTATCTTTTGATGTTTATTGAACATTTGCTTTTGTCAACGATTATAACGATCATGACATATATAAAAAAAGAAATCTATTGGTTGATGACGCTTACGCTGGCTTATCGCCTGCCGCAAACAAAGAGAGTGAGACAGACATATAGAGAGCGAGAGAGAGAGAGACACACAATGAGTGCTAATGCGAGATATTTATAAGAATCCGATCAGTTTTATACCCTGTTTATGAAAAAGGAAGTGAAGTGATATAAAAACAATGTAGGAATGCATAACTGAAGATAAGGCGGAATATTTGCTTGTCTGCATGTTAACATGATGTTTGCATGTAAATATATATATGTATATATATATAAAGCAATTTACAATGATTAAGCACATATAATAATGCATGTGCTATGTGAATCATCCATAATAAATATACAGATGCTTACTTTAGAAAAGGGGGTATCTTCTGGTCTAGTACTTTCGACTAGGGCTATTTTATGGCTGCAGTTTTCGAGGCGTTTAAAGCGACAAACGATTTTTAGTTGTTTGGAGCGTCTCGCTGTTGTCGGATTGAAAAGTTGGGCCTCCGTTAAAGCCAAATATCTTATCGAAGACAAGCTTTGCGCTTCCGTCAGGTAGCCAAAAAAGTAAACAAAAAAAGAACAACAAATCTAACAAGGCTTTAAGCCGTTTGAGTGTTTATTTTTTGAGTGTTTTTTCTTAGCCGTGGATTGTGAAAACGCGACGAAGTTTAATTAAGTAGAACCTGTTTTCACTGATTTTTGTTTGGTTCTTTCTTTTTTGTTGTTGTTAGTTTGGCAGTTAAAGTGAAGATCTGGGCACGTGGTTTCCTTTTAAGTTGAGGCTTTACTTTTGCTCATGCAAACGAAACAACTTACTGAGTCTATCGTTAATTATTATCATGCTGTTTGTTGTTGAGTTCTATTAATTGAGATCGCTACAGAATTGCGGACGCAAGTTTGTTAATTCATTTGGTTGATTGGTTCCCCATTTTATTGAGTGGCACTTTGCACAATTCACTTACAGTAAGCACTCAATGCGCAGACGGGCCAACAACTGATTTTAGCAAAGCATTAACTACTATTAGCAATTTATTTATTATAAGTGTCTAATCAGCACTTCTAACCTTGAGCGAATTTCTAGCGGGAGCGAGAAGAACAACGTCGACCTGACAAAAACAAGTGGGGGGGAAGACGAGTCGGAAAGTGTCGACTTGGAGATGACCTGTAATCTATTAGGCAACATAGAAACAGGTTCTACAAAATACTATATATCACTATATTTATGCGCTAACATGATTCTACTATTTAGAATTATACACTTTCAGGGCTAATCTAATTTTTTCGTATTCTGTAACGTATTAAAAGTGTATATATATATATTCTTGATCAGCAGCACTCGTCACTTGTTATTTTTCGTATTTTTTTCTTCATGAAACCTGGAATAAATTCCTCTCTTTCTGGCAAGCAATACAACAAATGTCACAGTCTGTCGTAGTCTGTCGGAAGGGAAGACTTTAACATATTGCTGCCAAGGGAACTATCATTCGAAAGATTAGAGCTTATATATAAGCAACTTGTTTATTTTCCAACAGTGTCGTACTAAACTTATTGTACTTTTTGCGAAAAAATATCACCATCGGAATCTCATTTGAAATAAATAATTAAATTTAGATGAAAACAGGTTCGGTCCGCTTTCCGTAATTTACATCTGTTCTTTCTTGTCAAAAAGAATATATAGTTTTTGGCGGTTCGTAAGATACCCAAGAGAATGGTATCAAATCCCACATCTATGCATCATCAATGCAAGATCGAATTTTTTAAAAATAAAAAACAAACCTGGAAGCTTAAAAATGTATTAACGTTGTGCCATTAAATGGATTATGTTGTTTTGAATTGGTTCATTTTAAATGCAGCACCTTTATTTGTTTTGCACATCTAACGCTGGCATATTTCCTAAAGAAAATTGCCATTGTTAATCTTAAAAATGTTTTTAATTGAACTTGGACTTAATATAGATAAGAAATGTGTACAACAAATTATTGTATAAACCCTATTTTGATTTTCGCAGTGTGTACTTTGGCATGCGGTTTTATTGGCTATCAAGAAAATGAGACAGACACCTTCGGTCGTAGAAATTATATGGTGCAATACAGTCTCGTAGATTGCAACACATATTGACAACAAAAATAAACTCATATTTACTTTTGATAACTCGCTCGACTAATAATCTTGTGTGAAAAACTACTGTGTCTATGCAGATTTGGCGACAAAGGTTCTTCAAACATTATATGCATATAATATATATTTAGACAATTTTATTTGCTAACTTATATTATTTGTTTTTGTTTACTGTTAAAATTAGAATTCATAATCGTTGCGGTTTCATTGACTACGAATAAGAATAGATTTTTATTATTTAAACACGTTTCACACTTTTTCAGGAGACAAGCAAAATGGGCGACTCAGCCGAACTTGATCAGCGGCTGTTTAATGGACATCAAATCAAAGTTGTAACCGGCTTGGATCGACCACAGAAAGCAAGGCCGGTGGGTGAGCAATCGGTAGCAATCAGGCGTCAGGCAGTAATGGTTATACTGGCCAATCTGGGTGTATTAACAACTGGATTCAGCCTGGCTCTGCCCACAGTTGTGTTCAGCCAGCTGACAAGCAAAGAGGAGCCGGTTTACTTGAATGTGACACAGGCTTCCTGGTTTGCGTCGATAAACACCTTATCCTGCCCATTGGGTGGAATATTGTCGGGACTAATACTGGACAGAATTGGACGGAAACATACGCTGTATGTGATCAACATGATGGGCATCACTGCCTGGTCACTGCTTGCCACAGCGAGTACAACAAATTCAGAGTCCTTTTACATGCAGCTGATTGTATCACGTTTTCTTATTGGTAAGTTTTTGTGGATTCGATTACTAGTGCTCAAGAGCCAAGATTGAAGTTCAATTTCATTTGCAGGTGTTACAATGGGTCTGGCTACGGCACCTGCGGGTGTTTATGCGGCAGAGGTTAGTGTGCCCCGTTCACGTGGCAGCCTCATACTGGGTACCTCGATATCGGTCGCATTGGGCATCACAGTTCTCTATAGCATTGGCTACTTTATACGCAATGATTTTCGCCTCATTGCCCTCATTTGCTGTGGTTATCAGATAACGGCTCTGCTTTGTGTGCTGCCCCTGCCCGAGACGCCCAGCTGGTTGTTGGCCAAGAAACGTGTGGAGGAGGCCAAGAAGTCACTAAACTATTTTCGTGGACTCGATAAGTCACGTAAGCCATATTCAGCCATAAACCAATAACATTAGCATCATTAAATGCATATATATATATTTATATAGCACACATCAGCCATCCCGAGGTATTGGAGGAGTTCAATGTGCTGCAAAAATCGATTCAGCTGCGGGATGGTGAACGGAAACCTTCGTTCTTGCGCTGCCTAAAGTTGCCGGAGGTGTACAAGCCGCTGTTTATATTGATGGGTCTGTTTGCGTTCCAGCAGCTTTCGGGCATTTTCGTGGTTATTGTGTATGCCGTGCAAATCTCCACGAATGCTGGCGTCTCCATTGATCCGTTCACCTGTGCCGTACTCATTGGCGCAGCACGAGTGCTCACCACCTGTCCCATGGGCTATGTCCTGGAAAAGTGGGGCCGTCGACGTGCTGGCATCATCTCAACGGTGGGCATGACCGTGTCCATGCTGCTGTTGGCTTGCACTGGCTGGTTTGAGTTGTTGCAAGGTGTGCCTTACTTACCAGTCGTGGCCATTATTAGCTTCATTGTGCTCAGCACGTTGGGCTTGTATACGCTGCCCTTCTTCATGATCTCGGAGCTGTTTCCGCAGAAGGTGCGTGGTCCGGCAGCGGGTCTAACTGTGGCTGTCGGCATGTTTTTCGCCTTTCTCTGCATCAAAATCTATCCGGATATGAGAGTGGCAATTGGCATGAGCAACTGTTTTGTGTTCTATGGGGCGATGTCGTTCCTTGCAACGGTATTTATTTACTGGTTCCTGCCGGAGACGCGACGACGCACCCTGCTTGAGATCGAGGAGCAGTTCCGTAGTGGGGCGCGCAAGAAAAGACCCACCGCCGTCGAGATGCAAGAGGTTATTGTGCCATTTAGGCAGGAAGCAGGAAATTAAAATATTATAAATATAACTTATGTAATTAGTGCTGTGATAAAATTTAGTACATACACACATTCATCTCGTACACTCGAGGAAAATGAATCTCCCTGAAATTTAGAAAATCACCCTTAAATTTAAATTGCTCTGCAGTTAGAAAGTTTTTCTTTTCTAGAAATAATTTTTATTTATCTGAAATTATTTTCTAATAATAGAAATAATAGACAATCGGCATAATTTAGAAATCTCGCTAGTTGAAAAAAAACTTCTAAAATTAGAAATGCCTTTTTCTAGTATTTACCAATTATTTTCTAATAATTGAAATAATAGAAACATGATAAAAGCATAAATGCAAAAAACCATCATTTCTAAAATTGAGAAACCAGTCGAATATCTAATATTCATATAAGTATCAAAAAAGTGAATCTAAGAATTCTGTGTACACTTATAAAAACACTCTAGAATTTAGAAATCTGTGCGCCAAATTTTAGAAAAGTCTTCTCTTGAATTAAGATAAGAAACTGCCTTGATTTTAGAAATATAATTTCTTTAATAATAAGGCGAGTTGCGCTTGGCATTAAAGCTAAACCATTTTTCTAAATTTCAGGGCGAATTTATTTTTAGTGTACGTACTTAAATAGCAAAATGATTTCCTTGTTATCGTAAGCCAACTAAATCAATAAAAATCGTCGCAGCTTTCAATGTACACTTTTTTGACAATACGTGGCAATTTGCAGACATGTCCAGAGCCTGAACCTCTATGGGAGCCCCATATTATGTACAGATTGCGCCATGGGCAGTATCCAGACTCTGTCTGACTGTCCGGCTGACCGGCTGCTCAAAAATGTTCTGCTAAATTTTGCTCTGGTCATTAAATGTAATAAGCATGGTACACAGATGCCACAATGTACTGTACTGTGTGTGCTCTGCATGTGCAGCGTGTGCAGCCTGTGCCCGAAAATTGGTTGGTAAATTTTCTGGGATCGTATGCAGAAAAGTGCGCTTTGGGCGTTGTGGCTGCCATCGTTTATGTAATTATATTAAGTTTTCAATTTGATGGCTTAATAATGTGGCGGGCAGCGGGCAGCGGTCAGCGGGCTGTGCGGAAGCTGTGCGGAAGCTGCGGAAGTTGTGCACCGTTGTTTGGGGCGACAAGCGTTAAAGCTGCCTGTGCAGCTTGGCCAAAAAACAAATTGATCGCGATTAAGTTAAACAAGGCGCTAAACATGAACATCAAAGTTGAATGAACTTGATGCACTGACAGGATAAATGGAAATTGATGAGCTGCAAATGTGTGAACATTACAATTTCCGCTTTGGCTTCTGGTCGAGATTGGCTCAGCCAGAATATTATTTTTGGTGTAGCTGACACCTGTCGCAAAATTGTTCAGTTCGACACATCAATTATGGCAGTTTATTGAAATGTCAACGCTTGGTGTCAACAATGCTCCTCGAATTAAATGAGACGTAACTTTTGTGGCAAGCAATAACTGCAACAACGGCAATGTTGAACGAACAACGAAAAACCGCACGCATTTTTAGGGATGTCAGCACAACATATGCGGATTCAAATAATGCCAATCTGTGCCCATCCGGACACCTTCGGGATGCAACCAAGCGTGAATGGAAAGTGCGTATTCCAGGGTGGCACATCCTCAACGGTTGCGGTCCACTCGATCTGTCTTTTGTTTACCAGCCATTCGGCTGTCATCATCAACGCAGCATGTGTTTGGTTTTTACTTTTGTTTTGATGCGATTTTGATTATGTTTGTGGTGTGTAATAAATTTTTGAAATTTCAAAATGTTGTGCATGCTGACAATGTCTGCTGACAATGGCAATGAGCTGTGAGCTCGTTATAACGGGTAATATATAGCTATGACTTGACCACAGAGCAGACATATTTACATCGCTTTGTGTCCGACACACAGACAGACATACAGACAGACATACATACACAAAAATTACATCCTTAAAACGCCTTAAGTGTAGCGCTGCTTGTAAGCGCTCTTAATGCACTTATATATTTAAAGTCAAATGCGTTATTAAGGGTATACAGGACGATGATGGCTAACCCTTCTTGCGCATGCACCCTCGGGGCACACGAACCCAAAACAAATTCGCAAAAATTTGAACAGATCGCCGGGGACGATTGCACACCTCACAAATGGGTGCACATGCAACATGACGTTGGGGCAACTGTGCAACTGCAAATTACGTGAGAGGCAACCGCAGCTGCGCACGACAAACGCGTGTGTCTCAAGATTGTAAACAACATGTGATCCATCGATAAGTGTATCCACTGATCTCGACAAAAACCAGAAGTGATTTTCAGCAGCAGCGAATTAAGGCTTGTTTTTTTGTTGTTGTTGTTGTTGTTGTTTTCCTTTTAAGCTCGATGCAATTATTTATGAGTCTGGTCGAAAATGCTTCGGCGCATCCTTAACGTGTCTGGCAAGGTGTGCAGACTGCCACATTAGCTCAATTGTTGCAGTTGCAAGGAAGCAGTGGGTGTATCCATTTATACATGCCCAAATAGGATAGAACACTCAGAGAAAAATATAACTGAATTGTATTATTCTAAAACTATATTTCTTGTTTTTTTGGTTGTATATTTTTAACTGTTGTATAATGAAGAAAAGAATATGTCTAATTTAGAATGTGGGTTGTTTTTTAAGATGTACACAGAACTTTAACTGTAGCTCTCGTTTCTTTTATTATAATTACATATTTGTAATTTAGGATTTCAAATACACAAATATTTGAGGTAGTTTATAACTACATAAAATTTAATTTTGAATAAACTTCAACTTAACTTATAAACATTAAAAACAATTTGTTGAAAAACTTTAACATATCAGTCGAGAGATCAAATTTTATTCTATCTAAAAATATGTTTAACTATTAAGAAATATATTTCTTAAATATAGAAAAAGAATTTCTAATATTAATAATTTTTATTTCAATAAAGTCTCGAGTTTTCAGGTCGATTTTCATCACCGGTTCATTTAATTTCTGAGTGCAAAATGTTTCCAAAAATCTTTAAGATATTTTATTTATCTGGCTGAACTCTAAATTAGTCCGGTAATAATTCCGCTCAACATGCTCAGCATAGCTCAGCAATTGTAATACAGCTAAATTTATTATATTGAACTTCATCTGCTTCATCTAGTTGGATGTGAGGAGGGCCCGCTTTTGCCACAAGCTTCAAATCAGGCACAGAGTGAGTGCCGCAGTCTAAGTCGTCGTTCAACTTTAATTTTTCAATTAGTCCAGCTACTGTATTTGACGCTGTTTCTTTCGGCCGCCAAAGGGGCTAACGAACGGATGCCATAGCCACAAACTGAGATTGGCCCATTGAGATGCGCGTCTTGAAGAGGCGCGGCTGCGGCTCGTAAAATATTGCATTTGGCCAAAGATACGGAAGGTGAACACTGTTCTTTTCTTTTTGTTATTTTTTTTTTGTGCATTTTACGATGCTGTTCCGAAGGCCAAAGTTTTACGATTAGTTTAACACTTTTGTGGAATCCGCAAATGCAACTGCAACTGCAACAGCAACTGCATCACTGTGGCAACAGGAATATTTTTGCTGACTGTCTGGTCATAGACAAGCGTAAAATTGATTTCGTCTCTATGATGGGCTGAACGACTCTAAAATGGGTTTGCGCCTTTAAAATGCAATTACGATGTATATTACATACATATACATATAGATACATATATATGTATATATATATATATTTGAAATATTACTTTGGAGGGAAGTGCTTGGTTTAACAGTTTCTGAATTGAAACTATCTATATTATAATATTATTTTTATTACATTTTTTACGTTATTAGTTTGCTTGTATATAATGCTTATATATATAAAGAATTTAGTAAAATTCATTTAATTTTGGTTTTATAGTAGAAAAACACTGAGTCTCGGTTACACACGGAGAAACATATTTCAGTTTGATATTGATTAAATAATATAGATTACTGTTATTGCAACTCCCAAAATTGTGGCATTATTTTTGAGCCCGACGCTCTTTACCACTTTTCAATTAAGACATAATTATGTCAGAGTTAAATTTATGGCGACAGGCCCTTAACACACGCAAAGTTTCTCTAAGCAGGCAGCCGCTCACCCTTCTCCCTTTGCCCTTTGCCCTTGGTCCTTGCCTTAGTCGGCCATTTTGTGTGCTTATTGGAGCGTTGTGTTTCGTCCTTTAATGTGAGACAATGTTCCAATTTTGCCGGCGAGCTGTCATAGTCTTTTGTAATTGTTCATTTTCTTATCAAGATTTGCTGACCCAAGCGTCCCACTCGTGCAGGTGTCGCCCGCAAAAGACTCTGTGAAAATTACGTTTTTATTAATTGGCCATTTGGTAGTGATCCAAATTGGAGAAGGCATAGGACCTACGCATCCTCGACGGCCTCTCAATTTTTATGACAGTTGAAAATCGCGTGTAGGCGGACAAAAACATTAAAAACCGAAATTTTTGTTGCACGCACAACTCCTAAACAATATAACAGAGGTTGTAGTTGTATTTGTAGTTGTAGTTGTAGTTCCAGCAACTTTATCTTATCGTTTGTCGGCAACAACTGTGTAGCCAGGATTGCCTAATTGTCCCAGCGTTTGTCCGGCTTCGCTGCTGCCTGCCCCGGCAAAGTGTTGCTGCTGGTTTTTGTTTTTGTTTTTTTATTTTTTTTTTGTTTTGGGCGCGTGTCTTGGCCCCTGGCGCAAGGTGCAGTTGCGATGCGAGAGCCTGCTGCAACTTGTCTTGTCAGCCCGGGCTGCATCCATCAACAAACTACAACGACAAAGGGCGAGGCAAACTGATGTTCATGATTTCAGGCACATGCGTAACCTACGCCAATTTGGCCCGCACAAAAATCATCGTCGTCGTCGTCGTCGTCTTGGTCGTCTTTGACTTTGGCTTTGTTGCGATGACCAAAATGCTGTGTGATGCATCTGCTGATTGCAATGCCCAGCACAGAGCGCAAACTCGAAACCGAACCCTCAATTAGACCGCCCCTGCAATTAGAAAATATACTGTATATTTTCGGAACGTTCTTATACATATACATTTATGCCTCTTTATATGACAGTCGCAAAAAAAAAATGAGAAAGAAAAGAAAGAAACTGCTTCCAACTAATTTAATCGACCGCTTCGAGGCACCCACGCAACGAATGCCAAACTTTTTGCCGAGCGGGCAATTTGCAAATTCTTGGATGGTAGGTGTACTTTGTAGACAGTAGCGAAAACGCCGGACTGAGTTATTCATTAATGACCATGAAATCTGCCTTGCAGTCATTTCGGTAGACAACCTGTCCTCAGGCACGAGCTTCAGCTAATTTCAAATACTAAACCATTTTAATGAGTGTGGACCCAAGGAGAAGGTAGTCTCTTTGATCATATCTCATATCTCACCTAGATAAGATCATTATACATTTTATAGGCATTCTACATGTTCATATGTGATTATTATTTTATTTTATAGCTTACACTTAAATTATACAGTTATTTATTCATTTTTATAAATACGTTTATATTTAATATTATTATATATTTTTAAATATTTTATTTGGAATTTAAAATGAATTTCTTAGTAGACTGGACTAAATAAAAAACATTATGTATCACTCCACATTCTTTTAAAACTTTCTTCAGCTAAACATATTATTTGATACCAACATAGGCAGGGTATTCAAGTTTCGGTTTGAATTAAATTGCTTTCATACTAAGTTTTTGTGGATGATTTATAATGGGCTACAAGCACGCAGTCAGGAATACGCCTGCAGTTGCTCCGATATTAAGGATGTGTGCTCGACAGGGTTCACCTAAAGGCTACCCAGTAGTCAAGACATTTTCATTATGCATATGCACAGAGAAGCAAAGATCCACATATCAAAATTGACTATCAATGTTTATTTCAATCATTATTGCTCCGAAGTTAAGAATTTATGATGGAGGATCAAGAGTATATATTTGAAAACAATTTAATTGTACAAACACAGAGGAATAGGCATTCAAATTTACAAATTAAAATGGAAATTGCTTAACATTATATAAGAAAACACAAATGCATACATTCTCTATATTAATCATTATTTTATTTATGTATTTATTATAATATTTGTTTATTTATAGTATTAAAACTTACATAGTTATCTGAAGGCACATTCCATTATATATGTTATTTAAACTTATTTGAATTGCTACAAAAAATGAACTCACAATTCGCCAAAATCCATCCCAACTCATTTCAAACAACAAATTTATATTTTCATTTATTCAAATCGATTTGAGGTTAAGGATAATTGAAAAGTGAAAAAATATGCCAAACTGATATCAATTTTATTTCTATTTTATATATTTATGCATATACAATCAAAATTTGAACTCGTCTTTGTATTTTGGCTATTGAGTGCGATAAAAAGCATATTTATTTTTGGGTATCCTTCGGCACCTTTCAAATGGATGTGTGCACAATTTTATCACAACTGTTTAAATCACTGCCATTTTGAGTGTTTGGGCAAACGATTATGCTTACAAGTGGATTTAATTTCAATTACACAATAAGCGAATGTAATATCGAAGATAAACATCGCGACAAGCAATGCGATAAAATAGACGCCAGTCAATTGGAAGAAGTTAAGCCGATTTGACGCCCTTCTATTGCAAGGATGTCCTGCCCTCAAATGACTTCCACTTCCGGTTGCTCATTTTTTGTGCCTTGAATGGATTATAAGTTGAACTTCCCACACAGATTTGTGTGACGACCTTAATTGGGGCGTGTTCTGGGCTGAGTTTTTTTTTTTTTTGTTTTTTTTTTGTGGGTAATTGCAGCCACTTGAAAAGCTCATGGTTACATAATCGCCCTGTCAGACATCAGACAGACATGAGGCAAGCAGGCAGAAAGTGGGTGCTGGTGCTGGTGCTGGGTGGGTCGTTAGCCACGGACTCGTGTGTGTTGGGCGTCGCTTCCACACGCATGGCTGGTTGGCTTGATCTTATTACTGCGCGCTTCGTTGAATGGGAAAAGACAAGGCAGCCGCTGGTTGGCAGTTGGCTGTGATGAAAAACACAAGGATGAGCCACTCGCAACCAGTGGCAAAGACCATTGTGTGAGCCACTCGACTCGGGCCCTACGCTCTTTTGACAGTTTTATCTCTGCCTTGCAGAAGTTTCGGTGTCGGCCTTTCTGTCAGCAGTCAGCAGTGAGCAGTTAGCAGTGAGCAGTGACCCCCACTCCACTGAATATAGGCAATGTTGTTTGTGACCTATGCCAGTTTTAATGATTCACAATAAAAGCCACCTAAAACTGGTAACATTTGTGTTTGAATGACTTTTTGTTGGTAATAGCAGCGCTTTGGGCTTTATCGATTTTATAGTCATGCTCGCTCAATTATACTTACCAAATATAAAACGGTATTTTCCGTTATTTTTTTTCCCCCATCAGCAGACAAACAGTCACTTTTTATATGGCAAAATGACAGTTTTATCTTTTGCTTGCAGCCTTTGCCCATTTACAATTGAATTTCAATTGAAATGGCTGGCGACAATTGTGATATTCAATTAACGCTTACGCCACCAAAGCGTTTCTTAATGCCGCCGCCGCAACCGCCGCTGCCGCCACCCAAAACGCAATTTACCCACTCCTGAGCGAAGCTCCTGGTAACCGAGGGGCAGTCACGTCATGACGCGATGTGGCAAGGACCGGCGCACGCCCGTAGCCGTTGTTGTTTCGCTCAGGGTAACGGCTACGCCAAATACAACCACTACCACACTCACACACGTACACACACACACACATATACACACAGACACATACACTTAAGGGCTATGCCACATTGTGGTGGGCATGGAGAAGTGTTCGCGTGCTGCGTTGACGCTGCCGATTGGCCGGAGCGCGACTGCAACGGCAACGGCTACGGATACGGCTACCGCAACGCTTCAAGATCGGGGTACAATGGCAATCGAATACATTTTTAGCCCATAAAATATTACCTATATGAATAACAAGTGCACTCCAAAAAACAAAAGACCATCCTTGCAACTTTGCTGCTGAGTTTGGCCAAGTTTATGCGTAGAATTAACACACATTAAAAACAAGTTAATTCGATTGCTTAAAGTTTTCGAAAATGATGATTAATGCGCATTTGAAGCGAACTGTCTTTTACAATATATATTTATTGTATTATCTGATTAATATCGTAGATATATATATGTTATATTATTAATTTAATAAATGCATAATCGATAATCGTGTGAAAATGTATGCTTCAACTCCATTGTACCTGTCATGCCGGCGTCGTCGGATGTGTGCGTTTGTGTCAGACCTTTCAGGGCATCATCGCCGAGTGTGCTGTTGACCAATCAGAGGCGAGCTGCTGCCGGCGCAACACATGCGCATTGTTAGGCGACTGCTGATTGGCTGATGGGTCGCTCAACTGGGGCTGTCGCTGTTGCTGCTGCTGGTGTTGTTGTTGTTAATACTGCTGCTGTTGCTGCTGCTGCTGCTCTTGCTGCTGACTGTTGTTGGTTGCCGTTTGCCGTTTGCTGTTTGCTGTTGCCGTGAAACCGGTTACACCAGAAAAACGTTTCGTCCGCCTTGTAGCCGTTGAGAGGCCGTGAACATTTGTTAGTGTGTATGTGTGTGTGTGTCTGTGTGTGTGTGTGTGTGTGTGTGTATTTATATTATTATTCTTTTTTTCGGGTTGCGGTTGCGGCAGTAGCCCAGAGCTGGCTGGATGGCACACGGCAGGGCACCGGACACGGATAGAGCAGAGCAGAGCAGAGCCGAGCAGAAGAGCAGAAGAGCAGAGCAGAGCACAGCAGATTATTGATGCTTTGTGCGTTGCCAGCGCGAATCGCATGCATTAGTTGAAATTTTGACGGTCGAGTGACAGGGTGAGCATCGTCGCGATCGGCAAGCGAATACCGTCGTTACTTAATGGAACGTTACTAATTCCCTGCAAAAAGGATGTTGCCGTTGCCACAAATTGTGTGTTGTTCAAAGTTGGTGCACGAAGTGAATAATTGATTATATACATACATATATACATATATATATATACATTGGTGATATCAATACGAAGAGTTACCAAGGTGAGATGTGACAAAAAATAGTTACAAGTTGAGAAAAAACAACAACACAAATAACACAATGGATATGCTCAATGTTCATAATTAAAAAGTTAGATTTGGTAAGATGGACTTGCTGTCAGTCTTTCATAGTGCTAGTGGAGATATCCCTCCATATTTGTGTATTAAGAGTCCAAGTGGAGCGTTCTTCTAGTCTAGTCAATATACTAGCCAATAACCAGCATTAAAATGCCGGCCAATTAATATGGCTTGCATATCAATCATGAAATGTCGTCACTATATAATAACACCCCTCACTGAAATCGTTTGATCGAGTTGCGGCATTGTTTAAAATGTGTTTGATATTATTTTCTTATCTTGCTTAACACATCAATCAATGCTTTTAGTATAGGCTAATTTCCTTAATGAACGCCAAAGTAACGGCACTTAAATCAATTTATTCAAACCTCATTAAAACAAATAAATGAATGAATACACAACACACACAACACACACAACACACAACGGATATTGCTTTAATTTCATGAGATCCCCAAAAATAATTTGCATTGCAAAGCGAAAAGCTCGCGAAAAGTCGCATGTAAATTGAGTTTCCGCCGGCCTCTGATAACTCATAAATGAGGCTGCCGCTCTTTTTCCCACGAAACCAGCGACAATATTCAAAAATCGTATGCTAATTAATTCTTTAACATGCCGTCTGCCATTATGGCCCATTGATTTTTAAAGCTTTCTACCAAACAAGCCCACGAACAACTTATTTAACTTCTTTTCATTATTTTTTTTTTTTTTCTTTTTTTGGTAAGCGTAGCCAACGGGCCCAAAAACTAATATCGATCGTTATTCGGTTTCTGATCGTTCTTCGCTGCCTAGTGGCAATGTGGCAAAGGGTATTCTAATTTAATATGTTATCAATCTGTAGTTTGCTGCACCACAAAAACCACAAGCCTATAATTAAATTCAAATGCTGAAGCGAATGTTTAACAATAATTATACCTTTGAAAAAAAGACATCACCGCCTTATTAAGATATGCTCTTTTATACTCTTCAGCTTCGTACACTTTGAGTCTCTATTTGCAAGAGGAGTTTTTGGAAAAGAAAAAAATGTTCAATTTAAAAAATATATGGAAATTATTTGGGATATACAAATATTTCAGAGCAGTGTTATTATGAGCATTTTGGAAAAAATAAATAAAACTAATAAGATATCCCATATAAACTAATCAGTTATAGGTGTTAGCCTACTCCTAACAAGTTGAGAAAAAGTATATAAGTTTATCATTGGAATATATAAAAGAAATATTAAATTGCACTGAGTTCAGTTTGGTCTGCGGTCTGTAAAGGGTATTCAATCTTTGGCTTGCCTCAGCCAGCTTCTTGTTTACTTTACCAAATGAGACTTTCGAGTCTTAAGAGATTGGAGAGACTGGAGAGACTCAGGCCCGGCTTGTTTTGTGTGCCGAAACAGAAGCTCGAGGAACCTGTCGGTTCCACTTTCAACAATCGAGCGCATTTAAATTATTGTATGTTTAACTAATTTCTATTGATTTTTATGCGTGTTACGCTTGAAAAGTATGTATTTAAATAGCGTATTGGCTAAGCTTGAGCTTTGGGCACCTGCCCTATCTTTTCATAATTAATTAGAGCTAAAGTAAATGCTTTCTTGGGTGTCTTAATTAAAAATCATTGAAATGGCAAATGCAAAGGAAGCATATTGCCTCAAACTATTTAAATTCATGAGCACAATCTAAAGCTGAGACTACTTAATTTTACCTTATCAATAACCCCAACTTCCTTAATAGGGTTAAGGTGAAGAAACAGAGATGTTTTTAAAGAAATCCCTTATCTAGTAGCAACCCACGAATTTAGCTATATATTTAAATATATATTACTATCTATATATCAATATATAAAAATGGAGTGGTATTGCTATTTTCTATAGATATTTGGTATACCAGCAATGCGATATAAAACCAAACTCGTGCAATTATAACAAATTGTGAGAGTCTTTCACAGTTTCAAAAGTTTGGGTTTCCTTTTTGTATATAAAAATTGAGTACAGGTTGTTTGCCAATTGGCGACTCTCATTTCTACCCTTTGAAATATAATATAGTCGTCAAATATATTATTTTAATTAGTTGTTTCGACCAACCACTTGTTCTCCCTCATTTTATATACACATTGGCATATCCATCGCTCGAATAATAAGTACAAAGTAAATCAAAACTGAGTTTCTGTAGTTTCGATAAGTAAATGTTGTGTAAAACACGCAAGAGAATTAGAGTAAAAGAAACCCTTTCGTTTCAAAACTAAAAAGAGTTTAGCTTGCAAATAAATGCTTATCGCTGCTTAATGTGGGCATAAGTCAGTGGCAATTAACGACCTTAACGGCTGCCACGGGCTGCTCCAGCCAAAACTAAACTAAACCAAAACAAAATGAAATAAAACAAAACAAAATAAAAAAACAACTTAATTTTGTGCCTTTAAAGAGCAGCGCTGTTGTCCACACGCTCATTTCGGCTCTTTTATTTTTACGAGCTAAAAAATAGCCGCAAAGTCAAATCCTAAGGACTTTGGGCAATTAAATCTAATGTGAATTCCATAATAACATGGCCATGACAAAGTGCACACACACACATACACACATATATATAACTAGAGGGAGATTATGGAGCCAAGGGGTAGTTACACTTTTTGATTTATACGGTTCTTCGGCGCGCGTTTTCATGCCTCTGACAGCCTGGCGACAGGTTATCCAGGGAGTACTCCGTTAAACTGCCGGACCATTCATTCTAATGACAGGAAGCGGAAACCGCGGCGGGGGTGACCCAGCCGCCTGTCGTCGAGCTTCACATTTGCATATATTATTATTTTTTTTTTGTTTTTTTTTTTCTGGTATGTTTTTAACGAAATGAGCAATTGGCCAAAATTTTGTTTTTAATTGTTGCCCAAAAGCTTAGGCATTTGCATAATTTGACAACGCGAACGCGAGCTGGCTGAACATGCAATGTGGATTTGGAGGTAGTCAAAGAGCTCTGATAATAGGCCAGTTCATGCTGTGCCAAGAATGTGCCTGATAAGCAGCTAATTTGAGATACAAACATACAAACATACACACATACATACATACATAAACATACACTGACAAGCACTGGGCACATTAACCGATGCACATTAAAAACCCCTGATCGTTGACTATGTTAAAACTAGTACTACAACCATATATATATATATAGATAGGTATATATACGCATTGTCTTTTGTGGCTACCTTGCTAGTTTTATGAAATAATTAAGTTTTATGTATTTTCCTTACTAGTTTTTCACCGATCCGAATCCCGGGTGCACAGATTTCGTGGAAGCCGTAAAATAAACTCCCCAGCTACCAGTTACTAGCTCTGGCGGGAGAACGTTCAGCGCCAACATCCCAAACCAAAAACAGAAACAGCTCAGAAACATCCACATCCACATCCAGATCCACATCCATCCAATCATCCATCAACTGCAGCAGCAGCAGCAGACAACGTGTAGTTTTATGAGGTTCTGGCTTCAAGTTTGATTAGAATTCGACGATTAAGCAAAACTGTAAGCCAAACCCAGAAAGGTATTCACTGGGCTGACGCCGGGCACGTTATTCACTTTAAGAAGTTGTCAAAAATTAGTTTGGATTCGGATTACAAACATGCCACATACAGGTGAGTTTTTTTGTCTATTTATTTGCATATTTATTTTTTTTGGTTTTTTTGTTTGTTTGATCGCTTTGGTTACCTAATGAGCTTAAACGGCTTCAATGAAAGCGTTCGATGCGATCGCATCGACAAAAAAAAAAAAATAAATAAATAAAAACCAAAAGAAAACTTGAAAATACTTATTTGGCTCGTGATAATCGCGACACCTCGAAAGTAATCGCTGCCCTTCCAGGCGGAACTCGCTGGCCAACCATAAAAGAGACAGTCAACATTAAATTCGCACTTTATTCAATTTGAAAGTACTGCCCCGAGCAGTGCCATCGAGCCGATGCCAACCGGTAAAGAGTGGAACGATGGCCAATTCTGAATTACGATTACACACAATTATTACCGAATAACACGTTTGGAACGGCTCATTTGGACGGCAAATTACCAACTTTTAGTTAATTACCAATCATTAGTCCATCTTCAACTAGATACTACATTATACACTAATATACGAATAAAACATTTTTATACCCATTTGTCCAAGATTTCTGAAGCAGACAGCTAGGAACCTATAAAGTATATATATCGAAATAGATATGTTCGTCTATCCGTTCATTCTTTTATTCACAACTCATTCAATCTTAAAGTTATTTGAATGTGATCATCTAATTGCTTTGCTCACTCAGGACTCGACTACTGATCCGATCAAAGCACTATATTATGTAGCTGCCATAGGAATAATAGTTCAAAATATTTGTTCTCTTATTAAAATAATTAATTTTTAGCAAGATATCAGCGCCAAAGTCACAAAATCATAAGTCGACTTACTATATCAATATAGGAACAATTGGTCCGAAGATGAGTTTTTTAGCCGTTAACAATTTCTCTTCCTTTCTGATAAAAATTAACTACACAATTGTGGAGTATTCAGTTAATAGCCAGTATCTTTAGAACAGTGCTAACATAAATTCAAATTCAAATAACTTAAACTGCGAACTAAAATTATAAATCAGAGGATTAACTCCATATGACAAACTAAGGCGTGTCCAAAATAGTCGTTCTAACTTGCTCAACATGTTTTCCCAACTTGTTTTTTTTTGTTGACAGTTTGTTGCAGTGGAATATTATTTAAAGAAACTAACAATTAACTACTATATTCATTGCACACTAATTTATGATCATTGTGTGTTTATTTTGGTTTTCTATTTGGCATTTGCAGGTCAGGCGGGTGTCAATCAGTTGGGCGGGGTCTTTGTCAATGGACGTCCATTGCCGGACTGTGTGCGTCGACGCATCGTGGATCATGCATTGTGCGGCGTTAGGCCCTGTGACATATCCAGACAGCTGCTGGTGTCTCATGGTAAGTGTGTGGCAGTGTGGCAAGTGGCGCAATTTAACAACAAAAATATACTAAAAGGCTTTTCTGCTTTGCTTTTTGCTTCTGGTAGGCTGCGTTTCCAAAATTCTGACGCGTTTTTATGAGACAGGCTCCATACGGCCGGGATCCATTGGTGGCAGCAAAACGAAGGTAAGTCGCTGTGTGATTGGGATTGGGTTTGGTCGTTGGTGGTTTGTGGTTGGGCTTCGTGGGATATGGGCATGTGTACGCGCCGTGAAATCAACAAACGATTATATGTATAAAAATCAAACGCAGTGCAGTAAATCCATAATGTATCACAGATAATATGGCTAGTTTACATGTTGTTGTTGGTTTTTTTTACATGTTGAAATGATAGCTTTTATGGAGTGTTTGAGGTAACAACTGCCGTGGGCAGAGCGCAACAAATCAATCTCATTTGCTGCCATTGATAAGGTGATAGCACGCTTTTGTCACTCCAGGGACTACAGTCTACAGCCTGATTTCAGTCAGCTGCCAAAATTCACATGCTCAATCAGCTACCTGCAGCTACCGTGCCGAGCTGGCGAAGACTGCGATAATAATTGTTGGTTGGGGGCCCAATCACGGATGTCCATGTGTTTTTTATTTTTCATGTCGAACAATTGTTGTTGAGGTGTGCCGTCGGCACCAGTTCGAAACCGTATTTCTAATTAACGCCCAAGCCAAGTGCAGCTCAAGGTAAATGGTGCAGTCCCATTTCGCCCTATGGTGATTCAATAACTGCTTACACTTGCTCAAACAAAACGTGCATTTAACACCTACACCGGGTCAATAAAGAAGTGTCACCCCCGGGCGGGATGTGGTTTGACGGGCGAACACTGGACAGACGGAGTGGAGTAATGGACGGAGTAATGGACACAAAGCAGGGGTTACTTGTCCGGCTACTGTATAAAGCGCATTCGTGTACACGATCCGATAAGATCTGTGATGTAAATGTGGAGTACCTTTAGGGTCGACTATGACTGCATATACGAGTATTTATGAATTTTTAATGAATTGCCGCGTCACACGTGAACCTTAAGCGGTGCGAATGGGGTGTGGCACTGCTCTCAAAATTGCTATGCAAATTAACATATTGCTCAAAAAACAAGTTGATTAAAATCTCAACAAAAAAAAAAAATTAAAAATAACAGCGAATGCGGGTGTTTGTTAGGCCTCAATACACTCAGATATGTGTGTGTATCTCAGAGATATGAAAATATACTTGGGGCAGGTGGCACCGTTTTTGCACAATTGAATTTCACGGCATTTAAGTCAATGCAGACAAAATAAATTTGTTGTTGACTGGCTAAAAGGCAAGGAAAAGCAGTGCTCAAATTTTACAAAATTTATTAGGATTAAAATAAATATGAAATTAAAATTGGTTAAAAAATATACAAATTAAATGATATACATTTAAAGTCAATAATTAAATTAAATTTCAAAATAAGAAAAAATAAATAAATAATAATTCATCTGAATTAAAATCAAACAAAGGCATATGAAAATTAAAAAAGGATTTGGGGAACTACGAAATAAAACCAAGTCAGACCAAAAATAGTTCAACTTTAATGATTAGCAATTAGAAAAGTACAAATCTACAACAGTTTTTAAATATGACATCAGATTTAGTTGTCTTGCTTTTTTTTTGCTGTAGTCTCTAAGCCACACTGACTAACGCTGCGCTCTTTGTTTCTTCAACAGCAAGTGGCCACGCCCACAGTGGTTAAGAAAATAATACGGCTAAAAGAGGAGAACAGTGGCATGTTTGCATGGGAAATACGGGAGCAGTTGCAGCAGCAGCGTGTCTGTGATCCCAGCTCGGTGCCGTCGATCAGCTCGATTAATCGTATACTGCGCAATAGCGGACTGTGGACGGATGAGATGACGTCGAGTCAACAAAATGCGGCGGCGGCAGCGGCAGCTGTGGCAGCTGCACATCAAATGTCGGGCAGTGGTGCTTCGTCTAGTGGCTATGCCACACCCCCCGTAATATACGCAGGCGCGAGCAATGCAGCAGCTCAGACGGCAACACGGGTTACGCCCACAACGGGAGCACCGCCCACTGCGACCGTGTCAAGTGCGTCTGTGGCACGCTATACCAAATTGTCAATGCCACCGTCGCCGACGACGTCGCCGTCTTTACTGGCCGATGGGCTACCCCTCAAACCCGCGCCCAAGCTGCCACCCAGTCACAGGAGCAGTCACAGTCACAATCCCAGTCACAGTCACAGCCACAGCCACAGTCACAGTCACGGGTTGGCCAGTGGCGTTTCCAGCCAGTTGGGTGGCTTAGATCTCAGCTATTCGGCGCTGCACAAACACTGGCTGTGGAATCCCTCGTTTTTCTACTACACCCAAGCACAGATGCAGGCCGCCCAGGTGGCAGCGACGACAGGCGCTCAGATCTTGCCTTACAGTGGCGCCTATTTGCCACACAGTGCATCGGGCATGGCCGCTGTGGCTGCAGCTGGCGGCGGCTTCACCAAATCGGAAAGCTCCATTGATCTGACGAAACCCGGTGCGATGGGCGATCCGTTGAGTGACTGCGATTCGGGTAAATCTTCGCCGGTGGCGTTATCGATGAGTTCGGCGAGTGCCAGCACAACAGATCCGCTGGCCAACAATAATAGTCGCAAGCGTAATCCCTACTCCATCGAGGAGCTGTTGAAGAAACCTGAGAAACGCTTGCGTCTCAGCACCGAGTCACAGGCGAGCCTGGAGGGCTGCACGGCCAAGGATGATAATCTGGAGTGCATCACATCCAGTTCCAGTTCATGTGAGAGCAACAGCAGCAATGCCAGCTCCGAAGATGCGGCCAACCTGGCCAGGCCACCTCTCGAAGTGGCCGACATCGAGGAGGATTGCAGCGTTGAGGTGGTCAACTAAACCAAGTTGATTGCGCTCACTTTAGCTGAATAAGAGTCCCAGTTTTAAACAAATGTGTTTACACTAGATCCCATAATCGTGATAACTAATTAATCGAAATAAAATTTAAGCAAACTATATATATAAATATAAATGTATGCAATTATTCCAAATTCTTTTCCTTTATTGTTGGCTGACCTCTTTCTATTATTTTAAATATGTTTTTTCTTTTTTACCTGGCGGAATCGGAAATCGAAATCGTTTTATTCTTAACTTATTCGCTGTCTCTCTTGGGATTTATTTTATGTTCATTCATTCAGCAGATTTGTGTTTATCATTATCATATCATTTCAATGATAAAGTCTTAAAAGGTGAGTAAGGCAGAGAATAATTTCCACACATTCCTATAACTAAATAAGAGTAATAAGAGTAAGTCAGATATAGTCTGCAAGCCTCTGTAAAAATGGGCTAAATATGGTAGTGCATCTATTTAAAATATTCTTGATTAGAATCAACAGATAACTTCATCTTGCTGGTCTATCTGCAGCAAGGAACACAGTTCTGTCTACTTTGCTGCAATAGTAAATAATAAACAAATCATTTTTTAAATCTGTATCTAACTCAAATCTAGGCTTGTTAAGCAATTGAGAAACCATGGAAATCAATTGGCAGCTATATGATAAGATATATATGATATCTGACAACTATATGATAAATGTAACTAGTGAGAAATAATATCCCTACAATCCCTGCTCTTGGTAAGCCCAAAGTTGTGCAGACAATCACCACATTTAGCTACGAAATATTCATGTGCTGACTTAAAGATGTCTTCTTTCATGCGTTACACACTCAACTGTAAAGTTGCAGTACTTGCTGCCAGAGTGTAGCTAAGTGCGAATGAATATTTAATCTGGTTTTCAATGAGCTGCCTTGGTGGTCGCGGGGAAACCCTGTTCGCCGTGTCAGCCAGCGGCTCTTTAATTAACTTGCGCGCGAATGAAGTGTCAACAAGTTGCAAGCACAGCAACAACAACAAAAATTCATTACAAAGTACAAAATTACAAGATGTCTGACACGCCATAACTATGGATCGCCCGCGATGGTACCTGCCTCCCCCCATGCCCCACAATTCCCCCCCATCCAGCCAGCGATGACTGGAGGTGCTGCACCACACTGTGGCACGACAGCCCACTCTCAACACCACAATCATTTGCACCACTTCTACGTGTGTAAAATATTTGATTTGTAAACTGAAAAATACCAGCAATATTATATATTTTTTTAAATATGTATTTTGTTTTTAAAAAACAATAAATATTAATTCTAATCGCAGAACAATTCCTAAAATAATCAAAGTCAGTTTCCATGTTTTTTTCTTTATTTTTTATTCATGTTCAGGTGAAATATTTTTGTTAAGAAATAGATAAACATTTTACATGAAATTGATTTATATTTATTTATTTACTTTCAACAGATAAAATTGGGAAAAAGAAAAATCATTTAAATTGCATTTGTATTGAGGCAAAAGAGTTGAATTTGTATAATGAAATATGTTAGTGGCCCCACTGTGCGTAGCTGACCAACTTGGAGAGGCGACAATGACATTGATGTGCTTTGCAGTGGCAACATTGTGAGCGGAATTCATAAACAGCGAAGACAGACTGGGAGACTGGGCGACCGGGAGACTGGGAGACCGGGAGACCCAGGACTACCCAAGCCAGAGGTGTGAAGTGCTTCAATTATGTGAAACAACAACAGGTGGAGTCTGTTGTCGACTTAACCAGACTGAACACAGGCAGTTTTCTTATATACTCTGAATACCGCTGAGCTTGTTATTTGACAATTGCATAAGCTATACTAATCAGGCAGTAATCGGAGCAGCTTTCTTGCTTTTCTTATAAAAAGTGTGCTAAAATTTAATTATGCAAATGAATTCGATTTTGAATTGAGCATTTTTTAGAGAGTGCTCAAAGATGTGTGTATTTTTACTGAAGGACACATATACACTTAACCAAAATATATATATATATATTTCCAACTTAGGGTTGGAGTTATCGATAATTTAGATATTTGTATTATATGTTTTTTCTTTTGCATAGCCAACATATAACATAGATGCTTTCCTGTCAAATATATTGCTTGATACTCCTTTCATAGATTATTTTACTCCTTTCATAGATAATTTTCGGCTATATTTATAAGTGCTGACCACGTTTAATAAAATGCTCGGAAAATGTTACAATGCCAGATATGATTTACTAGCAATGTTAAAGGAAATCATAAAGCTGTACGATGCCACTAGATGTCAACCTGATGATAAAACATTAGGCCAGCACGAGAAGTGTAAGCATACTGAAATTGAGTTAAATATGCGAAAAGCGTATGTTTTGCAGCTTGAATCTGGAGGGGATGAAAAAAGCGAGACGTATACTGGTGAAATGCTGGAAGCTGGAAGCTGGCCAAAAGGGGGAGCAAAAAAGCTGCCATAATTGTATCACGTGCAGAGCTGGAAGCAGGAGGGGCATTGCACTTCATAAACAATGCTAAAAGGCGTTGAGGATGCGCACAAGAAAACTGGTGGTCAGGAATGCAGCACAGTGTGAAGGCCTTCCTTAGGGCAACCAGCAACCAGCAGCGAGCAACCAGCAGCCAGCAGCGAGCAGAGAGCAGCGAGCACCCCATCAACTGTTCCGAGCCAGATCGTCCCACATTGGAATGATCAGGCATGACTATGACTGACTGACAGGTTGGATGCTTGGCTTGGCCTGGCTTGGCTTGGCTTTACAAAAACAAAAAATGGTTTTGTCTGTGGACAGAGTGGAGCTTTGGCAGCGCTGAACGCACATATCGATCTTGGATCGGTGATTGCCTCGATCATAAGCTTGGGGGCGACACTTTTGGGCCATGCCACATTGGGGCAACAGAATATTTTTATACGCTCGCGTTCGAAATATAAATGAGGCAGGCTGGCTGGCTGGCTGGCAGGCAGACATGCAGGCAGGCAGGCAGGAATATCAGGACCGTACAGATCTACAATTCGATCGCTCGATTTCCGATCCGAGGCGTTTTTTGCAACGCCTCGATCAGTTGGACGCGACAAAAAACGCGCGCGCCGTTCACTTTGCGGAGCATTTGGATTTCGCGCTCGTTTTGTGGTTTTTGTGTACCGCTCAGCTGCACACAAGCAGCAGCAACAGCAACAACAGCAACAGCAGCAACAACAATAACAACAGCAACCGATCCGATGAAGAGAAACAGATTCTGGTGTTCGAAGGAGCGCTCTCGCTGTAGGATTCAGTGGATTGTCGCAATGTTTCGTCGCGCTGTTAGCGTTTGATTTGTGTTTTGGTTTTTGTGGCCAATACACGTTTTCGGCATAAATCAAAATGTTGTCGCTCGAATCGTACAAGATGAGCAGCAGCAGCAGCAGCAGCAACAGCAGCAGCGGCAGCGGCAGCATCATCAACCGTCGTGTTCGTCGGTTGACGACATGAGAAGCCAAGCGATGCGACAGATATTTATTTTATGGCGGTAATGGTGTTATGTTTTACGCGATTAGCAGATCCAAATGTTTGACAATGCATAGAAATGCCTCAATGCCTCAATGCCCCAATGCCTCAATGCCTCAATGCCTCAATGCCTCAGCGGCGAGGCATTCATTCAATTAGACGCAAAATTTTGTATTTTGACATAGTTTGCTCTCTTCTGTATTCATTTAATGTCATCATTTGGCCAAGGCTTTGCTTAAACGCATCTGATTTACAAGTTGTTTCTTATTTGAACATTTTTTTAATAATTTTAGATTTTAATTTAAATGTAATAAACATAAATTTTATTCAATTTGTTACGCTTTGTATTTTTTGTGTCGACTGACTTTAGTTGACACTAAATAAATAAAAGTTGAGCTGTTGTTGGACTTTTCTTTGATTGCAACAATGTTGAAAGTGGAAATTTTGTATTGTCCTTGAAGACATCTACTTGACTTGATTTACCTGTTTGTATTGCTGTAGAAGAAACCAAAGAAATAATAGAAATAACTTAAGTTTGTAATCCTTCAATATTTATTATTATTATTTATTTATTTTTATATATTATTATTATTTTATTTTCTTAATTTATTACAATTTTTAATAATTTAAATTATTGAGCTGAGCTTTTACTTAAATAAATATTTGTAATATTATTTTTATACAAATATATCATAGTTAAATATTTTACATTGTTATATTTTAATACATAAAATATATCTTTGCTTATTCTATATTAAATGGCATATTAATTACTTATGAAATACATGTAAATTTATATTTTTAATTACATCAAAAACTTAATTAATTACATATATCTGTTATATTATATATGCATACATATATTAAAACAATTTGAAAGCCTATGCGACTTCCGCTTTCTAAGCCACGACCCAAGGGCCATCAGTCCATCAGTTACAGTCTACACACAGTTTAAGGTTTTCTCTACTTACCTTTAACATGTTGGTCATATCTCTTCTTCTGCGCTTGTTTGCTTGGCTAAATTAAGCAATTTTTTATGGGCAATTTCCTTAAGGTTCACTCAAATGCACCCGACCGAAGCTGAACTCGAGCCGCTCTGGAGGAGAAGGAGGAGGAGGAGGAGACCTTTGCAATGAGCCTGAGTTGTCAACACACATTTCGAGATTGATTTCTCTGTTTGTGTTGTGGCAAACGCCGCTGCAACCGCACCGCAATTAAACCGTAAAATGCGGCAAGCACACACACACAACAAGAGCGCTGATGGGAAAGGGTTAATTGGCAGCCAGCGGCAACAGAAGTGGAAGCAGAAGCAGAAGCTGAAGCAGAAGCTGGAGCTGAAGCAGAAGCAGAAGCTGAAGCAGAAGCAGTTATGTTCTCATTTAAAACGCTCGACAACGGGTTCAAATCAAATGTGAGGCAATAAAAATTAAAATGTTTTCCTGCTTTCCTCATGCCACCGCAGCACCGCTGCACCGCTCCACCAACATCATTAAAATTGTCAATGTGTGCGGATCGATGAATAGACCATTCAATGGAAAACAGTAGCGCTCTAAAAAACTAAAATATATATCGTCCAAATGTGGCCAAAAAACTGTGACATTTACATAATTAGCTTTTATTGTTCAGTGCCGACTTCCCTGTGAGGGCCAACAGAGGCAACTCCACATCGAATTCGCCAATCGGTAATAAATTAAACAGAGACATTAACTGAACTGGCTGCGTTGACCTGACCCCTGAATGACTTGAATTTCGGGCCAGTAGGCGGCGATGACTGTGTGGGTAATAAAAAAAAAATAGAGTTAACAACTTTACAGCGGACCAAACGCCACACGGCGCACTGATTGCTGATGCTCTTGCTTCGACATGGACATCAAAATCGCTGGGCAGGCATCGCGAGCTGATCACTTTGGAATGTTAAAGGAAAGACAAACCATGTATTATAATATACAGTCTAAGCCAGCAGCAGCAGCAGAAGCAGCAGCAGCAGCAGCTTTAATTTTAAGTCTAGATCGTAACTAAATGACCATTAAGTTGTGTGTGTTGCTGCAAGTTGCTGTTACACTAAGAGAAATACGAGGACAGGTCCTTTTTGGTTTGATCGATTTTGTTGCATTGGCAGCTGCACAAGACACAGAGTGAGTGAGAGAGAGAGAGAGAGAGTGAGAGAGTGAGAGAGAGAGAGAGAGAGAGAGAGAGATAGACATTGAGTAACTAAATTAGTGCGCTCGCACAGAGCTCGTCAAATCAAACGAATAATGCATACTTCCGCATCCGAGCGGCGAGTGGAGAGAGGGGGCGAGGGGCAACTGATTCACCTGCTCAATTTGAGGCGCGCAGCCCGTATTATCCTTGAGTTGACTGTGGCAAGTGCTCAAGTGGCCATCATTAGGTTGTTCGCTTTTGCAGCAATTACGCCACTTCAATTGCCTTTGACATGACTGCGCACAGGATCTGCGCCCAGGATCTGCGCACCTTTTCAAAATCGCGCTTGCTTCTTTAGTTTTTTTTTTCTTTTTTTTTTCGTTGTTGTTTTTTCCGTTTTATTTTATGAGTCCTGGCCGTCGATGCTGGCTTACATTCGCGCCTCCTTCGCCTCCTGCCTGGCAATTGCCAATGGTAATGGAATTATAATTATAGACTCTCCACTCCATCACTCCCTGCTCGGTCTCTGGCTCTGCGCCTGGCTCTGGCTGTGGCTCTCTGCCCCTGCTCTTGGCTCTTGGTTGTTGGTTGTTGGCTAATGTTGTCAGCGACTCTCGCGCGGACAGTTTGCGGTTGCAGGCTGTGATGTCGCCACATTAAATTGTCAAATTGTTTGCGCCTTTCTTATCATGATGTTGGGCCAGGGGAAGCACGTGCTCATCATTTTCATTTTGTTTTATGAATACCCTGTAGCCACTGCAGTGGGTTGTATAAGCTGCATTACAAAATGTATGTTCGTGTAAATATATATTTTATATACAACTCATGCAGAAGCAGACTATATATATATATATATACATACATAAATATATATTTTTATTGCATTTCCTGTAAATCGATGCTCTTTCGAATATTTAAGATGAATTATCAGATGTTTTCACAAAATAATAATAGTTAATGTTTCATAGATGTCCTATTATATAACTACATTAAACTAAATTATATAATATATTTATATATATGTATAATATACGCTTTAAAGTATATTTTTTATATTATATATTTCACAATTTATTTTAATTCTTACAGCTTCAATTTTAACATAACTTTTGTTTTGAATGTTACATTTTTTGTTGTTAATATTTGTTTATTTATATTTGTTTAATATACACACCATTTTAATTCAAGTCCACTATTTACATATATTACCAAAGTGGCTCGTTGAAAAGAAGTGCCAAATACAGAACAATATTTTCGGTCCACCCTAATATAAATGCTTGTTCCTCGTGAAGACTTTCTTTGCGAGAGAGAGAGAGAGAGAGAGAGAGAGAGAGAGTGGTGTGTAAGTGTGTGTGTGTGTGTGTTACTGTTTGTTTGTATGTGCTTGCATAATAGTTTGTAATTTAATTTACAATGAAAGTAGCTATTAAGGCAATAACGCGCAGTTTGTTTAAGGCTTGTAAGTGTTTTGTTGACAAAAGCAAGTCTTTCACTTGCCATCTTTTTGTGCAATTATAAACTACATATGCATATATAGGTAATATATATGCAAATCAGAGGAGCACAGGCAAACTGCCCACAGTAAATTTGACAAGGCTTTTAAATATTTAATTATGCATCAATTTTAAATCAATATATCAACAAAGCTGCGAAAGTTCGGCTTATTTACAAAATATAAGGACAGCAGTACATGGCTAAATTAACTTTTGCTATTGATTCTGATCGAGAATATGTATATACTTTATGGGATCGGAGACATCTCCTTCGATTTATTCGCAATTATCTCTCATTTATCTATGTCCATTTTGAACTAATAATATTTTATTTATTCATTTTTTATTTTCAGTCATCTATGCTTGTAGCCTGCATTTATTCCACATTAAATAAATATTAGTTTGAATAATTTATCTTTTATTTATCTTTATCTATTTGTTTCTCTAACTCGATTTGAAAGATGATTTTGTCAACAGATGGCGCCTTTTGGTGTGCTACACAGATCTGCAGCGAGTACACTTACCAAACGGACATTGTATTCTACGGACAGAAGCTGGCTGATAGGAAACGACTTAGCCTGTCCAATAACCATATGAGTGCGCAGCGCAGCAGTTGCTGGTTGATATATATGATTTAAATGTTAAGCTTGGACAACAACCACTTCGCTGGCAGTTGACTTTTGAAATTTGAACTTTTCGTTATTTTTAGATCAAGTTTTGCAGTTGCTTACGCTATTCTACACATAATCAAGGGCTTTAAATCCTAAAAGCTCCCTTGACGTTTACTACGGGTTTGCATTGTACCATCTGTAAAAGTTCTCTTTTAGGAATCCCGTTTCCAACATTAAATGTAGTTTCAATAAATAGATCAACGCATGAACGAATATCGCTGGTTATTTTTTTTTAAATTTATGGCTCCATAAAGTTCTTGGTGATTGGCCAAGATTGGTCTTTTGACCTATCGCTGCGGGCACAATTTTGATTTCGATGAAGTTTAGATTGTTGACTCTGTTGACACCTTCTTGGGCAAGCATCCATCGACAATCTCTGCTCTGAGCAGCGAGTTCGTCTGAATGATTATCCGAATGGGTTCGGGCCCAGCTCGGGCGAACTCTGAATGAAAGTATTTGGAAAAGAGCGAAGGCCTCAGAACTTGTGAGTCAGAGGCGACTCGCAGAGTCAAAGAGTCAAAGCAATGCGTTGCGCACTAAAGGTCAAAGGGCCATTTGTGCTTAATTAAATTTTATTTGTATTGAGTGAGAGTGGTGAAGAGTGGCATAGTTGGGGGCCATAGCTGGTAGTGCCAAGGGCCGCCTAATTCAATTATTATTGTACCACTGTAAATATGATTTACACTCGGCAGCGTCTCTCGACGACACTTCAGCCGTTTGCAGCGATGCCCCAACAATTCATACGCACAATTGGTCGGCTAGAGGTCATAAAAAGAGACTACTCATCCGAGAGGCAATGCCAGATCAGCTGCTGGCTGCTGGCTGCTGGTTGCTGGTTGCTGGCTATGCCAAAA
The DNA here is from genome assembly GCF_018153295.1 of Drosophila grimshawi. Classification (NCBI taxonomy): domain Eukaryota; kingdom Metazoa; phylum Arthropoda; class Insecta; order Diptera; family Drosophilidae; genus Drosophila; species Drosophila grimshawi. Next base: position 10,459,346 of record NW_025062889.1, on the reverse strand, counting down.
GGGACTTTGCCGTAATTCACTTGCCCGCCTCGAAAGAGCAGCGAAAGCGAAAATATGACGCAAATGGAAGCCGAGCGAAGACATAAACACACACGAAATATCTGAAAATATGCATCAGGTTTAATCAAATTTATGAATACTTAAGACATGAATGCTTGACGCTGTGCATACTTTGTAAGAATTAAGTGAACGGAGTATTTATGAACCAACACTCGACATGAATTTTGGAAAATCGTTTTCAAATAAAAGCCCCCCAAAAACCAGAAAGCTTTTCTTTTTTAAAATAATAATTTCTAAATATAAAAAGGATCTAAATAATAGAACATTTTTCGTTGAAGTAGCAATGCTAGCCTTAATTTTTTGACAGAGTCCTAACTGAAATTTGGAAGAGGGCTAATTAAATTTGTTCTCTGAAGTTTGTTTGTTTAATTTTAGCTGCACGGGCTTAGATTCCCATAAATCGTCAGATTTTTCAATTGAAATTTTATGAATTTATAAATTATCTTCAATTTTTTGCGTGAAATAATAAAACATTAATTTTTAATAATAATACAGGCAAGCGAATTTTAGAGTTATTTTTAATCATTTTTTTTTTTAGATTTTTAGAAAAATCTGCACTCGAATTGTAAAAGTAAAAGTCCTGTTTGGAAACCTCTCGTTTTAGAAATATTTATTCTGAATAATTAGATGAGTTATTGCTTGCGTTCAGAAATCTTTAAATATGGTAAAATCGTCAGAGTTGTTATAGCCATCAATTAAATCTTGCTAGAGACTCTCAGCTAAGCCTCGTGTCTAATCATTAAATATCGTAGACAGCTACTAAAGGGTCGCAGTTAATATAATATATTAAAATGTACTTGGTCGCCTCACTGACCCAAATAAGTATTCTCCTGGGTGCTTGAAGCCTTGCCTTGCCTTGCCTCGGCTCGCCAAGTGACAAACATCTAAATAAGGCAACATTTCAAGGGTTTTTTTTCACGTTTACCTTTGTCCAATTAATGCCGCCGGCGATATTATGCAAACGGAATATTTTTGCAAGTTGTTAGCGACTTAATGAAAGCTGTCACAGTTTGGCCTTTATACGCAATGTGTTTGCACTGTCTTTGAGATTACGAAGTGAACACGCTTCAATGATTGCCAAATAATTGTGTAGCTCTTTTCTGATATTCTAACGTGACATTAAAGAAGCCTTTTTCCTATATAAGAAACTCGAAATAGGATCAAGCTAGCTGTCTCTAAGTAATATATTACTTTCCAAATGGGGAAACCAACACATTGCAGCTGTTAAAGATACAAAGATACAAATAGATTTGCCATTGAATTTGTGCAAATGTCAGTAACTTTGGGGCAACTCAATAAGAATGCACAACACAACACATGTTGTAGGTGTAAACTTTAAAAAAGAATCCTGAATGTGCATTTTACGAATGTTTGCAAGAATTGATACACGAAAAAAAAAAACGGGTGACAAAATATGAGTCAAGCAAGGCTTTCACTGTAATATATGTGTGTCAAGCAGACTAGAAAACTCTTCTGCAAAAAACAAAGAGCAAAAATAGATAGTAGATAGTAGATAGTAGATAGTAGATAGGAGGCAGAGACACAGACAGAGGCATAGAGATATAGATGCGACCATGCGGAATTTAAAATTTGTGTGCAAGTTGTGGCATGCAATGCTTTTGTTGCCGATGGAATTCATACTGACAACGGCCACAATTTAATGTAATAACTCAATTTTTGGCAAACATTTAATAAATATTTATGTGTAAATAGCTTTAAGCATGAAACGCGAGTGGCAAACATCAAAGTAAAAATAAACATTAAATATTAACCAGCTGCTGGCATTTCAAATAGAAAATATGTATTTTTGGTCACGGGTCATGGCCAAAAATAAAATGTAAGGTAAAATGTGAAAGTGATCTTAAGCGACCCATTGTTGCCAATTACGTTGACATTTATTAAAGAAATAATGTAATTAGGCAACGCAGAAAGTTGACTAAAGCTGACATGGGGTTCAATGGGCTAGGGCGCAACCTTGATTGATGAAACCAGCCAGCAATCAAGAACCACTCAAAGAAGCAGCACCAACAGCAGCACCAACACCAGCAGCAGCAGCAGCGGCAGCAGCAGCAACTTGGTAAAGTTTGTGGCTTTTCTGTTAATGAATAATAACCAAACGGGCAATGGGCCACATGTGTTTGTATTTGTGTCTAGGTTCACCCTTTCAGGCAGCTCCCCATAAATGTTGAAAAGTGAAATTGTGTCGTAAATTAATTAAATTGTCTTTCCTTTGGGGACCCTTGACACTCGAACCGGGTCCCCAGTGTTGATTGGAAAAGTATCCGGCACCATTTGTCGACTTGAGCCTAATTTATACTCTTCTACTCCAATGGCAAATGGCAAATGGCAAATGGCAATGTGATAATTTTGTAGACTCTTTTTTTTTCTTCAAATAAATGAGATCAACCCACCAACTTAATTTAACTAATACAATGGGCCAGTGGCACACAACAACAGCATCAAAATACTCGTATTACGCATTCATTGAATATAGAATGAATGATTCATGCCATTCATTCATGAATTGCTCAGTAATTCAATTAAGATCCAATGCGTCAGCTTGCCTTAATTAAAAAGAGGCCAACCGATTCAAACAAATAGTTTACATATATGGCATAGATGCTGGCACTCCTCATCGATGTGCAAAACTATATTTAATGAGTATATAGAAAAATACAAATAAATGAAACTATTTTGTTAAATATATAAGAAAATAACAGTCAAATGTTTCTCAATCATTTTGAGCCACTTTCGAAATATCAGCTTCTTTTAAGCTCGAATATTAAATAAATTAAATATAATTTGAGTAATTTAGATTTGAAAAAAACAGAGTCACCTTTGTGAAATGCATGCTAATTCAACAAAAATAATGCACAACTCTTGTGTTCAGTTGTAATACTTACAACTGACCAATTTAACTATATCACTATATTCTGTCTCGAGCATTTAACGTCATGAAGGTCAACACACATACACACATGGAAAAATACACACTCAGAGAGACACACACACCCATCCATTTCACACAATCGACTGGTCAATTGAAGAGGTTAAATTTGTGTGTGTGTTTGTTGTGCGTGTGTGTATTACGGGGCTGGGCTTAGTCATGTCTCGGGGGTGTTAAAGTTAATGCTGCAAATGCCACAGGCGGCAAATATCCGCTTCAATTGTACTGTGTCTGTGTCTGTGTCTGTATGCAGACTGTGAGTGGTTTAATGGCTTTGACAATTATAATTTGAACAAATTAAAAATTAATAAGTTCTGGTCATACGGTCATCAAAGCATAATTGTATTTACTGACTTATACGGGACAGGGCAGAGCACTGCTTATTAAAATTTAATTAACATCAAAGTCCAAGTAATGGCTGCAATGCCAGACCAACATGTCAATTATGCGGTCAGTTTCTTTCGCCTCTCTTTTATTAGTGGTCCGATGTCTTTTCATAAATAATTATGCACACATCCATGTTTGTTTAATTAGACAATATGTGAGAGGGTTAGCAGGTTGAAAGGTTGGGTGCTTGATTATCCATCCCTTTTGGCAACACACTAAATCAATTTATTCAGCATTGAATTGCAGTCATATCTGAAGTGAGATTGTTTGGTCAAACTAATTTGAATACAACTGATATTGAATGATCAGCTGTTAATTTGTCAATTTATCGCTACTTTACATAACTCTGTTAAATCTTATTCACTTATGTAAACACTACATTGTAATTTTAGTAAATATCGATAAATTGACAAATTAACAGCTGATCATTCAATATCAGTTGTATTCAAATTAGTTTGACCAAACAGAGATCTTTTACATATCTGCGAGACAGAAAGTGTTGCTTACAAACCACTTACTTGTTGCTCAGTTAATAATGAGTATTTTCTAAAAATATTTTTGTATATTTTATAAGAAGCAACTGATAATGATGGCAATCGATTTGTGTGTTTTCCCAATTGAAGACCATTTTACTTTGTGATTGCCTCTGGTTTTATTTAAATTTTCATTGAAATTAATTTGTATATCTTAAAACCATTTGTAATAATTGTGAACAGGTGTGTGCTAAGGCCAGAAGTCCTGCAAGGGATAGTTTTATTGAGTGTTTGGCAGCCAATTAAATGAATGACCCGAATTCCTTAACAATTTTACAAGCTGTCAGGTGAAATAACAATAACAATTGGACGTGACTCATTATGTTTAGGAGAATGTTGTGTTGTGTTTCGTGTTTCGTGTTTGTAGTTGACAAACAAATCAGCCGTGTTAAATCGAACCCAGCTTGAAAGCAACAGCAACAACAACAAGTTGCAATGCCAATCTATAAATGTCAAAGTGGTTCACTGACCACAGCTGAGAATTGTTGGCACAGTTGCAACTGCTGCTGCTGCTGCTGCTGTTATCGGTAGTTGTTAACTAACAGGACTTGCATCCTGTTGGTTTAATGGCAATCAAGGCACAGGTTCAAAATATGCTCAACATCTGCGTGAGGGTGGCTTAAATGTCTACATAATCTTACGGTTGCTTTAGGCCAGTTGCTGTTGACAGCTCTCTCTCTCTCTCTCTCTCTGGGCGTTATGTCAGCTAAGAGGGCTAAGGAGTCGCTGGGGGAAGGATTTGGTTAAGGTGTGAAAGTGAGTGTGTGTGTGTGTGTGTGTGTGCACAAGTGACAGATTTTGACAATGTGCCTTGTTGTTGTAGTCAGGCTTTGCATTTGATGTCTGGAAACCGCAGCACGAGGCGAGAGTTGTCCGTTAGTTGGCCAAACAGCTAACATGACAAGCAAAAAGAGCGTTAACCACACATGTCCTCACTGGTCTTAACGGCGGGCGGAATGAGGGGGTGAGGGGTTGGGGGGAGGTCCTGGCTGGATTGCTGCTGACATGTCAAAGCTTTTCCTGTGTGTGCAGCAATCATGCGATTTGATGGCCAATATTATATATTTGCACTGGATGAATCACTTTGTTATGTCTATTACAATATCTGTGCTGTGTGTTTAATATATATATATAAATATTTAAACAAATAGAAACATTGATTTTGGATTTATAAAAGTACAAAATTCAGAAAGACACAGTTTTCAATCTGTGTAAAGCAGCTGTTCTCGTCAACTTTTCATTTATGTGTATTTATTTTTCTCTATCGATTTAACGATTTTTATTTGAATTATTTCCCATATTTTTTAGTTGCGACAATTTAATTTTGTTAGTGAAAGAAAATTAATAAAAGAAATAGAAATAAATAGTCATAAATTCGGCATCGAAGAGCTTCTAATAATAAAATATTACACAAACGTCATATTTTTTATTATTCTTATCTAGTTTTATGTCAAAAATGAACATTTTTATAATAAGTAAAATGTCTTTTCTCTGAATTTCTTGAAACTATTCAAATATTAAATATAAATAAATTTTTCTCTGACTTAAACAAACCTTGTGGCACAAGGAAACTGAATTTTAATTAATACTCAATGAAAAGTGCTTTAATAATTTTAAAAATATATATATCTAAAATTGTTGCACTGTTTGTATTAATCTTGAAAAATATTTCATATTTTTTCTGTCTTGTTTAACACATTGAAAATATTTTCTCTATCTAAGAAAGTCATTTATTTTTCTCTCTCTCGTATTTTAGGTAAAAGCATTAACATTTTAAGGAATAAGTCGTACATATTTATATATATATATATTCCTCTAATTTTGCTCTGTACACAATGCAATAATTAAATGTATTATAAAGCTGAAAGAGCTGTTAAGTAATTAGCAAATGCAGAAGGGAGTTGTGCTGTTTTTTTCGCAGCTCTGTTTGCGGTGCTTGTTGTCAGCGTGTGGCATGAAGTGTGGCTGCCATGAAACAGAAACACTTAAAGTCGACTCGTCGTCGCCTGATGCTCTCAGCTTGCGGCAGGTGCAACATGAGCAGAGCAGAGCAGAACATAGCAGAGCAGAGCAGCGGCACTTGGCAAAGGTAACTTGAAGCGTGCTTGAGTCTAAATTTAAAATCCTTTCAGGACAACAGCGAGACCCCAACGAAGCTTTAGAAGATGCCAGATGTGTGTGTGTGTGTGTGTTTGGTGTCGAGAAATGTCAGAAGCAGATAGGAAAAGTGAGCAACTTAAACGTTCACACACACATGTGTGTGTGTGTGTGAGTGTGTGTGTGTGTGTGTGTGTGTGTGTGTAACAGGTAGATTGCTGGGAGCCACACAAATAACATCTATGTCAACTGCAAAACAAGATGAAGAGCAGGCCACCGAACCTGGATCGGCCTGGCTGCTCGGTTGAGGCTGTACTCCTGCCCCATTGCAAGTCCTTTTCTATAGTTAATAATAACTGGGCTTTCTTTCACACACTCACACACACACAATACGATAGCTGATTATGTTAAGGTGTCTTGAGAAACAAAACATAAATACAAACACAGGCATCAGCCTCAATTTGAATTGGTTTTGTTGGTTGCAGCTGAGAGCCTTCTCATTCCAAATGTAAATCGATTAATTTAAATATTCTTGTGTTATGTTTGACAGCTTGGCAGAAGTTGAATCCAATAGAATATGGCAAGCTGGCAGGCAATATTTGGATATATTTCATTCATTCTTAAGATACTTTTGCTTAATAATAATATTAGTTAAACAAAATTTGTTTATGCCAGAATTCTAAGAAAAAACCAACCTGGAAATTTCCATTAATTTTGTATAATTAATTTTAAAAAAGAAAACCTGAATTCCAGAAATTTTATTAATTTTCTAATTTCATTTTAAGATTAATTTTCTTACAAATACTACATTTATACACTGCAACACATGACAACCATTAAAATATAATTTAAATAATTTTTTTTAGTTTTCTGTGTCCTCATTTTATTTATTAATATAAAACAATGATACATATACACCATAATATTACAATTAACAATATATGTTTTCATTAATTTAGCTGAGAGTATGAGAATAGTTTGCTGTGCAGAATCGCTTTTTTGGCCTGGCTAACACAGCCATAACCGGCAAGGACACTTTTCATTTCTTTTTGCCTGCATGCAAGTTGAGTCATTCCAACCGAGAGCTGTAAACATTTCACAACGCTGGCAACGCACACGTTTATCCTGCCACACAAACACACACACAGCACACTATGCACACACACACACACACACACACACACACACACACACACACAGCACACACACACAGAGCATGCTCGCTGAAATTTTCGCTTGCGGCTGCTTGAGTTATGCTAACCAGTGCTCAAAGCAAAGCGTGGCAAAGCTCAAGCGGCTGGACAATGTTATTGTTATTCTTGTTGTTGCTGTTGTTGTTGTTGCCACTTTTGTTGTTGTTGTTGCTTTTGTTGTATTTGTAATTTGCCAGTTTCTCAGTGGTGGTTGTTTCTGGCAGCTTCTAACAATAATTTGAGCGATTTTGCACTTTTTGCGAGCGGGTTAACGGTATGTCAGCCTGTGCCACTCTGTGGCAAGATGCTAGGCGGAAACGGGTTCTGGTTCTGGTTCGGGTTCGGGTTCGGGTTCGAGTCCGGGTTCTCCTCATTGCCAGTGCCAAAAAATGCTTTTTGTACACAAAGAGTCTTCTACGGTGGCGGCGGCGTAACGCACATAGCTTTTGAATTCCACAATTCTCGCTGGCTTCACAGAACACATCATAGTTGCCCGGGTCTGGTGGGTCTCCCTGGACTCTCTCTCTTCAGCCAGGCACCCACATAGGGCACAAAGTTGAAATGTGGAACATGTGATTGGTGGCGGTGCCGGGCAGCCGAGAAAGGCAACAGCAGACGACACAATTGTTGAATGGCTCTTTAAAATTACGAGCAGCACTAAATATAATTGAGTTAGGAGAACTTAACAGACCGAGAGAGCCCATATATATATATATATATATAATAAAAATATATAATATATATATTCATTATTATTATTATTATTGTTTTGTAATTTTATTTTGCATGTACATTTTATTTATTTATTAAATATATAAATAATATTAGGCATATTGTAATGAATAGTAATATAAATACTTTTTTAAATATAGTTAAAATAAAGTGTATTAAAATTTAAAATAGATTCAATAAATCTGGGCATTTTAAAATGTAAAAGAGTCCACCTTTCTTATCAAATATTGCGGAAACCCAAAGAAAAAGTAACCCCAATCAATGAAAGCAGTTTAATCCGATAGATTAGATGATCGCATTAAGCATTATTCATTATTCATTAAGACATAATTTTGGAAAACTCGTCCAAAAACAACTGGTTGAAAAATGGAACTAATTCTACTAGTTGTTCTCAGAGTGTGCCACATAATTAGAGTCAAAAAAGAGAAAGAAATTGTCGAGCAACTTCTATATCATTTGTAGCAGAAGACTCCGAAACCTTGGCAAAGTTTTTTTTTATCTCAGTTATCTGTCAGTTATCTCTAATTTCCCGATATGATATATGATTTCGAACTTGAGTCTTGAGTTGCGTCTATTAATATTAGTTTGTGCATAGAAATATTTTCAAAAAGTCGAAAAACATTCTTCCGTTTTCGAAATGTACTAACTGAATAATAAACTGAGCTACCCTTGGGGCCAAAACTATGCCATACATGCAAAGGTATTAGAAATAAGTTGTGGCAAGCATTAGCTGTGTGCCTTTGTTTAGGAATTCAGTTGGCATAGCTAATGTGCAGCCAGGCCGGTCCTTTGGCTGGGATCACAGCCTGCAACATTTGTTGGAATATATTTTTAAAGCTCAGACAACGGAAAAGTGGTGCGCATTTTTTTTGTTTTTTTTTTTTTTATATTTTCTTCTTTGCCTTAGTTGTGTGTGATGTTGAAAAATTTTAATGCTCATCAAATTGACAAAGAAAAAGTTTTTCATTATTACATTGCGCTGTCATTTGGGCACAGAAAATAGCTCGACAAAGTTTTGCTTTGTTTCTTTGGCTCTGGCTTTGGCTCTGGCTCTGGCTTTGGCTTTGGCTTTGGGTCTGGTTCTGGTTCTATGTGTAACTCGAGTGCAACGCGTAAATGAGCTACGCTTTCTGCTTTCTGCTGCTTTCTGGTTGCTGCTTCTCCTGCTGCTTTCTCTAACTATTGCCGGGATAGATTTTCATGCCTGCCAAGTGCGTAGTTGACGTAATTTTCTCGGATGTCCTTCCGTCAGCGCAGCATCCTTGCACATTAATCCATTTGGGTGCTGCTTCATCCTGCTACAGCCTGCTGACTGCTGCCTGCTTGCTGCTGGCTGCTGGATGCTGGCTGCACGCAAATGAGGGTACGGTCAAATCACTCACTGTCATCCAGTGTCCCAAGGAAAGAGTCGAGCGTGTTCTTTAATTTTTTTTTATACTCACTTTTTTTTTTTAACCATTTTTTATACCCGCAGCAATTTCTATAGCTTGACGTTTTGCCCGACTCCTGTGTCGTGTGTCCTGTGTCCTGTGTCCTTTGTCGCTTGTCCAGCTTCGGCACCAGCTTTAATCTCATCTTCAACTTGTACTTTGCTATGTATTTCCTTGCCTTGACTGCTGCCTGTCAACGCGACTTAAGATAAGCGCTAAAAACTTTCCATGTCTTCCTCGTCCCACCCCCAAAAAAGGGTTGCTATGACGTTTAGCTTTCGCATATTTACACATCCCAGCGCCCATCCAGCCATCCATCTCTCTACCCACCTCTCTCGCTCTCTCTCTCTCTCTCTCTCTTTCTCTCTCTCTCTGTCTGAGTATATTTTATAGACTGCTGCTGTTAGGCGAAAACATGACAAATTCGAAAACAGAAATTCTTCGACCAGATTCTTGGCTAAAAAACTTCAGTTCGTATTGGTAAAAGGCGCTTTGGCCAGCAAACTGACTCAAATATAAAGAATTCAAATTAAATGCGAGGCCGACCGACGTTTCTTGACGGCCCTGTCAATTTCTGTCAATGGATTGCGATACCCTGTATATTCATTCTAAACTGATGATGTCTCATGAAGTTCATCGAGCCAAATTATACAGTTTAGATTAGAAATATATTCACGACCTGCCTTAACATCTAAATCTATTTCCTTTTCTTTTTTAATCTGAACTGGATTATTCCACATTTTTTAAACTGAGAGAGATTAAGATGAAATCTATTTCCACTCTAAAAAGGATCGTTTATAGATATCGATAATTAATTATCAAATATAGAGATGCATGCATCTTTTCTTACAGGTCAGAAATATTTTGTTTTATGTTACAATCTGAAAATAATGACAAATGTTATTTCAAAATCAATTTACATTTACCAACACTGGATCACTATATATATATACATATATATATATATATATTTATTTATTTTTTTGTTAAGCATAAAATCAAATTCCGAATTAATTTAAATTAATTTTAAATGTTTCCATATTTTTTTTTACTGAACACTCGACTTGTAGTTGGGATTGGCTACAGGGTATCTCCGAGTCAATTACTCTCGATTATAGAAAACATAGAAGAAGGCAAGGCTTGCTCACATCTTTATCTCCATATATGCAAAGTCAATCAATAAGAAATCGTCTGATCTTCTTTTATCAACCTATGGCAATAATTGTGCAGTGGTGAATATCTTTCATTCACACATCTTCGCCGTTTTTGGTTTTATACACACAGAAGCCATTCATATTTTTTATGTTTTGTTTACACTGAGCGTTAAGCATCAGGCAGGTGACGTCATACTCACTGTGTGAGTAATATAAGAGAATTGCAGAGAGAAAGAGGGAGAGCGAGGCGCATGAGAGCGAGGGAGAGAGAGAGAGAGAGAGGTCAACTGTTATACAGGATGCTTTGGAAAGAGCACTTGACAAACATAAAAGCTCCTAATTCAAACAAGAGCCACAAGAGACTCGTGCGAATCGCTGGCTGTTTGTGCAATTAAGGAAGGAACTCATAATTTCGCTGCTCATTTCGAGCGCTTTTGCGGTGAGTTCAATTTCCGCAATCGAAAGAGAGAGGGAAAGAGAGCGAAAGAGACTGCACGAAAATTGTGCAATACGAGCCAAAAAATACTAACGAGTGTTGCGAGCGCTGCTAAACGTCATCGACATCGGTGGCCAAACTGTAAACTGTAAAGATGTTCGTCGATTAGCTCTCGTCTCGTTTTACTGTCGTCATCAGGCAGGTATCGACCAAAGTTGTGCACTGCACAGAAACGAGTCGACGTTTGAATACATCGGGTCGGGTCATTGCGCTCTGCTTTGCATTTACTCGGCCAATAAACAAACACACATATAACGGGAGCGAGTGTGTGTGTGAGCGGAGTATTGCATACAAACAGGCGCCGCAATCAAACAAAGCAAATGTGAGTGCATGCGTGTGTGTGCGTGTGTATTTGTGGATTTACCGGTGTTTTTATATGTGCATTTACGCAAATGCAAGTGTTGGAATTTACGCAATGCGTTTCCAATTAAATAGGTACTATTTTTGAGCGCATTTCATTTGTAAAGCTTGCAAAATTTTGTTTTGTGTACTTGTCAACAATTCTCTTAATATTTTTGCCGGCTTTACTGCGTGCTCTCTTCTCCGCAACTCTCTCGCGCTATCCGCTCTCTTCGCAATTCGCCTGCGCTGTAAGTGTGCAAAAAGAGTGCAAAAAGAGTGCAAAAAAGAAACAAGCAAGTAGCAAAGTTCAAGTGCCGGTTGTACTACGAAGGGTTTGTAGATGAAAGTTGTACTACCGGCTTAATAAAAATCTGGCACGCTGTTTTCCTCAACATTAGAACAACATTTGTCGCTTTGCTCTTCAACTGCGCATTGTGCGCGAGAGCAAAACTTTCCACATATCACTTTTATTCTCAAGCATTTTCTTTTTAATGGCATTTTTTTCATATTTTGTTTTCTTTTATTTTTCATGCTAGTAACTAAAGTGGCAAATAATGAGCAGCTGCTTGGTAACAACAGGGTTATTTCCGCCAGGGCTCCCAAAATGGCGTCAGCTGCTGTCAACTGCCTCAGTTTTGCTCGAATGTGATTCCGTCTTGGGTTGCAGACAGTCAAATCAATGAAATTGCGATCATCATCATTACGCGATACTTGTAAAAAGATGTCAGCTGAAAGCAAATACCTTCCTCGAGGCTTGTTACATCGAGGGGATTGGCTAAATGCAAATGAGCAAATTAAGTCAAAATCGGAAAAAGTCTGAGTGACATTTCCAAATATTTATTAATTTTAAAATCCAAATTAATATATATATGGGAGGTCCCCCTGTCCATGCCTACTACGCCTATGCTCAGCTTGCTACTGTGACTAGAATTTAGTGCAGAAACTCTTAGTAAACACACCTATTATTAAATAATTTTACAAATTAAATTAACCCAATTTAATTACGAAGCTGAACATTTATTTAAGGTGCAGCATCCCCCTGACTACGCCCATGTTCATTTTACTGTCAGCTGTAATTTAGATCGGAATAAATATTAAATTTGAATGAACTCAATCCAAAATATAAAACTGAATATTGAAGTGGATGCAATGTTGTTTTATTATTCTGGCTCAGGCTGAGCACACCCTATTAGCTGCTGTCCATGGTTAACGGGTATGCTGGTAATATAGTTATCAACCTGGCAGCTGCAACTGCAACAGCAACAACATCAACAACGTGCAACGCCCAACGTTGAAAGTGCACTTTGAGTGTTGGCGTTGCAAATGCAATAAATTAAGGTCCATTTACCAGCAAGGCAAAAGGTTTTAAATTTGACGTAAATATTAATAGAGCGTTGTTGTAATTGGATAATGGAGCCTTTTGCATATTCAAACATACACGCAAACATGAACAGACATGCATGGAAACTTGTATGGCCAAAAAAACTTCTTGCTCACAAATTGTTTTAACTTGTTGCAAGTGATTATTGTTAATAAATGCCACAAGCAAAAACTCAATTAGAAACTTATGTGATTTGCTTTTATTCAGAGCAAGCAAAAAATTATTTTTTTTTATAAAATAACTTTCTTTTACGGAAGAATATACTAAAAACAATTTTAAACTTCGAATTTTTGAATTATACAAAATTCAAAAATAAGCACAAAAATATGCTTGTGAACATATAAAATTATATTAGAATTATATTATATTAAAACCAGGATGTTATTTCGAGTAAATCGGTCTGAAAGTCTCCAATGTATTCGTTTTATTCTCTTGACTACTTTTAATGACATTTTCTCTTAAATTAAAATCGATTAAAACACTTTTTTTTTTTGTAAATGTTGCCCGACTTTAGTAAAATCTGAGGAAATGCTTTAATTTTTTATGACATGTTGCAGGGTCACCACAAAAAATCGAAGGCACCGCCTGTTTTTATGCACAACCCTAAAAAATAGGCGGTATTTTTGCATATGTGTTTGTGGGTATATTTGCAGAATACACATACACAAATTTCGGCGAATATCTGATTGGGTTTTTTTCTTGCTGGGTTTCCCCAACACTTGACATATGTGTTGAATCCCTTAGTTTAGTTATTGTTTATTTATTTTTTAGTAATTCAATTTTATAGCTAGCCTCAAGGGATTTGAGTAAAATGAAGAAACAACTAGCAATAAAATTGAAAATATAAATAGAATTATCATAGCTTTTGGCCTGATGCTGAAACAATCGCATAAATTTCTACGTTTTATAAATATATTTATTAGTAATAAATCTTTCTGACAAACTGAAAATCAGTCTTTCTTATTTTAGGATATTTTATTTCTGAAATAATGTTTAGTTTTAAGGAGGTTTTTCTAAATTTCAGTGCGATTTTTTTACTGTGTGTAAAAAACCAAATATATATGTATATATATATATATATATATGTATGATATGAGCAAGAGATGCCAGCCAAACCTAGCTTGCTATCTCTTTCCGTCTTCCTTCGCCCCTTCCACTGCCACCCGTAGAGATAACGATTATTGTGATGTGCATAATAATCAAGCTTATTCCATATTCCATATTGCCCGATTAGTTTCCAATTCATAAGCATTGTTGTTGTTGTGTTGGTTTTCTGTCTGCTTCTCTACGCCTTCTCTTTTGTCTCAGCCGCCTTAACAGCAATCCCCTCCCCCTCCTCGTCGCTCTCCCTCACCCAACGACCCCTTCACCCACCTGCCACCTTCCATGCGATGCATGCATTATGTTTTCATCTATTCCGTTTTGGGCTTTCCTTTGTTTTTCGATCCCAAAAATATTACCACGTAAATTTTTAATAAATTGAATGATATGGCCGTAACGTAACGTACTCTCCGTCTGCCCCACCCCACCCCAACCCACCTCCCACCAGCAAGCCCCCTGCTTGTCGATTTGTCTCTCACTTAACATGCATAAGCGGTTTCCATGAATGTCTCCGCTTAGCCCATACACACTGAGCATTAACTCACAAAATCTCATGACTAATGAGATACCCTGTAATAACCAATCGTATTGATTGTGCGTGGAGGAACAAAGTAGATTATTCAGTGCGCTTTCTTTGTATTTTTTTTTGATATGCATAATCTTTTTTTTGTTTATACAATAATAAATATTCGTACTATTTTTATTTTAAATATTTACTATTTATTTAAGAAATAGTTTGATAATTTGAATGTCTTGTAGAAGTCTCATAGTGCCAAACTACTGCAATTTATTCAAACAATTTTCCGAGAACCCAACATGTCCCATGAAAATCATAAGTTAAGAGAGGGAGAAGTAATTTCGTTGGCATTGTCTGCTTGACGATTCCAGTAACGAGCTTCTATATATATTTTTTTAATTTGCTTTATTAGCTTATGCACTTTATGATTTCCTTAACGGCCCGGTTTTCATATAGGCCAGCAGTAATAAGCATTGCTCAGCGCTTGGCAGCCTTATAAAGGCTTACAAAAAGGTAAATAAATTACACGTAAACAGCATATAATTAACGCCTAATAACTAACTATAAATAGTTAAAGGAAAAAACATACACAAATCAACAATTTATTCATTTATTCATATTTTTCTTTCTCAGTTCTACAAACTTAAGCAAATTATTTAAGGCACTACTCACAAGTTATAAATAATCACTAAATATTAACGATTATAATTTAATATACCTAATATAAGATATGTTAAATTAGATATTTAATTTAGTTTGATTGAATTCTATTTGTATTATTAATGTATTTCGCATAAGATGTGGTTTTAGTTATATTTCAAATTCTTCGTTTTAAATAACATAATAGTATTATGAACATTAATACTTTCACAGCATGCTAAATGGCCCAAAATATTTTAATGAGCGCCTGTCTGAAAATTGTTGCTAAGCACTTGACTTAATCACACAGTTAGCAGACAATGCTGCATGCCTTTGTTTGCACCTAGGTCTGGTCTAGCGCCCAACTGTGCATGTCATATTTTATACCATTTACGGTATTCTGCGACTTCCGTTGTGACAGCTAATTACGTGCGTGTGTGCGTGAGTGCGTTATATATGCTTATATATGCGTGTGTGTGTGTGTATATGCTACCACAACAAGATGTCAATTTGTCAACGCAGCTCAGTTTGCCCTAATCTCTATGCATGTGCTGGTGTTTACTGCTTACTTAGTAGTTTATTTGCAATTATGCCAACAACAACTGTTATTGCCTTAACATTATGCTTCTCATCATTTCTAATATTAATGTTAATCAGTTGTCGTTGTTAGTTGCAACTTTTGTTGCTCGACATATGCAAACAATATTAAAACAAAAAATGCTACTAATACCTTTGTTTATATTTATGTTATGTTGTTATTATACATTTGTAAAGTTGTAATTTGACCATGTAATGTTAATATTAACTGACTGCTATCAATTTCACCTCTCGTTTGAATTCGCTGCGGTGGTGAGTTTATGCGCTATGCTCAATACGCCGCAGTAAAGGGAAGCAGAGCACAATTTTACTCTCTGAGCGAGAATATGGGCACTGTTAAGTATTAAATTTGGCTCTCTGCGTTTAACATTCGTCTGTTAAGCGTCGCTCAATGTGCACTTGTGTCTCAGTGAGAGTAACAGCAGCAACAGTCTTGTTTTTACCGGTTACGTTAACGGTTCACCCGTGCGTCCGAGTCGCAGTCGCAGTCACAGTCGCAGTCGCAGTTATTAGAAGCAACAGCACACAAACCGCACTCGCTTTCGTCGCAGCATTAACAGCATCGTTCGTTTTTTCCTTACCCCTCCCCCTTAAAGAAATGCACTTTGAGTAGAAAGTGAGGAATTTAACAGTGTGTGTGTGCCATATATACAAAAATAAATACGACTACTTGGAATGCTGCTCCTCATCTGTGCAGGCTGCGCGCGTGTGTGTGTGTGTCTGTGTCCCTGCTGTAAACAAAGTGTTGATAACAACATGCTCTGATAAAACAGACAACAGCAACAACAACAGCAACAACAACAATAACGGCAGCAACAACAACAGCAGCAGAAACCGAAATTCAAACAGTTTTGACAACAAATAAATAAATACGTTTGCCAAAAAAAAAAAAAAACAAAGCAACTAAAAAGTTAAATAAAAATGACACCGACACCAAAACCAAATAGTGCATAAATATTAAATATTAAATAGCAAAAGTAAATGCAATTAAAAATTTCTCATTCAAAGTTTTGCAGCGTTTTGTTGTTGCTTTGTCGGCGGCATTCTCAGTCTCTCTCTGTGTGAGTGTGTGTGTCTGTGTGTCAAGTCTTCGTCTACAAGTACCACATACATGTGTGTATGTGTGCGTGTGTGTGTTTGTGGGCAAACAAGTTTTGCTGCGCAAAAGTGCGTCAAAGTAACAAGTGTTGCAGCAGCAGCAGCAGCAGCAACAACAACAACAACAACAACAACAAGCTGAAGAGGTACGTCGAAGTGAATGAAGAAAAGTTCAAGCTCATTTACAGCTCAGAGAACTAAAAGAACTAAAGCATGCTGTGCATCTGTCCGCCTCTCTCTCTCTCGCTCACTCCCCCTCAGTAGAAGCAGACGCAGCAGCAGAATGACTCAGCGCATAAAACGTACAACGCACGTTAAAAATATGTAATGTAATAATATATAGCAGCCAATACAACAACCAAGAACCCATACCCAAGACCCCAACCGCTCAATCATTTGCTGCCATTTTTTAGCCAACATCTCAAGTTGATCGTTTTGTTGGTGTTATTTTGCTATTTGTAGTAAAAAATAAAATGGAAAATAAATAAGAAAAAAATACGTTGTAATTTGCATGAGTAACTGAGTTGTTCTCTAATTCCTATTAGATCACGTAGCAAATGGCAAAATGTACTAGAAATGCGGTTGATTCATGCATCCAGCGGTTTTCCAATTTTCTGCGGTTGTCGAAGCGAAGTAAATGAAATGTGTGCATATCGCATATATATATAAGGCAATATATGGCAAAACAAGTGCCGCTTTTGTTTTTTTATGATTAGAACGAATGTGGGCTCAGTTTGCAGTCGGCTTTTGTGTTTTTTTTACAATTCAATCAAAAGTAAATATAAATAAAATCACCGGTTCCTGGTACCACAAATAGTAGTGCAACAACTGATATGGATTATGGACACGTATCTGCTACACCCCCTGACTCGTCCCTCCCCCTCTCAATAGTAATTTGAACTTGCTTATAGAATTTATAGCGCCCAATTGGATTTGGAAAAAGAAAACTACAAAAATAACTTCAAAAACAACCACAACAATTCAACTCAATTCTCGCTTGTTGCAAGTCCAATTTATGCAGCCACAGCATGCCACATGTGGCACTCCTCTGCTTTGTCGGATTCTTGAGCACATTCCAAAAATAAGAAGCGACTTGAAGACTTGAAGACTGTCGCCCAAAATTAACGAGTGTTTGTCTTTATTTATTAATATTTATTTGACTGCACCCAAAAATAAGAATCGTGCACATAAATAACGTTTTTGTTTATAAACATAAGCAGTTCGATTCCCTGAAAATAGAAAGTGTTGGATATGTTAAACAAACTTTGAAAATTACTCGGGCAAGATCGGAAAATTACCGGAAAAATGTGATATGATCTTATTTTACTTATTTTCTCTGATCAGCTTCCGATTCACTTCAAAGAGTGTATATGAAAATTCATGGAAGACTGTACATTTTGCACGATTTTTATTATAAAATGCTTGCAGGGCTGAAATTTTTGAAACAGATTTATTTTGAACAAAAGTGGAATATACGTTCAATTGACCTGGAATACATCTAAGTTGATATTAAGGAAGATTAAACCGTGACGAAAGTAGAATTTTCTTGGAATTTGCTGGAATACTTGTTTAAAGACGATTAAAGCTTGACGAAAGTAGAATTTTCTTAGAATTTGCTTGGATTACTTGTTTAAAGACGATTAAAGCTTGACGAAAGGAGAAAACTACTTTTAGACCTTCTAATTGTTATAACAGAAGATAAAAGTTTGACGAAATTAAAAATTTCATCGAATTTGCTTTATTCCAGGCAAGAAAAACATATTGAAAGTTGAATTTTCGTCCATTTGGGCTTGAATAACTGGCAAGTTGATCTTAAAGACGATTAAAGTTTGACGAACGTAGAATTGACCGGCAATTGACCTGGAATCTATCTGCCAAGTCGAATATTAAAGACGATTAAGATTAAGCCTTGACATTAAGACGCATGCAGCTTATTGGCTGGATATGGTTTATGTGTGGAAAAATTCCACTCTTAATGAAATACAAACAATCAAACAAACAGGCAGCCAGCAACAAGCAACAAGCAAAAGGTCTACACAAAAATAGGCAGCAATGAAAATGAAAATTTCTTTCTATTCGTTTTTATGTTAAAGCAATTCACGTGTGAAATGAATAAAGTGTTGATATGTGGGTTGTGTTAGGTTTGGGTGAGGAGGCGGGGTGTCAAAGGGGGAAAGCAGGAATTTCAACGCAGCGGGGGAAACAATGGGAATGAGTTATGTAGGAGAAGAAGAAGAAGCAAAAGGAAAAGAAAAAACGCAAGAGCAGCAGGCAGATGCATAAAGAATAGCGGCGAATCGAAAGACGCAAAAGAAATTGCATACGAAACAAATCAAGTTCAGGGCACAAATTTCGTAACGTTTTTTTTCGTCTTTTTTTTGGCTTGGCGAAGAATGGCAATGAAAAGTGGCTGTTGTTGTTGTCATATGTACACACATAACATAAAAAAGTACACGCTCACATACAAGATCAGCTCTGAAAAGCATACTAATTAAAAAAGTAAGTGTGTGCTTTGCGAAAGTATGCGTTCTGACTGCTCATGTCAAGTAACTCGACTGGCTATCAAAACCAAAAAAATAAACGAAAGCAACAACAACACAGTGACAGTATGGTGTAAGCCGAGCTTTGTTGTCGAAGCGATGCTCACGCATTGCAGTCGCAGCAGAAGCTGACGCCGAAGCCGGCAGCAGAAAGCAGAAGCAGAGAGAGAGAGGAGAGAAATAAATTAAAACTCACGTAGGCTGCAAGCGGACGTGAGCGTCGACCCCTGCCCTCGCCCCCGCCACGTTAACAACCATCTACGCGGCGTCGAGCGAATTTTGTTGTTTCTTTTTTTTTTGTCGTGTGTTAAGTTGTTGATTGAAGGGTATTTGGTTTGAGTACGCACACACACACACACATGCATGTGTATGCGTTGTGCTATGTTGGAAAGCGTACTATAAAAGCTGCGTGCAAGCTGTATATATATGTGTGCGTGTGTGTGTGTGGGCAAAACTTTGGTGCTAAAGCGTGGGCAGCGTATGATAATTTAACAGTATTCAGCCTGGCTTTTATTCGTTTTTTTTTTTGTAGAGCAGAACTCTGTCCAATTATACAAAATATTTATAGGATAATATTTCCCCAGCAGTTGTTGCATCTTTGTAAACAGATTTAAAAATCATAAATTGAATATCTAAGCTTCTAAGCCCAATGCACACTCACACCCACACACACACTCAAATACCATGTGCTGTTGCAACCAAAAAAAATATATAAAAATTATGTGGTACAACAAAAACAAAAAAAACAACACAAGACTGTACTAAATTGAACTGGAAAGTGCACGGTTGTTGGCTGCTTCAAAAGCGGGTTGGTTCTTTTTCAGTTAACACGAGAGAACAACAAAAAAATGTGGAAGAAGAGAAACACGTTGTAAAAGAGCCAAACCGAAACAGGTAGTAAAAAATAAACAACGTAACGAGGCCCGAGTGCTGTTGTTGTTGTTGCCGCATTTTGTTGCCGTATTTTGTTGCTTGACAGCGGAGGGAGAAAGGGAACAAAGCGCTTAGAAATTCAACTAAAATACAACATATTCGAAGCAGTCGAACTCGAACTCGAATCCGAACCCAAAGCCGAACTCGAAGCCGAACACGAGTCGACACCACTCGACTCAACCCGACGCACCTCGCCTCGCCTTTTTTTCAATCCAGGCTAATATACTAGGCAGATAGCTAATAGGGTTTGAGCCCGGTGCCAGCTCCGTGCCGCTGTCGTCAGCCAACAGTAATAATTTGAGCCCTAACAAAACTGACTATCTGACTTAGAGTGTGTGTGTGTGTGTGTTGTGTGTGTGTGTGTGTGTGTGTGTGTGTACGACACTCAATGGGGTTAGTGACCCAAAACTTTGTTTGATAGTGAAAACAGTTTGAGCATGGCTTCAAAAGCTGAACATAATATATATGAAAGGCATGCAGTAAAATGCACAACTGCTACATAACTTTATTCATAGGTTGGGCACTCACACACACATACTTATTAATATATATTTACATACAAACATATATATATATATATATATACATACATTGTCCAAGAGAGGGCCCTCAATACGAAATGAAATTGAGCGTTGGCAGCCTTAGCTAGTCTTATACTCTGTTCGCAATCATAAAAAGGGTATATTGTTTGTATGCTAAGTTCGTTTGGTTGTCTGCGCGTTTGGAAAACTTATATTCCAATATACACTGCACCAACATAATAAATACCAATATATAAGCCGGTTTAAGCGAATGCATTTAAACAGTTTCAGAGCATGCAAGTGAAAATGACAATCTTAATTCAAGAACAAAATTGACAAATGATTGCCCCAAATAACGCTTTATAAAAAAAGGCTCTAGTTTTTTTGGCTTTTCAAAATAATATTTGCATAAAGTTGATCTCTCTATAAAATTCTACACTTGATCTAAGCTGAAATTTTGGGTTGAAAATGCTTTAACCAACAAGATTAGTTAAAAACTGTATATTTGATCGGTAATTACAGTAATATTTTGTTATTACCAGTTTTAAAGTATAATTACTGTCTTGCAGTTAATTAACCATGTGTTTTTCAGATATTATATTAGAGCTGCGAACGCCAAACTAACTTTTTGCAACAAATATCTTTTGAATCGTGACGAGTTTTACCCAAGTCCATTATCCTTGAAGACAGCCTGTTCCAACATACAGGACATTTAAGCAAATTTAGACAAGACAGAAGTCATTGTTTAAGCATTAAATAGATATATATTTTTTTAATTTATTCTGCATTTCACTCACAATATTATTATTATTATTGTTATTAATAATGATTCTCACTGCATTCTTCTATTTCAGCTCGAAGGAACTGCGCAACATGCCCTAAAAAATGATGTGCAATTAAAAATATTTATTTAATAAATAGGTCTAGCAAATGAATGAAGTTGACGCCATAAAATACACAACAAAATCAAAACGCATAAATATGTGCTAACAAATAATGAAATAAGTAACAAAAAAAAACCAAAATCAAGCATAATGTACATAAATAACAAGTGTAAAGTATGTATTAGCTGCATCTAGAATATATATATATATATTTATAAATATATATATATATATTATATATCTTTATCTGTGCGTGTTACGATGCTGTCCAGTGTAGTTCAAGTGGATGCCACGTCGAATGGCATGCAGCAGCAATATCTCTAATCAAATCAAATATTTAAATTCAATTATATTTGTATATGTAGCATTGAGTGTAAATCAAATTATTGCATACAATTTGGTTGTCGTTCAAAATTGACGACCAATAAAATAAAACAAAAAATACAAAAAAATACAAATAAAAAAAACCAATAAGCCAACGCGTCATCGAATCCAATATCGTATTTATTACCCTCAAGGCAACAGCGAGACGGCTTCATCACGGAGTCCTTAGATTTTTTTTCCACGGAGGACGACGATCTCGAGATGGATATACTACCGAGCGGGACTATATTCAACGAACTGGAGCGCATCTGCACAACGGGCTATTTCTCATCACAGCCATCGATCGAGGATCAATGGCAACAGGTGAGTGGCAACCATCTGCGCACATTGAGATTAAGTGTGTCTCCATTAAAAACATTAATCAATCATCTATACCTGTACGATTGATGATACTGTTAGCATTTCTTTTTTTTTTGATTGATAAGAAAGTAAACACAATAAAAGTAGCGGTTAGCTCAGGCAATGCCGATTAGATACTCTTTGTAGACTGGAGTCGAATTGCCCACATCTAACTTTCACAATAAATTTAAAAATTTAACGATTTTTCCTATAAGAACAGTCAGACATTAGTTTTAGAATCCCTAAGAAATCGATGTCTAAATCTAAGCAATATTATTCTGCCTGCTACGATTAGATTTCAAGTAATATTTCTGTTTAAAAAAGTTTCTATATAACGAATTGATTTACTCATTACGAGCAAATTCGATTGGATCAAAATATGTCCGTGCGTTTATCACACATACATATATTTATATAATTGACGTCATATCTACATTTTGTTCGGATTATTTTTTTATTTTTTCGCCAGTATCAATGTCCATAGTTGGGCTGTTTTATCTTTGACTTAAACGTTTTTGCCTGCAGACTTATGCCTGATTTGCGGGTGGGCTTTAAACAATAAACTAGTTACGCCATTGCTGGTAGAAAAGAGAAGAAGAAATCAATAAGAAATTTACCAATTCTGCTTAGACACAATCAGAAGAAACCCAAAAATAGATTCTTTGCTTTTTTGGCCACTTTTGTTTAGTCAAGTTGTGTAAATAAAAAACAAATAAATGAACTGTAGATGTTTTGTTTGCCCACATCTGAAGCACTAAAATTAAACAGCTATCATTAAAAGGCGAATGCACACAAACATATATAATACACATTTTATACACAGCATATGTTTAAATGAATATATTTCATATAAATATATTTCTGCAATATGAAAAGAAAATAAATATATATAAAATATATATAAATATATATATACATATATGTATATATGTAGATGCGGCCATAAATTAGCAGTCGCCGCCACTGTCGATTATCATCTGAGTGTATACATATTCATATATATATACAAATAGTATGTATTTTTTGCAAATACATTTGGAATTGAGTATTAAATAATATGTATACAAATATGCACAAACAAGCAAACACTTAGCAGTCGTGTTTATGTGAAAAATGTATTTCTGTCTTATACATTATTTTATTTTTTGATAAACAGCGACTAACAAAGCTCTGACTTATCAAGAGCACCAGCTGATTTCGCGTTTTTTTTTAATATTATTTTTTATTTTTGTTTGCATTTATTATCAAAAACGCCGAGTTGACGGCTGGCTTATCATCATGTGACGCATATTTTGAATGCTTGAGCGACATTCTAAGAAAAAAAGGCAGTTACTGTTTGAATAAGAATAAGAGTGTTGCATGGCAGATATACAACTAAATATATTAACTTCTTATTGTTATTATTATTATTATTACTGGGAGCTTCATTCACTGCGACCTAGTTTGATCTATTGTGCTGTGACTCTATAACTCTTTCATTAACCCCGAATCTTGAGCTGATGGTGATGGGGTTTTCTATGTCGTTCGAGCTTAAGACATGTTTTACTAGGATACTTCATCTTCCTCTGGCTAAGACGACACAATCCGCTTTGATGTGCTCTGAGCAAGCCTCCATCCATTAACTTAAATGGATCCAATTATAACACGCTGGCTTAGTTTTTCGCCCAAATTCGTTTACTTTTTGTAAGCACATACACTCGAACATAATATCGCTCTGAAATTTATGAACAGGAAAAATGAATTGTTTTTAGAAATGATTTCAAAATATATTGAAAATTTTCCTTTTATACTTCTATTTTTTCCGAAATATATATGCTTAAACTGAAATTAAGAATAGAAAATCCATGGTTTTTAGAAAGACACAACCCACCGCTTTAGAAATATAATATCTTAATAATAAGATTTGTTACACTTGACGTCAAAAGTGTGGCGATATCTAAATTTTTTGCTGAGTGTACGCAACATTGTTTAAACAACTTGGGCGATTTATGTGGTGTTTATTTATTTAAGCAAATATGCCTGATTGAAATCTCAACTATTTCACACATGGAAAAATAAAAAAACTGAACACAAATTCCAACAATTTCAATAAATGATTTTTAGTGTTTTTTTTTTTTACTGATACACACATAATTGTATTACTGTAATTTCAATAGATATTCAAAATCTTAGCATTCCTTTAAGTTTGTTGGAATTGCTGAAGTTAAACTCTCGACTTTTATGCAGCTTGCAACCAAGTTCAGCTTTTCACAATCCACTTGTTTGATTTAAACAACTTAACAAGTTTTCCTTCATCTGCAGCATTTTTTTTTTTTTTTTTTGCTCAACTTTGAATTGCCTATTATTATTTATTTATAACACTTTAAAAGTTTTTTGCTGGGTTTCTTCTTGCTGGCGGCTGTAAAGTTTAAATTGCCGAATAATTAAGGAAGCTTGTTGCTTGAAAATATGTCAGACAAGTGGCCCGAAAAGTAACAGAACAAAATAATAAAACATTTCAAATATCGAATGCCAGAAGGGCGCAACGCTGTAATTAATATATACTATATACATATATATACTATATGCGACGGATGTTTTGCTTATTTCCCGTTGACTTCCGGGTGTTTCCGTTTGTGTTTTTGTGCTCTGTTTGTGTTTTATTGAAATTGTTTGTGTTCTCACTCTCCCATTTCACTATTTGTGTGTGTGTGTGTGTGTGTGTGTGTGTGTGTGTGTTTGTATGTAAATGCTGCGTCATGTGGACGCCGTCATTTGTTTCGGACACTTGTCTGCAATTTCAGACAGCTGTGGCAAAGATAAACAAACCACGCTAAATTTATATCTCTATCCGTATGTAAAGAAACATCTGCATCTCTCAGATGTTGCTGTGAAATCATGCTTTTCACTTACCAGACGAGCATTAAATCGTGGCGTTTACAGCCCAGCTCTCTTTTCATTAATATCAATAATCAGCCTTCAAACTTGTATTTTCGCTTAACAAACACCTGCAAACATAAAAATCATTTATGTATAGGTGTGAAAATTATAATATATATAATATATATATAAATATAAACAAAAATAAATAAAATAGATTTCTTAGGCACATAGACCTAGAATCTGAGGTTATCAAATAAAACTAACGATTTCAGCAAAGCTAATGCCGGAGAATGATGTTAAAGAAAGCATGAAATGTTGTGGAAACCGGTGTTGCAAAGTTTTGTTTGTTTTGTTTGTAAAAAATTCTAAATGCTTACAAATCATTATCAACAATACCAAATTCCTTTAACCCCTGATGGACTATTTTGAATTTATACAGAATTATTGTAGTACATATATACGTGTATATATTCAAATACATACGCTTATCGTTAGAGATTAATTGAGCACGAAATGCACAAATTATATATTGGATTATTTTCCAATTTGCGCAGACAAGTGGCGAAATCAGACCGATATCTGCCTGGGTCTTTCGACTACCCAGATATATGCCCGACCCCCTCCATCCAACCAACCAACGATGCACACAATATGCAATCAGCAGTTAACGTTTAACACACAAAAACGTAACAAACTCAAAAAGGCACGTAGCAAACCAAACCAAAAAAAAAAAAAAAAAAAAAAAATGAAATAAGAAAAAAATAGCAAAAAAGAAATAAAACAAAATAAGGGAGCAAAAAATGCGGCACTGCTAAATTCATGAAGACAGATGCACACACATATCCTGTGACATACACTCATACACACACACACACACACGCGTAGAGGTAATAAGCCAAGAGCAGCCACAACTACAATTCCACCCACTTCATTGACTAACACGTCGCCAACGCATTCCTTTTGGCAGTCAAGCAAGTGCTTGGTTTTTTTTCTCTTTTGAAAAATACTAGAGGCAAGCAACAAAGGGAAAGCAATCCGAAATACGTGCAATTGCTCAAAATATATATGTATATATATATATATATATATATATATATGTGCTCAACGTGGCCCAAACGTGAGGACCAAGCGACTGTATGCTTTAAATGCTTTGCAGGCAACTCAACGCCCAACAACGAGACACAATCCTCGAACAGCCACTGCCACTGCCACTGCCACAGCCACTTCCTTGTGGAAGAGTAACACCCCCGTAGCCCTGTCACCCCCTCGGCCAATTTCTAGCTCACATGATAGTCCAAGTGGCTGCGTTTAGCTTCTCTGCACTACGTGGCGTTGCCGTTGCTACTCCTATTACCCTCAATCATTTATCATGTTGCCTGCAATTAATCATCAAATGTGCCAGTTCACATACACACTATCAAAGTGTGCTAATGTGTGTGTGTGTGTGTATGTGTGTGTGTGGCACGTCCCTTATACAATAGTAGTTGCTGTGGCTGCCTTGCCAGTTTTACACATAATTTGAAATGCTAAAATATGTGTCTTCACACATAAGCACACATATATGTATATAGATTTAGTTCCTCTACTTGATCGTTCACAAAACCCAATCAGCTAACCTTAATGGCCCGGCGAAGTCCACATCTCGTTGCAGCTGCCATCATATCAAAGTTGCGACGATTAAATGTTTGAAGTTACTGCAACTTGCTAGCCAAAAGTTTTGAACATCCTCAGCATAAGCCAAGACTGCGGTTTCCCTTCAGTGTTTAAAGTCATCGAATAATGAGCTAAAACCTTTGCACACTCAACGTGTTATGTATTACCATAACAATAACTAAACAATTGTGTACTTATTTCAGCTTGACTGGCTGACAGTTATCCGCATACAATAGTGCACCGAAAACACACCACAAACTAGCCCCGTGCAACACTTTTTGCACAGCTGGTGGTGCGTCACACATTTCGCACACGTCCGCGGCCAGTCTAAGCCGGGCATCCCCTAAAACTATACGATACAACCAATATTCACCCAAGACTGGACCTCAGCGAGCTTCAAAGCGGCTGATAAAAATGTTCTGCGAGTGCTCAATTACACTCAGAAATATATATATATATATATATATATATATATATATATATATATATATATAATAGTATTTTATATATTATATTTCCAAGTTATTTCTAAAAATCAAACAAGTCGATCAAAATTTTAATGCGATTCTTTCTCTTAGTGTATTAAAATGAACTCGAGTGCTTCCTTCGTCTGGCGACACAAACAGATTTTGCTACAGCCAATTGAGGGATATGCGTGCTTTGTGATTTGATGCTGAGACATTTGTTTGGCTCTTATGCTTTGGGCTTGAGCTAGACGCGTTCCTAATTGGTTGTACAATTATGTAGGCATCGGTTGCTATCTGATAAACTCGTATTTATTAGAGTCATAAATCAAGCTTGCAGCTTCCACTGTTCTCATTGCGTGGAGGCAGGAGTTGTATCCATCCATCTAACCATCCATCCTATGGGGTAACGTAACTTCATCAGCCATCATCGACAATGTTTATTTTGCTTGTTTTCTTCCTCCTTTTGCTGTGTTAAAGATTTTCGTTGTTTGATAAAGTCTCCTGGTAATGAGTAGATAGATGTTTCATATTAATTACATTTCAGTTTGTTGTGTCTTGTTGCACACGTTTGGTTGCCAAGGCGCGTAGGCGTCGCACTGAGAGCGATCTCCTCAGCAACTGATCCTTTTGCATAACAATATATATTTAAGCCCAATTCGTCTAGTCAATTAATTTGCTCATTTTCAGGCGTCACAGACACAAACAATGTGTGTCTGCTTGGTTGAGCGAAAGGCAAAGCTGGAGCTGAGCAGAGCAGCACCAACAGCAGCTAAGCAACAACAAAAAAAAAGAAAAGACAAATAGAACATTTTATTGTGGCACAGCCAATTGCACACTTACTGTTTTATTTGTATGTAAATTGTAAATAAATATAAATTGTTTTCCATTTCCATTTCCCTAAGCAAACAACACTTTTGCGCGCGTCTTGTGGAAATGTTTGTGCAAAAATAAAAATAGGCGAATCGGACCAACCCTCAAAACAAAACAAAACTTTTTTTTTTGGTTTTTTTGGTTTTTTTCTTCCATCCCCTTGAACAATTCGTGTACAAAATGTTGAATTTTGTATTCTAAATTTTGCACACTTGCCATTTTGTTTAATTTGCCACATACAACAACCAAACCCCAAATGACACGCACAGTTGCACACAATCATACATGCTACATGTGTATGTGTATGCTACATATGTATGTATGCTACATATGTATGTATGTATGTATTTATGTACATGTCGTGTACATTATTTATCAGAAAGTAAGTGCGTTGTACTTGGAATGCTAAACGAGTATCGAGCCTCGTTGCCTGATTTTGTGGGTGGCTGGATGGGATGGCATGGGTTGGATTGGAGTGGAGTGGAATGGAATGGATTGTGTTTAGTCGTCGAATCAGTGGCGCCCCCAGCTCTACGGCTTGTCCTTATTCGCTAGGGTGGCGAACTACAAAAGCGGCAAAAGTAAAAATGTGAACGAGAAATGTGTGTCAGTCATAGAAAGAAAAAGGGGCATATTCACTGTGTGATGTGGCAAGTGGCATGATGGCATGGTGGGATGGTGGCACAACAGCTACGCATATTGAGGCGGTTGACAGTTGCCTCGTTTGCGGCTGCTGGTGATGATAAGCTGTCGCTTGCATAACTATTCGAAGAGAATTTCCACAAAATTTGTAGATAACACAAATCACTTTTCATATGAAGGCGATTGTAATTGGCTTCCGGCAACCAAAAAAATTAGTTTCTAGAGAATTAAACTTTGTCTATTGCCATATGCATTCAGTAGAAAAATTGCGTTGCATTTTAGAAAGTCCTCTACCCTTATCGACAAACTTAGGTCAACTTATTATTGAGTGGGTATATTTATTAAAAGGGTTGCGTTCTTCTTTCTAAAAACTAGCGTTACTCTTCTCGTAATTCAAGAATAAATTTATCTAGAGTTTGTAAGAAATATAAATAGATACTTAATTAGAAATTGTTAATCATATCTAGTATGTTCAGATTTTACATATATGAATGAGTTCATGTAGTTGAATTTGGAAAACAAATTAACGCTTTTGCGGTGAGAGTAAAAGTAGATTATTATTTTCTGAATTTGAGAAAGGATTTGTTCCAAAAATAAGTGCTTGCATTTTTACATTTTACATATATTTTCTATTGTTAGTAAATGAATTGCTGAAAATAGATAAAATGCCTTTCTAATTTTAGGACAGTTGCTGTCGCACTCTTACAAATTATTTCTAAAAATGAGCATTTTTTTTTATAGATTTCAAAGCGATTTTCTTTTAAGAGCTATCTTTTTTTCTGAGTGTAATTTTGTCTTGGAAGCAATTTGGGCAGCCAACAACCAATCTACCCACATTCGAATTGAATGACGAACCCGGCTGTTCACATTTAGCGCCTGCTGTGCTGACATTTGTGCAGGCCTCTAAAATGCTGGCGATATGTAATTACTCAATATTTTCAATGGATGTTTACATTTGTTGCATGCACCCCGGCTGTCAGCTAAATGATATGGGCGTGCCACACCGAAGGCTATCCGAAAATATTAAGATAGCGCAGGACCACTGTGGATATACTTCCTGTGCTTGCTGATATGTTTCAATGCAACGGTCGTCATCGCCGACGATGACTCCTTGAGCTGAATCAGAGCTGCTGATTCAGTCATTCTAAAGTCAAGGCTGGGTTCCTCTTTATATATAAATCTCTCTGTAAAAAATACTTTATTTTGATACGGCGCATGAATTTGAGATTGGTGCGCTTTGTTTTTCAACTCTCCACGCCCCATTTGAAATAATCATTTCTCGAAGGCGTAGAACAGAGAAACTGAGCAGCAACAAAGTAAACACACTTGCCCTTACCATATGTTAATCACCCATTCAAACATCATTTTGGGATGAATATAACACCAAGACCAAGTCCAAAGTTCGGGCACAAAAATGTGCATTGTTGGTGTCTGTTGGCTCTGCCTGCGCCTGGGAATTGTATTTTGAAAGCAGAAATAGTGGCAACCCTCAAAGTTAATTTCCACATATTTTGGGCTTGTCGCCCCATCATGACAAACTTTCGGCTTCACACACACACTGTTCACACTGTTCGCTTGGCACAGGGGCGTGCCCCAAAGTCAATTTACACATGCCACTGTGTCTGTCTGTTGAGCTGTTGGTCCGCTGCCCCTGAACCTTTTATGTATTCTCGAAATCTTGCGCCTAAGTGCATCAATTGACTCAACGCTTTTAGTCCCCCTAAATTGCATTAAAGAAATTGAAAAAATTCCCACAGAGCAGTAGCACTTCTATTCAGAAGGGTGTGTGTTAGCGGGTGTGTGTGTGTGTATTTTTGTGTAAACGCTAAAATATCAATGGGACTTATCCGAAGTGTTCACGTCTTATATTTCTAATTGCAAATTGATTTATCTTGGTTTAAATTTATATTTACAGCACCACTTAAGAAATCTTCAGCTCAAAAATATTAGAAATACTAGGGGAATATTATTTTTTTTTCAATTTTTTTAAATGTATTTAATGTGAATTGAAAAAAATGGACAGTTTTTACATAATATAAATATAAATTTAAAGTTAAAGTTAAAGAAGAAAAAATATTTAAAATTAAATGAAGAAAATGATATAATTTTATGGCTACAATTAAGCTGACACGAATGATTCTACTTCAGTGAGTCCATCCTCAAATAAAGTATAAAAATGCACTTTTCTCAAATACAAATAACATTTAAATGTAAATAAATAGGTCTAAAAATACACTTATTTTGTATGCACCCTTTTATTGAATACTGAGTGCCACATCACAAATAGAAGTGTAGCTAAATTTACTCTATCGACTGCTCTCGTCATTGATGCTTGGTTTGCTCGAATATACTAGAATTTTGTTTGGCGATTCGAAAACCATTTTAAATGCCGCACAACTCTACATTTATATATTAAGTAGCATGCTTCCCCTTGTTGCCCCGCTGCGTTCGTTCATATGCAACACCGGAAAAGAATGCCACTGTTATCAATTCGAAGGCTTAAAAAACAACTTCTTTCTTGGTTATCTGAGCTGGGCTTTAATCTTTTGTGTGCTGGAAAAAGGCTCACTCTCTCTCTCTCGTGCTGATGCGAAAGCAACCATCAAATACAGAAAATAAACTTGTTTGCTTTACAAGCTATTCAAAGTAAACTTACCCAATATGTGTTTTATGGTGCTTTCAAGATCTAAGATATCAGACTACTTTATCATCCAAACCAAACTTACTCAATTTGTGTATTATTCTATTACTATTTCATGGACTGGCTCGGCTTTTTAAATTTATTGTAAAATTTAAAATTTCGGCAATTCAAATTCAGTCTACACGGGTATTCCGTATTGCTTTCTCGCCCATTATATTATGGAGAGACTAAGTGATGTGTTGCTGTTGTTGCCAACATAGGCCCAGAGAAGGAAAGAAAAATCAGATTTACCGCATTTTAGACCGCAAAACTGAACATTTTATTTATGGATTACTTGATTTTGTTGCTGTATACGCTTGATTTACTGAATGATTCGATGGGTTTACACTTGTATCTATCTTTAAATACTTTCATTTACGGAAAATTCAATTTCAAATTTGTGTTGCTTTTTTTTCGGTGTTTCGATTCACTGTTGGCAATCCAATGGCCAATCAACAACAGGGGGCAAGATGTTCTCACAGGGGGCAGACACTGGCTGCTGCTGTTGCTGCTGTTGCGTGCCGCTTTCTGTGCACTTTAAACGCCAATTGATGTTTATATGATAATGATTAATGACTACGCCACCTTAATACAGATTGCCTTTTAGATTTGAATGTGTGAGTTTTTGTGTGTGTGTGTGTATTTGGGTATATATCATAATGAAATCCGTTGATATGCTCACCAGCCATTTAACCAACTGAAATGTGAATAGTATTTTACTTCCGATTCTATTCCGTTGAGTGTATTTTTTTTTTTTTTTGGTTTTTTTTTGTTTGACAAAAGTAGACTTGCCTTAAGCGCAATTTTTTGTTCTGTGTTACAAGCGAACTCATTACCAATAACTCATCAATACTTGGCAATTTGTTGGAGTTGCCTGTGTACATTTTTTTCCCTGGACTATCATTACTTAGGATTCTTTGGGCGGAAATTGTGTTGGTAAATGTAACTAATGATGACAACTTATTTTGGGCTAGCCTGTCGCTGTCCAATACTTTTATTGGTTTTTGTAATTAATGATGCTGCACAACCAGCTACAAGTCCAGTTAAAGGTTACACATATACTCTGAAGTTGAACTCGGACAAAGAGTATAGGATTACACTACATTTTGAGATGTTTAGATTGCTACGGTAGAGACACAGATACACAGAGAGCATTTTTCATTAATCAAATGCGCTTGCTCTCCACAAAAACCAAAGCTGTGCCTTTGACTTTTATGTGTCATTTAGCTAAAGCAAACTGACATATAGTGGAATATGGATATTTAAGCTTACACAAGTTTGTTAAAGTCGAAATCGAATGCTTTTTTTTTTCTTAAAACAACCTTTCGTAAATATTTAAAACCCCACACTGTCATTTGCCGATAATAGATAAGAAAAATTTCTGAAACTCACGCTGACAAAAGTTCCTCTGAAATTCTTCTCAATTTAGTTAATTTAACCGATTTAAAAACAGAATCTCTTCCAATCTCATCCCTGTGTTCGGAAACCAATAATATGCTTAGCTGCGAATAAACATTAATCATTTATCAATATATATAGATAGATTAGCAGGTAAAAAGGGCAAAAAAGTGAACATCTTTTGACACTTTTTCAAATTTGCTACTCATCGAAGACCCATTAAAATTTAACCCAAAATGCGTAGCAAAGTTGCACAAAATGTCCAATAAATCTTAAGCACCTCTACCAGTAAAAGTGGTGGGCTTTAAATGAGTTGCTTGCGCCTTGATTTTCATTTAGATTTCAATGGCAACGATGTACGACTTCCATTTGGGCCAATGCTGTTTTTTTTTTGTTGCCATTTTCTTCTTTCTGCTTCCACGCTTCGAATCCATTTCTGTGTTGTGCTTAGTAAAATGAGTTGTCAAGTTATTTAGACTAATTTACACAGCGTCTGTAAAAGATAAAAAGGCGACAGACCTTACTCCAGCAACTTATTACGTTTACTTTTATTTAATATTTACTTTTTGAAATATATATAAATCCATATTAAATATATTACAACTTCAACACTAATTAAATGCTTCCATCTTTGTTTCTCTTTTGCAGGTAAATTACGTTTTATTCCCATTCGACATTTATCGCTTCATTTTGGGTAAGCTCACACCACGAATTCCATTGCAAGGATGGCCAACTTTAGAATAATTGCTAAACTACAGAGGCACAATATCAAAGTCTTGTTTGGTTTCTTTGCCTTATTTATACACATATTGAGCAGTAAATTAAAGATTTTATTTGGATCTTTCTACGTTTAGATTGTGTGTTTCTAAATCACAGTTGTTGTGTTGACTGACTGAATACTGAAATGTTGTGTGATAATTTTTCAGGCATATCAAAATTGAAATAATTGAAATTATGAAAAAAAAAAACAGATCATAAGTATTTGTAGTTAGGTGCATTTATAATTATAATCGTACATATAAGGACAAAAAAAGCCCTAATATATATTTTATACTTTTTAGAATCTAATCTAATAAGTGGCTGATTTTTTTGAGTAAAATTTCCAATTTGTCCCCGATTCTTATCAAGTTTTGTAGATCACTTGTACACTATTCATTGTTCAGTGTTTGTGGGCCAGCTGGCAGACAGCAGCATTTGTAAGACATGTTTGAAAAGAGTAGTTACTATTGATTTTTCTCACTCGGAGGCATGTTTGCTTGTTTAGCCCTTTTCGTGTTTGTGTTAAGTGCTTGTGGCTCTGGCTCTGGCTGCGTGTCTCTTCAAGCATCTCTCTATACATACTGTTGTTGTTTCTGTTGTTGTTGTCTGGCCAGTATAAGGCAACGAAGAAACGTGTTTCTCCAATTTGTG
Source organism: Drosophila grimshawi (assembly GCF_018153295.1). Lineage (NCBI taxonomy): Eukaryota > Metazoa > Arthropoda > Insecta > Diptera > Drosophilidae > Drosophila > Drosophila grimshawi. Next base: position 10,425,059 of record NW_025062889.1, on the reverse strand, counting down.
TTTAGCTAATGAAAACAAAGTGCGTTCAGCTTGGTAAATGTTTGCTTTGAAAGCGTTGCATTTTCACTATTTCAAAAGCCGTTGATGCAAAGACTTTAAGCATATTCACAACCGATTACGAAAGTATAGTATATATCCTAGTCGCTTAATCTCGATTATACTGCTCCCACTTGATTTTGTCGTTGTTTAATTTTTGCATGTCATTGGGGTCCAAGCCCACTGAACGCCTACGTCATGCTGTACTCGATAGGTGTGTCCCTGCCCCATGTTGTTGCATCATCATGTACCAGCAACAATTGTGCCTACAAAATCCTGTTTTGCCAGTGCTGTTGCCAACCGATTTAGCTGCCACACGCCAGCTTACACGCACACACACAAACACACACACAGATACGGTGTGCGGTGATGCTACAGCCACAATGTGTTGTAATTAACCCGTTTGCCTTGCAAATAAATCAAAATCCAAAACCCTCGTTGGATTCCTTTTTTTTTTTTTTTTTAAAGGACTCCATGTAAACTGCCATGTCATCGAATTTGGATTTCGGAAAAATACTAATTGAATATTTATTTAGAAACTCTTTTATTCTAAATAAATTGTATCAGTTTAGCAGAGTTTTCAATTTTATTTTAATTTATTTGTTATGTTTTCAATTCCCCTGTGTCCATTGATATTAGTCGACATTTAAATATTTGACGATTCAGTAGATAAAAAAGTGAACATAAAAGAAAAGTGCTCAATGTTAAACACAGTTAAAATATAAGCGTGACACATCTAGAAAATATGTATATGCAAATTTGGTAAATATTATTTTTGTATTTGTATTTATGTCTGGCAGCAAAGTAGTATTTGTTGAACGTGCCATGAATTGGGAATTTAGTATTTGGCATACAAGCCTACATCGTATGATCGCAATTGGAATACCTCAAATTGAGTTTTATTTTTGTGTGTATTTTTGAAAGCGAGCTTAAAAAAGCATTTGTAGAAAATTGAGTTATTGCTTAAATGGAATAATAATTGCACCACATATTATTTGGTATTGCCAGTCGTATTCATTTGTGTGCTTAGCTCTTTAAAGTTCTTTCATCATACTTTCTTCATGTTTAATAACATGTGTTTAATCTTAACTCTTAACACTGTGTGTTCCTTAGTCCCGCAAAATAACCATAAATTGAGTAAGAGGGAAGAATATAGCGAAAAATATCTTAAATAATAGATGTGTGTAAAGTTTGGAATCAAGTGCACTTCATTTGAAAATTCCAAAAGTATGCAAAGTAAAAAGAGAATATTTTGTGAATCTGAAGTGAAGCTGTTGTAAAAGTGCACACACATAATTCAATGGAAGTCAAAAAACACTTCGCACCACATAAAGGGATGAAGACATTTTCAGCAAGTTGACAGTAAACAACAACAACAGCAACAGGGAGTCTAGCAAAATGTTTTATAAAGAGTTAAGTATGGTGTGGCAAAATGGTGGAAGATGCGTGGCAGCAAGAAGTGTAGCATAATAAAATGCACACAATTTACGCAATTTACGTAACGTAAAAAAACATAACCGGCAAACAAGGACACTTTTTGGAGTGGTGATGTGGTGGGGGAGGTGGGTATGCGGTGGGTGGGGCTTACACTTAATGGCCCGAATAGTATATATAAAAAGCGAAACCTAGTGTTGAAGGCAACATCTAACGGCTTGTGTTGCTGCAGTTGCTGGCTTATGTTGCACGTTCAACAGCAACGTTGCGGCGACGCCTCCTTGTTCGATTTCTGTTTAAACAGCCGCCATTTTGTTGGTGCGTAGCCAGTTTTAGGTATCGTAACTTTGCCGGTTGCTGCTGCTGTTGCTCCTGCTACTCCTGCTGCGGTGCTTTGTGCCTTGTGCTCCGCTGAGAGCTGAGAGCTGCTGGCATTTTGCTGTCACTGTTGCTTTGGCTGCTGAAATGTTGCTCTATTTGTTGACTGTGCCTTTCAATTACGTTTTCTTTGTTTTTATAAATTCTCTTTTCATTTTCATTTTTCTTTTCCCTTTTTTCTTGTTCTATGTTCTCAAATTGAATTTTCGTCAAACGAGTGGCAGGCAAGCGAGGAAACCACTTATATGCCCTTGTCGAAGGTATTACAATATTGCTGTGAAGTTTGACACGGATAAAAGCAGACGGTCTCGAGCCCATTTGGCATATATGCATATATTCTTGATCTGTCTGTCTATCTGTTTATTTCTAGTCAATCTACTCACTCAGTTTTAAATGTTAATGTTTATCGTTTCAAACATTATAATTAGCCTTCCATTTTCTGATGCATCTCATGCAATTTTCAACCTCAATTATGTCCATTACAGCCATAATGAACTCGAGGAAAGTCTTGAGATGTCAAATGGGGTTCGTTGATAAGCCTGTCATGGCAGTACTTAAAAAGCATAACCAACATGTAAATAGGCTCTGCTTAAAGTTTTTTGCAACGCCATTTTCGGGGCCACAAACTTGTTGTTGGTAAATAAAAATAATGCGATTTGCTCAGTTCTTAGCATATATTTTGCGTGCTTGCCACGAAAAGGGGTGAGTTGGGCTGAGTTGCCATGGTTGCCTGCCAGGCGATGTCAAAAAAAAAGTACATCGGACCATTTTAGATGATTGACATGACGGCGCTGCTGTAAAAACATAAATTAAACGAAAAGTGACAGGCTTCACATTGCGTATACGCGACGAAAACGAAACGATTAAAAGCAGTCGGTTAAAATGTTATTATTTTTATTTTTATTTTTTTTTTTTACTTCCATATACTTACATCCATATGCCACAGCATCTTCGGCTGCAACATCATAAAAAGCCAGCTCTGACGTGACTCCAGAGCACATGAATATTTTGCGAGTGGGTGCGCGCGTGTTGAGAGTTTGAAATGAGAATGAGAATTAGAACGGGAATGAGAAGGACAACGGGAATGGGAAGGGAAATGGGAAGGGGATTGAGAATGAGAATCTTACTTGGCATTCCCAGCCATTAACCCAAAAGGTAGCGTTGTCCATTTCCTAATGCGCTGCGACACGCTGCGACATCAATTTTCGGTTGCATTTGAAATGAGCAGTTTACTGCTGAGCAGAACTCCCATCAATATTTAATGCTGTACGCATCTTCAGTTATTGGCATTTAATATTTAATATTATTATCTTTGTACCCAACTCGACTCGACTCGACTCGGTTCGACTCCCCAGCCAAATGCGTACCACTCTGAGCAACGCTTTCGCTTTTAATTAATTGATATTAGTTAAGTTTGTTGACCAACTATAAAAAAAAAAAAACGAATCAAGAAAAGAAAAAAAAAACATTCCGTTAACGGCCAGCCAAAAATAAACAACGCAAAGCAGCTGAAAGAAAACAAAAGAAGCAAACAAAACAATATCCACACACAAAGTGAGCGAAGCTAATATCGCGTTGACACAACAAAGTTTGCACCCAACTCGCCTGATAAGATATATATAAATATGTATATATATATATATATATATATATATAAATACATATATAAGTATATATGTGTTTAAAGCAAGAGAACATGGCCTAGCGCGATAAGCACTTGAATCAATTAGGGTAGACTAAATTTGGTCAATGCCACAGACGATAGGTTAACAACGAACTTGTTACTCTTTACCAATATTATTTAATTATTAAACAAGTTGTGTAGACAAGACGAGAATACATTTAATTAGTTCAGCTGCGATTTGATAATGAATTTTTTATACAGATAAAGCTAAAAATACGATCGGCCTGCGTTTAGCCTTTGAATGAATTTTTGTTTGGTCTACTGGATCTAATATTTGTCTATTTGTTGATTTAATGATTCTACAATCATAAAATCTACGTTTTTGCCAGGAAATTTATGCTACTTGAAACGTGTCTTGTCTTGTTCATCTTGTTAGACGAAATTGATAAAAAAAGTTTTATTTGAAGCTGCAAAATTTAAGAACTGTACTTTCAAAGAAGTTGTAGCAGTAAAAATTGCTTATATATATATTTTTACACATTACACATTACATGCAAGTACCGACGATCAAGGTTATTTTTTGATTTTATCATACCATTATCCAATGTCGAAGGCAGACAAGCACAGCACCTTGAAAGTAAGGCATTCTTGCATGCTTTGATAAGCTTTTGACATATTCTTAAATTGCCACATTTATTTGTGCTTTATCTAATCAAATCTACTCAAACATAATTATTGCAGCTCCAATCTTGATTGTATGCATCAAATTAAAGCGACATAAAACTGCTAGAGGTCTTTCACCCAGAAACTTTTCTAAAACATCTTTTTCTGCAGAAAATAATTCTTTTTTTTTTTTTGGGAAATTAAGTCATTCGCGTGTCAGTCTAAACTAAAATTCCAATTAGCGTTCGCTGGTGGCATTTAATGTAAGCTGAAATACACGCCGCTGGGGTCCTAATGTTATAATTATAATAATTAATATATACAAGTGTTGTTAAGCGTATATGAGGAAGACCCAGTTTGGTTGCTAAACCTTCCTCTTCGTAATGCTTTTGTCATCACGTTTTGGAAATAAAAGCCTTTGCTTGATGGGTGTGTGGAAAAGACTTGAAGTATTCCGACACAGAAAGATATAGGTATTATATATCATTTAGCAGTTACTACAACTAATTTTCCTTCTTAATTGGAGTTCATAAAGATCATATATATAGTACAGCCCAATTTGCAACATGTGGCAGGCTTGTAATCCAGTATTCCAATGCAATTCATTTGTTTCTTAGACCTCGTGCCCCTGCCCAGCTTGACATCTGGCTTGCAAAGTAAAAATCGCATTTATCTTACACATTTATGTGCCACGGGTCATATTTTTAACCATAAGGTCTGCAGCAAGTGAAGGAAGTGAAGTAAACGCGTCTTAACCCCATCTTTCTTATCTTGAAATATGTGCTTTATGGAGTAAAACACATGGACAAGATGTAATAAATAACATTGAATAAAAAATATCAACTTTTGCAATGTGTATCGCAGATATTTCAAAATCTGGACACAGAAAAACTATATATAACTTTTGCTAAAATTCAGGGCTGGGGCCCGGATCCAAAAAGTGAGTTAAAAAAGGGTAGAAACTTAAATGTTTTGTGTGTGTACATTGTCGTTGGTGTGTTTCAGTGGGTGTGTTTGTGTGTAGATGGCCAAAACATTGAGTAGGTGGAGTGCCCTGACTCTTTCTTGTCATTGTTGTTGCTTTTGTTGTTGCGGCTGCTGCTGTCGCTCATTTGTTATGCGACAATGATAAATGTCATGCAAAAGTTTTGCAAGCTGTCAAAAGGCATATTTTTGGAGTTTTTCTTCTTTTTTTTTTTTTGTTATTTAGCTTGTTGTTCATCCCCAAAAACCCAAAACCCAATTCCGTTTGCCTTAACCAAATCCCTAGTTTTCATTCCGGGTGCGAAAGCATATTCAGACTCTTGTTGTGCTGCTGATTTAAGTCGATTGTCGACTGCTAAGTTTTGCGTTGACAAAGTTGATTAACGACATGCAAATTCACATTTGTGTCTCCCGGTGGATTCAAATCGAGACCATGCACCAAGTAATCGTCATAATTAAATTTGTCAGCTTCACATAGTGTATGCATTTCCCCTTATTTCACACATATTTGCATTGGCTTATTCCATTATGAAACACAGTCACAGTTGGCAAGCGTATTTCCAATTTTTTTGTTTTACAACATTTTCACAACATTTACATGCTTATATTATATATATACATAGATATATATATATAAGTGTATTTAACTCCCTGCTGCTTCACAAGCAGTGGCTTGACAAGTTCGCTAATGTTCAATGATTTTGTGGATGTTTTTTTTTCTTTTCCTTTCTTTCTTTCTTGATTTTCACAGACTCTAGTGTTGATTTATGTGCCTGAGCAGTTACATTACGGGTTGGTGGGGGTTATTTGAACACAAAAATATTTTCTCAAATTATTGATGGCTTTCAGCGTTTTTATATGTACACAAATTTATTCAGCCATAGGGGCGTGAACATTTTTCTTTACAAATCAAGGCACAAGAGCATATTCTGTGTCTTAACCTGCAATGTAGTACAGTACCCGGCCTCGACGAAGAGCACTCTTAGATGTTTGTTACTTGTATCTATAATTTGTTTTTAGATTTCTGTATTATGACCAGATGAAACATCAAAAGCTGGGTATTCTTAAAATTATATCCCCTTCTACATCGTACTTAAATTCCCAATAAATTTAAATCCAAATCGCAGTTGCATCTTGATCTATGCTACACACTTTTGCTTAGTTTAACGATTCAACTTTCCTTAACAGAAATTATATAAATTATATTTGGCCTACTACTACCTGTTCAAATTCAATTTGCCAGTGCTGCACCATTTTGGCTTTGTTGGGTTCGTAATTAACTCGCAGCATATGTGAGCATTAGGGCCCATCCCACTAAAGCTTTGAGACAGAGGCCTGAGCACAGCTTGCGGTCTGCGCCTCACTTCAATGCAGGCAGTTTGGGGCACACGCTGTGTTGCGCATCGGCATGTAATGCAACAATCTCAGCTCCCCTGACTGCCTGCTGTTCTTCACAAGTATCAGGTACTGATGATAATGAAGCATTCTGTGGCATAAATAAGCACTATAGTTGTCCTATATGGGTCTGTGGGTGTAATCCTGTTGGTGTCTGTCTGCCTGTCTGCCTGTCTGTCTGTTGCTTGTTTATTAATCCTTTTTGTAATTTGTAGCTTGACTGTTGCCTTTAACTCTCTTCAACGTGGGCCGTTCTTAGCTGTGTGCACTTATCTCGATTAATTCTTACTTTTTGACGTGTGTATCTGCTGTGCTTTTTGTTGTGTTGTGCATTGACTTAAGAAAGCATCTCAACTTATGATTTTCAAATATGTTCAAGTCTGATGACCTGGTCTTGAAGTTGATTTGAATTAGCTATAAACTAAACTGTAAACACAGATATTTATGCCCTGTAGCCATTAAATATGTATAGTATGTAATACCTGTTAAAAGAATAGAGACTTCTTTGAATTAAGTATGCACGATCAGTAGGCTTACCCTTTAAGTTCTCTCTGAATAGGTATATATAATCTTGTTCCTCATCAGTGATATGAATAACTAGAAATGCTTAATGCAGGATATCTTCTAGTTGATCAACCGCGAATAGACCAGTTTAACTGGTTTTACATATGTATATTCAATACCCATCAAAAGGGTACAATAAAGCTGTGGAAATTTATGTAAGGGGCAGCAGGTGACATCAACGACCACATAAAATGTGTAAATTATTGATCAGCATCAAAAGTCGCTATGATCTAACCATATTCGTCGGTCCGCCGGTTCGTCTGTTTGTCTGTCTGTCTGAGCATGCCGATCTGGAAGTGTATAGAAGCTAAATATGTATTGTTGCCAGTGACGTGTTCTTGTTAGACCCTCTCCAAAGTGTATTATAATGTTTTCTTTGAACTGATATTACTAATCCCAGTATTTATAGATTATAAATTCGCATTAATAGCATCAATCAATCGGGGTCCGATCAATCGGATCGCTTTCGGTCAAAACAAAATTGGCAGATTATTTGCAACAAATTAAGGATCGTAAATAACACATTTCTATTTTAATTTGGCCTATATACTGATACTTCAAATTCTTTTCCTGAACTCATCAGTTGATATAATAGACTACCCCCAACAAGTAAATTCCATTGAATTTATGAGTTTTATTTTTGAAATGCAAATTTGTATATATGTATATCGTATAGCTACGATTACACTCTAGTCGGGCTCTCACGACTAGAGCTAATACATACTTGCCATATTCACGCTACTCTGCTAAAAGTGCTTCAATTGAAAAGTGGACAAAACGCATTCCGGTTAGCTATGTATGAATTTACTATACGTTGCGTAGGTCACTCGGTCATCAACTAACTAGCTAAATACTTGGCCAGCTGGCTGGCTGTGTGGTTGTCCATTCATTATCTCATTTCCGCTTGAATAAGCAAAATTGTTATACTAAATATATATGTACATACATGCATACATGCATACATACATACATACATACGTACATACATACATACACATTCAGTCGCGTACATGCTCTTCTAAAAATGTAATAATGCAAATTGCAAGCGACAGTGAGAAATTCAATTAGCTTTGAGCTGTCGACAATACTTGCAAAGGGTCTGGGGAAGGGAACCCAAAAATGTTTTATATGAACAAGTGTGTGTGTGTGTGTGGATATGTGTGTGTGTGTGTCGCGTCATGGCATAATTTAATTTGAACGCTGCTCAGTCAGTTATTCCAGAAAGCATTCATTCAGCCAATCAGCTATCTCGCCTCGTACGCAGACTAAATAATATTTATTTATATATATATATATAAATATTTATATGTTTAAAAATATGTGTGCATTCACTCAGTCATTTACTGAGCCTCATAGCCGTAAAAGGTCTTTTTAAATTTAGCCTCCCTGACTGATAGTGCAAAACTATACAGTAAAAGTATTCTTAAAAAAAATCCCACTCAACAAAATTCGTTGTATTTATTTTTTAAATCTCCTGCATTCTGAGCTGCAATGCTGTCTTTGGAATTGCAATTTATTTTTTTTTAAGAATTTTATTTGTATTCTTGTATATTTATTTTATGGTGTATAAAATGGTAGCTTTTAAATATTTATTTATATTTCAATTTGTATTTATAGGCGTTTTCAAACAAGAATAAAAAATTATTATTTTGATTGGAATTTGTCAATTACGTCAATAATCCCACAATCTGTATAACGAAATTTCGGACTGACTGAAAATATTTCAAGTATGCACAAATAGCTTAATGCCAGAAACAGAAACACATTATTCGGTTAATATGGAACGCAATGCGAAATGAAAGGCATTTATTCAATACATATATATATGGGTATATGTATATATATTTATGTATATGTATATGTATATGTAGATGGATGCTTAAGAGCCGCAAGGCAAGCAATGCTATAGACCAGTTTAGTTCAGTAATTAAACTTAAGTGGAATTAAAGAAATTGCAAGCAATTATTATTTGTCATTAGTGGTTGTCGGATAAAAAGGGGTGTGGCAAACGAGAACTGCACGATTTTTGTTTTAGCTCTCGACCAAACCGAAAACGAATGAATGGCCCTTTGGAGCGCGCATCAAGAAATGCACGAGTAACAATTAATTTGTGCGAATTAATGAATCCAAGGGGAATGGACGAATGGACAACTAACCATACAATTGACCAACTGAATGAGAGGCAACCATTGAAGATGTTGATTGCTCCAGCGATTATGGGAATATGAAGTAGTGGCATAGAAGAGTCCAAGGAATCGTTGAATCGCTGCGCGGATCGGTCGGGTGCTACTCTGGCAACAATAAATTGATACTTGAGTGGGAATGCCGACGATTATAGTAGTCGACTCAAATCAATTTAAGAATAAGAAAACAAGTAATGTTGCTATAGTCGACCAAATACCCTCGACCGAATAGAAGTGATTAGCCGTATATATTTATAGTCAGAGCAGGCAGATTAACTCGACTCTTGATGGTGATCTAGAGTATGTCCGTATATACTTAGATACTCGAAAGGACGGTTAAATTTTTAATGGATTCATTTAAAGCTGCTGTTGTCCCCCTCGTTGAACATCAGCAACATTGCAACTGTTGCAACTGTTGCAACACTCAAGCGATTTGTCGATTGCATTTTGTGGCAGCATTTACAACTGTACCAGAAAAAGCGGTTTTGGATTAATGTGGTCTAGAACAACAACAAAAAACAGGGAAAAAAAGAAAGTATGAATGCCCTCAAGCGATTTGTAGAGAAGTGGTATAGAGGAGAACAACGCTAGCCAAGCATCGCGGCCATCTGCGGCATGCTCTTTGTTACATTTTCTGTTATCCCATTTTACGATTACGATTTTTATCGTATGTACGTCTCTAAAATTTAATATTATCAGAATTGGTTTTGCGCGTAGCCAAATAATGTGTTTAAATGGGAGCGAAGTTACGTACGTATCTAGAAATATGCTGAAATGAGTATAGAAGTGCTAATGCACATCCAACAAATGTAGATTGGATGAAGTCTCATCTGCTTCATTGTTACGACTACAGCATTCTCGCTTATGAGGATAATCCTCACAAGACAACACTTAGTAGACCTTGAAACTATGGTCTATGCAAACTATAGTTGTTTGCAACATGCATGGACAGTGCCACTTAGACAGCCACGACTTATGTCACTTTAAATTTTATTTCTCCACAGAATTTTTAATAGAGTGCTACGACTAGATAGCTACTAGATCTATATTTAAGTAGATATCCAACAGTTCTATATCTAGTACAGTGCATTGGGCAGCTAATTCTTATACAAACACACTTTAAGTACTGATTTGTGTTCTCTGCTAACCTCTAATTGATATCCATTCTCTCCGTTCTATTTGCAGGTAAATAAAGATTCTAAGCAGATGTTTTCATCTATGGCTTTAATAAACCAATTGTCTGTCATCAATAAGTAAGTACAAAAGGGCAATAAATAATGTGAAGCTGGGATAAATTTGTTAGTCAGCGCCAAGGCTTAAATTATTACGCTACTGTTCGGCATTAGTTGATAATCAGCCACACAAGCGATATAAATAATAAAATGTCATATTTTACAAAGTGTTCATAAGCTGAGCGTGTCGAAATGCATTCCACTCTGCACAGGGCGAAATAAGCTACAAACTTTATTGGAAAATAACAACAGCAATATATATATATATATATGTGTGGGACAAACAAGAGCCGCTGGCCGGCAAATAGCAAAGAAACCGGAAAACAAAGCCAATGGCAAATAGAAAAATTGCAACAAATATGGCAGCGACAAATCCAATGGCTTGCCACAAACACAACTGTACAAATTGAGACTCTACATTTGTATGAAACAGGGCCAACAGCTATAGCTGATATTAAAGCCGCTCTTCAAAAGTGAGATCATTTAATCGTATTACAATTAAACTAACGAACTGTGAACTGTAGGTTTCTATTAAAAATACTTAGTATATTATTATTTTTATATATTTTTGGATTAGAGGGTATCTTCTAGTTAAGCTTATTTGTCTGTTTTTATGTTTCTCATTGCTTAGAGCGTGGGGGCTTTGAATATTGCTTTTGCTTGTATGCTAGTTATTAATTCTCAATGTGAGAGTGAGAGTGCACACATTGTGCCAAGTTTTTATCTTACTTCCAGCGTAACTAGAACAATCTCAAAACCAGTAGTTGTAACAACAGCAACAACAACAACAGCAACAACAACAGTAACAAACAACAAACAACCACAACTGGCTGCAACTGAGTGCATTCATTTGTGCGTTCATTGAACTATGCCGGCAAATTGTTGCTCTAATACCAAGCACAGCAACAAACATCGCGCGCATGTGCGAAATCTGAATACCCTGCGTATCAGTTGTGAGCTCAGCAGAGTCTTTATCATTCAATGACCTAGTTGCCTTAATATCAGTCAGTTAGCATTAAACAAATCTGAGTCAAGCTGTTGTACTTACAAAATAATAATAATAATAATAACTTACAAGTAAGATTAAGTTATTTATGGAAAGACATAATCATTCAATAAGCAGGCAAAAGCTTGTAGCTCTTTAAGGGGTGTGTTGTAGTCGAGGCACATCACATACATGCTGTAGTTGTAAACGCTATTAAATGGTTTGCATAGCTCGCTTATTTAACACTTTGTCTCGGAGCAAGCCTTTCTCTCTCTACCTCTCTGCATGTCTGTCCGTCTGCCTGCCTGTCTGTCTATCTATCTATCTATCTATCTGTCTGTCTGTTAGTATGCTTACAGATTACGCATACGTCATGTTGGTATAGCTTCGCCTTACTGCTATTTGTTTTGTGCAAAAACATTTAACAATTTTCATTCATAAATGCCATTAAGAGCAATCGTTGACAGCGCTGATATTGACGTTGCCGCTGCCTGCATTTAATGAGGTTTACCAATAAACCAAAAAAAGCAACAAAAAAAAAACCGCTCAAGTGAGTGAGTGAGAGAGACAGGGAGTGAGAGAGGGGGAGGGATGGGTATAAATAATCGAAGCTCAACATAAAATCGCAGTTGGAATTTGGGTTTCTAGCTTAGATAACCTGTTTTTTGTTGTTGGTTTTCGCTATTTTTTTTTAAATTGTTTTTTGTTTTGTCTGCTTATGCAATTGCAAGTAATTCGAGTGGCGAACTCGTTTCTATGCTGTACAAAATGATTGCTATTGCCGGCGCTGCATTTTTAAGCTAAAAATAAACAGCATAATTGCAAATTTGCTGCCTCACTTTATGGGTTGTCGGTGGTTATACCCTGTAATCCGACAAACGTGTAGCATATTAGCATAAATTCTTTTATATATGGTAATATCCAGGTCATCTAGTCATCTCTTCATGTAAATATATATGTTTCTGCTAGTCATGCTCTCTTGAGCAAAGCTTTTTTGTTGTTATATATTTTAATCATTAAACATTGGGTCCATGAGACCATAAGAGATATAGTTCTTATTTTATTTAATCGATAAATACAGCGTACAGGGTATCTCCTAGTCGAACTAACGTCTAGAATGCTCTTACTCTTGTTTTGTTGTATACCCAGTCCCTCTGGGTTATTAATTTTCGAAATAAAGTGTAGGTAGCCCCAATAGCTGCCATATTAAATATCAATCCGCTGTCTTCAATTAATACTCTTTTTTATTTAGAAATGAGTAAGCTAGACTCCGTTCCGCAAGAGTATGCACTCCTCGGCGTACTTCAGTCAGCCGTTTTTTTTTTGTTATTCATTTTTTATGCTTTTGTTTTTTGTGTTTGTTTATTTTCTTGTTACCATTCCGGGCAGCGGAAGACACAAATTCAGTTTTCGGGCTTGTCAACCAGAGCAAATAAGAAAAAATTGGTTATATTTGGGGCGGATGCGCAGCGCATTCAAAAACAAAAAAAAAATAAAAATAAGTCCAAGTAAAATATGCAATTTTTATGGCAATAAGTTGAAAGTCATCTGACTTTCTAGATACATAGTTGAGAACTTAAACAATAGCGAGTTATCACACGACCAAACCACTTTTACCAAAGGCACTGTTATGCAGATGTATATACTTGCATACATACCCTGTAAATACATATATACAAACAAATTTCAGGCCATGGTGATCCCGACCCGATGGTCTCTGCTGGTCTGTCTGTGTGTTGAACAACTGTGAGGGTCTGTTGGCCAAGTACAGCGAGAACAAAGTGGTGGGTGCAATTTCTTTTGTTTTTTTTTTTGGTTTTTGGCCACTTAAAATGCGGCCGCCACATGAATTATTTATGTGCAGCTTTTCTGTTGCAGCTGCACACAGGCACACACATATTTGCATAATAACTTGCATCATCTGATGGCTTCTCTCACACTGAGAGCAATGAGCAGACATTTGCTCGCGGCTATTTTGCAGTTATTTAAGCCAAGCTAAACGGAGCTGAAATGCAAAAAAAAAACCTTGTCAGTTTGGCTGACTTTTCAACAATAAGTTGATTGAAATACATTTGATCACATTTGGTGAAGTGTAATTATTTGATTATGTTTACGTACATTTAACTGTGATGACACAATTTTAATTAGATTTTGAGCCTGATTCAGTGTGTGAAATATACAAACCTGAAGCAAATTTTCACAATTATTTGCGGCTAATGTTTTTACGCCAAGGTATTTAATGTTCACACATTTAAATGCTGACAGCATCCATTATCTCTCAAAATATACCCTGCAATTAAATATGGTTTGTGTAACGAGTTGCTTTGGTATGCATAATTATAACTGTACGTAGTAGACACGTTTACTAACACTAACAGCTGTGTTGATTCAATTGCCATCACATTTTTTGTTTGTTGTTATTGTGGAATCCATTCAGAATTTTATATTGCTAATTTGTGAATTGCTTAGTTCTGAGTTGCTATTGTTTTTATTAGTAATTCGTTTGGTATGCAAAAATATTTTATTGCTGTGAGGTATTAAGACTCTTATTGCTTATTCGCTTTGTTGCTGTGTGTGTGTAGCTAAATATGTAGGCGTGTCTGTTTTTTATGTACAAAATCTACTCAGTGTTATTTTGCAGCTTGCGTATGTCACAGATAATGCCCAGCACTGTGTCATGCTCAGCTATAGGTGTCCGAGCTGAGAGGGACGGGGGCAGGGTAGGTGCGGCGCCGGTGGAGCTAAGCACTCGATTCTGACTGCATAGCAATTCAGTCATTTGTTGTGTTTCTTAATATAATTTATTATTGCAATAACCTTCAACTTTTAAATGTCGATGCTGCAGTTGTTTTTTTTTTTTGTGGCGTGTGTTCAAAAAAAAAAAAAAAAAAAGTTGACAGGCCAAAAACGTGAATTTAATAGACCTTGGCTGGTTTTTCATTAAAGTATTTTGTCGTCGCCACGACTCATGAGAAAAACTCGATGCGGTTGTTTAGTTCATTGGCACAATTTTCACATTTTCTGCACTTGCCACAATATTGTTTTTGCCACTTTGCATGGAAAGTGCGCGTATGTTCGTGTCTTGAACCTCAACAAAAGATAATTAGTCAGCTAACATCCAGCTTTGAATCATACCAGCATATTATATAGAAATCTTAAAGCGAATTCCAATCATGTTGACTATTTTTGCACATATTTTTGAAAGTTGCTTGGTGCCCATTCTGTGGATTCTACGATTACCCAGCTGTGTTGATATGGCATATACCATATTTATACTAAGGTCTCTGTCCTTATTTGGAAACTTATTTTTCTGCAATTGCTTTATAAATTGCTTTAAAATTCCATGCCCAGGCCTATGTCTTTAAGTTGAAGTATCTTTAAGTTTCTGTTATGTTACTTGCTCTCAATAAAAATCACTGTCCGTTTATTTGCCATGTACTCAGACACATTCAGTCGGTTTCTCAATCACATTTTCACGCCGTTGCACCCGGCCACCCAGTATCGTAATTTAAAACTTTTGATTTCGTGTTGCATTTTGCATTTTATATATTTTGTTGTAATCATGAAAGAAAAATGCCGCCACAAACCAATAATTTTGTTTTCTTCTGTAAGGAAAACTAAAGAAGTAAGAATTTCCTGCAGTTTTTATTAAGAGATGATTTTAGTTTCCTATCTAGTTCGACTTGGCTGTGCATTCTGATCTCAGTTCTACTTCATAAAGTATATATTTTATTTCTATTTTGAGTATAGGTTCCTATATACCATATATATATATTTGGTCGATAAATTTGTCAATATAAGCTGATTAAAACCGATTTGACATATTTATGAGCTTAATTCAGGGTATCTCCAAGTCGAGTTCTCTCGACTAAAGGATTCTTACTTCTTATTATGGCTTGTAGGATGTCTCATTTGGCCTCTTTTAGCTTGCTTTAAAAAGTGCACATAAAATAAAAGACATTTGAAAATTTATTTAAGAAAAAAAAAAACGGCAATAACCGAGTCTGCAAGGTTATATAGTATATAGCGTGCCTTAGAAAGCTGTTTTTGCTTGATGGGTTACAAACATTCCCCCTCTCGTAAGCCAATAAACTTTTTTCTTTATAAAATTCTTCGTAAGAAGGGAGTCTAATACTGTTTCTTTTTTTTTCTTTTTTCAATGAGTGTTTCCCAGACGGAGTCGGGAAAATGACGCCCTAAAGTTACGCATTAAAGTGCAAAAGAGCATACATATGGTGAACCAAGCTAAGTCAAGTAATAGTAGGCAGGGGTGACGTGAGGAAGGAGGAGGGGGGAGGGGGAAGGCGTGGTACAAGCCCAATCACACTAAAAGGTGTTACACCGCAAATGCTGGCAGCAGCGCCTTTTACGACATTCTTGAACAATCCACAGGCGCAATTCCTGTTTCCGCTTCCTCAAGTTGAGGGCAATTGTAATTTTTATTTGTTTGCAGCAGACGCACAAGAATTATTCCTGGGTCGAAAATATTTTTTCATTAATAATTATAAAGAAATGCATGCAAATATAAAATTTTATTTTCACCAAATATTTCATAATAAGGGAAAATATTTGTAATAAGTAGAAATGCAAGAAAGAAAATGAAGAGTATTGTTTTTTTATAAAGAACCAACCTTCATTCTTTGAATAATAAGGCAATTAGAACATTCATTCCCTTGTGGTTATTATAAATTAAAGACCTCTTCAATTTAATAGACTGTAGTTTATAAGAACGTCTATAAAAATATAAATCACTATTATTATTAGCAAAACTGAAGAACTTGTATTCTTAGGTGCCATATTATTTGTATTTAAATATATTAAAGTTAGATTTACATAGAATTAGGTTTTGGCTTCCTGTGCTACCTTCCCACAGTTTTCGCGATATGTGTAGTCTTCTGAGTTTTGGCTCATTTCACTGCAGGCGACACGTTGCGACGTGATGCTTTGGTTGTTTCTGTTAAGGGTTTACAAGCTTTGCATTTTTGCGCCGTAAAAGCAGTGAGTTGTAAAATTTAAATTTATGTGCTTTACACGATCTCCCTTTCCGGTTCGAGCCGAGGGAGCCACAAATTGTTATCTGCTAAAGATTTTCGCACAGAACTCGTGCCAACATATTTATTTGGGTCTTGGCACGGAAGTTATGCCTTCCCGGCTCCAATTACAGCTGCCCCCTTTTTTATTGAATGTTTAAAGCCACCCCGGCGTCATATAGGAATACCATTAAACAGTGCCAATGCCACCCCAAGTTGCCACATTTACTGGTCACTTGGTCGCTGAGCCACTGATGTTTGGCCTGCTAATGTTCATATTGGTGTTGCTGCTGTTGTTGTTGTTGTTGTGCAAGCCCAGCCGGCTGTGCTTCTGGTGGTGGCATATAAACTGGGTTTTAATTTTCTAATTACACACGGTAAACAAATGAAAATTTATTGTGGCCACCGTTGCTAAAAATGTTTGTGTTACTACCTACCTACTACCCACCGACTGGCACCGATGAGGGTGTGGCGCCTAACCCTCCCACAACATCGGCATTTATGCAAACACACTTTGTCGAGTATATGCTTGTGTGTGTGCGTGTGTATGAGTGTGCCCCACCTTAGTACGCATTTAGAGAAATACCCTTTATGACTATGGGCCCGTTTGACTGTGCGCTTCGGGGGTTGCCGCCGGCAATGGCAACAGCAGCGCTAGCAACATGCAACAGTCCTTGTTGTCGTCGTCAATTTTGTTTAAAGCACCCAGTGGCAAGGGTAAGCCGTGGCACGCACACAACACACACTACACACAGAACACACACAGCACACACCCGACACCCCCAGCGAGTCACAGCAAAATTTATTAAAAATGACGCTTCGCTTGTGCCAGCTGCTGTTGGCCCTCTTTTGGTGCGATTTTGGCCAAGGTAAAACAAATGTAGTGCATAGACAGAAAATATTATTATTATGCATAGTAAAAAGTAAGAGCGTACAAACAAATCGTAAAAGTTCACACATATCCCCATTCGAGGCGAATTCTGAGCTTATACTCTTCTCAAAAAAAAACAGATCTGAAAATGTATAAAAGGTTAGCGACTATTTGTAAGGAAAGTAGCAGCAGCAGAAATACAGCTCGAAAGACATCAGCATTTTTAAAGTAATATATTATAGGATATATTCTAGTCGCGCTCACCTGACTCAAGAATTAAAACTCGCTTATTTATGTGTGTGAAAGCATATGTAAATTCGTATTACCCTCTGAACGTGGTGTTTTTTTTATTTTTATTTTTTTATATTTTTTGATGTGAGCCCTTTGTGTGAGTACTACTGACCCTGACTGTGAGTCACCTTTCGATTTCAGGGGCTGATTCATGCACGTTTAGCTGCCTGAACCCAATCAAAATTGGTAAAAATTGGTAACAAGGATATTAAAGAATGCAATTCATGTAACAGTCAGAGGGCAGATTCCTCTTCCTGCACAGCATCAACAACATTTACATCGATATAGCCATGTACATCGTTTTGTAAACGCCTGTCTGTCTGACCGCTTCAAATTGTTTCCTCAAAAAGCAACACTAAAGTTGTTAAAGAAATCATATATATGCAAATGGCAAGCAACAATTTACTGAGTAAATGTGCTCAACTTGCAAACCATTTCGAACATTTTGAGTGTGGTACTCACTTAAATCAAGCTTTGTCTAAAGACCGAAAGAGTAAAGAAAAGTTCAGTAGCTCTGCCGAGTACATTTTTCTAAAACAGGTCTTTGAGAAAATTGTTGTTCGAAATTTGGAACGTTTGTCTCTTAATGCATCTACGAGTGTAATCGGCAATTGTGGTAAAGATCTACAAACATGTATATATGGAGACCACAGAGTTGCCATAAAACTGTTCCGTTTTGGGCTGTTTGTGTTTTATCTACGGCTTTTGCGCATTTAGCCAGTGCACTTTTGTTGTTACTTGAACACTTTGGCACCACTTGAGGCAACGTCAAAGTGCAACTCATTATAATTGAGGGCCCGGCCAAAAGCTGTTAGACATGATTAAGTACAATGAAATAAGTAAATGCTGCTAAACATCAAGGGAGATAGAAGCTAAAAAAAAAAAAAAAAAATTAAAAAAAAGTGTCAACAGCACTCGAAAGTGCCATTGTGTTTGCCTGTACTTATCTCTTTGCAGCTGGCAAACACGTCGTCCTCTCCGGTGTGTGTGTGCGTGTGTCTGCACACCACTACACTGATGTGTGTGTGTGTGTGTGTCTGTGTGTGGGTTTGTGTTTGTGCTTAAGTGTTGCAAAAGTACTCAATTAAAAACATCAAATGTGCTTTACTGATTATCATTGAAGAACGTCGTCCTTTTGAGCAGATCAAGGACAAAATTAAGTATCAAACTGTCAGGAAATGCATAAAATAAACACATTTTAAGCTTGCTTACGCTAGCTTAAGTAAAACTAAAGATATTGCTAATAATTAAAAAAGTATTATCCATCTACGTATTTTTTTTATATAGGATTTCTTTTGAGTAACGCTTTTGAGCTCATTCTGAATATATATTTTCTTTAATTTTGTCATCTAAATAACATTGATTTTCTGAGTGATGCTGATGCTGTCGCACTGTGTGATTAATGCTGCCTGTCTGCATTCTCGTCACACTGTGAATGAGTCCAATAATGTGTGTAGCACCTATGCTGGCAACTGCCAACACACACATCAGCACATTTGTGGTTTGATTTGTATTGATTTATTTCTCATTGCTGTCGCCTGCGGTTCTATTGCAAGTTTATGACTCAACATTATTTTGCTTTGCCTAGTCTAGTGTGAAGGAACCAATAATACGGTCACAACTGAGAATTACATCAGGGCAAATTCAATAAGCGTTTTCATTTGTTAAAGATATACTCAGTTCCCTAAAGGCAATTTATTTGCTAGAACTGGGAAAGGAAAAGAAAACTTAACTTCCGTCCCTTTCCACTCGTCCTGTTTCTGTTCGTTACTTTTTATAAGAACGACATCAGCAGATCTTTGAAGGAGGTCCTCAGCAATTACCTTTAACGATTTGCGACTCTTGTTTTAAAATTGTAGGAAATGCAATAATTCCCCCAGTTGTTAGCATTTTGATAGAAATTGAATACTGATAGCAAAACTAATTTTCAAAATTGTTAGAAAAAGACTTCGGTTCAGCATAGCTCCAAATTGAGTTCTCTCTCGACTAGAGCATTTTTACGTGTCCAGAATATATTTGATTGTTTGGTGCTTTTCCGTTTTATTGGTACAAATATAGAGGTATTTTTGTAACTGAACAGACCACAGGACATTCAATTAATTGTGCGCTTTTTTTGTCGGTTCGTCAATTGCCGTATCCTTTTTTTTCACAATTATTCTTTATATTCCTGTGGAGCAAGATCAAAAGCAAACAGCAACAGCTGCGCTTGTTGTGCATATGAGCGTCTTTATCCGCAGATGAAAGTCCTGGAGCTGATGACGGGGGCAATGCTGGAAATTTATTCATGACACAGCCCAGCTGGTAAATGAACACACGACACACAACAAACTGGAGGCACTTCAATGCGAGGCCAGAACAGGACAGGACAGCACAAACAGGAGCATGCAAAAAAAAAAAGAAAAAAAAAAGAAAAGTTACTGCTCCGTTTTTCCAGAAGGGTGTGGTTCTATTGCAAGTTTATGGCTATCACTGCCATCAACAGTAAACACTCGAAATCATGAAATGCAACAGCAAAAGGCGGCGGCATCACTTGTGTAATAATAACAAAGCAATCAACAAGGCGGCCATAATACGTACGCTCGTAAAAAAGGCCAGAATAAGAATTGAAACCATAAGGGTCTTGCAGTTATAAGACATCGCACAGTTTTCAAATTTTTGCAGAAAGTTCAACGCTTAAATGATTTAAGAATTCAACTTTTATTGCATGTAAATGTGTAATTTTTAATTCTAATGCTTGTGGCAACAATTTTGTTTAGCTAAATAAATAAAATTACTGTCGAATGATTTCATCTGTTATATAGTTATTATATTATAGGTTACTTTCTCAAACCTGTCCTATATAATTTCAATATTTGCTCTTCTATAGCGGAATGATTCCAAGATAGATTTCTTAAATTATAAGTAATCCTGCTAGCTAATTTGAGCTCTTGGTATTAGTTCTACTCTATATGAATTCTTGCTCTTGCTCTTCAATTTGTAGCTTATATAGTTTCACTTTCATATTATTGCTTAACTATCATTAAGCGTACAAAATGCTTGGGCTGCATTCACGGCGAAGCGGCAACCGCGTTTTCTGTATGTGTAAAGACTAACGCAGACAATGCCATTATAATTTGTACAGCTTTAGTTGAACTCAGCCACAAACAGTGGCATTAGTCGTAAACAATGGCAAAAAGAATAAAACAGATTGCAGTAAAGTATTGCCGCAATGCCTGTGGCTACAAAAAAAGAAAATAAATAAAATAAAAAATAATGCACACATATAGTGAAAGGTAGCACGTCGAGAGAGAGAGAGAGAGAGAGAGATGTGTAAAACTAATGGCTTTAACGAATGTTTACAATCATTTCTCTGCATCCCGTCGACTGGCTGGCCACGAAAACAATTTGCAAATTGCTGGCCAAAAAAATGGCGCCACCTTCGCCTTGCGCCATCAATTCAACAGCAATTATAACAAAGACAAAAAAGAAGAAGAAAAACGAACAAGCACAACACACACGTTGCATAAAAACAATAGGCGCAACTTTAACGGCTGGTCGCCTTGATCATTATCAGGCTCTGTTCCCCGGCAGGCTGGCACTGCGGCTGGGGAAGTGACTCTTAAGTGACTGCTGCGGCTGGGTTTTGAGGCCAGTCTTTGCTGGTTGTGTTAAGGTCGAGTGAGCAAGCACAATTCGCATATGCATATGCACAATACAATCGACCAGGACGACACCTGTGCGAGGAGCACTGGCACTGGCACAGGCGCAGGCACAGGCACAGGCATCAACACTGGCACTGCCACCGAAACCAAAACAAAAACCAAAACCAAAACAAAAACACAAACAAAACGAGCGTGAAAATTTTAGTGCTTTACCATAAACTAGTTGGCACAGGGCCCAGTCCAAATCCACGCAAACACACACAGACATATATACCAATACAAATATACACTAGCTAGCTTTTTATGTTGGCGCCGCATGCCTCGGCCGTTGGCCCTTTCTGGCTGGCGCTTATTATTACTATTACTATTCTTATTTTGTGGGGCCCCGGCCACAGCTCTGGCAACGGCTCCGGCTCCGGCTCCGGCTCAAACCCCGGTCCCGGCCCCGGTCCCGGCCCAGGCCCAGGCACAGGAAGCGTGCGTCGCCATGTAGGCGCGCCAAGTAGACGCCTAAAACTATGCTTTAGCGTTTAGTGGCAATAACAAAAAAAGAGAAGGCACAAAAACGTAAAGCAAAAACAAACCTGACGATGGTTTGGTGAGTTTGGGTCTGGGTATCGCTATGGGTATGGGCTGTTAGTTCTGGCATTGCATGTTGTCGCAGGCTTTTTCGAATGCCACAGTGTAAACAAAAGAAAAGCGATATATTCTGCTCGTTCTTTTTTTTTTTTTTTGGCCACAAAACTTTCGTTAACACGAGAAATTGCATGCAACCGAAATTTACAGCTGACTGAGCTTGTGTGTGTGTGTGTGTGTGTGTGTATGAGACTCTGCCAAATGTGGCACTTTCTGCAACGAAAGCAACTACAACCCCTGAAGGTTATTGTGGCAAATTGTGCTTTTGCATGAGAACCTTAAGCAGCTTATGGATTAGTCCAAAAAGCACAACAATCAATTTGCCTTGCCACTTTTCAAGAGACTGCCAGCCTATGAAAGTGTTCTGCATATAAACATGTCCGACGGCAGCAATTCAACTCTTTCTTGCCTCAAACGATTTTCTTTTTCATATGCCACACAGCAGCATAGCAACCCAATTAAACGATATGGATAACGATATTCGTATATTGTAGAAATCCCAGATGTAGTAATGCGATACGTTCAGTTCCAATAATAGAATTTAACCTCACCATATTGAAATAGTACACAAAGTCGCAATCAGTGGAAAAAAAAACTGTTTGCTATGTTATCAAACTTGAAAAGTATATTAGGGGTAAACTACTCCCTTCATCGGTCAACAATATTTCTGGCGACGCCCACGCACGCCACCAGTAATCGGTCAAAACTTATACCACCCACCCATTTAGAGACACATTCATTTCATCAATTTATAAGGACGATTAGTTAAAGTCCTTTTGAAATGTTGAGAAGGGAAAGGAAAGAAACCCTGTTTTTGATTAGTATTTTGTGAGATTTGTTTGCTTCAAAGTACGAAATATGATTTTTGATTTGCGCTCATCATTTATAAAGTAAAAAATATTAAAATAAAATGTATCTGCTTCATTTTCAACATCCAAAAACATAAATACAGAGTATCTCCAACTAGTGATCTCTCGACTAAGACCTGATATGTTTGCTTAGTCAAAGAGTAAGGCATATTTCTTGTATCATCTATCAAAGGCCCAGTCATTAGCGTATTTCTGTTAATTGTTGTGTTATTTTTTTCGTTAATAATTTAACAATCTCCATTTCCACAAAACAAAGTCAATATAGATGTATACATATATATATATATATTTTTTTTTTAACTGAAAAGGTGTCTCGAAAGCAGCGTGTATGCTAATTATGTTGAAGGGCCTCACATCCGCTGTTCTAATGAGTCACTTGTAGTCGTCGTGTATATTTGCATTGTGCATCGCACGGCGTACCAAATTTAGTAAAGCTATGCTTATAATTTATTCTAATGGCTTTTTGGTCTGTTGCCAGCCATCCAGTTGGTATTCGCCATTGGACACTTTTGGTCGCTTTTGTCGACGGCTGCCAACGGTTACGCAAGCTAAGCCGGTTTCCACTTTTGCATTTTGTTTAGATTCAACACATTTGCCACCAGCACACAAAATAAAAGAAAAAAATTAACGATTTTACTAGCGCTGCGGCACACGAAAGTTGTTGTGACCTGTCCAACGTTTGTTTTGATTGAATGCAGCCGGTTTTACAGATCCAATAGTCATTGCGGCCTTACGATTCTTGTTCAAATATACAGCCATATTTTTTATTGTTACCATTTTAAAGCAATAAAATTTTAATCAATTTATTTATTCAAATTCTAACACATGGCGCGAAGTGTCGGATGTATCGGCCTAGTTCAACTTTCGAATAAGGTGAATTCAATTGTTATGCCATGCACCCGTTAAAGAAGGGTACAGAAAAACATCAGTAGTTTGACTGCATTTATAGAGCATATCTTAAATATAATAGGATTATAAAGAAGTAAGAATCTATATTGACTAATTTGAGTCTCAAGGAAGAATTGTGTTTAATTTTATTATAATGTGTGTTAGGCAAGATTAAAAGTGCGACTCCCTTGGATCAGAGTTGCAGACTTTATTGAAAATAGCTGTAATATTTGTATAACTGTGTAGCATGCAACATATAATGTAGATAACAGGCTAATAGTCACGCTGTAATAAGGCTGTTAAATAACATTGTACTTAACATTGGTATCGATATCGATCGATATCAATTATGTGATCACCAACTTGATAAAGAAGAAGAGATCAATCGTTGTGAATAAACTATAAATTAAAAATAGGCAGATGTGTTTGTGAAATAAATATAAGTTTGTTTTGACCGCTGCTCATTTGTATTTTGTTTTCAAATTTCCCACGATCATGTAAAGCAGCGTGATGAGATAAGGAGAATAGATGCTAAAAATAAACGCACACGTTGCATACTCGAAAGTGTATTGCGTTAGTTGAAACTGTTCAAGGCTGCTCAAATCTAACCGGTTTCAGTTTCAGTTCCAGTTGCTCAGTTCGCTTAACATTTGTGCTGCGACGATTTAACACAGATATACCCACATATATATAGATATATATATATATACATACAGATATGCTATTGTATTAGCGCATTTTTGTGAATAGCGTCATGCATAAGTCACTTGCAAAGTTAATTTAATTTTACACACATACACACACATAACACTAGACAGTAGGTTACAGATACTAAAAAGCGATCAGATAAAACTGGCTTATTCATTCAAACCCCTCTAACCAAATTGTAATGGTTACCGGCTTTTGGCGCGCTTCAGCAAAACAACTTTTTGTTTACAAACAGTTTCAAATACTCTGTAGCCGTAAACATTTCTATATAGGGTATGCCATTGTTGTGTTGTACGTATACTTATCAATTGCACAGTGAGTCAGTACCTGTATGATTAAGGCTTACATATATGTACGTGTGTATGTATTTATGTATATATGTATGTGTTCGCTGATGATTTCATAAATACATTTGCGAATTCGAATACGTTTTAGATTACTTTAGGGTATCTTCTAATCGATAATGCCCGACTAGTCACACTATAACTTGTTTTGGCTGCCTTTGTTTGTTGTCACTCGCTCTTCCTCTCCGTCTCTTTCCCGCCATCTCCCTCTCTCTCGCTCTCACTCTCGCATAAACAAGTCGCATCGGCTGCGTCGCACATCAAATAACATAATTTGATATTCAAATTCCAAGACAAACAAATTTTAATTTGAAAAGAAAACGAAATTGAATTTCAATTTTGACTACCTGCCTCCAGTTGACTGAATGACTGTTGTCAGTTTGATAAGTTGACGAAATGAGGACTGTCTTGCCACACACACACACACACACACACACATTTACACACTTACAAAAAATATATGCTAATTTGTATACAACTTTTTGGTTATTATCATAGATGAAGGAGAATCGCTCTTACCCCTTCCTTCCCAGCTGCTTTTGTGTGTATGTGTGTTGTTTTTTTTTTTGTTTTCAAAGTGTTTATGTTTATGCATAATTTTGTTTAAAATCTCAATCTTGTATTGGACTAAGAATGAATAGCCTTTACTGTTGTTGCGCAAAGTGTCTATACACACATATGCATATGCTCTTGTTCAGATATGATGTCATGATGCTATTTTCATGGATAGCACATTCCACAGATTACCAGCAGTGATATTGCCTGGCTGAACTGATCTATTGCACATATTCAATTTATCATTTTTGCCATGTCCATGTCGACAATAAAAAGTAAAAGCTTATTAAGTGATTCAGTCAAGTAAGATAAGCAACAGGCCAACCAACTAATGACAGTCAATAAACTGTATGGCTATTTGTTTAGCTGAAGTAGGCGGTTCTTTACTACAATCGAACAACGAAGCAGCTTACAATTAACCATATATTATTAACCACACATTCAGCATGTGTACTTATTTAATTAAGCAATATGTGTGTATGCATATGTGGAATGTGGACAAGTACAAGTGTTCTTCAATATGTATATATTTCAAGTTTTGTGTGAGAATGTGAGTGCCGTAAAATGACTCATTGAATAGCCCCTATCAAATGTATTCACAGCTCACAACTCAAGCAATTTGAGGCCTGGATAAATGCACTTGACAAAACAGCTGATGGAAATGGATGATTCAAACGGCGCCAGAGACTTTTTTAGAAGGCATGAGTAAGCCAGCAGTTCGTGGAAAATTTATTTGATGCTGTACAGAAGATGTTTTGAATACAGACGTAAAACGACCAAATTAAAAACAACAATTGGATAAATAACAGCATATTCAAATTTAAAAACTAATGAGTTGTACAAATGTATACAACGAGCAGAACATAGCGTAGATTTTATAGTCTTCTACCAATAACTATAGAAATATATTGGTATTTATACAATTTATATCTGTTTAGTCTTAAAATAGCTATAATCTTTGGGTATACTTTGAGCTACTGTTGAGGAGAATAAATATGCGTATTGTATATATAAGCAGCTTACAGGGTATCTCGTAGTTGAGCACTACTACTAGATTTCCATTGTTTATTTATTTGGCCGCAATATTTCTTCTTCTTCTGTTATGATATTGCAGCTCTGCACATCATCAATATATAAACAATGCATTGTTGCCAATGTCTCTCTGTATTATTTGCTCAAACTAAATTGAATATGAATAATCTAAGTAAGCTGACATGGTTTTCAAAAGAACCAATCAACTTAATATATTATGCATCTATATTCCTTCTTTTTTTCTTTCTTTTTGCTATCTTTCGGCTTGACAGCATTTGTTGAATACATTTTGGTTGCACATACTGTCATATTATGAAAAGTCTTTGACACAGTTGACTGGTCAAGAAAATTTAATTTTAAGCCAGCTGTTTGATGTTCAAATTCGTAATTGAGTGGCTCAAAGTAAGTTAACCGTACATTTTTATAAGTTTAAATAGAAGAAAATAATTAAGATAGATTCTATGTGTACATACCCTAGCAATTTTTGATTTAAATTTTGGTAACTAGTTGACAATATACAAGGAACTTAACAACCCTTGAGACTAGTTAGTGTGCTGAAGCACTCCGCACTTGACGACAAAATTAAAGTACCCTCTGCAAGGGTATAAATATATATATATAAATAGCTACGCATTGCATCATATTAAGATACATAAACAGATAGATTGGTGTGGCTGGCTTATGAATTCAAGTGGCTGATATTTGAATCAGAGAGAGATAGATAATTCGCATAGTAAGTAAATTATTTGCGCACTGCTGGAGAAAATATACAGACGGACGGACAGACAGAAGACCAACGCAAAGTGTATAAACATTCACAAAATGTGCAAATTTATTTAGCCTTGATATTTCCAAAAAAATTTAAATGCTCATATGCCGGCAGACTGGAGACTTTTTAGGGTCTTGTGCGTGGCAAACGGGCAGCATGGGTAAATGTTTTAAAATTTTACGAGGGGCAGTTCAATTCGTTTCACAACTGCGAAGATTTCATGAAACGCCACACTAATAATGAATTCTTAAATAAATTTGATAGCTACAGCTCGACTGTCTGCTTCTTCGCTCGATTTATATAAACTAATTTCATTATAAAATACAAGTCTTTAAATAATTTCATTCAATATCTTCTTAGAGCTGCCCTAATGTGAAATGCGTCAGTACTTTTGTATATCGGATCAGGGCTACATTCTTTGCTAATCATAAACGAACCAAATACAACCAAATTATTTAAACTGATTATTTTGCACCGTGAGTGAAACGGGGTCGTAGGTGGAAAGTTGCTTAACTTTACTGGCCGTGTACTTGTTCTGTGTGATTTGTCTCCTCACGAATGATCTCATTGCAAATTGAATTTGCCCAGTTCAAACGGAATTCATTCAAATTTTGCCCTTCGCCGAGGGATTCGCATTCGCATTTGCAATGCTTTGCACTTTGCGTTTTTACTACCACATTTTTTTATGGTCTATGTGCATAGTTGTGTGTGTGTGTGTGTGTTTCTACTTGTTTTTTTTTTTTTGGATGGGCGCAGGTCTCCGTGTCTCATTCGACTTTCGCTGAAGGCCGCTAACTGCCTGGGCGACATTGTGACTCCAGCGAGCTCATAAAAAGGTAATAAAATTTTTGTTTACCTTGGTAATAGGAAGTGAAAAGCACACATTTGAATATATTGTATAGAACATATTCGAGTTTTACTTCGTCGCAGCCTTGAGTGGCTCGGTAAGTTTATTTGCCAAGCGAAAAGTCGAAAGGATGAGGCCAAGGCTCCATAGCAGAAAACAGCAGGATAATGTGGCAGTCGCATTCGCATTTGCAACTTCAACATGCGATGTGGTTGGAGTAACAGGAAATTGATTTCTTTTTGTGGTTTGCCTTCCTCTTTAGCTCGCTGTCACACAAAATTTATCGATGATTGGTTTGCTCCTTGAGCATATTTATCTCAATGCAGATTTTATGCTCCACCAGCAAGCAGCAAGAAAAGATCTCATAATTGCAGTTCCATGCATATAAATAATGGGGTCGCTGTGGGACGTAAGGAGGTATCCTGTTTGTATGCCATAATATATGGCATAATAAACTTTGGATATTGCGAACTGTTGGCTTAGAGGTGACCTGAACTGATTTCTAGATCTAATGTTATTTTCAATCTGCAAAGCAAAGAATTCACAATTTCACTCTGATCAACGAAAAAGTCACTGACATTAAGTCAACTTGTTGTTATTTCTAGTTACAGTTCAAACAATTTAAGAAGCTCTCATTAAATGAGATGCTGCAAAATTGTTGCTCCAGTAAATAGTTTGCAATTTCAAAGGCTCTGATGCAACCCATCCACACTAAATCGAGTCATTAAAATGTTGTTGCATACAGCGTGGGGCAACATGTGATCAATATGTGCTCGGGTGCATTGCCACACGTTGCGCCTGATTAAGTGTGCATATATTATTGAATTTTAGTTGGAGCCGCCTGCCAGCACGTCCCTGGCAGTTATCTGTCCCGCTCATATGTGTGCCATTAAAAATTTCCGGACCATACTTCAGGGCGCACTCAACCGTAACTAACACTGCAGTGAATGGCGTAACTGAACTTTTAC
Organism: Drosophila grimshawi; assembly: GCF_018153295.1. Lineage (NCBI taxonomy): Eukaryota > Metazoa > Arthropoda > Insecta > Diptera > Drosophilidae > Drosophila > Drosophila grimshawi. Next base: position 10,396,132 of record NW_025062889.1, on the reverse strand, counting down.
CTTTAACTTTTGGTTGATTTCTAGTGCGGAAACTACTTTTTCGAGCATGTGGGCACGTGGTTGCTCTCCCATTGCTAATATGTCTCTAATACAGCGTATTAATTTATTTAAATTTAACCCACTCACACACACACACACACACACACACTCTCCGGCTAAAGAGTTGAGTATTCAAATATGGGAGCATCCTTGGGTAAATGTATATAACCTGGTACAGAGAATCAGCTAAAGCCATTACAACGTTCAATGACACGGCAAAGTGCGCAACGTGGGAAATTTTTGCAGACCCGTCTGACAACAACATCGCCACATGTGGCACTGTTCTCTGGGTTCTCTGGCTCTTCCGTTCACTTTTCACTGCTTTGCTGCTATCTATGCCCCGATGATTACAGCAACCATCAGCGCTGGGCTTGTGCCGTTAAATGCTGCACAGCAGACACTACAGGTAGCATGGAGACAGGCAGTCAACCAAGAGCCAAGAGGCAAGAGCCAAAAGCAGCAACAGCAACAGCAGCATCGACATCTCTTCATACCGTTCTATTAGCTTCTAATGCATGTAATGTCAGCTAACATCAGTTTCCGTTATTCGTACTTGGGGCTTCGTCATTTCCCCTAGCATCCAACAACCTTTTTTCACCTGTGTAAAGTACCTGAAAATTGTGTGATTTAATCTTAAAATATTGATTGTCTGTTGTGTTGCCCGTCAAAAATCCATATACGACAGCAATGTGCGCAAATTTAAGAAAATACAGATATGCTAACTAATCTGAGGCACGCCGAAGATTGCTTACTCTTTGCAGAGCTGAATCCATCTGCATAAATGTGCACTCAACCTATGTAAATGAATAAATACGAATGATATTCCCTGTAGAAACTAGACCTATTTGACATTCGTATGGTGATCAATTTTTGCCAATAATAGTGAGTTTCTTTTAAGCATAAAAACTTGTAGTTGGTAGTAGTAGTTCATTGCTGGTAGTTGAGTTTAATTATAGCCCTTTATTTGGTGCACTCTCTGTCTCTGGCTATCTATTTCTGTTGTGGCTATAATTTATGCGTAATGGTCTACGCATGTTTGTTGGTTTGTTGGTTTGTATTGAGTTTGAGCCTAGAAGTATGCATCGTTTTTGTGGCTTTTCTCTTGTCTCTTTTCATGTCGTTCAGAATGTAATTTTATACCCATTTTACGCGCTTTTTATTTGCACACTTTTTCATTATCTCGGTGACTTTTATTATTACATTTTTGTAAAGCGTTTAGTCTGCCCTTTATTTACTTGATTGCTTTTGCGGTTTTTTTATACCCTGTATTTATTACCTTTAATGTACGAAGGATGTCGCAGCAAACGTATGAATATTGAAGTATACATCAGTTTGACTAGGATAAATAGAATCGATATAACCATGTTTAGATATGAGTTCTCGTTCGTAAAGCACAAGTTTAATTCTACTTCTTCGAAATATCGAGTTATTACAGAGAAATTATTCATCTAATATGCACAGATCAAGAATATTTTACTTTTATTTTAAAGGTTTGAGAGTTGTGAGATATATCTCGAAATTTTGTTGACAATTTCTTTGACATATTGCTAGGCGTAGAGAAGAAGAAAAATCTGTGAAAAGCAGATAAATATTCATAATTTACCTACCTACCCCCCGCGTGCACATTTTTATGACTTAGATCTTAGCAAATGAAACTCAATCTATTACAAAACACAGACAACATCATAAACGTCAAAGGGAGAGAGAAGACATGGCTTATTATGGATTAGCTTTTCGCGTCTCATGGACAACCATTTCTTTCTTTCTTTTTTTTTTGGTAATCAATGACACATTTACGACATTTGCCATGTCTTTTTTTTTGTGGCAAGCACAATTAAATTATTTATAGCATGCTTGTGCACAGATCTTAAATTTATTTGTCAGTCGGCGGCAAAAGCAATTCCAGGAGCCATTCCATCGCAACGCCGCAATAACCAGTCCAGATTTGATGTCCTTAACAATTGGGAACCCAATCAGCAAAGGATAAGAGTTCTAATTACGTCGAGTTTACGCTCGAAAATGTAACAATTGATAACACAATGCTTGTTTTGATAGGCCCTGAATGTACTGACTGTCAATAATATTAAAAAAGTATAGCATTTACTGGCTGCTTGGTAACCCGAATCATGAAATCGTAGACACCAAAATTGGTTTCCTGTCGAACAGAGCAACACTTATATTGGACACCTTTCGGTTGACATCATTGAGTTTTCTGTCAACGTTGTTGTTCGTTTTAATTGGTTGCTTAATGCAATTGAACTTTGTGCGTTCAATTAGGCAATTAAAGAAGACAATTTTAATTATTTTTGTTGCTCCTAGAAAAGAATTTCTTTTGTTATTTAACTCTTTTATTGCAGACTTCAATTTAACTAAACTTGTTCTAATTCGAAAATAGCTACGAACTGTTTTACTGAAAGTAAATCTGTTATTGCGTCGCTGCATTAAATTGTACAATTTTAAAGCTATAGAAACTGTTTACAATTTTCAGGAATTCTAATGATCTGCCCGAAAAGATAATGAGACCTTCATCCTAATGCGATTTTCCACCTATTTTCTACATTTGAGGGCACCCCTCTACACTTGACTTACAAAAGACGAAAAAAACTTTTTTTTTTGTTGGGCGCTAAGACCGCAAAAAAAGGTAGCTGTAAAATATTTAGGTTATTTGTTGAAAATACATTTCACTTTTTATTTTGAACTTTCTGGCTTTTGTTGGGTATTTTATGTGCCCAAAATATGGGTTTCGAGCTTTCCGAACATTTAATATGCCGTAGGTTTAGGTCTTGTTCTCTTTGCTCCAACATAAGTGCAAAAATGCCAATTTCATGCATGACAAAATATTTTTAAATAAATATAAAAATATTTAATTTAAATGTAAATTTCTTATGGACATATTATATACATTTTCACGGCTTAGAAAATGCCCGAGTATCCCCCCCTTGTGCTCATTTATAAACATATATAGATATACATCTGCTGTTAGTTAAGAAATATGTGCCGTGTCCCGTCTGCCGTCTCCCAGCTCCAAATTCGTGTACAATATGAGAATGTGGCAGGTGATGAAAGTAGATGTCTACGGCCAGCAGCAGTCACAGCACCAACGAGACGGGGAGATGGAAATGTCTGCTCCGTCTCTGTTGGCTGCGTAGGTCGTTCGTCATAAAATTAGCAAGGAGGGTTTATCCTATTTCTTTTTCCGTTTCGTTGGCTGTCCCAACACAAATTAGTTGCTGAATTTTTTATGCCACACGCCCCCTCGCGCTGAGAGTCACAATAATGCGGCGACTTCCCAGCTACACGCTGTGCCACATACATCTTGTCTAACTCACACCAGACTCGACTCGACTCGACACGACTCGACTCGCCTCGCAGCCCTCGGGACGAGGCTGTATTTGTTCATTTTGTGGCTGTTTGTGTTCCACCTGACAACGAAGGCGACCCAGAAATGAAAATTGATGCGGGCCGTGAGATTTTTTACGCCGCATTGTCAAGTGTGTTGATTTGATTAAGACTGTGTGTGTGGACTTCCTCTCCCATCCCCTGCCCAGCCACGCATGCCCCACAAACCCATTTCAAGAGCAATGACAGCAGCAGCTTGCAACAACTTGCACAAGGCATACTAATTGCAAAAATCATCGTTTAGACATATAACATACAACATTCTGATTGTCATTACAATTTGCTGCTCTCAAACAATCACAGTGTGCATGCAACTCTGCCGCAGCCAGCCGCAAGCAAACTCTAATTTTCTGTGGCTACAGTTTCGTGTGAAACTCAAATTGCAATGATAATTGCAAAATGTCGTTGTTGTGCTGCAAAATTTTCGATATCTGTGCTCTGGCCACCTTTGAGTTTTTCTTTCTGTTGCACAAATATGCCGCCAGTCGTTTCAAGGCTGCACGCAAAGGGCAACATTTTGCAGCTGGGCCAAGTCGGGCAATTGTTGGCCTCGCAGTAATTGCATTGTGCTGAGCAATTGTCATCATCAACAGAATCAACAACTGCTGTCCACTTGCTGCGTGTGCTGTTAATAGCTTGCTGCATCTCAAGTGAGTCATCTTTGGCTGTGCCGCCTGCTAAGAAGGATATCCGCTCTTTCGCATTCGCTTAAGCTTATTATTTATAATGTGCTCCAATGTGAAGATGCTGTTGTTATTGTTGCTGCTGCTGTTGTTGCTGCTGCTGCTGTTGCTGTTGTTGTTGCTGTTACTGTTACTGTTCTCATTGGTATGCGAACCGCATAATTACGTATTGCATTATAATGCAGTGAAATTAAATTTGCTGCGCGTGTGTCTGTGTGCGTATTTCAATTTATTGCAGAGCTGTCTCAAGTGCCCGGTATAAACATTTCTTTGGCTGTCAATTTCGTGCCGTTAGCTTAAGGAGAGCATAATGACTTTGACTTAAATGACTTAAGATAAGCAACAGACGTATTTGGGCATAATTTCATAGCCCCAAGAAAATGTAGTGCTTATTATTATAAAGTTCAGCAGAGGCTTAGCAATTACTTAAGTTATTCGCCAAAAGCCAAAGCATAAACACACTCCACGCCACTTGAACAGGCGTACACTGCTGCCAACGCAAGACTTACATTATGTTTCTAATTAAAATATATTAATTTGCTTAAATTTGACCGCAAGTTAAGTTAGTTGATGCTAGGCATTTAAGCACTAACAAATACTGATTAACCAAAAAGCAACAAAATGCGCGTCTTAAAACTATTTTACTAGACTTCGATTATTTTATACACTGAACTCATTTCGAATTTGTATAAAAGTATTAAACAGACAGAAAAAAGCATCTCCAAATTATTCTTACTTGTTTTACATATTTGTAGTCCTTATATAATTGTTGAATTCAGTGTGCACCTAGTCGGCGAACCCTTTAAATTAAACATTTTTACCTTGAATTTCGAAGTTAAAATATTTCATATTAAATTTTATTTGTCACCACTCAAAGGCCCTTCCATTTCCATCATCATATTTTGAATATGTTTGCTCGTCGCTGCAAATATTTCAACTCGATGAGTGCCAAAGTAAAAGGCTGCCAGTGCAAATACATTTTTGAAGTGCATATTTGGTATTTTGTTGGTCGCTCCTCGTCAAAGGTGTAGCGGGTGAGCAACACGCTTTTCTTTTTATTATATTGAATACACATCGGTTCACTTGAATGGAAACGCGAGCTTGCATTGCATTGCATTGAATGCGTTTGCTTGCATGCCACAAGCGCTTTGACGCCATCCATCAACGCGGGCATCGTTGAGCATCACAGCAGAGCGTCAGGATGCTTATTTTATCTGTATGTATTTGTATCAGTTGTGTGTTGCATATTTGAGACTGATGCAGGCAAGCAAAGAGAGACAGGCAGATGGCTAGATGGCTAGATGGCTGATGCAGCAGACTTCTTCCTCGTATTTTGAGGCTTGGCACGCTTCAGTTGGCATCTTAAGTGCTTTTTGAATTCAGATTCGATGACTCTGTTGATCTGATGAGCCCACAAATCTATGAAATCCTTTCAAATGGTGCTCTTTAAAATTGCTACACTTGCACAATAATATTATTAATTTAGTTGCTACGCTTTTCAGCATTGTCTGTTTGTTGTCCGTTTTGCATAATTCATTATGGAAATTGCAATTAATGGCAATTGGAATGGCATCGACATGCCATGGACTGCAGTGTGTAATCCTATTTGTAAATACACAACGCAACAATGTATAAAATATACATAAATAACGAATAATATTGTTGCATTTTATAACTTTGCATAAATAATGAATAATATTGTTAAATATACAATATACAAATTGAACCACAGTGGCTGTGACAACGTAGATAATATTTTATACTGTGGTGATCTTAGTATAAGCTGCTGTTATTTCCATTAGTAAAACACATTCATTTTGTATAACTTATCGAAATTTGAAAGCTTTGAAGTTTTATTTGAAAGCATTGCAAATATTTTCATAAAATTTCATATTCTAAACGCCTACACAAAATGGTCAGGGGAATGAAAGATAATTATATAGAAATAAATTAAAACGATACAAATGCCGATGCATTCGTATTTGTGTAAACAAAACGCATATCTTCATAGAACAGACAGGCACACAGACAGACAGACAGACGTACAGACAGACAGACAGAACCCAGTCATTGTTGTGTTGTTGGCCCCTGGTTCGCTTAAAAGTTAGCAGCTGGAGTGGGCCATTCGTAGCGGGGGGACGAAGGGAATTTGGTCAGCCGATATGGCACCTTAAATACGTGCCTGAACCATCGAACCGTACACCTCCATACGGCCACTGGCGCTGCCACTTGTCTGACAGTCGCAGAGACGGCCAGACGGGCAGACAGCCAAAACAACGGAGGGAAGACAGCCAAGGCAGCAATTTGCCTACAGCTAGAAATCATGTCTAGAATGCTTAAGTGCGTCGTGAAGCCAACGCCAAGAGACAAGTGGAATGTGTGTGTGCGTGTGTGTGTGTGTGTGTGTGTGTGTGTGTGCGTCTTTATATCTCATTTTGCGTAGGCGTCCGTTTTAGTTGATGAAGTTTAATGAACTCCAACCATTGATCAATACAGCCCCAACAATTGAGAGTTGTTACTGCTGGTTTTCATCTTTCTTTTTTTCTTTTTTTCAAATGTTTGTAAAGTAATTTTTAATATTTTTATGGTTTGTATAATATTTAATATGATTTGCATATTTATTGGGTGGCTGTTAGGTGCTTTGTACGTGGCTTTTAATTGTGAGCAGCATGCAGCATCACGAGCTGCGTGATGGCATTTTTCAATTGTTCAAACTGAAAAAAAAAAAAACACACACAAGAAAAATGCCAATAGCATGATCGTAAAATACACACACAAGCAGCCGGTTTCATAAATTGCTTATGACCAAAATGAATACTCTTGAGATTGAGTATGAGGAGACTTGCAGATTAAGACTTTTAACGATAAGTATAAACAGCTTATTATAATTGTCATGTTGCACTTCCATTTGACCTCATTGCGAGCAAATCAACTCTCGTCTGTGGCATCAATTCTCAAATGCAATTTTGTGTGCTCCCATTTGCTGTATGTGTAGAGAAAAAAAGAAAACAGAAATGCTACTTCAACTGCCAGACATAATAACTACAAAAAGTGAACTTGCAGCTGTACGTTATTTTGGCTCACAGCGTGAAGGCGTTAAAAATGAACTATGTTGCTACCCGGTGCTGTTAATATACAATTTGATGGCAGACACACACACACTCACACACATACACACACATACACACACACATACGCGAACATTCGAACAACCATTCGAACAAAAACAACAACAGCAACTGCCTCTCTTAGCCATGCACAAAGGCACAAACAATCTGAATGAAAAGTTGTAGTAATGCTTTTATAATGATTACGCCTGCCTACAGTTGCAACTGAAAGGGCTAGCACAGCCAACACAGCCAACACACATACAGTTGCAACAAGCGCGCCAGCAACACCAACAATATTGGCAGATACTACAACAAAAAACAATCAAACGTCGACAAGCTGCCAACTGGCAGCAGCGCGGTTCCAACTTTTTAAATAAACTCCATGGGGCTGTGATCTGTGCTGGCCCTGTAGCTCTCATTGAGTGTGTGTGTGTGTGTGTGTGCCTGTGGGTGTGTAACTGTGTGTGTTTTGTTTGTTTTTTGTTGTTTTTTTTTTGTTTCGCACATCTGCATCAGGCTGCAAAGCGCTGCTTGTCTTGTGGTCTATTGTGCGTTCATTGCACCCAACAGCTTTGCAGCGTGTCGATCTGCAAACTGCTGCCTGCCTGTCTGCCTGACTGCCTGCCTGACTGCCTGCCCCATAGGATAATGAAAATGGGGCAGGCGCCTCATTACGCATTCGACTAGTTGCCTGCTGGCAAACCATTTGCAGGCATGCCTTTAAGCTGAGTGGTTGTGGCTCTAAGCGCTCGCAGGTTACTACAAAACTTAAAAGCTACAATATTTAGTTTTAATTTTATAGCAGCTAAAAAGCTTTGGCCCTGTTACATTGCATAATTTGTACATTTAGCTTTAAAATGGCCGTGTTGCTCCAATCAAATTATCTAAGCGCCATTTTGATAAAAGCATCATTATGGCCTTAAAGGCCGTTCGTCGGTGGGTTGCCTTAACTGTAAAATGCACCGAAATAAAAACCACATTTTGACATAAGGCATCCGGGCCGCACCATAACCACAACACAGACACACACATACAGACACACACACAGACACACACGGCACACCGCAGTAGACAAAGCCGTGGCAAACTGTATGGACCAACTGGGCTAACAGTCTGTTTTGCTGTCCTATCTGTCTGACGCAGGCTCTCAGCGTGTTTTGTCTGTCTGAGGTCCGCTTGTGTCTCTATACACACATGTGAATGCATGCAAGAGGCGCCTGCCACGACCATTTTTGCAGCGGTTTCTTTTGCGAACACATACACACACACACACATAGACATAGCCGCAAGTCAACCCTTATTGTATGGCTCAGAAGCAGCCGTCCCCTCCCTTCTCTATCTCTCTCTCTTTACCTTATTTACCTCATGTACTGCATACAAATGTGGCGGCATCGGTGGGCTGCTGCATGTTTGCGCTTATGGCAAATCCCTGCGCTCTAAAAAATGTTTGAGTATGCCGCACACAAAAACACACACACCCACACACACAAACACACACGCACGCACGCACACACACACACACACACACACACATACACACACACACAGACTCTCGTCTGCATGCTAGGTTTCCTCTTTGCATTTGCGAAAACTTTTGTAAAATGACAAAAATATGCCTATTTAAATGAGCAAATGTTGAAATTTATGTACATTAGAAAAGTCGTCATACACACACACACACATCCATACACACACACACACACACACTTAGAGAGGGAAAGCACATGTCCCATAAGGGATGCTCTTTTATTTGCCCTCATCATGGGGCTGGGGCACTGAAGCTTTTATGTTGCTCTTTTTTGCCGTCGCGTCGCGTCGTCCATTCAACTAACACTCATTCATCTTACTCTCTGTGTGTGTGTTTGCGTGTGTGTGTGTGCGTGTGTGTGTGTGCGTGTGTGTGTGTGTGCCGACAAATAGTAAACAAAAAAAGACTAAGATGGGCTAGAGTAAAGGAGCAGATCTTTGTGTAACAACGCTTTGCAGTCGGCTTTCACATTTGTCAGTCACTGAGCAAACAATTAGCCTGGCCTTAATCAGATTGCCGCGACTACTTTCATGTGTCGTGCATATGTCGAATAGCTTCACTTATCGGATCCAACTTTCCGTCAAACTTTGGCCAACTTTGCTTGGATTATGAGTTGTTAAAAATATTTAAAGATACGTCTCGAAATGTCACTTCTCTTGCATTAGTGCATTACACATTTAATGACCAAATAGTAAAGGCTCTTCGCGTAAACTTCTACAGCTAGCTCTTAATTCTTGAAACTGCTATAAAACAAAGCTTATACTTACTTAAGACCATACATATCGCTCTTGGCAATCTTGTGTGCAGCAAATCAGCAACAACATTGTAAATGAATTGAAAAAACAAAACTTGACTATTACCAGCCAGTTGTCCACTTCTGCAGACAGGAAAAATATTCGTTCAAAATATTATCTATTAAAGTTTCTTGTCCACTTGTCCACCCAGTGGAAGAACAACAACTATAATAAAACAAAACAAAACCAAACAGTGAAAACATAAAACATTGGAAAATATTTGCTTGTACCTATTACAACTCAAAGGAAATTCTTACAAAAGTTGGTTCGATGGGGGAAAGCGACGGCTCCAAAGAGGGTGTCGGGTCGCCGTACAATAGCCCCACAATAGCCCCACAATAATAATACAACAAGCTCTAAAAATATATTCCCACACTTTTACACATTCGTTTTGGCCAGTAGACACTCTCTACTTTAAGTTGGCTTGGCTTTCCTTTTCAATTGCTGGCTGATTGTTTTTAGCTTTCATTGTTGTTTCGTTGTGCTTCATTGCAAAAACAATATAAAAAGCCAAGTATTGTGTGTAGAGCACTTACTGCTGTTTCTGCACGGCAATATATTTATAAATATATATATATATATATATATATATATTTGATTTTAATGAACTTTAAATATGCAAAATTCTTTGTTTGTGCTTTGGGCATTTTTAATTAAATTTATTATATATCTCACGTTTGCTTGTTCTCATTTTCAAAAATTTGTATATATATTTACTTGATGCTCATTAATTAATTTGTAACCAACTAATTTACAATTAACCAACTAATTGCCGTGCCAGTAAAAAGTTGATTAACTAGCTCTGACTAAAGCTGCCCTAATTTAACTTTTGCTGCTATATCTATATATTTTGCTTCTCTGGCAATAAATTGGAATTTATACAGTTGGTCTCGTAGTTTTATCTTTAAAACATTATTATGATTTATAATTATCCTGCGACTGAAATTTAGACAACTTTGTGCGTAGGCATTTCCTTTTGCCTAACTGACAGGTCTATAAATCAAAATCAAGCTGTTAAGTCAAGTAAAACAGAAGACAGCTAAAGCAACCACAACCTAACGAATAATACTCATGTTTTATAATGAAAACGATTCAAGTTGGTTGTGGTTCAATTTGCTATTTTACCGGACATCCGTTGCCAACAGACAAAATCAGACATAAATTAATCGATGCGGCGCACATATCGGCTCAATGATTGCCTTTGATATAGGTCACAATTGTGTGAGAGGTTGTCTGCCAAAAACTGTCAAAAGTACGTTGTGATAAGCACAAATACAAAAAAGAAATACAAAGGTTGAGATAAACGAGGGGCGCCGTATAAATCACTGGAAATCTTATATATATATCTATTTTATTTTGAATGCAAATATATATATATTCGTTTCAACATAAATTTCTTTAAGAGCAATGCGGTTGATCCAAGGACTCTTCAACTTTTTAAATGCCTTTCAACTATGATTTAATTTATATACAAAATTGGGACTTTCACAGAATGAAATCTTCATTTGCGTTAAATATCTTTATAACTAGACATAAACTATAGTTCCTCAACATATAATTTTGCTAAAAATAAAACAGTTTTACGCTACTTTATAAAACTAAACCACTAAATCAGTTAATTACACAAATCAAAACCAAAAGTGACTTATTTTCAACCCTCGCACACACTTCTTTGGCATGATAACAACATTCCAAGGCTGATCCCAAGTGTGGTCTGCAGACTCAAAGCGTCATGCGTATCTTGTTTAGTCATGGATGTTTGTAATCAAAGTTGAGCGTATGCTATAAGATGGCTTCAGTTAATACAGGATACAAAAGTATTGTTTTGTAGTTGTAGCATATTTATGAGCGCATAATGGCGACAGCAGACGAAAGCAGACGACGATTCAGACATAAACAAGTGGTTCTGCTGTGTATGTGAAATTGTATATGGCGCCAATGTTATGTTTGACTGTGCTGTGTGTGTGTGTGTGTATAAATAGCTAATAGGATTTGCGCCAAATGAAGTAAAAGTTACGAATCCATCGTCGCAGATCTGTGCCGTTTGATTATGATTTTTTAACGGCTCTTGGCAAACTGTTTTTGACAAACATTTTATTCAATATGCGACAAATTTTCACGCTAGAAACTATTAGCAACTTACATAAATACACACATAACACACAAAACGAAAGGATTTTAATTTGGTCACGTGACATTTATTATTATTTATTAAACAATTCAGTAACCAAATTCAAATAATTTACTGAACGACTTAATGTAAAACGACTGAATTCTCTTCTATTTTTTATTATTGTTCATTGCCTTCTTCTCGAAACTTTTATAGTATCGCATGATATCTATATCTAGTTGGGATAAAAGTCTTATGTCTATTTTACTAGTCACTACCTGCCAGATACAACAAAGGGCAACAAAATCCACAAGTATTTAAGCTGACTCATTTTCAATGTAGAAAGTAACACGAAAACTTTTCAAAATGAAAAGGAACATGCACCCAGAAAAGAAATTGACGCATCAACTTTGTTATTGATGGCAACTTTTTATGTTGGCTGGAACCTTTCAAGCAAATGATCCAGTCGAGAGTGCCCAAGTAGGAGATACATTAACCCTATCATATTTTCTAGCAAACCTTTCGTATATACATATATAAATAATTATTCACTCACACAGTGGTTCTTGCACTCACACTACACGGGAAATAAATACATAAATAGAGAGGTATTAAAGAAATACATCAAATATTCATCATTTGTTTATGCTATGCAAGATATGGAGCATCTTTTAATAGTTTCGGAGATCGAAAAGCAATAATAATTGAGTCGACAGACTGTGAAAATTAGTTAACTTATCTCAAAGTTGCGAATGCATTCAGAATGTATTCATATTAATCGATTATTAAACAAGAATTTAATTTAATTTGTTGGTCTATCAGGGAGCTTATCCTTGTCAGGTCTCATTACCCCGACAAAAACAAAAGTCTACAAACTTAAAGTACTTAGAGCAAGCAAATTTATAAAGCAAAGATAATAAAATAGCGGTTGCATCATCAGCATCATCATCACCGTGTTCATTATTAGCATCAAGATTTCTATTTAAAACGTTTTGTTCGTTATATGCAAGCAAGCAGGCTGGCAAGCAGGCTGGCAAGCATTTGGGGAAGACCCCCAAATGGCTTGCTTCCATCTGTAAAACTCAACGTTGCGACTAATGCATTACATTTTTGCCTCTGCTGCCGACGGCAATTTCTGTTGAAATTTTTTGGACCCACCCACAAATCTGAGGGATTCAAAATTTACGCAGCTACTTAAAAAACTATGCAACGATGCTAGCCAGCAGGCAAAAACATGGCTTGAGACTTTGTAAACGTGGCAAGAACCCGCACCGTAATCCAATTCATGAAGTTGCCTCAGTAAAAAGTTCCAGGGTAGTTGGAAAAGAAAACGCAGCCAGCTGTCTGCGCAAATTTGGCGTAAATTTAATTTTCAAATAAACTGCAATGCGCCGGAAGGGCTTTGCCACCATCACCCACCACTTTTCCCTCCTTTGTGGGCAGAGAGTCTGTTCGAAAAATATGCACGGTTAAGGCTTGGCAACAAAAAAAATAAAAAAAAAAATAAGAAGTAGAAAAAAAAATTATTCAATGCATTGCATTTACATCTTGTTATCGCTTGATTAATTGTCATTGTCCGCGTCAGCCTGTGAACACTAACTGAAGAGTGGGAAATGGATTTTGGTTACGTGACAGCGTCTATAAGCTTCATCAGAATAACATGCCACAGCACTTCAAAGCAGAAACTTTGGCAACCATTACTGCTGCTGCTGCTGCTGCTGAAGCTACTCGATATTTAAATCACGCTTGGCTAGTTGCTAGCTGTAAGCGTTGCCATCCACCTTTTTGGCCACAATACTACGACTACCATAATCAGAACTTTGTTCTGAAATTCAACGGATTTCTTAATGCTGAATAGATTTAAGGAATTGGTTGGTCATCTTATTTAAGTAATTTAAATATGTTTTTCTCTGGCTAAAGTTTTGAATAATACTTAATCATTCTCTCAGAAGCACCATTAGCTTTTGATACCAATTCAATTTTAAAGTTGTTGTCCACTTTGTAAGAACAACAGAATCCAGAAACTGGATTTTTCTAGCTCAAGTGTCCTTGGCCTGGAGCCAACGAAAAACATATTTAAAGTATAATTTAATGTTGAAATTGGATGCAATGCAAATGTAAGACTTCCATTTCAAATTTCTTCTTCAATTTGGAAACATATCTGCGTATTTTTTCAATAAAGGTTCTTCTAAATTTTAATTTATAAATGCAAACATTAAAGCGAAATAACATCGACCTTTATATAATGTATGTAAAAGTTTGCTAGTCGTGAAAAACAATAGCAATTCATAAGCACACCCACACGTTGACTGTGCAAAACAACAAGGAGTCAACATATAACAAATTACAACACATTTTACGCACCCAAAAAATAAGGTGAACATTGCAAATTTGTAACTCATTGTGAACGCAAATTAAGTGTTTCGGGCTTCCGAGGCAATGCTCCAGGCAGACCTTTAATGTGCCACGTATAAATTTTCCAATTTAGGCTGGCAGGCAGCCAGGGCAGGGCAGGGCAGAGCAGGACAGGACAGGGTGTGGGGCTGGCAAAAAGGTGGTGCTATGTAGCCTATTAAAGTGAAAGGGCTCCCTCACCTTCGGAGGGAAAAAAGCAACCGAACGGTCATAAAAACGCAGTAAATTAGCATTAGACACGGTGGTTATTTTATTACGAACTGACGCAATGCACCCCACAAAATGTTGCCGCTGGTTTTCGCTTCTGGGTGGCAGCGCCGTTTGCTGGAACTGTTTAGCGCTTATCTGAGCAGCCAACTACAACTCAGAGTCGCGTTTTTCAATAACAGACCATTTTATGCATATTTTTATTTTTAAGTAGCAAAGATAACACATAATCAGACTTGTTTAGAATTCAGAACTTTTTTTCTAAGCCCCGAACACATTAAAAATGTGTAAAATGGGTAAAAGGAAATTGTGTAACAGCATGTCCACAGGCCGAAGGACACTTCTCTCAGAAGTATATATGTATTCTTGATCACTAAAAGCCAAATATTTTCCTTTTAAAGACTTTATAATTAATGTAGATATAATTACAATTGCCTACATTTCTAACGGAATCGAAATTCTGTGCTTACTCCAGTGTCTTGGTTTTATTAGTTTAGAATACAACATGATTGCCCTTCGAGAGTATGCCTGAGATATGTTTATTTATTTATTGCCTCAGATTTTATTAACATTTTGTCCACAATATAGGCCAGTATTAACTTTTTACTTCTTTTTTATCATTACAGGTATGTTAAAACCAAAGGAAGACGAACCATAAATTGGATGACAACATTTATGAAGTACAATAAGCCAGTTTCAGTTCCATGAACTCGCTTAAAATGGGTGAAGTTATGCAAATATGCAATCATCTATGATATATGTATAATACGGGCTCTTTCGACTCTTTTCATTTTTAATTTATATCGAAAGATATTTATTTTGCTCCGATACTCAAGATATATAAAGGGTCACACACACAGTCTTATCCATGTTTTCTACACAACAGTTTTGCCCAACCTGGTCTAAACATTGAGAGAAAATTGAGAACAATGCATTGTGTAGTCGCTGTAAGTCAATTGTTGCATGCTCTTCATGTTGCACATTCAGCTTATTAGTGCAACTCACTTAGGACAAACAAAGCCAAGATAAACTGTTAATCGTCGGCAACACCTAAGACAAACAAAAGCAGCTGCAATAAAGACAGCAACCAGAGGAGCTTTCAATAATTGCATGTGGAGCTCAGGGGGAACTTTACTGCCTTTCCCCGCCAATTGGCAGTTGTTGCATTGTTCGCTTTCGGTCACGTGAATGCGTTTATAAGCAGGCAAGCAGACAGCCAGCAAGGACTGGCAAGCAGCCAGGCTGGCAGCAACCCCACTCGTGCAACAGCCACTTGCAACGTGCAACTTGCAGTCCACTCTGCTTGGTTTGGTATCTGGTTTCGATTGGCTCAAGGCACCAGTCCGGCTGCATTTGCAAACACCTTGTGCTAATCTTGATGGACTGCCAATTGGCAAATGCAATTGCTGTCGATTGCTGCCTGACAATGGCACCAATAACAACAACAATAACATTAACAACACTTACAGCATGAATGAATCTGATACAAGATAGCAAACAATAACATTAACTGGCAAGCTTAAATTCTAAAGATGTGCACTTTTATTGGCAACATCAACCGAAACAACACAACTGAATTCTATTTGTAATATATTTGGAATACGATGAGAAAGCATAACAAAATGCAGAGGCATGTTTGGTTTCTAAAACGAAGCATAATAAGGCCAACCCGAAACCAAATAACTATTATGCACCAAACCACAAACAACAGCACAGTTTTCAATAATAGTACAAAATATCAGCATGTCATAGTCATTCAAATTGAACAATATAAAAAAATATATATCCACAATTAAAGGGGTTGCTAAATAAAAAATGCTTTGCTTGTCTCTTTGACAGTATGTCAATAGGCAATGTCCTGCTCGATACAAACAACAACAACAGCAACAACAATAAATTTATGCATTTACAGCATCCTAGTAGTAAATCAGATTTGAACACACACACACACACACACATAGTAAGGTCTCTGTTACAATTTCAATTGCAAAATTGCAGATTGTTTTATATGCAGTTGCAGGTTACAAATGTTTGAATGTTGTTGATTTAGCAGTTGGATTTATTGCATATTTGATTTCGTGAAACAAATTGTCTGCATACCACAGACAATGACTACAACAGCAGTTGCACAGATCCAATTATGTTTACAGCTGTATTTATTTTCATTTAAATATGGGCACAATGCAAAAAGAAAAATAATATTTTGATTTGCCACTGACATTTCTGGCAGTTATATGTATATGTTTTTCAGTATCTGGTGTCAGATGTCAGTGTAATTTAGACAGCAATTTCTAAAACTGTTGTAATACATTTAATTGGCAAGCTTACTGCAAAGTTGGCCAACGTTTAAAGCTCCAAATTAGAGCAATGTCTTCAGGAAATTAGAAACCAACCCTCCTTTTACTTAAAGTATACTGGGATTGGATCACTATATCATAGGCTGTCATAGCTTAAAGAATTATAAACATCGGGTTACTTATCACAGAACAATAATCAATCGGCTTTTTATATTTATTATGGAAGTTGATCTCTGCTCTGCTCTGGCAGGATGAATCACATTGCTTAAGTCACTTGGGTTAATAATTGTTGGTTTTTTTGCATGTTGCATGTTAAATGCTCATACAGGGTATCTTAAAGCCGTTCACTTTCGGTTTGAGCAAAACAAAATCATTCTGGTAAGGACGAACAAACTGGTGTTTTATGTAGTTTAAAATTGGAATGCGTCCAAAGTGAAATTAATTTCAACAATTTGCGGTTTTTCAGTGTAAATAAGTAAGAGTGCTTTAGAGGAGAGACTCGAATCGGATATGCCCTGTACACATGCCTTTACCATTATACATTTAAAAGCTAAACCAGTGATTATTTGATAAAATGGATCTATTGAGTTTAGGTTTCGCCCACTTCCAGTTGAATGGCCTTAACAAAAGTTGGAAATTACGATAAGCATTTTTTATATTACACAATTTTTACTCATTTACTGGGTAAGCACGTGCCACGTCCACATCAGATCTAGGACAAATGCAGCCCCCTTTTAGTACATTCACAAAAGTGAGTTTTTTTATTTTACTGACCACAAGTTTTGTGGACTAACTCATTTAATTTAATTGTTAATTTGTTAATTCTTTTTTTCGTTGTAAAATGGGTTGTTTTGGTAATTGTTCTCGGCGGTGGGTCGTTTTTAATTGATTTCACAACATCTGTAAATCTCTTATTTTGAGTACATATTTTGTATATTTTTGAGTTAGTTAAACTAGTACAACGAAATCTGTAAAATGAGCAAAATGAAAAAGGCAACGAAATGCAAGCGAAATGTGCGTATCTGTGGCAGATGTAAAATTGCAACTGTGGATGTCATGGCAACAGAAACACGCACACAAACTGCAGGTGGACAATTTAATGGTAATTACCTTTTTACCATGTTGTTAGCATTGAGGCGAAATTCGTACCTGGCATTAGGCTGCCACTGTGGGAAAATAAGCCACAGCGGCAATTGCCATTGTCATTGTTATTGTTGTTGCTGTTTTTGTTTTTGTTTTTGTTGTTGCTGTTGCTGTTGCTCTTGGGTTGTGGGGCAAAATTTACATGCTGGCGAGTGCCAAAAATTTGTACAAATTTCCGCCGATGCCGCACAGGCGTCTCTCATGTGTAACGAATGGTGAATGCCATATAAATTAAGTGCGGCGACAACTAAGAAACAACAAAAACAACAACAACCACATGACAGCGGTGCAACACAAAAAGGTAATTTTTTGAGTGGGAAATTTTAGCCCAGCGGAGCCAACAAAATTGGCAAACAACAAATTCTGGCGGCGGTTTTGTGGCGCTTCTGTTGAAGGCAAAGGTAAACCCAAAGTAAAACTGCGAAAAACATTTGCGTTGAACAATTGCTGAGAGTGCGGCGGGTGAAAAACTGCGGCACACTTGTCCAGTGGGCGGAGAACATTTAAATGTGCTGCATAACTATTATAAAGTTTAAATAGAATATATATAAGAAATAGGTTTAGGCTTAGGTAACCTATAAGAAATATAACTGCCAACAAATATATTCGAATGGGTCAATTATGAAAATGTCTACAAAGTAGACAAATCAAATCTTCAACAGCCGCTTATTAAGATTATTCAATGGTAATTAATGGGAAATCATTTGTAAGCATTTATTATATCAGTATTTGTCTCTCTATTTCAAAGAGAAATGAATGGCTTTTCGCTAAATCCTCACAACTTATTCAGTTTAGTGCAATTGCAAAAAATAATTGATTGCTTTAGCTAAGCCTTCTCAACAATGACAAATGTGTTTTTAAAGAGCACTAGCGATTCTGAGCCAGATGTTCAAGGACAGGCCAAGCTAAAAAAATAACTTGGTATCTACATTTAAACCGCATAAATAAATGAAAATCGGCGTAACTGAAAAAAAATGTTGGCAAAGAGCGCTGTAAACCCATTAACAATCATGCGGTGTGCTTTGACCTTTCGGTTGATGATCATTTTTTTATTTATTTTTTTTAGCAATAAAAAATTGTCAGGAAACCCGAAGCAATTTTCGTTTGACATCCTTGAAACGGCTATTTAATGGCATCGCCCATTTCCTTTTAGCATGAAAGCAACAACAATAACGATAAAGTAGTAGTACTGCAATAACAAACGAATTACAACAAGAAAATGTCATGGCACTCTAAAGAGATCCATAAAACAAAAAAGTTGTACAACTAATAAGGGATACAGCTCGACCCATCTCTAATGCATCGTTTAAAATTACCACTAAAGTTTCATTTGGTCGCGATGGCAACAGCTCAGTTTTTAATTTTCACATAGTTTATCGTTGCTGCTTCCTTTTCAGTTGCGGCCCAAGGGCTGCTGCCATTCAATGCTATTCCGCTAGCGTCCTTTTTATTGGTATGAAACTCGAGACTCGAACTGTGACTGGAACTGGAACTGGGGCTGGGATTCGGTATCTGTGTCTCTGTTTCTGTTTCTGTGTCTCTGCCATTCTGCGGCTGGCGATTGCTAATATCCGCTTTTAATTAAGCAACTTCCCTTTCAGCATTGCGGTGCGGTGTGGTCCGTGGCGTGTTCCCTCAGTTGGCTTTTGGCTTAGGGCCTTGGGTTGTCTCTTCTTCATTTTTGGCGTAGCTTTTTCAGCTGCCTTTTTATTATTTATGTATATATATATATGTATATTTACTTTTTGTACATATTTCGTTTTTTTTTTCTTCTTTTTTTTTGCCTTAGGCATGCCAAATATTGTGATATTGACCCAAACACAACTGAGGCAGTGAAAAATCATTTAATTTTCTTCTTTTTTTCTTATTTCTGGCCTTTTTAGTTATTATTGCGCTGTAGGTACAAGTCTATGGTGTAACTTTAGCTTGAGCCAGAAATGTTTTCTAGTTACGAGAACACTTAAAGGCGCAAGCAAAAAAAACCAAAAAAAAAAAAACAAAAATAATAAAAATATAAACAAACAAGAGAAAACATAGATGCTTGCTTGCCCCCATATCAATAAAGATTCACGAGGCATGCGGAGTCCTCGCTGCCACAACATGTTCTATGCACCGTATCGTGTGCAATGCAAATGTGTAATACGAGCTGACTACGATGGTCAACAGCCACAACAGAAACAGAAACAGCAACAGCTACAGCTACAGCTACAAGCTTGATTGGGGTCAAATCAACATCACAAAAGCAACAACCACTTAAAAAACCCCGCTGGCATTTCTCTCCCGTTTTGTGGCCCGGTGCAATTTTAGTTGCTAGCTATTTGGTTGGCTGTGTCTTTTGTTGTTGAACAGTTGTAATGAAGCAAATGGCCAACTCAATGGGTTCTGGGCAAAGGGGTGACTTTACAAAATGGAACGAAACGAAACGAACCAATTTTAAAGATATTTAATTTCAATGTACTTTTGCATCGCATTGTAATTTGTACAGGATTTTTGTGGTCTAATGAAATTGTGTGGTTATAACTATAAAATAAATATATATTTTTGCATTCAATAGTAATTTGTAGAGGATTTTACGGACTAATTAAATTGTATGGTTATAGCTGCTAAATAAACGTTAATGGATTATTTTTTTGTTGATATTTATGGTGCCATAAAAAAGGAGAAACCTATCTCGAAGCACTCCTATTTTTGTTTTTTGTTGAAAAGTTGAGGTGCAGCCATTAAGCTTGCTGCCTATACGAAAAGTGAAAATTGTGCAAAAAATGCTGTAAAAAGAGTCAACAAGCCGTTAGACAATCTGTTCGACGGCACCAGCCAACAGCAGCAACCACAATCCAAACCACATGTCTGGCACATTGTAGGGCTGTTATGGGGTACTGTCTCTAAAATGAGAAACACATCGTGCCACAAACCGATGCTTTCAATACCCTTTTAAAAGGTGTTATCATGTATTGCTGCAAATCTATAAGGTATATATATCTCTGATCTGTTTTGAAGATATCTTGATTAAAATTTGAATATTATCCCCAAATTTCATCAATATATAAATATAATATATGTCGAAGGAAGACGTGAAACAATAAACTTAACGTAAAACTAAAAAAGAAAAAACAAATGATAAATATATATCTCAAGCTGGGTTTGGATAGTGAATTTAGTCGTCGACGTGTCTAATGTCTTACTTGATCACTGTAGATGCAGCAGTGACCAGTTAAATCACCTGTGAAAAAGGCAATTCAATTGATAGATGTCAGCGAGCTGTAGTAAGACAAAAACTCCACTGACCGATGACTGGGCTTGTTTAATCAACAAGCATACAGTGCACACAGAGGCATCAAATCAACAGCAAATTTAACAGAAATGCAGCAGCCAAAGCAAGCAATGTATGACAATAGGCAAACAGCTGAATGACGACCAGGAACGCATATTTCCCTGGTCATCTTTCAGCTCTTAGTTGACGTCAGGATGAAAGTAGGCAACATGTCGCATACATTGTACGATTCAGTTGGCAAAGTGCTTGAACTTATATTACATCAAAAAAGTTTTATTGACAGCCTCGAATCAAATTGGTATTATTTTCGCTTGTATGCCAAAAGTAATCTCAGAAATAAAAGCAATATTCAACAGAAAAAGGGACATCAATTCAGTTTCTTCCAGTTGTGAATTGATTATCGACAATTACTGTTTAGTTTAGCTCGGAAACATTTATAGATATGAATAGTTAAAAAGTTATTTTATTGATGCCGCAAATGCAAAACGAAGGTTTTAGTTATTATTTGGTAAAATAAAAAGTATCAAATTGCCTATTATCAAAGTCTACAGACATAAT
This sequence comes from Drosophila grimshawi, assembly GCF_018153295.1. Taxonomy (NCBI): domain Eukaryota; kingdom Metazoa; phylum Arthropoda; class Insecta; order Diptera; family Drosophilidae; genus Drosophila; species Drosophila grimshawi. The sequence continues at coordinate 10,374,578 of NW_025062889.1, read as the reverse complement.
AACTCTTAAAGCTGTTATTAAAATAACAGAAAAGGAGTTTTTGAATAACGACACACAACTCTCTGCTTTATATCTTTAAACTGTGCTTGTTTAAATAATCGATTACCACAGAAAAGTATTATTTACATTGTATTTCGGACAACATTTGTGCTGCTGCAAAAAAAACCGAAATAACAATTTTGCGCCTCATTAAAACTACTGAGCTACTGAATTGAGTTATGTCTATTTATATATGTGCAAAATGGAAGCTTTCTGGAGACAAGTAACATATGTGAAGGAGCATTGACCGCCAAGTATATTATCAGCAATTGCATTTGCTGGTACTGGTTGAGTGTCTGGTTGAGTTGAGCGTTGAATGTTGAGTTTATTGCGACAATCGGCTCACACGCTATTCTAAGGCTTCGCATTGGTTGTCTTGGGAATTAAGTTCTAGCTAAAGCAGCAGAGCCACAAATAAATCTGCTAAACTGAAAGCTGATACTTTTGAAGCACTCTGTACTCAGTAGTCAGGATATCATTGCCAGTAACAACAACAACAACAACAACAACATCAACAATCCTCCTCAGCATATGTACTGAGTGCCATTGCCTGGTAAGTGGCAGGTAAATCTCACTCTCTTTGGCTGCAATTACTTGTGGCACACATTTCAAACAACTCATCGCCTTGGCAGCAGCCAACTGTTGCGCATTGCTGTCGTCTGCTGCCTGTCATCACTTTTTCACCAATTACTCAGCTTTACGACTCATTAAAGCGGCTGTCGCCAGCCGAATGTATTAAAATGCGCCAGCAACAAGGAGTTTATTGCTTCCGAAACTTCTTTCTACTTTCTCAGGTTGATGTATGTGGTTGCATGTGGCACGTCGCCACGTTAAGGCATAGTCACTGAGAGGCGCAATAGTAATGATTATGCAAATGCCGCATTTAGAAAAATCAATAAATGGGCACTTTAATAATTTGCCAACTTACCTTTAGCCAGAAACAACAGCAGCAGCCTTAAATGTAAATCTCCATCCATACATATTTCATAAGATATACTGAGATGAATTGATTGACTTACTTTGCATTTATTTATGTATGACAAAAAGACAAACAAATGGGCAGGAATCAAGGCATTTTATAAAGAAAAATAAAAAGTAGAAAATATTACTAAGTTCTCAGCTACTATATATTAAAAGTTTACCTTTTAAAGACATCCAATTTAAGCATTAAAGTTTTGTCAAACACACAACAATAAGGAGGTAAACAAGCGACTTTTGTGCTTAACTTGAGTCTAATAGGATGGCTTGCTAAATATACTTATGTCCAAATATGACATACATATAAGCATACATTTCAAGCCAAGTTGCGTTGAATACAATCATATTTTAGTTAACAAGCAGCCACAAGAAGGATAAGCTGCTGCTCACTGCTCAACTTCGGTCCGGTCTGGGCGACTAAAAATATATATGCAAATTTCGAGGGTGTGCAATCTGGGGGAATAACTTGAGGGTCACAAACACTGACCAGTGTGTCAACGTGTTCATGTCCATGTCCGAGTTTTGGGTATAGGGAAGAAGCTACACACAAAAGCAATTTGGTATTGCTGCTCTTGTTGTTCTTGTTGGTCTTGTTGGTCTTGTTGGTCTTGTTGTTGTTGTTGTTGCGTAATCTTTTATGCCCGTTCGTATCTTTATACTGGTAGTTTTGGTTACTTTATGTTTGCCCGCTTGGTCTCGGCCATGTTATTTGTTGTTGTTGTTTGTTACCATTATTTTATTGCCGCCTGTATTGTATTGTATGGCTGTTTTCCTAACTGCCACTGTTCACTATGCACTGTGCTTAGCATCCAAGTTGGAAGGCCAGCAACTTCTACTGTAATTTCATTTGGTTGTGCAGCAAAATGTAACTTGCTTAAGAGCAATTAACTTTTGGTAGCCAGTCCGAGGTGGGCTACACATGTTGCTCGCCAGCAAAAGCAATAAGGACACTTTTGGGTCGCCTTTCAGGCGAAAAGAAAAATTCCGCTTTGTGTACAAATTTGGTATCTACCGCTGCGGACAATCGATACAAATGGGTTGGGGGGAATGGGAATGGGAAGACCGATAACAATCTACGCATCGCACACAAAATCCAAACAAAAATGAAGCATTTACCATCAGACAAAATGCGTTGTTAAACATGTTTCGGGTCAATATCAAAAGCCATGATAGTTGTAAGCCACAAAATGTTAAACAAACACTTCCGATAACACGGCCAGGACTGGGGTCTGATGACAAAAGCCATCCAATGGCTATGCGGTTAATAGACGTTCCATGTACATTTGCCACCTTGTGCGTCCATTTTGGGTGCGTCATAAAACCTGAATACCACAACAATTGCGATTTCTCGTCCCCACACCAGCTACCCCAAGCTCTATTTGTCTGTACATGTGTATGGCATTTTATGCGCTCCTTTTTTCCATTTATTTATTTACTTAAACTCTGCTTGTCTGGGCTGGCCTGGGCTGGGCTATATTTAGAAGTAAGTTTAAATTTGAATTCAAACTTTTTGGGGACAAGTGAGTGAATTCGAATTCGAAATGAGTCAAATCCTTCCTGAATGGGTCGTATTCATTCAGCCAAAAACATTAGCTGGCTTTGTCATGCACAATAACAATAAAAAATAATAAAAAATAATAATAGCATTTGCTTTTTATGTGTATATTGGTAACTTTTCCTTACATGTTTCACAAATCTTGTTGAAATTAACGACATAACTATCATAGCTATGATTATTATTATTATTTCGTGTGGTTCAAGTGTGGTTAAGCTGTCGCTGTCAGCGTCAATTAAAAAATAAGAGTATATTTTTATACATTTTGGTTCGGCGACGGGGGGAATTGGTCGGCCATAAAGGTTAATCTTGGTAACAACACAAAATGCCAACGGCTTCAAGAGCATTTTTCCTATAGCACACACACTCAGACAAAACGGACGCAAGTTGCGGCATCCAACAGTGTTAAATTTATTTATTATCATTGTCAGCATCATTATTTGCGCCAAGTGTCATTTAGGCAGTATGAATGGAGCAACAGCAGCGACAGCAGCAGCGACAGCAGCAGCAGCAGCAACCATGGCAACAGAAACAAGGCGGCAACATGCCACAAAATGACAAAACGAAGCGTAAAAAACAGGCAGCAACAAGAGCGTCGCAATTTGCGTATGGCACACAAAATGCTATCAAGTTCAAGCTAATGGCTAGGGCGTTGTGACGAATCCCAGAATTTGCTGGGCCGCAGTGCCAAGCCGGGGTCGGATCGGAGGGCATAGAATCGAATAGCGGCGAAAAGCGAACACTGAATGCATATGGAAAGTGGCAAAAACTGTTTGTATACTCAACGAAAGTAAAAGTAAAAGCAGAGACCAGTCAAAGAAACTCCAGAATATTGGGGTTGATGCTGCTGCCTAACAGCCAGCCAGCCAGCCAGCTAGCGCCGAGAGGCGACCAGAAATAATGTTCGCATTAATTCCTCATTTAAATTCAACGGCGCGTACGACGCATTAGTTGCTTCAAGCCACACCACCCATGGCACCCAAACCACTCTCACACCATTCAAGCAGCAGGCAGCAACCCTCGAGTGGCTGCTGCTGCTGCCTTTGTTGTGTGGTGTGGTGTATGTGTGTGTAGCATACTTTTGGGAGCAGCTACTTCGACAGTTTTTCGCATTGAAGTGCTTCTCGATTACTTAAAAGCAAATTCCGTTCCTGAGCGAAAGTGATCAGCGACGGTTGCTCATTTCTCACTGGCTGCTCGCAGCTGTTTCCTTGTTTCAAACTACTTATGTGAAAGCTTGCTGCTTGAGTAGTCGGCAACTTTTTAAATTAGCATAATGCCTGAAATTATGCAACGCCTTTGCACCAGACACTTGTGCTGGCTGCCAGTCGTTGCTGCTGCTGCTGTTGCTGTTGCTGCCGCTTCTGCTACTGCTGATGTTGTGGCACTTTAAGTGCACTTTGCACGCCCCTACCCAAAAACAAACAACAATTGCAACAACATTCAAAAAAAAAAAAAAAACTGTAACAATAACAATGCCAGCTGGGGGTCGTCGTAGTTGAGTCCAAGGAAGAAGTAAATCAATGCATTACACTCCAGAATGTAGCTGTAGGTATATCTGTGTCTGTGCTGATAATGCCAATAATTCAATTATCCTGCATTCATTGCGCCTTCCCTCCCATGCTGCTTTTACTCCTGGTCGCCTGGTCTCCTTGTCGCCCTCGCCTGTCTTTGGCTTTTTGTTATTGACAAACCAACTGACTTGCTGATATTGTTCTGTTATTGGACTTGTATTGTTACAGTTGCAGTCACTTAGCTCGCAGCGCACAGATAACAAGCAGAAGTGTCACAGCAAGACATCAGTGGAAACAATTGTGACAATAATTCAAAAATTGCTTTATCATTGGCTATTACACACTTTCTGCAGTTGGATAATTATAAATACTCGTAAGCTGAAATGATTTTTATGGAAATATTCAGTTACTTCAGGTTGATTATGTATATTAGTACATAAATTATCGTAATCAGGCGACTTAAGAAATGTTTGTAAACATTTTGTAAGTTATAATGAATGCTTCAAAGAATTATTTGTGAATAGGAACTGATTGGTCAGTAAGTCATTATGTCTGTTCCGAGGAAATTCCATTAACATTTATAAGACTCTCTCTGTCTCTCTCTCTTTCTTTGTCTTTCTCTCTGTCTCTCTCTCTTTCTCTCTGTCTATCTTGCTACTCGTTGTATTGCTTTGGAGCTTACCCGGTCAACTGCTGACGACATTAATTGTGAACATAATTTTATTACATTTGGTTCATTAAAACTTTCAAAATGGCAGCCCCAAAAGAGAGAAAAAAAAAAAAAAAAAAGAGAAAGAAAATTAAAAGGAAATGTCGAACACATCCCAAGGGGCTTTTAAAGCGAAGCTCTATGGAATTATGGCTCATTAAATGACATAATGCAGATAGAGCACACACACACACACACACTAACACACAAACAAACAGCAAAAATGTGGCATGTAGTCTGGATGGTGTATAGCATACTTTCTGGCAAGTTAGCAGCTGCTTCTCGGCGTGGCAAGTGAAAAGCACAGGCGCTGGCGAAGCTGCCTCCGCTAATATATTTCTAATACACAAACACGCACCGAAAATACACACGATGAGAGAATCGCAGAGCTCAACAGAATACAGCAGGGAGTCCAGGACATGTGCCGCATAATAGCCTTAACAAGATTTTTGGTTTTTTCTTCTTTTTTTTTTTTTGGTTTGGCATTGCTGTCGTCTTCGACGAGCCTAGCCTCTTAACTGCCGCTGCGTCTTTTTCAATTACACACATAATTAAATGTGTTCCCCCATATATCCCTATCCCTGTCTTTGACTCTGACTCTGACTCCGAATGTGGCTCTATCTCTATCTCTGACTCACTCTGTGTGTGGTCGTATTATCCCGTGGGGCGTGTGACAGTCTAGGTAAATATTATGTGCTTTGTGTGTGTGTGTGTGTGCGTGCCAGCAAATGCTGAAAATCCCTCCCAATAGACTCAGGCCATATAGTCTTAGCTCATATTACATTTTGTAGATTTTAATAAACATGCTGATAATTTAATTAAATCGTATGCCTTTATTTAACATTGAAACATTCTTGCTCGAACCCAGCATCCGACTGTCTGTTTGGCAAACGGCAAAACTCCATTTGCTGTTGCCCAAATTCAATTTCATTTTATCCCAAGCCCTTTAAGCCCAAATAAAAGCCTTCTGTTGGCGGGCGTATGATGGTTTTAATTTGTACAAACATTTTGTCTCATTTGTTAAGCTAAATTTGTTTGCTTGGGATCATTGGGCTCTTTAATACAAATTGCGTTACAATTAGCAAACAATTGTGTTGGTCGCATTGCGAAACTCGGCTTGTAAATAATTTTCCAAAAATGCATATATTAAATAAATAGTAAACAAACAAAGGCAAAATGCTCTAGTCGGGAGTTGAGGCAGAGAGTAGACAGAAAGGAAATTAATTTATACGGGTCGCATGATATAGATTTATAGATGACGCCATTTGGCACTGATGCGCCCCTCGAAGTGCACTTGGCCCATAAATTGACAGCAAAAAGTGTGCAAAAGTACTTCCAACACATATACAAATAACAACAGCAACAACAACAGCAACAACAACTTGAACGGAGCGACATAAATTTCTATTAAATACAAACGAGCTTCGCAAAAAGTTGTTTTGCTTAGAAAGAAAGTTTTTTGGGGACGCTCATTTAGTGAGCAAAAGTGAGCTTATTGATTGACACATCAGCTTTAAGGCTAAGCAGATATAATTATTTGTTTCCGACAGCCATCTAAAAACTTTTCACCAACCATAATCTTATATATATGTTGATTACAAGCAAACAATTCTCGATTACAACTTTGTGTTAGTTGCCAACATTAAACGGTCGAAATGTCTTCAATACAGCTATGATCAGAAACGATTGACAGACTTGGAATACTTAATGGTCTCTTGACAGGACACTGTGGACTAAGAGGCGACCTAGTTAAACTGTGTGTAATTATCAGCAGCATCTATCGATTTTGGAATAAGAAGAAGGAATCCTCAAAGCACATCATAGCGGATTAAGTCACCATGTTCAGAAGAATATGTAGTAAAGAAACATGTCTTAAGCTGAAAAGACGTTGAACAAAAGTCTTGAATTCGTTCAATAACCAGAATTGCTGGAAGAGATATAGACTCAGCTGGGGTACAATAGATCAAAATAATAATAATATTAACAAGACAGAAACAGAAACTTTTTGTATATGTTCAGCGTAAGCAAACATTTGTAAATGTCTAAAGCGAATGCTGCTGCTCTCTTTTCTGATTAATATTTCAGCATCCCTTTCTGGTTTAGTTCTGCTCACAAAAAAGTGAAAAATTGTGTAATCCATAGTTCATAAGAGTAAAGATGCTTCTTATGCAACCAATTAACTTTGAGCGACATCCAGTCAGTTACAGCACTTTGTAGTCGCGAACTGTGCATTCACTAAAAATCAATCATTGGCCCGGGGTTGCTTCACTTCGTGTAACCAAATGTGGATGACCAGTTTTTCTCATTGGCTCGGTGCCATGAGCAATTTGAGTCGCGCTCTAATCTTTGGGCTGTGCTCTCCTTTGGTGGCCAGGTGATTTGTTTGCAACGCCGTTTGCCAGCAGCAGAGCGCATAAAAATGCCATTTCTGATACCATTTTACCAGGGAGCCTAGCTCCGACTCGCTCTTAGCTCTTAGCTGTTAGCTGTTAGCTCTCAGCTCAGCTCAGCTGGCATTTGCATTTGGTTTTGGTACTGTATCTTGTATGTTTTGTGTACGTCGCATCGGGTGTGCTTTAACAATATATCAAATTCAGAGCATGCCCGCTGCATGTAACATTTTATTTAGATTTTTGCCCAAAGATTGCGTTGCATTGTCTGACTAAAGTGTTGCCGGCCAGGAAATGGAAACTAAGTGCAGCAGCCGCACATTAATCATGGACTACTTCCTCCGCCCTTCGTTTCGTTTCCAATCCGTTTGGAATGTGTTGAGACGCTGATTCATAAACCATTTATAGTTTTCTGTTGTTGCCCTGTTGTTGCTCGTAAATCGCACACGCAACTTGTTTTGGCGACTTGAAAGGGTTAAGAAATTTATGTGTTGCAATTATTTTCTTGAAATAACACTTAAAGTGATTTACCGCTCCTGATAGGTGGCAGGGGTAGCACAATAGCAAACCTAAGCAAATGTGGAATGCACAGTTCCCGCTTTTCCCATATATCTCAGCCAGTTACTCTTCCATTTATTCCACATCATTGATTTTACGCTTTTGCATTGCACTAAATAAGATTTGTTAAAAAAGGTCTTCTCCGTTTTTTTTTTGGCGAAAGAATACCCAAAAGTTTTCGCTATATGAGCAATTTGTGGTATTATTAAAAGCCTTTAGGATTTAGTTACTTAGCCTCGTATTGGTTGATGGACTTAGGAAAGATTGTGTTGCTTCTGGTTGATGGACTTAAGCAACATTCTGCTGCTGACGGCTTTGTCACCTTCAAAGTGGCATGTTAACTTGCCAGATAGGTTGACAGGGCAGCAGGGCTGCATCTGCTGTGCTTGCCAGCGAGAGATCGTCAATCAATAAATCATCCTATTGCCAGTTGCAAACCCCATTTACGACCAAGCAACCAGAAAACTGCATAACTTCACTTTGGCAAATTCCACATCGTCAGAGTATTTGAAATTTTGAAGTGTGACCTAACTTAAAGGATCTCTTATAAACCCAAGCCTATATATTTTTCCACCAGAGTTTTTAACATATTTTTCTTGCATTTATTGCAGACCTGCTATGAACTGGAACGATATTTGCGCGACGAGCCCAAGCTGCAGAGCTATAAGAAGATGCACACGGATTTGGATACCGCCTGGGATATATTCTCAACGCCGGCCCGTCTGCTGGAGGAGCTGAAAATCAAAGAGAGTCTGGACTCGATATCGACGACCTCGTCGGTGTCGTCGAATTGCTCGCGCATATCATGGGACAGCAATGGTTCGCAGGCGCTCAGCTGTGCGGTGTTGGTGAAGCAGGAACGCATCGACGAGGATGAGGAGGATGCAGCACATGGATTATCCTGTGATGACAAGTTGGGCGCGTTATTTGCACCGCCGCCGTCAGCCATATCGCCCAATCCGAGCATCAGCAGCGCCGGCAACATGACGCCCACCAGCAACAGTAGCAGCAACTGCACCAGCAGCAGCATCAACAGCAGCTGCAGCGGCAGCAGCAACAGCAGCGTAAACGTCAGCAGCAACAGCAGCAGCCTCAGCAGTTGCAACACTATAACGCTGAGCTCGAGCAGCAGCAATGCGCCAGCTATTAAGGTGCGTGTGCTGCAGGCAAAGGCGCAGCGACATTATCATTTGAATCTGGGCCAGGGTCAGGGTCAGGGCCATGTGCATGACTTTGTGATTCCGCCGTTGACGCCGCCATCATCACCCGAGTCAAGCCTACGGAGCCATAACTATGCACAGCCGCCACAACATCAGCAACAACAACAACAGCAGCAGCAACAACAACAACATCGGCCGCAGCAAATTGATGCAAGTGAGCTGGCGGCGCTGATAAAGCAACAGCAGCGCCAGCAGCAGCAACGCCAGCAGCAGCAACAAACGCCAGCAGTGGCAACAGTAGCAACAGTAAATTCCACACCCGCGACCGCCATTCTGCACTTTGGCAGCCAAAGTTCCGTCGCCAAGAATTCCTCACTGACGCAGGCCACAACGTTGCAGCTGCAACAGCAGCAGCAACAGTTGGCTGTGCAACACTTAAGCATTTCGCCGCAGGCGCTTAATAAAACCAGCGGCGGCAGCACCAACAGCTCGCCGGGCAACGTCAACAGCAACAACAGCAATAACAACAACAACCACAACAATAACAACAACAACAGCAGCAGCAGCTGCAGTGTTGATCAGTCGTCGAGCAACCACAGCAACATTCCTCGCAGCACCATCGTGCGGCTAACCACAGCAAATGGAACACCTGGAGCCGCTGGCATCAGTCTGGCTCGTGTTATACAAATGCAAAACAATGGCAATGCTAATGTTGCTGCTGTGCTCAGCGCCGCCGCCAACAACAACAACAGTAATAACAGCAACAACAGCAACAGCCACAACAATAATAGCAGCACCAGCAACAACAGCAGCAGCACATCAGCAATGCAACAGCAATCGGTCTCACAGACGCCACAAATAGTCGCCGTGGTTACGTCAAACCCGGTGAAATCCACAACTGGTACGTATACTCATTATACCGAAAGTATTTGTGGGCCACAATATTTAACCACACAATTAACTTGACAGCATCTACCAAAAATCATCACCCGCGCCAGCATCACAGCGATCACAGTCCGGACTCGAAGCGACGGATACACAAGTGCCAATATGCTGGCTGCAAAAAGGTCTACACGAAGAGTTCACATCTAAAGGCGCACCAAAGAACCCACACAGGTGAGAAGCTCACAGTACGCCATAAAATACAAATTAATTATAATTCAATAAAATCAAAACGAAATTAAAAAAAAAAAGAATTGTGGAACAATTTCGGTACATTTCACTACTCAATGATATAATCATTAGGTAGACAGCAATTTCGTGTCATGCCCAACATTTCCCCTGGCGAAAAACCAGCCAACCAGCCGGACTCGAGTCGCTGGCCGCCCCCGCGCAATAAATCAGACTCCCACGACATCGGGGCGGCACATTGGTGTGACCTGAACACGAAAACAGGACCACGACCAGGACACGAGTGCATTGTTTTGTTGCCATTGTGGCAATGTCCACACGCGGCGGGCATGCAAAATCAAGTGCAATGCGAGCGGGCAACCCAAAAAAACATCCTTGGATGACAGTAGACGAGGCTTCAAATTTCAATAAAAATCGCATAACTCAACAATGAATTATTGGTTACACGCACATGGGGCACTCTTACACGTTGACACATAGATAAAGCCCAGCGATGAGATGTAATTTTATTGCTGCCACATACAGCATCAGAGATTCCCAGAGAGAGGGAGAGAAGAGCAGAGAAAGGGGGAAAATGTGCTCCGTTTATTGATTTGTGCCATCGCAATTTTTACAATCGAATATTTGCTGCTGGCTTTTGTTGCTGTTGCTGTTGCTGTGTGTGCTGCTGTGTGTGTATCTGAGTTGAACAAGAGCCCTGTCAGCATGCACTTAACCCATAAAATATACATGGATTTATATTCATATATTATGAAAATTATAAATCAAACAAAATGGCCTATACGCCAGTTAATCAATCTAGTGACGAATTTATATATATATTTTATTGTCCTTTTTTGTATTTTGTCGCAGTACGCTCAATTGTATAAAATGCACTATTCGAAATTGTAAAATTATGTCGATGTCGATGTCGATGTGCATATGCCATTTAAATGTTGTTTTAAAAATGTATTTGACCCTTTCAGTATTACCGCAAAAATGTGTTTGACCCTTTTGCAATCAGCTGTATTGCTAGAGCAGTAATTTGAGTAAAGCCTTATACAATATTTTGATACTGCCAACATCATTAAGTATTTATAATAAAATTGCTTTTAAAGTGGAAGGTTCAACTTTTTATCATAATGTAGACCAAGTTGTTGTTGACTTTTTATATCGTTTACTCATAAAACGAGTACTGTTTGTAATAAACGAAGGACACATTTCCGACTCCGACTAAATTTTAAATTTATCTATATATATATATAGATATTCATGATGAGGCGCCATTTCCGTCTTACTAGCTGTTTGTCTGTCTATTTGAAGGCATCCACTTCCTATACCAACATTATATCGATAAATATCGATTACTGGCCACAGTTTAAGCATCTTACATTTTTAACGAGCTAACGGCATCAAATTTAATATGTGTGTTCTTGTATAGCATTCACAGATCATTATAAGAAAACATACACAATCTCTGTTAAATACAGGGTATCTCTTAGTTCTGCACACGCAAAAATAACGCTAACTTTTTCCTTACTTGCCAGCTTAAGTGTTTGTTTGATATAAAAAGAAAATGTTTAACAGCAAAAATGTGTTTGAAAGTAAAAAAAAAATTGCTTGATACAATTTTTTTCACTTTAGCTTTGAACATGAAAACTTTTGCCTTGGTCAATCGTCAAAAGAAAAGTATTTTAGGTAGGCGGACAACAGGCAAGTTTATCATGACGTACTTAATTGTTTGCATTTTGCTAACTTAAAAGTTGTAGTTGGCATTGTTGTTTCTGTTGTTCTCTGTTTGTGCAAAATCGGTTCTGCCTTATTGCCGCCGCAATTGAGCATAAGGTGTTAATTGAATATTTTCATATTGTTTGCAACATTTTCATTAGCTTTTAATTTTCATCCCGCTGCAGCCTTGTGTTGCACTTCTGGTCTTTGCAGTCAGCTGGGCGGATACACTTTAATTTAATTTGGTATTTTTGAATGTATTCGAAATAAAAGTCGTTAACTGTTGAGCAGAGCTTTAAATTTGGGAGCGTTTAATTAGAAAAGCATTGAAGTCACCGAACCGAAATATGTGCGAATAACTAACAAATGATTATCAATTAAAGTGAAAAGCAGAACAGAGTAGCCAATAAATGTGTGCAGTGCGCAAAAGATTTCAATTAGTTAAACGCTGTGGCCATAAAAACAACAGACTTGCCAGTTGCAAGCCTGACGTTTCAAATAGCTGGTGGGAGTTGGCCCCGGCCGTTAAGAAAAGATTGCAAGTGCAATCAAGCGGATAGACGCAAACAGACCATAAAAGTTGTGTTGAGTGCAAAAGCCAAGGAGGCGCACAGCGCATAAAAGAAAAGCTAAAGAATAGCGTGAACTGAATGGAATGCCACTACCACTGCCACTGCCACTGCCACTGCCACTTTCCACCACCACCAAACACCACCAGCACAACCAACACCGCTACCCCGTTCGTTGCATGTCTCAGTGGGGCAGTCTTTCTATTGGCCGCTGACATTAAAACCCGACGCTAGCAAAATTTATAAAATATTAACTGGCTCCGAGCTCTCTGCGTAAAGCGGCACCTGCTGCCCTTGCCACCATTCTTGTTGCACTTGCCACACCCTGCCAGCTGAAACTTGTAATATGGGTGGCAGTAAGGAGTAAGTTTATGTATAGAAACAAATAGCTTAGTTTAAGTTTGAACTACGTTCGCAACAATAAATTTACAATGAGCCGATAGTCGCGAATTATGTTGCGAAAAGAAACAAAAGAAACAAAATCGATGTTTGAATACTTTAACACTCTTAACACTTGACCAACTTGACCTCACTTAACATAACAGTGTTGTATAATTAAAACTTTAAAACATGCCCTCAAACATTGATCGGCTATCGATGCAATTTAATAATAAAAATATCGTATTACAACAGATTATTAATACTTACTTCCAAATAGTTTTCCATTCTGTAATTAATTATATAAATATGAGATCGGTTACTAAATTGTATATTATTATGTTTATTATATTCTTTATGCATAAAATAATAATAATTATGGGTAATCGATTGGGTATAGGGTATCTACTAGTTGAGCTCTTTAACTAGTGTTTGTCTGCTCATTGTTTGTGCCGCTTAAATGCGCCTCAATACAAAACTCATAAGTCGTATACGTATTTCAATGCACTTTGCTTTGAGCACTTGAAGCTGATTTACGCACACACACATCCGCACACACACACACATCCGCACACACACATTCGCACACACTCTGATTTTATATATAGCTGCTGTTTCGATTTCTCGCTGAAAGTACTGACAATATGCCAATGTTGAAGTAGCAGCAACAGACACACACACACAGGGAGAGAATGTCCTCTTGCTTGCAACGTTGAGGCGCGTCACAGTTGAACGTCTGGGCAGAGAGTAAACAGAGAGTAAATGGAAATTAAGAGAGCGCTACACTTTGGCACTTTGGTCGTTGGCTCGTTGGCTCGTTTGTTTCGCTGGGCAAGTGCATAATGTGAAATTGAGCACGGAAATATCACACATTTCCGCATGCATTAAGTTTTAAGCTGTGTGAATGTATGCATGCTATATATATATATATATATAAATGTATTCGTATATATATATATATATTATATATATAAATATATTAAGCTGGTGTGGTGTGCGTTACAAAGTTTTCCACTCAGCTTTATGCATTTTTCTTGGCTGTCGTCTACTTTACTGGTTATCTGGCTCCACTTTTCACTGCTTTTCTCCAGCATGGCAACAGCGGCAATTTCCTGCCTTGTCTGCTGTTTGTCTTTTAAACTCAAATAATTTTTGCCATTTTTTCTGGCAGAACTCTGCACTGTTCTTCTATGTTTCAGTCTTTGCACATTTTTAGGTTTTCTACTTTTGTGTGAAATTACAACTTCTGCATTTCCTTTTCGGTTTCCCGGCACTGGCGCTGTAACTCTGTGGCTGGCTTTCAGTGCCATTGACTACTGCTTTTGGCACGCAGACTATTGTTGGCAAAAGGCATTCTCGATTTGGCACACAATTTCACAAACTTCGATCTGGCTTATTGCAGACGCTGGCTGAACATATAATACATATTTTTCGGCAAAAATTGATTAAGATATCTTAGTCCACATTCAGAATATGAATTCAGCTATATCAGATTTTTACTATTACAAAATATGTTCATAATAAAGATACACATTTTGATATAGAGCGGAGATTTTATGTATACAATTCAAATGATGTACAAAAAAAAAAAAGAAGTAAAGTAAGCATACTTTATTTGCTTCGTTTCCTTCCGCCTGTTCCACTATCTTATGTTGCCTTTATTATCCATTTTATTTGTGAAGGTACACAAAAAGTTGTGCCCTAAACGCTCTATACCAAGTATACCCCCCTATATCTCTGTACTCTTCCATGGTATGCATATTTATGCGCTCTTTTGTCTGTCTTGGCGCCAGCAGCAAAAAAAAAAGAAAAAGATTACAACAAATAATGGTTGCATGCAACGTGTTTGTTAAAACTGTTTTCGAGTAACTTATTTAATAAGTGGACGCTTGAGATTTTTATTATGAATTTATATTAAATCTTTTTCTTTTTGAACCACTCTCATTGCAGGTGAGAAGCCGTACAAGTGCTCCTGGGAGGGCTGCGAATGGCGTTTCGCTAGGAGCGATGAGTTAACCCGCCACTATCGCAAACACACTGGAGCCAAGCCCTTCAAGTGCCGCAACTGCGATCGCTGCTTCTCGCGCTCCGATCACCTGGCCCTTCACATGAAACGCCATATGTGAGGTGAAATCTAAATCTAATTCTATATCTGAAACAGAACAATTGTTCAACTGTTCAACTGTTCAACTGGTTTAGAGCTAATTCAACAAAATTCACGCATCAGACGATAGCACAAGCAATTTAGAATTTGGTGGAAAAGTTTTCTGTTGCCTTTGCTTTCATTGTTTTATTATTTTTATTATTTTCATTTTTTTTTTGAGTTTTTGCTTATCGTTATCGTTTCGCTTGTAAAATTTTTGTTGTATTATTTACTTTAAATGTTTAAGTAGTGAGCGGTAAGCAGTTAAGTATCCATATGCATTTCAAAAGTTGACAACAAATATTTAACAATTTACCAAAGCAAAGCTATTTTTTGTGTGGATGCAGAAAATAAATTGGGCGAATCATGCGAATCGTCATGAATCAACTTATTCAGCACAATAAAAAACAAAAATAATACAAAAAAAAATAAAAATAAAATAAAAAAATAAAATGAAAAAAAAAACATATATTTTTGTTTTGTTTGAAGCGAAGACAACAAATATTGTAAACACTGCCAAACGAAAGTGCGAAACAAATTTTAAATATTTATACAAATAAAATATACTACAAAATGTTAACATACATACATACATACAAATACAAAGATTTAAAGTTAATGAAAATTATGCATCGTAATGGCGTAGGTACAACAAAATACAACAAACACAAGTGCAAAATATGTTTTAAACAATAATATGAAATGCTTATATTTTCTTACATTAATTTTATATATATTTTAAATTTGTAATATAATTGTTGTATAGGTTGATTAAATGTATTTTGTATATTTGTCAAGTAAATCATAAATGCCCAATAAATGCAAGATTTTTGGCGCTTCAAATTGATATTTTTTAAAGCAATTTTGTTAATGTAATTGTATTTGAAAAGCACACATTTGTTTTGTGATGAAAAGTATTACGAGGAATTTTTAATCTGAACAAATCATAACGCTACTTTTCTGGTTTGAGACAAAATGCGATTTCCTATTTTTGACATACGTTTACAAATTCTTCTTTATGTGCCTCATTAATTTAAACAACAAAATAATAATATATAAAATACTTGAAAACAAACTTTTTTTATGATTACAAATTTAGATGTACTTCGAAAATACAATTTCTGCTCAATTCAAGCAGTTCACCTTTTATCAAAGTTAAAAGCATTTAATAAACTTCCACAAGATCTTCTGAAAATTCAGCGAAAATGTTTTCTGGAATGATGTAGCAATGCTTTTTACTTTCCATCATTTTGCTGTTTCTTTTTAGTTATTATGTGCTGCTTATTATTTAATTTTGTTTATAATTTGATTATTATTAAATATTTTTAATGAATAAATATTTTTTAAAAAATTTGAAAACTTTTAATTGGATTTTATTTTGATAGGATTCTTATTTGCACGACATAAAACGACATAAACATGACATCAATCAACATGATCGAGCATTATGGTTTGTGTGATGACAAATTCTGTGATCCAGACAACAAGAAATAGCTAAGACAACAAATAAAATACATAAATACACACACACACACACACACACACACACACATGCATACACATGCATACACATACACATTTACACACGATTGTCAAGAGTCACTCAAATGTATTTGATTATGTTTTGTTAGGCGCATTTCGATGAGCACTGGTACAGTTTGTGAAAACTATATTGGAAAACAATTATATACTCCTATATTTGGCATTAAAAAGTTGTTTCTTGATTTCTAGCTTAATTCTCAATGATTGTGAAGTGAGAAGAGATTTATCACTTTATCGACGGTTTGTGTGTGGCTTGTGCTTTGTGTCATCTCAATGTTATGTAATTATATATAGTCTCATATATGGATAAGAAGTTACAAACTAAAAGTTTCCTTAAGATTATATATATATACGTATATATATATATATATATATATATATATATATATTATCGGATAAAACGTACGAGTATACTGGATTTGATTGTCCAGTATCATTTTTGGCTTCCATGCGAACAAACAAACATAAAAAAGCACTGAACAAGATTATGATGATGTTAACACAACTACTTATAAATATTATTAAAAACCCAAGAGAACAAAAATATGTACGATGTGTCAAAAATACTTCAATCAGTTTAGTGAAACTTTTGAGAAAGATTAACCAAACCCAAATGGAATATTTTGTATAGAAAATCCTTAAAGCTAAAAACACAAAAATCCAACAAAAATCATTTAGATTAAATGCATGGGGGCCTAAGTATGAATAATGTATAAGTACTCATGTGTATGTATTTTACAATCCAAAATTCAAATCGTAAATGAGAAAAACATGTATTTTAAAGAAAACACAGAGCAAAACTAAATAAGTACGTATAATTCTGTAAACATTAAAACAAAATAAAAGACTGGTCAACGAGGTGTTCCGCGTTTATGCAACAATTGCAACAAAAGTAAGAAAGTTAAAAAATATTAAGTAAAATGGAATAAAACTCAAAACAAATCTATTAATTATACTATATTTAAAAACGCATTCAAATACTCCTTAGCATATTGCCTTAGCAATTAAATCATTCATTCAAAAACAAAAACAAAAAAAAACCAACAAAAAAAACCCTAGCAACCCGATATTTTAACTGGTTGAGATTGTATCGTTCAGGTTGAGTAAGAGCGCTTGTAAACTTATTTTTGACTGCAGAAACAGTCCACTCGGCCATTTGGCAAAGGCTAACAAGTATATTGTCTACTACTATTCATACGTAAACTGTAAAGTTAATAAAGTACGAATTTTAAGAAACGCTGAATGTGAGTCTAGAAGTACTAAAAACAAAAAAAAAAAACAAAGAAAATAGGGGAAAAACAACAACAACAAAATAAAAATAAAAGACACACTGAGTATAGATTAAATAATTGTCTAAAATTAACAGTTAAACAATTTGAATGTATACAAACAGCACAAAATGCAAGACAAGAATAAGAAGAAGAAGAGCGTACACTGTACACATTTTCTATAGATTTACAGCTTAGCAATAATATTGAGTAAAACGTTTTGAAATATTTAAATACACAAAGTACACAATTTAAACACAATTTTCGTTAAGCTTTCGTTTGCATAGTGCTTGTCAAAATTTGGTTAAACTATGATTTAGGTAAACAAAAATATTGCATAACAATTTTGTTAACATTTAGATATAAACAGCGATTGGTAAAGTGCATAGCAGAAATATATATAGCTACATATACATATATATATGTATATATATATATATATATATATATATATATTTAATTATAATATTAACGTTTTATATAGGGAAAATAAGCGCATTAACGTCAACATTTTGTGTATAGTTTAGTGAAATGAATTAGTTTAATGTTAAAAAAAAACCAAAAAAGAAAAAAAATCAAATGAAGAAGAAAAAACCCAAACTTATTAAAACATACTAATTAAAAGATACATATACATTTACATATGTGTGTATATGTAGAAACAAAAAACAAAAAAACAAGAAAATTATATGGCAAACTACATATATGTGAAAGTTGTGTATGTTTATGTTTAGGCAATAAGAATTCAAAACTGACGAATTGGGAGAGCATGCAAAGCATCTACAATAAGACACATCATTTTGTATAAAACGTGTAAATTTACAGACACAGAGGCTGGATAGAAGAAAAAAAAAAACCGAAAATGAGATGAGCACAGACCAGCTGAGCGCACCAGAAGCGTTATACAATAAGTTATTTCGGTTTATAAAAAAAAAATATATAAAAATATGGGCGCGAAACTGAGTTCTTTTTTGGGTCAGCAGCAAATGGTGATTTATATGGATTTTTATAAAGATCTTAATTTAGCTTTTTTGTGTGAAAATGTAAGTTAGCCTACCTACATACACAAATTAATTAAGTTAAATTATATAAAACAAATTGAAATTGTACACTTAAGGAGCGTAATTGATATCAAAACAAACACATAAGTATCAGCACAGGTAAACTAAAAATACATTTACAATAAAGTTGTATGTAAATCGAATAACATACAAACCAAAAAAAAAATGGCATCAAATTTAAACAATGGCTACTTTACCGCTTGTGTATAAAACGTAACAAAAACAAAAACAAACAAAAACAAAAAAAAAAAAAAAATCGGAAGCAAAACGTCAAAAAACGAATCCTTAGCTAATAGCAAAAAAAAAATCTAATTGTCAGTGTTTATTATTACTATTGATGTGCATTTGCTGTTTGCGTATTTTTACGCTTATTCTTAACGCAAATCTCTTTTTTGCCACCAGTTGTACTGCTATGTGAGATGAGTTGAAAAGTTACTAATAAATGGTAACAAAAATAACTGCTTTAATTTATTTTTTTGTAAAATAAAAACAAATAAAATAAAAAATCGTTTAAGGCGTTTGGAGTGAACAACTAAAGGTTTAAATAATTTAAATGCAGTTTTTATAGAATTTAATTCAATTAGCATATTTTTGCCGTCATTTTTGTATATTCTATGAAAAGTATATCAATTATTATTGATCATTTTTATTATGATTATTATTATTATTATTATAATGCTTGTTTGTTGCAACTTTTTGTGAATCTCAATATAATATAGGTATATATAAAAATGTGTAAGAAACATCTAGAAAATAATATGAGCATAAGTAAAACATAAAGCATTCAAAAAATATGAACATGGCAAATTTATTGGGTAAACAGCCTATAGAACAAATGCGAATCTTGTATTTACTATTAGTTCATTATACATTATACAACAACAGCAGCAACCAAAAACAACAACAACAAGAAAAACAACAAGAACAACAACAACAAACCATACGAAGGAGCCGATGGCATAATTATAAACGTTATTTTATTCTTGTATAAGTATAAACTGAGGCATTTTCAACGTATGACAAATATATTGTACGCAACTTGATATTTTGAGGAGAATTTCTGTGAAAAAAATATAGAAAAATATAAAAAAGATAAATATTTGATTTTTATTTCTGGGAAATTATGTTGGTAAACAATGTGGAGAAAGGTTAAAAATAAACGCACCATTTAAATTTTTGATGCATTTAAATAATGTTGACTTTGTCTTGGCAAATAGAGACTGGGCTTGTGAATATATTTAACTCATGTGATTGCAGGCGGCATTAAACAAACAATTCACATCATTAGCCCCGAAGTGCTCACAAACAATAACAATATCAGGGATATTATTGCAATGTATGAAAGCACCTCATAACGCTGCACATTAATTTAAATTATATTTTTCAACATGCATGCAAATTTTCAGTAACTGTGTGTATTCATTATTATATGATTCCAGCTGTTAAAACGGTAATGGCGAATCAGATAAAGCACTTCTGCAGCTTTATTCTCTGTTGCACTTACATAAATTATTAGACTGCAGAATTTACAACAAATATGACTACAGATTTTTACCTGACTAACTGTACGGATAAGTAATTTTGTATTATATAATTGGTCATTCGTAAGACCATAAAAATTAAAAATTAACATATGCTTTTTTTCATACTTAATTAACGGTGTGTGTGCTCTTGGAGTTTTATTTAAATTGAAGCTTAAGACTATATTTTCAGCCTGTCGTATTTTCAACTCTTGTGACAGAATTATTACACATAAAAGAGCTCCATAATGTTGAAAGAAATTCGTACTTCAAGCAAAGGGGAACTTCAAATTATTTATCTATAATTCTATAAAATTTATATTTAAAAGAATATTTTATGCACCTGAAGACACATAAGTATGCTATATTTCTTTCTTTACTACACTTCTTTCCACTTTTCGATGTTTCCATACAGCAATAATTCGATTTTCGAATGCTGAAGAACTGCAATGAAATGTTTTGATATAACCGACTCTAACCAGTTTGTGGAATAGCTACAAAGCTTAATGATTAAATAGCAAAGATGCAGAATATAATGGCTTACTTCATAGTGCTGAGCAAAACTTTATAGAGAATTAGTAGAGTAGCGATGCTTTGTGTTTATTAAATACATTTTCAAAGCCTTGGAGCACCCGCTTTTAATGCATAGAGCACATAGGAAACCGAGCAAATGGATAATTGTTTTTATTTTACTTTGAACCTTGTAATGAAATTAGACTCCCATGTGTCTATTCTCTGTTGTCTGTTGCCCACATACTGAATCGGGCCGCAGACCAAGTCCAACGAAGTTTTTACCCAGTGCTTTTCCTTTCAAATCTGACTCCCCCTTTGCAGTGACAGCAGACGTAAGACTTTTTTTTCCTAAATTCCCAGTTTTTCCCAGTTTTTTTTTTTGTTGTATTGTAAGAAAGAAGAACGTGAAAACTTTCCATATTCTTAATTTTGCTTGTGCTATCCTGCCGCATCTTAACTTTATGCTAGCAGGAAAACTTCTAATTGCGTACATGTCTAGCAGACACAGTGACACCCCCTTTACATGGATTCGTACACTGGAACTCACAAGTATATGTATGAATAAATATATAATTATATATTATTGTATTTGTATGGGACAAACTTTATGCACACATTTACAATCACTTAGCAGCTATTGATTATCACTGCGATAGGGTTACTTTTCCTATATTTGAAGCATTTTCTGTAAGCTGAAAATCGCAGTGTAGACCCGGCTAACAAGCTTCAATGCAGCCGGATCTTCAGGTTACCCACTGCATATTTATCAAAATTGTTTCCAAAGTTCAAACTACTTTGTGAGATGCGTCCCAGTGCTTTTAAAAAGTTTTCAGCTCTCAGTTCTCAGTTTTCTTCGGCACACTTGCAGATACATGCGCTTGTATGCTCACCAGATATGTTGTCTTGTGTTGTCTTGTGTTGGTGGGTTGTGTGTATTTCCCGTCCTCTTTACATTTGTAGCTTGTCAAAGTGGCTCATCGCCTGACATGTTAACTTATTTTGCTTGTCTTCCAAAATCCGACAGAGAGAGAGACAGTCAAAAAGAGTTAAGGTAAACAGAATGATGCAAACATCCAAGAAGTGGCAATGGTTTTGCGAGTAGGTTAAGTTAGCCCGTACGACCCTTCAATAGGGTTCGTAGTTGATCCAAATGTTGGGTGGGTGGTAAGTGTGAGTTCATTATTAAACAAGCTCTGAAGTTTATCTTCCTTTTCAAAGCAGCATCTTTCAGTAGGTTTTTAATATGAGCACAGAGGATAGTGGACAAAGGACGGACTCAGTTTTTTTTTTTTTAATTAATTTATAATTCAATTTACTAAAAAGATAATCTTAATTGAAAAGTAGACGAGCAGAGTTGCACTTTATGTGGTCGAAAATGCTTCGTTCCGTCAAACATTTGCATTATTAAACATTTGACATATGTCTTTAAGTAAAAAACAAATCAGTAAAAAGTTCACCTAATTTATTTTAGGCATAACGCTTATGAAGTTTGCTTAAGTTTGAGTCAAAGTCAGAGGCAGTTGCAAACGGATAGTAATAAAGTGCTGGCTGGAAATGTCGTGTTAAGGGACTTTAGAGGGCAACAGGCAAAACAAGAAGTGGCTCACTCTGGCAAACACACACATAGACAGAGTCATCTGCTAACATAGTGCCAGGAACTGTCAATGACAATGACATCAACTGCAGACGAGCCCATAGAAAATGGCTCATGGCTACAAAGCTTAGGCTACGAGCACACAATCTACTACACAGTCTTGGCATTGTTAGAGAACAAATGCACAAGAGGCCATAGAACATGATATCAAAGTTTTAAAACACAAGCTGTGCTGTATGCTGCTTTAGTTTAATTTATCATCTTTGCAACACACTTGTATCATTTGGAAACGATCGGATTAAATTGATGGACACAAAAATCACAACAAAAACTAAGCTGTCGAGTTGAAATTGTGTTAATACAAATGCAGCAATGTTCTAACTCTTAACTCTGTATCAATAAGGAAACTCTCTCATATATACAATATACATTTCAGAAAATATTCCATAACCATAACTTTGTCAACTGTTATACGATTTTTAAAAATCAACGCATTTTTAGATCGATTTTCATGTTCAAAATGTACCCACAGAAAGAGTTGCAATGCGCAAGTGGGTGGCAGGGCAAGTGCACAGCCAATAATTTGACGCTGACA
Source organism: Drosophila grimshawi (assembly GCF_018153295.1). Taxonomy (NCBI): domain Eukaryota; kingdom Metazoa; phylum Arthropoda; class Insecta; order Diptera; family Drosophilidae; genus Drosophila; species Drosophila grimshawi. Next base: position 10,351,654 of record NW_025062889.1, on the reverse strand, counting down.
TCTGCACTGATTGTGCTCATGGCAAATAGAGACAGAAGAGCGTTAAATCTAGAAGCAGATTTAATTCTTCGTCGTTTGGCAGGTAAACAACAACAACAACAACAGGCGGAGTAGACGCGAGGGAGTCGGAGATGAGTGGAAGGGTTGTGGATGGATGTGTGTATAGGGGTATGTTGGGTAAGCAACGCAACAATAACACGAAAGGCAAACAAACGCAATTGTCATCACCATAAAAAGAACATAAAACTCTTTTTACGACATAGTGGTTGTCATGTTGTGTGGTAAAGTTGGATTTAGATGGGAATGGGTACTTGGCCTGAAATAATCAGATATGGCAAAAAGTTCTCTGAGGTAATAGTTGACGTCACTTAAGACTTAGCAGTCGTTCATTAAAGTTTCATGTCCCTGTTGTGTTATGACCAGAAGATGTTCAAATGAAGTGGAAATCTTTCATTAAGAAACTTTGTTTATTGTGCAGACTGAGTTTAATATAATCATGTGCAAGAATCCAAACTTGACCACCCTAATTCTATTGAAAAACACATGTCTAATCGGCAAACAACTATTTCTATGCAGATATTCGTTTTTATTTTCTCGATAACAACAGCTGCTATTTGCAAGTTCATTCCATATTTGTTCAGCATCAGTGCAGATATGCATTGCATATGTGTAGGCGAGCTCACAAAGCCGATTACGTTTGCTTGACTTCGATGCTTCGATTTTGGGGTGTGCGTTGGAGTCGTAATTGATAATACATTCAATTCTCCCAGTCAATTTGCTAAAGTGCCCACTAAATTTCAGCAAACTCCACAAAATGCACAACAGCAACAACAGCAACAACAACAAAATGCCCATCCAGATGGCCTGTTATTATCGTTAAGAGTGTTAAGATATAAAATCAATAACAGGCGACAAACAAAAGGTAATAGTAATAAAAGCGGCATAAATATAAGCAGACCATACATTAAAAAGAGAGCTGCGACCAATCGCTGCTCTTAAAAAAATATGAATCGCACAGAGAAAGAGAGGGAAACAGAGGGACAGAAAGAGACAGCGACATATAACAGATAAAATCTTTGCTGGAAAACCGATAATATACATATATGCAAATCTTCCCACAATTCTAAAGTTGGGCGCGTAAATTGCTGCTGGCATCCTTGAGCGTTATGCAGATATATTTATGGAGGCCACCCCCTGCCCCTTCGCCCTCAGTCAGCAAATTTAAAAGTTGCATCTGTGATTTTTGCATCGAGTGTCAGTTGATATTGCACTGTTGTCAGAGTATTCCGCAGTCGTTTAAGCCCGATTGTAACATTCTCGTTGTTTTTATGTTCGTTTTCCACTCCAACTGCTTTACGCTTGTTTATGTCTCTTTTTTCGTGTTTGTAGCTTCCACTAGTTTTTATACCCTGTATCCATTAAAAATGGCTAAGATGAAGTTTGGCAACAGCATGTAATACATAATACATACATACACAGCCATGGCCAGCGACGATTTCAGAGCTTATAAGGGATAGTCATAAAAAGAGAGAATAAAAAAAGGCAGCTTATATTTGAGTGCGAGGACCCTTTTAAGCTAAATCAAATTAGAAGCATTGTTATAGTCGGAACACAGGGCATCTGGCAGTCGGTCTGTGCCGACTAGAGTATTCTTTTTTGTTTGTTTATTGTGTGGTGTGAACCTTGTTTGAACTGGTTTAAAATTTCTTGGCACTGGCCCGACCAGCCTCAGGAAGGACCAGGCGAGGCCCAGTCGAAAAGCCAAAGAAGTAAGGAAAAGGTTGGCCAACTATGAGCTCATAACTTTGTTGCATACAATTAACAATTTGATGCTTTGCCAATTTTGCCTCGTCTTTCTGTGTGTAAATAGTCGAGTCAAGGGAAACCCCAACTGCTATTTACATTGTACATATCTGCGGCAGCTAAAAAGGCCACATGTAGTCTTAAAGGTGTCTTTGATTGAAAAGTGCAGCCAAAAGTTACGCACGTCCCTTGGCCAAGTCACTTGGCCCGGCATTAAAGAGATTTGGCAAAAACAAAAGCTGGCAAGACAACTTTATGCGTTGGAAAAACTTTACAGCTGCAGCCTGGGACTGCATCTTTGTGTAAAAACTTTAAGGTTAACTATTAACTTTTCAGCTTACATAGTTTAATTTTAATAGTCGTAGTTTGCATATCATACAACGATTGCTTAACTTTCATATATTTTCTGCAAATTAAAAAAGGCTAGAAGCGGTATTGCATTGTGAATATTTTACTATAAGAAAACATCTTTCACTCCAAAAAGTAGATTGTCTTCAGCTAAATCTGCAACTGAGTCGATTCCTTGATGTTCGACACAATAAAACCTGGCAAAACATAGTCAAATTTGTAGCTTAGTATGCCCAATTCAGTAGAAGTTTCTTTATCCATATCTCACACAGATCAAGAAATACGAGTAAGAAAAATACAAACTAAAACAAATCTGATAAGCATTAATCTCGTATACATTAAACAAGTAATTTTTGACAGTGAGTAGAAATTCTTTTAAATTGTTGCTTGCTTTCTTTTGCTCTGCAACTTCTGATGAAAACATTAATATATTTTACTTATTATATTTGCACCTACACTCAATTGCTCAAATTATGAAACCATAGTCGGTGTACTGCCCAAATGTTGCAAATCTATTCACATTCAATCTTGTGGCATCGATGATGATGATGATGATGATGCTGCGCAGGCAGGCCCTGCTCCATAATTTAGTGGTTAACAGCTGCTGGTCAGCCGCACAGCAAGCAGCAAAATTAGCCAATGGTTACTCAGTGTTCGGCTATGTGTGTGAGGCAGATGCCATCGTCAGTGCAGGAATTCCGTTTGACCTTCACCTGGAATGCCAATGGCCACAATCTGTGGACTGAATCAGGACGAAGAGGACTCTGACTATGTGCAGATGCTTGGCAATGTGTTGTCTCTGAGGGATTTGAAAATATTTGTGCCCCTCAACGATGCACATACATCGACGGCAACTGCCTTGACATGAGAAATAGCTGCGTTTACTAACAGCTTATGCTGCCAAAAACATTTTTAATAATTTAGCACACATATTTGCCCATCTGTGGCAATATTCACTTTGAAGACCTTGCTGAAGGTATTTTTACCTGTTTTACCTGTTTTGGTTGCTGGTTGGCTGGGACCAAGGAGGAGACGTCTGCCAACTGACAATGTACCACATAAGTCGATAACGGCACAGTTGAGTAATGCCAAACCTATTTCCCACACAGTATCACCATTATTTAAAATCTCAAACTCTCAAATGGCGCAGAGCTTTGATGTGAAAAGTCGTTGCAGCAACCTTGTGAAGTATGAGCAGCTAACTGAATGCTTGGGGCACATTATTTAACCGTACGTAAAGTTACAAGGCACTCAAATTAGTGGCATGCAGCTACAGCCCAGATTGGCGCACAGAACATCTTTTAGCGGCTTTCAAAAAGCTCTCTCACTATCCCTTTGATGTTACCCATAGATGCGCCCTGGGTCATAGAAGCTCACAGCTCACAGCTCACAACTCACAACCATCAGCTTCAGCTTCAGCTTAACGACAACTCATTACGATTAGTGCAGCAACAGCAGCAGCAGCAACAGCAACAGCAGCAGCAGCTGTTGTTACGGGTTTTTAATTGAATTTTACTTCAAAACGCTTCATTATTATGCAGGAGTGTCTAACACTTAAAATTTAACACTTCATGAACAGAATGCCCATAGGTTCTATAAAACAACTCTGACAGATCCATGCAGTAAGAATGTCCTAGACGACTTGCAGAAACCCTTAACCCAAGAGATAACCAATCATAATCAGCAGTAATATGTACCTTTATAGATACCTCTAAATTTGTTTTGGGAAACTGAAAGAAGTTATCGAAATTAACTTGATCTGCGTTTGCTCTCTATGAAAGCTGTAGTTCTTAGAGTCTTTTGGCTTGCAGATCAGGAATATATATACACTTAATGCTGCTTTCTGTTTACTATATACTTTGTACAACTTCTTTATACGCTTTTTTCTCATTTTCAATGGATGCAAAAAAGCATCAGTTTTCAGCTCATGAAAAAATGTTAACTTTTGCTACTAATTCATTTTACGGTCAATAGCATTAAGTCTTCCTCATCGTGCTAGTTAACTTCGTTATACACACATATATATATATATATATATATATATATATATGTATATATATATATATATATATGTGTGTGTGTGTCTGCCTGGTGCTTGTGTGTTTGTCTGCCTTGTTTGCTTGTAGCTTTGTGCGCCTGTTTGGCCATCTGAAATACAAACATGCTTTTTATCATGAGTCGCTTCGAAATTGAATTTTAATACACAAAAGCTGGTTCCCTGATGTGTTTCATTTTTCTTCATTTTTTCTTTTTTTTTTTTTTTGAGTTTGGCATTTGCGGCTGAGCCGATAGATTGTGTGACACCAGTATCTTTTTACTCAAACCATGACACAACGACAATGTAGCCCTTCAATTTGCTGCTCTGTTACTTTTAATTTTTACAACCTGGATATGACTAGGAAAGAGTATTTGGGTATATGACATTATAGACAAGTTCAACATCTACAACCAATTTGCTGTAGATATATCCATAGCACTATTTGTCCATCTCTCCTTCCGTCGATCTGAAAGACTATATAGTTTAGAGACAAACAAATCAGCAAGTAGATTAATTTTATTTTACTTGAACTAACTGAATAGGATATACCGATCCAATGGCTATGAATAACTTCACAAACTACAACTACAACTTGTTTAGTTTGTTTTTGTTTTTGAATAAATTTCGAGTGTAGCCGCTCTTATTTGGTCTTCTACAGATCGGTCTCAGTTCGCACAAAGTGGGCAGGCAGAAGTTTGGGCCAATTGGATTATCATCTCTCGTATTTGGCTCGTTATGCACATGCCAAATTATCTGCAAACGTAAATCCATTTACCTGTCCATGCACTCGACTTCAACAACTTCATGCCATTTTTATCGATTCCGTAAATAAATTTGCCAACTTGTGAGGCAAGAGCAGCAGCACCAACTGATTTAATTTTTGTATCTCATTTAGCGTTCTTATTTATTTACAAAAAAAATGCATTTGCTTTTCGTACTGTTTTTTTTGTTGTTGTTGTTGTTGTTGCTTTTCTTTTTTCTTGTTGATGCAACTAACCCGTTGCTGTTGCTACACGAAGCAAATAGCAGCGCACTCTCAAGAAAAGCAAAGCAAGTAAAAAATGTTTGAAATTAAATTTTCAAGTAACTTTCACTCGAGCGCAGTGCAAACTAAATAATTCAAGGAAGCAACGCAAGAAGGGCGCCCAACGAAATGGGCGTGCCAGACAAATACTCAATACAAACACATGAAGCACAGGTGTGCGCATGTGTGTGTGAGTGTGCGTATGTGTGTGTGTGAGTGTGTGTGAGCACATTTAAATAAACAGCAGTCAGCGTCAGTTCGCATTCTCATTTCCCTTTGGCGCCCGTTCAGTTAACTTTTTGCCAGCAACGAGCTGCAGGACAGGGACAAGGACAAGGAGCCAAAGTTGGGGGCAGCCGTAGCACTGTTGGCCATATGATAACAGCATTGAAGAACCCTTTTGGCGGGGGCTTTTGTGTGTCCTACGTTGCCATCGTCATGCTAAAATAGGCAAGTTCACTCAGGCAAAGCAATTGCACAAATGGCCAATTCTACTCGTAAGTAGAATTTTGTTCGTTTCGTTGAGCGGGTTTCGTTTTAGGTTTTTGGCAGTTGCCAGTTGCCAGTTCCAGTTCCAGTTGCCAGTGCCAGCGCCAGTGCCACAGCCAGAAGGATAACTGTGGGGAAAACTATCTAAAGCACTACTGCGCTGCGACTACAAACATGTGAATTTGGGGGTGTGCTCTCTATGAGTGTGTGCTAGTGTGTAACGAAGCACAGATAAAATAAACAATACACACAAATAAAAATATATATTTATATATATATATGGATGTGTGTGAACATGTAAGAGAGTTGCTGCCGGGCCAAAAGTTTAAAGTGCTAAGAAAAAATATAAAGTTTTTTTTCGTTGCAACATCAACTTGACACCAGCTGCCAGTTAAAACTGCGCTAAATATAAACGTTTATAGATTTGACATCAAATTAGTTATTATTCACTAAACGTTCCACATTTTTCTAAGTCATTGTTAATTTAAAAATAGAATAGTCTCTATGTGGTTGGAGCTGTTGGGTTAATGTGTCCTCACATTCGTCCCATTGTTGTCTTAAGGCTGATTGCGATTTTATGCAATGCCATCGATGCAGTTAATTTAATTTTACGTTGTTGCCGCCAATCATAATTAAATCCACGGTCAATGTCTAGTGGTGTTGGCTCTTTCGATTAACTTTTACTGGACAAACGGCCAGTCAGCCAGCCAGCCAGCCAGCCAGCCATCCAGCTAGCCATATGGTTGAGCGCAGTGCCGTGTATTTGCAAGTGACACTTAAACACATGCTACCCGAGCTGCTTTATTCTTAATTGAGTATTATCCTTGTTGCAAACAGTCCGTGGAAAGCAGTCGCTGGCCAAGGCATGTCTATAAGCAGCAACAGCATCAACAGCAGCAGCAGCAGCAGAAAAGCCACTGTTTGCTTAATACCATGGTCAGTAAATTTAATTAACTTCCCTTAAGGATACATGCAACATATAATAAAAGCAGTGCACAACGACCAACAGCAATAACACAAAAAACCCAACTTCAGATGACTGTCCCTATGCTGGCTGCTACTTTTGCTGCTGCTGCTGCTACTGTTGCTGTTGCTGCTTCAACTTCTCTCGGCCAATGCTCCGCCTGTCGCCTCCATCTTCAGCTTCAAGTTGCACTGGGATTACACACATGTACGATGTCCCGCGGACACAACTTGACTGGCTGGCTTGCTGGCTGGCTTGCTGGCTGGCAGGCTGGCTGGCTGGCTGGCTGGCTGGTTGGTTGTATGGCTCGCCTTGGCTTGTCATTGTCCTTTGAGATGTTGTGCAAACAAGCAGCTTAATGTCAGCCGACACAAGACAAACACAGACCAACACGCAGGCACACAAATACACCGACACACACACAATGTAAAGAAATTAACATCTTTTTGATGAGCATATGTGGCACAGACAAGAAAACATTTCCCAGCTGCAGTTGCAAGGCGCTTCGATATCATTGCCTTAAAGCTACAATCGCTGTTTGGTGTCTGTCTGCTGTCTGTTGTCTGTTGTCTGGCAACAGCTGTCGCATTCCTTAGCAACAACGAGGCACACTTCGATCTCCATCGCTCAGTTTTTGATTCTTTTTATTTTATTTGTATTTTTTATTTTTTGTGTTTTGGGTTGCGCTTTTATTTCGCGTTTCATAATTCATGGCTTGCCTACTTTGCATGCCGCACATCACGTTCCTCTAGCCGAGTAGCTGTAGTTCCTGACCGTTGGCATTGTCTTGTCTGGCCACGTTTGTGCCATAACAAATGATGCACTCGACATGCAGCAGGTCCTGGGGATCGTGTGTGCATTTGCCAGGCCGTGCACAGTGCCCGACTAACAGATACCCTGCACTCATTTTTAGCTTTACATTCATCAAATAACACATTAACACAATTAACTTCAAGTATCTCAGACAATTCTCTATTTCAAATCTGTCTCTTAGAGTTTCTCAGATCGTCTAGTTTAAGCCGACTTACGAACTAAATCAGAAAAAGGGCTGCCAGTTGTCAAACCCACATAATAAAATTTCGATAAACCTTACACGATGAGATCTATATTCAATTTCTATCAATTTTTAAGTTAGAGTTACCAAATCTGGAAAAGTCTAAATTTGTTACTGTCTTAGACCTGTAGCCAGCCTCGCAGGAAGTGTTTTTGAGACTTGATTTTATCTGATATTTCAGTCTGCAACATTCTCACTTGATTTGAAATAATTTAACGCAGTAATTCACTTTCACGATGGAAATTGAAATAGTTTCCATTGAGATATAAGCAAATGTTTCACACAACTAAACAAGTTGTAACAAATCTATAATAATATATATCTATCTATCAATATAACTTATACTTGAGCTTCACTGTGAAACAATGTGCAATATGCGCTGCAGTTGAGAATGTGGTATGTGAATGAAATTGAGATTGTGGTGTGGAGTGTTGTGATTGGAAACCAATTGTCAATTTCCATTTGGATAAGAATCCGATTAACATTTTATTTGTAATGTAATTGCAGCAATTTAAAGTAGTCAAACCATAAATGTATATTTATGGTGTCAGCTTAAATGCTCTGTGAAGAACATTAAAATTGCTTATACGTATCATTGGATGAGAGCTTAAAAAGAGTTTAATTATGGCCGCAGCGGAACGTGCTGCATAGAAAATCATGGAGTCAGCTGCGTGCCACACAGCTTTTCCATATCTGATGCATGCAATCAAAGGCAAGCAGCCGCAACTGTTGCAATAAGTCATTTTGTCAGGCCATCAGCACACACAAAACACACACAAAACACACACACACACATACACACACTCATCATGATACATGTTACACATATATGAGGGAAAAGTGTGGCATTAATACGCCAGTTAACATTGCGGTTAGCGGCCATTTCACGTTGTCGCAGTGCCTACAGCCATTGCAATGGGTCTGCTGGTCTTGGCCATTATGTTGCTGCGTTTGCTGGCTGTTGGCAGTTGGCAGTTGGCAGCTGGCAGCTGGCAGCTGCATTTAACACTCGACGAATGTTTCCTTCAGACTGTCAGACACAGCTAATGTGCGCCAGCGTAAAGTTTAAGTTCACTGCCAGTAAAAGCCATTTAAAATTACGTGCTTGGATTTCTGGCCGCCGTTGCCGCTTCCTAGGCGCTGTTATTGAGCGCTCTTGTACGTGGCCAACTAGCTGAACGCCAAAAGAGCCAACCAACCAATCGTTGGCGGAGAGTGCAGTCCGCCAACCAGGTTTGTCACTTTGCCACTTTCGGCTACATATTTTTTTTCTTTCTTCTTTTTCTTTTTTTTTTGTCCAGCAACAAGCACCGTATGTGTGCGTCAATATCATACAGCGCCCGGCATCGTGGCAACGTTGCACATAATTTGCCCATAAACGAAAGCCTAATATAAAAATTCTATGAAATCGTGACCAGCAAGCGGAAAACGTTTCACCCAAAAATGTAACCGAAAATGATCTTAATGCTTTACTCAGTCCTTATCGATATATATATATATATATAAATATATGTATATATACAACAGAAACCGTTCAGATTATTATTTGTGTTTAAAAATAACCTACTAAGCATTATTTCTCCAGATTTATTTTGTTTTCTTATGTAACCATCTAATGCTCAGAATATTGATTATTTGTATAGCCATGGGAAATGATAAAGCAGTAAGAAGCAAATGTAAATATATATACATATACATATATATATAGGAATATATTTATAGGAATACAGGAATCATCTCCGGCACAATCGAGATCATCTAGACTATTTGTACGCCCATCAGAGACTATAATTCAGTCAGAGACTTTGAATTTTGGATATGAGCTCTTGTAAAACATAATCATAGTTTCTTAGAGTTGTTTTCGCACTCAGAAACTTCCAGTTAAAATTGTATCTATCATAGTTTTTAAGAGATTCATAGAGGCACCAAATGTGAAATATAGATTACTAACAATCTTTATTTGGCTGCAGGCAGTAAATTTAGAAATCGGAATAAGTTATATCAAAGCTGAAATATGAACAATTATCCGAGAGAAGACTTCTTGTTCCTTAAAAGTCTAGCCTTAATTAATTTCAAATATGCCCAGTTTAAATCCGCTGTTTTTCGTGCCAAGGACAGATTTACTTGGCTTTTAATTGAATGGCTGCAGGGATTACAATATTTTTATTTTTCAATCCAATCCTAGCTACGTTTTAGCTCTGCCGTTTGTGCAATCATCATCAGAAATGTACCGTCCACATGGACGTACTTAAGTATAGCCCATTGATTTTTGATTATCCGTCTTGCTTGACTGGGACTGTGGATTGGGAATAATACGGCTGTTCACTGCAGCACGAAAATAAATACAAAAAAAAATATAATGGAAGCTGGTAGTCAACAATATTGAGGTTTTTTTGTTTTTTTGTTGTTGATTTTTTGCTTATTTTTTTCAGTTGTCCCTTGTCCGCTGTTTTGGGTAACTTTTGCGCAGAACCAAAAACAGTTTGCACCAAAATTTGTCAAATTAAATTGCATGTACAGACCAAGAGTCTGACAAACTCAGAGTCAGGCCGCAACTTTCGTTCTTGAGATTGAATTAAAAAGTTGACGGCGGGCGCCCAACAAATGCTGAAAATTATTCTGCATAGTTGTTGTTGGCGTTGGCTTTTAATTAAAATTGTTTACTAAATATGCTAGAATTTGTGCGGTATGGTGTGGTTACTGCTGCTACTGGGAATGACAGGGTGGGGTGATTCGGTGTGGTTCGATACAGGTCAATGCACATTAAAATTTGAGTGGATGCTTCCCCGATATGGCTTTTTGTGCTTAGTGTGACAAATGTTAATTATGGCTATGCCCTAGACTGGCCTTTGATGCATTTAATAAGGTTCCAAGTCAGAGTGGCTAAAGCGAAATACATTACAATGATTATGTTGTTGCTGTTACTGTTACTGTCGCTGTTGCTGGTTTTGCTGGTGTTGCTGCTGTTACTGCTTTTGCCGCGCTACATAATTCAGCATGACATGAACTGACAATAAAATTTAGTGCTGAGCGGGCATAATAAAGTCAGCCATGACGGGAAGAAGGATCTGCTGGCTGCCGTCTCAGGCTCCAAGTTGATGCCATGCCATGCCACGCTATGCCAAGCCATGCCATGCCATGCCATGCCAGCTGGTCATAAGCAAAGGGCTAAAAAACTAAAAGCAAAGTCATGCGGCCGGCAGTAATGAAAAGCGTGCCGAGTGCTGTGAAGTGAGAAGGAGACGCTTTTTGCTACCACTGCCCGGCTGTAAAACAGTAAGTTGGCATTAAGTTGCAAGCATAATGAAATTATTTCTCTGGCTCGGCGACGCATCGCTGGCAGTTTTGTGTTGCTGTTGCTGTTGCTGCTGCTGTTGCTGCTGTTGTTGCCACTGTTGCTGCTGCTGCTGCTGCTGGTGGTGTTGCTGTTGCTGCTGCTGGTGTTTGCCGCTTCCCTGGCTAAGAAGCGCGTCGGCACATAAATACTTCATGCTTAATTGTCCTTTTGGGTGCAATTTCAAACGCTGCTACGCACACAGCACAGCTGCAGAGCCCAGCCCAAGGAGCGGAAGGAGCAGCAACAATAGCCATAGTAACCAACGAGCTGTAGATGACGATGACAGCTTCAACTTGAGCTTTTAAAGCTGTGCCATCTCTTGCGGGCATGTATCTCCCCTCCTTCGCTTGCTGTCTTCACTTTACCCCATACAGAATAGCTATAATTTTAGGGCCTCTAACATCAGCTACAAATTTATCTGGTTTTTAATTCTCTGTATCGTATTCCTTCAACTGTTTTGAGGAATTTTCTGGCAAACCCACAATTGGGAATCACCCAAATGTTTTGCATATATACCACACACTCCAGCCAAAATTATTAAACGAAATCGTATTCATAGTTGGCGATAAACATAAATTTAAATACAAATCACAAATACATTTTTTGGAAAACCAGAAAACCCCAATAAAAACCAAACCAGCATCTAAACCAGACGCCAAAAATAATCATTAATTTTTAGATTTTGTGGCAAATGGCAAATCAAGCAAATTGTTTCGGATTCGGGTTACATGTGGAAAGGCTCTGTTTGTGTGTATATTGTTGACGGGATAGGACTGAAATGTCGACAAAAATGCACTTTGGCCAAATTACAAAATTAAATAGTATGCGATTTAAAGTCAATAGCACCCAATGGCAGCCAATGAACATTAACCTTTTCAACTCGTTAGCTGCTGCATCAGCATCTGTGGGAAGGGCAAAGCCCAACTGGGTAGCGAATCTCCTTAATTATCGGGTTTTATTTAACCAATTGCCAATTGACGACAAAAGCTTAATCTTCTCAAGTCGCAAAGAAGCCTTAAAAGGCCAGACAAGTTGCACACACGAAATTTGTGTGGCGCATGTGGAAGGGTTTTTAGCATTATTAGCATTAAATGATGTAAATTCCATTGTACACTGGGGAAATTAGCGTATGCTTTCATTTGTGTACTGCATACCTGGCAAAAATCAGCAGTTTTCTAGTAGCGCCCAACTCTGACAGTATTGTTTGCTGGACTACTCTCGAAAGGTGATTAAATATTAATAAAAAAGAATTAGCTCGGAAATGCAATCCTTGCAAAGATGCAAACTTGGAATGAAATGAATAACTCTAACTCATTAAAAACTTGTATAAATTCGATATGAGTTGATACATATGTATATATAAACCTACCCAATTTGTGCTCTCAGTAATATAATAAGAATTTTAGTACATTTTTGCATAGCAGTCATTAAAGAAATCATGCAGAATATAGCTAATTTTGTTGTTAAAATCTCTTTGTTCTTTTCTTTTTTGGTTTATTGACTACTCGCTGGCATCGTCATTTTTATTGCTTGCCTAATTATGAAGTCACTCAACATTGACACGCTGCTTGGCTCGCTCGCCATGAAACTGAAATTGATGCAAAATAAATAGCAATAACTTGGCGCTAAGCCGCATAAAGTTAACGAACTAACAAGTCACAACAAAGTTGAACTTTGTCGCAAACGCTTTTTGCTAGATGCTTTGCTATTTTTTCAACAACTCTGCTTACAGAATTTAATGGATATTTTTTATTTTTAATAGCTAATTAGTAATGACAAAATGTTACTCATGCATCAGTAACTTGAGCAACCGAATAAAGCTGACATAAATAGTTCGATCATAAAAAACATTGAAGAACAACTCATTTTTGAAATTTAAGTTTCTTAATACTATAATTATACATACAACTTGCAGCTCTTACTACAATATGTAGCAGCTTATTGTGTTGAGAGTAAGCAGTATGCTTCAGAAGCAACATTTGAGGGTATTTATTAGCTCTCGGAGTTGTCGCTAGGAATAACATTCATATTGCAATTAAGCAAGTTCAGCTAGATTCTTATGACAGACAACATAATTGTTGAAATATATATTTTTTTAAATTTTATTTTACATACAACAGCTTGAATAATAAAATAATCATAGCAGACTACGAAATCTTCTTATTATTATTTAGATTATTTGCAAATCTATTTTGAGTTTGATGGAAGCCTGGCATTATCTAAGTCCAACCGACACCCATCAAAGCCATTTGAAACTCAGCTTACTTGATCCACAACAATTAGAAAGAGAATAAAAATTGTTAACTAAAAGGCGACGCGTTGGCCACCAGGTGTTAGGCTTTCGTATAAGTAGAGAACCGAAAAACAAACCACAATCGCCCATTAGCAGGCTGACACGACAGGCGTCCACAGTCAATTTGTGGGAAGGACAGGTAAGTCCTGCGGCAGTGGCAGCGGCGCCTCCTTCAGCCAGCCAGCGAATGATGATGCCATCTGTCGTGTGGGACATGGGCATGGGCAACGTTTAGCTAACGGTTAGCTGCCATCAAGTCAAACGACACTTCCGCCCGGACCGGTGGACAGTGCAAGCCGAGACGAGACGAGACGAGCCGAGTCGAGCCGGGTCGAGCCGTGGTGCTCGAATCAAATGGAGCTTTTGCCGGCTAGGTGTACATTTTGTCACCGCCAACATATATTCAGTGAGCCACATTTCCGGATTTTCAGACTTGTGCATCCGTCAACGCTGCAATACCTGCACTCAACATACCAATTTCCTGTTTACACTTCCTCCAATACGTATAACGATTACACCCACAACATTTACATCTACTCTCTGCGCTTAGTCAAGCTATAAAAATAAATACCAAACTTTTTTCTTCCTTTTTTGTCCCTTTTCCTTCCACTTTTTTTTTTTTTGTTTATGTTTAAGCCAAACATTTGACTTGGCTAGAGCTCAACGTTTCCGCCTTGCCATTGTCCAATTACAGAATATATGTTTTTTTTTGCAGCTTTTGTTTTGCTTTTTTGGTGCTAGCTTACACGTGTTGGCGAAAGCATCAGCTACTTTGGCTCAACTCGCCACATTAATGAAATGAATGAATCAACATGAACATCGTTGCTAATGCACAGATGCAGCAAAAATCCAAAAAAATCAAAAAAATTCCAAACAAAAAAAAAAGGACAGCATAAAACGTCCACGTCCAGTCCTGCTCACTAATAAGGATCCGTCTGAGAGCGCACGTGCGTCAGCATGGTCATCATCATCATCAAGCTCATCATCATTATCATCATCATCATCATGATCATTATCGTTATTGTGTGTGCGCTGGGAATAGCTTCGCCTCGGACAAATCAATTATGTTGCACACAAGAAGAGCACTGTCTCATTTAGGACAGTCAGTGTTCAGTGCTCAGTGCTCAGTGCTCGACTCTCTTAATTACATGTCGATGATGCTGGATGCTGGATGCTAGATGCTAGATGCTGGCACTGCAGTTTCCATGACAGTCAAAAGTTTATTAATTCCCAACGAGCAAATCACACATGCATACCAAAAAACTTTGACTGCACAGCAAAAAGAACACCTAAACACAAACATTTCACAATTTACAAATTTACAATTTACACATTTACAATTTACAAATTTACAATTTACAAATTTACAATTTACGGCATTCACAACGTGCACAAGAATACCAACAACAGTTTGAAAAGTTAAAAGCATGCCAACACCTGTCCACACACAATTGCCGCACTTACAATTTGCAAAATGTTGTGGCATTTTACCTGATTTGCTTTACACTCGACACAACATTTTGACAGTTAACGAATTTCGGTGCAAAAGTTTCGCAAATGTTTTAACATTCCAAAAGAATTATGCTGGCTGGAGTTTCTCGCCTGGCATTTTGAGGAGTATTTAATGCCATGCACCGAGTCGAGTTAGAGTTGACAACAAAATTAAGTGAGGCAGTCGTGCGTGTGCCCGGTTTATATTTCGCAAAAAGTCTCGCAATATTGTTCAAATTACACTTTTGAACTATGCAATTTAGACTTGAAATAAGTCTTATGAATATGTGCATTTCACAGAGTTTGTGTGAATAGTTCAATTACTAAACTGGAACTGATCCGAAAAAAAATGCATAAGCGGCAGCTTAGAGAATTTGAGAAAGTGTCGATTGAGAACGCAGAGCCAGCGACATCTTTCAGTTATTGCCAGAATTGAATAACTGCTCTCAAATGCATTGCTCAATGTCTCCCCAAAAGCTAAGCCCCAACGGCAGCAGCAGCAGCAGCAGCAGCAGCAACAGCAGCCAGGAAAAATCTTTTTACGGGCGAAACACATGCAAAACATGGTTACAGCTTCAGACCCAAAAAGCACAAAGAGGAAATTAAGTGCTGACCATTTCTCGACATGGGGCTTGCTGGGTACAACACATATACACTCTCTCTCTCCCTCTCTCTCAATCTAACACTCTCTCTCTGTCTCTCTCTCTCTCTCTGTCTCCGTGTTGGTCATGCATTCATTTCACTCAGCACTACTTTCGGATTAAGTCTGCGCCTGTCATGTTGATTTGTATTTACTCTCTGCGAATATGTATGTCTATATATGTCCATATATATATCTGTGTGTGAGTGTGTTCTGTGTGTATGTGTGTGTTCTGTGTGTATGTGTGTATTCTGTGTTTGTGTGTGTGTATATATATATATCGTGTATGATGTGTATGTCTGCGGTTGGGTTGCTGTTGGCATTTTGGGTTAAAGTTGATCAACGCCTGCTTCAGTCTATATGTTTGTATGTATGTATGTAAGTATTTACTGTGAACGCGAAATATTGTTAATCCCATTGATTTGTGTTAATGATTACCATTGACACTGCTGACCAAACAGCTGTGGTTCAGCATTGCTGTTGTCGCCCTGTTCGTCGTCGGCCAACCAAATTCGTTTTGGGGTTTTTGTTTAAATTTACGGCACAGATGCGGTTTGCGGACCCAAAAACCAAGGACAACCAAACCAAGCAGCACAAGTTCTACTTGAGCATTTCAAGTGGACTTTGAGGTAAATTGTCGCATCAATTCTGTGTACACGTTTCTATATGTATGTGTGTGTATTTGTGTGTGTGTTTGTGTGAGTGTGTTTGCCTTGCTCCTTGGTGTATTGATATTTCACAAGAAATCAACACACAAATAGTAAAGAACACACACAATTTCAAATCTCACTCCACTCACTTTGTCACCATTTGCAGCGGAAATGAAAAATCAAATCGAAGAAAGGCACAGGAAATGTAGCTCTTCGAATTTCACTTGACGTGTGTATCTGTGTATGTATGTGTGTGTGTGTGTGTGTGTGTGTGTGTGCTGTCCTCTATGCTGTTTAAATTTAGCCAATGTCTAGCATTGCCAAAGTGCTCTCCACTCTTGACTATTTATCTCTCTTCTGGCCCATGTGTGTGTTTACCTACTCAGCGCTGTCATAGACATAAAATCGTATTTTTATTGTTTCTTGCTACATTGTTTTCATACACTTGCTGACCATTGAATACTTTGACTTTTACAAAGTAGTTTGTAACACCAAAATCAAATAATAACGTTTACAACTATCTGTAATGTGCCTCGAATGTTCAAAGTAAAATGTAATCAGACCAGCAGAAAAAATAAATATATTTGATGGAAAATAATGATATATTAAGTGGTTAATTTACTGATGACAGACAGATCGTAAGATTGTCACATTTATTAAATAATAGAAACTTTTAAAATATCATAAAAATAAATGTAAATGTTTTAAGTTTACATTGTTACTCTTTTGGACAACAGCCAGGTTTTTTCTAATAGGCATCAGGGTACCTCATAGAAATCTGGTAACCTGTCTAAGACCGAAGAATGTATTAACTGTTCTTTAGTGTAGATATGTGTAAACTGTTTTACAGCTCGCTTACACACTGCAAAACTTTGAAGCTGGATTTACCAAAGAAAGCTTCATTAAATATCGCTTAAAAATGTCAAAGAAATATAGAATACAGCTCATCCTGTCCTAAGTTGTTTTTACAAAGGTATCAGCATATTGCGCAGTCGGTTTCATCCGAGTTCCAAGTGCTTACTTTATTATTTTGAAAAAAATAAATAAGCAATCTACCATACAAATAAGAAAGAAATGTCACTTTTGGCACGCCGAAGACTGCAGACCCTAGAACTGACTAAATCTGCTAAAATCTAAATCATAAAATTAAACAAGCAAATTGTATTTATACATTTTCTGGCTGTTAACTGATCTCAGTAGCTTTGTATGAGAAATTATTACATATATTTCTACGCATATCTCGTTCCCACAACTTAAAAGATATATTTTGACCGATCGATACAATAACAGTTAGATAATATAGTGGTCCTGTCAGTTCCGAATTATAAACTAAAAAACATAAAGAAAAGGATAATATATGAGGAGAGACGGAGACGTATCCTTCGACAAACTAATAAAGCCCTCAACAAGGGCATACAAAATGAGAGTATATCAAATTCCCTTTATTATAAGCAAAACTTTATTGTTGGTTTATTGTTGGCATTTGTCTGTGCTTGAGACGGTTTTATCTTCTTGGCCATAAGCCTAAGCAAATACAAACCATTTTCTTTCGATGAAAAAAATCATCAAAATGTATGGCAAAAAAGTAGCGTGGATGGAAATGGCGAAATGCCTGAAAATAATCAATTGATTCGGTTTACTGAATGATGGAAAGTCTACATGACTGCCACACGCGATGTACTCGGCAAAGATGTGTAAAGTTGCACTAATTTATTGAAATCATTTACCGCAAATCAGACAATTCCCGTTCCGTGCACAGGGACTAATTAAATATTGAATGCGTCTTACAGTTGCTGATGAATTTGTTTTCATTGATTAGTTGGCAACCATGCCATGTACCTGATGTTGAGCACACAAGCTGCGACAACATCTACGCCAGCTGCACCGATTCCCAGAGGTCTGATTGAACAATGAATGATTTAATTAATAAATAAATAAGTGAGTGCGTGCAGCAGCAGCAGCAGCAGGAGCAGTAGCAGTAGTAGTCGGGTAATTGCAGATGCAAAATGCATTACACAAGTGTGACTAACAATTAATTATTGAGCACCGCTAGCAAGTACGACAATTTCAGTTTTAACTTGTCACTGCCACTAGTCGACAACTTGTTTAAGACACTTAGTGACAATTATTGGTAGACATTTGCCATTTGAGATTCGATGTCGCTTTGATCATTGAAACGATACCAATTCAAGCAGCAATTAGAAATAAAACATTTTAGATGCATATCGAATTTAGTCACGTTTGTTCAAAATATGTATATATATCCAAACACTTTGTCTGTCCAAGTTTCTAGGCATGAAATCGAGAATATTAAATTACCATCCAACTTGGCATCGCACACATGAATGGGTGTGGCCAATTTGAAAGGCCAGCAAAGCGAGTGCAAGCCAATTTCTATACAATTTGCCGGCTATTGTATTGCACGCTCAAAATTTCAACAAAATTTCATATTTATTGCGGTTTTGGCGTCAGCCTCAACTTAAACTCAAATTCGATGCCTTGTGGGCCATTTAAGATTTTAAAGTGAGGCCAACCGCAAACTAGTTTCCTCCCAACCTGCTCAACAGCAGTGGAAGTGGGGAAGCAGGGTGGCTGAAGAAGGGTTCGATATGTGGTCTAGGCCAGGGTATTCATGACAACCGCAGCCCACAGAAACTTTCACAATCGAAAATGATAGCCTTGGGGTCCCAAGACTACTGCGAGTGAGCTGCAGCTGCTCCAGCAGCACTCACTGTTCCACTGTCAATTTGAAATGATTTCATTTTGTGTAGATATAAGCTGCATAAGCCCAATATACGCCAAAAATTGTACGGATATCCGGTCGCCTTCCAGCACCAAAGGCGCGCGCACAGTCGTCAATCATACCTAGAGGCAGGCACTCCATTAAAACGCAATTAGTGCCGATTGGAATATGGATGGCGAGTTCGAAGTGCTCCGATTGAAGTTGAGGGACTGCTACTTGGGGTGGGGGAGGGGCTTCAAAGTTCTTGCATTGGCCCTTGCCCGTTTTGCAATTCAAAATGAAATGGAAATTTCAGAAAAGAGCACTGACAATCAAATTAGAGAACCGCTCATTATGTAAAAGTCCCCTTTTTGCGCAAATCAATAAAACTCAACCGTAAACGAATCAAACTTAAAAGAGCCAATCATACGTAAAATATTGTCAAATGCGCCAGTCAAGTGCATGATTAAACCAGTTAGGCTGATGTAGTCGACGCGTCGAGTGAGCACAACTACGAGATATCCTGAACTCAGTTATTAAATATTTGATCAGAGTTACACACTCAAATGTAAGCAGGTGTGGAAGTGCTGTCAGCCGGCACAGTCACTGAAGGATAACACACAAAAAAAAAAAAAAATTAAGGCAGCACATGTTTTTATTCACAATCTGCAACTGAAATCGCCGACGCGTGCATATACATATACATATACGTATCTGCATTATTTGTATATATAGCATCATAGATATCGTTGTGCTGCAGAATTCCCCCACACACACACACACACACACATTTACACAGTCATATTCTCATGCATGCAATTGCATATTTATGAAATGCTGCAAATGCTGGCGCCTGCTGATAGTATGGCAATCAGTAAGAGAATACATTTTGGGTCATAGCCTGGATATTCCTTTGCAGTTTTTCAAATTGGTCAAAAATATTATGATATATAACAATTGGAAGGCTCAGCGTTTAAGCTTGTTTCTTTTATTTTGTAAAACAGTAGCAGTTATCGAGGAAAATAAATAAATAATAAATAAAATTAAATAAACTTAAACAGCGAAACTTGAAGACTCTTGCTATTTAAGTCTGTTAAACAGAAAAAGAAGAATAGAAGAAAATTAAAAAAAAAAAAATAAATAAAACAAATATGCCCATTTTGTTCATCTTTAATGGGTGTGTGACTGTGTTTTGGCATTTGGCTGCATGTGTGTGGCACTCGAGCCAAAGGACGGTCGCAGATTTCGCGTGAAAAACAAAATAGGCTGTTGGCAACCACAATTCGCACGGCACAGATCCGTTAACTAAGGACCTATTGCCATTATGGGATTGACTTATTGTCGTGGCATGTAAATAACAAAGCAGCTGCAGCTACAACCAACAACATTTGCTTGTCGCGACAGAAATTGGCAGCAATGCAAGCCGACAAAAACAAAATGGATGCCAGACATAGCTGTGTACCAATAATGGCCAGAACAACAAACAGTCAACACTTGCACACCCAACTGCACACATTAACTCTTTTGTACACAACAAACGGACCAAGAAGCGAGCGCTAAGCAAATGTTTACCCAACTGCTCCCAAGCCAGTCAACAAGCCAGCGCTTGGATCTGCAACCTAAATACACGTTTATCAGGAATATATATATAGTTCATCTTGATTAACGGGAAAATCGATTATTGATGCACAGAAGAAATCAATATACTTTTGGCGCCAAGTGTAGCTCATTCAAATTATTATTCAGAATGCATATTTCTAAGACAGCAGGTAATATCTTTCAATAAAAAGGCTTTTCTTTTTTTAATTACAACTTGGAGCTGAAGAGTTGAATTAAATAAACTTTTCACTACTACAAAAAAAACATTTGTGACACGTTCAACGATCTTTGTACAGTTCTTACCAAAACAGTTCTTATATTTAACAAACCAAATTAGTTGCTCAACAAAAAAATTGCTTGATTATAAACCCAGTCAACCGATCGATGTTACTCATTGAGAAACTAGACTTATTTTAAATTACCGTCTAAACAATGTCTATCTACATATTATAAGTATTTTTTAAAGTTATAAGCCACGTCTGTGGCACGCTGCATCTCATCAACATGGCAGCTGGAGGCAACCAAACATCGCCACAGTCTCCGAGTCCCGTAATATTTGCTCGCAATTTTTTTCGGGCCCTTAACGATTCGGGGGCGGTCAATGGGAACAATTTAATCGTCTCACCAGTTGCGGCACGCAGTGCCATGACTCTGGTGCTGATGGGCTCCGGCGGAAAGAGTGCGGACGAGTTGCGTTCCGGTCTTTTGCTGGGCACTGTAAGAAAACTGGAAATCGCCAGGCAACATGCCGAGTTCTTGAACACGGATTGCGTTTGCAATCCGAAGGGAGTCTCAATGCGCTTAGCCACCGGGCTGTATGTCAAACACGATCAGCAGCTGCACGCCGACTTCAATTTGAAAGCTGTGCAGTTCTTCAACGCTCAGGCAGATGGACTCAACTTTGCCGATGCGGCAGCTGCAATGCAGCATGTCAATAAATGGCTCGAGCGGCAAACATTTTACACTGTTCGCCATTTGCTTAGTCCGGCATCTTTCAATCCGAATTCGAGCGTTATTTTGGTCAACTCCCTGTACTTTCGAGCCAAGTGGGCAACGCGCTTCTCCGTGGAGCGCACTGCGATAGACGATTTCTGGATCAACCAAAATCAGAGAATGATGGTGCCCATGATGCGACAGGTGTGTGTTTAAATTGGGCAGTAAAGCTTTCAGTTTTCCAACTACTGCAAAGATTAGATGATCATAGCTAGTTAGCTTTGGTTGCTTGTCAAAGAATTCCGAATTGTCTACAAGGCAGGGAGAACAAGGCTTCGGAGGTCTTCTCCTCCCAAGAAGTGCTGGATCAAGTCTTCTTAGTCTTCGTCAAGACAACTTCTATAGAAATTATATTTAGATTAATTTATTTATTTATTATTTATATTATATATATTTATTTATATAAGTACTCCTATACCACTAAGATTTACATGTGTTCTTTGTAATTGGTTTTCTTCATTTTTGCAGGAGGGACAATTCCGCTTTGGCGAGTCGCGAAGGCTGAAATCGCGTATTCTGCAGTTGCCCTTTGAGGAATCGGACATTTACATGCTGTTCATAGTGCCACATGCCGTAAATGGCCTTGCCGCGCTGGAATCGAAGCTAAGCAAGCTGGATTTGAACGAAGTGGCACGAAAGGCAGTGATGCATGATGTTGATGTAACGTTGCCCAAGTTCAAGATCGAATGCGAGGTGGATTTAAAATTGCCCCTACAGAAAGTGAGTAAGCCAATTGCCTATGTCTAACAACTTTACCCAAATATATGTATATCTATGTCAGTTGGGAGTAAGGCGCATCTTTGAGCCAGGCGCCGCTGATCTGAGTAGACTGTTTGCCAAAAAGTCGCCCCATCGCATTACAGAGGCAAGACAGAAAGTCTCTTTAAATGTAAACGAATCCGGCTGTGGCACAGCGGACCACACACGTAAGCCACACACACATTTAATATGCGGAAATAAATTCATCAAGTTATGTTTCCTTTAGAAGGTCGAGTTGCTGCCGCAAAGGTCAATCCGGAGCGGAAAGTGTTTAAGGCGAATCAGCCATTTGTGTTTGCCATACGGAGCAATAAAACAGTCTATTTTGTGGGTCATTTTCTCAAGCCCTGATTAGCCCAAGCAACTGACATTGTAATTTACAAATAAATCAATGAGTATAACACTTAAGCGTTTTCGACATTTTTATTACGAACCCCTTTCCAGTGCAACAACAGCCGGGGCAGTCTGGAAAATTGTAACAAATGACAATATGCCAGGAGCATCAAATGATTACCGCTCAAATGTATACAATGCAGAAGTGCACACAGACACCGGCGACGGAGTCAAACATACAAAATCATGCAAACCAACTAAAGATAGGGTATAGCAGGGCATGACTGACTATGTAACTCTTTATGCCTTTTTGTAGATGCGTCAAACGAAGATTAAATAGGCTTAAGATAAATCTTATCAGTTGGTTTGTATTGCAACTCAGTGAAATTCGCAAGCTGAGCAAAGGGTATTTACTAAAGACATACAAAAAGCCAGAGCAAACCAAACAAATAACAAAATGGCAGTTGGTTTCAATGAAGTGAGTCCGTGGGTGGCAAATAGAAGTTATGGCAGCAGTGGATGCCCCAACAGATCATTGAGAAATTCGCTGATATGAACGGAGCCAACTTGCAACACGCAGTCGAGGCGGGCGAAGCGCAATGAAAAGCTGAAAAGCAGTAAAAGAAACGTCGCGACGTTGGCATTGCCCCATGCTCCATGCCCCATACCCTATGCCCCGTGCCCCATTTCTTTTGGCAAAATGCTGTACAGCTTGTTAGCCAATTTTAAATACAACTACTGCCACTGACAGTAATCAAGATTGCATGGCGGCGGTGGCAACAACAATGCCAAATGACATTTGGATGGGATGTGGGGGATGCGGGGTGCGGCTAACAAATGAAAAATAAGTAATTTCCCAACTGTGCTGAACTATGTACGCAGCAGCAGTTGAGACAAGCACAAGCAACAAGAAGGGGCAACTGAAGCTGGACTGCTAGCTGAAATTGGAGTCGAAGTTGGCGTTCAAGTTCGCGTCCGGTTGCAAACTTTGCCGTCCAATTCATCGATGATTGTGCCGTGGAATGGCCGTATGCCATTGGCATTGCCATTCTGTAGCGTCTGCCATTGATGGCCACTGCCAGGTATTGTGCAAATGTTTATCTTTCGGTTTCAGTTTTGGCGCTATTCGCTGCGCATCTTCCTTGATTTTACTTACTAGCGGCCCCTAGGCCGCTGGCGGCGCCACCAAAACGGATGTGCAGCTGCACAAACTTTGTAAGGGAATTGGAAAATTGGTCTCCAGTCGGGACAGTTTGGTGTAATTTCGAAATGCTAATGTAATGTCAGCGTAATGAAATTACCGAAATTGCTGCCACACAAAGTAGTAAAAGCTAAATAAATTAAATTAATCGAATCTCTCGATTGAGTTCAACCATTCAAGTGCTGCTAATATGGAAGCACTTATTTTATTACGTTGCTCAAATATATTTTGAATATGTTTTTTTTTTGCATTTAAAAACATTAACGCTGTCGCTGCAGAAGTGTATTTAATTATTTATTTGGCAACGCAAAATAGTCAGTTCAATAAACAATTTGTTTGGAGTTGTTTGTTGCTTTGGTTTTTTTGCAATTGGCAATTTCCCAAATGGCCCTTTAAAATGATGATGTTAAAAAGGATGCATATGAATATTTGCCGGTTCACATCAAGTTATATATATTCGATAGCAACTCAATAAATCAATAGCCTGAAAAAGTAATTTATAACCAATCAAACGCATCCTCATGCAACAGCGAGTCTCAATAGCCGCCGGTCACAAAATGTATTAAGCATCTTCTTTTGATCGCAATGCAAACAACAAACGTGCTGCTGTTTTTAGAGGGGTATATGAATACCATATACATATACGTACAACAGAATGTATATATCTAAATATATGTATGCATATGCATGCAAACAATCGTTTCACAAATTGCATAAGCCAACCAGCAATAAAAGCACAGCAGCAGCAGCATTGCATAATCAAATCCAATATGTATCTCTTACTATCTCTGCGTATGTATTTCCATTTAACAGGAACTCAATACACATATATACATATTTATATATATATATATTGTTTGTATTGCATCCTACCCAATTATGATAGCCCTATTAGAAATTTGCTCATATTCCGGTTGCAAAATGTCATTTCATAAGTTGACCCTGCATTACTATTTGTAGGCCAATTTGTGTGTCTCTCGGACAACAGTTGTAATAATCATACATTTGTGTGCTCCTCTATTCTATTTGGTATTCCAAATGTCAAATCTCATTAATACGAAATTGGTTTGACTTGCTGGTGATGTTTGCCTTAAATATAAGGCCATTTTCTACTGCAATACTGAAGATAGATGACCCAAAATGAAAATCACCCTGAAAACTAGATGCGTTTTCTGTACTAAAAGAAGAATTTCAAATTTGTAAAAATCTTTTCTATTTTTCAGAATATATTTCTTAAAAATTTTAAATATTTCACTTCACTTTCAAAATTCAGAAAATGGTAATTAAATTTTGACTGCTGAGAGTCTGTATATTTCCCAAGATTTGAAGACTATAACACATTTAGAAGGCTAATTACTGGTAACCTCAAAAGTTGAACCCCAAGCATCTTCAGCTAATAACAGAGTATTACGCAGTCGATTATGTACATTCATATCGACCTTCCTTTATTTATCAGTTGGAAATTATTCATATATGTTTTTGTCTGATCAAATTTAAGCAACAAAGACGCGATTACATTACAATTTTAAAGTCAGAAATGAGGTGTGGAAACGCAGTGTGAGTTGGCAGTGGCAACACAAAAATGGCTTGCCACAAGCGTCGCTTATCGCTCAGCTGCAGCTTAAGAGCCGTTTAATCCATCACAGGACGGCAGCTGGCGAGTGCAGCCGGCATAGACAGACTCCACCTTGCCCCATAGTTTGTGGCAGCACGCGTGTGTTGCAGACCGTGCAAAGTGCTGCCGTTGCTTGATAATAAGCCGTCATGCCACTGCGACGGCCCGGACAGGTTTCCATTGTGGCAACGGACTGTGTAAGAGTTGCATACAAAAGTTGCCCGTTAATTTCATATGCGAGGCAGTAAATTTAGCCAGAGTCGGATGCGACTCCTAACTTCAAATCAGGGGAAAAAAAAGAAGAAGGCAACGAGTCGTGCAGGTGATTTAAAAGCCATTTGTCAGTGGAAAGAAGAGTTTGGGCGATTGGCTTGGGTCACTGAAATTATTCAAATTATCTTGAGCAAGATTTTACTGTCAAAAGCCTTCAGGAAATCACACCAGCAACAATAATATGAATGGACCACGACCAGACAAATGCAGCAGCCGTTACCCCAAGGCAGCAATCAAACGGCTTTAGTGCCATTCTTTTATCGCATACCCTCCCATTCAGTACCCCCTTCTGCAGAATCCAATGTTGAAGTTGCCAAACGCACCCCTAGAAACAGCAACCGGTAGCTGACAGGCGACAGGCTGCTTCATCCTGCTCCTGTTCGTCCTGGCTGCGCCTCTGTCGCTGCTGATTCGCTGCTGATGCTGTTGTTGTCGACAATTGTAAATCCCATCTATTATAAGTGCTTCTTACCACTTGGAGCTGAGCATTGACATTTGGTTAATGGCAAAAATGTCACCGAAATGCAGACAAACAAGCAGCTGCGTTGACAGCAGCCCAAGACATGCCCAAGACACTGAAACAGACCATTTCCTGCTCTTTAATATACAAATTATCATTGTAGCATTTAGCCACAAGAAAAGAAATGCTTTTTTGTTTGTTTTGCATTCGCATATTCAATATACAAAATAGTCGCAGCTTTAACTGAAGCATACATTTTTTAAGGCACTGTGTGTAATTTATTAAACAGCGGGCAGGCTTTGAGTGTGTGTTGGAAATCAAAGGCAATCATAAATCAAATACAATTTGATTCACTGATTAGAAAGACAGCTGCAAAACTACAAACACACTCACATAGTATATGTGTAGGTCTATTGTGTGTGTATATGTGTGTGGGTAGGTGTGTGTGTGTTTCAGTTGCTTTAACGCACCTATTTAATCAACCCAACCCAAACCCCAACGGCAATTGATTAATAATGACGCTCACAGCATGAGATGCGGAATGCTTAGTTACAAAGCATAGAGGAATGGTGTGCACAGGGGCAGGGCAGGGGGCGTAGGACAGGCAGTTAGGGGGTCAGCTGTCAAAACTCAACTTAACATGGAATCAATATGGATTTCATATCTAAGATGTATGAAAGAATTACAAAATTCTCTGCCCGCTTTCAAAATGGCGTGGCCCCCCTTACAAAAATTCCCCAGCTACGCCCATGTATATCTATCTACATGTGTTCGAGCTGAGAGAAAGAGAGAGTGAGTGAAAAAATTTCAATGTGCAGATATTATTCGAAGCCTTAAAGCCATATCGAACAAAAACATTTGCAATGGCAACAATTCCAAATTGCTTTCGTTTCATTCAGTGTGTGTGTGTGTGTGTGTTGTGTGTGTGTGTGTGCTCTCAAAACCAATTAATTCACATATTTGATATGAACATTAATATGCAAGGTGCCTAATTGAAAAGGACATGATGTGGCCACAGCATACAGGTTATGTCAAAATTGCCCCAAAACTGTACAAAATACTCGTACTTGCACACATCAAATGCAAAGTGTCATGCCGGTTTCGGATCGGGTTTTTGGTGTCGGTTTCGCATTTGTTTTGACAACTGGTGTCGACGAGTTCCTTTTTTGTTATTGTTTGCATTCATTTGCAAGTCCTTAATTTGCCTTTTATTGTGCACACATGGATACAGTTCGAGCAAAGTGCAGTTCAGGCATTATTTAGTTGCAAACGCAACAATAACTCATTAGCATAACATTTCCATCTCCCAACTCCAGCCGACGACGACGACGACGACTTGTCGTGCAACATATGCGGCAACATTTCACTCTGTCAATCAGTGCAAATTCAGCGACATTTGACAGTTGCAAATGTCAACGTTGCATGATGGATGCGAAGAGCTTGTAAACACCCAACCTAATCCTTCCCGCCTCTAACTGGCCTACCCATTAAAGTGCCTATAAAATTCACCTTTCACCTTATTGGCCTTGGCCATTTAAGCCTTAAAAAAAAAACAAATTATTATAGCAATTTGTAATCGTTTAATAAAACACTGCCATTTTTTGGGCAATTGAGCTTACATATAGCCAAACTGTGACAAAGAAGCCAAGAAAAGGGATAGCTTCAACAAATATAGCTTTCCGTTGATTAGCTATTTCATCAGGCAGTTGTCCTTCATCTGTTTCCATATTTCATGTAAAACATTTTGTTTGTGTTTCTTTAGCGACGCCAAAAAAGGCAAAACAATGGCAAAGAATAATTGTATGAAATAAAAAACGGATTTGCATATTAGATTCCCAGCGTCAACCTTTCTGTATGCTGTTGATTTTTGTTTTTTGTTTTTTGTTTTTGTTTGCCGTTAAGGGGAAAGAACAGCAGCAGCAGCAGCAGCAGACAGACGAGCCAGGGGAACTGCAAAGTAACCTCGAAACTAGAAACTCAACCTGGACGCACTGATAAGCAGCCCTCACCTCGCCGTAAGTGCAGCAGTTGAGAGTGGACTCTGAATAAATGCCAACACCGGCTGCCACCTTGTCACAGAGCAAAACTAATACTCAAGACAATTTTTTATGACAGCATAACACCCTCAGTATCCCCATCAAATGGGTCCACAGTTAGTCTGGCTTCTTGTGACGAATGATTTAAAGTTTTGCCCATTTCTTTTTCTTGTATTTTTTTCTTCTTTTTTTTTGGGATGTTGCTCATGGCCCTTGGACATGTTTTATGTTTTGTTTTCTGTATACTCTTGTTAAGTGTATTATAATTTTGTCGTAAGGTCTGTAACGCATTAAAGTAGTCGTCTCCGAACCCATATGACATATATATTCATGAACAGCAGCCAGGTCCATCTATCTGTTTCTGTTTAAAAACTTGCCTGAAGCAAACACATCAGCTATACTATAATAGGTTTTATTAACCTTTTGACACAGATTTAGGAACATCAAAGTACTATATCCGCCTAGCTCTCATAGGGGCAATCAGTGCAAAAAATAAGTACTTGTATGAAAATCTATTTACTTGGCAAATTTATACTAACCAAACTCATAAGCTAAAATGCGTGCTAAAATTTTGACAAAAAAACAAAAAAGATTATCAAATTCAGAGCATAATATCACATAGCTGACATAAAATATAAAGGTGGCCTTTTTAAATTTATAGTCCAATTTAGTTGACGGCTATTTGACTCCAGGTCCACAAGGGTATATAATCTGCGGCGTGCCAAAGTTAGGCATACTTTTTTTGTTGTCTTGTTTTTTGGTGTTTAGTTACATTTTGTCTTTATTTGGGATTGAGGAGAGCGCCAGGAGTCTGATGAAGTGCGGGCATTGCTTTAAAGTGGGTAATATATTTTTGTGATTTCCTGCCTCTCTTAATGAGATTTGGCTACGCAATTTTTGTCGTAACTTTTGCTGCTTGCTTTTTATTTGCGCTCATCTTGAGGTAATGCGAGAAGTTTTACGTGCTCTGATTTGCTTTTGATGAATGTGTCTTATGCACCATTATATGTTTTTTTTATTTATTTTTCTGTGGCAAAGACAATGTGGCTGGACGCAGCAAATCGATGGCAATCAACAAAAAGTTGAGCAAAGTCTCGAAAATATTAGTTGTTTCTGGTGTAGCAAACAATTATACATAATTAAATTATGCTGAGTGTAAACGCTTTTTGTATTCAGTATTAATTACGAATTGTGTGTTAAATGAGTTCGCCAAATTCCATTTTCTAACTAAAGTTGCTAGCGATGCTGGCTATTCTATTCCGTTCAAGGCAATTCAAATATTTAAACACTATTTTGGAGCAGTGTAATCGGGATGTTGCCCTTGCCGCTATATGGAACCGCAGCGTAAATAAATGTGGAATTCTGTCGGTTTGCTGGTTTGTGCTGGCAACATGCAAATTTTGTGGCACATAAAATAATAAGAAAAAGAAAAAAAAAAACATAAAAAGCAGCGACAACTATTTGCGCAAAACAGTAGTGCAAAGCGAACAGCTTGTCTAATTGTAATCCGAGTTGTAAGTCGTTTAAAACAGACAACGACCACGACGAGCACTACTCGAATTAATTACCCTCGGAAGTTGCTTGCTAACAGCGCAGAGCGAAACGGAACGGCACACGGAAATGCGAGAACAAACCGGACCGGAGTGGACTGCACTGGATTGGACTGGACCGGACCGGACCGGACCGGACTCTGCTCTGTGGGTTGCGTTACGGATTCAGATTCCTGTCCGATCGCCCTCTCTCTCTCTCTCTGTGTGCCATGTGGACTTTGCGTTTTGGGAATGTCATCATCAACGCGTTGAAGTTCGAGTTTGTAGCATGCAGCTGAAATGCTGGGCCTGGAAAGAGCTTGTGGCCACAGTCCAATGAAAATGCGACCACAATGTCTCTCTATCTGTCTTTCTGCTTGTATGTGTGTGTATATCTGTGTGTGTTGTGTGTGTGTGTGTGTGTGTGATGTGCAAATGAATGCAGCGGAAATGAAATGAATTCGTTAGAGGCCGCAAAAAACGCAGCGTTCAACGAGCTGCGAACATTGCAAACGGGTTGCAATTAATGAGTGCCTGCCGCTGTGCAATAAAAACTTGCTTATGGCTGAGAAAACTGTGGGTGAATCAAGAACACAAAAAAAAAGTCATGCTTAAACATTAAGTATAATGGGGCGTGTTCCATTACGCTTAATTTTAGCACTATTCTGAAATACTATCTGAAATATGACACTAACTTTAGCAACCCATTGTATTTGTTTCAACTATAAATAATTATGTCTTGTCTTTCTAGCTGAATCGACACTATATTCCTGTTATGCTTTCTAGATGAATGAAAAATATATTCCCTTTATGGCAACATTTTTCAAAACCCATCGAATTTGATTCAACTTTGTGGATCTAATCTAAAGTATATCATGCTTTGCCACGTCTGTTGCATTTGCAATTATCTTTCATTTTAGGTACGCGCCTTTGAGCAGCTTAACAAAATGAGCTCAAATTAAAATCTTGTTAAAAGTGCAAGCAAAAGAGAGAAAAAGAAAATTACAATGAAAGACGGAAATGGTACGCACGACATTTGAGAGTAGATGCTCATGACTTTGACAGCCGAGACAGTTAATCTTGGCAAGCTACTTAAAAGTCAATGCAACAGCAACAAAAAAATACTCACAAAGTGCTGCAAGAAGACGTAGAAGAAGAGCGAACAAAACTTAATTAGAAAATTATGCGCGCAACTTCAAAAGCTGCAACCACTTCTGCATTAGAGATGTCTCTGCCTCCTCCTCTGTATGTGTGTGTGTGTATCTGTGTGTATGTGTGTGTGTGTGTTTGCGCTTCGAGCAGACTTTAGTGCTTATAATTTGCATTTTAAATGCCATGAAGTGATTTTCTAATGAATCAAAAGCCATCACATTTTGGCAACGGCTTCAACTCCATCTTCAAGTCAAAATCTCGAGCAACTCTCGTGCAGTTTTAATGATGGCTTCACATTAATGGCTGTCAAATCTGTTGCCTTGACTTGACGCACACAGCACTGCACAGCGCACCTACCTAACACATAAATATGTTGCGACTTGCAACATAAGATGCAATTTTCATGCCCAAGACTTTTTCCTTGGCAGCTGCATTTTTGATGACATTCATTTTCAGATTCATGGCGAGGACAACATCACGTTCTCACGACTCCTCTCCTCTCGCCATATTATGCTTACTAAGTGTATGTATAGATATACCATATATATGTATGTATATGCATATATCTTTCTATATACGATAACAAGTTTCATGTCGAGTGCTGTTTGCCGTTGTCGCTGGTCATAAGCCGCGACATCAAAGCCCAACTTTGCCATGAGTAGCGTCGAATGCAGTTAAATAGCGAGCCGTGTTCCTCATAATGTTGATTTGTAGGTAAACTTTTGGCATCAGTACATGGAAACGATAATTTCACACATATTTGCCAAATGTTCGCATAGTAATCATAATTTTATCACGCGCGTTTGCGCCCCTTGACTTTGATTAAGTTGTGCTTAAAGTTTGCTGATAGATACGGGCAGGCGGGTAGCGTCTGGGGGGCCCGAGGAGGTGGCGGGCAGGCAGGAAGCCAACACATAATGAAGACATTTGCGCGTAGTTGTGGCAAAAACTTTGAGGACAAACTACGATTCACATGCTGGGGAAAAACTGTAAAGTTGGCTATGGCAGAAATGCTGTGAAAGTGGCGGCGATACTAAAGTCAAAGTCAAAAGTTTAATGGAGATGGGTGCATCCGAAGCCAAAATAAAGCATGCATTAAAATTCATTTAATGGTCAATGCACTCAGCACAGACACAACAACAATAACAACAACAACAACACTAACAATACACACACAAATAAGTTGTTGAAGCAGGTTAGATGAAAGCTAAACAACTGTGCCCTACAAATGTCACTTTAATTATTATGTATGTTCGATGCACAAAGCGTTTTTTATGCAAACATGAAACTTCAGATCTGGGCGGTGTTTAAACTATTTAATTTAGCAAGTTTATTTATGACCGAAACAAAAGCGTGCATCTGGCTTGCTTGAATCTCCAACTCGGACTCTTCGATAGTGAAAACTATCGATATTTGCTTAAATTACAATGTAGTGTTTACATAAGTGAATAAGATTTAACAGAGTTATGTAAAGTAGCGATAAATTGACAAATTAACAGTTGATCATTCAATATCAATTGTATTCAAATTAGTTTGACCAAACAATGTAAATTAAGTGGTTGTTGTAAGTCGACTTAGCAATTTATAATCGCCGTTGAATAATTTTATGTATTTTGTGCTTAGCCCTGAGAAGTATGCTATATTTTTTAAATTTCTCCTATCATTTTGAGGAATGCATTGATTTCACTGGAGTTCAATGTAGAAGTTACAGAGCTGCCATAGTCTCAGCTGGTTAATTGCTGTATGTTCTTTAGCCATTTGTTTGGAAAGATAGATGCAGTCTGCCATGTGCCATTAGAAAGTGTTTAGCATGTCTGGCAGCCCAAGCAACATGCCAACTCTTCAGCAACTTGGGACTCAATGGATAGCGTAAATTAATCCATTGGTTTATCCGGGTTTGTTTGAATAGTCTACATAACTTTCAACAAACTTAAATTCCATATGTGGGAGAAACTATTCAGAACAAGATTAGGCTGATGTGAAGAGTTTTACCGTATAAAATCGCAAAATAGAAAATTTTAAAGACTTTAAAAATTCTATGTTGAATTTGACATGTTGCCTTTAATTGCACAATGCACACTGTGTGTAAACACAAACTTATTGAGTTTATTTCAGACAGATTAAAATTCATTTTTTAATCACCAAATTACAGAGTATTAAAGCAGAAATAGTTCTGTGACGTTTGCAATGGTGACGACAACTATGCCGACTAACTTTTAATTGAACTTTAGTAAGTTGAGCTGCCAACTTCGAATGCAAACGCAATAAAACCATAGCCAAGATACACGTTGAGATGGCAACAAAGCAGACAGAGAGAGAGAGAGATATAAATATAGATGTATATATATAAAATAAGAGTAAAAAATATTTTTAAAAAAGCGCAGGTAGCGCAGCTAACTGCTTTGTATATATGACTTTAATGGAATAATAGAGTATGTTTGCAGTCGTGGCTAGGCGATTGTGGCAGGGCATAGGGCGCAGAGCTTCAAGTTTGATTTCTTAGTCTTCAATGGCATTGTGTGGCAGGATGTAAAGGAAAGCCTTTGGCTTCGCGGCACAAGCGCCACAATCGCGTTCAGTATGCAACGCGCATAATGGCCAAACGCAATTGTCAAATGCCGGTAACTAGCCAGCCTGGCCATAATCGTATTGAATGACAAATAATTGAGGTTAGTTTAGCCATTGATCCCTCGGAGAAGGACACCAGCAACAACAACAACAACAACAAACAAGAAAACGAATAAGAAAAAATAAACAAAAAAGAGAAAAAACTGTTCGTAAATGGCAAACACGTTTCAGGGCTCATGAGCAAGTGTTGATGCCACCGAATGCTAGTCGAATTGTGGGCGGCTGGGATTCCATAGACGAACCACACGTGCTGATGCTGATGTTGCCAGTTTTCCCCAATACAAAAGCGCACAATTTTCTAAAGAAAAACTTTGTAACGGAAAAAGCAAAAGTTTTTGCCTTCGACACCGCAACGAGAATTGTGTTAAGCAGCAGCTCAAGAGACACAGAGAGAGAGAGAGAGAGGGAGAGAGATAAAAAGGGGCAGAGGTTGTGTTGCAAGCAAGCACTTCCTGCTGACTGCTAATCCATAGTCATAGTCACACCCGACTAGTGATAGTTTTGGGCGTACGTGTGGAACCTTTCAATTTAGCAAAAATTAAATTTATTATCATTGGAATTGATTGTGAGCGTAGCAAAACTTACAAAACGCATTCAATATTATGAATTGAAACTGCGGCAACTTTACAGATATTCACTAGATTCTTGTGCAACACAGTTGCATTTTATCGCTTTTAATTTCATTATGTATGTTGGTGTTTTTTGGCAAATTCCCCAGGCCCCAGCAGCTTGCGAGTTGCTGGTCAAAGTCGTTAAAGCTTCACTTCCGGTGCAGCCAGGCATGTTAGCGCGAATTGCTGGCCAGACGACATTCAATCAGTCTGTTGGCCAAAGCCCGGAACACAGCACTGATGAGCATCCATTGTCTCAGCATTGCAGCAGCTGTTGATGCGTTGACTCTTTGGCCGTCGCTTAAAGTGCATAAGTTATGCAATTTAAATTAATCAAAAGACTCGTCACCTACACGACTCGTCGTGTGGCAGGCACATGGGGCATTAGCAGCCCAGCAGCTCAAATACCAACTGACTGAAAACAATATTCACGCACAACTTTGAGCCCAAACAGCGCGAGTAGTGTGAGCAGATAGAGAGTACACTGCGAGAAATCAAACTAACTATACGAATATTGACTATTGAAGCTAGAAGGATGCAATTCAAATGAAACATTTTTGATTTTAATTGGCTTTAAATTTCCTTGCGCTTATTGCTCTCCCATTCTTCCCGATTCTGGCACGAATTTAATAATATTTTTAAAGAATTCTTCTGGCCGAGGCTACAGAATCAGCTAAAATATATATATATATGTAGACATATAAAATATGTTATTACGATTAACTTATTTTCAAATGTTCCTCCATCTTTCTGCTTAAAATGTTGACCAACTATCGGGCTATGCAATGTCCTGTTTCTACAAGTAATGTCAACAATAAGAGTCCTGCAATGTCTTGCTGTTATTGCTCGTCGAATTACATGACTATTACAAGCCACAAGAGGCAACAAGCTGATTATAAGACTAACGAATTGAAGCACACTTAAAGCTTGCCACAAAACAGACCTGGGCCAGTTAAGATGCAGATGATTTTCTCGGCGTGTAATGTGTAAAGGAGATGGCTGCTCTGTGAGATTACAGCAAACACTTTCATTAAAATTATTATTGCAGAAAATGCTTTTTGCTGTTGCAATTGTTTCCACTCGTCGCACCAAACCTGCAACTGCACACACGCACCTGCATGCATGCATGCATATCCCACTGCACTTACAACACGATGCATGCAACACGATGTTGTTGCTGTTGTTGTTGTTGTTGTTGTTGCTGTTGTTGTTGTTGTTGTTGTTGTTGTTGTTGGTGCCTTTGCTATTTTGTACTAGCCAAGGCAACAAGATGAATCCGGTTGATGCTGTTGATGCTCGTGGTTCCGCTGCAGGTTGCTTTTCAGTGGCACGATGGCATTGCCGGTGTTTGTCTGCGGTGCCGCGTGTGCTGATTGCTTGGCTGGCAATGCCAAAGGCGCTGTTTGGGTCTGGGCTGGGCTGGGCTGGGCTGGGCTACACGAAAATGCAATGTGCTTGAAATGAAAACATTAAAAATTTAATTGCGATAATACAAGCGCATAAAATGTTAATGGAGTGTATGTAATCTGACACAGCAGAAAATCCGCGACGATGATGACGACAACGAGAAGGACGACGACGATGACGGCGACAAGGACGAGGACGAGGATGACGACGAGGAGCAGAAAGTAAACTGCGACGAAACACAACGAAATCGCCGTAGGGAAGCAGCTGTAATGAAGGATAAAAGAAATTAAAATACTTTGTGTGTTGGCAACGGCAACAAGGAGCTGTCTGAGTCACAGCCAGCTGAATCTCTGAATCCGAATGATCTGCCACCGTCAACAACCAAGCAGCCAGCCAACCAACCAACCAACCAGCCAACCAACCAGCCAACCAACCAAGC
This sequence comes from Drosophila grimshawi, assembly GCF_018153295.1. Taxonomy (NCBI): domain Eukaryota; kingdom Metazoa; phylum Arthropoda; class Insecta; order Diptera; family Drosophilidae; genus Drosophila; species Drosophila grimshawi. Next base: position 10,315,766 of record NW_025062889.1, on the reverse strand, counting down.
AACCAACCAGCCAACCAACCAACTAACAGCCAAGTACCAAAAATGCAAGTAATGCATATTAAAGTCTCAAGCATCGCGCTGCTGCTGCTGCTGCTGCTGCTGCTGCTGCTGCAATACGCAGTTTCACGAAAGTGGAAGCTTTGAGCAGATACAATAACAAAATACAAACAGGTAACATAATACGCTTGCATAAAGAACTACTGCATTGCACAGCTAAACTGCAAAAAGCAAAACTAAAAACAGCCCCAGGCTAAACAAGCAACAATGCTCCATAGCCGAGAGAGAGAGAACTCGACGAGAAGTTACCTTAAAGCGAAGTGGGGAAAATTCAATAAAATAACTGATCGGTTTCAGTTTACCTGTAATAATAAAAACAATTAATAAAAGTGTAGCACATGCGAAAGCCACTTTTCTGCAAACTTAAAAACAAAAAAAAAGATTTCATTTTTATTTTGAATAAATGATGCATAAATTATTTAAATTATAATTGTATTTGAAAATAAATATCAGAAATATAATTTTGCGTATAAAAGAATTGTTGATAATGGAATCAGGCCATTAGTTATTCAAGCCAACACGGATATGGCCAGAGCGAGTCTGCTGTTGATGCTGATTTATCATATCGGAGTTGCTTTCTTCTGCCTGTGACATACTTTTGCCCAAGTTGATTATGCCCCTTTTTTTGTTTAAGCCATTTTCAACCCATTGAGGGTATAAAAAGCAGCTCAAGCTTTGAAAATTCATCTTGACAACGTCGTCGTCGTCGTCGTAGTTGACGCTATTTTTTGTATTGGCAAAACAAAAACAGGAAGTGCTCTGCGTTGCTCTTAAGTACTTCCTGCTGCTCCAGTGCTCATTGTTCAGTGACGCCATTTGCTCCATTGCCAAGTTATCGGAGCCACAGCCAACAAATATCTAGTTCTCGCATTCTCACACTCACCCAATAATTGCTGCAGGCGTCTTTTATATTTTTTTCATTTTTTTTTTATATATTTGCTACCTGTCAGCACAGCACATCGGCAATCAAAAAGTTATAAAAACATTGCGCACAACGATAGATATTTTATTTAGCATATTGAATGCAAGCAAAGCTCACGGCGCTGTCAACAAATTGCAGCAACTCCAGCCACAGTTTGCGACTCTGACCGCATTCATAATCAGTGTGCTTTGACTAGCGATGAGTGCGTGTTGCATGTTGCGTGATTCGTGAGCGCACTTGCTGCATGCAGCATATCACTGCTGGCAGCTATGCAATCTGCCACACAAGTATGTAGGTCAAATTTAAAGGGTACATCGCACCAACAAGTAAAACTCACTTAAATTATTAATATATATGCAGCAATGTTTGTGCAATGTATAATTTTGTGTTTGGGGGAAAGTACAACGATAGTTGTGTGGCATCATCCCCGGTTGTAACTATGCAAATTGCCAACTGTTTGCCATATGCTGTTTTTGTTTTTGCTGCTTTTGAATGGCCACCTTTTTAAAATGCAAAACAAAACTTTCGGTTAACAATACTAATCCGGCAATTTATGCAGGGGATTTCGACAGCTGGACCACAGCTGCTTAAACAAACTTCGTGGCTTGGCTTGGCTTGGTTTGGCTTGGCCAACAGGACACCTCCCAACTAGAACACCAAATGCGACAAATACAATGGGAAACAGCCGGCTACTATAATAAATAAGTGCCTGAGGCAAAAAAGACCCTGTTAAAGATGCCCAATACAAACAAAACATAAAAAAAAGAAAAAAAAAATTAAAAGAAGAAACAAGGAACAACAAGCAAAAAAACAAAACAAAACAACAAAAAAAAATCAAATAACAAAAAAGTGCTTATAAAACCTTACATGCTCTTATCTCTTACAGCTAAACACCCTCGAATATATTCTCACGCCTCCTCAGCGAAAGGGGCCGGGGGCCGGGGGCAGGGGGCGTATGCGCAACTTTTGATGCTGCCACAATGTAAATTTTCTCTCGTTAGCCCACAAAAACAATTCATTACAGAATTAGAAAGTAATTCGAACGGAAATTTTACTTTTGGACCGCTGCACAACATAAAGTTGCCCAGCTGGCGGAACGACAGGGGTTGTGTTGGAGACGCCACCGTTGTCTGCCTCGCTATGCGAGTGTGTCTGCTGTGTGTGTGTCTGCTGTGTGTGTGTCTGTGTGTGTATATACGTTCTGTGTGTGTTTGTGTGTGTCAGGGTCGCTCGCCACCGTGCGAACCTCAACATAAAATTTAAGGCGATTAAAATGTCAAACACGACAAAGCGTACGGTATTAAAAACGCCAACAACGTGGCAACAGTCGCACACACACACACACACACACACACAAACACACACACAAACACACACACATATACATATATATATATTTATATTTTATGGTATAGTCAACGGTGTCAATTGAGTTTTCCTATGACTAAAGCACTTCAATAGATTTGATCATAGATCGATGTGCTGAAATGTTTTTTAGCATTTTGATAGATATGTTTGATAAATTTAAAATATAAAAGCAATACTCATACACTCAGCAAAAACAATCACCATACTCACCTCTTTATGAAGAACGTATAATAAATAACTAAGATTGAATCTGTCTAGTTTCAGGCAACATTTTGCTAAAATGTACAAAAATCTGTCCAATTTACAGGTTGTTTTTATAAGTGCACACAAAAGACTTACATTAAATATTAAATAAATAATAATAAATTTAATAACTAATAACAATAAAGAATAATATTTGCATTTTAATTGTTTATTGTTTGTTGTTTGTTGAACTCTTCGATTCGCAATATATATATAAAAAATTAAATAAATATATATAAACAATAAAAATTCAGCCACCTAAAAACATATTTACAAAAACAAATTGAATTTATATTTTAAGATTGAACATAGACAAACATTTTAGTAAATTTATTACGTTTTATAAATTTAAGAAATATTCAGAAATTATTTCTAAAAACCAGAGAAATTTCACTCGTGTTCAGGCGATTTTGCGGCATTTGCAGTCGTGTTCATTTTCCGAGTGTATTTCAACTTTAAGCCTCAGTTTCGGCACGCGAACATCAATTCGAACACTTTTCGATTTTCAAGGGTCTCCATTTCGGTGTGTATCGTTAATCGACCGACCATTTTGCAGGATATCTGTACAAAGTGTGGGCCAGCATTTTTTTTTTTTTTTTGTTTTTTGTTGTTGTTATTTTTTGGGTTGGCTCCACTGATTTTTAGCTGCTGTTTGCTTTTGCATAACAGCTCTGACTGCTGATGTTGACGCTGATGTTGATGCTGATGCTGATGTTGTTGTTGATGCTGTTCCTGCTCCTGTTACTGTTTTTGCTGTTTGCACTCTGAGTTAAGTACTTAACGGCATGTCAGCGCCGCTGGTCAGCCAGTGACCCCCCGCGCCACCCCCTTCTAAGGGTGCCCATCGCCCATTGGATATCGAGAGCGAGTTGCAAACGCTTTCGCTGTCAAATTCAAATTGTTTTTTTGCGTATGCAATGTTGTCCGACAGCCAAAGTTCTAGTTAAATTTTGCGAATACTTTAAGTGGCAACTCGGCTTCGGCCCTATGACTGACTCAATGTCTGGCCCCCCACTGTCTGTCCCACTGTCTGTCTGTCTGCCTGTCTGTCTGTCTGTCCGCCTGTCTGTCCGCCTGTTTGTCTGTCTGTCTGTCTGTGTGTTACGCTGAGTCGTCGCGAAATTGCAAAAGAAATTGCGCAAATTGTGTGACAGTGTGTAAAGTTGGCACTTTCACACATAACTCATAACTTTGCTGGTGCTGCTGCTGCTGCTGCTGCTGGGGGTGGCACAAAACTTTCGCCCATGCCGTCGGCTGCGGGTGGTTAGATCGGTTTTTGGGCCAGCACCGAATAGAATGGAAACTATAAGCACTACATTGGCGGCTATTTGGACACTCATGTCGACTATTTATCTCAGCGAGCTGAGTATGAGAATTGGTGGAGGGCGATGCTGTAATGGTAATGGTGCTGCTGCTGCTGCTGGTGCTGGTGTGGGTGCTGGTATTGGTCTTGGTGTTGGTATTGGTGAGCTTTGCCAGAGTTTTGACAGCTCATATAAAATACCATAAAACAAAAGTTTTTGCTTTAACTTTCAGCGTGGTAGAAAGTTGAATGCCTACAAAAGCAGCAACCACTGCTGTGCCGGCCATCTAGAATAAACTATAAACTCTTTGCGGGATTAGAAACGCAGGGCGAAACACAGATTGAATATTTTTTTACCCAAGTGTTTTCTTCTTTAAAAAAATTAAAAAAATAAAAGTTGTGCGCCATTTTTTGTGTGTGCCAAACAAACGTCAGAGGAACAACACCACAGGATAAAATTGGCAGAGGACAAGCCGCTCATGAATTATGAAAATTTAAAGCGCTGCAACAGAAAAACAAAACCAACCAAAAAAAAAAAAAAAAATGCTTGCAACTCCAACGCAATGAAACTTTGTAGCTGCTTCCCCAATTTTTTTTTATTTTTGTTTTTATTGTTTACGCTTGAAATTAACTGGCAGCTGACGGGTTTCAATTGCAAAAGGCACACATTATCCCCATACGAATATAACAGACTTTTTTGTTGGTTTTTTTTTGTTTTGTTAATTGCTCACAGTTCTTTTGCCATTCATCTTAACCGACAACATACACTTAGAAAAAAGAGAACCACTTTGAAATTTAACCACAAAATTTGAACTTAAACATTCCGCTTTAAAAATATACTTTTTGAATATTAAAAATTAAATTAAAATTACAAGTATTTTCTAAAATGCAGTGCGATTTTCCTCTGAGTGTAGGTGGCCATGTGTTTACCCGGTTGACATCATATATTGTGGTATATACTTAATATATATATATATATATATTATATATGCTTAATATGAGGCTGCAATGAATTTGTTCCTTTACCAGGGCTGCGATAAAATAGGGATGATAGCAGCCGAAATCCCTGGCAACTTAGCTGCTATCAAAATTTAAGAGTAGCTTAAGAATTTATTTCTTTGAGAAATACATTTGAATCATTTATTGGTTACCAATTATTTGTATATAAATATATTTTAATTTAAATTGGTAAATATATTTAAAGAACTTATTTGCTTATCTAATTTATTTATTTATAGAATTTAATAGTTTTCTAAGCTGCTCTTTAATAAAAGGATATAAATATTTGAAACTGGGAGCTGAAGTATTTCTCTCTTGAAACTATTTGTTAAAGTGATTTGCATAAAAGTCTGGAGCTTTCTTGTGTGAATAAGACGATAGTCACACACACACACACCCACCACACACACACACACACACACACACACACACATGATGATGCATGTACGCGAGTGTATTTTGCTTGCGTTTGCCGCATCTAATGAAGTAATGGAAAATGCAAAAAATGGCGTGCAATTTTTCAAAAAGCACACAATTATGCTGGTTGCAACTGGCAAGCAGCAGCAGCAGCAGCAGCAGCAACGACAGCAACGACAGCACTGCCAGCAGTTGCAGCAATGGCCATAAGGTGGCCAACGTCACGCAGCATGCGGCATGCGGCATGCGGCATGCTGCATACATTTTGCTGCTGGCTGACGTCACAGCGATGCCTTCGCTGAACGTCAACATTGCAATGGCTGCTAATAATAATAACAGCTCATGAGCACTGACGTCTGACTAATGTTGCACCCAGCCAAGTCCGTGTTGCAGCCGCCCACAGTCATTTAGCATGCAAACGCAGCTGCGACGGGCAAATGTATTCCACAGACATTACTTTTTATTAGCAGCAGACAAACATAAATAGAGCAGATCCAGTTGGGAGTTGGGAGCACTTTTAAATCATCAGCCAAATGAGAAAAACGAAAATGGAAATGGAAAAGGAAAAGGACTCGAGTTGATCGGGCCCAATCACGACAAATGTCAAGTCAACGTTTTAAAACCATCTTGAAGTAAGTGCTTGACAAAAGCCGGCTGACAGCTTTCCTCATTGTTAGCCTGGTCAAAAGTTTGTTCCATGTTGTTGCTGTTGTTGCTGTTGTTGCTGTTGTTTTTGTTCTTTGTGTTTGTGTTTGTTTTCTATTTATTAAAAAACTTTTGTAATTATAGCAATGCGTCTGCTCTGAAGCGCTGTGGCAGGCTTACACCTCAAACCCCGACACCTGCGTTGCAAACACATTTTCGCCCTGTCTGTGCCGCTGTCATTACATCAAAGTAAATGAAAATCAAACAAGCCAAATGGCGCCTCCAAATGCATTACACAAATTATGAAAAAAGCTTAAAGCACACACAAATGCCTCATAAAAGTGGAATTTGCAACACAACACCTTCTTATTTATACTTTTATATCCCTTCTCTTCACTTGTCTTCTTTTTTTTTTTTGTTGCGGCAAACTATTGTAATTATTTTGAACAGCCAATGAGGGCAATGAAGTTTCGGCCACATGGCTACAGACACACACACACATAGACACAAGCTACAACAGCTAATAGCCAAGCATAAATGACCTTTGCCACTCTTGGGGCATGAGCACAACAGACACACACACCCAGTTATGGATACTGTTGCTTGTCGTGCTCCTTGCTGCTCTCAAGAATTTTGTGTTGCAAACACAATATGGCTGCCAAGTTGTGTCCGGTGCACAGCACCATCCCATCCCATTGCCATGACCATGCCCCTAGACGCTTTCAACATGATGTTTGCCCCCATTCCCAGCCCCTGTCCAAAACATGACACTCTCTGAATTTGATGTTTGCTGTGCAACATTTTGTACAACATTTTTGGGCAAATTATATAAACAAATGCCGCAGCAAGTTTTAGAGGACACCGGTCACTGTCCAGTTAATAGTATGAAGAGGGGGGCGAGGGGTAAAGGAGGGGGCAAAGTATACGAGTATCTGGAAAGTATCTGCAAACTGAGTTGCAATTATTTTCTATATGTATCACCAAGAAGAATAGTTTTGCTGTGCCATTCACTTTCCATTTGCTTTTATTATACCCTGAAACCATTAAAAATGGCTATAATGAGACACTGCAAAAGTATGTTTCTGGCAGAAGGAGGCATCTGCAACCACTTGAGGTATACATATATATTCTTGATATTCTATATATGCTTAGTGTTCAATATAATGACGGAGGGACAGACATACATAAGGCTATGACTAGATCGACTAAGCAGTTGATGCTGATCAAGCATGTATATCTATAGATTTGTATGTCTGCAACTTCATCGTATCTTTTTTACCCATATGAATATATTTTAATTCAGCCAATGGAAGAGAGCCTATATATATAGTAACATATGTATTTGTAGCTGAGGCCAAAAGTCCTATTTTTCTTCCTTGCTTTTTCTCTGGCAAAGAAAACACAACTGCATATTACTTGCGGCTGGCAAACCACAAGTAAACAGAGCGCAACAGCAGCTAATTAATTTTAATAAATTGGCCGCAGACACACACACACACACACACACACACACGCTTACACATATATACACACTCACACACACATACTCGCAACACAGACACTGAGATATTTCGAGCGGCGCCTGCCTTTGTCTGAATGCCCAAAAATGAAAATTAAATAAATCCAGTGCCGTCAAATTAACACACGCAAGATCTATGTAATACACCCAGCCGTATACTACGGTAAAAAGTTTCGGCAGCCATTGCCACGCCCACTGGCCGCCCATTTGCTGGAAGGCATCCATTTCAGCTGCTACCTCAAGCGTTGTCTGACAAAACGCCGCATATGAATATTTATGTGTGCGAAATTGATGCCGTTACAATTACCGTTACCGCTAACTAAACACACACACACACGCACTAGTAGCAGCTGCTGTAGCAGCTACAAAAACAACTAGAAACGGCTACTGACAATTTACGGCACTTTGCCATAGAGTTTTGCCGTCGAATAAATTATTGACAGCTTGTAAATTTCACTAAAGTCAGCTGCGGCTTGTGTGTGTGAGTGTGTGTGTGTGTGTATGTGTGTGTGTGTCCCAAAATCTGGCAGTTGTAAATACACACACACATAGATACATATGTTGTGAATGGGGTACGCATAAACTAAGTCAGTCAGAGAATGTGGTTTAGTATCCGACTTGAGATTAAGTTTGTGGCTTGCACAGCGAAGCGAATCAAATCTCAGTTTAAAAATACATTTGCAGGCTCGTTTGAAAATGGACGCGCACTGTGATACTTGGATATACATTTCAAAATTATTCAGAATTCAAATTTCAAAATTATTCACGAATAATCTCTTAAGCAGATCTCATTATTGCAAGTTGTTTATATCTTATTTTGATTTTTAACTGTCTTTACTTTATTCCCTACGATTCCGCTCTTCTCTTGCTGGTGATCGATATCGATATTATATGTTAAGTACATAGTTGCATGTTAAGTTACAGATGTTATATTACAGTCTCAGTGCTACACTAGTGGCATGCTACAAATATATTGTATATTATATTTATTTATATATATATATTATTAATTATTATTATATTTATATTCTGAATCCATTTCTTAGACTGCAAATTGCATAGAAATAATCATTTCAGTATAATTTTTAGTTAATTTTAGTTCAAATATCCTCAGAAATCTTATAAATATTTCTTACTTTCAAACTTAAATTTAATTTGAAGTATAATTTTTAATTTACTGACTTTAGCTGACATTGAATAAATAATTGTCGGATATGCACTGATGATATCCGAAAGCCTAGTTGACTAACTATTTACTTTCAGTTGAGAGAGCAGTTTAAGCATATTTAGGAATTAATGGATTTATATACTATATACATATGCCCGCTAAACAAATTTTTCAACTAATCTGCTAAACATATGAAAATACAACGATTTTTTACTGCCGCTTAATGCCGCCGTCAGTGGTGCAGTATTTGCGCTCCACTCTGCAGCACGTTCCGCATGGGCATGGGGCATGGGGCACATTTGCATATTACACATGGAATCAAAGGGGATAAAAGAGATGAAAGGGAATTGTGCTGGGCTCTGGCCATAAAAGCAGGGTGTGCAAATCCACGTCACTGTTAGCGATAATTTCTTTACACTTTTAGAGAGCATCACGAAAAATTACACTTTTTTTTTATTTTATGCAGCAGGCTTCCGTTTTTAGCCCACTTAATTCCATTTGAAACTCGCGAGCAGCGATGATGTCGCTATTAAGGACACATTAGTCGGAAAACTACAGAGTTATCTGTGTGTGTGTCTGTGTGTGTGTGTGTGTGTGTGTGTGTGACCACCACAGGGTGACAATGCAAGCATGCATGCTAATGGCATGGAAAGAGATATATACACACACACACAAACACATACAGAGATATTTGCATATGTATGTTCATAAATAATTGCAGTCGTTTGCAAAAGAATTCAATCTCCATGTTTACACTTGCAAAAAAATGAATTCTAAAAGGGAATTGCAAATTCTTTTTTTTTCTACGTTTTGAATGGCAAATCTTAAATTAAAAATTTTACTACTCTAGTAGGTCAACAAATTTGAAATCCAGGGCATTAAAGCGAGAACAAACTTTAGAACTGCAAACTAATAATTTTAAACTCAAGTTGATATCTACAATCGCAAATCATAAACCACAAAAAGACAATAAACTTTTTCGCAGATTATATCAGAATTCTTTATTGTTTATCCCTTATTTTATTTATCTATTTTCTTGTTGTTTTTTCATTATTTCATTCAAATTATTACCTTTCAAATTTATTTCATTTAATCTGTAAGTGGACATCCAATAATTAAATAATAATATTTATTTTATGTTATGTTAAGCATTTCTTATATTTGCACATAAATACATATATAAAATAAAACATATTTTATTAAAAAAAAGTGCCGTTATTTCTATGTTTTTCCTCTATTTTTTTCTCTGTAAAGTCTATCGCTTAAATACATGTATCTCTGTACTCCAGCTCAGATTTTATGTATTTTTTTTTTTTTTGGTTTCTCTCTTGCTCTAATGCGTGTTGCTCTCCGACCGGAAGAAGGCCTGTGATAATTAGTGGGTTAATTTTTTTAGGGGGCTCCCCTAACGTCATCAATAAAAATCTGTCCACTTGCTGCTAAGCGGCTGTTAACCATGCCAATAGCCCGTTAATAGACAACACGTTGGCCAATTATGCGCCTTTAAAGCGAAAACAATTTAGAACGTGTTAAAAAAAAACAGTATTTGTGACCGAGTTTAATTGAAAGAATATTGTTGCCCAAATTGCACAATTACGATTTGATAAGGCCGGTTTATTAAAGCAAGATTAATGACGGCACATAAACGTGGTCGAAATTCGCCAATTGATAAAACTCTTCGACATTTAATTATGCTCAACATGCAGAAAGAGAGAGAGAGAGCGCGAGAGAGCCAGGAGAGTGGAGAGTCTGACGTATAAGAGAGTACACAACATGCGCGCAACACTCGCTATAAACACTTGCGTGTATAACAGTTAAGCATACAGGCATTGCAGTCTGCTGTTAACTAACAGTAAGCGCGTATGTTATGTACATGCTGTTCAACTGCGATTAAAATCCTTAAATATATTATTATTTAATGCGACAAATATGTCAGAGTTGCGCTAATTTCTAACATATGTATAAATTATATTTACGCAATCAACCATAATGCATTACATATACATGCCTAATTAGCGTTAATTGAATGCATACTCAATTAAATACTTAAAAAGAGAGATAGCAAACTTTAATTGAGTGGTTGGCAGACAAGTTGCATGAAAAAAGTTGAAGAAGCACCTTCACAAAATAATAATCAACAACAAATACTTCTTACACTCAGTCAGGCAACTCTGGACAGACTTTGGCTTTGGCTACGGCGATGTTTTCATTACGAGTGTGTGTGTGTGTGAGTGAGTGCTTGTCAGTGTTTGAGCGTGTGTGAGTGTGAGTGCGGATGTTAACGTCAGGCAAACAAACGAATATGCTTGATGAATACTCGACATCACGTACGCTTGAGAAATGTACGTGTTTCCATTGTAAGAAAAGTCAAACTCCCCACCACCCCTCAAGTAAAAGCAGACAAAGGCTAGAAAAAATAGTCAATCCCAAACCGAAAAGTAGAATAGCAGAGAAAGAGCGAGGCAGAGAGAGAGAGGAAGAGCGAGAGAGAGCGAGCGGCGAGCAGAAAATACAAAACGCCATTTATCATATTCGTGGGTTGCCCTTTTTATTTATATATTTTTGTGGATCACGAGTGTTTTATTGCAATTTATCATTAGACGACAGCACTCACACACGCACACACACATCACACACACGCACGCATATTTACAACTCGTTTCATTTCCAGCATTCCACCCACACCCCTTCCTTAAAAGGTGTTTGCAACAAGCGCAGTTAATTTAATAAACTGCCGCTTGTCACTATTAACTGTTGTTGTCGCTTGTCTTTTGCTATTCTCTTTCTCCTTTTCACAGCATGTCGCCGCCTGCACACCCCCCACGAACATTAGCTACTGCTTCTCCCCCCTACCCCAACCCATGTAATAGACAACTTAATCACAATTTAAGCAGGTGAGTTTTTGTTATATTTGTATTTGTTGCTTTTGTATCTGACTTCTGCAACTGTAAGACAACTGCGGTGAAGACTGTAGCAGTCAAAACCAAATTATGTTTACCTCTCAAACACGTCCACCTACTTTATTTTAGTCACAACGATTCAGCTCTTCTGCTTCAAAGCTGGTGATCACACCAATGATATTGATCGATATCGATATTATATGTTAAGTACACAGTTGCATGTTAAGTTGCAGATGTTTGGTTACAGTCTTAGTCCTACACTAGTGGCATGCAACAAAAATTATTAATTATTTTGACATATGCATATCAGCAAGCAGTAAATAAATATTGAGAATTGACATATTATGAAAGATTATTATTATTAATATTAAAAATTAATATCAGTAGACAAGAAAAATATTTTTTGTGAAGCTAATGAGTTCAAATTATATTAATTAAAAGCATTTCTGACACATGCAATCTGCAAAAAAATGAAAGAGAATGCAACATAAAAAGAAACAGCTATTGAGTTGTATATGTATGTATATATTTAAAAATTGATGTGGCACAAATGGAATTCAGTGTGCAGTAAGCAGCACGAAATGAAAAGGCTGCGGGGCAAAACTTGAAGCGAAAAATGGCAAATAATGGTGACATGGCGAAATACAATCATAATCATAATCATCATGGTGCAATGCAACCGCACAAAAACTTTCGCCATCAACAATAAGCAACGAACTGAAGGAGACGAGAAGGAGCAGCAGGACGAGATGGAAGGATGAAAAGCAGCAGAGCAAATAACAAGCAACATAATAGAAGATAGTTGAGAGAAAAACTAAGAAACAAGGGACAAGGGGGTTGGGGGAATTGCTGCGACAACCACAACAGAAATAATAATGGCATATAAATGAAGTAACAAACATTGTTTTCCTTTGACATAACTCATTAACCAGCAGAGGCCACAAGACGAATTGAGACAGCTGCAGAGATGTGTGGGGAGGGCTATAGATGGAACTGTAGATGGAGCTGGAGATAGAGCTGTAGATGGAGCTGTTATACACTCAGAAAAACTATTGGGAAAAACATTTGTCAAAATTAGAAATGCAAAGTCTAATTTTTGGTGCAAATCCCTTCTAAAATTCAGAAATAAATAATTAAATTTAATGGCTGCTAATATTTAATAATATACAGATTTTTTCTAAATAAATATAAATATAAATAAAGAATTTACTAACATTTTGGGGGACTTTTTTTTATAAGTGTTTTTCAAGACAAAGATGTGCTGCACAAAGCAAGCTGACAGCATGTAAATGAATGTCTTGCAACTGGTCGCCAGCTGCAGCTGCGGCAGTTGCATTTGCAGTTTTAGCAGCTTTTAATAGAGACCAACCCAAAAATTTCTTAATTAAAACAATAAGCGAGGCGCAGGCAGAGGCAGAGGCCAAAGCAGCGACGAATACGAACTCAAAACAACAAAACCACTAATGCCTGCAATTATATGCATGACACACATACACACGCATACACATATACATGCATACGCACATCAGCAGCTGTTGGCAAAGCTATCCGCAGCGACGCAACCGCAACCGCAACGCCGCGCTTGCTGTCTGTCTGCCTGTCTATCTGTCTGTCTATCTGTCTGTCAGCAAAGGAGCAGTGCGCTGCTGCTGTAAATGAAGAAATTGCGCTATTCCCTTTTTGTTGTCTTGGTCGATGACGTCTGCTGTGTTACGCTGCTCTGCTCGGCTCGGCTCAACACTGAATGATTGAAAATTTCAGCGGCATATGGTTGCGAGCTTTTGTCCGTCTGTCAGTTTTGCCCATTTGCCAGTCCATTTGGCTGCCAAACGCGAACGTAGGCTGCTTGCTACGGCTAATTAGAGTACGCTTAACTGGGAACTATGAAATTAAATGATTGCCAGCACACACACACACACACTCGCACGCACACGCACACACACCGCATTCACACAATCGGCAATCAGGAATTGGCAATTGCCTGTACGTGATTTAGCAAAAGTTGCACGCACACACGCACAGAGTGACAGGGGGCGTGGCGCTATAATCGATTCTGAAGTGCGAACAAACCTACTACCTAACCCCCCCTCCCACTCATTCCCCTGCGCGACGCCTACAGTTATTTGCGGCCATTTTTTAATCTACACTTGAACGCCAACCAGTCAGCCTGGCGAGGCAGTCAACCTAGCGAGAGAGCAGCAGCAGCAGCAGCAGCAGCGAGGCAGTATTTGCGCAACGTGATGAGATTTTGCGGTTGCTAACCCATACGAGGGCAGGCCTCTACTTTATTTACATTTTTCTCAGCGCTGGCTTGGCTTATCGATCTCTTCTCGCGTTGGCTTTGACTTTTTGCCTTACTGCGCATTCGATGTGGTTTAATTTTTGGTTTTCTATACTCTAACACTAGCAGGTGTTTATATAGTATATTGGTTTATGTGTTCGTTTGTCTGCCTGTGCTTGCATCCGTCAATATGCAAAATTTGTGTTCCCACGGATATCGATAAAAATCGATAATTAAAATAGACAATTTGCAAGCTACAGTTACTAAATTTTTTTGGTAGTTTTTAGGTGATGTTTCAGGCTTGACTTGAGCTAGAGTCACGCAAGTCAATAATAAATAATAAAACGGCAAATTTTGAGTTGGAATATAGATCCCTAAAAACCTCCTTCAAAGATTGTTTGTTTGTTTGTTATATGCTGAATGGAATCCAGAGTATTACGCACTCGGTTACGCCCAACTGAAATATTCAAACTTGTTTTATTTTTATTTCTTGCGCCTAAACGCAGACAACATGGGGCGACAAGTGAAACGTTGGGTTCGTGCCACAAACAAAATAGCTGCTGCGCCTCGAAACTTTGTTTGGCCAGTGCTGAAAATAAAAATGTTGTATTATGAATAAAAGATGGTTTGTCTGGCTCACCGTTGCCGAAGTAGAAAAAAGACAATATCGTCACTAAAGTATTACAATTTGAATACGTTTTTAAATTTGAATTCCTTTTGAAGGCCACTCGGACGAAAATCTTGCAAATTTAACAATCAATAATACTTCTTTAAAAGAAACTTGCTTAAATTCCTTATCTTAATGGACTTCGTGTATTAAATAATACAAAATCGGATACAGGAAAATAAAACCCACGTTTTTAGATAAATTATACAGTTTTCAAATAAATTTTTAAATTAAATAAAATTAAATTAAAAATAAAGTAATTCTCTTACAGCATTAATTGTTTATCAATGGTCTGGAAACCAAATTGACCAAGTTTCTTTAATACCCAGAAAACCATTACAAATAGTTCAAAAGGGTTTCATGATTTGATTGCAAAAGTATGTCACAGAAGTAGTATTAACATGCACATTCGATTATAAGTAACCTTTTAGAAGTAAAGTTGTCTTTAAAACTAGAATAATATATTAAAAATAATAACAGATGAAAAAAAAGAATAATCTTAAATGCTTTTCCCTCATTAAAGCGAAGTCTAAGAAGCAAAGACTGCAACATGGACAACAGCCTCTCCATAGTTGACCATTGGCTTGGTTAACAATGCTGTTTGATTTAGATATAGTTGCTGTTCTTGTTGTTCCTGTTGTTGTTATTAGTGTTGTTATTTCTGGCTAGACCGCGTACTCAATGGGTTTTTGTGTTTCCGCTTTTCCATAGAAATTTTGCCACTTAGCTGCTCGCTGGTCGCGGCGTATTTGTAAGCAGCTGCATTAGGCTCAGTTCGACATAACTGTATATGTCTGGTACACTCAGAAATAATGTATGTTTTTTTTTTTAGAAATAATTTCTAAATATTAGGATAGAAATTGTTTTAATATTTAGAAAGGTTTGCCTTCAATCTATAATCCCAAAAAGTGACGAATATTTCTATTTTGTAGAAATATTTTCTATTATTAAGAAAAACATTTCTAAAAAGAAGAAATGTACAACTATAAATTTTCGAAATTTGTTTTCTAAATAATAGAGTGATTAGTAAAATGTGGGTCGATTTTTTGATGAGTGTACGTCGAACTCTACGTTGATTTGTGTAAATGGCGCTAATGGCCGATCGCTCACTTGGCTCTCTGGTCTGTGTCCACTTAACTGCATTTCAAGGACATGCCGTGCGGCAATTATTTTGCTCAATACTCGCACTCGACTTTAAATTGTTGCCGGTGCTGTGTCAGTTGGGCAACTGTGCATGGTGTACACACAGTGGCGGACACAGTGGTGAACAGTGGCGCATATTCGGCATGCTCTTTGATTTTAATTTGTCGCGCTGTGCCAATTGTTAAGCAAAAGTGGCTAATTTGAAATTCTTTTGAGCGAAGTGCGCACATTTCTGAATGTCAACTTGAATACGTTGCGACAACTGCGCCCAACTGTCGACCATTCGAATTAGTAACTGGCAACTGGCAACTGGGAAGCTGGGAAGCTGGAATCTGCGATGCTGGGATACTGGGATGCTGGGATACTGGGATGCTGGGAACTGCTCTGTTGTCTGTGGCGGCGGCTGTTGGCTGTCTTTGTCTTTGTGTTGCGCGGCATGAAATTGAATTTTGGTCTGCAGCAGGTGACGGACGACGAAAGCCCAGCCAAATTGGTCTCAGCCCAGTTACGCTGCTTATTTACATCCTTATTCATTTTTGTATTTTTTATTTCTTATTTTATTTGTTTTTTGTTGTTGTTGTTGTTGTTGGCCCACCTTATAAGCCTTGCCTTCAATTATGGCTTACGGCCAAACGCCGCCATTTTGACACTCATACAGCATTATTCGAAATGAATGAAATTTCTTTATAACTGCCGTCAGTCAGTTTTTCTGCATGTTTGTGCCGTTGTTTTGTGCGCTTGAATTTCAATTTACATAAGTCTCTGCATCTCTGCACCCAGCACCCAGCACCAGCAACCAGACCAACCAGCTACCAGACCAACCAGCCACCAGACCAACCAGCTACCAGACCAACCAGCTAAGCAGACAACGGCCTCAGTCAGTCTTCAGCCTTTGTTCAAGTTTTATCTTAACTTTGTGCCACGATTTTCAGCACTTTTTGTCGTCGACGGCACAAAACTTGAGTTGTTTTTGTGGTTAAATGTAAATTTTATTGAATTTAAGTCTTTTGTGTCTGTGTGGATAAGCGTTAAAGAGGAAATTGCATAATTATGCCTAATCTTGAGACCTATTCCAGTGCCACTCAGCTCAAAATGTGCAATGTGCAAATGGAAATCGACACTGACTGCCATCGCCAATCTGCACTCTTTCTCTCCTGGGACTGAGTAAGTGGCTCCGTTTTGTTTGACAAATTCAAATGTGTGTAATGCTGAAGGCACAGATTATTTGCTTTCAGCCGCAATCATTGAAAGAGAGATAGATAGATTGAGTGTTGGAGTGAGATGGGCGTATGAAATGGCATTTTTATCGTTACATTTATGCAACATTTCAATCATTAATAAATCAATTAAAATAAATTGGAATTTTGTGCGCTGATGTTGAACGCGAAACGTTTTTTTTTTTTTTTTTTTTTTTTTTTTTTTTTTGGCTTGCCCTTTCTTCGATTGTGAAAACTGCTCTGTTTCAGTCTGTGCCGAGTTTGGTTCCATGCCATTTAATGCAATTACGCAAAGCTGCCTTGGCATTGTTGTTGTTGTTGTTGTTGTTGTAGTTGTTGGTTTCCGAGTTGTTGCTGATATAAATCAAAAAATGAATCATTTGATGCGCTCGACATATCGACGAGCCCCTGCCAACAACTTAAATTATTCATTTGATTTACGGGCGACACAAATTTGTGTGGCCAAAATGAATGTTAACGCTGTGATTTAAAATGCACTTATATAATCTGTAAAAAGACGAAAATTATGTTTGCCAAGCCCAGAAAGATAGTTGATACTGAACATCCATATTTTTTTTTCTCCCATGCTGGACATAAAACTACTTTCAGCGCCTTACAAGGCAGACATGTCAAAAGTTGCACGACGGCTGTCGATGTGCCATCAGGCAGGGGGCACAAATAGGGGTGACGAGGCACGGGCAACAGCTAAAAACCACTGCACTCTCACACACACACACTTGCACACACACTTGCACACACACACTCGCACACTCAGACGCACACTTCAATAAGCGGTTGGCAAGAGCCAAGTGCTGAGAGCATTAGAAGTTTGCCTTGAAGTATGCAATGCTCCCCGCAAATAGATGCCAAACACAAACTGCTGATTTCAAACCAGGATTGACAGACTGTCATATAAAGCTCACAATTCGGTGGCTTGCCACTAAGCAGCTGCAACGCAAGGCAACCCTAAAGAACCGCACACAGCACACAGCACAAATGCGTATGGGAACATCATTTTTATGATACCATTTCAAATGGGTAAAAACGGGCATATTGGTTTTGAGCTAAACTATGTAAAATATTCTTGCTCAACATCAAAAGAAGAAATTTTATAGTCATCTCCATCTGTATAAAAAAGCGAATCTCAGGGAAAATTAGAGCTGGAGCCTTCAAATATTTAAAATAATTAAAGATAAAGTTTATTTAATTTTATCGATAACTGTCTTCATTTCGCGAATATCGATATATATCAATATCGATAGCGAAAGCAATTAAAGCCAACATTTTAAAGGCAGAGCATTCTAATTGATATATAATACATATTGACAAATTATTCAGCAAGTCTAGATTAAAACTTATAGTCATGTTGAGATCCCATTACTATCAACAGATAGATAAATAAAGAAAATATTACATTAAGAATTATGTGGATTGAGATAAGTTTCCCAAAGATATGTGAGTACTCAAAATGTAATTAAAGAAAGAGAGTCAGGATAATATAACACATAAATAAATGTAGTCCACTTGCAAGCCCAATTATCATAAACAGACTCAATCAGAATTAATGTCAGTTCTGTTCTTGAACTGTTAAAATATATTTACTCATTAACACAAAATAAATATTTAATTAAAGTGCAAACCACAAAAAATGATTTAAAAAAATGTAGCCGGCTTATCAGCGCAAAAGTACATTTTTTTGTATCAGCTGCAACTTTAGCTGAGTGTTTAATCATGCTATTATATCCAATACTAATTGCAAATATCAATTCAATGAGCCGCATAAGCCGCTTCGGCCAAAAATGTGCTTTCATTGCCATTGCCAACAATTTGGCAAGTTGGCTGCTCGAAAAGTTTAGCCGCAGTTTTAATAATGCAAAGTAGTCGAAAGCAACCAAGAACTAAAATTGATGCCAATGTCGATACTTGGAGAGCGGCTTCAAAAACTGCTGCTGCTTGTAGAAGTTATACACAAAAATAAAATAAAAGTTGCCACGAAATTAAAACAAAACAAGAACTGCAGGCAAAATGCAGTTGAATCACAACACAGCTTGGATACTCTTGCAATAAAATAAATGCAGATTTCTGACTACAATATTTATGATTATTTAGTATTATATTAAAACCATTGGCTTTTCATATGTGGATATTTTAAGTATAGGCAGCTAACAGCTTTTGGCTATTGTTTTCTTATTTATTTATTTATAAATTTTGGTTTTGGCAAAATCCAAAGTTTCCGCCATCATCTATCATCTACAAAATGAGGTCAACATTGTCTGAGCGAAAATTTATTTTGCGTTTTCTTATTATTTTTGCTTATTAATTTATTTATTTTTTACATATATATTAATTTTTTTTGTTGCTAAATTCAAAGTTTCCGCTATCATCTATCATCTACCAAATGAGGTCGAAATTGTTTGAGCAAAAATTTAATTTGCACAAAAAAGTCGAGCGACTTTCGCACAATCATTTGGCCCGTGCAAAGCCGGTAAATACCCTTTAATATTGCATATGTACATTTCCAAATGCATATGTGTGTGTGTGTGTGTGTGTGTGCTTCCGCTGCGACTATTTCCGCTGGTCGCATTAACTGCAGGCGCATAACTTTTCCAATTTGCTTTTGGCAATTATTGATATAAGCCACTGCCAAACAACACTTGAGCTCAGTTTTTCTCAGGCTATCTCCGTCTCTCTTTAATTCACTCTCTCTCAATCTGTCTCTCTCTCTCTCTCTCTCTCTGTTGCATTCTGTGTGGCAATTGGATATGTGAGACGGCCCCGTCCAAGCATATTTTCTTACATTTTGCGCATATTTGTGCAACATTCTCAAAATTCTTCAACAAAGTTTTGTTATTATTGCCGTTTTGCTGGAGACTCAAGAAGTCGAGACTTGGTTTGCTGCTGACTGCCACTTTGATTACTTTTGCAGTTGCCGTTGCAATTAGTTTGTTCATTAGACGAGGCAGCAAAACAGCCCTTGACAGAGTTAGGCATAGCTAGTTAGAAAGAGAGAGAGAGAGAGACAAAGAGAGAGAGAGAGAAAGCAAAGAGTTGCAGCTTGCCTTGAGTTGATTGGAATTCACACACTTAATTAGTTGCATGGCCAGTTAATTTCCTTTTTGTTCCTGCCACAGCTGGCTGCTGCTGTTGCTGTAGTTTGCTAATTGTGTACAGTTTTTGTTGAAATGTATCTTTAAGATACACATGCTGCTTGTTGTGTGTGCCTTGCAACTGGCCGCTGGGAATGCAAATAAGTCAACAAGCATGCAACCCAAGTCGAACTATGTGGCACTGCAATCAATGTTGCTGTTGCTGCTGTTGCAAGTCTGTAACTCTAATCCTTAAGCTCCGGCATTCAATACAGCTCCGAACTTGTAGAAATCGTTCAATGTTCTTAGCCACAGCGATCTGCATAAGCTTTACCATAAGGCATATATGCCCTGGTCTCGACCCTGGCCCTGCTCCCAACATGCAACATGCTCATGCATCGTATCCATTACACTCTGCACATATTTGTTGCATAATATGTAGCAACTTATGCACCGGCACATTGTTGACCAGTTTTCCGGCATTCTGAGCCAACTCTGCCCACTCTTCTCCTTCGTATTTGCATTATTTCTAATGCCAAAGCGTTGTGATAGAAAAATCTACACTGTGCAAAAATTGATGGGAATAACTAGCATATCTACATTTACATCTACGACTATATAAATACTGTTTTTTCTTGAATTAAAATAAAATAGTTCCACCTCACTTCACTTTAAGCTATGATCGTCTTTGAGGGAGTAAAAAGTCTCACTTCTCATTTCCAATATTTTTGTACAAAATCCAGTCAATATTATAATATTAATATAAATTAAACATAAATTAACAGCAGTGGAGTATTGAAACTTTATTTATTTGATTTGCTTATTTATTATTTTATTTATTTATTTATTTTTCTTGATTGTGTAATATACAATGCATCAAGGCTAAAAATTGAGAATTTCTGCATTGAAAAGCACATTTATTTTTTATTTTTTATTGTTTTTGTTGCATACAATTCGCATGCCGCAAAACAAATGTCAGAGACAAACTCGTCAAGATGAATGACTGTAAGCAAATGCAGCGACTTCAGCTCACATACCAGCATTATTCCTTGTCAGTGTCCTGCACATTTCAAAGGACACATGTCCAGTCCCAAAAAAAAGAAAATAAAAATAAAGCCAAACCAACCACAACAACAAAGAAAAAAGAAAAGAAACAAAAATAATCCAACTAGTATGTGACTTGGGGCAGTTGGTTGGTACGGCTTGGAAAATGCCCAAGTAAATTTCGTTGAATGAGAAGTAAATAAGTAAATACTTGAGATAACTCTAAGATACGTTCTCGCTGTGACAATTTGCTGCGGAGTTTTCAATTTAATTTAGTTCCCCCCCCTTCTTTGCCATTGTTGGAACTTGGTGTATAATTTAAAAGCCTTTCAATATGCAAAGCACATCCGCAGCCGCATTTAGGCGCTTTCACTTTGCCGGTAACTGAAATCAAGAACGAGCCAAACCAAAGACATTTGCTCAACCAAAGAATGTGTCGCCCTACCATATATATACGAGTATGACATTCCTGCCATCAAACGTCGACGGAGTACATAAATGTCGGAAGGCAATAATGAAACGTTCCCAAGTCATTTAACAAAAGCATGTGGCAACCACATATGGGGTATAAATACTTCGGAATGAAAGGGTGGAGAGTAGCATTGAAGGGATTCGAGAGAAGTGTCTCGGTTCACTTCACTCAGTTTAACATTAAAGACAAGCACTCTTCTATTTTCTACAATTTTTGTACTTGCTTAAATTGTACATTTTTATTAAATGTGCCAAATTTGAAGAAATTTGACACAATTAAAGAAAAACCAATCGAATTAAGCAGCATACAAACCAAATCCCAAATGCCCAAAAATGGGCTTGCAAAAGTATGTAACAAGCAGAAGAAAGCTTCTCCGATACCATAAAATGTATATATATTCTTGATCAGCATCAATATCCGAGTTGATTTAGTCTATCCATCTATTTGAACTTGCAGATCTCAGAGACTATAAGAGTTGGAGACTTCAAATCTTGAATATGTCAAGTTGATCTCAATCTATCGATAACTGCCCCCTGCTTGGCTATTGCTTGCTATCGATACTTATCGATTTCCGACAGTAATAAACGTCACCATTTTAAAAGCAGAGGCTTCTACTTAATATATAATATATATTGACATAATATTGACCAACTGTACAATCTGTTTGATCTAATTACTATTGGCAGGGTATCTCGTAGTCGACCTAACGCGATATTCAACATTCTTATGTGTTTTACGTGTGTCCTTTGTTAAAAAATGTTGATTTTATTATTACTTGCATTTAGTGTATCATTTGTCATTTGAAATACTCAATTTCTACACTTGAGCATTTTTATATAATTCCTACAAAATTCCCTATTTCAGAGTTAATATTCATTTAAATTACTTTTACTTCCGAACTGAGCTAATTCAGTAGATTTAATACTATTATTATTTAGTTATTTAAATAAAAACTTAAAGCCAATATTAAATCTATCTTCTTCTTTTTTGTCTCAAATAATTGTGTTTAAATTGGAATTTTTCAATTTGTCAAACGTTTTGGCAGGCGACTGCAACAGGACACGTGGAGACACTGAGGAGTGGCAACTACGCAGTTTGACAACTCCAGTTGTGGCATGCATTGTTTGCGCTGAAATCCGGAGACATGACGTAGACGTAGTTGTTCCTGCCTGTCTTGAGTGCTGGAGTGCTGCTTTAGGTGACTTTGCAGCGCACAATTGTTTGATAATGACACTAACATGTTGCTGAACTTGCAACTGCATGAAAGAAACTGCTGCTGCATGCCACTTTTTTCTTCTTCTTATTTTAAGTTTTTTTTTTTTTGATCAGTTTCTTGAAAATTAGTATATACCCAAAATATTTGTAACGGACTGCCGCCAGCAAATTTGCATGTCGCAGTCGAAGCTGACGTGCTCCTGGGTCCCGAGGCTCCACGTCTAGGCTTGATCTCATTTTGTGGGGCGCTGGTTTGGCGCTGAGGCCCACTGCAAACGATTGTAAATTAAGTTTTAAGCAACATGTCTGCAAAAATCATGCCCGGGGACAACAGCCTCGGCCTTTGTGAGCCTTCCACCAGCCCGGTTGCTGTCGCAAGCAGTTGCAAGATTTATTTTTTTCCGTATTTTCTTTTCTGAGTGTGTTTTTTTTTGTTGTTTTTTTTTTTTTGCTCGTATTACTATTTGAAGAATGGAAATTGTGTTTTGTGTGTTTGATGCAGTGGTCGTGCAGTTCCTTGAGGAGCTGCTTTGCTATTTTCGCATCATGCCTATCCTACTTGCATTCTTTTTGTTTTATTCTTATTCTTCTTTTTTTATTTATTTATTTTATTTTTATTTTTTTATTGTATTTGGCTCGTCGTTGTATTTACACTGCCGCAGTCAACAGTCGGCGTCGGCAGTTGCTATTCCTGTGCCTATTTATATATATATATAATAGAACAGAACTGCAGGCAGTCTCAGCACATTCGTATTTGTATTTGTATTTATATTTGTCTTTTAGTTTATTGTGCTGGGGCCACAACAACTAGCAACAACATTTGCCAGCAAGGTTTGCTCGTATTTGGGCTCCGCTGAGGCAAAGAATTCAATTTTAGAATCGCAACGGACTCAGCACAATTGCTGTGCTTGCTTCGTTGGCTTGGGCTGGTTTCACTGACTGACTGACTGACTGCATTTGATTACAGCCCGTTTCATTTGAACTGATTTGCGCACTTGATCAGCTTACATGCACCGCGGCACTAGCTAATTAATGCCACCAACAATCGATGATGCAACATTGCAGAGGCCTCCCATCCGACAAGGTGGCAATCTATCTAATCCTCTCTCTTCTTGTTTATTGATAGCCTTGTAGAGGGTATTTATATTTAGTCGTGCAGCTTGTAACACATTGAAGAAGACATCTGTCATACCATAAAGTATATATATATATATATTCATCGTCGATATCATAAAGCTGCCAAAGTTTCTCGCTTGAAAAATGTTTATGTTTAATTAGCTATTCTAAAAAAATATATAAATATTGAGATGATGACAATTTGACTCTAATATAATAAATAATTCATACGCTGCCAGAAACAGTCTGTATAAAAAAGATAACAAAGAACATTTAATATAGTTATGTTTATCGACTAAGTAATGTTCTTGTAATTTATATTACTTAAAGTTGCACAACTTTATTATACCCTCTCAGCCAATGTGCGCTGTGGTCGGCATACAGACACAAATACGAGTACAAAATAGCAGCAGCTTAGCTGGACAACTTAGCTGGGATAAAGAACATCTGGCCAACACGTGGCTGGCAATTAATTAAAATCCAACAAAGCCAAGCAGACAGTCAGCCAATCAAGCACAAATGTGAAGAACACACAGAAACAAGCTGAATATCCTGCCAAATGTTTAGCTGTTAAGTGCAGCGTTACGAATGTGACTGGATGTGTTCAACTGTCCCGCCAAAGTCTTCGACCAACTGTTGTACGGCAACTGCGCAGCCCACAATGCCAAAGATAATACCAATTATGATAAGCACAATGTCACGTATCAGTTTCCAGCGTAAACGACCATAGCCAGCCTCATAGTTGATAAACATATCAATCAACGCCGGACAGATAAGATTCAAATTGCTTAAGGAAAAGGCACCTTCCAGTTCCGTCAAGGCGGCTAAATTGGGCACCACAGCAGCCACAATGCCTAAAATAAAATATATATATATTATATATATAAAGATTATGCGAATTACTTCTTAGTTAATGCGAACTTATCAGAACATACCCGTGAGCAAAAGAAAACAAAGACGTATGGCAATCTCCACAAAAATCCGACTTCTTTTATTGGTGACTTCCAAATCGTAGTCACTGAAAATGACAGTTATGACAACATAACCGTTCAGTGGATAGCTCAGGAAGATGCCACTCGCGATGGTCATCTTGATGAATTGTGAGACCCTGGTTAGATTATGAGTAAGAGAAAGTTCAAACTTAGTGATATATATATTCGACAAAAGTATAATTAAATATCATTCAATATTTCACTCATTAGTCTTGCACAAAAACAAAATAATTAAAATTATAGCAAGAGCTCAATCAATAAATAATTATTAATAATCAGCTCAATGCCCTGTCACATCAATAAACTTAATATACAAAATGGCAAGCCTATTAGCGATTAATAATAATAATTTGAGATAATTAAGCATGAAATGAACCAAAATGAAATATTTGTTTATTTGAAATAATCATGAAAGGGGAAAAATTACATAAATGATTACTTCAAACTTTTAATACTGAATTCCATATCAAGACACTAGCTATGAGTATAATTATGTTTTAAACATTTTAGTGACAACGGATTACTATTTCAAAAAGCTTTTATACGAAAATCTTAAGAAGCTTAACTAGATTAATAAGTAAATTCGGAGGTGAGCAATAATCCCCAATTATATGATTATTGAATTATGAAGCAAATTGACAATGTTAAGCTGCTAATGACAAAGTAGGGTAAACAACTTAATATTTTACCCAACTCGATTTTTTCAGTTACAATGCTATTTTTGTAATAGTCTAAATTCCTTAATGAAGACACTTTCTAACTAATTATCGGGCATGTAATGATAAAAGTGTAATTAGTAATTTAAATACTCAAAAGTTGCATGAATCAGCTTTAAAAAAAATCTTTATCACTGCCCAGTT
Organism: Drosophila grimshawi; assembly: GCF_018153295.1. NCBI lineage: Eukaryota > Metazoa > Arthropoda > Insecta > Diptera > Drosophilidae > Drosophila > Drosophila grimshawi. The sequence continues at coordinate 10,290,132 of NW_025062889.1, read as the reverse complement.
GTTATACAGTTGCCAATTTTGTAACCGCAGCTGTTTACGCACAGATTTATATACTTCTAACTTGAAAATTTCAATTTTTAAACACACTGCTTAAATATTATTTACTCACATCTCATTTTGTGGAATGTTCAGTGTAATGCTGGCTTCCACTTGCTCCCCATAGCGCCAATATCCCATTATGCCGAAAAACACGTTGGAAAACAGTATGAAAAACACGGCCATATTTAGAACGCCACACAGGCCCAGATAGCTTTGCGGATGGGCCATATTCGACTCGACGACGAGCATCTGAATGCATGTTTGAGCCAAAGGAGAGATAATAAAAAAAACAACAAAAAAAACAATCGAAATTCAAGCAAAAATTTTACGCACCGATCCAACAGCAGTTAGCGAGAAAGAGGCAATGCCAAAGAACATGGCTAAATCGGAATGTGGCTTAAACATGGCGCGCTCACTGAATTTGGGCAGACCCCGAAACAGGTAATACATAATGCACAAGAAGCCCGCATAGAGCAGAATGTTCGAGATTAGATTGAGCGGCACCAGATACTTCAGTCTGCGTATGAGAAAAAATGGCAGTTGCAGCAAACAGACACCGAGGATATAGTAACGCTCGTTGTAGTCCTTGTAGTAGAAGTCGCCAATCTCCTTGAAATTCTTGGCCACAAACACAATGTAAACGCAGCAGAGACCAAACTGACCCATGACCAACACACAGCTCGTCAAAATGCCAGCGGCACGTGCAAAACAGTGCACACAATTGGGGCCCAATTCGTAGGCAATTTGGACAGCCTGTGGCATGGATACTTGGGGCACATGGATGCGTCGACAGCACTCGGTCATGCCAGAGATCTGTGCAGGAAAGCTAAATGCAAATAATTCAAATTAGGCCGCGCCAAGGCAGCGCCGGCACATACACACCAGCAAATGGATGCAGTACGTCAGCACAATCATCAGCAGCACGGAGAGCAGCATACCGGACACAATTCCCGAATATCGAATGGCCAGTGGCATTGCCAAAATTCCAGTGCCAATCACACACTTCAGCAGTGAGATGAATGCATCAAAGTTGCTGCAAAAACCGGATATGGAGCTGAGACCGAGAATCACAAACAGAATACTTACTTCAGGGGCACCTCAACTGTGCGCTTCTCGTATGGATTGTAATAGTAAAACGATGACACAGATTGGCTGACCAGAAAAATAAATGAAATTAAATAAAAGCAACAAATTGAATACAAGTTTGAGGCATGCATTCGTGCAACAAACTCACACAAGAGTCGGCAGATTTTGATGCGTTTCCTGCGCTAAATTCGCCATTTCAGTTTTCTTGCTGCGAGCTAACTGAAATCTAAACCAATTTTGACAACAAATTCAAATAAGTGTATATAGTCGTAGTTGGCCCCACAACCCCCTTCTCACTCATACATTCAATTCACTTTAAGCTAATCAAAAGGGTTATCGCCGAGCGGGACACACAATCAAAATGGCTTCACATGCGCGGCGACCATTACCATAATATGCACAAATTATTGCCTACTTTGGGGTGTTGGTGGCATTGGAGCTAACGGCTTGGCCGCATCAGTTGCACCACCGCCAACTCAGTGAGCCCTGAGACAGTTTCACAGTCGCACAGCGCCAGTGGCAGCAGCCGCACAACAATTTACAAAGATATGGCACAGTGGTTATTGTTATTATTATTATCAACTCAGAAATTATAATTTAAGATGTTGATAATATTTTGGGAAAACTTTAAGAAAAACACAAACATTCATTACAGCAGAGTATGACAAGTAAAAATGTTTTCTTTTTTTCTTTTTGTGAAGGTAGCTTTAACATTGAACAACTTTAGCATCATTATCAATTTGTTCAAATATATTTTTCAATACTGACAGTATAAAATATTTCTTATTTTTATATTGTATTATAATATATTATATATTTATAGTTACTTTTCTTTACAGTTTTATAAAATTTAAAGTGTTGTTAATATTAATACCAATTTATAATTGAATAATGTGTGTAAAATTAAACTCCATTTATTATTTCCATTTTTCCAGTTCTTTTCTTGTAAAATTATTAAGCTAGCATTTATTCCTTATAAGTATATAGACTAGATAAGAATGTTAAACAAAACAAAAATATAAAATATTTTTGTGATAATGAAATAGAAAGACTTATAGTAAAATAAAAGTCCAGGTTAATTGTGAATTGCAAACTTGTATAATAATAATACTTTGTGAATTAAAAAATGCTCAAAGGGCAGCTCCCACTGTAGCTCACATCTAGATAAGCAACTCTCCAGCTCCAGCAAATTGCAATTCCAGCTGCAGGATGCATCTGTCGAGCTCGCGCTGCCGGAGGACGATTGTCATGCCAGAATGTGCACTTCCGCGTCCGTTTAGTTGTGTGAACTTAACAGTAAATTGAATTAAAATTTATTGTGAAAATTGCAAAATTCCAAAACGCAGCAGAGCCAGCTAAGAGAAGTGGGCTTCAAGGAGACATCAGCGCAAATCCAATACAAATAAAATTAAGTAAAAAAGTACACATACCCACTAGCAAAGAGCGGGGAGGTAGGTGGCATGCACCAGTTATGTACATACTTGTGTATATATGTGTATGTGTGTGGGGGGAGGGAGAGGGCAAGGGTCGGGGTCGACGTGTGTTTGCACAAAAATATGCAAATGTGATATTGTCGCTGGCGACATTTACAACAATTACAATAACAATGGAGGCAACATTGGACGGGACAGGCGGCGGCAACGGCGATGGGTGTGGCAACTAACTGCGTGCGACATGTGACACGATATTCAAATAAAGGCGCCCCAGAGGCAGCTGGTGAGGCGCTGCTGGGAAGGCGTGGCATTTATAGCACACACACACACACATACATACATTTATATGTATTTTGCATAAAAAGGAAAATATGCAGCAAGTAGCAAGCAGCGAGCAGCAGAGCAAGAAAACGAGCGAAAGCACAGAAATCAAATAAAACAAATTTGGAATTTTACAGCAGGCGAACAGGATAACCTCTTAGACATATATACATACATATATGAATACATTCATACAGACACACATAGAGGAGTACATGTGCAGAAGCTGCTCTGTTCTTTCTGTTCTTTCTTATGGGAGGCAAACACAGACTGACATTCAATTTAAATTCCTATACAAATAATTGCGTGCCAGTTCCAAATCTGAACAGGAGTCGGCTGACGACGCAGCTGAAGCACTGCAACGCTTGGATTATGTTGATTTTGAAAGCGACGATACTGCAACACTTGCCTTAATTTGCCCAGCTCAATGTCAATGGACACACACACACACACACACACACAAACACACAGACATTCACAGACGACTACCGCATCATGCAAAATAATTATGCATTCCTTGCCAGTTGCCAACAAACGCTTCATCTTCCAGAATTATTCTGTGCTCATCACTTGCCTAAGCCAAAACAAGAAGAGAAGAAATGCTGTAGCCGAGTCCTCGACTGCACTATACCCTGCAAATGCAAGCATGGAATGTGGAACTACTCCTATAACTTGGGTGTTTCTTATCCGATCTTGATGAGATTATTACAGTTGAGCAATAATATATCAATGTACAAAAGCAATAAATTGTGGCTTTCGTTGCTATCTAACTGTATCGATATTAGCGAATCGGAGGCATTTATCGATAAACTGAAAAACGGATCCCGAGTATTTTAATTTTTTTTTTTAATTTTTATTTTTTTTTTTTTTTTTTTTCGGAGATCCGTGCGATTATACAGACGGATAGAATAGTTTTCTATATCCAGTCATCTGCTTATGCTGATCAAGAATATATAAACTTTGTAAAGAATATAGATGCTTTCTTCTGGCTGTTACAGACTTTTGCACAAAACCAATATACCCTTTTAAGCCCACTTTTAATGTGTAAAAACGAATAGAAAACTTTGTCTTTATGCGAGACTGATGGACTGCCAAATACACTGATCAAATTCTGACGTATCTTGCACTGCTAAAATAAATAAAATTCTTGGATTTATCAGTTTACAAAATGGTCGCTTATACCCGCTGATTGCGCGTTATAGGGTATGCAAATTAAAGTTCTCAATGCAGCTCACGCAGTTGAGCTACGTGCTTCTCTATCCATGGGTAAACGGGTAGCGTTTACCTGTCTGTGGCTTCAGCCATTATCACTGCGGTTATCTTAACTCCTGCTGCCTTGCCTCGCAGCATCACTGTTATCAACAGCTTAGCTTAAACTTTGTGCTGTTGCAAGTTGCAGCCCGCGCCACGTTTCGCTGCAGCAACTTCCGCATGCTTTGCGCATCAATGATTTTGATCAGATTTACTTGCGCTGTCCATCGCTGAAGCTGATGAAAAGATGACGATAAAGACTATAATGACGTCCATGGCCACAGACCGCTTATTTCTTTCTACTCGTTGCCCACAATATTTTTGCATTTATAATGAAAATCATCGTCATTTTTCATACTTGCACAAAGTGGATTTTTATTAGATTTTAGATTTTATTAGAAAACCTTTTTGTGTATGAACCACACGTATGTATATATATATAATATATATATATATATATATATATATATATATGTGTGCATATAGACTGTTTATTATTGCTTTGCGTTTGTGGCTTAAATGCATTAAAAATAAAATAAAAGTCCATTTTCATTCTGTGCTATATGCGATATTAGCACAAGCATTCTAGTTAAATCCCACATTTTTTGCGCACTCATTCTCATATTTTCCACACAATTTGTTTTGGGTAAAAACTATATATTATGGAAAACGCATCGTCAGGCAAATTTTCTATTAGATAAACTGTCAGTCATTCGCGGTGACACTGGCGACAGTGGCGACGACCTCAGCGTCAACGTGGACGTGAGCTCAGGAACCCCAACGACAAAAGTCAAAGGATGATAATTCAGTTAAACCTCTCATCAGCAACGCAATCATTACTAATATATACCCTGTATATTATTTAAATATATTTAAATGGCCAAAAATCCTCTGTCGATAAGTTATTTTAATGAATATTTCTGTTTTTTAATATGTATCTGATTTTCAATGTATTGTTAAGATAATTGAATTTTCTTAAATAAACTTTCGAAACATGTCTTTGGAATATGTATAGAGCAAATATATATATATATAATAAATATATGAATAAAAATTATGAGCATTTATAAAAGGCAGCCGATGAAGCGAACCCATTTATGCATCCAAGAAAATCGGTTATTGGTATAATATTTGCGTGTATTGTATTCTTGTCTGGGTGGTAATTGAATGTTGCACGTAAAATATTAAAAAAAGAAATAAATAGAGTACAATACAATGTGTTCATTGTGCGGTCAGGATACGTGAACGGTGAGTAAAATGAGATCTCGCAGGAAGGCGAACATTACGCGACATATTAACTGGGTTAGGTTTGATTAGGTTGTCGTGGCTCAGATGAATGGGATTAACTGAAATAAGTAATCCGCATTCCTCACTTGGATTGGCCAATGTGCTGCCACATAAAATGTTATCTAGTGATGATCTTTAATCACGGTTTTCTTCTCCCGGAAATATCCATGGCAGACAAGTGTGACACATGAAGCATTTTATTTAACATAATAATTTAATATAGTTTTAAAAGAAATGCTACAAAATCTTTTATCTTATATGCTTAAAGCTGAACAACATTCGGTTTCGATCAGGAACGCCCTGCTCGCAGAATATCTTTATTATCATTATATATATAAAAGTGTAATTATTATTTATTATATATATACAAATTTCATATTTTAAAAGATATCTTATTACGAATACAAAAACCAGCTCTTAGTACCCAAAATTATATTACCCACTAGAGTTAATTGTAATTCCGTAATTTATAATCCATGAGGATGACTCTTAAGGCTGTAATCCACGCTTCGTCTGCCAGCCTCTTGATAGTCAGCGCGTTGGCAGTCAACTAAGGCAGTAATAATTAGTAACAGGATTTTAAATAATTGGACTAACGCTTTTGCGTATCGATGCCATTGCGATTCATCCACTTGCGCAGCAAGTCACCCGGACGTAAATCGCTCTGAGACTGTGGCCCGGCCGTGGTCCGACCAAAATGCATTTCGCTGTGGGTGGAGTACGGCGAGTGAAGCGGTGCCGGCACACGCAGCTGCCGCTGTGTCGTCGTCTCTGGCCAAATGGAGTCATTAATGGTGCCATTGGACAACTGCTGCTGCTGCTGCTGTTGTAGCGTTGCTGCTGCTGGTGGACCCCAAAACTGATTGTTGCCCGGCTGTGACTCAAACCCGGATGAGAGCGAGGAGTTGGGCGACAAATCGCGATTGTAGCAGCCCATCAAATTGGCAGTGGTTGGCTCCCGCAGCAGATCGCCATGTTGACTGCCACTGGTGGCATCCACCCAGGCACAAATCTCGCGATTGAGCTGTTGCTGTTGTTGTTGCTGCTGCATCTGCAGTCGCGATGGGAACAGCAAACTGCTCGTTGACCGTGTCATCGGACGCTGATCAAGGCGAAAGTTGGTTTGTGGTGCACAGTTACGCTGCTGCCAGCCTTGGGGTTGGCCGAGCTGCAGCGGATCCATGTGCATGGCATAATTGCTGCTCGCTGCATAAAGGGGCGACTGTGAGCGGCAGGTGTGTGCGAGTGATGGCGCTGGCAATGGCCCCATGCGGCTAACGGGTGAACGCTGCGAGGACAGACGCAGTGAGTCCAGCGACAGCACAGATGGTGGCAGTTGCGAGTTGCTGATGAGGTTATTGAGCTGATTCAGATTATTGTTATTGCGCCGGGCATCATTTGTGCTTGGTATCATGGTCGATAAGGTGCTGCTATTATTGCTGGCATTGTAGCTCAGCTGCTGGCTGAGCATGCTAATCGTCTCGTCATCGCTGATGCATTCGTCGGCGCACAGCCGATGGAAGCTATCGGCAGCGGACTCGTTGTGTGCTCCCCCGTAGTCCAACCAATTTGAACGTTTCCTATTGCTCAGCAAGAGGAACAAGGTGAGCACACTGGCCAGCAGTAGGAAGGTAACGCTATCAATGGCATCGAAGAGCAGCAGTGAGTGCTTCGCATGCACGCTCCACAGGACGAGCAGCAGGGTGAAGCGTGTAAATCGAAAGCCATCGCTGATGTTGCATATAAAGCTGAGCGCCCACATTGCATACGGATATAGACTGATGTAGCAGCTGCTAAATGTGGCATGTTGGCCAATGCCCAGCGAGTAGAGCACCAGTTTGCCAAAGGTGCTGACGTACAGCGACAACTTGGCCATGTACACGGGTTCCGTCAACAGATTGCCAATGAAATCGATCAGCACACGCAGCAAAGTCAGCGCATGCGAGTAGATGAAGTACAGCGGATGCGCCAGTGATATGCCCAGCAGACTGTTGAACTGATCGCGTGTTGCCACCGGCAGGCTGCTTAGCAGGCACACCACATTCAGCCAGGTGAGCAGCGTCATCCACAGCTGATAGCGAGCAATCCGGCGCTGTTGCTGGACGCGTGCAAGTTTCTCGAAATACGGCTGCTTCAGCAGTGCGGCGCCTTTCATTATGAAATTGAGCAGCTTAGAGCCCAGTACCATTTTCTTTTTCTCGTGCAGCACCTGGTTTACGTGACGCTCGCAACTGCTGCACAGACGATACCTTTGCTCCAGCTCGGATTGATAAAGCTTCAACTCCTGCTCAAAGCGTGACTCACTTTTGGGCTCAAACTGTGCCAGCTTCTCGATTTTCAAGCGTTGCGCCTCATTGCACTGATCGCACAGGCCGTTGTTCATACCGGCAAGTTCAGTCGCGCAGCTGGCTTCGGTGCGCTTGGAGAGATTGGGATTCGATTGGCGTCCGCTGCAATCACGTTGCGCCAGAATTTCACGATTGTAGTCGCCGTCGGCATTGAAGCCATTATATTGCTCGCAGAGCGGACACGTCCAGCTGTTGCGCTCCGGGAAAGGTACGTGTGTGTTGTCGTTGCAGAACCAACAATTCACTTTGATGTTGTAACGCGAGCGCAAATTTATATAAAGCTTGTGGCTGAGCAATGCGGCCACAAAGAAGATCGACAAAATTGGCACCGCTATGGCGGCAAGCCTGAATATCAGAGTTTGCATTTTGGTAGCAGCAACTGTATGAGAGAGTTACACATTAATAATTTCACAAACTGCAAGTGTAATTAAACTATACGAACTCTTAATGCATTTTTAATACATATATATATTAAAAAGGCGGGCAGTGTGAGCGGCTAGCGGCTATGTTGTGGTTAAGGTTCACGCCTCAAACGTTAAACAACACTACCTTAAAGCTTATATCGCTATTTTGCATATCGATATATCGCAACTGATGAAGTTTGAAGAGCAGATACATTTTTGTACAGGGACTGTTTCGACGGGTTACACATTAATTATGTAACAGACTTCATGTGTAATTAAACTATACATACTGTCAATTCATTTTTAATATATGTATTTTAAAAAGGTTGGGCAGTGTGAGCGACTATCGGTTGTTCTATGCTTTGTTAGGCAACACTACCTCAAACTTGTCATCGCTATTTATCATATCGAAATATCGCATCTGGGCTGTGTGCAATCGACGAACCACCACATTTGAGCCGTGCGAAATTATCAGACAACAAATCCGCGTGCTGCATTTGACTACCGAAAATTAATACAAAACTGCGAACAAAATGGATGACGAGGCGGAAACTTACAAGCTGTGGCGCATACGAAAGACGATCATGCAGCTGAGCCATGATCGCGGTTACCTGGTGACGCAGGATGAATTGGACCAGACGCTGGAGCAGTTCAAAGAAATGTTTGGCGACAAACCCAGCGACAAGCGTCCAGCGCGTTCCGATTTAATTGTTCTCGTGGCCCATAATGACGACCCCACCGATCAGATGTTTGTCTTTTTCCCCGAGGAGCCGAAGATCGGCATCAAGACCATTAAGACATATTGCACCCGCATGCAGGAGGAGAACATCCACAGGGCCATCGTTGTGGTACAAGGTGGAATGACGCCCTCGGCCAAACAATCCCTGGTCGACATGGCACCTAAATATATATTGGAACAATTCCTGGAGTCCGAGCTGCTGATAAACATAACGGAACACGAGCTGGTGCCGGAGCATGTAGTAATGACGGCCGAAGACAAACAGGAGCTGCTCAGCAGATACAAACTCAAGGAGAACATGTTGATGCGCATCCAGGCCGGAGATCCCGTTGCCCGCTACTTTGGCCTCAAGCGGGGCCAGGTTGTGAAGATTATACGCTCCTCGGAGACAGCTGGCAGATATATATCCTATCGATTGGTCTGCTAAGTGGCTTAATATTAATACAAATTAAATTTAATTAAAAAACAAAATATAATTATCAATTATAATGTGCAGAAAATTAAGAATATAACGCATATTATCTGCAATATTTTTACACCCGAATTTTGAGCAGTTTAATATATTTTGCTAAAGAAACTAAATCCTTGAAGCACATATTGTATTTGTTGTTATGTCTGAAGTAGCATATCACGATTTATAATGATGTCGTGTAAACCATTTGACTGCCGCAAAAGCCAGATTCGATACTATATCGATAATTGTAAAAGTATTGCTGCGTGTGAAAATAAGAAAAAGAGAGAAAAAACAAATACTGAAAATACAATTATACAATCGCGGAGGTGTTGTGTGTGTGGTGTGCCTGGTCTCCCATAGAGGCACTGGTGTTCCATTGCAAAGATGGCCTTGTTAACACGCCTGACCAGCAGCGGCACTACAACTGTGGCACCTGGTTCACCGAAGGGCCTACAACGCTTCCAAAACTACCTCAGCGCATTTCTCTGGCCGGGAGCATCGACGTCGCAGCGACAGCAGCGCAAAACCTCCACTCAGCTGGATGCCATCGATTGCTTCACTAACGAACTGGTCACCCGCAAGACCCAAAAATGGGAGGAACTGCGCGAGAATCTAATGAAACCCACTGCGGAAGAGGCCAACTACGGCGGCGGCTTTAACCAGAATGTGGGTCTCATGTCCAAGGGGATGATGAGTGACCTGAAAACACTGCGCTCTCCCCAGCTGGGCCTGGACATACGTTCGCTGTCGCAACCGCAGCTGGACAATCTGCTGTTAGCCACGCTGGAGATCAAGAATAAGGTGGACTTTCTCTACCTGATCCGGCAGTGTGTGCGCTGGCAGCAGTTGCCCTGCAACGAGGTGCTGATCTCATGCCTAAAGTATTTGAGCTCATTGGGTCGGCTGCAGCAACTAGAATCGCTGGCGGAGACGTGCCGGCAGCTGAAGCATCCGTTTGCCAGCATGTACTCGGATCTGGCGCCGTTCAAGGCGATTGCCCTGTGGCACAATGGCAACTCGGATGTGGCGCTGATGACACTGCATCGAGGCTACAGCGGCAGCCTGCACACCGAGGAGGGCAGACGCATGATTCGTGTCGCCTTTCGCACCATTGTCGAGGAGACATTGGCCCAAAAGAGCGAAGCTGTTCTCGTCTCACTGCTGGAGGTGGCGCGTGCCATTCATCGCGAGAACAACGACATCTTTGTGGTGGCCTGCGTGTGGAAACAGTGCTTTGCCAGCGATTGGTTTTGCGATCAGAAATCCGCTGGCGAACTCTTCGAGCACTACAAGGATCTGCAGCAACTGGTGGATCGCAGGTGCTGCTTTAACTATTACTTGAATTTATTAGCCTTTTACTTTTACTTACATTGCCTCATATTTGTTGCAGGGCCAGTGCACTCTGCTCCTCATTCCTGAGTCGACACAATGTGGACGCAGTGCATCGCCTGATTGAGGTGTTCTTGCAACATAATCAGCGCAGCGCCTGCGCCAATTGCCTGAGTTTGCTCTTCAACTATCAATGTATGATTAACTGCTCAACTTATTTGTTGAACTATTTATTAATTTGTTTAATTTTTTATATTTCACAGACATGCGCAAGGATCTGCGCGCCTGCGCTGAGATTGTCAAGTCCTGCAGCGAACTGGAAATGCCACTGAATGAATTGCAAAACGAACAGTTTCTCAGCCTGTTTCTCGATCAAAGCGATCCATTTGAGGCCAGCTCAGCAGCCGGCAATAATCGTAATAATCCGGCCACCAATGCCAAATACAAGACAAAATCGTTCCAGTACAAATTCTAGAGGCAGTTTCGTTGCCCACAATGCATCCAACAACATTGCTGTTGTTGTTGCATATACGTTACAGCAATATGCACCAAATATGTTTACCACTTTAATAAATGTTAATTAACTTAAAGCATGCAAATGGCAAAAGCAACAATAATAACACAATAGACTATTATTTTGTTGTTTATCTTTTATTGTTATTATAATGCATTTTGTATTTTCATTTATTTTGTATTCTTATTAATTTAGTACCTAATTTGCTTGCAGCAAGTATCTCAAGTATCTTTAATGTTGCCATCTGGCAACTGTGCTGTGGCAAGGCCCATGCACTCGTAGCAGCGTGAAATGAGATGATTGCCACAACGGTGCGCCTGGCACTGCTGGCAGCGTGAACGCGCCTTCGTCTCGCGCTTATTGCGCGCACAGGGCTTGCAACGGCGATGCTTCTCCCCATAGCGACTGACCAAAGTGACGCCCTCGGGGAGTGTGGCACGGGTCAAACTCACGACACCAACGCCATTCGAGTGCAGAGCATCCGCGGAGGCTTCGCTTAGCAGCCGCTGACTGGACTGACCCAAGATCTCACAGATCTGGAGACGCATCACGAGCGTTGTGGCCGTTGCCGATCTACGCTGCAGCCGGCGCTGCAAACGCTGCTGTGTCAGAAACAAGCCCAGCTGACGCTGGAAATCGCGTTGCTCCATTTTGGTATCGCCTTTTGGCGACAAGCGTAACAAGATCCAAGCATTGACAGCCGCCACATTGAGCATCAGATGCAGCTGTTGCAGGAATTCATTCCGCCTGCAGTCTGACTGAGACAAGGCGCAGCTGTATCGCTGGGAGAGCTCAAAGAAACGCTCGCAGATTTTCCCTGTGTGCAACTGTGCTTGCGACACATTCACATGGCTGTCCAGGCCGCAGCTGAGCAGCGCGCCGCCCGCTTGACGCGTCAATCGCTTCGAGCCGCTGCGCAGTGCTTCGCCCGTCCAGTTCTTGGGATAATCCGGCGCTGTGCTGGGCAGCAGGCAGATGCTGCTCAAATTACGCTGCAGAAGCTGCTCGCAGTGCCTGAGACAAGCGTAACGCGTGCCGAGCGTCAAATTCCTACCTGTTGTCTTGTAATCGCAGATGAGCTGCATCAGCTCCTTGCCGGGCGCCTGCTCGTCCCGCTTGAGCAGCGCATTGGTCATATAAAGCGTCTTCGCATCGCAGCACAATGCCAAATTTCCATTCTCTAAGGCGGGCTGCTCGTCGACGCAGAGCCAGCCACTGGGTCCGTAATACGAGCGACAATTGATGAGCAATTTCTGCCACAGATGCTGAGCATCGTTCCAGCTGCTGCCTGCTTGGCTGTGCAAGCTCTCGGCAATAAACTCGAAGCGGGCGAGCGACATCGTTGCACGAAAGATCGCATTTCCCAATTCCAGCGTCCAAAGTTCCTCTATGAAAATTGTGAGAAATGTGAGCAAAGTGAGAAGTGGTGTCAGTTATAATTGTTGACACTTTGCCTACCCAGCGGTCCATTGTGCTGCGCATTTCGGAACACGCCACATAAGTAGCTCAGACCCAGCCAGGAGCGCATCTCTGTGAGATCGATTTGTCGTTCAGCTGAATTTCTCGCACGACGCTGGCGAATTCGTTCGTTGGCCTGGCGGAGGAGCATGCGCATCATCTCATCGTCGAACAGTAGCATCCAGGACTCCACGGCATTAGACACTGAGTTGGCAGGTCCTTTGCCGCTGGCCTGTTGCCGAGGCAGCAAAAGTTCATCTTGTCCCCTGGGCTGCTGCACATCGGTTTCCGTGTCCCAGGAGATGCTGACGTTGCTGCTACTGCTGCTGCTTGTGGGTCGCCCGCGTTTACCACGAACTTTACCCGGCTTCAGCATGAGCAGCTCGGCCAGCTGTGCATCATTAAGCAGAATATCTTCGTCTTTGAACAGCCACGAAAAGTTCGAGGATATCAAAGCCGTTTCCTGCAGCGGATCCGCGTAAGCTTCAACAGGCGGTTTGAGCTCCACATCCAGATTCTCCTCGTCATTCTTATTGCTAGTGTTACCAGTGCTTTTCATGCTTGTCAGCAGCTCCTCGTCCAGGACGTAAGCCATTTCATCATCGCAATTATTCATTGTTTACCATAATTCTTTGTTTACATTTTTTGCTCGTCTGACTTGAAGTTGGCTGCACGCAAATTTGCGACTCGCTTGAAGTTGTCTGCGTCTGGCAACAGTGTGTACATATTATTTTGCGAAATAAATACATAAATAAAACTTCAGCAAAATAAACGATTGCTATTTGCATTGGTCGTTAAATAAAAACAGTGTCTCATTTATTTATATACATTTTATGAACATCACACGCAAGCAAAGGCAATAGAACACCGCCTAATATTAACAACAACAACAAAAACAAAGTGAAACATGTAAAATTGTGCGCAGTTAACATGATGCATGTCAGCACAGTTGTCGTACGGATGTTAGACGCCAGCTAAATAAACTATTCAATAATAAACAATTCAATTAGACAGGAATAGCATTAACGGTGAGCGAATTAAGCGCGCGAATAAAGTGATTTGTCAAAAATTGTGGTTGGCAATGTCAATTTGACATGTTATACTGTCACGTCTTCGAAAGCGTCTTATACTCGACGACCTGTCGATAAGCAGACGACAATGCTGCAGTGTTATCGATAACGCCAACAAATTTCAAAGGCGAGCATTTTCAAAATACGAATGGATTAAATAGGAGGCCATGTCAAATTTGTGGCAGCGACGCAAATGTCTAGTTAAAGTTAGTTTAATTCCAAAGCCGGTGCTGTGAACACACATAAACGGAAACTAGAAAATATATAGTACATATATATCTTATTTTTTGTTGTTTTTTTTTCCTGAATATTATTTTTTTTTGGTGTAGTTGCAAACTGCGCAAGTCACTTTGTGATTATCCTTTTGTCGTTGTTGTTGAGATCATGATATCGCCTGAGCACCATGAAGTTGATATGGTGCTGGATCGCCAAGTGCGCCAGAATATTCAGGACATGATGCACGAGGCCAATGTACAAGTAAATCTACTAAAAAATGAAGGTTAGTTTTGGCTCCTCGAAATCTAAAATATAAACTAAAAACAACTGCTTGTAGGTGTTTCGGTTCGTGAGCGCTACAATTCCGAGTCGAGCATTGAACAGGATCAGCAAGAGACAATGGCTGTGCTGGGCACTTTATCAGCCGATGAGATGGTCGAAGAGGATCAAGACTCGGAGCAGGCCGCACAGGAGATACAAAACTTCCACGATATGGTGGTGGAGACGCACATGGATGACAATGGTTCGTTGCGCAAGCGACGCGGCAATCTGCCCAAGCATTCTGTGAAGATCCTGAAGCGTTGGCTCTACGAACATCGTTACAATGCCTATCCCAGCGATGCCGAGAAGTTTTCCCTGTCGCAGGAGGCGAATCTGACCGTGTTGCAAGTGTGCAACTGGTTCATCAATGCTCGCCGACGCATTCTGCCGGAGATGATACGTCGCGAGGGCAACGATCCATTGCATTTCACCATTTCGCGAAGGGGCAAAAAGATCAGTCCAAACTCATCGAGCTCCCTCGGCTTGAATATAAACGGCACTGAGAATCCCATCACAAGCAGTCCTGCCTCGGAAGTGGTAAGTCTTTTGTGTTTGATTTAAATGGCCATTAAAATACCCATTCATATGTTGAGCAGGTTGTTGGTGCCACGGAGGAGGTGCACAGCGCTGCCGAGATGCACGATGGAATTGCGAATGTGCTGAGCAACTTTGATCAATATGTGCGTACCCCCAATGGTCAAATGGTCAAAATGGAGCCGGAGTTCGATGACAGCGTCATTTATAGGTAATGATCACTGTATTTACATATATAATTGTTCCTCGAGGCCTAAAAACAACTCTGTCTGAAGTTGGCAGCAAGCAATATCAAAAAATCCGTTGGGTTTTCAGCGGTTGCATGCCTCGTTGCAGGCGAGCATTCTCGATAAGATTCACATCTTTCAGTCGCGCAAGGCAACAGCCACAAGTGAAGGCAACAACAGTATCAGTAGCAGCATTAGCAACATCAGCAGCAACTGCAACAGTAGCAGTGGCAGTGGCAGTGGCAAATACCGAGGCAACACCAATTTTAAGATATCAAATTTGGATAGCCAGTTGCCAGTTGACAAAGTGAAACAGGAGAAGACGATGAGAAAGCGTGCCTGCAAGCGCCACAAAGAGTTCAAAGCAACGCAAAGTGGACCACATAAGATTATTAGGCACGAACAACATGAAAACGAGCAGCAGAATCAGGAACAGTTGCAGGAGGAGCAGTCTCAATCGAATCTGTCAACGCAAGTGTTTTCTTATCAGGATGATTGCAATCGTTTTAAGCCTGCACTTAGGTAGCTTCATATTTAATCTAGTTTTATTAAGATTGCTTAAGTTTAGACTAAGCATTAATTTTGGGTTTCGCTGATTGTTCCCCATCTCACAGATCGGAGGGCGAGGAGAGTGGCGGTGATTACGAGTCCTGCACGCAGGCTAGCGAGGAAGAAGGACGCTTCGAGAACTCCGATGACTGGCAGAGTGTCATTAAGTAAGTATTAGTTTTATAATAAGCCGGACAATAAGCAAAAGATTACATTAAATGAGAAGTTTGTTGTAGCCAAAGTTTAATGTTAACTTCCTTTTTTTTTAAATTGTTGTTTCAATTTCTAAATCTAAATTCAATTTTTGCTATTTTTAACGTGTCAATTTCATGACAAATACAAACACAACAAATGAACAACTTGGCTCGCCTTGCTTTTTGCCTTTGTACTTTCTTAATGCTATGCAGGACCGTTTTCAGCACCGAGGAAGTGACAACCACAAAAACTAATCCAAATGCCGCCACCAACTCCAGTTCTGAGCAATTATTGCCTACGCAGCAGTTGTCTAAAAATGAGGGTATGTACACCAAATACCCTGGAATATAAATATAAAATATCTGCAATTATAGACAATCAAATCTTTGGCGCCGAGGCGGCCACTATTGTCACCAGCAGCAGCAGTACAACGGATGTTTCATTTGCACCCCAGCAGGAGGAGAATGCTAATCTCGTCGAAAATGATAATACCCAGTTACAAGTGCAAACGCCTCCACGTCCAGGTGAGCAACACTTCTTATTGCTTGACCTGTTTAACGATATTTTGTTTGCAGCCTTAAGTCGGGAGGAACGTGATAAATATAAATGTATTTATTATCTTGTGGAAACGGCAATGGCTGTGCGTCAAAACGATACAGGTCAGGATGGAGAACTTGCCTTCATGGTCAACTATTTGAACGACTAAGCTTAACTCTAAGACAAGGATTTATTGTACATATTTATAGTATATAATATGTGATTTAAATGCAGGTATTCTGTATACCTGTTCTTGTTAAACTTATTAATCTTATTAAAGCGTGTAAGCATTTCATAATATATATAGCTCATAATGTCAAATTGGCCGATTTGAAACGGATTTCTTTATTTCAACTTTGTTCTTGAAATAATTTACTAAGCACAGAGTTTGCGGAATTTTGTTCAACAGAAAAAATAATATTTTGCCAGTATATATTAGCCTAAAATTAAAAGTCAATTATGCTTCAAAATTAAAACGGCTAATTTAAACGATAGTTACAACTGTTATATCGATAATAACCGTGTTGTGTAATCGATATGTTTGGTTTGTTTCTCACTCACGTTACACTGCACACACAGGTAATAGTTTTTTGGGTGACCACAGCTGTGTATGTTAGTGGTCGCTGTTAGTGATGAGTTACGCGCAGCAGACAAATGCGGAATTTGTGTAAATAACAATAAGAATCAATGAAAATGTAAATGTGCAACAACGTACACATATGATGTAGTGGCTCAACTCGAATAAACGCACAAGTCCATCGAACAAGGAAACGTTTTTCAAATTGCGGCTGCTGCTGCTTGTCGCCATCAATCCGCCGCACACTTAACCTGTCGCGCTGCCAGCCACAAAAACCAAGCTTACGCTTTAAGCGATTGCGGGTTAGCTGAGAAGCAACGGCGTCGGCATCTGCATCGGAATTGCTGTCATAGTGCAAAATCAGGACATGCCAAGAGCCTTTCAATTTGCAGTGTGGGTAAGTATCTTAAATGCTTAACTTGATTGTGTACCTCTACACACACGAACACACACACACATGCATGCACATATACATATGTAAGTAGGTATTTATGTTGCTTGTGTCTGCCATCAGAGCTCGCTTTTTTGTCTTACTTTCAGTTTTGGCTTTTTTCTTTTTCTTTTGGCACTACTTGCGTCACCAAAAGCTGCAGTTATATTTTGCGTATGTACAAATATAATTATGTGTGTGTGTGTGCATGTGTGCATTCACATTCACTCAGCTGTTGTCGTTTTTGTATTAACAACTACTGCAGCTGCTGTTACTGCTGTGGTTAACCGTTATTGTTATCTCATCTTAGTGTTTCAAAACGCTTTTGTTTTAATTTTTTTAATGTGAAATCTGTCGAGCCATTTTTATTTTGTCGTTTTTGACTTATCAGCTGATTTGGGCAGACCCAAAATGTAAAAAAAAAAAACAATACATCCGCTCTTTATTTATATACACAATTTATTTTTATATTTTTTTTGATTATAATTGTGTCAGTGCTGTGCGAATATTAAATATTTTTAATCGTAAATTATAGTTTTTTCTCTTCCACATTTTTGACATGTGAAGGGTATCTACAAATTTGTGGGTATTTTGCAGTCGCTTTCATCCGACAACAATCTTATTTTTCTCTCAATTGGTCACATCATTTTGTGCTTTGTTTTTCTCCCCCTTGTTGGGGCAACGTTGTCTATTTTTAAGCACGTGCCGTTGTCGTCACTCTCAGTCTTATTTCGGGAGACACTTTAAGCACACATTAATTAAATGTTAGATAAGGATTTGTGTTAGCTGAAAGTAAAGACTTGTTAATAAATGTAACATATAAGCGGCAAACAGAAAGGGTCAAATAATTATCGATGCGACTTCCCCCTTAGCCCCATCCCCTCCACCCACTTCTTCCAGTCGCCGTCAACATCTCATGCCGTCACTTGGTTCGTCATTTTCCATATGCGCTCTCATCTATGCGCTATTTTTTTTTTTAGCTTGTCGCTCTCTCTCTTACACTTTCTCTCTAATTTCGTATGCGGTGGCTGCCTCACTTGTTGTGCCGCCATCAACGCAATGCATCCATTTTCAGTTGCAAATATAAGCCACGCGAGTTCTCAACTAAATATTCTGTGAATTTTTATTTGTTCTATTTTTTCTGTAAATAATAAAAATTAATATGTTTTCCAAGCATGTGTGTTAAACGATAAACTGATTTTGTGCTTGATGCGAGCAGCATTTGTTCGAAATGGTTGTTTTGCGTCGTCGGTAAATTGTTAGTTAATTAATAGTGGTTGCAGTTATCATTTTTGATAAAATTAGAATCTTTGGTCATACACTCGTGACAGGAAATTTATAATGTTAACCCACAAACAGACAGACAGATATGTGAGCCTGTCTGGGGTAACCCTATTTTTAGCACAAGACAAAATCCGCAACCTTATTTGAGTTAATTAAAAATTGCGATGCTCGGGCGAGAGTGAATTCCAGTACAATCATTACAGTCATTCATTCCAGTACAATCATTACAGTCGTTCATATTAAAACTGCCCGCCGTTTGTGCCGACAATTCAAGGTTGCATTATATGCTTATTCTTTCTTTTTCTTGCAAAATATGACAGATAATGAGTTCACAACAAGCACACATACATTTTTGAGTACGGTACTTCTGTCTGTGGCATTGACCAAGCCAGGTTTAACGGTGTTCGTTGGTCTTCTTTGGCTAAACGAACGAGCGAGACAGCAACAGAACGTTCTCTCGCCCATTGAATATACAGTTGCGAAAATAATAATAGCGCCACTTTGATAGTTTTTCTTACTGAATAATCAAACAATCCATTAACTTTGCAATTCTTCTAAGTATTTAGTTTTAATAATGAAATTGACAAAAGACACGTTTGAAAAAGTTTCTTGTGAGAGTGGTGCTATTATTTTGTTCGCAACTGTACTTACCTAAATACCCTATCCATGTATTTTCCTTTCACGGTTAACAACCAGTCGTCTGTTGGTGGTGGTCACTCTTGGTCCACTCATTCGTTATGTTTAATGCAAAATCAATCAGCTTAGCTGTGATGATGAGCGTAAAAGCTAACGTTCTCGTATTACGGTGAAGGTTCTCCCTGTCAATGATTGTTGAATTGTTCACGGGTTAGTGGCTCAGTGGGCTAAATATAATGTTCGAGTACATTTTGATTTTATTGATATTTTTTTGTTTACAGATTGCTTGCAGCAAACGATCTCTGGGATATGCATGCTTACAACTAATCATTAATGGGTTTTGTTTTAGATTAAAAATCGCGCAAACCGTGTTTAAGCTTGCACTTATTGGGAGTTAAGAGCAATCAGTTTGCAAACAGTTGTTGTCGCCAGTTGTAAGAAAAAAAATCACACTGGTCACATGATTTAAGCATTAACAACAACACATTCCAAACTGTTTGCTCAACGCCTTAATCACTTAGAAAATAAAGCACATTCGTGATTTGGGACATTTTGAAATTGAAATTCCCATTTTTTCTTAGTTTCACACATAGCCACTGGATTCGAGCTTGAGGGCGCCCTCGTATGTGGGCAGACCCGATACGTCAATGATTTTGCTCATATCCAGACTGATGATGCCGTTCTCATTGATGTTGCTCATATCCAGTACGGTGGCAACTTCTGTTGTTGCTGCTGTTGCAGCTGCTGTGGCATTGTCATTTTCGTCTGTGCCAACATCAGCATCAGTTGCTGATGTGGCTGCAATTGTATTGTCCGGCGTATTGCCATTTGCCGTATCTGCATCATCATCAATTCGACTGTCAATTTGATTGCAACTATCTGTGGCAGCTAGCGGCTGTTGTTGCTGTTGCTGCTGCTGTTGTTGCTGCTTTGGTTGTTGCTGTAGCTGATGTTGCTGTTGCTGCTGCAGCTGTTCCTGCTCTTGTTGCTGCTGCAGCAGTTGATGTTGCTGTTGCTGTGGCTGCTGATTTTCTTGTTGCTGCTGTTGTAGCTGCTGTTGCTGCAACTGTTCTTCAACACTTGCCACATTGTCATTGGCATCGAAGTGTTCTAGACCGCTCTCCAGGGATGCCGTTAACGCCTCCTCTTCGGGCGCATAGCGGAACTTGCCACACAGTGGACAGCCACTGTTGTAGTGGCTATGTTGCTGCTGTTGCTGCTGCTGATGCTGCTGATGCTGTTGACTATACTGCAAATAGCGTCTGCCGAATGTGTTTAGCCGCAGGGCGCTCTGTGCCTGCTTGCGCGCCTGCAACGCTGGCGGCAATGGTGGCGGTGGCGATGACGTTGACGACGTCGTCGTCAGGTATGTGTCCAGCTCAAGGCAATTGCCGTTCCGTGCCGCCACCGCTGCTGCGGCTGCATTCCACATGTTCTCCACTTCGGCACGCTGCAACGAGCAACATGATTGGGCATTCAATGTGCGTTGCAATTGCTTGTTGGCCAAGACTTCGCCGGCATTGACAGCGGCACTGCTGCTGCAGCTGCTGCTGGCCGCCAGTCCATCGGCGCTGCCAATGTCCAGCGTGGAGCGATAACCGGGCGGCGGTGACACACGTTGCAGCAGTAGTTGCTGCTGTTGCAGCTGCAGTTGCTGCTCCTCCAGATGTTGCTGTTGCTGCTGCAACAGCTGCTGCTCGTGCAAGACAACGGCATCATACGAAGGCGGTGGCTCATGATGAAGCGTGGGCAGAGTGGTCAAACCGTCCGTTGAATCGCCCAGAAACAGACCCGACGTCTCATAGCACTGCAACAGAAAACGTGTTCATAATCATAAAATAACAGTCGTGTTTTAAATGATTGATAATGTTGTATAAGGAAAAACTTAATTAACTTATCCTAATCCATATTTATCTTAGCATATTTATAAGAGCAGCACATGAGGAAGGTATATGCATGCCTCTGGCTACCTTTAGGCTCAAATTGAGCGCGATCCCACACAGTATAACAACAGGCCAACGGACCTACCTGTACGCGCAGCAAAAAGCAAACTGCTGAAAAGTCCGAAGCAACCACAGACAATGTCTACTCCATTAGGCGAAATTAACACTAGACCAAATAAAAAGTTTAAATTGCACACACATCATAAATTGAGAATCTAATAGAGAGCAGTACTTATTTCTGTACCACCGTTGACAACTTTGGGTGACACGGACTGGACCAAGTTAACGTTGATTTACTCCGCTGTCGTCGGCGACGCTGCCTTTTCCCACAGGGCCAACAAACAACAATAAGCGACTGGGTAAATGTAAGCGGGGTGACCCCCGAAGGAGCGGGACAACAAACAACTTATTAAAGCCAACAGCAAAGTGGAATCTAGTCTAATATCCAATTGCTAAGGGTCGCTTGCACTACTACTGCGGCCAACAACAATTGTGGCCTTTTGTGCGTGGCCCTTGGTCAGTTTTATTTCACACCTGTCAAATGGTTTGCATAAATATTCATTAACGACTCAGGGCTTAAGTGTACACACTCAGAAATGGAAATCGCTTTGAAATTTATAAAAAGGTCAGTTCGCATTTTTTTAAGACAATAATAAACCAGAAATTTTCTTTTTCTAATTCAAGTGTAAGTTTTTCTAAAATTCAGAAAATGTATTTCAAGGCTTTTACAGTTGTAGCCAGAATTCATACACTAGCTCTATGGTTATTTATGTTATAACTAAATACTCATATTCTTTGATTTCACATATATAACAAATTTAGATTTATATATTCGATTTGAAAACTTTTCATTACTTGGCTTTTAATTTATCTTCTCTTCTTTTCTACTTTTAATTACCTTGTTGGAAATATATTTCCTATTAAAGGGTAATTTTCTAAATTTCGAGCAATTTTTTTTTGTCTGAGTGCGATTTTAATACTGTGACTCAAAGTTATACAGTTCATAAGTGCAGTGCGTGTCAATTGCTGAAATGGTCAATCGATTGGCCTCATTATTACCCATTAATACTACATAGTTTTAAGTTTAATTACAGGTTACACCCTACATTGATACTCTGACACAGATTATGGAATATATGTTTACTTTGTACAATGTCTATCCGGCTGGGATGCCACACCCATTGTTAGCTGGGAGATTTCGAATGAGTGCTTGACTGTCTACAGACAATACTATATATATGCTATAAACTTTTATATATAATATACTTTTTTGGTGATAGACTCTAGTGAGCACTACATACCAAACCAATATCTTATCTTATCTATTGCTATTTTAACTTGAAAAAAAATGGAAAAATTTAAATATTAAATCAGTATCATAAAGAGTAGCGACGGCATAAGTTCATACATCGAGAATTGATAGTGCTCAACAATTTCTAGTATGTTATAAATACCTTCTTATATATATATATATACAATAATTCTATATAATTATATATATATTTATATCATCTCACCTGTTCAACGCTGTAAATTTCCATATTGGGATCGTTCTCCAGCCAATGATGCTGTTGCTGCCTGTATGCGGCCTCAGTACGCTTTTTAATATTGCGATGGCAACAATAGCAGACCACACAAAGTATTGTCGTTACCAGGCATAACATCGACCTATTTAACAACAATAACAACAGAAATCAATAATTAGGTTTGGCTTCACAAAAATTCAATTCAGTATATCTGCCTTACAACATTGATCTGATTTAGTATCATACATAATTCAGAAAAACAAATAAATAGTAATTTCCCATCTAATTGGATAATGCCAAGAATTAGTGACATCATCGGAACTGACTAAAATATTATAATAAAAATTTTTAAATTGAAGATAATTTTATACAGTTAGATTTGTTTTTATTATTTGTTATTTATTTAATGTGGTCTAAAAGCAGACCACAAGTTTAAAAATTAAGCTTTATCTTTATTGAAAGTGGCATATTTCTGACATTTTGCTGTAAGCGGCCAACCGAATCGGAACATTATATCACGCAGCTTGCATAGGAAAACCATTTATTTTATTATTAATATATACAGACCAAACTTACATAATAGGCGTGCTTTTAGTTGTAAAATCATCAATAATCCACCATATCAGTAGTTGATTCAAAAGTGGTGTTATCAAAATTGCCATAGATAATGATATATCCATATATACACACATATATATATGGAGTATTCAGTTAACGGCCAGCCGTCAAATTGAAAACATGTGCAGCTGTTAATTGAAATGAAGATTATTGCCACAGTAGCAAAGATATCGGAACGGATACTGGCGGAAAATAAAGTCTAAGAAAGTAGTCAGAACTTTTATGATATGTTGTAGAAACTGTTTGTGAAATATATATGAACGATTTTTCTTTCTTTTGCGTTATATGGCAGCTAATAGTTGTTTAAAGTGTACAAGTGCATAGTAATATTTGTATATACTCGTATATACATAACTACGGAACCGCTATCTAAGAAAACCGCCTTTTCTTGTGAGTAATATGCATACTGTATGCTTATGTTTGTTATCAATGAAATTGATTACGAACTGCAACTTCAATGTGGCCCTTATTAATTTGGCCTAACAATTATCGATATCAATTGTGTATCTGCCTACCAATGTGTGTATGTGGCATTTGGGGCAACGCAGCAAGCCTTTGTGTTTGTGCGGGAGGCACATTGACAATATTGCCACAATATGTTATTTATGTTGCGTTTGTGATGGTATTGATGCGATTGTGAATTAATGATTATTTTTCTTTTGATTGCTCATTCAATATTATATTTTGTGTAAGCAAGTGAAATGAGTTCTTTATTATTTTATATATATATATTTTCGTAAAGTTTTAATGTAGCCTGCAATTTCTGGTAGACTTAAAAACTGTCCTGCGCCACAGATGTATTGTTCCTTGTTCATTTGCTTTTAAGCTGTAATAACATGCAATTTTCCAAATTATCCACATGTTGAGTTGTTCTGTTCGCAACCTAGATAATACAGCAACACAGTAACCCCGTTTGTCTGTGCCTCAAAACTGTAACACGTCACACAAATCAATGATGTCACTTAATCCACTTTAAATGCAACATAATGCGGCACTTGTCCTTTGTCCTCTGCCTTAGTTCACAGTGCCTTTCTCTCTCTCTGCTTACACCCCAATTTCCCCGATTGCTTTCCCCATTTTCCGCTGTGCCTCACGCAATTTCTCGCATGTCAACAGTTCATTAAAAGCCCAAAACGCTGCCAAAGAAGTGTGGGCGGAGTAGCTAAAACTATCAGTGGCAATTGCAGCATATTGTATACCCTTTGCATAGGGTATAACAGCTGCTGCCACAAAATGTGTAATGCATTGAAGGTGATATTCTCGAAACCATCAGAAATAATCATATATTTTCTGGATCTGTTTGAAAATGAAACAATAATTTCCAGGCAATGATATTTAATTATCTGTCTGTAAAAGTCTATAAAAATCATCCCACTTTATCATGTTTTCCAACATTTAATTTTTTTTAATGAAATTAACATTTTGCTACCAGATATCTGTCAAGGGTATTAATCCTTCGACTGCTATTCTGGGTATTGTTAAGTTTTTATTGACTAGTTGTAGACAATCGATTTAAAAATAAAATGTTGAAAATAAGTTACAGTTTTCGAAGTACACGCTGCTTGCGCACATAAAAGTTTCGCTTGTCAATTTCAGTGTTTGTTTTTACAAGCACTTTTTTTTTTGTTTGCTTTCACCCACTTAATTTTAGTACCTACTGATCTGAGCTCCTATTGCAGTGAAATTAATTTAAGAAAGCGACAAATTACACTTTTTTACCCAAAGAGCAGAGAGAATAACGTAATGGCACCAATTAGGAGACATCATTACTTTGTCAAGCCAATGTAAAATGAAGAAAAATACTTTTTAATAAACATCCGCTGCAGACTTGCTTGCATTTTTGATGTTAGCACTAATTATTCGTACTTTGGCCACTTTCTCTGACAGTATCACATTTTCACGGTCTGCATGAGACTCGTTCCCATAGATCTGCTAGTATGAGCTGATTCATTTACATTACTTAATTATATACATATTTTTCAGAACTCATTAAACTTGAATTTGGAAGGGATATCTTCGAATAAAAAAATGTTTTTCTGACAAGAAATTAGTTGGCTACCAATTTTTGTTCCTAATCAGATAGAAGATTGAAATATCTGCTCAAACTTTATGATATAGTTCGATCATAGATTTACCCCCTCAAATCATTACACATTTCGAGACGAATCTTTAAAATACATTCTTCAAATTTGAGTGTGCATTAAAACTGCACCCGACAGTTTTCAGACAAGCCATATGACTATTGAAATTAGTTGGAGTTGTTGCTGTGTAAAGTTAGGTTAATTCGAGAGTGCAAATCAATAATTATATTATATATATATATATATTATATATTGAAATCCTTGCATTTCTTATTTGCTCTGGCAGCAGCTGTCTTTTACTTATTAAAATAGCGTCTGCTGCTCGTCAGTCTGTCAGCTGCAGTTGCCTAAGCAAACTTTAATAGCCTGCATTTCTCATAAATTAATAAAGAAGCTGAGGCGTGCTTCATCAGCGTCACTCACCCGCCAAGCAGCAGATTCACGCTTCCATTGACAACATGCGCATAGGTCTGTGAGCCACTGCCTCCGGCTGAACTACTGTGACCGCTGCCGGCAGAGCCAGCGACGCCATTTAGCAGAGAGATGCCGCCTCCAATGCCGCGCTGCTGATTGTAGAGACCCATGCCGCCATTGTAATATGTTGTAATCGAGGAGCTGCTGGCAAGCTCCTGGGATTGCAGCAACTCGTCCTCACTAACGGTTAAAGATTTTAGATCCATTGTTGTTGCTGACGGTGCTGTCGTTGCTGTTGCTGTCGTTGATGTTGATGTTGACATGACTGTTGCATTGTGTGGCAAGGGATGCTGCAACTGCTGTTGCTGTTGCTGCTGTTTGTGTTGCTGTTGCTGACTGACCGCCGCGATTATTGCATAACGTTGTAAGGACATGCCGCCTTATACTTATGACGGTTGCATAACAATTAGACCGTAACAAAAAATCAAACCAAACACAAGCACAAGCACCACAGAAACACAAACAGTCCTCAGACTGACGCAAGCAGTACGCAAGACATAGCGTTGCCTGGCGCTGCAAGCCCTAGACTAAACCAAGGACAACGGCCCAGCCTACTTAGCCCTGCTGTCCTGTCTGGGTGTACGTGTCTACGGGTGTCCGGGTGTATGGGCGTACGGGTGTAGCTCTAATGTACGTTGGCTTGACACGCGAACTGTGAACACACGGAGGGCGCGATCGATGGCCAAGGTAAGCTTGCTACCAGCAATTTGTACAAGTGTTACTATTTCTATTTTCGCTGTGGCAGGCAACTCGAGTCGCGGCGCGGCGCGTCGCGTTGTGTTGCCTCGCTTTCGCCGTGCTGTGCTGTGCGTCTTGGCAAATGCGTTGCGCTGTTGCAACTGAGTCCCGGCTTGACTTGCTGACTGCCAGCCTGACTTGGCTTATCCTTTTGTTGTGCGGCACGACGAAGTTGTTAGGCAACCGATGGTCGCAGCTCGTCATCGGCTTCGGTTGCCGTTCGTTCGTGCAACAGCACCTACTACTTCGTATTATCTTATTTGACTGACTGTTGCTGTTGCTGCCACTGCGCGCCTGCTACATTTTGTGGCGCCATTTTGCTGTTACTTTTCGCTGGCTGCTTTCCCTTTTCAACTGCCCTAGCAAAGGCCAAGCACAGCCATTTGTATTGAGCTTCCTTTTCGTCTGACTTTGTGTGTTCCTCTCCGTCCACATACACAGAAAGAAAAGCGTACTCAATACGTTAAGTTTCTGAATTCAAGTACTGTTTTCCTAATCCCAGAATTGTTAACTTAGCATCTGTCAAGAACAAATCTTGTGTCCCCAATTTGGGAACCGAGAGAGACGAATTTTTTCGCGGTCAGTACTCACAACCAAGGTGATTTTTTCCAGTTATATTTAGAATAATACTATCTCATATGCTATTTTGAGCCACCCCATTTTCATTAGGCACTAAAAGACACTTTATCTGACAAATACATTAAATATAAGTAATTTGAGAAGTTTTTCTTGCTATTTAGTCATTTTTACTTAATGTTAATAATTAAATGCTCGATTATAAAAACAAAACATTCTGTTTTGAGTATGACGTCGATGCACCAAGTTCTCAATGTATCCTCGCGATTTCTTTCTGTGTATGTGTACGTATGTGTGTCTGTGTGTGAGCGGTTCCTGCACGTTTCACATCAAATTGAGCGCCAACTGCCTTTGTTGTGTGTACGACGATTGTTGTTGTTGTGGCAACCGTGCATGCCATTTGAACAACACTTGTCGCCAACTGTCGTTTTTCACGGCATGCGACCATAAATAATAATGCGACGCTAAGCAACAGTCGATGTCCAGCATATTGAGCATGCCACGGTGCACGGAGCGTATGCACAATATGCAATGAGCACACTTACAAAACCATAATAACTCTTATTTTGTATGCATATTTATTGCTTTAGTAACAATAATCAATAGCATTCATTTGCGTAAGCTAAAACTAATCCGTATACTTCATTTATTGTGTATACATCGCATATGTGTGCTCAATATTCTGACGGTAGACTGTAACGGCGTCCAGCAGCTGGCTGGTTGTCTGCGTGGTTGGCTGGCTGGCTGGCAGGCTGGCAGGTGGTTCAAGAACATATGTAAATACTTGCACGCCATTTTTTGGGCGGCTTGTGTGCGCTCTAGCCAAGAAAATCTTGAAATGCTAAAAAATCCGTGAGAGTCGCGCACATAGTAGTAGTTTACTTACACCTCGAGAGTCGTGTGCGCCCCGGCGAGCGAGCAGAAGCACGTCCATTAGGACGACATCATTGGCGGCCAAGTTTACACAAATTCAGTTCGTTCGCTTCAATCACTGATTGCCAAATGCCAAATGTGTGATTTAATGATAGCCTTGTGCAGCGTTTAAGTTTAGAAAAAAATATAATAAGTGATAGTGCTAGTGATAACAGGCTAAGGCTGAGACTGAGACTGTAGCTGTAGCTGTAGCTGTTTCTCCATTAGAGTTGCTGTGTTTGTCTGCGATTCGCTGGCACAGATGAGACCGCCCCCATCTCCTTCAGCCCCACCTTAGTATGTGATGATGGATAGTTTTCTACGCTTTTGCTCAATAAGCAATTCATTGCGCACGCGCTGCAGGTAAGCATTGCCCCAAAACATGATTCGCGGCCAGCCCTCAAATGTATGCTATGTTGAACAGTGAAGCTCTTGCCCAAAAATTATTCATTATTCACAAAGTATATTTCTAAGACAGAAGATTTTCTATTTCTAAAAATCAGCAGGTTTCTTTTTGCTCAAATTTAGAAAAAGTAAATGTCTAATTTGCAGCGTTGATTTTTTCAATAGCTTTTTTGTTAAGCACATCAGTCTTATTTTTTGTATTATAATTAAATAAATGTTACAATAATATACTTATGAGTTAGAGTAGAGTTTAGAGCTATTAAAGGCTTATACTCAAATGAATTAATATGCCAATTTTTATAGTTTCAACAAATGTTTTTTGTTGTTGTAGAATATGCCCCACTGTGCGTTGTTGTGTTTGGAGCTGTGCCACAATTAGTTGTCAGTGCGACAACTAATGAGCCAGCCACTGAGCGCAAACCCACAAAGCTAGCAAACCTTTTTTTTTATTTTGAATGCATTAACCATGTACGCCTCTTGATTTATTATGCACAGAGACCCATCAAGAGTAATGACGTAGCTAACAGTCACCGAAAAGGTATACTGCCTGCTTATGAATTGGCCACACTCCACACTCCGCACGCTTGGTAATAACACGTTTTTGTTAGCAGCGGTCAACGGTATTTACCATTTGGTATTGACAGGTCGCCACAAATTGTCGACTATGTCGATGTATGTGTATGTGGCACGTGTGTAGGCATCCGCCACATTAAGAACAACTATCCATATTATTGTACATGCTGCGCAGGTGCATGTTTCAAATATTTTTGGGCAGTTGGTTCAACTGATATTTAATTTAGACGCACGCAATGCTTGCACCACAGGCTGTGTTTATTTATTATGGAATAAAACAGACTCCAGTTAATGTCAATAAGCATACATGACTAAATATATATATATATATATATGCTATATCCATATCAGTCAATTGCAAGCGTTAGTCACCAGTCACCAGGCAGCGAACTGTTCCCGACGAATGGGTGTGTGGGCTTGTTAATGGGTATCTGGGTGTGTACAAGATTGTATTGTGTTTACAGTTGAATGGAGTCGATGGAATCAATTCCTCTCTCTCTCTGATTCTCTGATTTTTAAGTATAATTTTGTTTTGTTTGATTTAAGTGAACTACTTAATTCTTGAAGGCTTCAACTTAATGATTAATGACTAATAATTGATATGACAAAGGGAGTTTAATTAATTGGAGCTTAATTGCTTTATTGATTGAAAAACAAATGCGTGTGAGTCTTCTTCTAACAAGTTTATTATTTTAAGAAATAAGCATGACTTCTTCTGTTTTAAGTAATAAAGAATAAGCAATCGATGTATCATCGATGAGTATACAACTTTGTTGCTATTTAACTACTTAGCCTGAAACTCATTTTCAGAGAACAATGTACTAATTTGCTGGGTACGTGTTTATTTATCCCACAGCCGTAAATTGAAAATTGGTTCCCTAGCAAGGTCGTATATATATATATTTATATATATGTACAACCCAACCAACTATTAATTCGTGTAGCAAGCATTTTTCTGGAACTTTTATTTATGTCTAGGGAATGAGTACACAAACAGGCTTGTGCCTTTTGGAAAGGTAATTTAATTACCTTTAATATCATTTAAAATAAGCACAGGTTGCAAACATGACCAGTTTGAGTCTGCAGTTCATTCACTTAGCTACTTCGATTGCGTCAGTCGTCAGAGGATGCTTCAGCTCAAATTCCAGGTTCTGTCTTTCTTAGAATGTTAAGTATTCGTCTCCCAAGCCTGTTGATATATAAATAATAATAGTGCTAATACAAGATTACTAGATTAGAATTATATCTAACTATGCCTATGACAGATCTTTGTGTGTTTACTATAAAGCAGGCGATTATGAAATTTAACTAGTTTAAATACCGTTTGACATGAGTAAAGCAATATATTAAGTCATGCGACCGATTTACGTATTCCAACAACTTGGCCAGGATTATCCCTGGTAACTATAACTCTCGAATTTCACACAACAAAAGTCCTTTCCTAAGGCCGCTCGTCGTAAGTGCTTTGGTTCTGGTTTGGTTTTTATAACCGACCTATATTACTGATTATGCGCCGCACAGAACAGTAAACAAAAGGCAACTTAAAGCTAACTCCACTTTCCACAAAACCGTTGCGTGTCGGATGCTATGTATATGAAAGACAAACAATTTTCCTATACGCTTTATGTGTCATAAAATCCAACACAATAATAACTACAGCCCAATGTCCTGTGTCCTGTGGCCTATGGCTATCAGCGCGCGATGAGGTTTTCTTTGATTTTATCGATTGTTAAATCCAATTCGCTTTAGTTTCATCAACCATGTGGCTAACATTAATTAAAGTTCGCTGCTTTTGACTTGTTGTTGTTAAGGGTTTTCCCCCTTCTGGGCTGATGACAATTTGTTTGTTGAGCCCAATTTTGATTGTTGTGCTTGCATTTCGATTGGGTAACTTTTATCACACTCTGAATTCATCAGACAAACAACATTGAGGCGTGTCAACTGTTGAATCGCTATTTAATATATATATATATTATGTGTATTTTACAGCTTACGTTACCTCTTTAAGATGTCGCTGGCCGTCTCGCTGCGCCGCGCCTTGTTGGTGCTGCTTACCGGAGCTGTTTTTATACTCACCGTGCTGTACTGGAATCAAAACGTGATCAAGACACAGGCGTACACCGAATCACAGCTGCGACCACATGCCCAAAAGGATCACCAATTTATACCCATGTAATTATGACAATTCAACAAATATCGAATCACTCAATTTATATGCAACGTTTGCAGACCATTGGAGAAATCGTGGACCTACAAATGCGAGAATGACAGATGCGTGCGAGTTGGCTACCACAAAAACGGGCAGGACGCGAAGCGTGTCTCTTTCATTAGCTGTTCGATGACTTGTGGTGATATTAACATTTGGCCCCATCCCACCACCAAATCACTGATCAGTGCTCACACGCTGCGCTTCTCCGTGGAGGATGTGCAGCTGCATTTGGATTCACCGCATCGCGAGGTGTGCAAACAGTTGAAGTTATCCTTCGATTGGTTTCTGAAGCAGTTGCGGCAAATACAGCGCTTGAACTATGCGGTTCATACATCTGAGATGCCAATGGCAGCATCAGCTGCATCTGGTGGCAGTGAGTCAGCGTCACGATTGAGACAGCATAATACCGATCCGGATGTGGCAGAAACGCCACCAGTTGCCTCCCTTTTTGGGGCCACATTTAGCTCACATCGTGCTGGCGACTTGGAGAGTCTACAAGTGAAAATTTCGGTGCATAAATCGGGCGAGCTTGACTTTAAGCTGGACAACGATGAAAGCTATCAGCTAAGCTCGACATGTAAGTGCTTAAAAACAGAGACATCAATTGCTGCTTATATTGACTCTCTTTCTCTCTCGATCCTTACCCAGTTGAGAATCGTCGCATTGTTGTGCACATCACGGCGCACACATTCTTTGGCGCTCGCCATGGCCTGTCAACGTTGCAGCAGCTGATTTGGTATGATGACGAGGAGAGATTGTTGCGCACCTATGCCAGCTCCCTGATCAATGATGTGCCCAAGTTTCGCTATCGTGGCCTCATGTTAGATACGTCGCGGCATTTCTTCACCGTGGAAGCGATTAAGCGCACAATTACTGCCATGGGCATGGCCAAACTGAATCGTTTTCACTGGCACATAACGGATGCGCAAAGTTTCCCGTATGTCTCACAGCACTATCCGGAGCTGGCCGAGCATGGTGCCTACTCGGAGAGTGAGACGTACAGTGAGCAGGATGTGCGCGAAGTGAACGAGTTTGCCAAAATGTTTGGGGTGCAAGTACTGCTGGAGATCGATGCGCCTGCGCATGCCGGCAATGGCTGGGACTGGGGACCGAAACGCGGCCTTGGCGAACTATCGCTGTGCATCAATCAGCAGCCCTGGAGTTTTTACTGTGGCGAACCGCCGTGCGGCCAATTAAACCCAAAGAATAATCACACCTACCTCATACTGCAGCGCCTTTACGAAGAGTTTCTCAAGCTAACCGGGCCCACGGACATGTTTCACTTGGGCGGCGATGAGGTGAACCTAGATTGCTGGGCCCAGTACTTCAATGACACGGATCTTCGCGGTCTGTGGTGCGATTTTATGCTACAATCTAATGCTAGGTAAGTCTATCGTATACCAACTCTGGATAAACCCAATTATAATTGATTTTGTTACGCAGACTGAAACTGGCCAATGGCAATGTGGCGCCCAAACATGTGGTTGTTTGGTCCAGTGCGCTAACAAACACCAAATGTCTTCCCAATAGTCAATTTGTGGTGCAGGTCTGGGGCGGCAGCACCTGGCAGGAGAACTATGACCTGCTGGACAATGGCTACAACATCATATTCTCCCATGTGGATGCCTGGTATTTGGATTGCGGCTTTGGCAGCTGGCGTGCAACTGGCGAAGCCGCATGTTCGCCCTATCGCACTTGGCAGAACGTGTACAAGCATCGGCCCTGGGAACGCATGCGACTCGATAAGAAGCGACGAAAGCAGGTCAGCAATATCAACTAACGAATAACTAGCTAACCAATATGTACAATGTTAAATTGTACCATCAAAAAGATATTTGTAGCTGATCAAAATTTCCCAGAGATATAACTTGGTCAAAAGTCTGAGATTTTTGATTATGGTTTGACCTCTAGATTAATACCCCATTTAAAGTTGGAAACGCGATTCTGCCATATTTATAGATTCATAGTAAAACAATTGTTTCAACAGGTGCTCGGCGGTGAGGTGTGCTTATGGACGGAACAGGTGGACGAGAGTCAATTGGACAATCGATTGTGGCCGCGAGCAGCTGCACTAGCCGAACGTCTGTGGTCCGATCCCAATGATGATCATGACTTTGATATTTTACCGCCAGAAGTGTTTCGTCGAATCTCTCTGTTCCGAAATCGACTCGTCGAGCTGGGCATTAAGGCCGAGGCGCTGTTTCCCAAGTACTGTGCACAGAATCCGGGCGAGTGCATTTGATATTATATGTAAGTGGAGGAGGCGCAGCTGGCGCCCAACCTGTGCGTTAATTAGTTAATAGTGTAATTGTTATTTTTTATGATTATATTACAATACATATTAAGCGTTAAGCGTCCACTAAACGTATGCGAAATAAGCTAACGAGATGACATTTTTAAGGACATTTTGCGACCAAGTGGTTTCTGCGTAATCACGAATTTCGTATTTTATTTCGAATAGTTCATTTTCGTATAATTTTCTCAAGAGACACACACGCACACACAGACACCAACATACACACTTACATACCTAAATATAAATATGACTATAGTTTTGGCAATTGACAAAATGTTTAGTTAGACAGTGATAGGCATTAGTTAATATACGAAATTAGTAGACTTCATACACTCACTGACATGCACACAACAGGTATATACTTTATAAGGCATACATGTATATGTAGTTTAGAGTGACTTATTTGACAGGATACACTTTTGATATTATAAAAGCTCTATTCTTGAAAAACAAAATACATGATATTCTTTAGTATACATAAATATATATATACATTGTGGGACAGTAAATTGATTTATGTTTCGTTTTGCATTAGGATTATTTTACATTACATTATCAGTGATACAAACAATGTGACCTTATGGAAAAAAAATAAATAAATAGAAAGCAAAAGAAAAACAAAAATAAACGAGAACAAATAAAAAACAAAATACAAGAAAAGCATAGATTTAATATACACGCATATGTAATAGTAATCGTAATCGTAATCGTAACATACATTTTTGCACGCATTGACAAAAGAAAAACTAGCAAATTTATAGCTAATTTTTATAATAATTATTGTAGAGCTGTGTTCACAGTGCAACTGATTAACAGTTTACCTGTATTTGACACCAAGTATGCATCATATTATGGATGCCTGTTAATAATGCAACACTGTGCACATTCCTAATCTTAGTTTACCCAAATAAATTATGTTTAACATTTATGTTGTACTTAAGAGAAAGAGATTTTGCTCTGTCAAAAAAAAAATGTTAGTTTTAAACATTTTGCTGTAACTTCAAGTCACTTTCAACAAACAAATAAACTTCAAGTCGAGTCTAAGCAATTCAAACTGATTTTTTTTTTATATGTGCTAATACATTTTGTCATGCAAATTTCAAATCATCAAGGCAAAAATTTGAATAATTATTTTTCTTTATTTCAGTTTTTTCTTTAGTTTAGCTAGGTGTCCTCGTAGTCTACAGTCCTGTTTAGAGACCGGTGAGTATTCTAATTGTCTTCTTCCCCATGGATATTACTTGCTTAAATCGTTTCTGATCATAAGTGGCTAAAGCACATTTCGCCTGTCTTACAACTTGTATAACATATAGAATCCAAACCACAATAAATGCTTACATCACTTTATTCACTTAGTCATCAGAGAACTACTCGATGTCTGAAATATTAGCAGCCGAAAGATTAATAAGCAATTACTATAATATATACATGATTCATACATTAAAAAGTCGTTAGGTTTTTGTTTGTGAGTGTGCAATATTGTAGTTTGTATTTATTTATGTAGCATATATTTATTATATATTCTCAAGCGATAAAAACAATTTTATTTTATAGGTATGTGCTTATTAAATGTACGTAAACGATAAAAATTGTTTGACCCTGAAAATTGTTATGTATTACAACATGTACAAATAAATGTAAGTATCCAATTACGAGTCGTATTTACATTTGACTGGCTATTCGTGCTTAATTAATAATGGAAAACACTTGGTTAGTATATATAACCATATAATATGTCTGAATTTATTTAAAGCAGAGTTCAATTTTTAGTGTAAATTGGCTTAGCTGATTTATGGCTCTGACAAGAGTGGAGATAAGGCAGAAAAGTCAATTAGAAATATATGTTAACATTTTTGGTAATTACAGCAATTGAATGAATCTTCAAATTCATCCGTTTTAATTTTGTTTATTTGAAAACTTGTTTTGTAGAGCTGCTTGTAGTTTCTCTTATATTTAATGATGGGTATGGCTATGAATATGTTTTGCATTTTGTAGTTATATGGAAATCCTTAATTAAATGAATATGTATGCTCAATCTAAACGAAATCGGTAAGATCAATGCTGTGATAGCGTTTCAGTGAGCCAACACGTGTATGCAGCGATGGACGCAGAGAGATGATGCACTCCTCGGTCCTGCAGAAGGTCGAGATATATTTAAGAAACTTCAACTTAAATAAACTTATGTCGTTATTTATAAAAAGTAATACTTAAACTTGTGTGTGCACTACGCAATACTTATATACAAATCGAATTTGTGTATATACATATACATATATAAAGGAAATCTCAAGTGTTTGGTATAAATATGTCGTTGATCATTCAAAATGTCCGATGGGTACGGGACTCGTCGAAGTCAGTCTATAATAATGAAACAAAATTAAAAATAATATATATACAAAGTTAAACAATAAATCGGAACATAATAAGAGAGAGCCTTGCAGCCGGACATAACCGACGGCGGAATACTCTGATAACAGAAATATGAAACTTCGTTTGATTGATCGTTAGTGGAACTTATATAGTTGGTTATTCAGCAGTAAACTGTAATTTACTCTCCATGATCCAAGGATCAGCTATATATATTTATATTTCTATCGATTTTAATTAATCGATAATAGATATTTCCCAACCAATATAGATTACATCTAAATTTGTTGACTCTGTCTTGAATAATGCTGAGATTTATATGGTTTTTATAGATTTACATTTATCAATAATATCGATTTACCAGCCACTAATTTTTATCAATTTATATATATCGAGAAAATCATTTTCGCTACTATCTTGAAAAATACGTTCGTATCGAGCTACATTTTTCTGATATGGGCTAATTTGTCTGACATATTCTAAGTTGTACCCCAGCTTCAGCTGTCGACAAAAAGTTGCGTTCCCACAGACGGACGGACGGAGCTTATAAAAAGCAAAGCGAAAAATTAGAATATCAAAGAGTATTTTTTTTTTTGGTTTTTTTTTCATGCAGTACTTAGTAAAGTTAGTTAAGAGGAAACGTGCGGAAGTGATAGAGAAGCATTGCGTATACGCACCGTAGACTTTCAGTACGCGAACGTTGCGAGTAGTCTTTGGATGTGCGATGTCTGAAATGGAAATTAATTCAGTTAAATGACAACAGCGAGTTACAGCAAAAGATACAAACAAAAAAAAAAAACGAGAAGAAAATATGAAGAAAAGCAAAGTACTTGAACCATGTGACAAATGAGGACAACATCAAAAGCTTAGACATAATGTTCGAGTGTTCATATGTATGTATGTATATTTGTACATGTGTGTGTGTTTTTTTTTATATAGCCATTGTGAACGCACCTGCGATTCTTAATGGAACTGCTGCGGTGAATATTTCGACTCTCCCGCCATCTGGTGAAGCGATGCCTTAGAGTCTGGCGCACCTCCGAGTTGAGGAAGCAATAGAATAGAGCCACAAAAAAACCCTATAATATAATAATCATAATAAATCATATAATAATTGATATAAATGACTCAATTTTCACCTGTGTGCTGATTAGAAAGGCGCGTATTGCCTCAAAGAGATTACGACTGATACCCTGTTCCGGCCCCGTTAAGACCAACAGATATGTAATACCAAAGAGCGGTATTAGCACCAACAGTGCCTTGGAGGCCTTATAATACTGTCGCGTCTCCAGCGTATGAGCCGAACGCAATTTGGTTATGAGTACCTGGCAATAGAGTGAATTATATAATATAGTATAGATATGTAACGTCAAATGAGTTAATCGAACTCACCCACATAATGCGAATGAGAAACACCAAATTAATTAATATCGCCATCGAGGCTGGCCCCTTAAAGAACCAGTCAATGTGAGATTCACGCATCCACGCGCATTCAATTTCCAGCTGCAGCAATTAACAATGAATAAGTTATAATCGAACAGAGCCAAACCGATGACGCACTATTTTACCCCATTGAAATGCTCGTTCTCCAGATGCGAGGCAAACACTTTGGCAATGGACCAAACCAGAATACAGAAAGCCGGACAGCCCCAGCCAATCAGTGCATAGATAAGGAAGCTAATGTTCTCGCTGGAGAATGTTTGCACCACCAAGGTGTAAAGATACAGGCCTGCAAATAATTAGCGCAACAATCTATATTTATTTTGTAATAAAAAATTAAGTATATATTTGCAATCGGATATAAATAACTTCTGAGAATGTGAATCACAACCACCATCGCTTGCAACGGTTGAGTGCAGATGTGGGTGCTTATATATGCGAATATATGTTTATAAATAAGATAAATCAGAGGCATATTGCAAATTGCATACCAGCAGTCCAACTCTACACCTTCAATTTTATTAAAATTATTATACAAAAAAAAACATCAGGAACATATTCTTATATCTATTGAAGCATAGCTGCAAAATTCTGACATACTTTTCAAGTCGACATAAAAATAATAAAATACTTAAAAAATAGATAAAACTAAATTAAAAATAAAATGATATATTAAATTAAAAGCTTAAAAAGTAATATTTTGCAATCCAACATTTGAAAAACACAAAAATAATCTTAATCAGAAAAAAAAATGTTATATAGTTAGTATGAATTTAAAATTGATTTTAAAATTCAGCAATAATTCGCAATTTACCATGCAAAAAGAGTGTTAAAAACTTACCCTCAACGAAGATCCAAAAGAAGTTAGTCAGATAAAAGTATTGAAACATAATGACCAGCGTTATGCAGCCAGCCTGACTAGATTCTGTGGTTATCTGTGTGGCAAATGAAACAGCAAATAAGACTAAGCCATAATTATAATGCAAAGAATACCAACCACTTGCAAAAATAGTGTTAAAATCCACAGTAGAGCTGTGGTGATGTACGTTAGAAATAGATTCGCATGGATTGTGTTTCGCAGGCAGCGCAAATCTCTGCAGCAGCAAAAGATAAATATATAAAGCAAATCAATAGAATATATTATAGCTGAACGTGCAACTCACTTAAAGCTGAGGAATATGATAAGTGCCACCACGAGGGATGCAAAACTGATGAAATAACCACAGGCATAGATTATGGCCGGCAAATCCACGGTGGGCGAGAAGTCGGGAACAACGGGCACCGAACCGGAATGCTGATGGCAGCTGCTGTAGTTGGAGTAATGGTTCCATGTGCCGTTCTCGTGACAGTAGCGTGTTGCATTCTCTTTCATAAATATATAAATAAGAATTTATTAGAGTGTTTTTTTTTTTAGTATTTTTGTATTCTAATTCCATGCTCACCTGTCGTGTCGTAGTGAACACCCTTGAACTCCTCGAAGCACGGCAAAATGGCCCAGCTGCTGGCATTGGTGCGGGGCCAACAGAGCACCGAATCGAAGGAGGTGGGACAATGAAGGGCCTGCGAATTGTATTACAGTGTGGGAAGTGCTCTTAACACGTACAAGTCAATTAAAAACTAAATTAACTAAGTAAGAATGCTGTAGAAGAGTTTGCCCGACTACGGGATGCCTAGCGGAAATCAGCTGTTAAATATTTCTGTATATAGAAAAGGACAGATCAGTAGGAGAATACTTTTTGGACTATAGCTTGGGTGTTTCTTGGGCGTTATCCGATATTCGAAGGCTGTGCTTTTTAAAAGTGGTCGTTTTTGTTGCTGCCGTGTATCGATAATTATCGATATTAGCAGAAGAAGGAGAATGATCGATAAATCGAAATAAGTTTGAGCGGCACGTGAGATACAAGAACTTATATTCCAGCTCTTACAATCTCAGAGAGCTGCGTGTTCATACAGATAGACAGGCAAACATGGTTATATCGACTCGGCTATTGATGCTGATCAAGAATGTATATCGGAGATGCTTCCTACAGCCTGTTACATAGTTTTGCGCAAATATATTAAACATTTTTATTGGCTTCCGGATATAACATTTTTAATACCTTTTCCACTCTTTTAATTTTTTGTAGTTTTGTAAAATTTTAATTTATTTTCTAAAGATTAATGTGGAAATAAACAAATTTCTTCAAGTGTGCACCTAAACAAATTTGTATATTTATGGGCGAATACTTAGTAAAGTGCATGTGTTTGCACAATTATTTGAATTTATAAACAAATTCGCATTGACCGTTAAAGTTTTAAGATTGCTTGTTATAAATAATCACAATTTGATATTGCCTATCTGTACTATATATATGACTCGGCATTTGTTTATCAATTCAACTCAATTCAATTCCAAAAAAAAATCATCAAAATGCGGTATTTTTTTGATTTAAAATGGTATTTGTGCTATCAGATTGATGTCTATTGATATGCCAATCGATTAAAAAGTGAAGTGTTAAGATTTTAAGTGGTGAAATAAATTAATAACGGAAACAGTTTAACTTTTCTTACTCACCATTTTGCCAACGGATGTTTTGCTGCTGCTGCTGCTGCTGCTGCCATAGTGGTCAATAGCTGTGTGGCTGGGGGGAATTGGTGTTCCTCCAGCTCAGCCTGTTGCCTGCACTGGTCTTCCAGTGTGCGATTGATGCTGGGCAGTGGAGCACTTTGTGAGCTTTGCGCCTGCTGTGCGCCAATTAGGGCGCTGGCACGCTGTAACATGTCCAGCGAGAAGTTGGCAATTGCATTCTCAATGTGCTCAGCCGAGGCTGCATCCAGGCTCTCCACGAGCGCTTGCAATTCGTCCTCGGCCATTGCCGATGTGGCGGCTGGAAGGGATGGTCTGCTGGCTGGTGTGGAATGAGGAATGGGGTAGCTGTTCCGACGCCTTCTTGCTAATTAATTATTGTATTCGACTGCAAGCTGCTGGTGTCAAGTATACGACGTGGTTTTTATGACTCTTGCGATATCGCTAAATATTTTGTATCTAACGGTATGCATGTCAGCAGGACGTCATGTGTATATCTCTGTCTCTGTGTCTGTGTGTGTGAGTGTGTGTGTGTGTGTGTGTGTAGTTGTCAGTGTGGACAGGGGACAACAGGCTGCTGCTTAACCCACGACACACTTTCGCTTTTCGCTTTCGCGCTGCGTAATTAAACGGTTCACTTCAGACACAAAATTGCGCAAATAAATGTTGACGGAGCTGGAAAGGAAAGTGAAAGAAGAACGAAGCTCTTGGTGATATCTCTGTCTTTTTATCTGATAAAATTCAAGTAATGAACTTATACACGCACTATTCAAAAAAGCTCCAAAATAAAGGCCTCCATATAATATACATTTCTGTGCCTGAGTATAAGATATACACAGATATGCCCGCTGAGTTGTATTATTTGAATTGTATAAACAGATATACATATGTATACATATATCTGTATAAAATCTGTACAAATAATACATGCTTAAATCACGTGGCACTGTGCCCAGTATGTATGCAGATAAATAAACAACAATCTTTATGGCCCCTTCCCATACATTTTGGGGCGGGGCTACTGTGACTGCCACACACTTCAATTCAAAAAGGAAATATCTACTTTAATTGTATACCTATCGGTTATATATACATACATATATGACAGCTGGAGACCTTTAGCGTACCTGACCAGCATTTAAAAATGCCG
The DNA here is from genome assembly GCF_018153295.1 of Drosophila grimshawi. Classification (NCBI taxonomy): domain Eukaryota; kingdom Metazoa; phylum Arthropoda; class Insecta; order Diptera; family Drosophilidae; genus Drosophila; species Drosophila grimshawi. Next base: position 10,249,019 of record NW_025062889.1, on the reverse strand, counting down.
TTGAGCATTTCTACTCAGACTCAGCTAGTTGGTAGTGTGAACCTGTTGTTGATCTCCGAGTCGGCACTTTTTACCCTCTTATTAACACATTTGAACTAATCTTTCCTCCAATAATATTATCTGCAAAGTGTGCTGCAAATTATAAGTAACATTATTATAGATTAAAATCTTTTTCTGTTCGTATACATTGCAAATTATTCTGTTCGTTTCTTATCTTGAACAAAATTATTTGCATTAAACTGACTCATGCAAATTTCACACACAGTGCCAAAATCTTAACTTAACCTTTTTTTGTAGGAATATAGAAATATAAATATTAAAATATTAACCTGTAAGGCTTTAAAGTTATGCCTGTTACATACTTTCTCAATGTGTTCAGGATTTAAAAAATATTGTTTATTTGAACTTTTCATATTTGTATATTTTAACCGAGTCTTTAATTTTAATTTTCAATGTATATGCTTTAAAGACATCTTAAAAATTGTGTACTGCTTCACTCCACATTAAATAAATACATAAAAATATTATTTATTTTAGCTTTTTTGTTTCAATGCTGAAAATACATGAAATATTTTTGTGTATTTTAACTGTTGTCCTCGTTTGCTGACTTTGATAAGAGTTGCCTGAGGTGGGTAATTAGATATGCATGTTGCTGTGGCATGTGGTATGCCTATATGTATATATGTGTGTGTGTATGTGTATATGTGAACATATATATATATATATATGTGTGTGTGTGTGTGTGTATTGTGTACACTGCCGCTGACATTGACTTAAAAGTGAGGACAAGAGCGGGGTGAAGCAGCATCAACAACAAGAATGACTGAGGCAAATACGAGTTGGTCGTTGGTCGTTGTGCTAGGGTCGTGATTAAAACAAAGACTGCCAAGTTATTTATTAATGAATAAATAAAAGCAGAGCACACGAACCCACACACAAATACAAACACAAACACACACAGACACACAAACACAAGTTGGAAGCTTAAATGTGATAATAACCTTAGTACTCAACATGAATCCAAAATACATAAAATGGGTCAAGAAAATGTTCCGAAATTTTAAATAAAAAATATACGAGTACCGAACAACAAATGAGGCTTAGTTGCCAATGCCTATTGTCTTTGATCTTGCCCCAAGGACGAAAATATCAAAGAAAATTATTTAAGTGATTTTATATATACTATATATATATATATATGTATAGGTATTAGTGCAGAGTTCTATCCAATAGTGGGGGGGCGGCAACCTTTTGGCCAAGTGCCACTAAGTGGCGCATGCCGTACTCAAATATTTGTCGAGCTGCGATTTATTTATGATGATGCTCGGGGCAAACAAGCGCAATATTTACACGGATGGGTTAGAGATTATGATTTTTTCCTTATTTTTGTTTCATTTTATAGCTGGCTACCATTCCATTAAAGAGGCATCTGATTTCGGCTGCTAATGCGCACAATTAACAGCCAAAGCGAAAGGCAAATAAACAGACAACTCGCCAAGTCAGCCAAGTCTGCATCTCAGCTGCTTTCAATGTAAATACGTCAACAGAAAAGAGACTGCTCCTGATGAGTTTTATTTATGTGTGTTGGCCAACTGCGAACTGTTAATGATTTATTAAGCGTCAAAACAAAATAATATTCAGTGAATCATTATTGACTTTGGACGCATATGGCCAATATGGTCAACTCGCTGTTATCATCAGACTTAACAATTATATGTATTTTTGAGACGGTTGGCGACACTTAATACCATACCATATATATGCCATATTTGCCATATGCTGCCACCAGCCATGTAGAAACCAAAGCGCCAGCACACACAATTAAATGCGAAGCGAATCCAATTGGAAATCGAGCAGAGCAAATGGCAGATGCAGTCAGGCGCACTGATCGATATTTATGAATGCCGGAAAGCAAATAAATAGCCTGCTTTCGTTCGACATTCTGACCGATTAGGTGACTGTCTGTTTTTGCTGCCTCAATGAATTGGCCATTGCCAATTGGCCACCAGAAATCAACACTGAAAACGCAAACAAAACAAGTCAGAATGCGGTAGTCGAATCAGCTCGACTATGAGATACCCTCAATGCAGCTGTAAAGATATCTATGACATATATCGATTGTCGCGAAACGGTTTCAGTTGTCGAGAAAATTAAATTACGAGAACTTCAAAATTTGAAGTGTGTAGACAAACATGTCTATATCGACTCGGCTATTTGCTGCTGTTCAAGAATATAACTGGGGAGTTGCTTCCTGCTGCGTGTTACATACTTTTGCGCAAACCAATATATCTTTTTTAACCATTATGAGTGGGTAAACAGACGCATTTAGTGGTCATATTCATGTGTGTGTTTCCACATCTTGTGGCACAATAATTTGTGCTGTGTGGCACACATGGCGTATGTGCAATTGCCAACAATAGCAGCCGTTTGCCAAGCAACTCAATTTCAAATGTATATATGTATATATATATATATATATATATATGTATGTATATATATATGTGTGTATACATAAATATGTTATGAACTTCAAACTGGCTTGAAGTTTTGGCAAGGACTTGTTATTGGGGTTTAGTCTTTTTATGTTAAGCAAAAAGTGGGCGCCTCCAAATTTAATTTGCAATTATTATATAAATATCAAAAGGAGCAGCAGGTATGTACATATTATATGGCCTGCTGCCTGGTAACGCCAAAGAAGACAGGCACAAGACCAGAACAATATGTAATTTCACAAGCATTATTCATAAGATTAAAGGTTACCCTTAATATTTGTTTCATCTCCGTCGTTATAGTTATTGCTGTATGCTGTAAGACGACTTCTACTCCATACCACTTAAAATCAATGACGTTGCTTAAGGCAATTATGAAGTACTTCGAAAGCAATTAGGTAAAAATGGGCGTGGTATGAATATACTGCACTTACAGCAAGACAGAGAGAGAGAGAGAGAGAGAGGGAGACAGAGAGAACTGCTGCTATGGCAAAGCTTTTGCACTGATTGCTGTTCAGAACGAGTGTATTCATTTCATTCATTCATTGCAACTATTTCCAGTTGCACTCGAAAAATTCAATTGTCTATCTTGAACTATTTGGCTTGACACTTAAGTATAATTAAAAATTATTATTTACTTAACAATTTAAACTCTAGTGGGTCGAGGGGTTCCATTTTAAATGCACCTCTTTTTCACACGATAACTCAACATATAAAATGAGTAATAACTTTTGGAAAAACATTTAGACATTTTGTGGTATGCTGATTTTTAAAATGTGTTTATATAAGTACTGCTCTTGAAATGCTTATCAATATAAATATTTTTATATTTTAAATGCAAAAAAAAAAACCAAAAAAAATAATAATGGCACCACTTAGCATTCTTTAGAGAGATCGTAATGCTTAGCCGATTTGCGTTGATTTAATGGAAAAACTTCGAGCAAAAATCTTATTTTAATGTTTATTACTTTCTAATATTTCGATCATCAAGCTTAAAATAGATAACAAATGATCAATCGCATTATGGGTCGTCGAAAACACTCCAGTATTTTTGTATTTATTAATTCAATTTATTCGCTTGAAATGTGTGAAGAACTCGACTTGCACGCGTTAAAATCAGCAGAGTGATGAAAACAAAAATAGCTTTTATGAGGATGGTAAAAAAAATATGTTCTAAATGTGTTTTGTATTTGCTTAACTTATTTACATAAAAAAAAAGTAAGTACATGCTGCATCCCCTTCTAACAGGGTAACTTACAGTCGGCAACTTGAGCTGACCTTTTCAAAGTTTGCTTTCGTTATGGCTGCATTTTCTTTTTTTATATTCAGTCAGTTGTTGCTTCTGTGTATTTGACTCTTTATATTTTTTATTCAATGTTTATTTTAACTTCTGGAAGCGAACAAAAGCATTGCAAAATGTAACAATGTTTATCTTTGGCCAACAATAAAAGAAAACAATTACAACCGACATTGTGGGTGGGTCTATATACTTATTCATATATACATTTCTCTCTATATATATATATATATTAACTAACTAAAGTACGCGTGCAGTTTGCAAATTGAAGGAGCTGATCAACTGTAGCTAATGGCTTTTTATTCTTTCCCAAAAAAAAAAAACATTTCCAAAAAAATAAAAAAACAAATAAAAAAAATGTAAATTTGTTTTGCCAAGCACAAACGTCAAATTGGTTAACCTCGTAAATTTAATCAGACGTTTATTCGTCAATTTAAAGATCTCATTGTGTGCCAATGGATGCTAGATGCTAAGTGATCAACAATCTGATTTGGTGTCTTCAGTCCACACGGCTAAGAAAAGATCGTTTTAATGGACTGTTTATTCGGCAAATGTGTTAGGCACAGAGCGTATTCAAAAAATTAGGCCTCTTCTTCTCTTTTCCAAAAAAAAAATAAAGAAGAAAAATAAAATAAAAAAATTCAAGTGTGAATTCAGTCGCAGCACAGTCAGAAGTCATAACCGTGTCAGGGGTGGAACAAATGTTTAAATTACCGTCTCACCCATCTACTCACTTGCTCACATGTCAGCCTTAAATGTTTATCGCCTTTATCATTTTTATTACTTAACTGACACATACATATACACATCTACAAATATATATACACTCAAAACTCACGCACGCGTTGGCTCTGAACACATTTAACTTTTGATCACACGCAAACATACACTTTGTATTGCAGATAGTGGTGGAATTAGAAATTATTTCTAATCTAACTAATTAATTCAACAGCATTAATTATATGAGATTAATTAGTTTTTTTTTGCGTTTCCCGAAAATATATATTTTTTAACGTTTTTTTGGGGAGGCTGCGGTAAACAACGACGTGATACACGCGAAGATAATGAACGATTTCGTACGGAAGAATTCACGTCTAATAACGGCAAATGGCAGCAATGAACTGCGGCTGCGAGCTTTTGCAAAGCGTTGTCTTGATTTCGGTACGACAGCAGAGTTCACACACACACACAAGCACACTGACACAGACGACGCCCACAAAGAACACAGGACACGTTACGTTGGAGCAGACAGACGCTCGCAGCAACATGTGGCTGTGATGCCAACCTGAGTTAGTGTCAGTGTGTTAGTTAGTGCGACAGAGAGCCAAAGAGCAAAGAAGCTTTCGCTTAGCTGAGACCGGCGTTCCGTTATACGCCCTCACAAGCATGCTAAATGAGTATATTTGGTTTGATTTTACAATGTTCATTTGCTCTGTCGGTTTGTATAATTACTACTTTGGTTGAAATTAATAAACGCTTGCCTCACAATATCCATCTCTCTCTCTCTCTCTCTGTGTCTAACTGTCTATAACCTGCTCGGGTTATGCATGAGTGCAGCTGCGAAGCTGCTCTTGTCACTTGTTCGAATTGTTGACAGAGTATCTCGTAATTGGTGTTTGCTTGCCAATTGTAATGCGCTGCTGACCTGTGTTTGTATTTGCATTTGCATTCAATTGGCATTGTGTGCGTGTGGCAAAGTCGTTGACAATGCCTTTTCCTGATAACTGCAGTGGAGGCAATCAAACGGAATGGGTCGTTATATACCTTTTGTCGACTATTTATGACGATGAATACAAATAGACACCCTGTGCGAAAAGCACATTTTATGGTATAATTATTCGGGGAAAATTGAAATTACAACTGAATGTCCATTTGAATTTCATCAAAACTATATGTTTGTTTTCTATATACACTTTGAAAAAAGTTGGCCTCAATTTTATTAAATCGTACTAAAAATAGGGAAAACCGTAAATAGAGAATTTCAAAAATACGTCGATTTTTTCTATTTATTATTTTAGAACTCGTAAAATCTTTCAAGTTAGATATATGAATTTTATAAACAATGGTGTATAAGATGCTTGTGTATATGTGAAGTCTAAAAATACTAATATTTTTTAATAATATATACAAGTAAAAAGAAATCGCATTCAATTTACGGCATAGAAAACAACACTCTGGAAATTATGCATATTTTTTGGCTACGTTTTATAAAGATTCACTGTGAAACAAACCATAGTTTTTAGGAAGCCACAACCATACACTTTTTGGAAATTTCTTAATAATAGGCTGATCAAACACTGGCGCCAAAAGGAGGTTGATTTTTTGAAGAGTGTAACAATGTTTTGTACATTCCACTATGTGCTTGGGCGCCACATTTCACAGCCGGTGAATGGTGCCTGTTGTTGACAATTGAAATCAGTGGAAAATTGCTTTAAGTTACTCTCAGCCACATTCACACGCACATCGTCCATGTCATGGTCAATGGCCAATGGCAATCGACCACAAAAGAACTGGGCAAAGTTTAGATGAAAGAGTTGCGGTGCCAGCAACTCCCTCTCAAAGTCATACGGTCGATATTCGAATCGTTGGGAGTCGTGACCAATGCCAAAGAATGCATCATATGCCAGCTGAAGACCATTCACATCCGCCAATCGCTCCTTCAGCGATGCCGTTGGCGTCTTCTGGACACATTTTAGGGCTGCCTGAAATCTTGGCTGCTGACGCAGTTGCAAACCCAGCTCCGACTCATTGCCGGTGGCATCAAAGAGAATGCCGTCCTGCTCGAAGCCGTGCATTAGCTCATGTCCCAATATAAAACCCATTAGGCTATATTGAAATACGGAGTGCAGGCGATAATCGTAGAAGGGCCACTGCATAAAGATCAGGGGCACGGTTAGAGTGTTCCTTTCATGTTCAAAATAGGGCGCATTGCGAGCACTTAACACATCATCGTTAAGATAGTAAAGTTCGGGTTGCAAGACGGCTCCATGTTGCAGCAATGGGGCGTGTTGTAGCCGTGTACGAAGACGCAGTGCCTGCCAAAAATTATGCTGGAAATCCGAACGAGAAAAGTTTGCACTGGCATAATGGCTATCGTAGAAGTCCCCCGAGGTTGTCGCATCCGGCAAATTGCCCAGCTTGAGGTGAACTCCGGCCAGTTTGGCACGCACATAGTCCAATTCCTGTGGACTTAACTCCATGTGATTGTAATCCAAGTACTTGTTAAATGTTCTACGCAAACTGGTGAAGATTTCCATGAGCTGTCGCGTATCCTCCGACCGTGTCCTGTAAACATATCGATCGTAGATGTAGTTCATGCCCAGCGGCAGCACGGCGCGCATATGTTGAATACAGCTATGAACTCTTGACCAAAGCCCTGTGTTGGGATTAGCTTTCCGTGCAAAACTGGTCAGGCGTATTGTTAGATATAATTGCAGACTGGTTGTGCTCCTATTCTGCAGCAATGTGCCTAACTCTCGCAGGTACCCAACATCACTGACCTCCACACGAAGTTGGTCATCTTTCGGCTCCACTTCGAGCAGCGCCTCGAAATAGTTTTTCCAATCGATTTGCGGTATTTGCTGCTTTAGCTCGCCCAGTGTCCAAGATTGGAGTGTTGGCTCCTCTCTGCGGTATTTGCGGCACAATTCTCGTAGCTCTCTGTCCAGCTGCTGCAGCTCGGGGGAAAGTGTTGCCATGGGCTTGGAAAGGGAAGTTACATTGTAATCAATAATAAATATACAAAAATTGTCTAATTATGTGAAATCTTAAAATAATAATAATGTAAGCTAATATAAGATTTCTTCTACGTACACATCTATAAAAGAAACACTCTGTGGAAGCTAGACATATTTATTCAACATTTTAGAAAAACCCACCTGAAATAAAGAAAAACAAAGTCGAACACCCTTCAATTTTAGAAATTAGCTTTAAGAATAAGAAGGCGAGTAGCGCTTTCTTATTCTGAATGTAGCTATTCAATTATATTTACCAAATGGTCATTTTGGGCTGGCATCTTTAGTTGTATTACATAACGTCTCGAATCGTTGTAGGCAACATCGACTGACTCATCCAGGAAGACGCCATTAACACCGTATTTACGCAGTCTGCCAGCTGCATTTGTCCATTCCAAGTGGCCAGAGATGAGTTCGTGTGGCAATTGCAACTCCTGATCGCTGATAACACACGAAGCAAAATAATCACGTATTTGTTGCAACAGATGTGTTGCATTCTCCCCCTCCTTGTCGTGAGTTCCACTCAGCACTAAGGCCATTGCCTTCGCATAGCTCGCCTCGGCCCGCTCAAAGTTGTCCATGTAGTTGCCTGACCAATTGCCGCATGAGTGAGCCCATAAGTTTGCACATGGTGAGCTGCTGCGATCTAGATTTGAATAGATCTGTCCCATCATAGCCACATTAATATCTACTTGGCATTGTGCCAAAGGTGCCAAAACAATGCACAGCAAAGCCAATTGCAAACTTGACATCGCTGCTTCATTCACAAACTGGGCGTGAAATTTAACATGCAAACCATTTAATTACTTATCAACAAGAGCTTTGAGTCTAAGCTTTAATATTAGCTCGCTTTTAATGATTGTATTTGAAACAATCAGAGCACAAACATGACTAAGTAACTACAAACATATGATGTGTGACATACAGTGGAGGCAATAAAAATAGAGCTGCTGGCGAATTAAGAGCTTAACGAAGCAGACTGAAGATCTGGAACTCGTAGCTGAGGTCTTTAATAACGATACGGTCCCGGAAATTTCTGCACATTTTTATAGTCATCATAAACTGTAAATCTGTACAGCTTTGTAATCTGTAATTAGTCTTCAAACTTGTTGTAGTATTTTAAATAAAACACAAATTTCTTTTCCATCTCCAGCCCTTAATTAATAAAACGCCATATCATTATAATGTTGATTATAAATATATTTATAATCCAAACCTTAAGTTCCTATTATAAAAACAAATAATCAGTTTCGGTTATTCACGCAGAGATAGACTCTTCGGGTAGCTTAAATATTTCCAGCTTCTTGACTAACCAAACAAAATATTTCAATAAAATTCTATATACTAATTGGATTTATGCTCATTTCTTGAATCTTTGCTTTTTATCTGTCGGCTTCTTGGATTTTTTCAGCTGTCCCAGTTGCTTGGACTTGGTTTTAAGTTGTTTTTGCCCTTTTATGGGTTTGCCCTCCAGCAGAGGTACTTCATCTAAATCCACTCGCTTCGCTTCCGACAGTTTCTTAGTTAGTTTAGCTGCTGGTTTGGGCTCCGGCTTCAAATTGCTACTGCTTGCTTGGTGACCATTTTTTTGGACCTTCTCTTTCTTCTTGCCGTTTTCTTTTGGTTCCTGGGTAGGAGGAACAATTTGCTCCACCTTGGGCTTTTTAGGCACTTTGATGGGCTTCTCGAAAACATTGGCCACATATTTTGTTTTGCTTTGCTCAAGCTTCTTCTTTTTCAGATCTTGTTCCACATCTGTTAGCGTGGGTTTGCCAGCTCGTTTTCCTTTCGCTTTGCGTGTGGCAGCATCAGTTGCGATTGCCTCCTCCCCGCCCGCGTCTTTGTCTGTTGTCGTCTTCGCCTCTGGTTGATCTGCTGCAATTGCTTCGTCCAGCTGCTTCTCATCTGCTTCCTGCTGTTCCTTGGTGATGGGTATTGTGTTGGAGAACTTTTTCAACTTGGCCACGTAGAAGCCATCCATGTTGTTCGTGTGGGGATAGAAGCGCTTGCTCAAATTCAAGCTGGGATGGTAACGATGCTGACGGAACTTGGTAAATCCTGGCTCACCAAAATCAATGCCCAGCGGCACCAGTTTAACATTACGCTTCTTGAGCGCATAATCAATTACCCACTCGTTCTCCTCGGGCAGGACGGAGCACGTGGAATAGACGATATAGCCACCCGTTGAGGATTTCGCATCCACACAATCAATGGCAGTGAGCAAAAGCTTGCGCTGCAAATTATAGCAACGCTGCACATCTATTTCCGATTTGGTTGTTTTAACACTCGGATCCTTGGAGACGACACCGGTGCCGGTGCACGGTGCATCGAGAAGCACTCGATCGAAGCCCGTCATAATATTGCGAAATTTGGTGGCATCCTCGCAGCTGACAACCGCATTCACAATGCCCAATCGATGGAAATTAGCTACAACAGCCTTGATGCGATCTCGATTCGCATCGTTGGCGAACAAGACGCCCGTATTCTTCATGACGGCCGCTATGTGCGATCCTTTGCCGCCCGGCGCCGAGCACATGTCCAGCACACGTTCTTTCTCCTGCGGAGCCAATGCAATCACGGGCAGCATCGAGGAGGCGCCCTGTATCATATAATGTCCAGCCAAATACTCGGGTGTGGCGCCCAGCGGCACCGTCGAATTGAAAATGACCAGGCCCACGTTTGTCCACTTGCCCAGCGGATCGAGATTGACGCCGCGATTAATTAAGGCGCCAGCTAGATCACGACGACGTGTCTTCAACGAATTTGTGCGTATGGTCAGCGGACGCGCTATCTGAAGAATGGAATACATTTGTAAGTTGTTAGTCTACATACAATTTTGATAACCCACCTCTGAGGCCTCCAAATACTCCAACAGATCGCTCAATTTGAATATGTCCATCAGCTTGGACATGAGAAACTCGTTGTAGCTGTAGTACAAGCACAGATCTTGACGCAGCTGATCCACATACTCGCTACGTGAGCGACCCTCCTCTCGGAACTTGCCGAAGTCAGAGAGCACTTGTGTAATATCCTTGATGCGCTGCTGCACATCTTGCAAGGACAATTCTTTGTCAGCATCTTCGCCCGATTCGGGCAAATGGAACACTTCAGACTGATCAACGGACATTTGCATCTCCTCACGTGACAATATGGCATCTTTTTCCTGACGTTTCTTAAGTTTTTTGTTGGCGCGCTCAATGGGCAACTTGTTCTCACCATCATCGTCATCATCATCGTCATCGTCATCATCGTCATCGTCATCATCGTCATCAACATCATCTTCGTCAGATTCCTGACCATTTTCACTGTCAATTGCTTGATCTTGATCTGGTTCGGAGATGAGCTCATCATCGTCAAACAGATCGTCCAATTTACCAATTTGAGCGTCGTTATCATCATCCATAAATTCTTCCTCCTCTTCCTCTAGACTCTCGTTCACATCTTCATCGCCTTCTTCAGCTTCCTCATCTGAATTAGCTTCTATTTCGTTTTCAGACACTTCATCATCCTCTTCTTCCAGCTCTATTTCTTTGCTTTTCACACTCTTTTTCTGCTGCTTTCCCGATTTTAGTGTTAGCCAATCATTATTATCATCTGAATAGCCATTCGACTTTTGTTTTTTTTGGACTGGCACAAGTTGTGGCACCTCCTCGTCCGATGACTCCGCTGGTTGCTCCACCTGCTGCTCTTCTTCTTCCGGCTCGCTGTCGCTGTTATACGGCTTTCGCCTGCGGGGCTGTTGAGCACGCTTCTCCTTCAATTTTGCCTTCTGCACTATCTTCTTTTGATCTCGCTTGGCCACGCGTTGCTTTTGACGGTGCGATAGCTTCTTGTCCTCATCGTCGAGCGGCGCTAGAATTAAACATTTCAATATTTGATCAACGGCATAGGCTTCATTATAATACCAAATGATTTCTTTGGAAACTTTGGTGGCCCCTGTTTGCGAGCCTTGCGGCCGGGACCCTTTTTTTGTTTTTCACTGTACTCCGCTTTGCGTCCCATATTTTCGCGATTTCAGCACACGTTCGCAAGCGAAAAGATGTTTTTTAAAAAATGTGTGCGTCCACGTGCGGCCACCTTGTCGTTGTTTTGCAGCACTGCTCAATAAACAGCCAGTGCCGGTGATTCGATAGATATCGATAAGAAGTGAGACTAATACCTAGAATATGGTCACATCTCACATAAAATATGATATGCTAACTAAATAATTAATCTCTATTGAAATAATAAAAATATCACATATTAATCTGACAAGTTTAATACACACAAAACTTAGTAATTATAATTTTTTGTTTGCAATCCCATATTGTATTGCTTATTTGGACCTCACAACAATCGACAAACTATCGCTTCCCACAGTCCATCTGTAACAGAATTTGACCAGCTGTTTGTGTGCATTTTACAGCACCGGCTATAATTAGGTGGGCCAACTAATAAAAAAAAAACATCAAACAAAACATGAAAAATGTAAATATGTGCGAGCAATTGATGTAATAAGAAATTCGTGTAATGGATATTGCCAGCATTGAGCTGAGCTGGGAGGCACTGATTGGCTCCCTAGTAGCGCTTAGCGTGCTCTTCGTCTTTTGTCGCAGTCTTCTGGCCGAAGATGTTGTCATTTGCATATCGGGCAAAACACGTCACAGCTGGAAATCAATAAAAATTCTTGAACAGGTAAGGGGCGCCTCCACACAGAAAAACGTAATTTCTCTCTACCCATTCTCCACGCTCATTAGGCCTGCTTCTGTAATGTGTGTGAGATATTGTTGACGCCATCGGCGGGCCTCTTCTGCGACTGTTGCGGCATTTGCACGCACTCGGAGCCATCGTGTCAGCGCCAGGCGGATTCCCAGTATCACTGCAAGGACAAATGGTTGCGCAACGTGGATACAGTGCAACACTTGTGGGTGCGCGGCAATTTACCGATGAGCTACAGCTGTGCCGCGTGTGGCCAAGAGACAGAAGTGGATCATCACAGCAGCAGCTCGGAACCGGGTCTGTTTGGCTGGCGGTGTGCCTGGTGTCAGCGCTGCTATCACGACAACTGCTACAAGAGTGTGGACACCAAGGCTGTGTGTGATTTTGGCGAGTTCAGTGACATGATATATCCACCCTACAGCATTGTGGCAGCCAGGACGCGTGAATCTGTTCGCTTGCACCTTGCCGGCATCAAGCCGCCAAACATTGAGAACTGGGAACCGTTGATTGTGATTGCCAATACGAAATCGGGCAGCAGCACGGCCTCGAATGTGTTGTCGCTGCTGCGTGGCTATTTGCATCCCATGCAAGTTATGGAACTGGGCACCCGCGGTCCACAGGATGCCTTGCAGTGGGTGGCTAAGACGAGTCCTCGTCCTTGTCGCATCCTGGTGGCTGGTGGAGATGGCACAATTGGTTGGGTGCTCAACACCATCTACACACTCAATATAAAGCCACAGCCTGCCGTGGCCATTATGCCACTGGGAACTGGCAACGATTTGTCGCGTGTGCTCGGCTGGGGAGCCGAGCCGCCATCTGTCCTCGATCCGCTGCAGATATTGCGCAGTGTTAAGAGGGCTCGTTCCGTGAATCTCGATCGATATGATCTGCAAATCGAGAAGCTCCACTTCCGGCTGCCCATACAAAGACATCCCATAAAGACAATACACGTGTACAACTATTTCAGCGTTGGCGTCGATGCCTACATCACCTACAACTTCCACAAGACGCGCGAATCTCGCTTCTATTTGCTTAGCAGTCGCATATTCAACAAGGTTCGTCTATTGTTATTATATATTCATTTATATATATTCATATATTAATTTACTCCCATGCAGTTGCTGTACTTCACATTTGGCACACAGCAGGTCATGCAGCCGGATTGCGAACGCATCGAGCAGAAGCTGGAACTATATTTAGATAATAAGTTAGTTGAACTGCCGGAACTGCAATCGCTGGTATTTCTCAATATTGACTCTTGGGGCGCCGGTTGCAAGCTGTGCGAAATTAGCAACTCGAATGGCGAGAAACGCATTATAAACTCCATCTCTGATGGCATTATGGAGGTGTTTGGCATCGTCTCATCCTTTCACATTGCCCAGTTGCAGTGCAACATTAGCAAACCGGTGCGCATTGGTCAAGCCAAACAGATAAGGGTAACTACAGCCACTATATACATATATATATAATAAATATAGTTGCACATTTTTAATCTAAATCTGATGTGTTGCAGCTGCGCGTGAATGCAACGGTTCCCATGCAGGCGGATGGCGAACCCTGGATGCAGACGCCGGCTGATATACGCTTGCAGTCACGCAGCCAAGCTCGTGTTCTCAAATCCGTAGTGGCGTCCACCGAGTAGCAGCCAGTCTCTTTCTAGTCTTTAAAAGTGAACCCAAGCTGTGTCCAAAAACAATGTACTTAAACCCTTTGCTAAAAAATATCTATCTTAAATTGTAGCTAGCCAAAGTCATAATTCTACTACCCAACTAACCAAAGGTTTGGGAAAACAACTCGAAACTACAGAGAATGAATGAAATGAATCTATTAAAATTAATGATAAAAGTACATAATAATGTTAACAACAATAATAAAAAGTTGTACGTTAATTTTGAAAAGCATGTCACTTTATTCTTGTCACTTTAAAGTTGTTCTGTTAAATTGTTGTCCCGACAGTTGTTGAGCAAGCTGGGAGACGCATGCACATAATGCTTGAAGGGGGCTTGGGATCGGTTTTTAATTTGTAGTTTATCGAAAGGCGGGTGTTCAACGAAAGCAACGACGTTCCCTGCGCATCGCCTTAGAGCATGGTCAGCTCCATGATGGCGTTAACGATATCGTTGTTGTTGTTCTTCAGCGCCTTGATGGCCTTCACACGCGTCGTATTCGCCTGCGTTATGACCAGCTCAATGTCCTTCTCATCTACGCCCGTGTCGTCGACCTCCTCCTCATCCTCCTCTGCAATGGGAGCCACCGATGTAGTAGCACCCACACTATCAGCAGCGCCAGCAGCCTCCGGAGCCTTGAACTTCTCGGCGGCGGCAACTTGAGCCTGCTGCGACAGGTCCTCGATCTTGGCTTCACCGAAGACAATGTATGTGTCGCTGTGGGGATTCTTGTACACGTCCGGATTGTTGATGACGAACAGAATGTTCTTCGACTTGCGAATGGTGACACGATTGACACCCTGAATCTGCTTCAGGCCCAGCTTGAGCATGATTTTGCGCGCCTTCTTCTCACCGCGCGACTGCTTCGCCTTCGAGACCACATCGATGGGCAGACCGGTGGCGCCGCCGCCCAACTGAGTGGTGCCAGTCTCTGCCTCCTCCAATCCGGGTATCATATCCGAATCGCTCTCGCTGCCATCGTCCTCGACACGCACATCGACGTCCTCCGACAGTTTCGCCTCCGCGGAGGTCGAGGGTGCCTCGTTCTTAATTTCAGTTAGCTCTGGCATAATTACCTATAAAAGAAAAACACATTCACATTATTAATTTGAAGCACATTATTCTATTGAAGAGAAGCCAATTTTCAATCGATTTTTCGAGATATATGTTTCCGTAATTATTGCAAGTACGCTTGCAATATGCACAAAATATTATAGTTGGGAACATGGTTTCACTTTTGAGATTGATAGTTCATACTTTTAGTTCGTGATGCTTTGTTAATTTTGTAATTATTTACCTACGAAAAGCCGCCGTGAGAAAGAATCGCAAAACGTTTTTAGTGAAAAAGAAGGGTTGCCACCTGATAGAATATGGAGATAGCCAGACATATGATACCCTTTTATAATAGCAGAGCAATCGATAACATTAGCGACCCTGGTCTTGCAAGCTGTTGTAAGCTCGCTGCCATGGTACGTGGGCGCTCTTTTTAAATATCAAATAGCCCTAAATTCCAAAACGCCAATAATCAAATAGTTATTGTATAACTGGGCAAACCCATGGAGAGCCTATTAATTACTAAATAAATAATGCCCGAACTATGTATCTGACAACTATAATTACTTTCCAATTTGCAATTAAACTGTATAACCAATCGATGTGCTATGCATAATTACTGCTTTGACAATAGACCAACAAACAACAACAATTGTCATGTGAACCAGTTGTAAAGGGTTAAAATGACACAATTACGGACGAACGGACAGCCGTTGCCGTGGCCATGCACGGACCTGCCCGCAAATTGTTAACTGGGCGTGTCAATTGTTGGGTAAACATTGGACAGCTTTCGTTGGGTTTGCGGTCAAAGCAAGCGAACACATGTTCGACTTCGCATTTCCGAACCCAGAAACGTAATGATTATTAAATTTGTATTAAACGAACGATATAATTTAGGGGCTGGTAGCCATCACAATATAAGAAACTATTTGGTTGTCATCATATATATGTATAGATATATATGTATATATATTGATGGACCCGTCTGCAGTCTCCTCTCACTGCACTTGTAATTGTTTTTATTTTATTTTATTTTGTGCGCATTTTTAAGCACTGCAAACGAGTCTCAAACTATGCAAAGCATTCACAACAATTTGTCAGTAAATAATTTCGATTTAGGCGCGCCGTTCTCTTCTGTTGTGTTTCTCGAACTGTATCTGTATCTGTATCTGGGTATACACTATAGCAAGATGTCTTGGTTGGGCCACAACCCGGGTGTCAACAGCGCCCTGATTTATTTGAGCGCATGAAACGCTTCGTTGGATTTCGTTAATTTGTCCGTTTCCCGCCAGGGAGACTTATATATATACATACACACATAATATGTATATATATGTATATATTATATATAGATAGGCGACATTTCTTTGTACAGCTCGCTGCCAGGCATAATTGACAGAGTGCCAAAAAATTACAAGCTTTCATCATTATAACTATAATCGCCGACAAGGCGCATAATTATATTTTAATTTATGCCTAACGCCAAACAAAATAAACTATAATCTACTCGCATTGCAATTTAAAGTGTTCGTAAAATATTTTAAACACTCAAACGTGACCGAAATTTATTTTTAATTGCCAACAAAAATCCAAATTTTTTTTGACTGCCCAATTTAAGCAACAAATGCCAATTGGCAAGTGTGTGAAGTGTGTCTGGCATAATAATTGCGGAGAGGGCTAAATTAGTATTTCATGATCAAGAAAATCACAAAATGACAGGAATTTCCGGATGAAAAAGACGGATAAACTTACGTTTATCGATTTTTTCTCTTTTCACAGAGTGTAGCTAACTTTGAAGCTTTACAATTATGATGATTTTTTCAATGGCTTCTTATATTCATTTTAAATTTTATATGTCACGAAAATGAGATGTCCATGTGAAAGGAACAAGTCAAATTTGTAGTTTAATTTGCAGGAAAATGCGTTTTGGAGTTAGTAAACCTTTTTTTTTAATAGAGTGTGGAATGCATAAAATGAGCTGTTAATAAAATATGCTTTCTGAGCACAATAGCTTGTAAATTAGAAAGTGTATATTTTAAAGATTTGACTATTTTACTAAAAATTATGATTGTTCCAAGAAATAAGTTATTTTAAATAAATTATTATTAACATTATATTACAATTTCCACTTTCTATTTTAATTATTACTAGAAGTGAACTTCTAGTGAACTAGTCTCAACTATTCACAACTCATTTTCTACTACAGTTCTGCTACAGTTTTCAGAAGTAAAATCAATAATAAAGGGTTTTGTAAATGTTGTTTATGAATATATATGGAAATATCTCATCCTGTTTTTGTTAATATTAATTCTTGAGCTCTAAAGTTATTAAGATTTTTGGGTTTTATAACTTTCCTGCTCAATTAACTTAAATCATTGCAATATTCTAAGAAACACCATTTGCAGCAGAGGCACAACTGATGTGTGTGTGTGTGCTGGCAAGTGCAACACCTACTTGCACTCACGTCTGAATTTAAATTGCTCACTAATATGCCACACGAGACCAAACAAATCGTCAACCCAACACCCACCTCCCCCAGCACACACTTCTAAGCACCTCTCACTCACTCACTCAGTCGCTTAATGTCTCCACAATGGTTTAGGTTAGTCTGGATCGGAGACAGAGTCCGATTAGGGCATGATGACTCGAGCAGAAAGCAATTAGGCAGCTTGTTTAGCCGCAGGAACAACCCCAACACACACAAAACAGCAAAACAGCAAACAGAGAAGCTCAACCGGTTTGCCAGCAATTAGCAGGCAGCCAATCACAGACGCCCAACGCGCTAGCATAGCGCGCCATATTGGCCATTAGCAAGGCGGAGCTACTTCGCTCTCTCTCTCTCTCTCCCTCTCTCTCTATATCGGCCTCTCTCTTGCTTTCCCTCTCGCTCTTCCGGTGTGTCAGCGGTGGTTGCTTTTGTTTGACAGCAGTTGGGCGCAAGGCGTCGTCGCGTGTGTGTATGTATGTGTGTGTGTGTGTGTGCGTGTGTGTGCGCTGTGTGTGTTGCTTTGGCTGCTTTGACTGCTTTGGCTGCTTTGGCTTTCATTTGCGCGCAGTTCTTTGAACGGTTCACTGCGTCAAGCGTTGCGCGCGTCACGTGTCCGAAGCGAATTAGGTTGTTGATGATGCAAAACGAGCATGCGGCGCTGCTGGTGCCGCCGGTGGAGAGCAGCACGAAATTGGTCAGCAAACCGTTTCCGAAACCCTTCTCCATCGAGAGTCTGATTGCCAATCAAACACCTGCCGTTTTACCATCGGCAGGCAATGTCGAACGCAAGCAGGAACAGGACCTGGAACCGGAACAGGATCGGGATCGGGATCGGGAACGTGATCGGGATAGTAATCGGCAGATAAATGCACGCGCTATTGTGGCCAGTTCAGCGCTGGGCCTGACCCAGTTTCCGCTTTACAATCCCTGGCTGCACGGGTACTTTGCCCAGAATCATGAGCGGCTCAGCCATTTAATTGCCGGCGGTTGTTATTTGGGTTCGCCGTTTGCCGGCAAGGAACCGCAGCCACAATTGGCACCACCACTGCCGCCCCAGCCGACGCATGCCTTGGACAATCTCAGCCTTAGTTCGACCAAACCAAATCAAAGCAACGACGTCGATTTGGGTCGTCTGCCGATGCCGCATCCGTTGGACAATCGATTCCTGCCCTTCAATGCTGCTGTCACAGCGCCCACGGATCTGAGCTATCGACGTTTGGCGGAGCTCATGAATCAGGATTATGTACACAATCTGAGCGTGCATGCGCGGCTCCAGCATATGGCCGCAGCCCGGGCACAGGACGAGAGTCAACATTCACATCCGCATCAGGCACTGGCTGCCACTGGCTGCCAAGAGCCATCGCCACATCCCGCCTACTCGCCCTCAAAGTCACACAGCAGCCCCAGCACGGAGCCAGCCGTTGATGTGGGCATGGATGAGGATTACGAGTGCAGCGGGGACTCGTGCAGCGACATTAGCCTAACCATGTCGCCTCAGAACTACAACGCCGATCTGGATAAAAGTCGCAATGGAGGTAATCATCGCCAAAAACAAAAAAGCTTTTCATTCTTAGCTCAAGCAAGATTCGCAAAAATTAAGTTTCTCTAGACGAATTCTCATTTCCAATCCTATTCCCCCGACGTGTCCTGGTTGTTTGTGGTCTACGGATTGAAATTGTTTTTGTCATGGTAATTAAAATGACTCAGTCAAATCATAGGCAACATTAGCATAAAACGCATTAAGACCCAATGTTTGATGTCAATCAAAGCAGCAAAGTTTTCAACTCTTGCTTAGCAGCGAGCAGCAGGCAGAGACAGCGACAGAGAAAGAGAGAGAGAGAGAGAGAGAGAGAGAGACAGAGATGGAGTAACAATAATAACATCAAGAATGAAACTGACATTTTGACAAACGTAGCGATTTAGCCATTGAAATGGAAAAACCTAAAAACGAAAAGAGGAAAACTTTTAGCCAACCGCATTTTAATGAGTCCTCGTCATCTCCAAATGACATCCATGACTTGTGCTCTGGGTCTGTCCGAAGCATTTTAAATCAATTTGGCAAAACGAATTTAACGTATTCATAACTGCAAATCGAGTTATGTTTTGGGGGTGTAAATATATATATAAATATATACAACACTTAAAGCGATCTACCCCCGCAAATAAATCAGTGACAGAGCAGGCAATGGGCATATCTGATGCGTGTAAGTGTTAAAAAAGCGCTTAAGCGTTACACAAAATAATCAGGCAGCCCGAGGGGGATGAATGTGCTAACCAAGTTGCTCATCGTTACCCTCAGCCTCAGCTTCAGCCTCACCCTCATCTTCATGACCACAAAATACGCATATTATGTTTCAAGTGTTGTCTTGGGCTCCTTGTTGTTGTTGCTGTTGCTGTTGTTGGATTGGGAATGGGGCGTTTGTCGGCCAAGTCAAGTGTGGCCGTCATTTGGACACACATGTCTCCAGTTATAAATAAATATGTTTGCCACAAGTTATGACACACACCATTTACGCCAGAAAACCCAAGCTGAGCTCAGATCCAGCAGTTGTTAAGTGCTGTTAATGGGCTTCTAAATACTTCGACAGGATGTTGAGTCTCTTAATTATGGTTAATTTAATCAGCGCTCAATCTGAGTTGTATTTTTATTATCTATATGCTTTATATACACATAATGAGATCAATTTCAATTCAATTTCTTACTCATTTCTGTCTGTTAGTTTGTCCATCTCAGATGATAAGAAAGCTACAATTATTAAAGTTGTTGTAGTTGTATTACAGACGAAGTTTCTTTAATTTGATCAATATCATCTCCCGTTTTCCCAAATCGATTATGTGGCTCTTAAAAAGGATTTACTGAATTGATGAACAAAATTTGGATTTTATTTTCTCGTCTAGAATCGATTGCACATCGTTCTCTTTTTCCATGCCCTCAAAATTACAAAACACGTATTTTTAGAGGTATGGGCTTTCATATTGGTATATTATTTATTTGGTATATTCTTTTGTTACCATATTTATGCGAACAAAGTTTTTGATTTAGCCTACAGTCACAAAATGTGCTTAAGTCCTAAATCCTTGTCTCCCACAGAGCCAGGGCCACACAATTTGGATGGGATATTATTGCTACGGAAAGCAAATTTTTCTGGTCACAGTCATCACTCAAAATTTACTTTAATCTGACACAATTATAGAGCTACCATTAACAATCTTTGAAGAATACCAGATTCTCCCTTGATTTGGACATAAAACGATTGAGATCTGATATATCATATGGCTTTTTGTAGGAAGAATTGATAGGGTTATCTAATTTATAGATTAGAGATTAGAAGTCTGTGGCTTTTTACTTTTTAATCGGACTCTGCAAAAAAAAAAGCACAAGCAGATGTGAAAAGAAAAGTAATATACAAATTTAAGAATGATTTATCTGTCAGAATAGAGTCTAAAATGAGTTTAAGGCCCATCAAATAAAGACAAAAGAAATCCTGTCTTTTAGTTTTTTGACTTCTCTATTTAGGGATTTCATTTTTCAGATCTGTAAAGTATTAAAAAATTTGTTCATTTATTTGTAGACAAAAATAGATTGTGGATTTCGTGAAAAAGTGAAACACATTTCCAAAAAAAATGTATTTAAAGCAGAAGAATGAAAAGAAAAAATAATAATTCCTTGCAACCGTTTTACGCTTTATGCCTCCAATTTGGGATCGCAAAATTAGCTAAGGAGTTTCTGCGGAAATTTAAGCTTAGTGGAACTTACTTTCCGCTCAATTCTCTATTTCAAACCGTTGCCAGTTGGTCATTTGCCAAACTGTTTATGAGAAATGCTACATTATAAATAATATATTTATGATTTGATTTGCTTGCTCTCTTATAGCGTATACAAACTCGGATAGTGAGGATTGCAGTGATGACGATGGCGGCCACTCGCGTCACGAAGCCGGCGGCAAGGAGTCCCAAGGCGGTGGCAGCAGCAGCAGCTCGAAATCGCGACGGCGTCGCACAGCTTTCACATCGGAGCAGCTGCTGGAGCTGGAGCGCGAGTTCCATGCCAAAAAGTATCTCAGCCTCACGGAGCGCAGTCAAATAGCCACAAGTCTGAAATTGAGTGAAGTGCAGGTGAGAGTCCAGAGTCCAGAGTCCCAAGAGTCCCAGGAGTCACCCCCGAAAGCAGACGAGCAACTAATTTCATACTCGATTTGCTTTAGGTGAAAATCTGGTTTCAAAATCGTCGCGCCAAATGGAAACGCGTCAAGGCCGGACTCACATCGCACGGTCTGGGCCGGAATGGCAGTGCCAATGGCACAAAAATTGTGGTGCCGATACCCGTGCATGTGAATCGGTTTGCTGTGCGCTCCCAGCACCAGCAGCTGGAGAAAATGTGCCTCAGCGGACCCAAACCGGATTTGCGCAAGAAGCTGCCAACGGAAGCGATTAGCGGTTTTGAGAAGTTCAATGCAGGTGCTGCTGCTGCTGCCTCATCAGTGGCTGGTGTTGGTGTTGGTGTGGGCATGAGCATGGGCGTGGGAGTGGGAGTAGGCATGCCACCGATTGGCGCATTAGCACCCAGTCCTGCCGCCTCATTGGCCCTGGCGCGCAGTATTTATTGAGGCAGCAGATGCAGCAACAAAAACAAAAAACAAAAAAACACATTTATGTTAACATTATTTTTGCCGAGTTATTTTTGTACATAAGAATGTCCCCCTCCCCAGTAAAATTGGCCCGAGTGTATAGACAAGGCTTTGTATTGTAAATAATAAATAAAAACAATTGAATTAATGTGACGCAGAGATATTTGTTTAATGCTGCTCAAGAACCGCTTAGCTGCTTAACTGTTGGCCTAACTGCTGGTCATCATTTACAGCTAACCACCACAATAAATTCCTGGCTAACTGTGCACGCCTCCAAAGCTGACAAAATCAGCTAGCATTGCCCATTTATTTGGGCAACACTCGAGGGTCCGAAACAAGATTTGGTGTCAATTGGAACAATTAAACTGCCAATTTGGGCGATTCGATACAGAGACTCAAACTGAAACTGAAACTGAAACTGGAACTCGTCGAGCCCATTCTCGGTTCGGTTCGGTGTGTCTAATGATTTGTAATTTAACGCACCAAATTGTCACAAAATACTCGACTGCCTGTGAGAGAGAGAGAGAGAGAGAGAGCTGACAGCGACTCCTCCTGGCCACACATCAAACAATCACTCCAGGTGTCTCACGAGTCACGCCTACCCGCCAGGACGAGGCACAGGCACAGGCACAGGCACTGGGACGTGAGCAGGGCGCACACACATGCCAAGTTATTAGTAATGTAATGAAACGAAAGGGGCCTCAGCACTCTCAGTCCTCATATCCTGTGTGACTGTGTGTGCGAGTTGTTAATTGCATTAGCGACTTATTGGCTACGACAATTGACTTTTGTTTGCCGAGTTAAAAAAGAATCTCTAATTGTGTGTGTGTGTGTGTGTGTTGGGTGAGCAGGCAGAAAAGGCAACCACCCCTTGGACAAAGTTGCCTGCCACAAGGCAAAAAGGGGCAGCTCGGTTACCCTTGCACCCTTGTTTGTATCCTCTTTGGCTCGTTTCGTTAGCCGTTTTATGTTGGGACACGCCTCCAAGCATGAGTTTTTATTATTGTAACACTTTGCAGGCAATTTGCTGCCGGCTGTGAATATACTGCTGCCGCTGCTCTTTTCCACAGCTCTCTTTTGCGGCAAGCGTACACAAAGTGCCACGGGATGTTGCCGATGTTGATGCTTGATGCTGCGAGCGGTGGTTTATTGGGTTGCGATGACTGCCGAGTGAGCTACAAACCAAATATACAAAAGGACATACAAAGAATCAAAATTACTCACAGGATTCTATATCGATCATTAAGTAGCACAGACAGGTTGCAACAATCGAATTTGATCTTGCCTCACAGTTGCAAACAAATTGCAGCTCATCTGCAGTTCGAAGCAGCCGAAACCATTGAGAGAATAGCCTGGCAGCAGTCTGGCATACTAGTTGTGGTGGCCCAGTGGCATTTCTCGGCAGGATCAACTGCAAATCTTTTGTTGTAAATTATATTGCCATTAATTACGCTCGGATTTAAATATGCCGCGTTGAGCATAATGCAGCACGTTAAAAATCACTTAAAAATCATTCAAAATTAACAAAACAAAAAAAGCCTGCTCGAGTCAAGAGAGCTCGACTGGAAGATACCCTCAATGCAAGACTTCAACGATAACCCAGGCACGTCTTGGATACTTAGATATTTGTATAAATTGGTAATTAATCCCAAGTCACAACAAAACATAACAAAATTGGCAAGTGCAATAAAAAAATATGTCTCAATAGATTTCGATTGATTTTTTTGTTAAACTAAATAGTAAATTAATTTATAAGTATAATATAGGATAAGATACCCAAACTAACTTCTATTTATTTGGTATCTAACTCGCTTATCCACAGAGACCTTGGAGTGACCTTCATCTTCCAATAAATATACAGGTTCAGCTATGAACTGGACAACAATGGACAGGCAGTTGAGAGTTGTCTTAGTGAAGACTGGCAATCAACTAGCTCCACAATAATAAAAAAAAAACAATCAAAATATGTTTTTCACTTATAGATCTATTGTCTATCTTATAATATTGATGTTGTATATGTGATAAAGTATTGTACATAATAAAGAAAAATAATATTTAATTCTAAAGTTGTAAAATATCGAAATAATTTTATATTACAAGTCAAGGAATAGTTTTGAGAGTTATTCGAGTATTTGTTTACTCAAAATGAGCAAGATATCTTATTAGTCGACTCTGGCAATTTATGTACGTAGTAAAAAATGTAAATTTGATTGTGCATTTTGCAAAACTCGACAACAGGAAATCTGTTAGCATGGTCCACCCAACTTGGAAAGAAAGGGGGTCATAGTTGAATGCAGCGGGTCATAAATCAAATGCGAAATGCTCGCTGTCATAATTTGTCATGAGGCGTTGCCACGCCCTCCATTTGCCAGTGGTCCTTTTAGTTATTTACTTGATGCACAGCAGACATATAGATAGGTATATATATATATATATATATATATACATGATCAGCCCCGTCTTGTCCACGACACATGTTATTTGCAAGATTGTTGCTGCTTAGTAGCCGATGACATATCAAAGAGTTGGAGACCGACTCATTACCCGCTGCACTTGTCACTGAAATCACTGTGACGTGGCATGCAAAGTGAGGTAGGAATGGGTTGGGGGGCGGATGGAGGCAGATTGACCAGTGGGCAGTGGGCAGAGACTGCAATCAACCGACGACGAGTGCCCAGTGTAAAATGGCTTGCAAATGAAGGGGCCGCCCTGACAATCGCAATGCATTGCATTGCTGCCCCAATCGTCGTCCCCCTCTGCGCACACCCCAACGCACCCCACCCACCACTTAGGTTTGCTATTGTATTGTGGCATGCGATCTGTCAAACGACAGTTGTCCCCCAAGCGATCGGAGCACCCAAGGCTCGTTGGCTGTTGGCTGTTGTCTGTCACGGTCGCCGTTGAAATTCTGTTGAAAACCGAAAAATGCACTCACGCACCTGAATCCCTAATCAGACGACAATCCAAGTCCAGACACAACCAGCAACGCAGCGGTAGACAGGAGACAGACCAGCAGTGCCACAGAGCCACAGTCTGGCGGCTACCGGCGGTAATACATTTGTTTCTTTATTCTTTTTGTCACTGCTGTCTTGTGCATTAATTAATTACAATTTTATGATTTTATTAATTTCCCAACAAATATGAGATTGGGAATGCCGTTGTCTCTTGTCTCTTGTCTCCGGCTACGTCCTCGTCTCCGTCTCCGTTTACGTCCTCGTCTCGATCTCTGTATATTCCAATTCCCAGGGCTTATGGGCACGTACGATGAGCCCGTAATAATAATGAATGTAAATTGCCTCAATGAACGATTTAATGTCTTAATACATTATTTACAATGCATGTTCGTTATTGTTTGCCTGCCGCCGTTGCAAGCCCCCGCCCATGTCCACGCCCCCACTCACACTGCATGCCCCTTGGACTGACCAACGGCAGTTGGCAGTTGGCAGTTGCACACCACAACAAAAATTTGAATATAATTATTGCTATGTGCAAACATTTTGTATTGTTGTTGTAATAGCTAAAAACAAACAAAGTGCCGACTGCATGTGCCCAGTATATATAATTCAATTATGTTCATCCGATGCACATAGAGAAAAAAATGGCACTGAAACTTACAAAATTTGCTGAGGCTTATAACTTATTATTCAGCACTTATATTTCTAATACTACCAAAGATTGTATCTTTTTAAACACAAGAATATTTTCTTAAGTCTTAGGTGCATTTTTTTTTAAATTTATAAAACAAATTTCTATATTTCTTAATTATAGAAAATTTGAAATTTGAAATTGAAATTGTAATAAATTTGCTCATTTCTCAATCATCGAAAATATTTCTTAAGCATTTCAAATAGTAACAAATTTCATTTCGAATATTTAGAAACTATTTCTGCAAACCAGAAAAAACTTTCTAGTATTCAGTGCAATTGTCATATTAGTTCGATTTTTTCCTGAGTGTAGCACAGAGCTATTAAAATTTGATAACGTTGAAAACACTTCACATCTGGCGGCTGTATTTTTTTATGCATTTCGTTTGTCGGTCAGTAAGGGAAGCCATTTGTCAACATTTGTCACATATATATTTCGTGCAAGCTAATTAAATATAAATATTTTATAAATTCTAAATTATTCAAATATTAAACAGCTTCAAGCTGAATAATAATAATCCATAATTGCAGTGCCAAGAATAGTGTGCCCTATTTAAACGATCAGCTACCTCAAAGACTGATCCACTCAGCCAACCACATTTGTGGTTCTGTTTCTTGATTTGATTAATTCGCATAGCGACATTTGTCACCCGGCTGTAATCCGAAATCACTTCCGTTGCAGAGCGGCCAACCACAGCAGCTTGGGTCACATGATCATGACCGGATAATAAGGCAAATTTGGACGTGTGCACGTATTCCAAAAGCAAATCGAAATCTCTGAGCACTGTGTGTGGTCGCTGCGAGAGATCGTTTAGGATGAGTTACGAGGCCAGCCAGCGAATCTACGTGCCCCGAAAAACCTGCAAAGATTGTGGTACACTGCCAACAAGCAGCAAGGACACGTGCAGATGTCAGATAATTGATAAAACTGCTCAGATAAGATGATGAGTGTTTGCTGTTAAGTAATTGATATTCCGGCCGACATTCGGCTACCCGCTGAGCAGTGCCTGCAAAAGCAATCAGCATGTGAATGAATGTGGCGGCCAAAAAACCACCGGACAATTTACGCCGCACAGCATACGGAACTGCGCGAGGCAAGGGAGCCTGGGAGCCGTTAGAAAGCACTCACATACATACTCACTTTATTTGGTGAGTTGGCAAAAAAATAAATAAAAATAAATGCATAAGAAAAAAATGTGGAAATAATAAAAAAAAAAAGAAGATGCTTGCAACACAAAAAGCACATCATTGTCATCTCCTGGCTAGCAATTTGGAAACCGTCTTCTTAGAAACGCCCACCGACCCACACACAGTTGGCCCTCTGCCTGTGTCTGTCTGGACGCGCTCTAGTTCCGCCCACCGGCTTCCGGCCACACACACACTTACACACACATACACACACACATACTTACTAGCATAAGTGCCAACAACTCTCGCTCAGTTTTTTGTTATTGCTGCTGCTATAACAAGTTGAACGCTTTCAGCGCTGCTTGCCAAGCGCTTAATGTACTGAAATGTGACGGAATGGGTGGCGCATGTCCATAATTACAAACCACCCATCGAGCACAACCACGGCTCGCCCAACCCCCCGCCCTCCGCCCCCGTCCCCCATCCAACATTCCCCTCTGTCATCATGAAATGTGCCAGTAAAAAAGTGATGACGTAGTTTGTGCCACAACTCAATTGTTTGGCAACGCCCACCGCTCAGCAGGCGGTCAAATTTTGCGGTCATTGTCGCGCAACGTTGTTAAATGCTGCCGGCGGCTTTATGCTGGTCAGCAGCAAGACAACAAAAAAAAAGGTTCTTTTTTGCAGATATATAAAAAAGTCGATTTCAATAAATAAATGTTTTTCAAATTGAGACCCTGTAGCAGCCAGCTTGTGTGCGTGAGCGTTATTCTATCGATTGTTATGGTATCGTTTTATGGCAAGCAGCTTTACAATAGATGGCGCTTGTCTGTGTTTTTATTTAACTTAATCTTGACTTTTAAAAGACCACCAGAAATTTACTAAATAATAATACAATTCTAAATTAAGATTAACAACAGAAGTAACTGCGTAGCACAAGTTTGTTGAATAAACATACTAAATAAGCTTAGAGATCCAGCTAATCGCTCTAACTTAAGTTGAACAACATAAAAACTCTGAACTGCAGTAAGAAATTTAGATAAGCAAATCAGACTGGCAAAATACGATTGGCAATAAAAAATAAAGCTGAAAATATCATATAAAAAAAAACGCATGTTTAAAGGTTTGCAACATTTTTTTTGTTTTTATTCGAACAGATTCAAAATCAATTTGAAAGAACTATGTTTTAAGAACTGGCGCAAGTTTATTTATTTTTTGTGCGATTCTTTTCAATATGGTATATGGTATATGTATAAAAAATCACTTAAATATATAAACAAAAAATCATTTTTACAGATCACAGCGAAGACTACAGCATTAATGAACATTTTAAGATTAGGTTGGGTTTATTTGTTTTTACGCATGTACGCATCTGCGGCAATTTTCTTGAGATGTTTTATGGTAACCAAGTCATTCTGGTTAACCAGCTTGAGCAGGGCACCATCTTTGAGCTGGAGCAGCTCGTGCGGCGGTCCAAATTCGATTATTTTGCCAGCATCAATAACTAGAACGCTGTCGTTGTCCATCACTGTGTGCAGGCGATGTGCAATTGTTAGCACCGTGCACTGGGCGAACTTGGTCTGGATTGTCTCCTGAATCAGTTTGTCGGTGCTGTAATCGAATGTAAATTAGAAGTGATTGCTTAGGCTGCTTGGGCAGTTGTTCCACTTACTCGGCATCCACGTTGGCCGTTGCCTCGTCCAAGATGAGTATTCGATTGCTGCGCAGGATGGCACGTGCCAGGCAAACCAATTGCCGTTGGCCCATGCTGAAATTCGAGCCGCCCTCCTGCATGTGGCAGTAGAGGCCACCCTCCAGACTATGAACATATGCCTTCAACTTGACATCGTGCAACACGTCCCACAGAGCCTCGTCGCTTTTCTCGTCAAACGGATCGAGATTGAAACGCAAAGTGCCAGCAAAGAGCACCGATTCCTGTGGTATGATTGAGATGCGACTGCGTAGATCATGCAGACCCAACTGCGCAATATTTTGGCCATCGATCTCGATGAGGCCCTCGTTGACTGCCAGCCTAAACAGTGCCTGAATAATTGAGGATTTGCCGGCGCCTGTGCGTCCCACAATTCCAATCTTCTCCATGGATCGTGTCTCAAAGTTAAGGCCCTTCAAAATGTCATTATCCTCAGGTGTGTAACGCATGCGCAGCTCACAGAAACGCAGATGACCCGCCTGTGGCCATTCGGCGGGTAGATTCACATTTTTCGCCGTCTCCAGCGGTGGCTCCGAAGGCGTCTTTGCGTACTCCAAAATGCGCTCCACACTGGTCATCTTGTTCTCGAGCTCTGCAGTTTGCCGCATGCCCCACTGACACATGATGACCAAGGTCATCGATTGAGTGATGGCCAGACCCACATCTCCGCTGTAAAAGCTTTGGTTGATCACCAGAAAACTGAATGTTACGGCCAGTATGTAAACCACACAGATCAGATCCGTCCAAAAGGCGAATGCACGATTCGCACTCGTATAGAGGAACAGAGCAGAGGAGTTGGTATTCTGGTGTCCATGGAAAGTCTGCTCCAGCTGTGGCATCGCATCCAGCGCCCGAATTGTGGTCAATCCTTCGAAAGTTTGATTGGCATGCGAGTAAACTGGACTGCGAGCTGTTATAAAGGAAAATAAAATAAGTAAAGAATGTTAAATCTTTTGATTGTTTAGTTGCTGCTGCTGACTTACTCAGACTTTCAATGCGCTTCAGACTGCGACTAGCTGCGATGTAGAAAGCACGGCACAGATACATGAGAACCACCATAATCGCAGCGGGAATGAGCAGCCAATAGTTGGCTATGGCAACTATAACCAACACGGCCACCACATTCACAAAAAACTATAATAAAAAAGAGCTATATAAGACTAGTTTACCTTTAGAATTAATATAGATAACAGAATGAAATGATGCAATACCCAATTTACTAAGTCATCATAGCTAACTACAACAATTAAAATATATGCAAAAGATTATCAAGATTCGACTACTGCATATATCATATAGTTCCCATAATTTTAGATATATGGAAGATTACAAGTTACCTGAAGGGAGTCCATCATGGCCTGCGGCAGGGCCACATCCACATTCTCAATGTCGCTGGAGAATCGATTGAGGACACGACCCGAGGGATTCGCATTGAAGAAGTGCATGCGGGCACGTATGATCCCATGGAAGAGCAGATTGTGCAGTCGCAACGAGATGCGCAGGCACAGCAGAAAGAAGCCAAAGGTGCGCAGCAAGTACAATGCCAGGGTGCACAGCAGCAGCACCGAATACCAGATGACCATACGGGTGCGCGTCTCCTCGAATTGCTCGGCATTGGCATAATCTCGATTCTCCTCCCAGGTGGCCCAGCGCGATATGAAGATGTCCATGAGGGCTTGGCAAACGCGTGCCAGCACAAAGAGAGCGAGCACTATGCACACCAAGATGGGTGCACCCAGTGCCTGGAAGTAGTCCCGGTAGATATCATAGCCAACGGCGCCTTGTTGCTGCAATTCCGCATTGGCATTTTGCTGTTGTTGCTGCTCATCCGCAGCATCAGACATGTCCTGAGACAGCTTGGAGTTTCTGTCCACCTGACTGAGCACACGCTTCACCTGTTGCTTATCCGTCTCAATGGCATCTAAGTCAGGCGCTGCATGCTTCTCGATGACATCCCGTAGCTCAGCATAGCTGCCCTGGTGGGTTAAGCGACCTGAGTCGAGCAATAGCAAGTGGTCCACCTGTTGCAGCAGCTGCACGTGATGCGTCACCAATATCCGCAGTTTGTCAGCCAAAAACCGATGAAAGCACTTGTCCATCAGCAGTTTACCCACCCGGGAATCCACTGCTGCCAGAGGGTCATCGAATAGATAGATATCCGCCTGGCGGTAGACGGCACGAGCCAGACTAATCCTTGCCTTCTGGCCACCGCTCAAGCTGATGCCACGCTCACCCACCACAGTTGCGTCGCCATGTGGCAACAGCGCCAGATCACAGTCCAGCTGGCAGGCATGGACCACAGCACGATAGCGCTGCTCATCGTAGGGCTCCACAAACAGTATGTTGTCCCGTATGCTGCCCTGAAAGACCCAGGGCTCTTGCGGAGCATAGCTCAACTTGCCGTGCAGTTCGACACGACCCTGCATTAGCTCCACTTCGCCCAAGATGACGTTGAGGAGGGTACTCTTTCCGGAGCCCACGTTGCCCACAATGCCCACGATTTGTGCCTGTTGCAGATCAAAACTGATGCCTTCAATATGCGCTCGTCGCTGCTGCAGAATGCTTGGCTTGTTCCAGCTGGCGCTGACATTCTGAAAGCGCAGTGATTTCAAAGAACTCTCCGTGCAATGCAGCCGGCCAGCAAATATAGGCTTGGCCGGTTTGCCCAAGTCCAGTTGCAGAGCGGGATTATCGCCACAGCTTGAGCAACCTTTGACCGTGGGGGACTCAGTCAGCTGGAGAAAATCGGTAACACGCCTGGCGCTGACCACAGTCTGGGCCCAGGTTGTCACAGCCAGTGGCCAAAAGTGAAGCAATGAATCGTTGAGCAGGCTGTAGTAGGACGAGAGTATGAACACCTTCTCGGCGGTGACCACATCTCCCGTGTACACGTAAG
Source organism: Drosophila grimshawi (assembly GCF_018153295.1). NCBI lineage: Eukaryota > Metazoa > Arthropoda > Insecta > Diptera > Drosophilidae > Drosophila > Drosophila grimshawi. Next base: position 10,217,586 of record NW_025062889.1, on the reverse strand, counting down.
CGATGAGGCTGAGAAAGAGGGACACCTTCGATATCATGTCGGTGCACTGCAGCGCCGCATAGATGCACATGGAGCCGCGAATCGACTTCACCTCCAGTCCGCGTACATGGGCAATTAGCTTGGCGAAGGACTGCTCCCACGCATACATTTTGATCACCTGTATGGCGCCAATAATCTCGTTCATCAGCTTGACTCGGCGATCTCGCTGTTCCGCGGACCTCGTGCGATAGTGAGCTGCCGCCTTGGCAGCCCAGGCCTGCAACGGAATCAGCAGGATTATGAACGCAATTCCAATGATTGCTGTCCAACCAATGCGCATGTACATAATGTAACCAAAGATGATCGCCTCCACGGGACCCTTCCACAGATCGTGAAAGAAATAGAACGTCAAATCGAACTGTGGCAAATCGATGGACATCACTGATATGGCCAAAGCACCGAGACCTTCTCTGCCATTGATCGCCGCACGCAGACACTTTCGGTATATGAGTCCAGCGCAGGCCAGCCGTATGCGGGTGCCCACGGCAAACACATAAAACATAAATGGATGAAACACCAGCGAGGTGACCAGCGAGCACAGCACAATGCCCATCGCATACAGATAAGCGGACTCCTTGGTGATGCTAGTCTGTCCCTCGGCAAAGTACGAGATCAGTCCGCCCAGGAATAGTGGCTGAAAGGCGCTGCATAACAAAAATAATATAAATCAGTCAAACATATTCAGCGGAGAAATTAAACTGTCTTCAAGGAGTCAATGTTAGTTTTACTCACTGTATAGCAATTTCTAGGATTGAGTAGATCAGGCAAACGGGCACGAATTGCCAGCCATAGAATGTGAAGATCAGATGCAGCAAACTTGGCCGCTTCCGTTGGGATTCACGTATCCAAGGCCGCTGCAAGCCATCCGTCAGTTTTTCACTATCGAAGCAGGACAGATTTGCGTATAGCTCATCGTCACTGAGTTCTTCGCGGCGCCCTTTGCGAAATACATGTCGCATCCATCTAAATTAAGATAGATCAAATTCAGTAATATCGACAGAGCTCTAGATTAACACATCATGATAGGGAGCAACGTGACGATGCACAGTTAAATTATTATTCAATCATTATGCCGAAGCTTGGCAAAATAACTGATTAGGAACAAGCCAATAAATAGTGGCAGTATCTCGTTGACCATGTAATCGAGGCAGACAGAAGATACACGGCTCAAAAGGGCTTAGTTTATCAATCAAAGTCGACTCGAATATGGGCAAAAACTTCGTATTTTATTTAATTTCGCACATAACTTATATTTTATTAATATAGAGATCAGAGGATCTGCTGCTGTTATTGTTAAACTCACACAAAAAACCACTTTGATATCAAATTTGCCTCCAGAAACGGATTCGTTTCACGTTTAATATTCGACTGTGTATTCATAGCGCCATTCACGGAATCTTTTTTACGGCGTAAACGGCTCGACGGACTATTTCTAAATGAGTCGCAGATAGCCAAGTTCACCCCTTTTAAGTTATTTTGATTTGTGTTTGCTTACGTTCCCAGATAGGCCCATCGTAGTCGTCGTTTTTTTATTTTGCACTTGGCACAACACAAATTGACTGATTTAAGTGTCGGTAATTTGGCCAATGAAACCGTTTATAAATTGTTAACTGATAGGGGATAAACAAATACGTAATCAATAGCGTAATAAAGCCGGAAGTTGTCGGCCATTAAGTAGCGGCCATTGGTGCTTAAGAGTGATGCATACATATTCTGGGTTTTGGCCAATTGCGGGTTTTAGTCTCCAAAATTAAAGCCTGATAGCAATGTTTGGATTCGGAACAATGCACCCAAGACAGCTGTTCGGGGCTGTCCAATCTAATCAGAGCGATTTAGATTGTAATTGGCTTTCATCGCAGATAGCATGCCTAAAACTATGTTTGAGTAAACGACGGATATGGAGTGAAACATATATTTGAGAAACATAATTCTTCAGTCATTGCTAAGCTTTAATGAGACAAACACGTGCACAGCCACTGCAAACAAAAATTGGAATGCAGACATCGAATAAATAGTTGAAAAACATCCACAAGACGACGACACAAGCGTAATTTATGTTGAATCCTAAAGGAATCTAAGGCAGATTGTGCAGCTCTTCTTGTGCATAAAGCTGTTCCGTTCGATCATAGACAATGCGCATGTGTTGCAACATCTCCGGCAGCTTCGCAACGGCCCTGGACACATCCACGTTGCGACAGACGCGCTTGAGGAGATCGCCACGTGTAGGCATCGCATACATGGCCATTTGAGCACCTTTGCGTATGAGGAATGAGTGATACTTGGCCAGCGTGTCGTTGTATGCTGACTTACACACATGGTGTGACTTTTCATCATCGGCGATTTCTTGAAGACGATTCAGAAACTCGTACACGAACTCTGTAAAATGGGATGTTAAAAGATAACAATTCTTATCATTGCAACAAGATAAGTACCCAGACCACGATGCAGTCGCAACAATGTGCGACTCCCAGACACGTAGCCCTTCTGATGCAGCAGGCTGGCTTCCTTCTCATACAGCAGCATTGTCTTAATGCTGTCAAAGTGTTTAGCCTCATCCGTGTCTTGTTTCCTTAGCTCGTAGAGAATGTCCAATTTGCTGCGCACATCGCTGCTGACGAAGGTGAACACGCTTCCCATCAGCATGAAGAATCTAAGCAGAAGAGTCTTATTAGTATTGTGTGGGGGTATTCAGCTCATCTTAGCTAACTCACTTCATGATTTCCTCATATGCTTCTAGATAGTCTTCCATGCGTACATCGTCGTCCTCTTGGAGGCTCCTTTCAAAAAGTGCTGCTACTTTTTCTATATCAAAACAGTCCACAGCAACTGCAGCTTCGCTTTCAGTTGCCATTATTTAATATTTTTTGTAATACTTTTCTCTTGGGGAGATACTAATTTGGTTTTTAATACTAACTCTTACAGAGTATAGCTGCTATTGTTTTCAGATAATATATATTTTGTTAACGAATACAAGCAGTTATCGGCTAACAAGCACTCTTATCGATCTATCGATATATTGGCACGCAAATGACAGAAGGTAGATTATCATATACATTTTTAAATGATATTAATACTTAATTAATGCTTTAAAATACCCCCTCCCCCCCCTTCCTTCGTAATTTCTTAGGTTTTAATATTCCCAGAATTGTATCGGCCTGTATGAAAATCGATAGAAAATATCAGCTGTTTTAAAAGCTAGTGCAAAATGAATGTGGAAACGTTGCCCGGCTTGCCGCTCACAAAAGAGCAATTAAATAACATTTTAGCCGGGATGAGCGTTGGTTATATTAAACCCACAGATCTGCGTACAACTTCGCCAATACTGCCGCCATTTAAGAAACTTGGTGTGCTCGTCGACTATGACGATATAGTGGAAGCTACTACAGACTCAAAAAGTTCCACTTCCAAAGAGAATAAATTGAACATCAAATCGACACAGGCGCAGGATTACAGCTGCATCCAATGTCGTCGCCATTTGCCGACTGCACATCTGCTGGATCTGCACATCACCGAACAGCATGATTTGTATTTTGCGGCGAGTGTGGAGCGTGGCGACAAACCCCGCTATTCCTGCTACATCGAAGAGTGCGTCGTGAAGTTTAATGATCCCCAGGAGCGTAAGGATCATTGCATTAAAGTGCACAAGTTTCCGCCCAACTATCGCTTCGATCAAGCAAAGGCCAGCAAAGTACACAAATGCAAGAATTCCAGTGACATGGATGTGGATGTGGACAATAATGTGCCGTTGGCCACTGAGTCCAAATTACCTTACATTAAGGCCTTCAATTTTGGTCATCCCACACAGAGGACTTTCAACACACGTAAGGAACGTGGAACTGGCAAAGCTCTGCTGGATGTGCAGGCAATGAAAGATGCACTTAACGATATGGATTAAGCTTTAAGTTACCATTTTTATTATTATTACTCGAATGTCGAATGCTCTACAATATTAGTCGTATTAATTGATTTGTGGAAACCTTAAGGATCATTTGGATTTGATGATCGACCTGTGAAATTGAAAATAAATTGAAATTGTTTTTGCCATTCATATTTGGAGCCCTCGGGGATTATACTTACTTGCCCGTGTTGGCGTTGATGTAGTGATAGGCAACAACAAGCAGGAACAGGAATACGCCCAAAACATTAGAAAATATTGCCAATTGCACGTCGGTAATCATTTTGATACTGTACACATAAAATCAGAAAAAATCAGCGATCAGCAGAATTTGTATTAGAACTGGTGACACGTCATGTGTTAAATGCCAGTGCTTTCAACATAAATCGATAAAAGTCCAGCATAAAGTGAAATGGGTTACATTTGGTATGTAGTGTTGGTCGCCAAAGGCTCTAAGCGCATTAACTGAAGGAAATATTTACCTTTTTCTGCGAAAAAACAAGCCGGTTTTTGTTTAGGCGTGCTGATATCACTCGGAATGTTAAAATCTATCGATACGTGGAAATGTGATGCATTTACTAGAATATCGATATATTTAAATACCGATGTTAGTATTTTGTATAAATTGTCATTAACTATCGATGACAAGAAAAATTTAACAACGATAGGAATTAGTTGTTGTCCCATAATCCAAACATTTTCGAAAAAAAATCGGTTTTTGCTTATTTTAAGTAAAATGCTTTATTAAATACATAATTTTTTCTTACTTCATTTACATTGCTTATCGTGTAGCTTCTTAATCGAGAACTAAGAGAACTAACTCAAGTTAGCATAATACTAATCGATTCAAATCGAATCTCCAAAATAGCAAGTAAAATTTTATAAAAGCTTAAGGTCACTTTAGTGATTATAGTCATATCATACTATCTCAAAATACCTTAAGTTGTCCGTGTGCAAAATCCATAAAATCATTGGAAAATTACACACACACACATAAAATAAAAAGCGTCTAAATAAAATAATTTAAAATGTAAATGGCATATTTGTAACTAAAATCAAGCGAAAGCTTTGCTTTCTTTTGACAATGCGCAACAGATACAAATTTGCACTTTCCTGTTTTGCTTAAAAATTATGGAATTTGTGTCCTAAACGAATACTAAAATGGGCAATACTTGGCTAATTTGTTGTAACCACAACCGATGAATGCGTTCGGCTAATATCCTGCGAACTTCGGGGCATGTACGGCTTTGTGCTCGGACTTTTGGTGAACAAGTCCGATACGTAGTTGGCCTGAAAATAAAGAATTTAAGTTGGGTTTTAAATAAATATAGAATGCATTAGATTTAAACTAAAGAACATTTAAGTAAGCACCTAAAAGTATGGTATGGTATTATATGATTTACTGAACAACAGCAGCGAAAGGACTAAACTTAAAACATTTACTTCATTTTTGTTTGTATGTAGAAATACACACAAGCAGTATAAATAAACTAAGACCAGTTTAATTGCCAGTTTTTCTCTTTTTGATACCAAAATTACTAAGAAATACAACTGAAGACCAAAGCATGGTTTTGCTGGCTTTTTTATCTAAGCAAAGGCGGCACATCTGACGACTTAAAGGAAACGCCAATGTTGTGGATATCAGTTCATGTTACTTTAATTGCACAATTCTCTTGTTTTTACAATGATCCAGCAACAATTAAGTGGAATAATTCTCTATCACTGCCAGTTACTGCTTCTGGGCGCCGAGAAGTCACTGTGCCTTCTTGCCTTCTGTGCTGGGCCAACAAGCTGTTTGCAAGTTGAACCAAGCTTTGGACAAACAGTTGCACTAAAAAAGATGATCAGTGATATGTGTGTGTAAATTCAGTGTAAGTATGACAAGTAAATCCAACAACAACAACAAAATGGCATGCGGGGAGGGGGAATAGGTGCTACTTTGGTATAACTTACCACGATTAGAGCAGAGACGGCACCAATGGTCGAACCGGCCAGCACATCCGACCAATGATGCTTGTAGTCCGAGACACGACTCAGCGCCGTATACCAGGCAATCATGATGAACATAAACTGGAGAAAGTGACGCAACAGCTTCGAGCCACGCCATTTCATGCGCGCTTGCAAATAGAGCTGCAAGTTAAGAAATGAATAAGAATGAGCAAGAAACAAACAGAGGCGGCAACAATTAAAGAAAACTTACCGCCACATAGACCATGGTGTAGAAGGTGAAGCTGGAGTGTCCGCTGGGAAACGAGAGGCGCATCTCTTTCAACATGCGAGCCGTTGAGCCAACACCTCGACACTCGAACTCCGTTATGTACTTGCCGGCATTTAGCTCACATGTCGAGCCATCGGGCATGACTGGCTGGCACACCTGTGTAATGACAATTGACTTATTGAAACTTGAGCGAAAACACGCTAAACTTAAGCTGCTTAGTGTCAGTCTCAGTCAGTGGAGTCGCTCCCTCCTTTGCTATTTGCAACATGTGCGGCATATTTTAAAAAAAAACAGCTGCTACGCATTTTATGCTCAATTTTGCAGCGCTGTTGCTGCACTTCACTAAATAATAGGGCGTCACTGTGCTGGCTGACAGATGGGGACTCAGCAAGTTCCCCTCAATCTCAATTATGTCTCATTTTCCCCCACAAAAGTTGTAGTTGCAAATATATAAGTTATACAACATGTGTTGTCAATAGTTAACTTATGTTTTCTATTCCCAGTAGACCAACTAATTCTGCTTAACTCCGCTAAATGTATCTTAATTCGGAGACTTGCTCAACATATCTGACTTAGCTATCTCCTTCTCTGGATATCCGAGAGGGAGAGTCAAGGACCTAAGCTACATAAGTTTGCCCTATTTTAATACAGCTATATTTAATATTAACTTTATTATTATTACTTTTTTCGTTGTCAATTTAATATCAATTTTTAAATGTATAATACAAAATTGCTTGAAAGCAACTTTAATTATTATTATTTTTTTAACTTTTTATTTATTTATTATTTTGAAATCCAAGCAATCTTATCAAACTTGGCTGGGCTGTTCTATTCGAAACCCCCGCCGTTCTCAACTCGCAGCTCAAAATGCTTTAAATAAACATGTGTAAATATAACTCCAAATTGTCATTCGGAGTGGCAAGCAACCATTGCGAAAGTCGCATTGAAGGCACCACTTATGTATTTATAGGCTTTTTGCTGTTGCAAGACACACACGTACACACACAGCGAGCTGTCATGTTTATCATGTTGCACATGTTGCGCATTAAAATTAATTGGCAACTCCACTCGTTTAATTGTTGATCGATTGTCAAACTTACCGCAAAGAAATGTGGACGGAGGCGACCAATCGAATACTTGGCTATATCCGTGGTTAGTTGAGTGACGGCGGCGCCAAATCCAAAAATGCCAATTTTCTTATAACACTCGATCATCCAGTCGGGTATCTCATAATTCATAAAGATATACCTGCGAGGCGTGCCAGTTCCACTCGCACTGGCCTCTCGCGAGAGCAGCACTTCAACGATCAGTATCTGCGAAAGAGCCAAGGGAATTCGAAAGAATTTTATCAATGGTGGATTCTCTTCCTTTTAGCACCTCCTTGAAAATTGTTTACCCTCAATTAAGTTGTTGTAAATAGGCAATGAAGCGTATGCAAATATTTACATGGGCCCATTTTCATGGTATATTTGTAAATACAGTTTTATTAGGGCTTTCTATGAATTACGGCTATAGTTTTGTAGTCCAGACACATGCTGCTCCAGTTAAATGTGCTGCATGTGGCCAGATGCCATATCTCTCCCACTACTGCTGCTGCTGCTGCTGCTGCTGGTGTGTTGCAACTGCCTCAAAGTGGAGCACATTAAAGAGCTGTTGGCAATTGTGAACTTGAAATGATTGTGCAACAGCAACAGCAACTGCAACAACAACAACAACAGCAACAACTGACACATGCTTGACACATTTCACATGGGTGGCCAGAGCCACTTTGGAGCAGTGCCAAGTGCTCCTCCAGCCCGCAGCGAACAATCGGCAATTAAATTCATTTATATTTTCATATTTTCATTTTCATTTCATTCAATTCATTTCGATTAAATTCCATTGTTTGCCTAAAAATGCTTTTCAACTTACAGTGCCCAGTGGTAAACCCATCCCAATGAAGTAGAGCATCCAGTTCCTCACTGTGGACTCCTTGAATGGATGCATCAGCGATTCATCGTCACAGAAGAAGCCACGTTTGTAGGGATCACCAAGCAGATAGAATAATAGTATGGGAAAGCCAACTGAAAATAAGTAAAAAAAAAGAAGAAAAAAACATAAAATAGAAAATAGAAAAAGTAAACAATTTTAGATCGATCAAATAACAAAGCATAAACGTCAATGATTTATCAATATTTTATTTAGTAGGTCATTGGGACTTGTGTCGAGTATTAAGAGGCATTATCGATCGTCTCACTCCCGCTCTCACTACAAATATATTTTTGTATGACTGACACGGTTGACTTACGATATGTCTAAGCTATTGATAAGATTACTACTCGACTTCTTGGGGCATACATGTATGGGGAGACAACCAGACGACGACGACGACACTCGTTAAAAATGCCAACGACTATTTTTGGGCACAACAGCTGCAAACAGCGCAGAGAACGGGGCTAGGGGGAGTCTCTAGTGTTGGAGGGGAGGGGGAGTAAAATATCTTCAGCCTTTCAACAAGATACTCACGCATTTGTTTTAAATTAAAAATGCAGTACAACATACCATTAATAATAACTTTCGTGGCATACAAATGACGCAGCCAGACAAATGGTCAGTATGCACACTCACACGCTGATTGATTGATTGGTTGACTGATTGATTGATTGATCAAAGGTTGAGCGCAGCAGCGTGCAACACATCCATCACAGAGTCGCTGCAGTGGATCGTGTCAGTTGACACTTGAAATATGTTTGTTTTCACAATGAGTGCCGTGCTAATTATAATACACCCTTATTAAATACACACAGAGCAGAACAAGTATTCAATTAAAAGTGCATTAATGCAACGCAGCACTTGCACCAATTAGAGTTACAATTACCAGTTACAGTTATGGTTATAGTTTCCCTAATTGCCGAACAGGTCGACGGGCCTAAATCTAAAATTAGAAAGCCAGAGAGGCCTTGACGCATCTGTAAGCATGAAATGCGAGGGCGGTTTCAAAAGTGAGTCAGATATAACTGAGTAGATGTGTATTGCCACTAAACATACCACATACCACATTCAACTTAAAACTGAGTGCACACAAAATCTGTGAGTCTATTAACCGAATCGGAAGTTGCTACACTCAGAAAAAGAAACTGAACTAAAATTTAGGAAGTCACCAAGGGTAACTAGGCTTATTATTCAGAAAATATATTTCTAAAATATAGGGTTTTTACTTTAGTTAAGTGGATAATAGAATTATTTAAAAAAAATTATAAAATATGTCTAACTTCAAAGGATTGATTTTTATGTCTGTTAACACAACATTTTTATATCAGCTTTATTGTTACTTAATTAGTATTATTATTAATATGAAAAACATTTTAGATTTACTTGAAAATATTTCAGAATAATAGCAAAGAGCCATTAAGCTTTAAGAAATTATTTCTTGGTTATGATTTTATATTTATTATTTGTTATTTATACATTTAGAATCTAGAAATAATTTCTATAACTATAAAAACTTGCTAGTTTTCAGAGTGATTGTCATTTTAGTTTGTTTAATTTTAAGAAATTTGTAAAGATTATTTCTCATTTTTTGCATCTTTGCATTTCCGCTGGGAACATTTGTGTTGCTTCCGAGAGTATATGCTGTAAGTATAATGACTACAGACTTAAGTGATTCATAAGTAAAGACGTCACTACGCTAAAATCTACATATATAAATATAAATGGAACAACCCAAGTCGTCAGTGACAACGATTGTGCGCAATGTTGCATCACTTGAGGCAGGCAAGTTGATGATGCTGCTGTCGCTGCTGCAGATTCATTTCACAATAGAAAGGAACTCATGTTGAGCAAGGCAATCAGAGATCAGGGCGCGACAAAGGTGGACAGACCTAAGATGAGGGGAAAGTAAGCAGACAGGACAGCTGCACCAAAAACAGGTTCAATCTCTAACAACAAAAAGAATATATATAAAAAAAAAAACTGTAGCGACAATTGTCTAGATTTTTAACGATCTCCGCTGGGAAAGCTATTCGATGGGCATCATATATTGTTGCCGGATTAGAGTCATATTACGAGCACCAAGTGGCCTTTGTATGCGGGCGGCTAATCCTGCCACAGAACGGTAGCTCCTCTATGGATTTTACGACTTTGCCGCATAAAAACGAGAGTATGTGGCAGTTATAATCTGATCGTAAATGTCTGCAACAAATATTAAATGAGGGAAAATCTAACCAAGCATAACTCGATTAAAAATGCTACATATGGAATGGGTAATAATAATGCAAGTAGCAACTAGTAGAGGGAGGGGGAAGGTAGATGGGGCATGCACAGCCTGTGACGGAAGTGCTTCGTTTAGTGGCAAACGCCAAATCGTGTCACAGCAAGTTCAACTAAATGATTACCATAAACGAACAGAGAATTGAGAAAAAAAAGCAGCAGTCGCATTTTAATATTATTATTTTTGAAAGTGCTTTGCGTCCCATTTGGTGTCAAGTCCATTTCAATAATGCTTAAATCACAGTATGCCGACAAAACAAAAAATTGTACACAATTTGTTTGATAAACAAACACAAAGAGGTAAATGACGTTCTGGAGCACACTTTGCCCCTGCTCAACTTAAGACAAAAGGGGAGCCGCCGCACTGCTGCCACCGGTCTATGCCACATATTACATACTTTACTTATCTCTCTCTCTCTCTCTCTTTCGCTGTGCATATATTTATATGTGCAACTGCATACTGTATCTGTATCTGTGTATCTATATCTGTCTGATGCTGTTGTGTACTTAAGTGCGACGCACTCTTCTTTGAGCTGGGCGCCAAACAAGTTGCGGCAACATTTACAAAAGCGTTTTGTGGGCCACACAAACAACATTGTGCGGCACGTTAGAAGCATTACCACCTCTCACTCGCTTATCGTGCAACAATAAATGCAACTATTTCTTAATGCTGGCATTCAAAATCTTCTCATCTCATTTGCAGCAGAGATGGCCACTGCTGTCTCTCTGTCTGCCAGTTGAATTCTAGCGGCGCTAATTAAACAAGACGGAAGTTTAATTAAAGACAATTAATGCCAAAAGATTTGCACTCTGGCCAACCTCTGGCCAATTGACAGCAGACAGCAGACTGCAGACTCCAGACTCCAGTTAAGACTTTCGACCAAGGCTGACTGACAGTCCACAAATTGATGGATCAGCGAGACAGAGTATTTTCTCATTTATCAACTGCCATCAACTGAAGACAAGGCTCAGGGATCTAAGCATTTTACGCTTCACAACTCAAAATCAGTGCACAGACTCTCTCTCACTCTCCTCCTGTCTGGGAGGCGACACATTAATTGCACATGTGCAACAATTACCAGGAAATTCCAGACAAGTAGGGAGAGCTGGCAAAGGTGTCGGTGTCACCCAGGTAGATCCCAACATGCAACGCCTTTGTGTGCCACAGCCCATAAGTCGTGGCATGGCAGGTCGTCAACAGAGCTGAAGATTGGCGACCATAAACAATAGCAACAAAAAGCCAATTTCAGACTGGTTTCGCCTAGCGAAGTAGAGCACATTAGGGTTTGAGAAAAAAATAAAAAAACAAAGAAGAATAATACAGACTAGAGCTGCCCTAAACAATAGTTAAGAAGGCTAACAACAGTCTATCTTTGCTGATTCTTGCTATTAAAAATGTTCGAAATACACTCGCAGAAATAAAAAGTATAAGAAATTAACCGAGAATGATACAATCAGTTGTTCGGTTTAATCATTGAATATCTTTGATGGAAATTATCAGCATATTTGCTGATAAGAGTTACCTTAGTCAGCAGTCAAAAGAGTTAATACCTTATAAATTTGCTATTATTGGTGTATGAAGTACACTCATGGACATTAAAAATGAATAGCAAACTAAGCAAGAATAATACAGATGAAAGATACCCTAGATATGAATATATTAATTTTCTATATACAATATTTTTGTATACACACAATGAATATATACAAATCTTAAATGTATAACACATATTAAACACATTATATGCATAATCCACTTACACATTGAGTTAATATTAAGATAAGATTTGAATATACATTGCATTGTTTATCGATTTACATATCGACATCATCTATATATACATACGGGAATTGAGTCTTTGTAATAGTTATGGCTAAAAATGAGAATGAAAACAGACTCTGCATAAAATCAGGGCAAAACGCCGCAGTCATCGAAACTGTTGCTATCTGTTCAACGTGTTTGATATTATTGTTTCTGTTGTTTTGTTGTTGTTGTTTTGTTGTTGTCTGCTTGCTTCTCTTTTTTGTAGAAAATAAACAAAGCATGAATTGGAAAAGTGATCGCCTCCATGACCATGGCAACAAACGAAATGCGTAGCATAAATATTTTTCTTTCTACTTGGTTTTTCGTTTTTCGTTTTTTTGTTGTTTTCCACTCCACCCACACTACTCAGACTCACGCACTATAAATTATTGGAGTGCGTGCAGTTTTTCTTTCCCTCTCTCTCTCTCTCTCTTTTATGAGTTTAATGACTCCACAGAAGCCCACCGAAAAGTTGAAATAAGTCGTTTTTCAATTGTGGCACAGCTCGTTCGCATTCAATTAACGTCAAGCGGCGACAATACTAGTTTATTTTCAGTCAAGTCTCAAGTCAAGAAGTTTAACACACCCAAAATGCGTTATTTAAATACTCGAAAAGGCATCGCCTGCGTTTGGACACATCACTTTATCAGCGACTTGCGTCAAAACTAATTTACGCCCAAATTAGTCGACGACAGACACTCAGAAAAAAGTCCATCAGATCAGAATCAGATCAGCGCAGACAATCTTAAAAGGTGCTGCATAGTTGCTCTTAAAAGGCATTGGAATCTGCTTTGGAATGAGTCTACGAATTCAACGTATATATATATATTTTTATAACGTTACAACTAATTGGAATCAATTTGGAAAGAACTATTTGTGTTTTTACATATTTGATTAAGTGTGCAGCTGGGGTTGAAAGTTTTTTTTCTTCTTTTTTTTTACTTATTTTTATTTTAATGTCAAGGCTTCTTATTTATGGACACAATTAGAGGGGAGAAATATTTGAAATATAAAGTTTGTGTGATTAGATAGCTACTTTGAGCATTGCGTGTAAATTCCCTTCACGTTTTATTGGCAATTTCGGCACTGCTTATTGCTGACAGATTGATAAATGTTGCCAGCTTTTAGTTGACAGGTTTTAATTTAATTGGAAAATAGATAAGTTGCCGCAAACTGATTCATTCATGATTGGTGGCAGGTGATTTTATTTTTTAATATGTTTCTTTGGTTTCTCTTATGACGTGCACCTTTTGGTGCTTAATCGCGATTAACGGCTTAAACCACAAGTGGAATGAGTCAACGCAGCTTGATGCACACACATAATTACACAATTCTTTATATAATGTATACATACAAGCGAAATTCTGTTGGTTTTTTTATATATATATTTTTTTTATCAAGTTTGTTTTTACCCAAATAACCAGAATGAGTGTATTTAAATATTTGCTCACGTACGTAAATATTGTATTGCAATTAAATACATATAACAAGTCAAAACAGATAAACACAAAGCTGTAAATTAAGCTTGAGGTCAAAACTGGTAAAAATGGCGACAACGTTCGCGTTTACCTTAAACAAAAATAAGGTGTAGTGCCCATTTTCTGTAGCTGTCAATTGGCGACAATAATATAAACAAACAAAAAAACTTTCTCAAAAGTAAAAAAGCTATTAGGTATTAAGCTTTTATTCGAACTAACCTGAATTCCCGCACCCCTTTTGGGTGACACATTTTTGCATCTATGCTTGGGTAAATAATAATATAATGCAAACAAAAGACACAAATGCGGAAATGCCTGGTGACAAATATTACATTTTGAAAGCAATTAAAATTAGCAGCACTGCTACTGCTGACACATTTTACATAATCACTGTTAAATTAGAAATGTAATTAAGATTAACAGCAATGCTAATCAAATTCTCGCCCAATTTGTTTGGAGTTCTGATTGCTAGCTCAAACAATTCAATGTGGATCGCTCAGCTGTTTAAAATGACCAATAAAAGAGAGCAACAGAGTGTATTTATAGACGTGTGTGTGCGTATCAATGAGAAAAAGCTCTGCTGAGCAAGGCCAGTGCACACATACAGATGCCGAAAATTACATAAAAACGAAATACACAAAAAAAACAATGCGACAACAAATATTGCGGCAAATTCACACATATGCAATTCACACATAACAGTGTGCCTACGCTCTCAAATGTACGTAATTTTAGGTTGTGGCAACACTCACCGCAAAGCAAAATCAAAATATCGAGTCCCACTCGACATAAAATTCGCTTGTTTGTGTCCATATTTGTTATGTTTTGTTGTGTTTGTTGTTGTATGTTGCTTTGCAAGCGTTCTTCAATGCTGCTCGTCGAGTTGTTGTCGTTACTGCTGCTGGGAATTGTCAATGTTATTTGTGCAGGTGGAGCAGCGTTTTTGTTGTTGTTGTGGTTGTTATTGTTGTTGCCGCTGGCCACGTTTGCGCTTGAATCTGCACTCAATGGACTTTCCGGCCGACGGAGCGGTGTTGTCTCGCTCGCTGACGATTCGTTACTCATTTCCAATTAGTTTTTGTGCTTTTCGGTGAGTTAAAACGACGGAAGAAGCTTACAAAAGCTTTACGCTCTCTCTCTCTCTCTCTCTCTCTTCACTTGACAGTGAACTTGTGCTTCAGCTTTGACAGAAGCGTTGAAGGCAGCAGAGCACAGCACAGATTGCTCCTCTTTTGTTCTTCAGGTAAAAACGTTAAAGTTTGAAATACGTCATTTCTGCAAAAGGAGGGTAGAAAAGATAATAATTTATAAAAGAATTGTGGGATTACACATGTATGAGTAAGGCAAACGGTTTCATTAAAAAAAGACAAAAGAAAAAAAAGGATAGCCGTGACGAAAGTATGCATGCTGTGATTCATTCATTGTTATGCTTCGTAATGATATTATGAGCCAATCAGTGCATTCGAGTATGAGCAATGTCCTCAAAAACTATGAGATACCATATAAATTACCCTTAAATGTATTTCTCTGTATTTCACTTTACTTTTTACTTGATTGATATTTGGAAACAAGAGTTTCAAAACTGGAAGTAGATCTGTGGTTCCAAAATTATAAAGACAAACTACTCACAACGTTTCCTGTGGAAGGCTCTTTCCAAGTTTACTAAGAACTCCTATGAAATCAAATAGCAGTAAAATTAAAAAAAAAAAAGAAGCAATATTCTCAAAAATAATTAACAATTTCTATTCTGTTTCATTCATTTAATTTGCCAGTATTTTATTGCAAGCATTAATTTTATTATATAATAAACTAAAAAATTATTCGATAACACAATTGCAACGCCTGCGAAATCGAACTAAAGAACAGACATTGTGCTCAGCTGCGGAACCGTGAACCGGTTGCGCTTCAACTAGTTTGTATCTTTGCATTTTATATTTCCAATTAGAAAGAAATGTGTACAGGATTCATCGTGAGTCGTGAGTCGTGAGTCAATTGCTACTCGCAGGTCAACAAGCTTGCAGCAAACTAGTGGTTAGAGATTCTCAGTTGGGATCGAGTTAATGTTAATGGGCTCTGCAAATAGTTTGATTGAACAGAACGACTGTAATTTGTGCAACTCTGTTAAGGCTTGCCCATTAATGGAGCGTTGTAATAAGCAGCTTGCAACCTGTAAAGCAGCAACTACAGTCGCCATTGTTTGGAATTTCAGCGGACAAAGAAACAAGCTAAATTCGGTTGGAATTGCAGTCGGTTGTCAGTTCCCAATCGTTTACTGCAGCTACTTGTTCGTCACAGCAAGCAGAATCTATTTTTAGATATCATAACGAAGTTTATAGTTTGTTGGCTTGTCTGCTTTGATGGCAATGAATAATTTGTCTTCCAGCAAGGGGAGTATTTAGTATATATTTTAATGATCAAAGCAGCTTCTTAATTAAATACGAAACACTTTAAAGATTTTTATCTAAATGACCAAAAGTGCAATTTCAGCACTTATTTTTAATTGTTTAATAAACAAAATAAGAAAGCGCGAACAGGTTAACAGCTATCTGGAAACACTTAATCAAACGTTAAAGTGCATTAGGCAAATGTTATTCACATTTTGCCGTAACAGAATACAGAATGATAGCAATATGCGTTTATCTTGCTCTCAACAATCCTTCTCCCCCATCTCACTCTCTCTTCACTCCATAGCATTCAAATGTCATGCTAAAGTGACGCATGCTGTGAAATAAGGTCAAACAATCTGCCTGTTGAAGTGAACATAAAATGTAATTGCTTATAAATAACAGCAAATGAAATAATGTAAATAATGAATTTTAAATATTATAACTGAATATCCACGTTAATGGAAAAGGCTACGGCAATTTCCCATTTTGACTGTATCATTGAATATTTCACGGCTACACTGCAACTGTAAAACGGGGCTGATCAAAAGGCAGTGCCCAGAACTACTTGCAGACTTATTGACGACGTAGACGTCGCTGCTTCTGGCGGAAGGCAAAATGACACCAACGACGCTGACGTCGTCGTCCATGTGCGGTCGTTATACCTACGTATGTATGAATGTGTATGTATATTGGTCTGTGTGTGTGTGTGTAAAAAGCTTGTTTACTTAATATGTAAATGATGAGGAGTATTAAATTCATGCTTGTTACGGCATTCACACGCGTCTGACATTGAAATTTAAGACGACGTTTCTGGTTGTTTTCTGCAAGTGAGAGTGAGAAGCAAATGTTAGCAAAGTTCTTTCACCTAGTTACTAATGTAAACTTCACTAAACTGTTGATATTTACAGATAACACAACTTGTTATTCTATATACGACGTAAAAATTTGTTATTACTTTCGATTTTTCCAATTACAAATCTGGTTTACGGTTACGTGACGCATTGAATGGCTGATTAAATTTATCAAAGCAAAATCACCGTGAAATGTCATGAATTAACGTTCCGTGATAAGGACTGACTGGGCAAATTGAAAAAATACCGATTAGCAAATTATTCCATTCGCAAAAATAATAAAATCAATAATAAAAAGAAAAATAAAAAATTATCGATATTTATGGGTTTCCTTCGCACATCCTGCCAAATTAACAACGACCTTGAACCTGGCACACAGACACACATACACACACGTAAACACTGACAACGATTCAATGTAAACATTCTGCGTTGCAAATATCGATTTTACTTTATGGCCATTTTACGATATGGCAAATATAACAACTGAAGCACTCACACCTCCTTGTGGGAGCAGGCAACTGTTGTTATATCTATCTCTATCTCACTTTCATTTGTTTAGCAGTGCGTTTAAGAATCCCTGCAATTACACAATATATATAACAAAGCTATGTTTACCAATTTCTGTTGTTTGTTTACATTGACATCCATTTTAGCTTTTCACACATGTTTCGCTATCGGACTTTTTTTTTGCTTTCATTGTTCATTCTTTTTTATATATTTTACTTTCCACAAAAACGAACGATTTTTTTTTATCTACTAACACACACATATAGCAATGATTGTATATAAATAATCCATATTACGTATGAATATTTTACCTTTAAACACAAATCAATAGAATTAATGCGCTTGTGGCAAAATTAATAGGTTTTCAATGTTTTTTCCGTTGCGAGAACCAGATGCCAAATTTTCTCAGCCACTTTGCTGGTTTTTGCTTATTAGCGTCACTAAAAACTATTTATTTCTTTTGTGCATAAACAATTACGAAAAATTCAAAGCATTTGACGCAGCGCAGCGTAACGCACTCCGCTCATCGAAACTTGTAGGCAACCGAACACGTCCGCTGAGCGAATTGTACTAAATACGAAGACAAAGACAGACAAGCCTTTTATGATTGTTGTGTGTTTGGCACACGCAGAGAGAGAGAGAGCAAAGCCGAATTATGCGCACTCTCACCGTATGCTACTTCGTGTGAGGAGAATATAACGGGACTCGCTTCGTGTTCAGGTAATTCATATTTTAAGCTTAGATAAGAAATGTTATCGGAACTAATGTGAATTAAGGCAATAACGGGGTCAGTCACCAGCCTCGTATAGTTGTTTATAATTCGAGAGGAAAATTAAATTGTCAAATTGCAAAAGATTCATTTGAAAAACATCAATAATATCTTCTGGGAATGAATAAAATTAAATATTCAGCTTATCAGTGTGATTCATATTAGAGTTTTTAATAATAGCGCTCCAATGTGCATTAAAGGAGATTTCACGAAGAAGAGAATGAGAGAGCGCGCGTGCTTTCGGCTCTCTTGGACTCTCAGCAGTGCAGGCGTTCATTGGTACTTCGTGGTTGCTGCGCTCAGTTCTTCGTGTTCTGTTGAGCATTGCGGTCGCTTTCGGTATTTAGGCGGAAATTCAATTTTATTTGTGTGCATTCAGAACGCTGCGCATGCGAAAGAACGCGTAAAAAGTAGCGGATCGAAAGTGAAAAATTCACATATATATAAAAATATAAGTACATGTGTGTGTATGAATGTGTGTAAAAATAAATGGAATAATAAAACGAAATAAACAATAATTATGGCTAAGCTAAGCAATCTCTGCGTAAAAGTAGAAATGCAAATGAAAGCAATGCAATTGCAAATATTTAAGACAAATTCAAGCAATTAATTTATGCATCGCCAGCAGTAAATGTCAACAATTTCGACTACTCACTTGCGCAATTTCCAGTTTGTTGTTTACTTTAATTTATCGATTGCAGCTCGCTTATCACTCACCAAAAAAAAAAAGAAAAGACAACTTTGTAAATGATTTTCGTTACCCATCGAAGCCAAAGCAAATAGACCAGTTTCGTTTCCGATTCCATTAGCGTCTGCCCAGAAACTCGCCACTTTGCCTTATTTACTATTTACCAACGTGCACTTCAAATATTTGGGCTTCTGCTGATAACCAAAAAAAAAAAAACATAAAATAAAATAAACAAAAAAAAAATGCCCACACACGACACTCGCAAGGTGCAATAGGAGCAGCCCACACACCCACACCCACACACACACCCTCGCACGCAATTGCCGCAAAAATGAGCAGCTTGCGTCCTGCAAGTGTCTGCGATACGACGCCGTTGCAACGCTTCGAAAGTCAAAGCAGCAGCGGCGAGGAGCCTTCATCGCCAACAGCAGCGAGCATCATTGCCGCAACGCAACAACACCAGCAACAACAACAGCAGCAGCACCATCATCAACAGCAGCAGCAGCAGCAACATCATCACAACAATAACAACAACATTGGCAACAATGTCAAAGTTGATTTACAGCTGCCACCGTTTGTTGGGGGAGTGGTTGCCACACAAGCGAGTGTTGCCCCGCAACGCAATCGCGGTACAGCTCACATCTTTGGACGCATCCTGATCGACCTGAGCCTGCTCAGCTGCGGTGAGTGTTGAACTCCTTTTTATATACACATTAAATAAATAATAGATAATACAGCAACTACTTTCTGTAAAAAGATCGCCCGGGAAATTAGAAAGTCTGTAAAATTTAGACTATTTTGCAGAAATGTCTTTTATAATAATATATATTATTCAAAATGTTTGGTATTTGGTGGAATCGTCGAAGACGTATGATAATAATAAAAACAAAGTTAAGTAAACCAAACATAAAAATATAATCCTTGAAATTTAACACATTTTTTCAAAATTTTACAAAATGCCATCCTGGAATTAAGAATATTCGATCCATTAATTGAACTCTGACTTGCCAAGTTTGTAAAATATTCCATGAATTTACACAGAACTAAAGTATTTTATTTAATGACTCAAGTTGTTGTTGTCTTCTTGTTGCACATTGTGGCCTAAATATGTGTCTTATGCGAGTTTCTAGAGTCGCAACTATCTACTATCTACTATTATCGGGCAGCTGGTTGGCGCCACTTCTTCATATCACCGTGGTTAATTTAACCGTGAGCGAATCGCGCTTTTTGTGCATTAATTGAATAATAATATCACATGGAATTGTGAAAAAAATATTTCCAACTGCGTTGGCATCTTTATTTTCCATAATGAATAAGCATTTTTGCTGGTGCTTATGGGGGGTCTGATTAGCAGCTGCCCAACAGAGGATGGATGCCCAAAGTGATACAGAAATGCTTGCAACACACCAACAGAATGACCACTGACCACCATTTGTGGCCTCAATCAGCGGCCAAATACGAAATAACTTCGCCCATCGAGTGTTGTCTGATTTATATATTTAACTTAATTTACGCAAATGTTTGTGGGGTGAATTTATTATTGTGCGAGTAGCAGCAGCATTGTGAAAACAATCAACAATCAACAACAACAATAGAAACAACAACATCATTTATCAGCTTGATTTTGAATTGGAACTGGAACTGAAACTGAAACTGGCTGTGGCTCGGCTTGTTTATCCAGGTCTCATTTGGGCATCATCATCAACAGCGGACCTTGTTGCGATGAGGCAGTGAATCTGACACAGATGTATACTATGATGATCATGATAGATATTTCGCTCAATTATAAAATGCACAACTATCTATAGATAGTTGTAGATACTCATAGAAAACATGGCCCCAAAATATATATCTAATTCCAAGCAAAAAATCAATAGCTCGGCCTCTAAAAGCCTATTTCATTCAATTCAATTTCGAAAAATTATGGTTTCTACTTTTTAAAAATGTTTCCAATATTTTGAAATTATTTCTACAAAATAAGAAAAAACTTGGCAATAACCAAATTATAAATGATATTCTTACAGTTGGTTTGACCATGCTGGGTTTCTCGCTGTGGTTGGAGCCCTACAAGCGCGGCTTTTTCTGCAGTGATCTCTCGCTAAAGCATCCCTACAAAGAGTCCACCATACGCAGCTGGATGCTGTATCTGATGTGTGCAGCGTTGCCCGTCTCTATGGTAATTATAGATGACTACAATAATCAAGAGAGCTGCTTGTCTAATTTTGTCGTTTTGTTTCGTATTTGCACAGATTTTGCTGGTTGAATTCTACCGGGCGCAGGATAAGCACAAGTATCAGGCCAACTATCACTGCCAGCGGGAGGGCAGCGGCTACTATATGTGCCACATGGAGCTGCCACATTGGCTGCTCGAATGCTATCGCAAAATTGGCGCCTTTGTTTTTGGCCTGGGCCTGCAGCAGCTAACCACGGACATTGCCAAATATGCCATTGGACGTCTAAGGCCACATTTCTTTGATGTAAGTCGAAAGATCGTCGATCGTCACAATTATTATTTTTAACCAAAGTCTGTCTCATGCCTGCAGCTATGTCAACCTGTGTTGCCCGACGGCACCAGTTGCAGTGATGCGATCAATGCGAATCGCTACATTGAGAATTTCACATGCACAGCACTCAATATGAGTGCCAAGCGGCTGAAGGATGTGCAATTGTCGTTTCCCAGTGGTCATGCCAGTTTCGCCTGCTATTCCATGGTCTATTTGGTGGTGCGTGCTCAACTGCTATTTTAAGGCTGTCTAAACAAACTGAGTAATTACCATTTTTTTTCCTTAGATTTACTTGCAGCGTCGCATGCACTGGTCGCGCCACCGCATGCTGCGCCACTTGTTGCAGTTTCTGCTGCTCATGTTCGCCTGGTATACGGCGCTCACCCGCATCTCCGACTACAAGCATCACTGGTCGGATGTTGTGGCCGGTTCGGCCATTGGACTCACCTATGCCCTTGTCGTTGTAAGCTAACACAAATATATATTTATAT
The DNA here is from genome assembly GCF_018153295.1 of Drosophila grimshawi. Taxonomy (NCBI): domain Eukaryota; kingdom Metazoa; phylum Arthropoda; class Insecta; order Diptera; family Drosophilidae; genus Drosophila; species Drosophila grimshawi. The sequence goes on along the minus strand of NW_025062889.1, from coordinate 10,195,704 downwards.
ATATTATATTTATAATATGAACTCATTTATTTATCTCTATCTCTGTTGCAGACTTGGACACCTTGGTAACCAAACCGCCTTCGGTCTTCGTTTTAAATTGAAGTTGTTTCAATTGAGGCATCGTCTTTACATGTGCAACAAAACTATATTCATATTTTAGTGTTAACAACTAACTTTTACTATCATTGAACATTGCTCATAAATTGTATGTGTGTGTGTATGTGTGTGTGCCTGTGTGTGTTGCTTGTGTGTGTTGCTTGTGCGCTTTTGTTTACTTTTACTTAATACAATTTTAAAGTGTGTATCTGACTAGAATTGTGTGTGTTTCATTTATTATCAACGAATGCTCTGACTTTGAATCATCTATAAACATTTTAATGGGATATGCTTTGATTTGGTTTATAGTATATATCTATTTATAATTGATAAACTGAACAAACCAATATCATTCACTCGACTATAGCAGTTCTAGCAGCTTATGCAAGTAGTTAATAATAATGCGTTTCTGATGAACTGTTTTATGCAATGCGTTTTTGGTTTTCCATTATGATTTAGTCCAACTACTATAAACTACGTGTTATAAATAACATTTTAGGCGGGCTTAAACAGACTTATAAACATTGTGTGTACTTGCATAACGTGTTATTATTATTATTAATATTTGGGGCCACTTATGCACTGAGCTCGATAACGATTTTAAGAATTTTAGTCGGGTTAAGGGTGTCTAGAAACCGGTGAGTATTTAAAGTCTTTTCTTCCCCATGGATATTAATTGCTTAAATCATTTCTGATTATAACTTAAAGCAAGTGCTTATTTTTTCAATTAAAATCATTACGGGCAAACCATGGAAGGCCAATACCACCAGCAAGTGCAGCAGATTCAGAATGGAAATATGAAAGCCAACTGGTTTCAATATAGCCAGAAAAATTATTGCGAGAAGACTTAATTTTGTTGCGGTGTTTTGACAGCCCATATGAATGTTGAAGCAGATCAGATTATATCTAATAACCGGTGAAATATTGATATTTAAATGAACAAAGTGAATTGGCGACCACCAGTTGGTAACGGAAACTGAAAGCTGTCGTTTTGGCCTGACTAACTGGCTCGCTGCTGGCCATAATCATAACACAGACAAAGATACGTTCTGCACTTGCCGTTAGCTGACGATTGAAATTGTCGATTGTAATTACCAAATAGAGCCAGATTATCACTTGACTGGACTTGACTCATGGCCAGCCTAAAAGCGAGTGCTGGCCTCGAACAGTTGGCCAATTTGCTTGATGCTGGGCCCGGTTTTTAAAAAATAATCACTGCCACAATCTTGCTCCTTGTCCGGTCGCACTCCAGTTGGCCATTTGCATGCAATTTGCATATTAATCGAGTTTATTGCCATTGCTCGACACTCGACACGAGCCCAACTTGCTGGCTGATCAAGAAGATGGGACACTAGAAGTGGCAGCAGGCGGAACATCCCAGCAGCCCCATCACTCACTCAGCACTCAGTCACTCAATTTGTTGGGGATATATACATATATGTATAGATATGTGGTCAATCAGCTATCAGCACTTAACCAAAAGCAGTGAGATTGATGCGGTTGTAAAATGTGTCCATGAAACATTGGCGTTGTTAATTCTTTACGAAAGAAACACTCCATCGTCATTCAATACACTCGACACTCAACACTCGATTGTCGACATTCGACAATTAGATGAATGCATTTGAAATGCCTGTTTGGCAATTAACACAATTTTTATATAGCTTTTATCGCAACCATTTCGTATCTGTTTTCCCCCAAAAACAACCAACCAACCAACAAACAAACAAACAGAAATTTTCCCCATTTTGAGAGGCGCTTTTCAATTGCATTTGCTGCATCTGCTCAGTCATTCAGCGCGATTCGTGTCGTCTGTCAATGGCTGGCTTCAAGTTTATGACTCTTATCTATCCATCTATCTATCTATCTATCCAACTATCTATCTGTATATCTGCTTGTATTTTACCACTCTTTTGATGGGTATGACAAATGCCCGAGGGTGCAATTGCAATTCTTGTTTGGGGTGTAAGCGCATTATTCCGTAAAATTGGCCAACAATTCAGGCGCAACATTCATTTTGAAGCATGAAAGGTAGTTTGGATCGCAGTTCAGGCTCTGCTCCTGCTTAATGGCGAAAAGCGTGTAAAATTGCATTTAGGGTCGAATGGGGGAACACCAAACACACACTGGGTATATATCCATAAATAGATATGCCAATAAGCATTCTCAAGTTGTCAGTTTCTTTCTTTTATGCCATGTTTCATTTTTTTTATTACGCAAATTCTGGAATTCAGAAAATGCACTAGCATTATGGAAATATATATCTTTTTAAAATTAACATAATATTAAATATAGCATAAGAAAATTGTGGAAACTTATCTTGTAATTCTATATATTATTAATTTCATTTAATAAACTTTTATAAATATGTTTTTTTTTTGTGAGCTCTTTTTATGATTTGAATATGTCTTTTGCTGGCTACAGTTTTATATATTTCTTACTCCAAATTTAAATATATTTTTGCATATTTGTAGTAAATTATTTAGAAAAATGTCAATTTGAAATTTTTGAATTATATCATAAAAATAAGAATAAAGTTTATCATATTGAAATAATATGAATAAACATATTTGAATGATAAAAACAGTTTACCAAGCAATAAACAATCAATAGAAAAAAACCACTTATTGAGATTATTGTTGTTCGGGTATATCATATTTGATCAGTCCATTTTTTCACACTGAGCTGTCTGTGTAGCTTTGTATATTTATGTAGAAGAGCCGCTGCCAGACACGCCCACATTTTTTACGTGTCCATGTCCAGAGCGAAAAGCGTGAAAATGTTCACGTGCACAGCGTGAGTTGAGGCGAAGGGAATGAAAGGAATCATAGGTCGTTATGGCGAAACGTGGGCCAAACTTGCGTGGGTTTCCCTTTTTCCTCCTTTTCTTTAATGGGAGTCTCTTGGTAGTCTTTTGTCTTGCACCTTGTGGCACTGCAAGTACGTGCTTGTTACATTTGGTTGCAACCACACACACACACAACAGACACACAAGGCCTTTGACAGACATGCAACTACACTCAGAGAAACAAATCAAACAAAATGAAGATCGTCCTTAAAAGAAATTCGCGGTAATAATTATTTATATTCCAGAATTATTTGTAAAATTTAGAACACTTCTATCAGGTAAAGAAAACAATTGATTTTTAGACAGACTAAAACTGTTCTTCTAGAAATATACTTTCTGAATAATAATTTGAGTTAACAACATTTAACACTTCTAAATTTCAGTTCGACTATTTTTCTGAGTGTATATACGTGTGCAGTGCTGTTATTTATTTGCATCAGAAGAGCCTGTAGCCTGTGGCCTGGGCCATCAATTAGTGGGCAGTGCAATTTACGTGGCCACTAAACGTTTATTAATGAGCTCAAGTCAAGTTTTAGATATGCACAATATTTATGGAACTTGGTCAGTGGCTTAAGGGTTATCTATAAATCTAAGCAGCGCTTTAAAAGATAACAAGTCGCCGCATATAGGAGTCCGGGCTCCCTTCAGCAAACATCTTCCACACCCAAGTCGGTGCTGCGAGGACGTATAAATCTTGACACGTTTTTAAGCGTCTATTAACCAGCTAAGAGCAGATTGTTAACCAACGTGCCAATTGAAAACATTTTAAGCAACGCCTCGCCTTAGATTTCTAGGCCAATTAATGTCAGTACTTTCAGCCAGACTGCACGTAAAAGCGTAAAAACTAACAAACTTGGCAACAACATTTTACATTTTACAGTTCACAATTTTTCAATTTTTGCCATTTTTGCCAAAACGATTTTCATTTATTACCCTGTTTAAATAAATCTTTTCTACATTTATATTTAGCCGCACAATTTGTATTCATATTGTAAGCATAAAATATATGCCGGAACTAAAAAAAATACTGAAAAAAAACAATCTTTAATTTAGCCAATCCCCCGAAAATGCAAATCGGCATGAAAACTATAATATTGTTTTTGTTTTCGATAAAATATCCGTAAATTACAAAAGTACTTTGATATTTCTTAATGGCAGAAAAGATTTCTAAAATGTATATTTCTTAATGATAGCATTTATTTATTTCTTTAATTGTATAATAATAGGAAAAATCTCTGAAAAATCGCGCTCTGAATTGTAGAATTTATGGAAATGGAAATACTTCAAACACAACTTGAAAAATCGTTTCTATTTATTTTTAGAAAATATTATTTCTGAAAATGCAAAGTTTCTAATGCAATCTGCTATGTTAAAGCTTACCTGTTGTCTGCTGTTAATTTATTCATTGGCATCTCTTCTAACTGCCCTCGTGGATATTTTTCCTACAATCTTTGTATGTCGCTAGCGTTTGGATCATAAACTGAAACTCAAACAAGGGCTCAAATCAATGGATTCGTTGTTCAGTATGTTTTTATGGCAAATTTCCCGCTGCTTTTCTACTGCGATGGGGAACAAATATTATATAAATACAGGCCAGTTGAGAATGTTAAAAAAAAGCAAGAATGATGAGCTGATGGAGAGTGCAACAAATTGACTGCCAGCCTTAACTAATCCTTAAAGCAAATTGCAACCACAAATAAGCAGTTGTTGCATCAAAATTGCCCATTCAGCTTAGCCAGATGAAAATTCCTTCACGCAATTACAACCAGGCTGCAATCAAAGCACTGCGCTTTAATTGAATAAACTTCAGCAGTTAAAAATGTTTACATTAAATGCGTGATCATCAAACCCCACCCCCTCTGTTAAATCTGTTGCTCAGCGATCAGCTGTAATTAGCAGCAACAAGTTGAGACAAGGCAGCAGGCAAAATGAGTAACGGATGCGTTCAATTATGGCAGAGCAGGAGAGGAGGAGGAGGAGGAGAGGAGAGAGATGCGGCGCCAAATACCCGACCCACTTATATATATATATGTTAACTGGTGTCAGAAATATTGTCACTGTTGCAACCAGCAACACCTTTCCTCCTTCCGCTTGTCCGGCAACTCAGCTCGCATTTGCATATGCAATGGTCAATTAGCGTCACAGCCAGGTTGACCAAGTTGACCAGCGCTGCCCACTTGTTAACTAATAATCATTAACGATGGCAACTTTGCCGACGCGTGTTGCATTCGCATGGATTTTATAGACGTGGCGCATGATTTAAATTATGCACGCATATATATATTTGAGGTGTCTTAATAAGTTTACCAATGTGTTGCATTTGCTTCTTACATTTGCTGCAGGAAAAAGCGCGCTTTTCGAATTCACTTTGTTTTTATTGTATCCAACTATTTACTCAAATTGGCACTGTTAACGTACATTATGTTCCGCGTCTGGTCACACGACACATTTAACAGAGCCCACTCACAGCTGTTATTACCATTCACACAAAAAAATGAAAGTAATCGATATCGATATCGGCATCGAAGGCACACCTGAAGTCGCGTTCGCGTTGTCATCATCGGTCCAAAAGAAAACCTCCTCCGTACACCAAATTGTGCCGTTTTTAACACACACGCAAACATTTGTTTTATTTCCATGCTTGAAATACACAACAAATTTGTTAAAATTCGTGTTACAGTTGTGCACACCTGTTGCGAGTGATACAAAATCTGTGCAACAAGTGGTCTCCAACTAGCTTTTAACACTACTCCAATAAAGTGCCTTACACACACACACACACACACATCGACGCGCGCACTCACACACAGACACTATTCTTACCACACGCACACAAGTGGATACGTAAGCAACAACAACAAGTTGTGGGCTTCAAGTCCAATCAGATAATTACGCCGAAAAATGCTAAGCGACGCAAACACGAAATTTAATTAAAACTCAAAATCTCTCCCAGTGAATGGCAATAAAACGATATACGATTGAGTGTGATAAATGCTGATCTAACTGTTAAAACTGCCAAAAATCCCTACCGCGAGGATTCGTATCGTGTTTCTGTATATGTGATAAAGGAGAGATAGAGCGAGAGAGAAGAGAGAGACAGCCTGTGTACGTGTGAGTGCCTTTACAGCAACAACAACAAGTAAAAGAAGAAGCAGAGCAATAATATACAAATATAAAAAACAAGTGTATTTTAAATATAGATATACAAAGTTCACATAAGCAGGTAATTACGCTTTACATGTGCCTATAAAAACCCAACACGCATACATATGTAATTATTCATATACATATTTATATATGCATTAAAAATGCTCATTTCTTGCAGTGACTTTTTTTGTTGTTTTTGCTTTTACTTTTTGCATCGCACACATTTGCTTATATATATATGTATGTGTGTGTGTGCGCGTTTTCTCTGCGATTGTTGAATATTTGGTTTGCTATTTTCTTTTCATTATCGTCATTTCTCACTGTGTGTGCCCTGTGTGCTCTTTTATTATTATTGTTTTTACTTTTTCGTCATCATCAGTTTTGCACTTGTTTCTATCTATGCTGCTATCTCTTTTTTACCTCAAGCGAAAATAGCACGAATGCCAACAGCGGAGTCTAATAAGAAATTTGTATCGTTCTTGTCTTGTTTGCCTAGCAATACATGCATAAAAGCCGCCGCTGCTCACACTCATAGCTGTTCGCACATATACACATGCATATAATGAACTGGCCAATAAATGCCGCCTGCTTTGGAATGTTCGCTGTTGTTGTTGTTCCCGTTCTCAATACATTTTGTATTAGGTTTAGTGTATGTGGCCGTCGTCAACGGGTTTTCGGTTTGGTTATCACGATGAATTTCAATAAACAAACTGCTGCAGGCTTTTTTTTGTATATTTGTTGTTTCCGTTGCTTGCTTCTCCGTCCACCTTTTCTCTGTGTGTCAATCACCTGTTTTTTCTTGCACACATCGCCAGGCAAAACAGCGAATTCGCCGTGACTTTTTGTCCTGCTCTTCTTCTACCTCAAATAACAGCTGTTGCTCTCTGTTTACTTTTCTCTTTACACACAGCTGCAAACGGACAGCATACGGCTGTTAAGCTGAGTTCAGGACCTGAAATGGTTTTTATTAAATTATTTTAGTATTATTAATACATAAATAGACAACAAAAATATGAAAAAATAGTTTAGGTCGGTGTTTTTACAATTCTAAAAATCCAAGCAGTTTTAATTTGATTAAATATGTAACTTTGAACATGTTTTTCAATACCTCGCCTCCCATTTTGTATTTGGGAACCACTGTTAGTTAACATAAGCGTTGGCAACAACAGGGTGCTGTTATCGTTGTTCGTCAGTTGCTTTTCAACTTTCATGCAAGACGCAAGGATATGCGCATGGATAATAGCCACAGAGCCACAAACACGTTGCAACCACACAGCAACAACATTTACGTAGCGGCTTCTTAATAATTTAAGGCCAAAAACCGACGTGCAGGTTGAGTTTTATGACTTTGAGCGCTGAGTGCAAGTCGACGCAGCAAATGGAATAGAGACATAGAAAAAATGTAAGAAAAAGGTCGTACAAAAAAAAAAAAGACAAAAAAAGCAACTAGAATGCAATAACATAAAAGCCCAAGCTGGCTAAGTGGAATAGTGGAAGTGTATTAAATAAATAAAGACAGACTAAACATACCTATATATGTATTTGTGTGTGTGCTAGTGTGTGTGTGTATGTTATGTTCATTGCATAAGTATTGAAATTAACATAGAGCTGGCTGCTAAGTTTAACCTTCGAATGCTTATTGCTTAATGCTCATTGCAGTTAACGGTAACGGAGAATATCCACAGAAGACAGGATTAAAGAGCTTGCAAAATGGAATCCATGGAATATGAAATGGCACGCAACATGACGCTGCTGTTCTTCCTGGAACGACTGCTGGACAAGGGTGAACCACGCACCGTGCACGATCTATCCTGTCAGTTTGGCAACAAGGAGTTCACCAAGGAAATGCGACAAATTGCCGGCGGCAGTCAGTCCGGTATGTATTTAAATAGACGTATTGCAATCCAAAATCCATTTCATTTTCTCTCCCTCTCTTTTTCGGATCGTAATCCGAAACTGGTACAGTGAAAACTAATACTGAGCAAATCGACTTGTACTTTTACACCTGCTCGGGCTCATTGTTGTTTTCCGCTCCCAGTATTGTTTTTATTGTTGTTGTTGTTGTATTTGTGTTTCTTTGCTTGAGTTGTCCAAGTGCACATGTCACTGCCGCTTCCCAGTCACAGCCACAGTGTCGGGCAAGCAATTGAAGTTGCTGCTGCAACCGCAAAAAAAAACAAAAAACAAAAAATCGAGTGCATGTTGCACGACTTGAAAGATATCCTGTTACCAATGAAAATTGAAAAACAAACGATTTATATAAAGTCGCTGCTTGCTCTTCAAATGCAAGAAATTATATATTTATTGTAAAGAATTCCAGGAGCAGGAGCAAGATTTGAAAAACTAATAGTTTGCTTCATTCATGCATTCGTAAGAAAAATATCATAGAGGAGCCAGTATCTTTTTCTTGGAACTCATCAGGACTCAACTCGTCAGACAAGTGTACATCATAAATTGACGCGACTAGCTTTTAATTTGTCTGGGTTCATGAGGCTTCCACTTGAGTAGAACAGGGTATGCAACCTCGAATCGCGTTGCTTTTGTCAGGGTTTTTCTTAAGGCAATCGATAATACACGTGTTTTTCTTGTTGCTTGTGGCGCTCGAAGAAGGAGGCACAAACACAAAACTAGATTTTCCCCATAAAAAACATGAAAAACAGTCGTTGTCAACAATAGGAAAACAGCCCGACAACAATTCGATACGCATAAACACAAGTTCATCATCAAGATGCGGGTATTTTAAAAATAGCAATCCACAAAAACTCCTCGAAAAAACACTTTAAAAATAAACTCAGTCTGTGCAGTGCAGTGCAATGCACCTTCTAATATTGAAAATACCTCGCAATAGCTCCAGCAATTCATTGGCATCTCATTAGAAACTCGAAATGAAGTAATTTGTACAACATTTTTTTAGTTTTGTTTGCTTTATTTTGAAATGAATATCAACGATTAAAACTACATTAAACTGAATTTGTCTTGAACATAATTTTTATAGGAAAACAGATTATTTATTTATATTGCTTTGCTGTATATTCTGCTGGGGATGGGGAGGCAGTGGCACAAACGTGCCTCAACCATTGAATAAACATTAATTTGCCCCTTAAAGGGTGGGGTGGACATGTCAAAGAAATTTATTTGTCGATCTTTGAAGAGAATTATTGGAAAATATACATTTAAAATTTGACAAATCGATTTCCTAGTTTGGAGAGTCTATCTACAAAATTGTAGAAGCTATGCGATTTTATCAAATTGCCTTATCAGGATTATGAAGCGAATATGATGTTGCCAATCGATAAATAATTAATCGAGGTTTTAATCGATAATTAAGTGCGATTACTGGTTATTTATTCCAGCTTTAAAATTGTGGAAGAGATGTATTTATGTCAATTTCCTACTATATCCTCGATATCAGAATTTAAGAAAAGAAAGAAAATGTCAACAAACATGAAAATATTGCTTCAGCTTTGCCAAGATCGATTTGATTGCTTCTAATTTGGTTCTTGTTGTAATAAGTGGGAATTGAATAAGCTAATTGCTCCAAGCCACTGTATAATCGCATTTTCATAGTTGAGCTGTTGTTAAATTTGGCATGCCACATTCTTCACACTTTGTGGTTACGCTAATTGCACCCGTCAACAGCGAATGCAACAAATGCATTTAGCAAGCACTTATCGCACTTAAAATACATCTGTCTTTAAATCGCGACGAGCAAAACCAATGCAAACAATTTATTAAACCATCAACAAACAACCAGCCAGCAAGAGGCACACCTAAATCAAGTCTGATAGAAAATATGTGTGGCAGGCACGCAAAACAGTAACTATTTTGAATGTAGATGTGTTCATATCTTCATGTTATAAATAGAACTGAATCAACGTTAAATCGAACAAATACTAGTCGAAGACTAAGCGCTGAACCAGCTTCCGCTGTAAACAATTCCCCAGCTCAAGCCAGCTTCGAGCCTGCTCCCAAGACAAGATAAGACCAACGGCTCAAGCTCGACATGGCCATCCTATAAACATATTTTATGGGACACCTTTTTGTTTTTGGCCAACGCATTTTGCTTATGTCGCTAAGGGCATACTGTTGGCCAACACTGTTTAGATATATATATATATATATGTGTATACCTTTGATATTTTCATAATACCCGGCTAAAACCCCGAATCCAAACGACGATGATGATGAGGGTAAATTTGCCTTTCTTGTTTCGTTTTGCAAATAGAAAAGTGTCGATTACGTGACAGAAATGTTCAATTGAATTTCAAATATTATGGCACACTATTCAACAGTGGAAGAGGGCGGGGAAAAGGGGGCGTGCTGCCCATTTGTTGCTTCAATAATGCATGTGTGTAGGTGTAGATTCGTAAAGTTCTCGATTCCCCAGCGATTGATGAGGGTTTTGTGCAAGCAAGCAACAAGAAAACATTTACAAAATTAATGTCACAAGCAATTTTGTGGCAAACTCTCTTCAAAGCGTGTTGAAAGAAGTATACAGAACTCATGCTGTTGTCATAATTTCGAAGCTTTAAGGCCATTAACCATTAAAACTGATAATGAGTTGAGCAAACAGTTGCCAAAACTTTTGCGTGCCCATTTCACTGCTAATTTGACAAGCGATCGCCAAAAAATATATATATGAAATGAAAACCAGTTTTGCATGCATTTCGTACAAATCATTTGGCCAAACATAATCGAGCCATTTACTGTTTGCTGACGCTGCCGATGTCGTTGTCAATGTCGATGCGGCACACACAATATGATTGTTGCACACACACACACACAAAACAAACATATTCCAATAAAGGCATCCCTGTGAAACACGAAATGAGTTTTATTGTTTTTGCGTAATCGATTGCCAAAGCGAAGGTGCAACGCATTTGTCGACGTGAGACAGATTAACGAGAGGGTGGCTCAATGAGTATGCAGTTGACTGGCAAACATATAAAATAGTACACAAAAGCATAGACTTGTCTCTTTAAAGAACATCTAGACTAGTTAGAATCAGTGGCATCAATCCTTAAATCCTTAAAGCACATTAAAGCGGCTTGTGTCGCCTTAGCCAGCAGTAGCTGTAGTATCCAAGGGAAACATCGATGGCATAAAAGCCCTCAACCCGAATATAGATTCTTGAATTCGTACAAGAAACTAGGTCGCACTGCATGTAGCCAGCCCCCCACTAATAATAATAATAATAATAATGTATCACTGGCATTTATGGCTTCTCAACTAATCCATACTCTGCTCATTTTAGATTTTTTTCTATGAAGAAATTTTAAATATATATTTTATTTGAATTTTTGTTTGAATATTCATGAAAATTCAAATGTATTTTTAAATTTTAAATTTTGTTTGCTAACATTAAGTAAATAAATAAATATTATATATTATTTGGTGGTGTCTTTTTTGATAATATATAAATAGATAATTTTCGAGTCTTTAATCGTTTCTATATGTAAATGAAACTACGCTTTTAGCTGCTGTTGCAAAATGCTCGATGTTCGTTAAATAATCGAAAGTCAAGTTGCAGCATGTTTAGATATGTTCCGCTTAGCCGTTACATATTTCACTCTTGACTTGTGCCTCGTTTTGGGAGGGAGGGGGGCATGTGGCAGACGCAGGACATACAATAAATTTAACGATTTTATGCCGGCAGCAGTCGGTTGGCCCATTTGAAATCCTTTAGCACCCTTGCTTATTTTGGCATTGCGTGTCGGCAATGTGCGTCTGACTTCTGACTTGGCTTGGCTTGAGTTGAGTTGATTTCTGTTGCTGTTGCTGTTGCTTGTTGTTGCCTGCCAGCTGCCAAGGCTTTTGGTTATTGTTAGCTTATGCGTTTAAATGCGGGGGGAAATGGAAGTGGAAATGGAAATGGAGTTGGAGATGGCACTGGCTTCAGCTCAACATTGATTTTTGTGTTTTTTTTCATTAACTGGCAACTGGAATTTGGTATTTATTAGTGGCGCCTTTTGCGCTTAATGAGTCAACTTAGTCTCAACTAATAGGCTTATAATGAAGTCATATTTTCACTCGGATATTTAATATTCAATATGCTAGGAAACATCAACGAAATGAACTTCACTCTACAGAGAGAGAGAGAGACAGGGAGAGAGAGAGAGGAGTTTTCCCATACGGTCTTAGCCATAAAATCTTGAGTTTATAGCCACATAACCCTTTTACCTGGCTGGCTAAGACACTTGCCTCTGAATTTATAACATTTTCCGTCCTTTTGCGGGGATCGGTCTGGGGTTACATTTCAATAAGCAAACATAAACATGAATATAGATATGCATATATTTATAGAAAATGTTCTCGGTGCATTTGAAAATTGCCCACAAAATTGTGCCCAATATGTGCGGCGAGTGACCGTAAAATGTGCCACCAACGAGCAACCAGCAACGAGCAACCAGCTCGAGCACCTGCTCCTCCGGGGGCGGCTTGCCCCGTTTTGCCCCACTTGCCACCGCCCACCGCACAGCCCTTGCCAAACAATTTTTGTTTGTCGGCCAAGAAATGCCGCAACACAAACAGTCAAATATTGTCTTGGCTATAACAAATACTGGCGGGCTTATCGACAAGTATTTAAGACTATTTAACCATTTTTAGTGATTGATGATAAGTCGAAGACGAGTTCTTGTGTGTTGAACTTTGAAAAAGTTATTCTAAAGACACTTATCAGTTAATTATGTTCCTCAAAAATAGATAAAAAATCATTGAGATCGGTTAACTATATCATATAACTGCCGTAGATTGCTCAAAAGATGATTTCTTATTTAAAGAACTTGTTTTTCCAAGATATTACATGCACATTTAAAAATCATTTAAAATCAGACACAGAATGCAAAGAATACAGACAACCCTCGCCTGCCGTTGTACACATGTATGTAAGCCTGTAAGTATGCCTGTTTATACATGCTTTTATGTATATGCATACATTTACTACTCATGGATGTAGACTAGGTGAGTGCCCCTTCCGTTTCCGCTGAGGGGCGAGAGTTATTGCGGCAGATAAATAATAATCATGCACAGACAAGAGTTAGTCGTATTTTTTCTGCTTACAATTTGATGGGAAGATGTTTTAGCGTCTCAACTGTAAATTTCAATTTCAATTTGTGTAATGCCTGAGGATACATAAAAATTGAATTATATACCAGTTGCGCTTGGCCCATTTAGTGGACACATCATGTAAATCGATATTTATTGTGCACTTTCGAAGTCAACCCCCAAATCCACTTCTCTCCACATTTCCCTCATTTATCACTCTTGTGGCTCGTTGAGCACATGACACCAGTAGATTTGTTTAGCTCAGCATTTCTTGAGTAATCCTTGCGCAACGCTTGACAATTTTAAAGCACAATTCGATTATGCGAAGGGTCATTTACATTTACATCAAGCTCAGCCCTAAAAAAAACAAATGCAATTAGATTAATTTATTCGGTGATTTTGAGCAAAACATGTTACAAATACTAAAATTTGACAACAATAGCGCAGTGGCAACAATGACAAACCAGAGCAGTGGCTGCTGTTGCTTCTCGCGACACGCAACAACACTGAAATATAAAAAAAAAACACTTTCCCTGCTGCCCCACCACTTCCTGCCACTGCCTCTGCCCCAACGTTTCATCAGATGTTGCGCGCTTGTCGTGTCACGTCATATTACACAGACAATGGGCTGGCGCAGACAACGATGGAGTTCGCCCTCGCCAACCCTCTTCCATTCCGCCACTCCCCCACCGAGTTTACCCACCCACCTGGCAGTGGTGCCGCTTCCCTGGGCCGTTGACGGCAGTCAGTCAGCAACTATGACCTGATTTATCAAATAAATAGCTTGGCCTGAGTGCATTCACTTTTCATTTGGCTTGAGTTATACCCCAACTCTGCACTGTAAACAAATTTCGAGTGCATTGTGATAACTATGCATTGCTTGAGAAGATCTTTCAGCTGATTAATCAATATCATGTTGAGTATCTAACAAGCTTCAGCTTAAGTTGGCTAGAATGGGTATATAACAAGTAAAATATATGCATTCTTGATCAGCATAAGCATTTCAAATATGGAATATAAGTTCCCATATATCCCAGCTTTATTTCAGTTTATCGGTAATTGATTCGATTTATGAGTCAGTTTTCCAATTGGTTTCCAACTGATATATATTATACACTGCAATATAATTACTGAAATAAACAGTTTATATTTCATAAAGTTGACTTTTGTTTTAGTTTCACAATTCACTTTAATAACTAAAAAGGCAAAATGGCTTCAACTTCAACTGATTGTGTTGTTTGGTCTCAACTTTTGTTGTGTTGCCGAATAAATTGAAAATGAGCAACACACACCAACAATTATAGCACTGTGACTCACAAAAGGGTAACTGCCAGAGGAGTGGGTAATTCCTCCCCACTGACAACCCACCCAAAACTTTGGCTAACTTTGCAAATAAAGCCGAAACATATTCAACCGTCGGAGAGTAGAAATAAACATGGGACTACAATGAGGCTAATTATGGGAAGCCAGGCATATGTGGCAAACAGATTGCAAACTTGTACAATGCGCACTTTAAGGCCTAAGAAATTAATCAACTACTATTGCTCTATCTATATATATATATATATATATGTGTGTCTATGTCATTGTACAATGTGCATTAAGTACTTACTTTCCTCGCGCTTAGACAAAGCAGAAGACATTAGACAGTTTGAGGACTGGCGTATTAATTACGTTAACACTTTTATCGCATTACTGCATTAAGCGCTAATGGCTGCAACTAATTGTAATTGACATGCTTGGCAGGTCTGAAGAAATTTCTCGCCCAATACCCATCAATATTCCTGGTGGACGGTGATTATGTGCAGGTGAATGCCTATCAGCACAGCAGCTCGGATGATGGCAACAGCGGCGGCAAGCGGGATTATATCCAAGAGGCTAAAGACTACTTCAAGAACAAGATGCTCCAATATGGCGCCGCTGCCGAGGTGCCCGTTCGCAGTTTGCTCGGGCATCGGTCGCAGGCATCGCCACAAGTACGACACATATCAGGTGAGCGAATGACTTTATAATCTATTTAAGCATATCTATTATATATATATAAATATATATTGATTTTGACAGGCCAACACATCAAGGAGTTTACGGATTTTCTTATGAAGCACACGGACACGTTTAAGGTGACGGACGACTATGTGATGCTGGTGGGCAGTGAGAATATGACGGATCTGCCGGCCAGAGATCGCTTGCATTTGCCGCAATCGAACATCGATACGCGCGGCACGCAGCAAATGCTCGACTTTTTCGCACAGTGCATCGAGATGAAGGGGCCGTTGCTGGTGGATCAACTATTTCATTTGCTAACGCTCAACTTTCCCCAGGATCAATGGTTGCGCATGTTCAAAACGCCCGGCGATTTGAGTTCGTTTCTGAAGTTGTTCGGCGACTGCTTTCACATCCAGGCGAATCTAGTCACATTGCTGCAGAAGCCCAAGTTGAATGACTCGCACATCCAGCAGGCCCAGGCCCGTTCCCGCGAACAGTTCAATGCGCTCAACAACAATCAGAATCCACGCAAGGCGGATGCAAATGTGAGCGCTGTGCAGCAGCGCCTGCAATCGCCGGCGATGCGCAGCAATGGCTACAACAACAACAGCAGCAGCAACAATCATCTGAATAACAACAATAATACGATTAACAATAATATAGCGTCGCCGAACTTTAAGCTGAATGCACCCGTCTCGAATATGACGGGGGGCGGCGCTGGTGGTTTTGGCCAGGGTCAAAATAAATCGGAACCGAATTCGGGCTTTGATAGCTATGTGCCAATGTCGGAGCTAAAGCTGGAGAATCTCTGCGAGAATAACTATCCCAGCTCGACACTGTGCTATGGTCCCATTGGCACAATACCACAGCAGCCCCAACAACAACAACAGCCACAACAACAACAGCAACCATCGACGGCGCCCACGGAGCGTTTGAATAGTGTAAATCAAACACTGAAGCAGCGCATAAATACGCTGGTCATCCGAACTCTGGCTGAGAATCTGGAGAAAGACAAACAAACGTTGGCCAATCAAAACTCACACGCAAGTCCCGTGCACGGCAGCAACAGCAAAGCGACAGCTGGTGGTGCAACAGCAACAGCAGCCGGTGTTGCAGCGACAACAACGACAACAGCACAGAACAATGCCAATTCGAATGCCGCAACTAGTCATAGTTATTTTGTGGGCGACACGTGGAAAATCAAAGTACTGCAAAATACCACCGTCATTGCGAATGTGAAGCATTCCACATTTGTCACCGAGGCGCTGCTCGACTTGGCCAAAGATGAGAGCAATATTGCTGTATCGCTAGACTGTGAGGGCATCAATTTGGGTGTCAAGGGCGAGATAACGCTCATCGAGATTGGCACGGCGCGTGGCGAGGCGTTCCTCTTCGATGTGCAAACCTGCCCGGCCATGGTGAGCGATGGTGGCCTGAAGACGCTACTCGAACACGATCAGGTCATCAAAGTCATACACGACTGTCGCAATGATGCCGTCAATCTGTATCAACAGTTTGGCATATTGTTGCGCAACGTATTCGATACGCAGGCGGCACATGCCATCCTGCAGTATCAGGAGAATGGCAAACAGGTGTACAAGGCCAAATATATATCGCTGAACTCGCTGTGCGAGCAATACAATGCACCCTGTAATCCCATCAAGGATCAACTGAAGCAAATCTATCGACGTGATCAAAAGTTCTGGGCCAAAAGGCCGCTCACTCGCGAAATGATGCTGTATGCGGCCGGTGATGTGCTCGTCCTCATACACGATCAACTCTTTGGCAATCTGGCGCAACAGATTAAGCCCGAGAATCGTGTCCTATTCTCCGAACTGTGCACCGAGCAAATACTCATGCAAATCAAACCCAACGAGGTTAAGATACGAAAGAAGCAGCGAAAGGTTAGCACCGAGGTGTCCGATCTCAAGCAGAAACTGGCGCAGACCAGCAAAAGTATTGTGCTCTCCAATCGCGAGATACGATTATTACGGTGAGTGGTATTACTACCAACCATATGGATATATATATATTATATTAAAACATGATTTGGTTGCAGTTACATGGACTTGACGGAGGACGAGAAGGAGCGCCTAAAGGGCTATTACAAAGTGGCCAAAAAGCTAGAGAAAATGGAATCTGCTGGCAATCCCAACAAGTTCGTAAATTACACTTGTAAAATTGATGCGAGTATTAATTGAAATTCGTTTGCACTTGCAGAGATCAAAGCGATTCTGAGGATGAGGGAGAACCGAATGAGAATGACTTCTTCCCCAGCTTAGATTCGGTGCCGTCGGACAATTCGCTGTCGGGCACATTCTCGCCACGTTTCAGCTCTGAGCCGCCCAGTCTGACTGAATCAATGCAAATGCTGGAGGAGATACTGCAAAACAAATCGATGGATCGATTAGCACGCATTGATAAGCTCGAGGCCATATTGACGACAGCAACAACATTGCCATGCGATCAGGTTAGTTTAATACAGCTAGCTGCAAAATAGAGTATGTCTTGGTAATTGTTTGGCTCCTCTTTTGCAGATTATTACTTCCAATGCAATGCAGGAGCAATTGGGCTCCACCATAGCGACCACTGAAAATCTGCAAATCATTCGCGAGAAGACTAGAAAGTATGCATGAGAACAACGACTGCTGACGTTATTAAAAACTAATAAATAATTTTTCCAAATTTCAGTATGAAGAACTGTAATTGCCATGGGGAGCGCAGCATAACACCCATTCTGAGATCGGCGAATGACAAGCGAGTAGTCAAACTTGTGGATGCCGAGTCGCAGACGCTCAGCACCGGTGACGTTGTCATCACCAAGATCTTTTTCCAGGATGAACACGAGCGTGCCAAGGATGCGGTGTTGACAAACAGCAATACCAATTCACCGAAGCGTGTCGCTTCAACTTGAAACAATTTTTACGAAATGATTCCTAGCAAGCAAAGTGCAGACATTATATGTATTATTTTTTATTACCATAATGAGAGACTCTATTTGAAAAGAAAAAAACAAAACAAAAGACGGAGTTCTCTACTCTATTAAATATGCAATAATTTTTCTATCCAATTGAGAAGCAATATATTTTGTGCCTAAATGTTGAACATTGCAATAATAATACATGCTATATAGTATATTATTTACTACTACTTCGACTACTTCAGTTGTGTTAACATATATATATATATATATATATATATATATATGTATGTATTTTGGGTTTTTGCTCACTCATTAAACAAATTGACCATTTTATTTTTAACCAAAAATTATAACTCCGAATCACACTTTTCTCATCGTGAGATGATTTAGAGCATGTGTTGTATTCTCTGATTATCTAGCAATTTTTGTTAAAGCCTACAATTTAATCGTATATGAAAACTCAGCGGATCAATCGCTTAAAATATATTTGTATTAAATATTGACTTTAAAAAATGCAATGCTTTTTATTTGAGTTGTGAACAAAAAGCAAGTCTTATTGCACGACGTGTTGGACCAATCTGTGTAAAATCGAAGAAAGGGTTTTAT
This sequence comes from Drosophila grimshawi, assembly GCF_018153295.1. NCBI lineage: Eukaryota > Metazoa > Arthropoda > Insecta > Diptera > Drosophilidae > Drosophila > Drosophila grimshawi. The sequence goes on along the minus strand of NW_025062889.1, from coordinate 10,177,054 downwards.
GTTTAAAGATATAGCAATTTTGTAGAGGTTTCCAATAAAAATCCTTGTCGCCATTTCAACACGAAAATTTGTATTTTAACCATAATACTTACAATCGAACACGTTTATTCAAATTAATTTTAGTTTAACCCCAATTATATAAATCAAAATTAACAAAATGCATAGTCAACATAAGTAAATGATATTATATTGTAAAGAGAACTTATTGAAATTGTATGATTATTAAAAAAAAAAAAACTAATTAAAGAAAAAATAAAACTTGTATATACACATGTAACAAAAAGGCTGTGTAAAACCAAACTCATCAACAATCAAGCTGGGTAAGACTGATATCTGGTTAGAAGGACATCTACATTGAAATGTTAGTTTCCCATTAAGTATTATTGAATATTTTCACGAGTTTGCGGTTTTTGTTTTTTTTTTATTTAACACCAAACATCAAGAGGCTTAAAACATTGAAAAGTTTGTGCATAAGTAATAGTTAGTTCTTGTAAACATTTATAAATATATATATTTAAATGTATGTACAAATATTGTATGAGTATTTGGAATAATTTCCATATACTTGTAATCGTCAAGTGCTTGAATGTATACATAATTATCTGTATATATCGATTCAGACTCAAAAAGTTATTATGTTTCGAGAATGTATATTTGCTATATCAGATTAATTCGATTTTGGCGCAATCAAATGATGACCGTTTTAAATTCGTGTTAATTTATTTTTATTTATAGCATATTATTGTTTCATTCCACCATGATTAGACTTACACTAATCTTACATAATAGGTATACAGTTTAACAGCCTTCTTGCATATATGTTGAGCCTTGTAAATACAATAATAAGTAGAAGTACGCGCATCTTTCACCTGTGAGTTGCACTGTTCGTTCCATTTATGCAAAACCATAGAAAAACTGAGTCAAATGAGGCTTAACTACTATTTTGCCAGGAGTCTTACAACTAACTACTTATAACTATATCAAATATATATACTCACTTTGTGTATAGCTACGTATAAGCAAAGGTATACGCTTGCGTATATATATTTGTTAAAATCACATCTTTGAATGGTATATAGCTCGTCAGCTGTATGTACAAGTATGGTTCTAACTCGCATCGAATTACGTTCAACTTAATCTTAATTCTTACATTAAATTATGTTCGTTTTTAGGAAACCTGTTCAAAAGATTCGTCTTGTTTATCATTACACACTTACATAATAACCTAATCTAATTGATAAAATCTACAGACAATTTTTGGTTACCTTAGAAATTTAAATACTTATAGTAGATTTTACTTTAGATTGAAACATTACACTTTTTTGTTTAACAACAGTATTAAGTTAGTTTCCATGGAAAATAGCACATATATTCTATACATATGTATATTTTCAGCAATTCGTGATATTCCACCATTGAGTCAAATGGCTGCTCTAAGGAAATAAATTCATTTAAAAAATATAACCCCTAAGAGATAATTAAACATTTCAAACTGTTCAATATCTGTGTCGTAAGACAGAAATATATTTTTTACGATATCAAATTCGAATAGTTTTATGAGCACGCTTGACTAATTCTAATCTATTCGTATTTACAGAATATTCTAATTTATTTAAAGACAATAAGCTCCTTTAAAGTTGATAAAAATTTGTGAATAACTTGAATTGATTTATGGCAACAACCAAATATAACAATAGTCTTTAGTTAGTACAACCATCAAATGAAACACAAGGTATAAATTTATAAATATTCACAATCTCCCAAGAAACCAATGAGCTTAAGCCTATTTTCAATTCAAGTACGTCTTCAATATAATATTGAGTTAAAAGTTTATTTTAATATAAGTTCGTTGGTTTCGTATATTCTAATTCCTGTATACATACCTTGGGCTGGTATATAATATGTACAAAGAAATCCCAATTGACACAAGACATTGCATGTCTAAATGACTTCTTTTTTTTGTTGTTTTAAATATTATCAAAATAGAATATAATGTATATACTTATATTTAGAAGAAAAGCTCCGATATTTTTTTCACCACTTTGAGTTTTATAAATTCTACTTTGAAGCTCGAATATCAAAATCGTTTTTGGCCTAAAAGCACGTGTAAAATTGCATGCAAAAATATATATATATGAAGAAATAAAGAAAACATATCGAAATTGTATTTAAAATAAAAATGTATTTATTTGACTAAAATATTTTAACAAAACATAATACATATGTACAGTGATTGCAGCAAGCATATCGATGAAACAGAGAAAAAAGCATTGAGTTGAAAGTAATTGTTTGTTTGTTGTTGCTATTTGTTTATATGTTTCTTAACTTGTTCTTTTTTTTTTGTAGACATTGTTAGTGTAAGACCTAATAACATAGACGTATATAGAGACTATTCTATTGTAATTTATTTGGACATTTTACTTTCTTGATTAGTTAACAATTTCACATATATATTATTGAATTGGACATTGACTTGAATTGGATTACATTATAAATGTGACTAAGCATTGCACAAAAATTTGATTGGATTCTATTGCAACTAGTTAATTGGTTTCGTATTTGTTTCGTATTAAATATGTACTTTAATGCTCTTGCACAAATTACAAAAGTTCTTGTCACACTCAGACAGTGTCAACTTTTTGACATACATATGTATTTATTTATATTGTGTATGCATGCGTGTTCTTGTTTTTATGTGTGTATGTGTTTGTATATTTATGTGTGTATATATGTATGTATATATATATATATATATATATATCTTTAATCACTTAATGAGATCAAGTCATATAGCGCATTATCTCGCGCAAAGCATAGAGTAATTCGGCCTGATTACGGGCCTCCATTATCATTAGATTAACATGAACCTGCAAAACGAGACCAGACCAGACCAGACCAGACCCGAGATAAGAGGATAAAATATTGTTATTTTTAATCGACATATCGCCTGCTCATCCTCCTCGTCACTCACCTTTTCGCTATCCTGTAACTCGACGAGCACACTATCATAATCCTTGGTGGTAATGCGCTCAGGAAAGCAGCAGGCTGTCTTTATAAACATTTTCAACGGACGCACGAGCAGCTGCAATTCGTTCAAATTAAAGTTGTAATTGATAAAATTGAATTATTTAATATGAATCACTTGCCTGATTGACTTCACCGTAATCGTAATCGTCGTGTCGTATGCCAAAAATGCATTGTATATAATTCCAGATGGCGCGACGAAACTTCGATGTGTCCACATTCTTAATGCCGCCCATTGTGAAATACGTTAAATTGTACGCGGCCCGAAACTTTTCATCCAAAAAGGTGCCCACATCGTTGTACAAGCTGCAACAAGGAGAAGCGACACACAAAATTGTGATTTTGATTGGCATTGTTTTGATGTGAGGCGATGGCTTACCCATCCACCAGAGAATAGCCATGATCCTCCCATGAATAGTCCTGTATGCGAAATGTGTTAATATTCTCGGCACCGCGTCGTGCAAAATCCTGATACGTAAAGCTAGCATCGTCCACATAGTGTGAGATTATTGGTGGCAATGCGACAACTGGTGCTGGAGTCGATGCAGCCAATTCGGCTGTTTGCAGTTCGACACTCTTGAAACGATTGCTCAGCTCGGCCTCGCTGCACTCGTCCTGGTTCTGGGAGAGCACCTTCATGCGCTCCATCAACGTCTCCACGGAGATGCCAAGTTGCTGCGGCTGTTGCTGTGCGCTGCCTGCAAAAGTAAAACAAAAAATTGAGAATTCGCCCGATTTTTAATAAGCTGCACTGCGCTCAGCACTCTGCACTCTGCACTCTTACTCAAATAGTATTGGCCAAAACTGTTGTTGGCTGCACTGCCTCGGCCGCCATTGCCATTGTTTTTGTCCATTGTATTATTGAAATCTGGCTTTGTATTGCTATCGCTGCTGCTGCTGCTGCTGTTGCTTCCGTTGCTGCTGCTGCTGCTGCCGTTGTTCAAGGATATTTCACCAAGAACATTTTTTTGCTGTTGCTGCTGCTGCTGCTGCTGTTGTTGCTGCTGCTGTTGCTGATGGATGGGACTGGTGGTCTGTCGTGCATCATCCAGCTGGGGCAGCACAAGTTGCTGTGGTATTGGCGACTGCGTTGGCAATGGCAATGGCAGTGGCAATGACACCGGTGCACCTTTCATTTTGGGACTAGACAATCCATCGAGCTTTTGTGTGAGACCGCAGGAGAACACAAATGAGGATAGTGAATGAAAATGCGATAGCAAGACCATTGCATGCACCACCTCCGACAGGGACCAGCTATTTTTGCCTTTGGTCAGACGCTGCAAAATGCCAAAAATGTTGTGGCGTACATTCATTAAATATGTATTCAATTTGTAAGTGCATCCCAGGATACAACAGTGTATACCAAAACTAAAAAAACAAAAACCATACCTCAACGTGCTCCTTGCGCAAAAGCCAGGGACGATGTGCTAATATTTTATTTATATCGTATATGGCACGTAATTTGGCGGGTATATAGTCCAAGCCATTCAGCCATTCGCTGTTGCCGCCCTGATCAATGAATTCCTTCTCGTAGCGCTTCACCAGATAGGGGCACTGATGACGTGCGGCTGCCTGAAATCATTTAAGAAGAATGCAAAGAATGCTCTTAATAATGATAATAGAACTCTTCATGTTTGCTTAATAGAACTCTTCATGTTTGCTTAAAAGAACTCTTTCTGTTTGCTTAAGTATTCTGACATGCTTATAAATTCTCAAAAAGGAAACAGCTCTTTTAATATTCTGCAACTTTTAAGTCGCTTTTACCTGTTATATATATATATATATATATATATATATTTATATATATTTATATATATTTATATATATTTGTTGTAGTAGTAGTTAAAGTAGCTTATCAGTTTGTTTAGCGATGCGTTGATGCTTTTGTTATTTTGTTGTTTTTGCCAATGGGGCTAATTGTGAGTCACAATCAAATCTAAGACAAACATTATGAAAATTTAATACAAAAACAATCTCGTGGCGTTCTTTACATATTCAAATGGCTGCACAACAGCCCCATTAAAAACCCCTGGGAGAGCATCTGCACAACTCAAAATACGCTAAAAATATTTCTTTTTGTTTTGACATTGATGTGTTGTTGTGGTTGTTGTTGTTGTTGTTGTTGTGTATGTGTTTGTTTGTTTGTTTATGTGAATGACCCAAAATACGAGAAACAAAGCGTAGACCATTGTTTTGATACACATACATTTCGAGCATTTGAATTACTGCGTCATAAATAGCGCCTCAACTAACATTTAATTGAAATTGGTTGAAATTCCCAAGGGGCAAGCTGATATCGCCTGAAATACAGACATATAGACAAGTGACCAGATCGTGCTTTGGCTTCAGAGACATACATATATCAATCATAAACAATCGTTTGTGGACCAGCAGCTTCCGTTCAAATCAAAAGATGTTTTTCTTCCCAGTGGGAATTCAAAATATATTGAAGCATATACAAAATAAAAACACTTGATCTGTCGGCAATAAAAAGCATATTTCAATTAGAAAAAGAGGTCAGCAAACCATAAACAATCCGTTAAGTTCTTTCAAAAGCGCATTTGGTTTTTCACTTCGTTTCTTCCAGTTGCCTGGCCAAGAAAGTACCTCTTACTATATATTTGTATATCTTTATTTACTAACTAAATTACTTATTTTAATGCCTTTTTTTAAATTTTATTGTAGCTTTTTAAATGCTAAAATGTAAATCACATTTGGGTAATCACATTGGAGATAATAATGTATTACTAATAATGTGATTCAAGTGGTATTAAAAGAAATTAAGTACGGGCATTTCTTAAGACATTTTTAATGTCTTACTTGACTCACAACCAGTAAGACATTAAAGTATCAGAAACGAGTAGGACCAATGATTAGCCTGTTGATATCCCCCAACAATGCTGGAATACCCTTACCAATCAGTGGAACACTCAGCGCAATCTGATTCATTTCTATTTGTAGTTTTTAGAACTGCATTTTTCTTCTCTTTTTGTGCAATGCAGTAAATCGGCTTTGCAGTAAGTTACAAATTGCACAAATATATAGAATATCTGTGTTCTTTGCTGAACGACAAATGAAAGACAATCATCAATAAAATATGTTCTCCTTTTTGTTAATGCGCAAGCAGCTTTTCCCCAAAGTGAATGTATTTTCATTTGAACTTGTTGAAAAGCTTCAATAGCACTTTAGTGTCCTGTCTGCCATTCACACTAGGATTCGTTTTGTTTGTTAAACTATCGTCCTGGGATGTGAGGTGTGAGACAAGTATTCATTTCTGCTCAGTTGGCAAGGAGTTGCAGTTGCATAAGTACGAAAGGCTGTCACTTGTAATTAAGAAACTTGTTTACTTGCAACACTTCTATTGTTTCGGACATGTATTTTGTGCAGCACGTGCCGCACCGTTCTCTTCTTTACGCTCGTGGCATGTGTGTTGCAGGCAACAACAGCAGCTATTTTTGCTGGTTCCTTTTTTTGTACTGCATTTGCCGAGAGAGAGGAGCTCAGAACAGTGGAAATAATTTGCTGTTGTTGATTTATCAATGTGTGTTGTGCTGTGTGTGTGCTGTGTGCTGTGTGTGTGTTGTGCTGTATGTGTATGTGTGTGTGTGTGTGCTGTGTGTGTGTGTGTGTGTAGTTTTTGTTTCCCGTGAGTGTGGAAGCTGCTGTCATTGATAGGGCATCAACAGCTAACAAGCAGCAAATGTGAACCGACAGCAACAGTTGGCGGCGAGTGTTAATATGCTTAAATTTGCCACTGGCAACAAAGCACAGTGCATCCACACACACATATATATATATATATATATATATATATATACACGTGCCCCATTAGACATTCCCGGGGCAGTCAGATGTGCGATAAGCGCAGCAAGCGGAAAAGGTGAAAGGTAACATTAAATAGCAAAAGGGCTTTCAACACTTTCATTCCAAAAACCAAAGCTGAACTCATAAAAAACAAGATAAGGCAACAAAGATGGGATACCCTTGTAGACTGCAGTCAATTTTTATCGAAATCGAACTTTCACTATAAATTTGAAAACGCCTGCAATTGTTCCTATTTCAACTGTTATATATATAAAAGTCTGATTTTTATAGTTGTTGTCTAAGCAAAGCTGCTGAGTTTGGATGGTTTTATGCAAGAACTTATCTATCCACTTCTACTCCTCCTTCTATGGTATATATATATGTATCTATATATATATATACCTAGTTTCACAATGATATAGCCCTGAGGGACAGACATGGCTATATCATATGCTGATACTTAATATCATAGACTTTATTGTGCTCGGCACCGTCTCCTTCAATGCGATACAATCTTAACGACAAAATGAATTAAAATTTTCATTCAACAACAATTAAATTGATTGCAAATATTTCTGAAATATGACGATTAGTTAGCAATCAGCAATTTTATTTAATTGCGTTTTTATTGTTAATGGTTGTTAACTTGGCAATTCATAGTCAATTAGTTGGTGTCGTTAAGCGAAATAAATGAATGAAGAATGAAAAATAGTTAATTAATACTCACAATTATGGCCAAATAGTATCTATAAGAATATGGCAAAGGTCCATCACCTTTCATAATAAAGTTCTGCGTGTGCAGAAAATGATCACGATAGCGCGGATGATAGCCAATCACTTGCGTCACTTGATCACACTCATCGAGATCATCCATATCAAAATCTGTTGCGGCACACTGAAAATACACAAGCCAAATTTTAGATGAGTTAAACTGTTGACATCAATTGTATATATATTAAATAATTACACATTGAAAATGAATTAAGAATGCTGTAGTCGAGATAGTTCGACTAAGAGATAACCTGAAACCAATTGTTACATATTTTAAATATATAATTATATATATTAAATTAAAATAGATTAGAAAGATTTTCAAATTAAATTATTATATTGTGAATAGAAAAGCACCACAGAATTTAACAAAATTATATCCACATTTTAGATAAATGCACCCTGGAAAAAGAACTGAAGTTTAAAAGAGAGACAAGCTTCAGTTACTGATATTTAACAATCTGAATAATAAAGTGATTCCCACTTGGCGCAAAAGTTTTGTGATTTTTTACAATTCTTGTGGGTTTTTTATATAAAAATAACTTGTGAGTTTTTTACAGTCCATCAGTAACATGTGAAAGTATATAATATATTAACTGAAAGATAATGCCTGTGAAATTGCTGCTCTTATTGCTATCGGTTATCGATTTGTATCGATACTCCTGAAACGGAGGCAATATATGGAATCTGTAATATGAAATATATTCTGAGATTCGTTTGTGTCATAAAAAATCGATATGATTGTTAATGCTGATCAAGAATATACATTTATATCGTAAGGGATTAGAGATGCTTACTGCTGCCTGCTGCATAATTTTATTATACAATTTTCACACATTTTCAGTGGAATCCATTCATGCAAATTAAAAGAGCCTCTGCTTTGTTTGCCACCGCAGTTAAAGCCATGCTCAATTTAAAGATTTATTGTTTTGTTTTGTTTTGTTTTTTCAACTGTTTGGCATAACTGCATTTACCAAATATACCAATATATATATATATAGGAGATTTTCAATAAACATTTAACGTATGCAGCATTTTGCAAATGAGAGTTCAAAGTTGGTTTGCATTTCATTTTGGTATCCTTTGCGTTAGTCATTTCATGTACATTACGACCTGTTGTTTGCCAATCAATAAACAGTTGCCATGACAACTGTGCTGTGCAGGATCCACAGGATGCATTTCATGCTGAGTTATCTGAGAAGAGCAGCGCTGCTGATGAGGGCCAATGCCAAAAGGAAAGGTATATTTTGGCTCCCCACTCCTCTGTGTCTATCAAAATGTGTGTACAGACAAGGGATGCAGCACCAGGCCGGGCCCAGGAACTGCATTGGATAGCTTATTTGCAAATTGAATAGCCGAGAAAGTCGGTCTCTCTTTGAGTTGAGTATTCATAGCTGCAACGGGGCAACGGGGCAACTGGGCAGCAGGCAAAGCAGCTAAGTCTGCATGGATTTATTAAACTTATCGCAGACGCACAGAATGTGGCAGCACTTTGAAGTTGAAGCTCGTAGCTCGTAAGCAAATACAGCACAAAAGCAGCTCTTGTTGTTATACATACATACTATTAACTATACATATATATATATATATATATATATATATACTACACATAAACTTGATCATTAAACAACACATGTTTGTGCGTTTCCAGCAGCATTTTCTATATCTCTCTGCTGTCTGCAACTTGCTTACTCAAGTCAGCCATAGATATATGTATAATTATGTATGTATGTAGCTAAAGCAGCAGCTTCACTCACTCACTCACTAACTAACTGACTGACTGTTCGACTAAAATGTTAATCAAAGTTGTTTTGTTGTTGCCGTTTTATTATTACATTTGTGTGTGTGTTTTTTTGTTGTTCTCTCTGCTGCTGCTTGTGCCTCTGCCTCTGCCTCTGCCTACTAAACTGGGGCGATGTTATTAAACGTTCAATGACTTTTTTTTGTTAGTTGTTATTTGTTTGTATTTGCCTTCTTCTTCTTCTTCTCATTCCTTTGTAGTGTCGGACTTAGTTGCCTTTTAATTCTTGATAGCGCACTGCCTACTTCTACATACCATATACAAATACATATATATATATAGCCATAATCGGACAACACCAGTTGCTTATCATATGTATATATCATATATGGGGAGTAAGTACATAGTTGGTTGGTATAATTTACTTTGTTATATCAGCCACCCACTAAGAAGTATTATAAAGTTTGTGTTTTAAATTTGGGAAATTATCTGAAACATTTGCTTAAAATACTATATATATATACATATAATTCTTGAACTTTAGTATAAACTATAAGAGCTATATGCTATAAAACATGAGCAGCCCATACACATGTATATTTAATGACCATAATACGGTCCACCCACGACCAGTTTTATTCTAAAAGTAATCAGGCCTTTTTGGAAAGCGGTTCAATCAAATAAAAAACTCAGCATTTGTTGCCTAAGCACAGTTGTTTGACATTGAAAATGGCAATAATATATAAGATGTATCCCGAGTTGTTCAATGTTATTGTCAACAAACAAACAAAGTAAAAACAAATAAAGCTACTTTTATTTAGTTGGTTATTTAATTATTGCAAATAAGTAAATGATTGTTGGAAAATATTAAATGTAATACGCGGGAAACTCCGAATCTGTGCACAAATAATGATGTAAATGCATTTGTAAAATACCAACAAATTCAGTTTAGTTTACAAATATATTTGATATGCCATTAATCAATGTGTGCGATTTATTCCAAACTATTCAGATGCAAATTGTTTGAGGCTGCACAAAACGTGGCCATAAATTAAGGTATTTTTATGTATGTAAATATTTGGTTTTGCCATGTTTTGCTAATTAGTAAAATCAAGCTTATTTCAGCTACTTAAATAGTTTAAAATAGAACCGTGGGATTAAAACACCAAACAGCCAACAACAAAACAAACTGGAGACAAATGATGCCAGTCCAGAGTTGATCGGTGGGACTTGATTTATAAAAAAAAAAAAAATATATTAAAAAAATCGAAAACGAAAACGAAAAAAAAAATCCAATTACAGCTACCAGTTGATGTTGTTTGTATATTGTTGTTGTTGTTGTTGTTGATGTTGCTGTTGTTTTATTTACATTTTTTTCAGCTTTTTAATTGGCAGCTCTTTCTTAGGTGGCGCCACAGCAAATGAGGGTTTCAAAAAAACTTGACAGACTTTTTCGCGCTTCGCTTGAAACAAGGCAGAGTAACTGGATGACAAGTTGTGTAAGACACATAAATTGTAATTAATTAATGACAGTCAATTGAATATAAATGGCTGGTATTCTTCTTCTTGTTGTTGTTCTCTCATATTTAAATGAAAATAATATATATATATATATATATTGGTGGCTTATGGAAAATTACACACACACACCCATTGTCAGCTGGAAGAGAAACCCGTTTGTGACTTTGGCATACGTGCACCGTTTACATTGGTGGTGGCGGTTACCTGTTAGTTCCACAAAGTGGGTTACATGCCAACCACAGGAGTGGGAACCAACGAAGGTGCGTTTAGGCCAAGTTTCATGGACGAGTATTAGGCACGAAGCGATTGACGTGTACTGGTTTTGATACCCATTTTCTTTCTCCAAAAGTTGCCTGGCTCATTTGTGGCAATTTCAAGACGCAAGTTTGCTGTGCTGCAAGCACACATAATATAGGGTAACTGATGTTCGATCAAACATAATGCTCGGAAATGATTTGGTTGTCTGTGCTGCATTCGACTGGAAACTTGTTCGTCAACATGCCATTTATACATGATCTGATGTGGTTTATGTTGCCCCCTTTATTGCTGCTGTGTCAAAGTGCATCCACAGCGTCATTTATTAGTTCAAATATTTCACTGCACAGTTGAAATACTCATCAACTTTCATATGAACATTTCAATAAACCACACGAAATATGAAAATGTGACTTATTAAGTAGCTGAATATTAACTACACTCAAAAACTTGACATAACATTTAGAAAATCATACCAAAAACTAGAAAAATATTCTAATTTATAGAAATAAATTCGAAGAATTAGAAAAACTTTCTTTTACAATTTTCGTAAATATTTTCTTTTATAAAAAATTTGTTATTTTATTTTCTTTTTTAATGTCAGAAAAAAAACACTTTTACGTAATTTATTTCTTAATAAATTTCATTATTTTCATTACTTGTTACTGAAATTTAGAATAGATTTACTTAAATTTTATAAAGCAAACTAGCCTGGAAATAGGAACAGAAGACCAGCCCTAATTTTTAGAGAGAAACAACCTTCCATTTTAGAAATATGCTGTCTGCATAATAAGTTGAGCTGCCCTTGGCGCCAAAAGAATGACAATTTTGGAAATTTCATGTCGATTTGTGCGAGCATTAATCGTGACTGAGCATAAGTTATAGATAGATATAGATATAGATATAGATATAGATATATAGATACACACGCATTCATGTATGTTGTTTGTGTTCTTAACCAAAAACCCAAAACCCTAACTGAAGCCCAACCATGCCCATGTGTTCATGCATAAATTTGAGCATATTAAAGTGAACTTGACGCAATGGCAAAGTCTAACAAATCATAACAATTGATACTCTACACAAGGGCAGACAACAAGTTTTGCCTGCCCAGAATAGGGGGGGATAGACAGGCCATATTCAAATTGCCTTGAATCGCTGCCTGAATGACGAATTGACTATATATATATATATATACTATATACTATATACTATATACGATATATAATTTGTTTTGATCGCGACAACTTTGAGCGATCACTGGCCGGGCCGGGAAGTTGTTCCGACGTGCAAAATCATGAAGCGTGGCGATTACAAATCAGAGCTGAGATCGAGAGAGACAGAGATAGAGATACAGAGAGAGAAAGAGAGAGAGAGAGAGAGAGAGAGAGAGAGAAAGAGTCTTAACTGTGGCGGGTGCCAGTTGACTTACAATATGCGCACAACATGTTGATGCCTTTTGTTAATGCCTGTAATTAACTATTGTAAGCTAATTTTGATTTCCTCAACAAAAGATTACACTTCCAAATACACATAAGAGCAGAAAAGCGTATTTAATGGGCGGATGAAGTACAATAAAAATAAACAAAAAATTATACACAAAATTAGCATAATTAGCACATCGCGTAGAGAGTTATATTCCCTTGTTAGACAACTTGATTTACTTTATTTTACGGCCAGTCAAATACCCGGCCTCTCTTGCGGTTTTCATTTTGGCTTATTTGTGTTTAATTTTCATTGTTATGGTTTTTCCCCCCTTGGCTGTATTTTGCTACACTTTTTTTTCAACTTTTTTCCTTTCCGTTTCGAGTGGGCGCAATGCTAAAGTCCGTTCGCTGTTCAGTTCTCGGAGGTTTCGCTTCAAATGTCAACAGTAGTGGCCTCAACAAATTAAAACAAAAGCTGGTAAACAAGCAAATAAATTAGCATAAATGGTAGACGACTAAAAGAGAAATATTAAACAATAAGTGGGTAGAGCTAGCTGGCAGAGAGGTAAACAAGTAAAGTGGAAAAAACGGCAGGTGTTAGAAATGCAAACTAAATGAGTGTAAGAAAACGAAATATGAATATGAATATGAATATGAATAACAACAACAACGAGTAATAAAAAATCAAAAAGACTGAAAGCATTTTTGCATACATATTTAAATTGTACTACATAATGTGTGTATGCCTGTGTGTGTATCTATGTGTGTGTAGCTGTGTGTGTATCTGTGTGTATCTATGTGTGTGTATGTGTGTATCTGTGTGTGTATTAGGAACAACAAACTCAAAAAAACAACTGAAGTCGGTGCATTTGCACGTGTTCGTAGCCAATAAAGACGCGCGTCTAGACGCGATAAACTATCAACTCATAAGTGTGTAAATGTATTCGACAAAAGCACTTTTATAGTTTGCACTCGCAACTTGGCATTTTAATTCATATATATATATATATATCTCTCACTATCTATATATATATGTACACATATAGTGTATGTAAATAGCTGTGCTATTTATAGACATATGGAAATGAGCTTAAGCTGACCATCAACACAGAATCCAAAGCTTACCCCAATCGGTTCGCTAAACGCTTCGCGGTAATCTCTTTGTTGAATGAAAGTGAGCATTTGGAAATGTTGGTATTAATCGTAAAATAGAAATAGAGGGAACCAAAAATAATAATAAAAATATGCATAAGCCATAAAACCTTTATTGTGTATCATCTGATCGGATTTGAGCTCATTTTTAAAAAGCAAGAAAGATCTAAGATCTAAGATTATGTTTTTCCTAGGTTTGGAACTCATTTTTGAAAAGCAAAACGGCTCAAATCGAATCGTAAAGATCTAAGAAAAGGGTTTGGAAAATCCTTGATTTGTGTATTGATTTCCATTTTATATTTGAACATGCCCAGCATATTTTATATTTCACATTTTATATTAATTTTCACACTTTAAAATTTAACTTACCTTCTCTTCTTAAGTTTTGTAGTGTAACTATTTTTTTTTAGTCAAATAAATAAAATATATATTCAAACCAACACATTGAAACAATACTCGGACAATTGTTGTATATATGTAAGCAAATGCAAATTTATATAGAAAATGCTGTCGCCTTTTGCTGTATGAAGTCGAGTTTATATCAATCTGTGGAACAACTTATGTGTTTCTTAACCGAGTTGTTGATAATAAATAGTAATAAAAGTCACATTTATGCATCTTTTAAAGCGGTTAATTTCATCGAGTAACGTTCAAGGAACACAGAAGAAGAATTAATCAGAGATGTATACTTCTCCTTATATACCGAATTCCACAGCAGAAAGCGCAAGCATTTTCTGAATACAGCAGAAAGCAAGCATTTTCTGAATAAACTCGAACATTTTTTAGTTGTTCTCGTCCATTTTTTTTTTATATTTTACGAGTTCTTTTCACACACGAAGAATGAGTGTGTATGCAACGTGAATATGCCAGCAAGCCTGATGGTGGCATGTGGCAATATTGACCAACCTCAATGTATGTGTGTCTCTGTGTCTCTGTGTGTGTTGCTATTGTGCTTGTGGGCGGGTGCGTGACTCTGGTCCCGGAGCTTTATGCCAGTCTGTCTGGCACTCAATGCGACACTTTGTCTACTGATATAGCGCAAACAATTGAAAATCCAAAGGCAAAACAAAAGCAATGCACACACAAAGAGACATGGCAGACGGGCAGCCAACAGTTTCGCAAGTGTGGCAAATTATTAGGTGCATATTATCGCTTGTAACGACAACAGCAGCAACAATATACAAGCAAGTCACAGCGTTGGCTGACTGAACTGCTCCTTGGCCTGATAACAGTTATTGATAAGGAGGCGGAACGAACCCGACTATTGTCGTAAGAATAATTCGAGAAGGGTCTGACAAAAGGTAAATGGCAAATTGCGTGTCAACTTGGCTAAATATAAATCTACATTATTATGTTATGAATGCATACATATATATATATATATATATATATATATATATATATATATATTGACCGCAAGTTGAATGAACTCTGGCACATACGATATCAATTTGTATTTAAATTAAATCTTGTTAATTTATTTTTATTATTATTTATGATCAGTCGAAGAATGGCATTTATGTGCCTACGGAAAATTTGTATACTATAGCGAATAAGTGAACGATAAATCTAAAGAGCAATATTAGCTGTTATCTACCACTAAGTTGTTTACTAAATGACGCACACGAGCTATTTAATAAATGTTCCATTCGAATAATATAGATATTTTTATAGTTTTCACACAAGCTGGCAATTATAACAGGAATAACATATATATATATATATATATATACATATATTATGTATATTTATAATAAATAGTTGCCATGACTTCCGCATCTGCAAAATGCTAGCAATTAAATTGCACAAATCATTAAATAAAATTCTGAAATGCACGAAAACTTGTCTGATACGAAAAATTGCGTCTGCATTTTATTGACTCAAATGTGAAATGATTATGAAGAGCTGCATTATGCACTTAATCAGTCAGTCAGTCACTCAATCAAATAGACACACTGACAGTCAGTCAGTCAGTTAGTCAGAGTACGCCTTGACGTTAGTCCGCCACTCAGTGAAAAGACAAAAGCCTTTTGGACTGTTGCCAGATTGAGAATGGCGAACTTTTGCTTATACTTGATACTGTTGCTCATATTTATGCCTATTTTTATACAATTTTCATTTAAATCAAAATATAAAATAGACTTTATTGTGACGAACTCGAACAAGGCAAACAAAATAATCTTTACATTATATCAAAATATATAGAATATCAACTACAAAAAAAGTGCTTTCATTTCAAGTAAGTGTTCAAAGTGCAATCACTCTAAGCATTTTGTATTTATGGCATCAAACATTTAATGTAATCTAATTAAAACAATAAAAATCAAATATATTAAAATAAAGCCACATGCTTTTTATAGAGTGCTGATTAGGTGACCCACATTTTGGATTCCGTTTATAAGTAAATATGCATGCAACATATATATATACCTATATATATATATATAAATATATATTTTATTTAAAAGTTTGCTCCCACATAAGCACATTGATTTCTTATCTAAAATTGTTTTTGTTGCATGAAAACAAAAAACAGGAATAAAGTCACATCATTTGTGAATGATTTGGTAGTTTTGCGCTGCTTATCAAACGCTGCTCGAGCTGCCAAAAAATAATTCTAGCAGAAACTAACAACATTGAAATTGCGCATTAGCAAACTGGTTATAAGCTGCTCGTATTAAAATTAAAAAGTTTCTTACATATATATATATATATATATGTAAATAATACGATTTGCAAGTTGTTCACAAAAAAATCCACTTTTGTGTGTGGAAATGCTTTGTGGGAGTTTATAATTCCATTTGTCGGGCAGAATAACACATTTTCCTAATTGGACAATTGCAAACATTGCGTTGCAAGCTACTTATGCATGTTGCAAAGTTAAAAGTTGAAGAAAAACTTAGTTACAAATTTTGTTTGCATATTGCATTCATTTCATTCATTCAGTCATTTATGCAGCCATGTTGAAGCCATGAAAATTTGAACATTAATATCATCTGTACAGAATTTCAGAAAAAGATAAAACGACAAGCGCATTGTCAAAAGAGGAATTTACTCCATGTATCTCAATGGTATCTGTGTAGCCTGCAGGACATGTCATGTCCAATGCGAAATGAATTAATTTCACTTCAGTTTAGACATTCAAATTGAAGCACAACATAAACTATATGCATATGAGCCATTTTTTTGGGGGCTGCGTTGGGATTGTGGTTGGTGGGTATGTTGCGGCATTGTGGCAAGTGGTTGGAGCTATTGTGAAATACTACAAAAATTCAATTTGTGCATGCTTTATTTCAATTGAAAGCTCATTTTCAAATGTTTGTTAATATTTCTTTGTCAATAAATCCATTCACACGTGCCACATTGCATCCATTATGCAACACAACGCAATTTATTTATTTATCTAATGTGCTTGAAAAACAGTCCACAAATTTGAAATTTAAAATATAAATTCAAATTACACATAAAATGATACACTCATTTAATTATTATCTAATTTATTCATTGCTTGTTGCTATTTATTTTTAAATTTATTTAAATTAAATTTAACTTACAAATTCAAAGATATCAAGTTAAAAGGGAATAGTAAAATTATCACTAAAAATAATAAATAAAATAAAACATATAATAAATCTGAGGCAATTGAAATGTAAATTTAAATCTAAAATTGTATTGCAAGAATTGTAAAAACCCCAAACAGATACAAAATAAATAATAAATGTAATAATAAATAATTAAGCATAATTAATAATAAATAATGAACTGATAATTGATTTTTTTGTTTCTTTTTTTTTAGTTTTCATGAGTGTTTTTGTTGGAGTAAAATAAAGCTGTAATTTTTGGTTACTACTTACATCTTGAGAGATTTGTCCCATTCCCGCGTAATAATCGACAGCGGAGTACATTGGTGTGTGTGCGTGTGTGTGTGTGTGTGGTGCTTGAGTGTGTTATTTGTATCTGTGGTCAGGTCGGATGCACTCGTCGATATACCAGTTCCAGTTGCAGTTGCAGTTGCAGCAGCGGTTTCTGGTTTATGCCCCGCGTCTTTCGTTGTCAACGTTTCTCGTCTGGAAGGAAACTCACCAATGATTGCCAACTTGCCAACTTGCTTTGGCGTTGTTGGCCACCACCAACCGAAGGAGTTGGGCTCGTTGTCATACACACAATCTAGATTTGGCTTTATATTTTTGCCCCTCTCTCTCTCTCTCACACACACAATCTCGCTGTCTCTCTCACTCTCCCCCTCTCTCTGTCACTCGGTTGCTGTGTGTATTGCTTTCAATGTGGTTTAGTTTAAAAGTGAGTTTTCACTTGCTGGATTTTTGTTTTCGCTTGGCTTGTGTAGCGTTGTCGTCACTTGATTGTCGCTGTTGCTGCTGCTGCTGCTGTTGCTGCTGTTGTTGCTGCTGCTGCTGCTGCTGTTGCTGCTGTTGCTGCTGCTGCTGCTGCGGCTGTTGCTGCTGTTGCTGCTGCTATGGCTGTGGCTGTCAGGGCAATTAAGGTGCCTACTTCGACGTTTTTTTGTATTTTATTTTGCCACAGTCGAATCGAAAAATTCGAATTCAAAGACTTAGGTGGGTGTGAGTTGCTTCAACAAAAAAACCAAAAAAAAAAGAAAACAAACGCTTCAACAACGACTTTAGCTTGCGCTGTTGCACTTGCACTTGGCTCTGGTCAGCAGTTGTACCTTGGACTCCGCGACTCAGTCTGAGACTCGGACTTGGACACTGCTTGAGTAACTGTGACTGTGACTATGACTGTGGCTGTCTCTGCTTAAGTATCTTTAGTACATGTATGCCGAGCTCTAACAGATCTATTAGCGGATTATGATTCAGGCACTTGTACGTATGACTGCGAGGCCCAAACTTCTTCTTCTTCTTCTTCAGCTGTCCCTTAGAAGCGTTTGTTTCGCTGCTCGTTTCGTATGTGCTATATTTGTAGACGTTGTTTTCATTGGTTTTCATTGGTATTTGCAATCAGGTGATTAGTTGCCGCCTGGCCAAAATTCAACTTGCAATTTTCAGCATGCACTGAAACGAAGAAAGAAAAAGAAAAAAACCATACAAAATTTGTTAGCTTTGATAGATGTACAAGCTAATTGTTTTGCTAATTGTGCTCCAATCGCGGAACAAAACCAAACCAAATAAATCGAAGAAGAAATGCATTCAGTTTTCTTAAATGTAACGTATACTTGATAAATGCGTATTTTCAATATGAACTAAATACTTTCGAAGCTTTCTGACATATTTCATTGTACATTTACTCGTAAGGGACACAACATTCTGAACATTCAACATTCGTATAGTATGTTGGAAATTTTACGAATTTATTCCAAGTAATTTATGGAATTTAATTTATTAATTTATTTTTCACAATTTATTGCTGAAAGCCAAACACAAATTACATACTTTAAAAATAATATTAAATTTGCTAAAAATAATATTAAATTTGCTAAAAATAATATTATATTTGTTGTCGATTTATCTTGTCTTATCTTGTTGGTACAAAAGACAAACAGGGGATTTGTGTCAGAGCCTTAATAACTTTCAATTCTGTGCAGCGTTCGAGGAAATGTGTATGCTTATCTCTGCCCTGAGGCCAAAATGGTACTAGTTACATTTGCTGTGTAATATTTACAACACGTCAGTTGTTTACCATGCGTATGCGTATGTGATTTGAATATAACACTCATACGACCCGTCCAAGTTGTCGTCGTCGTTTTGAACGGTTCAATGTCAGCCACGGCATTTGTTAGACTTGTTGATATATTTTTTTTGTTGTTTTTATTGTTTTTCTTTATTAAACTGAATGTTTGTGTTTGTGTTTAACTTTAAAGGCAGTCTCATTTGCATGGTAAGTATGACTATGTCTGTGCCTGTGTGTGTTGGTTAGTTGTTGGCTATTCATTTGTTGTCTGTTGATTGTTTGGTTGTTGAATGTTGCCTGTTGTTTGTTTGCCGCTAGCCTGGGCATGCCATTATAATTCATTTCTTCGCTAATTAGTTGTGTAAACCAATAAACAACAACAACAAACGCCGCAACAACAGTCAATCAACACTCGCCACAAGTCAAATTTAATATTTTTTCCATGTGGTTTTCGGCGCACATCAGTCAACAGAGGCGTCTGCCAGAGCCACAACTGCGACGCTTGACTGCTGACTGCTGCTGGTTGCTGGCTGCCTGCTGCTGGTTGTTGTTAACTGCTGCTGACTGGGAGGGGCAGTCTGGGCTTGCCCACGTACAATGCTGGCCAACAAAATAGTATTCGTATCAAACTAAAGCTTGAACAATGACTTCGATGTTAATTCGTTTATTAAACACAAATCCTCTTCTTAAGCTACACTTACATTTTGTCTGATCTTTTAACAGCATTTCTTACCAATATCCTCGTCTAAAGGCAGACAATTTTCTAAGAGGATTTCGTTATAATAAACAAATTAACACAGTAGGATAAGAATAAACGAATTAGCACAGCTCAACTATTTGATATATTTTCTATTTATATTTTTTGCTCCGCAGCTATATATATATATATACATATATATACAATAGAATACATAGACATTTTTATGTGTATAGCTTCATTAGCTGATCTGAGACGCTGGCACTGAGCAAATCGCTGAAGCGTTTAGCATGCGCAATGTGCGCCCATAAAAAAGACCATAAATTTATGAAATTTACAATAACAATGTAACGAAAGCAACAACACAAAAAATAAAAACAAAAACAATAACAAAAAAAAACAAAAAAACAACAGCAACACACTGAAATAGAAAACTTTTGCAGCGCTTCGTTATTGTCATTTGAGTGGGCACCAAGTTGCTTAAGTTACAGGCAAAATGTTGTTGTTGTTGATGTTGTTGATGTTGTTGCTGTTGTTGTTTTTGCTGTCGTTTTTTGTTGTTATTGTTATTGCCGTTCATGTTGTTGTCAGAGTCACGTTCGTTGTCCATGCTCTGGCTTTGGCTTTGGCTCTGGCTTTGGCTTTGGTTTAGACTTGTTGACATTGTTGCTCTTGTTGCTTCGATCAAACCGCATGATTATAATGATGCCCTGAGATAAATTACATGCCGACAACAACAGCAATAACAACAACAGCAGCAATAACAATAACAACATCAATGGAAAAGCTGAAAACTAGCTTAGAGCACTTCACTGGAAAATAACGCTCACAGATTTCTGTGAATGCAATGGGATTTTAACCGAAACAGACTCAAATAGCTGCGTTCCAACAACATTATGCTAATTTGGAAACAATCTTTGACTGACGTTGGAGCTGAGCACATTCTGTGTCATATAAAATGTTCTTATAATTTAAAGCCAAGAGAGAACAGCCAATTTGGGCAGGCTAAAGATTACATACCCTTCTGAATCGAAGTCAAATTGCCGACATCAAAAATTTCACTATAAATTTAAAAAATTGAATAATGAAGAGCCGACTAAGGATGCTTTATTATACAAATAGTAGTCTGATTTTATTAATTTGTTTTATAATAAATACTATTATTATAATTAGATGCTTAGAATAGATTTTGAGAAAATTTTAATCTATGAGAATATATTTGCATTAGTAAACAAAACATGGGCAGAAAACACGGCATTTTGTTCAATAATTAACTATAAAATATATACAGATACAGATATCGATTTTGATTTCTCAATTACAAACAAAATTTTCTTGATTTAAAATTATCTTTGCATAAGCAACTTTGAACAACTGTTTAATCAAAACAAATATACATATATATATAGACGTCTAGTTACTGTTTCGGTTTAAAATTTATTTTTAGATTCGACAAAACATAAAATGTTTCCCTGACTTTGTTTTCAAGTAATATTTCACTTAAACCGATAGCATGTAAACTTCAAAAATAAGCAAACATTTGCGTAAACAGAGCTGCGGCCAACTCCAAACTGAAAATGTGCAACAAGGATTGTTGCGCCGTAAAGACAGCGCTGACAATCCGTCGGATGAAAATGCTGGCAGAGAAGCAGCTGAAGGAAGAAGCCGCTGCCCCACCCAAAAAAATACTGCTAACACCGCAATCAGCTATCTTTAGCTACGAGGATTGCAAGAGAATGGCTGATTTTATAATTGCACGAACTGAGATACGACCCAAATTCGGTGTGGTATGCGGTTCCAATTTGGATATGCTGGCCCAGCTAATTGAGAATCCCATTGTTATCGACTATTCGGAGATACCAAAATTTGAACTGTACACGGACGATTTGCATAAGAGCAAACTATTTGCTGGCACTTTGATGGGGGCGAATGTGATTGCGATGCAGGAACGCTTTCATGTCTACGAGGGCAATCCGGTGGGCAGCTGTTCGATGCCGGTGCGTGTCATGAAATTGCTGGGAATTGAATATCTATTCGTGACATGTGCATCGGCTGCCGTCAATAAGCATTACAATGTGGGCGACATAATGCTCGTTAAGGATCACATCAATATATTGGGCATGATTGACAATTCGCCGCTGATCGGGCCGAATGATCAACGCTTTGGCGATCGTCATTTCAGCATGATAAATGCCTATGATCAGCAACTGATCGAGAAGGCCCAGGAGATTGCCCATGAGATTGGATGCGAGAATCGCATTTGGACGGGCGTCTACTGTTGTCTGGGTGGCCCCGCCTATGAGACGCCAGCCGAACATCGACTTTTGCAACAAATTGGCGCCGATACCGTCGGCATGTCCCTCGTTCACGAGGTAACCTTACTCCGTTTGCCTGCTTTCAACTTATTAACTATTCCAAAAAGGGACTTTATATTAGTAAATATTGTTGTTTTCTGTATTTCAGGTAGTTGTCGCTCGTCATTGCAGTATGAAAGTGTTTGCATATAGTCTGGTCTCTGTGCCAAGCATCGATGCTCCGCAACTGCCCGAGGCCGTTCTGCTTGCCCAGCTCGAAGATGGCGAAAATGTTAGCATGGAGCTACTGTGTCGCATGGTATACAAAATACATAACAATTTGTGATTAAACAGGAAATTTGAAAGTGTTCAACATAAAGAAAAGCTCGAAAACAACGCACAGAATATGATTTGCAAACAAGTTTTATATTCATTTTGAAACACACGTTGCTAAGCCGAAACGAAACGAATTTCGATTCTATTTCCTCACTCGACGGAATTCTTTGATATCAACAAACATCTTATTCACATCGACAAAAAAATATATAATGAAATTGGGTTTGCCGGCAGATGGACTGAGATCTGCACGAATTATACTCTGAACCCATTAAAAATAGCTAAAAATGATGAAATTGAACAAATAAAATGCCGAATGCAGCATCTCCGATACCATCAAATATATATATATATGTATATTTCATGAGGATCAACAACCGAATCGGTCTACCTTATCTCTCTCGGATTTCAGAGACTATGTAGACTAATTTGAACACAAACATAATGACAAACATACACCAAAGTATTGGGATCGACCATAATGATAATGTTCTGCTTTGATGGTTAGCTTCTGACCCGCTCTTTCATCAGTTCCGGTATTTTGTTGGATTTAAGTTCTGATTCCGATTCCAATTCCGGTTTGCGAGCACGTTTTCTGTTTGCATATCGAAAAGCGGCATTTGCGTTAAATTTCCCAATATATTTGAGATTTACACATACACAGATACACCCGCACGACCCGCACACCACTGCGTATACATAACGTCGCGTTCCCATCGCTCATACGCAGCGTAAAACAAACAAATATTGTTGGGCCGCACTTATTGCTGCTAATTTAGCCTGTTGCTCTGACTACCGCTTGCTGACGTGAATTGTGCCGTTGATATTTGCATATGTAGTATGTACACTGCAAGTGTATATAAAATAAAAAATACAAAAAAAAACAGTTATGCCAACAAACACACACACACACACTCGCACACTCGCACAGCGAGAGAAAACACGCGCTGTTTTGTGGTCGTAGTTTTTTACTTATTAACGCTGATTTTGTTGTTGTTATTGTTGTGGTTGTCATTGTTGTTCTTGTTGTTGTTGTTGTTGTTGCTGTTATTGTTGCGTCTGTTTGCGTTTGTCTTTATTGCATTTAGCTATTGATAAGAGCGTGTTTGCCCTTTTTTAGGTTCATTGCCTTAATATTTTAATACATGTCTGTCTGCATACATACATATATATATATATATATATATATATATATACAAATAAATCTGTAGATATGTATATAGTAGCCCCTCCCCCAGCAAATTACAGAATATTTGTAGGAACTACATTTAAATCGTTTGCACACCAAAATATTTGTGCCTAATTGCATGCACTATGCATGTATGTATATATATATATATATATATATATATATATGTATATAGATATATATAAAGATATTTGAACTGTTCTATTCGCTTTTGTGTTCTATTCTATTTGCTATTTTCCATTTGCTGTGTAGTTCAGTGCACTGGCATTGCATTTGAAACTAAATTTATAAAATAAAACAACAACAAAATAAGAAAACAGACCAAATTTGATATACCCTTATTTATCGTAGTAGAATTGACGACATCTAAGTTTAACTATAAATTGGAGAATTATATAGACTAATCCGATTTTGATGGTTTTCTGTCCAAATGTTAGCAGCATAATAAAACGTATTTGGTCAACAAAAAAGTGGTTTATACAAGAACTAAGTTATCAATATTATGCCAAATTTCATCAGCCAAAATTGAGCAACTAATTTGCATAGAAACAGACAGACGAGGCTTGCGATACTGTTCAAGAATATATATGCCTTATGGGTTCGCAGGCGTCTCAATTAATGCGTTACAAGCTACGCAACAATTTTATAATAACCTTTCCTCTGTACGGGTATAAGCCCGAAAAGCATTCGGGGCATATGAATGTGCCAACGCAACAGCAGCTGATTGTGAGGAAATCAAATACATATATATATATATGCAGAGATATGTGTATATATATATTTAAGCAAATGCACCAAATAGTTTTGGCATTTGAATTACTTTGCGTGCACATCTGTCGATAGATACTTTGTAATTTGATTAATAGACTGCGATGCATTTAAATGGCAGCCCAGCTGCGCACTGCTCGAAATAGAAGCAATGCGGATTAAAATAGAATGCGTGATTCGAATGCAAGCCAAATAATCCGATTGCCAATCAACTGACATAAGAACACCGAATGCAAATGGCATTTAAATAAAGCTGGCATCAGTTTACGTTATTTGAAGTCATTAGTTAAATCACTCATACGCACACACACACACACTTGTCCACATGAATAGGTAAGCTATGGATGGGGAAAAGTCATGCACTATCAGATGACTTCTGCTACCCAACTGTCTCTCTCCCTCTGTGAATGTTTTAGTACAGATTTTAGGATACACTCAGAATAAATATTATAAATAAATAAAATTTAATATTAGGCAGATTTAAAAAAGAAACATGGGTTTTCTTTAATAATTCCAGGAACTATTTTTATATTTTTAGAAATACAAATTGTCAAATTTTACATTTTTTATATAGATTATTAAATATTAATATTTTATAGACCAAGATTGGGTAGTTTATAAGTTCATAAGTTATTATATATACTCCAATATGTTTCCAATTCACAGAGATTCAAACTCGCAACTTCAAACGTTTGCATTTCTACTTTTTAGAAATATTTTCTATGATTATAATATACATTTTTTCAGTTTACAACGCGCCTTTCATTTTGGTAAATTTGTTCAATTGAATGCCTATTATTCTCTGAGTGTACGAGTCGACTGTAAGATTGCATTGCATTTGAATACCAAAAATGATCGTTAGATGTTTGCCTGTCTACCTGTCAAATATTCTCTTGTGTTCTATGTGTGCTTGAGGGTGTGTGTGTGTGTGTGTGTGTGTGTGTGTGTGTGTGTTTGTGTGGTCTGAACTTTTAATGTTTTGCAACATGTTGACACATTTCACTTGTGGCAACGAGTCAAACAGAGAGCTGAGGCCATCTAACCTGACAGCGAGTAACCATGCCAACAAATCATATTACTTTCAACTTTTTACTTTTTACTTTTAACTTTTCACTATGCGCTCAACCGGGCTATGAAATTGTATAAAATTAAATATCATTTTTCTTTTTATTTTGGTAAATATTTTACTGTTAGTCGTTGTCGGACGTAAACAACTCGTCACACGGACCGAAAATAGAACAACGGGCAACGGCCCAAACTGTATCCGTATCAACAACAAGCAGCAAAAGTGTTTGAATGTTGCCAAATGGCATCAAAAAGAAAAAAAAACACTCGAGACTCTCTCGCCTGGCATGTTATTTTGATTAACCTGCCACCTAACCACCTGCCACTTACCACAAGAGCAGCAGAAGCAATGAGCTAATTGAATTCCCGTTTTACCTGGCTGCAACATTAATATTTCAATTAGCTGCATAATCGACCCACAGCTGACCACAATTATGCACATACATCTGTCTTGGGCTGCACGTTCTCAGGCCTCTATTAATTATTCAACCCACTCTAATTAGTTAAGCACTAATTATCCTTACAGACACACACACACACTGATGTTTGTTTATAAAAAGCGGTTTCCAGCTAAATTTAATTACAGCCCAGTTTCGCATTTTTATATGCCACGTGCCCATTAAAAGTATACAAAGGGGTATAATAAAGTCGTGTGCAATGCTATTCTTTTTACTGGATATCTCCTTCAGGGAGAGCATTCTAACTTGTTATTATTGACAATAAATAGGTCTGTACTCATACAGATTGACTTCCTGACGTCATAAATCTAAATAAGTTAACTTACATTTGAAAACAAAACAAATTGCATCTAATCAGTCTGATATCAAAGTTTCATTGACGTCACATTGCCAATATCGATAAAGCGTTGACTTGTTAAACACAGTCTTTGATCTGAAAGCTCAAATTTAGACTTTCACTAATGCAAAAAAAAGAGTGCAAAAAGTTACATTTATTAAATCACTTGTACATAAACGAAGCCTTGACAATCTTGCAGTTGTTGCCAAGTGTAATTGCTAACAAAAAAAAAAACAACTAAAATCAACACTAAATTGATTAGATTAACAATATACAATATACAAGTTTTATGACTGTTCATGCTTGGTCAATCAATCTTGATTAGCCATATCAGCACCGTTGCCCAAATCGAAATTATTATTCCCCAAACACGCTCCACTATCAACAAATGTATTCGATTTTTGCATGGCTATTAATTAATTTTTTTCATTTTATAAGCAAATTTTCACACATTTAGTGCTGATTATAAACGAGACACTAAAATGGCTTAGAAACGATGTGAACTGATAACACAAATAAAACTTTGCTATTAATATAAAGGCAGACAAATGTACGTCTCTATATACAAATATAGATTTGTAGCTCCAAAACAAGTAAAATAAAATTGTAGTCGGGCATAAGTGGATGTGGCATACTCTGTTATTATACGAGCTGCCAGCTGTCATTCTCTAAATCTATATTAAATTGAATAGTGAAACACTTTTAAAGTTAATGTTAATGTCCACAGAAAATCCAAAAAGTAAATAATAATCAATTCAATTAACTCAAAAATAAAATTAAAAAATATTTAAATTAAACAAAATAATAAATATTTGATTTCAAGTATTTTTAATGCTGCACAGGTCTTTAAGTGAAAAATGGATTCTATTTATAGTCCATTTAAAAATTCTTTTAAACTGAGCACAAATTTCAATTTGATTGCAACTTTGAGTGCAACCTTTCTTTTGTGGACAGAAAGACCACATAGGAATTTTGTGAAAAATTTGCACAAGTGTGCAATTGGCAACTGGGAGACTTGCTAAGATATTCTGCCTCAAAGACTGTTGTTGCTGCTGCTGTTGCTGTTGCAAGTTCAGTCAACTCAATTTACGACCATAGAAGTGACGGAATTTACATACAAACATGCATGCAACAAAGTAACTGACTGTTGTTGGTACTACAGAAGCATTGTTTGCTGTTGCTGTTTGCTGTTGCTGTCTTCTAACGCACTGCAGCATTTTGAGGCACGTTGAGTGTGCTTGTTGTACGTTGCACAACATTTAGGTTATTCGTTTATTTCTTAAGAGATTTGCAGATGCCATTAACACACAGCAACAATGTTGTACAAACACAAAACACACAAGCAGGTTGAAGTTTACCTATTAGTTGAAAGCAATCAAAAATTTCTGCCAAAGTTCTCCAATAATCAAAACTTTCGCAAGGTTAAAATGTATACATTTCCAGTTGATAAATTTTGTTGTCTGCTTGCTGCTGCTGCTGCTGGGGATGGGGCATTCAACAAATTTATTGTAACATTCAATTAAATTTCTATATGAACATAGTTCAGACAACACTTCAGTCATTTAAGCACACACACACACACTCACTCAAACACATTCGCACACATTTTTAAGCACGCTTAGCAACAAAAAGAAAAAAACAGTTATGCGACCGACCACAATATCGAGTACTACGTGAGTTCCCTCTGGTGCTTGTTGGCATAGCAACAATTGATATCATAATTGGCATAAACGGCTTCCAGTTCCTTAGCCTTTTTTTTATTGGTTTTGTTTTCATTTTTTATTAGACCGCATTAGACGCAATGTTAACTGTTAAATAAGAGAGTGCGAGCGAGAGAGACAAAGCTCTCAGTTTAGAAGTACATTTGTAAATTGAAATGTTTATTTTTAATATATTGTTTAGTACTCCATTATAATTTTAAATTAGTACTACTCCTGAAATAATAGCACCACTTAACCACTTTGTGGAAATCATTTATCTATTCCAAATTTTCATAAATGTTTTTCGTTCATTATCAACATTTTTCGTAAAATTCAATTTTTTAATTTAACTTTTGATGAAAATCCAATAAGTTGAAAACGATGGTTAAAATGTTGATGTTATTCTACCTTACTTTTTTGAAGGGTCTTCTTCCACTTCTAAAAGCATTTTAATAGGGTCCTAAAGCTTTGCTATATTAAAAAAAAACACACATATTTCGTCTGAAAGTGTTGCTATTAGTATTATTGTATAAATATAAATATATACATTGCTAACAATGTATTTCATTTGTTTGTCATTATTGTAGTTTGTTTTGTTATTAGTTCTAAATAATAGTTAGTAAGTGCATGTTGTTTTCTTTAAATCACAAAAATGTTGTTTATCCAAGGGACAAGCTCTAATCGAATTATATTAGGCACATAATACAAACGGCCGATGTGGGTCAAAAAAATTATTCGTGTGGAATGCACAGCAAGTTAAAGGTCAACATAACAACAAATGAGCTTAAAAACGCACAAAAAACAAACAAACAAAAATAAGTTACGGAAATAAATATGATAAACTATTTGAATGCCCTATATCGCTAAAACGAGATCACATCATTAATACTTTATAAGATATTTAAGTACAAAAACACATAGTAGAATCACTTGAATAACACACCCTGTGTTTACAGGGTGGGTGAAACAAACAATTGGCTCACAAGGTAAATGCGAACAACTACGCCTAATGAAATGAAGAAAATTTACGCAGAAAACAAATATGTATGTATGCAAGTATGTATGTATGTATGTGTGCACACACATGCATACTCTCTCATACTTATGTGGTGGGCCGCCACAAACTACTCATATGCATGTATGTATGTATGCATGTATGCTTGTATCTTTACGCTCATAGAACACAACTTGTATGTATGTCGTCTGTATGTATGCGAATATACAGCAAAACAAGCTTCGAAGAGAGAGAAAACACATACAAAATGGCTGCTTAATTTAGATTTCCGTGTGGTAGGTCAAGTGGCAATTTTCTCAACGAATTTTTGGTGGTTTTTGTGCCTTTTTGTTGTTTTTGGTGAGTGTGTGAAGTGTTGTAAAATATTTGATTTCTTCTGATTACAAAATTAGCTAAAAATCGAATGAATTCGTTTCTTTTATTTTGAGGGAATGAAAATTGAAGTTTCAGATATCAAGTCCAGCTTAGAAGCAGCTTTTAATTAGAAGGTATATTTTTCTTCTTATTATTTTTCCACAGTTAAGTGGAGTTTTTACAAATAGTTAACAAAAAAAAGGGAAGATTCATTATAAAAATCAAAACTTTTCAAAATATCTAAACTATCTATCTAAATTATGCATTTTCAAAAGTAGTTTCGAACGCATCAAGTAAAACTTTGCATATTTTCATGATAAATTGCACTGCAGCCTGAAAATAACCAATAATATTATTTTCCTTCCATTGTACAGTATTTAATTTTTTCTATAAGTTATTGTCTGCTGTTAATTAATCCAATAAAGGCAGGAATGAACAACTCACCCATAGGGGCGCTGACAACGAAATCGTTTAAATGTTCTGCTGTTCAGCTCTTTATCAATGGTTGGTGTTGTTGCTGTTGTTCTTGGTATTGTTGTTGGTAACAGCAACTTTGGAAATCATTGGCGTAACAACAACACGGCACCTTCTTAGTTTCTTTTTTTTTGTTCTTTTGAGATCGCTTTTGAATTTTTGTTGTTCTCTTTGCACGAGGCTGATAACGCGGCACGTTGATTCGCTTACATATACATAAACGAAATGTATTTATGTGTATGTTACATATAAAATATATGTATATATGTATATATA
Organism: Drosophila grimshawi; assembly: GCF_018153295.1. Classification (NCBI taxonomy): domain Eukaryota; kingdom Metazoa; phylum Arthropoda; class Insecta; order Diptera; family Drosophilidae; genus Drosophila; species Drosophila grimshawi. The sequence continues at coordinate 10,146,750 of NW_025062889.1, read as the reverse complement.
TATATATATGTAGGTTTGGGTCTGTAATCGTCTGATAACCGCTGCAGCTTTTCTCTTTTTGGTTTTTTTTACATAAAATCAATGATACCATACAAAAATAGCAGTAAACACTGTGAAAGAGATTTTTTTATTAAATATGAAACAAGCAAAACAAAATATATTCAAATATGTTACATTTTACAATTTACACATTTTTTTAGTTTGAAAATGTTTTTACATCTGCGTCGACTTTGCTTGTGTGTTTGTGTGTGTATGAGTGTGTGTTTATGTGTATGTAAACATATATATTTTCAGCTTTTTTTGTTGTTCTCTTCTCAATTTTTGTTTTTAGAAAAGTTTTCCGTGTGTGCGGAATGAAATACGAATGTGTTTGTGTGTGTATGTTTTTATTTCTTAAGATTATACATTTATCGCTTGATTTTTGTACCCACCCAGCGATGATTGAAAGGTGTAAAATTGGAAATTTTATGTTTCTACATTTTGGGTGTAAAATTATTTTTGAATTGAGTTCAAGAAGATAGTTTTTCTTAGCCTATTATTTTTGTTTGAATTTGGAAATGTATCCAAATACTCTAAACGATATTTTTGAATTATTTTACATAGAAAAACAAGTGGAATTTGAGCATGAATGCATTTGGCGCGAAAAAACATACAAATTTCATAAGCTTAAATTTTAGCATAATACCAACAAAAGCCTAGGCACACATACATATGTACATAAATTTACATACATACACACACAGGCACGCGCACACAAAAAAAGCACAATACTGCCGGTCATTTAATTTACTGTATGGCCGAACCAATTGTTATTGTTGTTGTTGGTTTTCTTTTGCTTTTCGAAGCTTCGACGATCAAGAAATTTGTAGTAATTTTCCATGCAATAACAATGATTTTATTTTTCTGTTTTTTTTTTATGTGCCCTATCTTGTGCGCTTGCTTTCGCTTTTTATTTTTTTGTTTTGTTTTATGTTTGTATTATTATTTTTTTCTCTTGATCTGTTTCTCTTAAGCTAATTATTTACATTTTGTTAAATAAATTAAGTTTGTCTCATTTACCAAGAATAAAACAAGGAATAAAACTCGCAACTTAAATATTTAAACGAAACAATTTAAAGCCGTTTATCACTGTTGCTTTGCTCTCTGTTCTTGTTCTTGTTTCTGTTTTTCGTGACTTAAGTAAAAGCTGGGCTTTGGGGGCCTTAAACGGCTGTCGCTGAACGCGCCGTTAACTCGCCGATAACCGAACGCGGCCACTGACAAAATAAAACTGAAATCAGCCCCAGCTGCTCGATGGCTGCCTGCCTGGCTGACTGCTTGCTTGCTTGGGTTCGTAAACAGCAACAGCACGAAAGCTAAACGAAATATGTTTGATTGTACATACATACATGTATGTGTGCATGTGTTGTGTATGTATGTAAGTTCGAGCACCGCTACACATGCACCCACACACACTTGCAGTAAGCTTATTACGTACAGACGAACAAACGAGATAGCATACTATAGGCAAATGAGAGCAGAGCAGCAACAGGCAGTCGACAGTCGACAATCGGCAGTCGGCAGAAGCAGCAGCAATAACAACAACAAGGTACGCTTCCCTATATAAAAAAAACGTTTACTTCGGCAATCTGCTGCCGTCGTCGTCGTCGTCCCATCTAGTTAGCCTGCATTAAAATGCACTCTACGTGCGCACACACACAAACACATAATGTTATCAAATGCAGAGAATAATTTGTTGAGTATCTGTAAAGTTATCTGCTATCTGCTGTCATACATATTTTCATTTTTAATTTTAGTTTTAGTTTCTAGTATAGTTTGTTTACAGTTTTACAATTAGATAGGCACTTTGTAGCGCGACCAAAATCAGCTAAGCCTATTCCAAATCTTGCTGTTCTTTTGCTATTTTTATTACATCTACTCATACATGTAGAAATACAAAAACGAATGTGTATGTGCAGTGCATATGTGGAGTATAACAACATCACCAGGAAGGTATTTGATAAAGGGGGGAGGAGGAGGGCGGTCCAAAATTGACACGGCGCGACAAAAACAACGCCTGATATGATTGAACTCTTAAATGGTGCCGTTACTCACACCCCCCACCCAATTCAACTACTCTTCACCTATCGTCATGTTGAGGCCTATGCGTGCGTGTGTGTGGGTTTCTAACTACATACTTATGCATTTGTCGTGTGTGTGTTGGTGAGTGCTTTGCAAAGTTCGCGTTCTCCGCGTCTGCTCAATTATCAACAGTTTGTTTGTTTGGCCGCTTTGTGTCTCGTCTCCTCCGTTGTGTATTGTGTATACACACAAAGCAAAGTGCCAAAGCAAATTCACAAGCAGAAGCAAAAGCAAAAGTAATGGCAACAATTGCTGCTGCCACTGCTCGCTATCATAACAATAGCAATAGCAACAAGCAACAAAATAGCGAATAGCGATGAAAAAAAAAGCATTCATACGGGACACGAACTTTGTTGTTGTTGATCTCTGCTCAGATCACACATTTGATGTTTTTGTTGCTCGCCGTCATATTGTTGTTTAAGTTGTTTTACGCATTACGCCTACGTTTATATTACGTATATGTATATATACGTATTTATATTAACGTTGCACATGCAAATGATGTACATATGTATGTATGTATGTAAATATGAATGTAAACATATATTTGCATTTGAATGTTAAATAACATAACAGTTAAGTTGTAGTTGCATTTTTATTATTTTTTTGTCGTCTACCTTTTAAAACCTGAAGAAAGAATAAAATAAATTAAAAGTATTTACATACGTACATGGAACACACAGTACAAAGTTCTCTATGGAAACTATTAAAATGATTGTCAGCTTGAAGTAAACATTTATGTTATAAGTGCATACACATACACATACACATATATATACATATGCATTTGTTTGTGTATATATATGTATGTGTGTGCATGAACATCTGTACAGACTTTCATTGTACATTTTTCTGTTGCTTGCTTGATTTTATTATCAGTTATTTTGATAGCAACATTCACGCAGGCATCGCAAGTAAATATGTATGTATATATATATATATATATATATGTACAGATGTACATATAAATGTGTCCATGTATGTATCTGTACATTGTCTGCATTGTGCTTATGTACATTGTGCATAGAACATTGTATTGATTAACAACTTTCGCACTCAATGCCTATATTTTAGTTATCTGTGGAGAAGCCCCCCATTGTGCACACACATGCATATGCATGTGTGTGAATGTGTATGTGTGTGTGTGTGTCTGTTTGTTTGTACAGCGTATAGCGTTGTATTGGATTGGTGGCAGTTGCCTCTGATAAGAAATGACCGATTTAGTTCTATAGTATGTATGCATACACACACACACATTCATACACATATAAATACATACATGCATATGCAGCAACTGTGAATATGATAACTAGCGTACACTTTAACGACTCACGGATCCTAAGATGCCAACATATGCACACAATAAAGTGCCGTTATCAACAACCATTCACAGTGATCCTTATTTATAGAATTTTGTATTACAAAATTCACAAAATGAATATATATTAATATTTAATCACATAGCCATTTATTTCACAAAAGTTTCAAATCTAAATCGAGAAGTTTTAATTAATTAAACAAATCCCCAAATCAACTCCTGAAAGTGATTCATATTTACTTATTCATAAAACGAAATATAGGAAGATTAAATCTTCGTTTAGAGGAAGTAGACTTAATTGTGTATAGTAATTAATTTAAATAAAAATGGGCTATGAATGAATTCGCTTTTACACATGTAAGTCTAAACTTTATAAATTAATAAACTAATAATAAAACAGAGAACAGAACACGAATTAATATTGCAATCTCAGACTCTTACATTCCGCGCGAAGTTTTCTCAATCCAAATATAAATTATTGATTAGAAATATCTAAGAATCTCATAAGCTCAGTAACGACTTGAATTGATAAAAGCAAATATTTAATTTGTTATGCATATTTAATTTTATTTTTTTAAGTGCATGTATGCACAAATACGTGTGTATTTGTAATATGAATAACTAAGCTTTGTCCAAAGTTGAAGATAATATTTAATTTTTTGCGTTAACTACTTGACTTCCAATTTCTGGAGCACTGTTTATTATTAATTACACAGCTAAGAGAATGTGTATGTTCGTTTACTTGTAATAAAGAAAAAGGATTCGATTAAGACAAAAATGCATTCATGAATGTAACAAATTCTGAATTAAATTCTCTTCTCTTAAATTCCTCGATGCATTTGCTAAAATATGCTGGTGCCCTCCTCCATTGCATTCCTCACGTAGAACGTTCCATTAAACTTTCGCTCGACATCCACATGGATGAATGACCATGTCGTCCACAATTCGCCCATTTCTGCCGCACATCTCTGCCCCTGGCGTAATTACGGCCATTTGAGCAGTTCACCTGGACATGGAAACTGTTTGCATGCCATTTGTCAACTTTTTTGCGAATAAATTCGTGAAGAATGTATGGTTATATATATATATATATATATATATATATATATACATACATTGAAAAAATAGTTGCTACATCGGAAAAGTGAAAATCAGAAAAACATCCGCATCCGAGGCTTGACAATTAAACGCCGGCTGAGGAGTGAACAGAGCAAAAATTACAGGAAACTTGGAACCTTTAAATGCCCAGCATTTACATGCCTACACTCGGAAGAAAAATGGCCCGTTATTTTAGAAAATCTCATTTTAAGAAAAAATCGAATGGTAAAACTCTCTAAACTGCTGCGAAAACTGAGCCTGATTTTGGAAAACAATAATAACTACGTAATAAAAGGGCTATTTTTTCTGAGTGTACAGTGAGTACAGTAGCATGGAGCCACAGTTTGCCCTTCGCTCCTAATACGTCCCGCAAGAGACGAGGAGGAGGTTGATTAGGACGGATCTGTTTTCCTTTTGCAGGGCCAATTGACGAACACACTGCGGAGTCTCTCAAATTGGCTGCAAGTCGATTGGGCTTTATTTTCGGCGGCAAAATTGAAGAATGGTATTTTCTTTCAAAATATGGTCCATAAAATAAGAAATTTTCAGTTATCAACAGTTTGTACTTTGTCAATCTAAACTTTTTCTTACCGGTTGCTCGATAGTATGCAATATTTTCTGTCGATTCTGAAATGTTATCGATTAGCGCCACCTACAAAAATTTGATAAATCGTTATCGCAAGTTCGTTTTATCAGCTGTTTTTCTTGACCCATTTTTAGCTCGTCTCATGATCTGAACAAAAATAGGTATTTGACAAGAATCTTTATTATTTCGTTCATAACGAAAAGGTGCTTTTTAACATTATAAGGTGGATTTCAGCTGTTTAGTTCAATAATCATTTGCAATTTTTCTATAAATTCTTCGTTACAATTAAAAAACTTAATATTGAGTAATGCCATATTTCAAAACAAATTAGGGCGCGCTGTTAATAACAGTTGAGCAACTGTTAAAGTTTTTGGTGTGACCATAGCTTAGCATGTGATGGCGATTGTGTGTGCGTGTTTGTGTGTGTGCATATAATTTAACCGCAAAAATATTTATTAACACATAAATAAATGGCACCGCCGCGAGCCAATAATCGGCCTGCAGCCAGGCGCAAAAAGGATAAAAACCTGCTGCTGATGCTACGAGACAAGTATGCCAATTGGAATTATGTCAAATATCTGATATTCGAGCCGGCTGCGTTGCCAATTGTGTCGGTGCTGATTGTTTTGGCCGAGGCGCTTATCAACGTGTTTGTCATCCGACGAGTGCCTTACACAGAAATCGACTGGGTTGCCTACATGCAGGTGAGCAACCCGACAGATAAAGGTCAACCCTTATAAAAAAAAAAACAACTAATGCTTTCAACTTGCAGGAATGCGAAGGCTTTTTGAATGGCACAACAAATTATGCGTTGCTGAGAGGTAAGAAGTAGTTTTTGTTGCTACCGCCGCCGCCTGCTCGCAGTTTATTTTTGGAAACTAGGCGGCAGGCAGCAGCCAGAGGCCATACTTTTTAAGTATATGCCACATTTCATTAAGCATGTGCTGAAGTACAAAGAGCTAACTCACATTGCAAGCACAATGAGTTAACTGTAAATTTTGGTGTATTTTGCTATTTGCTTTTTACATTTGACAGCATTGATGACCAAAATGTTGGCATGTAACAGGCTTAAATTAAAACACATTTGTATCTTTCAAAACAAAGAAAACAAACAAAAAATCACATCCGCTCCCACTTAGTTGAACATAGATTTGATTTTGTTCAAGAAGCCTCCGCCTTCACTTTGGCTGTCGCCTCGTCCGCTTTGCTGTTCGCCGCCGCGTGTTTTTGACTTTTCACTTTGTTCGTCTTTCGCTGCTGCTGCTTCTGCTGTTGTCCCTCGATCGCTGTTTTCCTTTGCTTGATTTCCTGCTTCACTGGCACCTGCGCTGCAAATCATACGAGAGAGGGAAAGAAGAAGAGATACAGATGCAAAGATTGATTAAACGAGTTTAAAATTTTACGAATGACTTATATTAAGTAAAAAGAGAATATTAATTCATTTCAACTATTACAATTATCGAACGAGAAGGGAACTACAATAAATGATGTATTTACGTTGCTTTCTTACTGCCATCTTTCCGCTGTGCCATGCCATGAATCTGACCCGGCGTATCCTGCTCCAGTTCTGCATACGCCACGAGCAGTTCCCGCTGCTGTTCAGTCAGCTTTTTGGGCACATCGATCTTGATGTGCACGTAGTGATCGCCATGCCCATGGGCATTCACCCGCTTCAGTCCCTTGCCACGCAACGCAATCTGCCGGTGCGATGAGGTGCCTGGCTCAATATTCAGCCACTGATCCTCGTAGACGCCCTGTACACGCACCGTGCCGCCGAGCACTGCCTGGGCGAGGGAGATGGGTGCATCTGTGTGCACATCGGCACCATCACGCCGGAAGTAATCACTGCGCTCCACACGGAACGTGACAAACAGTTCCTTGGCACCGACTTGCATGCGCACCGTTTGTCCATTCTCGATGCCGGCGGGCACGGGTACGGTCACCTTGCGACGCTGCACCGTTCGTCCCTTGCCCTCGCACTCGGCACATGGGTATTTGATATATTGACGGGTGCCTTGGCAATAGCGGCACGTAGAGCGCATCACAAATGGACCCGTCGATATCGTTTCGAAACCGCTGCCATTGCAATATTGACAACGGCCGGGTTTGGTGCCCGGCTCACATTTGGAGCCGGCACATTTGGGACACTGATCGACAACGTTGATGTTAACATCCTTGTTAATGCCACGCGCCGCCTGGGCAAAGCTCAGATCCATGACTAGCTCTTGTGCCTGGCCAAAACCAAATTTGGAATCGGCAAAATCATCGAAACTATTGCTGCGAAAATTGCCCTCGCCAAAGATTTTGCGGAAAAGTTCCTCCGGATCGATGGTGGAGCGAAATTGCCAGTTCTGTGAGAAGCCCTCCGGCCCAAAGGGGCCGCCACCAAAACCACCACCAGCGCCACCCTGTCGATGCATATTTTCCGACGTCTGACCATAGGTGTCGTATTCGCGTCGCTTCTGCTCGTCGCTCAACACTTCATAAGCCTCGCTCACTTCTTGGAACTTTTTGCTTGCATCTGGATCATCTTTATTGGTGTCCGGATGGTATTTCTTGGCCAGATCATAGTAGGCTTTTTTAATGTCTTTTCCGTTGGCATTCTTGGCCACGCCCAGTGTCGTATAATAGTCCTTTGCCTGCTGTCGGCTCGTCGTGTAAATGTTGCGCTCTTGTCGCTGCTGTTGCGTCGCCCTCTGTTGCCAGGCGGCGGAGGCGATGACAGCCGTCGGATTCGGATTCCAAGAATTCTTCGCTGTCCGCAGTGCTGTGCTCAGTTGAATGGCGTTGTATTGTCGGCTGCAGCAGCTCCTTAGTGGCAGCTGGCGCAAAACACATAAATTTTTATACGAAATCATTTTGTCCATTAACTTATTAAACTCGATTAATCTGTTCTCTATTTGGCTGGCAGCTCTAACAACATGCCGTAATAACCTCCATGCTGCTTACAATATAATAATGTTCTCTCGCTCTTGCTTTTCTTTTTGTTCTCTCACTTGACACTTTGACAGAGTCACAGGGTGGCAGATAAGCAGCTCGCTCACAAACTAGCTTTATTTGTTCATTTACAACTAGTTCCGAACCGAAAGATTTGCTCGCTACTATAAATTATATTTGAATGTTATTTTTATTTATACAAAATGTTTTCTAGCTGGTTTGCTTTTATTCCCACTTTGACATTTTGACAATCAAAGGGTTGCAGTTTGTTTAAGCTAACTTTGTTCATTTGCTACTAGTTCCGTAGAGAGCTATTTGTGCACCTCTTTAAATCGTATTTGATTTTTTTTCTTTTCATTTTGGCAGTCACAGGGTGATAAGTAAACAGTTCGCTCACAAGCTAGCGTTACTTGTTCATTAACAACTAGTTCGGCACTGAATGCGCGCTAAATAAATTGATTTTTGAATATGTTATATCTCTTGCAGGTGACACGGGTCCGTTGGTTTATCCGGCTGCATTTGTTTACATTTACTCGGCCCTCTATTTTATAACATCGCACGGCAGCAATGTGCGTCTCGCCCAGTACATATTCGCCGGCATTTATCTGCTGCAAATGTGCCTCGTCTTACGGCTCTATGCGAAGAGCCGCAAAGTGCCGCCTTACGTCCTGGTGCTGAGTGCCTTCACCTCCTATCGCATCCACTCGATCTACGTGCTCCGGCTCTTCAATGATCCGGTGGCCATTCTCCTGCTCTATGCGGCTCTAAATCTATTCATGGATCGTCGCTGGACTTGGGGCAGCATCTGCTTCAGTTTAGCGGTCGGCGTCAAAATGAATATTCTGCTCTTTGCGCCCGCCTTGCTGCTGTTCTATCTGGCCAATCTGGGCTGGATCAAAACACTGCTACAGCTCACCCTTTGCGCTGGGATACAACTGCTGTTGGGTGTTCCATTTCTGCTCACGCATCCGCTGGAATACTTACGCGGCAGCTTCGATTTGGGTCGCATCTTTGAGCACAAATGGACGGTCAACTATCGATTCCTGAGCCGAGAGTTCTTCGAGCGACGCGACTTTCATATATGCCTGCTCGGAATGCATCTGGTGTTGCTGCTCTGCTTTGCCCGGCCAACGTGGACGTTCTTCAGGAGCTATGTGCGATTGCGTCTGGTGCAGCAACAGTTGCAGCCGCAGCTGGACCGCAAGAATCGCGAGCTACTCCAAAGCCAAAGCAAAAGCAAAGCCAAGTCCAAGAAATCGTTGGAGGAATCGAATCAGCAGCTGAGCAGTGAGCAAAAATCCTTTCTCAAGGCATACGAGAAGGGACTGCAGCAGTCAACGGGTCGCAAGCCAGCAGCAAATGCTATCGAGGCACAACCGGAAGGCAGCTATGGCATCCACTTCGAGCAGTGCACCCAGCTGGCTCTCTTGCCGTTCTTCGTGTGCAACTTCATTGGGATTGCTTGCGCTCGTTCGTTGCATTATCAGTTTTATGTTTGGTATTTTCACACGCTGCCGTATTTGGTTTGGTCTACGCCGTATTCGCTGGGCGTTCGTTTTCTGTTGCTGGGCATCGTTGAGTACTGCTGGAACACCTATCCCAGCACGCAAGTCTCGAGCCTCGCACTCCACTTGTGCCATCTGGTGTTGCTGGTGGGCGTGGCAAGGCAAATCTTTCACACGATGCGCCTGAATGCCGCAGTGAGGCAACAACAATCGAAGTTGCAGCAAAATGGCCAACCAAAACTATTAACCAAAAAACAGCAATAAACAAATTGAAAGACTTTTGTGTACAATTTTTAATAATAAAAAGACAGCTCGTTGAGAAACAAAACCATTCGATTTATTCTACTTTAATTATAATGTATTATTATTATTAAAATATAAACTATAGCGGAGCAAATATTCGTGGCTCGTTTCAAAATGAATTTATTTCACAAATTATAAACATAATTAAGAATGGCAGTCAACATTTTCATCAAAAACAAATTCAGTTTCTATTGTTTATAATATAAATATTAGTCAGTTGTAGCTTAACGAATTTATATTTATTATTTGTGCATATTTAACATAATTAAGAAGCGCAAAAATCGCATCAAAATTATTGTTTTCATCATCAAAACAAATTCAGTTTTTATTGTCATTATATTGACCCAGCCAAAAGTGCATGCATGTCAGTTGATCTTACAGATATATATATATATATATTATATTCGTAGTAGCTTTACAGCTACATAGATATATGTATATGCTATTAGTAGTAGATCTTACAGATATGTGTATTCTATTTTATATATTTAGTCCTATTTGTTGGCTACTGTACAAAAAAAAGAATAGCTGATTCACTTAAGACTACATACAATTAATATGTCCAGTTAAAACTAGTTATGGATTGGGTTTTGGGATGGAGTTGGGCAGAACATCATCTGGCCAAAGGATGATCAGCAGCAGCAGACCAATTGGGAGGTCATCACCAGAGGCCAAACGATGAGCATCAGCAGAGGCCAGTGGAGGACCATCAGCAGAGGACAGTGGAGGATCATCATCAGCTGCCCAGTTGCATCATCAGCAGCTGGCCAAAGGATGCGCATCAGTTGGCCTAAGGTTGATCAACAGCAGCAGACCAGTTGGATGATTAGCATTAGCAGGCCCAAGGATAAGCAGAGGGCGCTGTCAATCGCTTCCCACGACTGTTGCCACAGTTGGCGTTGCTGCTGTCGATGATGATGATGCTGTTGCTGCTGGTGGCGGCGACATCGCCGGCAACTCCAAATCCACAGAGCTAAGCAGACTTGGCACTGCATCTGCAAGATCATCGCTGTTGCTGTTGTTGCTGCCACTAGTTCGTTGCACGCTAAAGAAGCGCAGCAACGTTGTCTCACTGTTCCGCCGACTGGAGGTGGGCGTGCGCAGATGAGCTGCCCCCGAATCGTTGTGTGAGATGCGACGTCGCGGACTGGCCTGCAGCCGGGGACTGCACTCCGAGTTGCGCAGACTCTGCAGGCGAGGCGAGGCCAACATATCCGCATTCGATGTCGTTGTGGCCTCCTCGCTGCCCATTTTGTCCGAGAGGGTGACAATCGATCGGCTGCTCGAGCTGAGCTTCTGTTTGCGTATTTTCGTCAGCCAATCGACTTTCTCTTTGGCCTTCCGCTTGGGCGACATGATGCCCAAGTGCGGCGCCTCGCCATCGACCACATAATTGGGCAGATTGGAGGTGGGGGAGTAGATTAAGGCGGACAGCGATGTGGAACTGGCGGATGCTGCTGTTGCAGCCTCAGCTGCTGCTGCTGTTGCCGCTGCTTGCGCTGATGTTGTTGGTGGCGAGGTGTAGGCGGGCGGAATGTGATGATGATTCAAATGCTGTTCGCTGAGTGGCGTTGGCTGCAGCAACTTGCAACAGGCGGGCAGCACTGGCGACACTGTATCCTCGGCACTGTTCTCCTGATTGGCGACTATTAGGTGTTCCTCCTCGCCAATGGCGGTCAATGCCAGCTGCTGACTGCTGCTGCTGCTGCAAGTGGGTCCAAACAGGCGGCGACCTCGCGGCTCAAGTGGCTTGGTGCGCTTCAGTTGTGGCTGCTCCACATTCGCATCGCTGCTCGCCGCGCCCAACATCTCGAGGAACGAACGCTTTGTGCTCACCTTCTCCACAGAGCTGGGCGTGCGCTCGTTCTGCTCCATGAGACGCTTGAGTGAGCGTGGCGTCGACTCTAACTCTCGCAGATTGTATTTGTGTTGGGTGGCCGCCTTTGGCTGGCGATCAAATTGACGCACATAGCTCGCCTGGCCGCGATATTGTTCGGCAATCTCCGCCGCTGTTAGTGACTCCGGCGTCGGTCCAATGCGCCAGATTTTGTGGCGTGCATCGTCGCTGCACGTGACTATGGGACGATCGTGCGTGCTGCCCCACGCAACACAAGTCACCTCGACAGTGTGGCCGGCCAGGGCGACCAGTGGCTCCGACGCATGCTCCAAATTCCAGATATAGGCACGCTCATCACTGCTGCCGCTCAGCAAATACTTGCCGTCCGGACTCAGGCAGCTCTTAATGTAGAACGTCGAGTTGAGGAGTCCCTTGTAGCTGGCCAGTGGTTTGGGTGCGTAGGAGACGAGATTGTAGCAGTAAATGGTGTTGTCCATGCAATTGGCATACAAACGTGTCCCGGCTGCGTCCACAATTAGATTGGTGAACCCTTTGAATGTGGAATGACCTGCATAGGGTAAACTATGACGCGGCAGTGGTTCCTTCCTATAAGCCGTATAATTACGCCGCAGATCCCAGACTTTAATAACACCATCGCCGGCACCGCAAGAGATGAGCGTATTGTTGTCCTGGAATGCCAATCCTGTGATGCTACTCGACGTATTGCTGCCATTGGACATCTTGGGCGTCCGTGTGCGTTGTTTACGTTGCGATTGCGGTGTGCCCGGTCCGCCTGAGTGTCCACTGTAAATACAATTGTCCACACGCGACGTCAAATCCATATTGAGATTGGCGCGTATATCCCAAATCAGAATGGCACCATCGCGACCACCCGTTGCGAATACAGCCGGATCTGTGCGCTTAAAAGCGGCAGTCTTCACGGAGCGTGTGTGACCCAAATAGGAGCTGAGTCCGCGTATGCCAGAGCCGGTAACTTCCCACAAGCGAGCCGTATGATCGCCAGAAGCGGATACAAAACGCATTTGTCCCGGCGCCCATTCCAGATCGAAGACAGCATTGAAATGACATTGTGGCCCACTCAGCGATTGCTCCTCGGGCTCTCGATTGCGCACTGTCGTATCCTGCAGCGCAATCTTGCCATCCTCATTTGCAATGGCCAGAATGTGCCTGTAGCCATCACAATTGGCGAATTTGGCCGAGAAAATTGGCGGTTCCGGATTGAAGTCGAGACTATAATTGGCTGGGGCAATGCCACGCCAACTGTCCTCTCTGGACACACACAGGCGACTCAGGGCAAAGTCGTAACTGTGCTCATTGACTGCGGAAGCGAGGCAAGAAGCATATTAAAAAAAAATAAAGAGAAAAGAAAAACAAAATTAGTGCGAAATGCAAATGCATTGTTTACGTTCTAGTTTCTCTTGCGTCAATTTCGCAAACGCAGCAAATTTTGCTTTGTGGTTTGCAATTAAAATTGCAACACACATTGAATGAGTTTTATTATTATTATTCACCTGCAACTTACAACTTTTGGCGCTCGAATTAGCCGCGAAAGGAGCAAATGCGCGCTCTAAAAATGCATTTCGAGCGCCAAAATTCCACGAATTGCCCGCGCAACGATTTCTTTTTATTTTATTTTTGCTTACCAAGTCCATGTTCTCGGCAACGTAATTTGTTGTATATGTTCATTGTCATACACAATACAGGCTGGCTTAGCCTGCACTTTCCGATGTAATTGTAACTAGTTTATTTGGTATATAAGCTATTTTTTTAACTATGCTCGCATTTAACACATATTTTCTCTCCTAGCGACGCAGTCCCTATATTGTCGTTAACCAATTCAAGAAACTGACAACTCTGTCTGCTTGTTATCGGTGTTGCATTATCGACAGTTCGAATTTTACAACACTACATTTAACAAACTGGCTCTAATATTTTCTAATTACAAATTCAGTTTTTTCTATTAGTTTTAAAATAAAATAAATCATTTTATAGGAAAAATAAATAAATAAATAAAAAAATTATTTTTCTTTAAATTTGGAAGTAATTACTAATGTACTTTTATACAAATTCTTGACTTTGCAAGTTAATATCAAACTGGCGTTTAAAATAACGGAAAGTCTGACTTTTGTCGATGTGCTACTGCATTTACATTTGTGCTCTCTACCGACAGCTGTTAAGAGTGTCATTACTGAACCGCACTAAGCACAGCTGTTGTTAACATTAACATATAATTTTATATTAAACAAATTGGCTCGATTTAAACATATTCTAAATAATAATAAGCAATAATAGCAACGAAATATCCTCAAAGAAACTATTAAAATATGCGAAATATTTATTTAGTTTATTTTACAATATTTGTATTAATTTTTCGTACCAAAATTAGTTATCGATATACTGCGCCGATTTGTGTCGCGCATAGATGCGTTATTAATAGCAAAAAGTATCGGTCTGCACACATCTCAAGCTGAGGAGTAGTTTCATTTGTTTATACTCGAAAAGTAGTTGTCGGACATCGGTGAAGCGCTGAAAGCAAACGGATCTATCATTTGTTCGCTCGCTCTCAGAAAGTGAAAGTTAATAGAACAAATTATGTAAAAGCACGCGATAACAGCATTCATATGTACATATCAGGATGAGTGTGAGTGTGTTCGGGCTTATCAAATAAGTTCTCGTTTAATGGAGGCTGCGCCGGTAAAGTGCTGCCAGCTCCACCCCAACAAAAAAAAAGTACAAGTAACTGCAGCATCAAAGAACAACAACAACAAAAGCGGCGTCGTCGACGTCTTTGAACGATGCACAAACGCTTTAAATTACAAAGAGTCGGAGCCATGTAAAATCACATCTGCCAATGAACAATCGAGTGCAATCGCTTGCATTCAACAATATTCGCAACAGAGCAGACGAAAGGAAGATATTGTCTATTCATTAAGCGCTCACCTTGTACTTTTTGCATTTGCTTCTGATTCGGCTTCGGCTGTGCGCCATAAAATCAACCCACGAAGGTGAAGGCGGCGCACATATGGACATACAAACACACTCACTTTCAGCACTTATCGCACATAACAGAAAGCAGTGATTTATTTCCAAATAGTGATATAATTGTTAAGCTTGTCATTGATTGATTATATAATCTTATTGCTTATTAAAATTAGCCGTATATCAAAATGAATTAGCAATAACGCGTAGGCAGGCTGCTTGCACTCACTGTTCAGGCACACGTGTGATGTACGAGAAAAAGGCACAATAGAGCAGTAGAGCAATCGGCATTTGAGTGAATACATTTGTTTATCCGGATATCGGAATGTGGTTTTTTTTATAGTTCAATGAATACTTTGCATTTATATTTGAATATATGTATGTGCATGCAATAGGCACATTTTATTTGGTTGCCCAATACAAAAAAAATATATATATGTATATACTGTGTACTTAGGTGTATTTATGTGTACAGAATGATAAGCAATAATTAATTGAAATATGTTTATTTTTGTACTTTTGCTTTGGCTAGATATTGACAACGTGCTAACTAACTATAAATATCAACAATGTGAAGAAGCCGCGCCAGACAACACAGATAAATAGTTTATAAATCGAACAAAAATTCAAAATTGTAATGCAAAAAAAAAAGAAAACCTAAAACACGCAAATGGCTACATTTTAAAATGGTTTCAATCCATCGATTGTTGAATTATTTCTGTTGATATAACATTATTGGGAGCAGAGAAACGGCCATCAGACTGGAGGCCTCACTAACTCTGAAGCGCATTTTTGCCCGCAAAATTGCCTATAAAGCGAAAACAAAATCTCCTCTAGCGGCCATGCGAACTAAACACTTAATACTGATACTAATCGGAGTGATAATCGCAACGATCGTTTTCATTGCATTCGGGCCAGCTGGGGAGCCAAACGACTCGTTCAAGCATATTGTGGTGCAGACGCATCAACAGCTCAAAGAGTTTCAGGTGAGTAAATTCATATCTTTCTCTCTCTCTCTCTCTGTGTCTCAATCATATAACTCAGGTTGTTATCTATTTACCGAAGCTTTAGCCATTGAAATTTATTTATTTATTTACTCGCACCTAAACACTTTTGTGGGGCGTAACTATTTTTTTCGTTTTCAGCTCGATTAACGTTTTTTTTTTTTGGTTGTGATAACATTGTTGTGGTTACGTGCTGCAGGCTCTCAGCCGACTGCAAAAATGGGGAAAAGCTTTTCGGATTTCATTCAGCAGTAATCGGTATTTATCAGCAACTCTTTGTTTTTAATGCAACTAATTGTGCTGTTATTGTTAAATGGTGAACAGTTTTACATTGAGTAATTATAAAATTTAATTGGCTTTTTTCGGTGTATTAGTCATACACAAAGTTTGTATATGTTATTAGCATTTGGAGCCCTCTTATTTTTTGGCAAAGTGTTTGGCAGCTGTCAAGAGTCAGATAAAATGTCCTTGAACTGTTTGTGATATAGCCTGTATTTATGTATTATAATAATAATACCCAATATTTGGTTGGTTCACACGGCCCTCAAAAACAGTCTCAGTTTGAGCTGTGGACCGCATATCAATGGGACAAGCATTTCAGCTTACTTGCCACACATTTTCAATGGAAGCTTTTAGTCAAATTGAAAAACGTCTTCGGCTCTAAAATAACCGCGTAGACAAACTGTCTGCTGTGAACTAGCAAATAATAAGTAAATGAGCCAGAAGATAATATCATTTGGATGGCTAGTAGCACATGCCAGCATTCCATCATCATTTGCCATTCCTCGACTTCCGGCCATTAAGTGGAGAAGTAGGGAAGCCTTTAACTTTACCAGCCGTTTCTAGTTTACATGCAAATAATGCCATATAAAACTTTCCTTGTGCCACCTCCTCAAATAAACACACACAAAACACACATGCTAGATATATACATATATATATTATATATATGTGTATATGAATGTACTTTATGATTAAGTTAGCGACCTCCCTTGACTCGAGTTGTGTTTGCTTTCATTTTATGTGGCCGAGAACGTTTATTGTTGACTTTAATTAGATTGCGGCAGCCACTTTCCGGCCCTAATGTGTGCATATATTGAGTTTCATGCTCTCACTTTGGTTTTGGCTTTAAGCAACTTTGTAGCCTCAATTTGGTTTTTAATTACCACCTCATGAGAAACTTAACTGAAATTGGAGATTGGTTGGTTAGCTGGCTTGAATGGGCAATATGTGAGCTATCTACTATAAATACAAATCAAATCTTATCACAGATAATGATTATTTAAACTTACCGAATGATTGAGTTGATTTATAACACTGCCCCAATAATCAACGAGAACCCATACTTAAGGAATGCCATAACAATGACTAATGCTAAATTAGTTGTTTTTACTGCAGCGTTGTTTGTTCAATATATACATATGTATCAGCTATGTGCAAATGCTTATAATTTTAATACATGTGACTTTTTGTTTCCGACTGCTGATAAACTTGTTCTCACAAAACCAAACAAAAAAAATAATAAAACAGACAACAGACTACAGAAAGCTTATTGTTTTCAGTTGGTGGTCTCTATTTGCTGTGGAATCAATGAAAACTGGTTTCGACGCAAGTACTTGCCTTGGTCGTCGTGCTTAGGTCGTGTTACAGTTACAGTAACAGTTGCACATGATTTCTGTAGACACACATACATAATATAAGTAATAAATAAATACTTGATACTATATGATGGGTGTCACATTGACAATCGAAGCAAGACGAATTGCGAATTGTTGACAGAAGATAGCTGCTTGTAATATTGTCAAGTGGCCACAAGCTACTCACACGCATTCAGCACGATCAAACTAAAATATATTGTAATATATATACATATATATATATATATATATATATATATATAAATATGTGTGTGTGTAATTAGATATGTTTGTACGTCATCAAATTCATTGCACATTCTGAGAAATCTTTTCACGGCTGACAAATAGAACACACATTTTTATATACATTTGTATATGTGTGTGAATTCTCACATGTATTTCAAATAAAAGTTGCCTTCAAATATTCCTACGTGCAAACAAATTAAATCATAGACCTTTGAGTCTAAACAACAAGTACTTTATTGTGGACGTATGGCTCGAGTTCAATAAATAAATAAATAACATAGCAGTAAATAGATAACAAAGCACATTTTTTTCTACATAGTTTTATTACAAATAATATAAACAACTTAATTAGCTGTTATACCCAAAATACTTATTTTTTTTTTAATACGCGTCTTTTAGTAATTCGTTTTTTTTTATTTTGAGAAATTGATATTCAAAATACTTAGTAGAATTCACACTGATCTGCTAAAACACCGAAAATCAAAGCAATATTTTGATTACCGTTATCTCTACTTTGTCTGCCCACATGCATTATGAAGAAACTGCGCAATAGAATTGTGAACATTTTGTTTCTGCTTGCAAATACAGCAATTTGAATATGGCTCGATTTTTCTTTTTGTATGTTTAGGTGTTGCCATCGTCGAACATTGTCTAAGCACAAAACTTGTCAGACAGACTAGCAAACTGACCCCTGAACCCTGAACCGTTGACATCCATTAATTGGATGGTTTGCTGTGACATGAGACTCCGGCTACTTTAGTTAGCATGCAGTTCTTCAGCCCTGTCACGCTCGATATTCTTTAATAATTTAATATAATATAGCACACAAATGTGTGTGTGTGTGTGTGTGTGTGTGCGCGTGTTTGTGTGTGTATTGGATGATGACCTAGAGGACAGCCCAATGGCCTCCTCCTACTAGCTGCCACGTTCACATTACACATACACAGTCTTTAAAGCTCAAAGGCCACAAGGCAGCACGGTTATATACGGCTATTATAAAAAAAATCCTCGCTGTCAAAAATGTTGGTGCCAATTTGGTACAATTGGCATATATGGCAACCCTTGCACATTGCCGAAGGGGGCCTTGGTGCACTAAAGTGCAAGCCTCGTCTGCTTTTTGCTAACCTCAAAAATTAAGTGCCATAAAATGTTAATAGATGTCGCCAAAAGCGGGTAAGTCTTTGATTTACATGCGCTGATTACGAACGTCAAACTGAAGTGCCCTAAAATGTTAATAGATGTCGCCAAAAGCGGGTAAGTCTTTGATTTACCATGCGCTGATTGCGAACGTCAAAATGAAGTGCCCTAAAATGTTTATAGATGTCTCCAAAAACAAGCAAGTCTCTGATATCCGAAGTATGTAGATATATATATATATAGATAGCATAGTTTGCACTTGTGTAAAATTTACAATAAACCAAAAAAAAAAAGCAGCAACAAAATGATGGCTCCTAGTTGAATATACAAATGCTGATCGTAATAAGGATTTGCTGCACTTTTTATTGTATGTATATTATCGAAGGTAGAATTTATTTCTGTGTGTCTGTGTTTGTTCGTGTGTAATGACGCCTTCTCCCCCCTCATCCCCCTCCGAGGAAGCGCCATTAGCCACATGCGACCATTTTGTGTCACGCGCACACAAACTGAATTCCACACTGTAATTGTTGCTCACGTGCAGCGGCGCAGGATGGTAGAAAAGCAATAAGAAGAATAGCACCATAATACCCCGACTTGCAGGCGCTGCGTGCTGGTCGAGTCTGCCCTAATATGCCCTTGGTTACCCTGCCCCCTGATCCCTGACCTGGCATTGCTCAGCGCCTCGTGCACAGCAACAGAAATTCGTTCGATATGCTAAACAACTTATATAATACACATATGGTAAGTGCATGTACATATATTTTTTTTATTTTTTTTTGTCAAGAATCAAGAATTGATTGTTTAATTGAATTAGAGCAGAGAAACTTTCTTTCAGTACCTGACACCGTTGACAAAGTCTTGATAGCTAATTTTGCCATCGTTGTCGGCATCGATTTCTTTCATCATTTCATTGAACTCCTCATCGGAGCACCTTTCGCCTAGATTGTACATAACATTGCGCATCTCGACGGGTGTTATGAAGCCGTCCTCGTCGCGATCAAATAGCTTAAAGATCGCCATTAGATTCTCATCCTTGCCCAGACCCTCCATGCGCTTCGCAATCATCTGTTCAAACTCCAGCAAATTAATCAGACCATCACCATCCGTATCGATTTCATCGAACAGATCGTACAGTTCCGCCTCGGTGGGGAAATGTCCCAGCGATCGCATCGCAATCCCCATCTTCTTGGCGGAGATTTTGCCACTGTCATCTGGACCGAGCGCTTTGAAAGCATCGCGTATTTCTTGCATTTGATCCTCGTTCATTGGAAGTGTTGCTGCCTCCATTTTGCTCAATCTGCAAATCAAAATTCAAATATCTACAATATTTTTAAATCAACTGAATGTTTAATTTTGTTGTCCTATTTTCGTGTCAGATTTGATTTGATTGTATTTTCGTATCAGATTTGAGGTTGATTTGAAGTATAGTTTAAAGCCAACTTTGATTTTAGGAATCTTCGTCAATGATTGACAGAAACATTTGCAAAACAACATTTTTTAATATTTTTATAAAATAAATTCCCTTGTATCAATAAATTGAATCAATAGCAACTCCTAGACGATAAATGATGTGGGTAGTCCTTAATTTTATTAAAGCTATTGCAGTTTGAAGGAATTTGAAACGATCATTGAGTCTGTATAAAGCCAAGAATTGTAGTTAAAGTATTTTATCTCTGTTGTTCGATGGGATTGTAAATCTGCATTTTTTTTTTAATAAAAATGTATAAAAAGCTTAGATTTGGTACAATTGTCGTCTTGTCGAAGTTTTAATAAAATTTGAATTGGCATAAGCCATGATTGGGTTTGCTGACGCTCCAATTGGTGGCAGGAATACATTGCTTGGCCGGATTTCAAGCTGTCATGCGATTTGCGGCGATGACAATCATTGGAGACGCCTCCCCTGCCTCCAGCATGCCCCGGGCAGGCTTGTTTTGTTTTTGGGGGCACCCACAATCTGTTACAGAGGACAAACTCTTTAGTGGCATGTGACACGCCCATCGGAGCCGTAAATTTGAGGTCAACACTGAAAAGCACGAAAAATATTCCATTGTTAACATAATTTGACTGTCGGTGTGTCCATTGGGACTAAATCACCTTCTCTCTGTGTGTTTGCCTAATCAGAATTAAATTTGTTTACTCCGTTCAATATCGAAAGTTGAAAATTAATTGGGTAAACTGGAATACATATAGTTTTTGATGATGATGATTAAACCCATTATATACAGTTCAATCATTTATTTTGAGTGAGAGTTCAACTGAACTAACTAAATAAGATCATTTAAGAATTAACCTATTCTGATATTAGACAAATTGAGAATCTGTTCAAGAATATGTATTCTGAATAAGTTGGAAGTTGTCGCCTTATTCCTCGCATTTGGTTTGTTGCTCTTCTTTCAACATTTTTGTTAATGACACTTTCTATAAAGTTTATTTTACAGGCCATGCCAAATGACTTGTTTATTATTATGCCTAAGTTCTGAGTTATTTTTTTTAATAAAAGGAGCGCCCTTCAAATAATATTTGTACGCAATGCTGTCGGCAACATTTGCGTGTCTTCATCTGGTCAACTTGGCTGGGCGGTGTCGAAACTAAAATATATTGATTTTGACTTACTTATTGATTAACAAAATATATATCTCAAAACAGAGCACAGACCACAGAGCTTGTCACGCAACTTTGTCAAACAGTTGACTTATACTATATGCAAATATATTCGTATTTATGTACTTCAAATATTTACACATTCATTATCGGTACTACAAACTACAATTGATTGATTGACAGATTGACTGATTGATTGATTTGCTTTTGCTACTTGCAGGAGAATTTGCGGGTGGGCTTGGAACGCAAAAAACTCGATCTCGAGCCGAAATATTTTAAATTGCTGGGCTTCGCATCGCCGCTGAATACAAAGGAGAACGACGATGCCGCCTCCCATCAGCCAGTGCAGCAGCACCAGGAGACAGATACGCCGGTCACGGCAAGGCGTGCGGCACAGGAACTCCAGCAGCTGCACAGACGTGACGGCACTCGTCAAATGGCAGCGATAGAATCAAATCTACTCCAGGAACTGGATCTCCAGGAGCAACAACTGCAGCAACAGCAGCAGCAGAAGAGTCAACGGAAACGGATAACGACACCGTACAATGGCACCAAGGCCAACTTCACCATAGTCACGTATGTGCAGCAGGAGCGACAGGTGGCATCGGCCATATTGTTGGCACAGAACATTGCCGCCAAACTGCCCAGCGAATATCTGCTCATCTATGATCTGGGCGTGTCCGAGGAACAATTGCGCACATTGACCGCCTACTGCAACAGCAGTCGATGCACCGTCATCACCTATGACCTATCCGAGTTTCCCTCGTCCGTCAACGATCAGCGAACGCACGCTTATCGACCCATTGTGATAAAGGATGCCTTGATGCGGGCCAAATCGGTGCTGTTTGCCGAGAACTATATGCGTATACGTGGCGGCTATCGGGAACTGCACGAGCTGCAGAATCGCGTCATGGTTTCCGGCGTCCTCGGCTGGAATACACCGACAGCCGTCTCATCGCGCACCCATCCAAAGATGTTTGACTATTTCGAGTCGAACGCCGAAAATTTTATATTCCTGCGCATGGTCGATCTGGATACGGTCTTCTTTGCGGACACGCTCTTCGTCACGGAGAAGATAATGCTGCCGTGGCTGAAATGTGCCCTCACATTGGAATGTATCGATCCAATCGGTAAGTGGGCGTCTCTCACATCCCCCATCTGCCTTCATTCTCTGCCTCTTTTTCCTTTTACATACACATATGAAGTCATTACTTACACCGCCAACCCGTAAACATGGCTCACTCTCATCCACATCCCCAACCCCAATCCCTTTCCCTATCCCTTTCTCCGTCGCAATCAAAATCACATTCATTCCTAGCGCTCTTTTCTTTCCAGCTGTGGCCCACAGCGCTAATGACCATCATTTACAGCGTATTCAGCTGAATGATAGCAAACATGCAAATCTACATGTTTAATTTATACATATATATATATATATATATGTCTACCTAATATGTATTTTCATTTCTATACATAAAAGAGTTTAATCTGACGGATGAATGTCAATCAACCTAAAGCTCTCCCAAGACATAAGATCTAAATCACAGTTGAAAAAAATTAATGAGTTATTTTAGGAAACACTTTTTAGTTCACCAAAATCAAAATGGGCAGGAGTATTAGTCATTACTGCAGAGAGAAAAGGAGTTTTGAGTAGTTTTTAAGTATTACCAAAAAAATGTAGCATACATTACAGGGTATTTGCTAGTTGGACACCTTTACTTGCTTTCTATGTCAATTCCTAATCGTGGCAAACCTGTACGCAGTTATAGATTTCAAAGCATATTTATGAGCGCTTGCTTTAGTTCGTTCTGTGCAAAAGAATTCAATATCCAATTGAAATCAATCTTCATTTGAAAAAATATGAAATTCACTTTGGTTTTTATTATAATTAGCATACCTGCCGTGTACGACAATGTCGCATAATCTTGACTAACATTATAAATGGACCTAGAACTACGCTCTTTAGTATCAGCCAGCAGGATTTGGGTATATCTGCGTAAATATTGGTAGCCGCAAACAGATACTCCTGGGGCCCAACACGGTAGCGATGCTGGCCGGTGAGCTGACAATGTGTATCGTAGATGATATACCATGGCTCCAGAAGCCAAGCAGCCACGGTAAGCAGTACGCTAAACATGCCCATAAAGTAAGCGCCAACCAAAGATAGTCCAATAACCGTGCATATAATAATGACACCAATGCCAAGTGTAAATTGAAATTTGTTCTGTTTGGTGTATAAGGTCAAAAGCAACAGTTGAGTAACGAAAATCAATGTATATGCGTGCATCTGCAAATAATAGGCATATTATAATAACGGGAGAGATATATAAGACACACAATATACATACGTACCCAGCGTGATTGCCACTGAATCATTAGGTGTATACTCTTGAAGAACTGTGTGACGAGCGAAAGCAAGATAAATACGATACAATTATATGGTGGAAAGCGTCTCCAATTTGGCCAAATGTAGAGCAATATACACATAGTAAAGATAAAAAAACCCGAACAATCAGACACATATGTAAGTTGAATGTATTTATTCGGAAATAATCGTAATATCTCCATGAATAGCGAAACCAATAATACTTGTAGCTAAAACAAAATGGCCCAATTGAGGGATAATATTTGAAATTGAAAGGGATATGGATATCGATATGAAGAAACTTACCATTAACAAGTAATATAAACGACGCACCAATCTCCGCCTTAGTTTTGGGTCATCTATATCGAAGTTGTAACTGCGTCCATGTAATCCATCAAGCAGCAGCTCACATTGTATGCTCACGTCTTGTATTATATATTTATGTATAGATGATATATATGTTAACAAAAGTGCACACGTAATTACCTGATTTATGGCCAAATGCAACAGTTTCCATTCCAATTCCTAACTGAATGATACATCATTGTAAAAATCATTGAAACCGTTGATAAAATGGGTATCTGATAAAATAATCATTTGATTATAATTATATCTACATAATTGATAGCTATCTATCTAATTGTTATCTCTTCAACCATATTTTTAACCAGGTGCCCAATCGAACGGCTGCAAGTTTAACAAAAAGCCACTCTATCGATACTCTGGCTGTCATGGCTACGATGCATCCGCATTCAA
The DNA here is from genome assembly GCF_018153295.1 of Drosophila grimshawi. Lineage (NCBI taxonomy): Eukaryota > Metazoa > Arthropoda > Insecta > Diptera > Drosophilidae > Drosophila > Drosophila grimshawi. The sequence goes on along the minus strand of NW_025062889.1, from coordinate 10,122,299 downwards.
CATTGTGCTGGGACTCACATGGCATCTGGACGACTCGAAATATTCGTTACCCTGCACGGCTAAGGAGAATATGTTCTACAAGGAGACGCTCGAGCAGGCGACGAAAATATTGGAGAATCGACGACGCAACACTAGCGACACATCCGATCATCCATTTACGGAGGACTGAGCAAATGCAGCAGCAGCAGAAGCAGCAGCAGCAGCAGCAGATGCATCTGATATACACTTGTAACATTTTTTATATTTGTATATACACACTCAGGAGCCGCTGGATCAAAGCAAGCCAACTGCTTACACTAATTTGCAAATGTGTGCTTTATTATTATGGCAAAGAAACTTCATACACACACCAGAACATAATATTACATACATACTAAATACATACATCATAGGTGTCATTATAAAAAATGTAAGATGGAAAAATTCGAATGAATTTCGAAGAGATACTTAGATCAAATTTACATATACATACACATGTATGTAATACAGGTCGTGCTATACCTTACTTCAGGGACCGTAAAAATTATAAGCTATAAATTATAAAAATGACAAATGTTTATTTCTTAAATTTGCTCTTGCTAAGCTTTACTAAATAACTCAGGTCATACTGATTACACTTTGTGTGATAATATAGGTTTTCAAGATTTTGCAAATACGAAAAGGGAGGCGTTGAAAGATTTTTCAAAAGTCAAAAAGATGTTTTCCCGTTGTTTAGTTTGCTTTCAAGAGATATGTACTAATCCAGTCATAGACGGATTTTGATTTCCTGTTTTTTTTTTGCGCAAAATAATCATTCTTTTGTTGAGTCATATTTTCAGCACAGAATATAATCAGTATGGCCTGCGTAACATATTATTAAATTTATTAACAACTAAGTAATATGCACAAAAACAGTAAATCAAAATTCATTGTGTGTGTGTGTATACGATAAGATTATCCAAATAGAAGACACTACTGATATAACTCTGTTGCTTGTACGGCTATGGAATTTACGGTCCCTGCTGTGTATACATCGTCCATGACCAGATCAGCAGCAGCTTCTGTCCAATAAATACGCCTTAGTAACTTATTTGTTATTCTACATTTTTTTTGTGTGTCTTTGGATATCGTTTGTTTAATAATGATACACTCCCTATTTTTAGCAATGTTCATTTTTTGTGTATATATTATTTATGTAAATAAAAGAGAGGAATTACATACAGTTTGTGATTGTATTTGATAGTTACACACATATTCATGCAATTTCAATACAAATAACTAAATATAATTACATATATTAAATGTACTATAGAAAATGAGCCAAAAACGTTAGCTTAATAAAGTAAAAATTACAATAAAAATGAATCCAAAAGTTTTTTGTTTATGTTCGATTTATTATTTATTAGTTTTGAAATACAAAAGTTGTCTGTGCATATAAAACAATCAATATAAACAATATATTTATTTAAATATAGTGAATAGTTACACAAGTATAGTTTAGATGTAGCCATATTTGTTGTCATGAGCTTAATTAAACATTAATTAAAATGAGGGAACCAACCGAAATTGTATTTCAATGTCGGTTCTGGTAAGTTAAGTGTAAAAATTGAATTTGTATACCCTTGCAGTGCGTACCTTGATTAGATAGATATATTCTTTATCCGAGTCATTAGCCGAGTCGATATAGCCATGTCAGGCATTCTTATAGCTTCCATAGCTCCTCTATGAACAACTTTTATATTTACCAAGATATCTCGGCAAACAACATCGGACCACTATAACTACCCCAGGAACAGTCGTATTTTTTTTTTTTTCATTTTCGTTTTTTATGAAATTTAGAAGACATAAGTTCAGTTTTGATCTGCAAGGCTCTGTAATCTTATTATTATTTTGATCATTTTTTGGCCGTTGTGTTTCTATGTTTCATATTGGAATTAGTTGTTGTCAATAAACCTTCATAAATCTCTTGTATAACATCAATAATAAATTCATATAGATATTGACTTAATTATATAATTCGATTCAAAGTATCAGCATTATGCATATGAGAATATTAAGCACTGACAAAAGCGTTTACCTTCTAGCTAATAAACGTAATACATACACAAATATGCGCACAATATCCATATACAAAGTCAATGCCGCGAATATATAGTCCTCCGGATTAAACTGATACTTATGATTGCCGCCGATAATCAATTGTGTGTCATAGATCAATAGGAAAGAGGCCAGTAAGGCACCAAGGCACGACAACGCAATATCAGCAAAGGATTCGCGTACAAAGGAAGCCGAAATTGAAAGAACCAACAAACAGATCACTACCGACACCAAGACAGCGCGACAAGAGGTAAAATCATATTTCGTTTGTATGGCAAATATGGACAGCCCCACAACCAGCGCTGCAGTTATTGCCACAGCCTCTAGCACCACGACACTGTCAAGGGTGCCAGCAGCGGCACCAAGAAGTAGCGACATGGTCACCGTGAAGAAACCCAGGCACACAAAGTTAATGGGGAAGGTGCGTCGAGCAGTTTCACAGCAGGCCATTGAAAACAATACGACAATGTTGATGACCATGGCTACACTCATCACTTCTGGGTTCTCTTGCACGAAGTTATTGGTTGGTTCATGGTACATAAAAATGCATATAACGCCAAACGTGACGACCAACTGTGCCTGCAAGTGTGAATTATAGTCTAGTTAGTAAAAGCAATTTGTCTAACTCAAGCGTCTCAACTTACCAAGAGAATTAAGTATACTTTTCGTATGAAACCCTTTCGTATGGATTGATCATTAAAAATAATGTTTTTCGCTTCCAGACTATCATTTTGCATTACAATGTCGGGAGTAACTTGTATAATAACATGTGTCGATTCCAAAAGTATTGGCGCATTTGTTCCTGTTCGGATTGGCGGTGGCGGTAGCGGTATAGGTGGATAACGCTCTCCCTGGTAGACTCGCTCTACAAAATTTCAAACATTTCCATTAGATTATCGTTTTAGAGAATTCCCCGTTTCTTGATAGTGATTATTTATGACGACGCATAAATAAGTTGTTTGCAAGCGGAACAAGGAACGTTTCACAAATGGGATACATACATGATATCTACTATATACATATTATTGCATGCATTTCTATCATTCGGCTCACTTATTTATTTAGCTGTTTTGCTTAAAATGAAAAAAAAAATTTTTTTAAATCCTTAAGCCAAGGACCAAAATGGTTTTATGTACATTTTGGGGGGTGTGTTGGTAAATATGTGCAAACTTAATATGTTCGATATGTCGGCTATTCCACTTACTTGCGTCATCCTCTATTGGTTCATCCGATGGCATCCGTTTATACATCTTTTGTGTGTAACAAGCTTACGCTGCTGCCGTTGCAAAAAAGTACGTTTTAAGATAAGAAACCCACGTTCTTATACTGCCGATTATCATTCCCGTCTAAAATGGACCAATCGCTGCTCCAGCTATAAGAGATGAGCACAGTCCGTGCTTTTTTCAACAAGCACGAATCCGGAAATAATTTGCTAAAAAATGTCAAGAAAACTTAAATTCCTTAAACGCTTCTAGCAAAATCGGACCAAGATAATTCGTTATATTTCTTTTAATTTTAAAATAAATTTAACTGCCATCATAGCCTAACATAATTTCATTAATTCTGGATTAAATCGTAAAAGTGGGCAATTTGGATTAAGCGCGCTTAGAAAACAATAGATCGTGTCACGATATTTTGGTGTTGCCACCTATGAAAAGTATGCGAAGGTCGCGTTGCCATTCATTTACTAAAAAATAGCGCGAAAAATTGAATTTGTAAAAGCTTTATATTACTCACAGCAAAAATTACGAAACTTTTATCTTGTGCTAGAGTAGTCAGTATAATCTGAGCATCAGTAACTGAAACACGTTCAAATTCGCGGAGGTACAGAAAACGAGTTTGGCGCTCCCAAGCTGAAAACAAAAAGTAAAAGTAAGGTGCGCGTGTGTTTAACCAACAATGATTGTTATTACGAAATTGTTCAACATAATTATAATTTTTCTGTGCGCACAATATGCACTGATTACAAAAATCCACGCATATGATCCAAATGATACGAAAATAGTTGAATGTTGCCTTCCACCAGCTGGAATGTTCGAGGCCTTTTATCCCCGTGAAGTGGAGGGTATTCCAAACAGCGCTTCTCGTCCCGCTCACGGCCATGGCAGTTTCTTCAAGCATCGAAATCCTGCTCTGGTGGACACCAAAAATGCAGCTGCCTATGGCTATCGCTTCGATGGCAAACGACGTTTTAATTTTGATTAGTTTGTAAGACCCACCTACATTTCAAAGCAATTAATATTCATATTCATATGTAAGCCCCAGTTTGAAGAAAGTTAATAAATGAAACGGAAAATCAGTCAAATGTTTAAATTTTCACGGTTGCCAATGTGCTATCGATATACGCAAATACAGCTTTGATCACGTTGGTTATTGAATGACATTTGGCATGTCAGTAGGAATGAAGAAGAGCATCTTTTTTTTTTGACAAAAGTGTCTTTGAAACAGATTTATTGAACGCAACAAAATTCAACATTTTAAATTGTATATACAGTTGAATACATTCAAAGCCAGACCCAAATCACCTGCAAATCATGAACGTGAGAAGCTTCAGTATGCTGAAACTGCTAAAAAAAACTCTTCGCGCACGTAAGAATCATGTGCCTGTGTGTGTCTACGTGTGTGTGTGTCTGCGCCCTCTAGCTAACGGTCGTAATATACACACAAATATGCGCACAATACCCATATACAAAGTCAATGCCGCGAATATATAGTCCTCCGGATTAATCTGATACTTATGATTGCCGCCGATAATCAATTGTGTGTCATAGATCAATAGGAAACAGGCCAGTATGGCACCAAGGCACGACAACGCAATATCATTAAAGGATTCGCGTACAAAGGAAGCCGAAATTGAAAGAACCAACAAACAGATCACTACCGACACCAAGACAGCGCGACAACAGTTAAAACCATATTTCGTTTGTATGGCAAATATGGACAGCCCCACAACCAGCGCTGCAGTTATTGCCACAGCCTCTAGCATCACGACACTGTCAAGGATGCCAGCGACGACACCAAGAAGTAGCGACATGGTCACTGTGAACAAACCCAGGCACACAAAGTTAATGGGGAAGGTGCGTCGAGCAGTTTCACAGTAGGCCATTGAAAACAATACGACAATGTTGATGACGATGGCTACATTCACCACTCTTGGGTTCTCTTGCACGAAGTTATTGGTTGGTTCATGGTACATAAAAATGTATATAACGCCAAACGTAACGACCAACTGTGCCTGCAAGTGTGAATTATAGTCTAGTTAGTAAAAGCAATTTGTCTCAACTTACCAAGAGAATTAAGTATACTTTTCGTATGAAACCCTTTCGTAAGGATTGATCATTAAAAATAATGATTGTCGCTTCCAGACTATCATTTTGCATTACAATGTCGGGAGTAACTTGTATAATAACATGTGTCGATTCCGAAAGTATTGGCGCATTTGTTCCTGTTCGGATTGGCGGTGGCGGTAGCGGTATAGATGGATAACGCTCTCCCTGGTAGACTCGCTCTACAAAATTTCAAACATTTCCATTAGATTATCGTTTTATTTCCATTAGATTATCGCATAAATAAGTTGTTCGCAAGCGGAACAAGGTACGTTTCACAAATGGGATACATACATGATATCTACTATACACATATTATTGCATGCATTCCTATCCATTCGGCTCACTTATTTATTTAGGTGTTTTGCTTAAAATGAAAAAAAAAATTTTTTTTAAATCCTTAAGCCAAGGATCAAAATGGTTTTATGTATACTTTGGGGGGTGTGTTGGTAAATAAGTGCAAACTTAATATGTTTGATATGTCGGCTATTCCACTTACTTGCGTCATCGTCTATTGGTTCATCCGATGGCATCCCTTTATACATCTTTTATGTGTAACAAGGTTACGCTGCTGCCGTTGCAAAAAAGTACGTTTTAAGATAAGAAACCCACGTTCCTATACTGTCGATTATCATTTCCGTCTAAAATGGACCAATCGCTGCTCCAGCTATAAGAGATAAGCACAGTCCGTGCTTTTTTCAACAAGCACGAATCCGAATAATTTGCTAAAAAATGTCAAGAAAACTTAAATTCCTTAAACGCTTCTAGCAAAATCGGACCAAGATAATTCGTTATATTTCTTTTAATTTTAAAATAAATTTAACTGCCATCATAGCCTAACATAATTTCATTAATTCTGGATTAAATCGTAAAAGTGGGCAATTTGGATTAAGCGCGCTTAGAAAACAATAGATCGTGTCACGATATTTTGGTGTTGCCACCTATGAAAAGTTTGCGAAGGTCGCGTTGCCATTCATTTACTAAAAAATAGCGCGAAAAATTGAATTTGTAAAAGCTTTATATTACTCACAGCAAAAATAACGAAACTTTTATCTTGTGCTAGAGTAGTCAGTATAATCTCAGCATCAGTAACTGAAACACGTTCAACTGAAACAAAACAAAAAGTAAAAGGTGCGCGTGTGTTTAGCCTACAATGATTGTTATTACGAAATTGTTCAACATAATTATAATTTTTCTGTGCGCACAACATGCACTGATTACAAAAATCCACGCATATGATCCAAATGATAGGAAAATAGTTGAATGTTGCCTTCCACCAGCTGGAATGTTTGAGGCCTTTTATCCCCGTGAAGTGGAGGGTATTCCAAACAGCGCTTCTCGTCCCGCTCACGGCCATGGCAGTTTCTTCAAGCATCGAAATCCTGCTCTGGTGGACACCAAATATGCAGCTGCCTATGGCTATCGCTTCGATGGCAAACGACGCTTTCATTTTGATTAGTTTGTAAGACCCACCTACATTTCAAAGCAATTAATATTCGTATTCATATGTAAACCTCAGTTTGAAGAAAGTTAATAAATGAGACAGAAAATCAGTCAAATGTTTAAATTTTCACGGTTGCCAATGTGTTATCGATATACGCAAATACAGCTTTGATCACGTTGGTTATTGAATGGCATTTGGCATGTCAGTAGGAATGAAGAAGAGAATATTTTTTTTTTTGACAAAAGTATGTCTTTGAAACAGATTCATTGAACGCAACAAAATTCAACATTTTAAATTGTATATACAGTTGAATACGTTCAAAGCCAGACCCAAATCACCCGCAAATCATGAACGTGAGAAGCTTCAGTATGCTGAAACTGCTAAAAAACTCCTGGCGCACGTAAGAATCGTGTTTTTGTGTGTGTCTGCGTGTGTGTGTGTCTGTGTGCATAGACCCGGAATATGAAATAATAATTTCAATATTATTCAAATAGATTTCCCCGGCGCTTCGCCACAAAAGTAACAACAGTCGGTGGTGATGAAATTGGCAGCGGTACTGGCATTGGTCAAATCACTGGACGCGTCCGCAGCGATGAGGGTGGACCACACAAGGTGAACACGCCGTCTAAAGAGATTGTTACGCATCTGCCGCCGCTAACTGAACCACTGCCAAACATGCCGGAGGCCGTCTATGCTAAATCATTAGCGGAGAGTGCGACCACAAAGGTCACCACACTGGCAAATGGGCTGCGTATCGCATCTGAGCCGCGCTACGGCCAATTTTGCACTGTGGGTCTGGTGCTGGACTCTGGGCCACGTTATGAAGTTGCATATCCCAGTGGCGTATCACATTTCCTTGAGAAGCTTGCGTTCAATGTGAGTTCAACTATTCATTCTTATAAAATTGTCGCTTACTTTTTACGTGCTCAATTCTGATCCGCAGTCCACAGTTAATTTTCCTAACAAGGACGCCATACTCAAGGAGTTGGAGAAGAACGGTGGCATCTGCGATTGTCAAAGCTCTCGTGACACTCTAATATATGCGGCCAGCATTGACAGCCGTGCCCTTGAGTCGGTGACCCGTTTACTGGGCGATGTTACGCTGCGACCCACGCTCAACGAACAGGAGGTGAACTTGGCGCGTCGCGCTGTCAGCTTCGAATTGGAAACACTTGGCATGAGACCCGAACAGGAACCAATACTCATGGACATGATACACGCAGCGGCATACAGAGACAATACGCTTGGTTTACCAAAGCTCTGCCCGCCCCAGAATCTGGACAGCATCGATCGCAATGTGTTGATGAACTATTTAAAGTATCATCACTCACCAAGCCGGATGGTCATCGCTGGCGTGGGCGTAAGACTCGCTTTAGCCCATTTTTGATATTTATTTTATTAAAAATCTATCTATCTAGGTGGATCATGATGAGCTCGTTGAGCACGTGGAAAAGTACTTTGTCGAAAATGAGGCAATCTGGATGAAGGAAACGTTACCAAGTGAGGCTCCCAAGCAAGTCGACACTTCGGTCGCGCAATACACAGGCGGCTTGGTTAAGGTAAGCGGTCACATATTAAATTGAATCATCATTCAGTTTGTTCATATAAATAGGAACATTGTGAAATTCCCATTTATGCGGCCGCAGGGCTGCCCGAGCTGGCGCACGTTGTACTCGGCTTTGAGGGCTGCTCCCACCAGGATCCGGACTTTGTGCCCCTGTGCGTGCTCAACATTATGATGGGTGGCGGTGGCTCATTCTCCGCCGGTGGTCCCGGCAAGGGCATGTACTCTCGTCTCTATACCAAAGTGCTGAATCGCTATCATTGGATGTACAGCGCCACGGCGTACAATCATGCCTACGTGGACACTGGCCTCTTCTGCATACACGGCAGTGCCCCACCACAGCATATGCGAGACATGGTCGAGGTGCTGACGCGCGAACTGATGAACATGGCCTTCGAGCCGGGCACTGAGGAGCTGATGCGCTCCAAAATCCAACTGCAATCGATGCTCTTGATGAACTTGGAATCACGACCAGTTGTGTTCGAGGATGTGGGTCGCCAGGTGCTGGTCACGGGTAATCGCAAGCGCCCCGAGCATTTCATTAGGGAAATTGGTAAATAGACAATTTCAAAATATGATTCAGTTAATTCAATCGTAATCATTGCAGAAAAAGTAACAGCCGCCGACATTCAGCGCGTGGCACAAAGACTGCTCAGCTCAGTGCCGTCGGTGGCTGCGCGTGGCGACATTCAGAATCTGCCCGAGATGGCACACATAACCAGCGCATTCAATGGAACTGGACGCTCGCTTGGACGCCGTCTGTCGCTCTTTAAGTAAAGAAACCCTTTCCAAATTTATACGTTGTTGAATTCGTATTGCATTTTGTACCACGGCCACTCAAATTGATTTGAGTTTGTTAAAAATTTTAAATTCATTACATAAATCTTGATCTTTTCACTGTTATGTGTGTGTGTGGTATTCAAAACTCGAACTATTCTGTAGCGATTAAAGGTAAGAAACAATCCACATTTCAAAATTATTGGCGGCCAGTCAAACTACATTTGGGTAATCATTTTGAATGAATCGGGGTAACAACAATTAATTTAGCATTCGTTGTTTAGTCGTTTTTCAGGAAACTTAACTTGCAAATATTAATATTAAGGCATAAATAAAAAAAAGTAAAAAGCTCAAATCACATCAAAGAGCAACAGTCAAATTTGCACTTATTTTATTTTTATATGCAATTAGTAGCAGTTGTAAGCAAATTAAACCGATGACGATGAGGATACGGGTGATATTGAGCCGTAAAGCAGATCCGGATGCTGCTTGGGCGGTGTGCTAGTTGCACTGTCGCTATCACTGCTGGTGCTGCTGCTGCTGCTACTCCGACTCCGACTCCTTGAGACATGAACTGGTGCTAGAATTGGAAAGCATACAATTAATTATAGAAGGGATATAATGTGAGAATTGATTCACTTACATCTGAGTGTTTTGTTGGTATTGTCATTGTCATCTTCATCGTCCTCGGGCAACTCATCACTGGATATATTCTCGTGCATGCGATATTGTTTCGGCAGATGCGATTCATCTTTGAGGGGCGGCGCGTATTTGGGCTTCTTGGCTCGCTCGTCATGTGGCCTATCCGCTTCGGTATCCATTTCGTTACCGGTTTGTTTCTTAATGCTCTTGGCAATGACCCGTTTCTGATGGTCCAGTTGGGGAAACAAATCGCGTGAGTTCTCTAACGCCTGCTTGGCCGCATTCATCTCCGCCTGCTGTATGGACGAGCCACTGGCGGTGGCCAAACGTTTGGAGCGAAAATAGACAGCCACTTTGTAGACGCGCGTATTTGTGGGTCCAGTGGCTTCCACTACCTTATAGTAGGGTATATCTGGCTCGCCGCCATCCATGGTACGCAATGTGAGACAGCATTGCTGCAGCTTTGACTTCGGATCGTTCCAGTCCTGATTCATGATGAACAGCTGCAGACGTGGAAACAGGCAGACGTGGCAGAACTGCTCGCAATACAGCAGTCCCTTGTCCACATACAAAGCGCCCAGGAAGGCTTCAAGCAGATCCGCACGATCTTTGGTCTTCAAGTCCGCCTTGGGATTGGCATAGACAGCGTACTGGGGCATTCCCAAATCGTCGCAGACAACAGCCTGAGTCCGATTGTTGACCAGCGAGGAGCGCAGCAGCGACAAGTGACCCTCATGATGTTCCGGAAAGTGACGATACAAATACTCCGAGCAAATCAATTGGAGCACAGTGTCACCCAAAAACTCCAGCCGCTGATTGGAGCCCAGCGTCAAATGGGTAAAGCCAATCGAGCGATCTGTGAAGGCACGCGCCAGCAAACGTATATGCTTGAACTTGATGCCAACGGAATCCTCGAACTTGGTCAGATCCTTTAGAACGCGATATGAATCAATGCAGCTGCGATCGCCCAACGGTTCCTGTTCCTGCAACGGATGCTCCGGCAAATTTTTCCAGATCTTCAACAACTTATCGTCCTGCCGGAACAGTGCATCGGTGAATACTTCATCGGCCACCTTGATGCCGCCATCCAAGAGCAATGCGCCCATCAAAGCCTCAAAACAATTGGCCATTGCATGACGCAACTCGAGCTCGTGACACAAATCCGATCCGTGGGCATACAACATGAACTCCTCGAGTTGTAATTTCTTGGCGAGCAGTGCCAAGTGCTGATTCTGCACAATCGCCGCACGATAAGTGGCCAGGCCGCCCTCTTCCAGCTCAGGGAACATAAAGAACAAATGGATTGAGCTGAGGAATTCGACAACGGCATCGCCGAGGAACTCCAAACGTTCATTGTGCGTTATATTCGACAAAGTCTCGTGATCCTTGCCAAAACGGGACATAATGCTGACCAGCGTATTTATTCCCCGTTTGCGTGTGTTCATATAGTGAATCTTTCGATCCCCATATTCCGGCTGGCGAATGCCACAATTTGTTAGCGAATTGCGCGCATGATCCGGATTGGTGCCGTAGTTCTCCTTGTACGATGGATGGGTCAACGCCAGCTGGAGCAAATAACGATTCTTGAACTTGTAGCCAATGCTCTCCTCGAGCAGATCCAGCGACTTGTGGAACCGCAAGTGCCCGGTGAGCACCGGTATGAGCATGGCATGCTGCACAATGTCGCACATGATGCCGGTGCGATAGAAACCCTCCGAACTGATGGCCACCGTAATATTGCGTTTCATGCGTCCCTGGGTGCGCATCTCCTGCAATCGCTGCTCCTTGTCCTCCAGCTTGCGTTTGTCCTTGAACGATGGCTTCGACATGTTGGCCATTAGATGACGGAACTTGACATATTCACGCCACGCCTTCTGATACTCGGGATTGCCCGCATAGCTCAGCTGTGGCGGACGGATGCCGAAGTGTACAATCGCCGGATGTGAGATACCCGTCTCCCGATCCAAGCACACTGGCAAATCCGAATTGTTTCGATCCAACTGATCGACGCGCAGCGAACACGGCTTGTGGCCCGGCTTCGTCACCAGCATGCCCTTGATAATGTCCACATATTTTTGCCACTCATGCGTACTGATCTGATTTAAGTGGAGCAACTGCTGACGTTCGACCAGCTCAGCGGAGTTGTCCAGCAAATACTTGAGAACCTCGCACATGGCCAGCACTTCTTTGCCATTGTCGGGCAGCTCGCGCACAAAACGAGGCAGAAAATGAAAGGCTGGACAGGAATCATCAGCGTTTGCCGATCCATTCGGTATCAGATTGAAGTCGACAAGCTCCAGCAGCTCATGGAACAGGTATTTAACTAAATGATGAAAAGAAAATTCAGTTCAATTTTAGTTTTACTTTTAAAATGCATCACCACCCACAGAACAAATCCAGTTCACGTATGGTAAAGTTCTCGGGCATCTTCTCCTCATCGTATTCGATGGTGTACTCGATGTTGAAGCGAATCACCTTGCACACAGGCAGATCGGTGAGGCGCACATGCGACAGCAGCGAGAATCCCTCGAAGAGAAACTCATGCTCGTCGTGCTTGATAATTGTGGGCGTCTTGGTCAGAAAGTTTGTGGGCGGTGAAATGGTGATGCGATAATGATACAAATTAGCTGCGTTATTCGTATCCTTATCGCACACCAGATATCCCTTCTCGCCCGGATAGATGCCATGCCGTATGCCGATGCGTCGCGACTTCGCCGAGCAACGGCACAGCGGACCATCGTTCATCTCACCAGCGTCGTTGTGCCACAGGTCGGGATGGACGCGCTGCGGATGGAGCACCTTGCGCGACAACTCCTCCATGCAGCAGTCTTGCTCAATCTTGAAGGCATCCTCATCCGAGTCGGAATCAGAGCTCGAGGAGCATGCCTCCGACTTGTGCTTGTGCTTGCAGGCGCGTCGTCGTGTCTTGCGTGGCGGCGGCTCATAAGCGGGCAAATTCTGACGCTCTCGTACAGCACGCTGGATGAGCTCATCATCAAAGAGGGCGCACAGTTTGTGGAGACGTGTCTTGGCCTTAACCTCGTGCTCCGTCTTGGTGCGCTCGTAGTAAAGCTCAGCGGGCGAGGAACGCACCCAGGTCTCAGCTGGCGCTTCAGCCTCGTTGAGTGCCTTGATTTTCTTAATATAATCCTCGGACTTTTCGCAATAATTGGCACAATACTGACGCAGTACACGATCGCGCTCTGTTTCTATCTTTGGAGCATACGCATCGGATTCACTCCGCTTGCTATAGCTGCGTGTGTCCTCATTGACCGATGTTGTCTTGCGTGCATATGGATAGGAGCCGGTACGTGCCTGTCGCGGATTGTGATAGTGGTGCTCATAGCGACTGTTGTTGTTGTTGTTGTAATTATAGCCTCCACCGTAGTTATTCGGGTAGCTGTGGTTATAACCCGCATACCTTTGATCGACTAATCGATAATTGGAATTGTGTTCGTACCGATTGCGTTCCTGATAATTATACGTGTGCGTGCTCTGTCCATACTGGTCATAATCATATGCGCCAGCCGATGGATGAGCGTAGTTTGTGTGTCCAGCATAGCCTTCATGGTAGTAGTACGGATTATATGAATGTGGGCCTGAATTTGCTGCGTATGGTTGTGACTGCTGTGGGCATGCGGAGTGTGGTGCAGCATATTTCATATAATTAGCATAGGAACTGTGATCGTCATTTAAATTATTGACACTCGACGGATGCTGCTCGTAATTGAATTGATTGCTGGCTGCAATTGGTACATCACTTGTGCCGGGTGGTCCGTCATCTTGTACGCCAGGTGGCAATAGGTGTTCCGTGTCCGGAGGTGGAGGCGGCGGAGGCGGAGGTAGCGTAGAATATTCTTGTGGCGGCGGCAATGGAGGCTGATCCATTATTGTATTTTTATTCAACTATTGCTTAAACTCGACTTCCCTGCTGTAATGTGACCATAGTAGCAGTAGCAGTAACTTTGGTAGCCCTTAACAACAGTGTTGGGTAGTTAAAGTGAATCAGCTGACATCGCGAGACAAGTTCAAATGAACTAGTTAAAGCACAGCTGATCAATCACATTCAGCATTCTTATATATTTACATATACAAAGAGACGAGAGATTGTCATCTGCCCACAAAATGGACACGGAAGCACCACCTGTACAGCCTGTAGAGAACACCCTTATCAGCTGTCCAGGCACCACGCCCGGCACACCTTTGAGCAAAAACCAGTTGAAGAAGCAACGAAAACTCGCCGAACAAATCGAATTTCGTAAATTGCGTCGGGTCAAGGAACGCGAGCGCCGCAAGGAGAAGAGAGCCGATGCCAAGAGCAAGGGATTACCATTGAGTGTTGGCCCATCTCGCAAGGAGCTGAAGCGGCGCCAGGTTTCCGCAATTGGTCAACCGAACGCTGCAGATGCGATCAGCGTGGCGATTGATTTGAACTACGATGATTTGATGCAGGAGCGAGATATTGCCAAGTGTGTGAAACAATGTCTGCGCATCTACACCATCAATCGACGTGCCGCACTTCCGCTGCGGCTGCACTTTACTGGCATCAAGCGGGATGGACATATACACGAGTGTCTGAAGAAGAACGACGGTTGGGAGAATTGGCACGTGAATTATCACTTTGATTGCACACACAGCGAGGTGTTTGAGAAGCAGCAGTTGGTCTATTTAACCTGCGAATCGGATACAGTGCTGGATAAGCCACTGCCTGGGCATACGTACGTAATTGGCGGCCTTGTCGATCACAATCATTTCAAGGGGCTGTGCCATCAGCGTGCCATAAGCGCTGGTCTGGCGACAGCTCGACTCCCGCTTAGCGAGCACGTCGATATGAAGACACGTTCCGTGCTCAGCACCTTTCATGTGTTTGAGTTGTTGACTCGCGTGGCGGCTGGACAAGATTGGACACAGGCCATTCTTGAAACCATTCCGCAGCGCAAGGGAGCCAAGGCCAAGGAAAGCAATACAACAATAGCAAAAGAAGAACAACTGGAGCCATGTGAACAGCAGCTAGAACTGGTGGAAGAAAAGCAACCATCGACAGAAAGCTGACCCTTTTGTGTTGTTATATTTAGTAAATTATAAATACATGTTTTTCTACAAAATTGTAAAACCAAATACCAATCGAAATCTAGTTTAAAACAACATACTTTTTAAATTGACGAACTGGCAAGGCCCAATAGCTTTTAGGTCTGGCAAGGCTTTTTTGTCGTTTTGCAACACACAACACTTATAATGTTTGGGCTCCTGCGATATCAACTAGTACAAAATGTAAGAAAATTTGAACGAAACATGGCTTTCTACGCAGTTTCCAAGGGCCGAAAAGTTGGCATTTATGAAAACTGGGCGCAATGTGAGCAACAGGTGAAGGGCTTCAAGGGGGCTGTTTATAAGAAATTCAACACACGTCAAGAGGCCAATCAATTTATAAGTCCAGCTGGAGCTAGTGGAAGTTACACACCGGAGGAAATAGCTGTGCCACTGGGCAAAAAACAGACACAGCCAGTCAATTGGGCTGCAAACCAACAGCAGCCAAAGAAAAACAGAGACTTTTGGCCAGAGGATGTGGCTGAGGAAGACGCTGTCGACGAAGATGACTTGGTGAGTAGAAAATGCCAAGCAGTTGGTTTCTTCAAATTCTTAGCTTTGTGTATTCGAAGATAGCAGCAATGAATGAAATTGAAGGATTTCCGGTGCCTTCTTCAAACAGTCGCAAGCGTAAAGCAGAGGATTACAATTCAAACTCCAAATTAAAACGGCACGCATCCAATGTAGAGGAAGCCGTTGCGCTGAAACAATTTGGTGGATTTGAGTTTGTAATGGATGGCGAAGGCTATGTGATTGTTTATACAGATGGCTCGTGTTTGGGCAATGGCCGTTCAAATGCCTGTGCTGGCTTTGGCGTCTATTTCGGTGACAATCATCAACTGTAAGTGTAGCTTGCAACTAGTTGTTCTTTCATTTAACGATTGGTTCTCCCAGAAATGCTGGAAAACCAGTTTTGGGACGTGTGACGAACAATGTGGGAGAAATACAAGCTGCCATTTATGCGATTAAGACAGCATTGGATTTGGGAATTCCAAAGCTCTGCATTAGCACGGACTCTCAGTTTTTAATTAATTCTATAACGCAATGGGTTCAAGGCTGGAAACGGCGAGGTTGGCGCTTAAAAAACAACGAGCCTGTTAAAAATGTTGCTGATTTCAAGGAATTGGATGAGCTGCTGCAAAGCGATGGTATCAAAGTTAAATGGGTGCGTTTCTTATCATATTTGCTATTTGCTTAACTAAACTTGATAGTTGTTTCTTTTGTACAGAACTATGTCGAGGCACACAAAGGCATCAAAGGCAACGAAATGGCTGACAAGTTGGCAAAGCAAGGTTCCTACTTATATAGGGAATTAAATAACAAAAATTAAATTTCAAATACATTTATAACCTTCCATGTCTTAGTAAGGGAGCTAAGGTGGATTGAAAATTCTTAATTCAGTAGTTTAATTTTGAACTAAATAGACGATTCATTTGATTCACATCGTATTATTCCGTGTAATATCGATACATATCGAGTCGGTTCGATAAAATGAAATACCACATGATTTTTATCGATGTGTGCTGTACATCACTGGCATACCAGCTGACTGTGTTGACATAAATCTATTTTGCAGTTGTTTACAATTGCAGTAAAGATAATATATTTTGTGAATTAATTAGAAATAGCATCACAATGAAATGTTCAACAAATCTTGCGATTGTAGCTATATTCCTATTAGACGGAATATGCTGTCAATCCATAGAGCTGCCCACTGTGCGTATTGAAATGGACGAAGTCGGCATGCATAGGTTTGTATTTACTGCAAATATAGCATTGAATTGTAACCAAATGTGTTGTTAATTAGAAAACTAAAGTATTCCGTTCAGTTCGATAATCAACTATTGGGAATGAATTGTGAGTATATGCTTGCTCAACAGCTGCCAGCGGCAGTCTACGTTAGCACCGATGAGTTGGACGACTTGCAACGCATGGAAATGGTAAGCACACAAACATATAAAGTTATTTTAAGAATAATACTAACAAATCTAGTTTTTTTGAAGCTGAATGCAGTCTACCCGAAATTCATTGACATCGAAATTATTACCGAAAAGGCTAAACCATTCACAGTGCTATTACGTGGAAACCCAAAAATTACAGCTTCACAATCATTGCCCATTCATTTTCGTTATCACGCAGCGAGCAAAAAACGGTACGTACTACAAATTTTAGATATCTTTATAAATACACATTCACAAACGTTTTTGCAGCACCAAAGCCACGGTGGAAATTAGCACGCCCAAATTATATATCAGCTGTCCGATTGGAAATAACGAATTAATTGACTCAGAACTTCTTGTCACAGAAAAGCATTTCTGTCTTGATAAACAAAAAAGCGATTTTGTGGAGCATCTGAATGCGATCAAATCAGCAGACTGCTTGTGGCAGCAAGCAAATGTGGACTACCAGGCTCAGTTGCCGCTTCGTGCTGAAATTCCTGTGGGCGATGCCAATGATTATACGCTCGTTCTATATACAACGGTTGCTCTGAGTTGGGCAGCAGCTATTTGGACTGTGCTGCGCATTCACTCAGCGTCTCGTCGAATCAATAATGAACTAAGTAAAAAGGATTTATAACACTGGACGATCTCAGAGTACAGCATCAAATAATTCATCTACCTCTACAAGGGTATACAAATACAATTTTTCCTAATTAATTTTAATTATAATTAGCTTAAACTTAATTAAAGCACTTTATATTATTATGTTTTACAATAAAACCACAGTTTACAGTTTTAATGAAACAATCGACCTGCTTTACTAGGAATTAAGTGAGCAGTGTTTGCTACAAACATCATTTCCCTAAACATTAAACAAGATTAATGTGGGCAAGACAAGATTAAATTATATATATAGATAAAAACGACAGTTGTTGATAAGACGGCGGGACCAATAAATATTACAAATTAGTGATTTCAGGAACAGTATCTTAATAAGTTTAAGTAATACCTTTGGATATACAGGTTGCTTAAGCCGAACAATAAACTTTTTATGCTTAATAACAAGCGTCAAATGTAAATAAAACAGTAAAAACGTATAACATTATTTAATTTTTGACACTTATCTCTGTATGTTAAACGACTTCTTTGTTATTGCTTTGTTCTTAGTTTATTTGAAGGTGTTATCTATTATGGTTCTTTAAATAGCTTCACTTCATTCCTGAAAACCTGAGTGTATATATGCACTATAAATTTTAAGATAAGCGCTTCAAATATCCCCAATTGACTTTTGATTTTTATTAAAGAAAAAATACAACAAATATAATAAAATGCAGAATATAATAGTTGATTCGGGATTGATTTATTGACTTAATTGGTCTCTCATATACTGATTTTCTTTTCTCTATTAATAGTATATTAATAATATTTATATGCAAAGAAACTGCTAAGGGTGCAAAACATGCCGGAAAACACAGAAGTTCTTCAAAATGCTCCAGCTGATCGATATCAGCCTATAAATAGTGTTGCCACATGTATTAAAAGAAAAACACGAATAATCATTGCCAGAATCAATAAAAGATTTAAATTAAATCAGAAATCGTTACTGCAAACGACACTGAGAATACATATTTGCATTTTCGGAAAGTATGAAGAAATTTGCCTCAACAGACCAAATAACTAATAGAAATATGTGCTTAAGCATAGAAATTGTAATATGCATAGTATTTCAGAATCCGTTCTGATCATAACTTAGCATAATCGCAGAAAGAATATCGGAGATATAGGAAAACCTTGAGTTTTCCTTGCGTAACCCACATAAAATAAATAATTAATATATGAAAAGTACCTTTTACCCTATTTAATAAAATTATTGTTAGTTTAAACTAATGAAATTACATTTATCTTGATAACTATGGTTTATAATAAAACCACAATGTCTTAAATTTAATTCACTACTGCTTCAATGCAGATCAACTCAAAATCGATCTATTTGGCTAACTGTTTGAGCTGTAGTTGTGGATTCAGTCTGAAAATTGATACGTAGTGTCATGGTGCTTGACATGCTGGTGAGATCATTCCATGGCTGCACTGTACCCTTGCCCATGACCACAAAGAGGGTGTTGCACAACAAATAGATGCCACCGGTGATGAAGAAAACCACTCGCCATTGAGCTGGATCCTCTTCATCCGAAATAACAGCGCCCACAATTAATGGCGCTATGATTGATGTCACTCCTGCCAGGCCGTTTGTAATGCCCATCATAGGACCAGCAAAATTTGGTGACAAGTCCATGTGATTGACCAGATAACCACAGAAGCAAGCGGCATTGATGCCCACAGCCAGAGTCAGCAATACGATCGCGCCTGACTTTTGATCCGCCGTCATGTAGCCCAGTCCAATTAGACAAGCCATGGGCACCCACAGACCAATGGAGTTAAATAGCTTGCGTGCTGTTGTTACCGTTAAGGTGCCACGATTGATGAGCATATCAGATATTGGACTGAACACAAAGCAGAGCACACCCATGGCAAAGTAGGGTAGCGATGAGAGAAGCGCATTCGATTTAACATTAAGTTTCAATACGCTACTCATATAAGTCGGCATCTCAGTGAGCAGCGTATAGAATCCCCAGGTGAAGCCACAATGAGCAGCCAGTAATCCGTAAAAGGCGGCCGAAGTAAAGATTGACTTCCATGGCACAGCCAAACTCTGAAAAAAAGGTATCCAAAAATTAATATCGAATTTAACGGAAATCGAAGTAGGACTCACCTGACTATTTTTATTGCTGCCCGTTAGTCCTTCAATGTATTCGCGTTCAACTTTGCTGATGCTGCGTGATGTTGCTGGTTCATCGGCGCCTTGCCAGTAGAATAATATAGCCCAAGCGAGTCCAAGTCCCCCAGATATGTAAAAGAGTCCCGGCCAGCCCATGCTCGACTCGAATATTTCACCACTGCTGATCAAGATAATAGCCGTTCCGAATTGTGCGCCAGAATAGACGCCAGTGGAGAGAAAGCCCCGCTCCGTGTGTGGCACCCACTTGGATAACAAGGTGTGCACACATGGATAGACACTGCCCTGAACCAAGCCTGTCAGTACACGCAGCACACATATGTTGATCCAACCACCGTTAGCCGCCAGTGGATGAAAGAAACACAAGATTCCACCGATGGATGTGGCCACAGTAAGCACACTTTTGGCTCCAAAACGTTTGGCCAACAAACCTTTCACATAGAGATCAAGTTGAGCTTTTGCATCTTTGAGCATTCCAGTAAGTCTCACCTGCAGGCACTTGCGTCAAAACATAGCCCCAGAAAAAGCTACTCAAAATCAACGACTTGTCGGACGTGTTCCAGTCGTAGAATGGGGCTCCGGCCGTTGATTGAGTCATTGGCACAATTGCAGCGGAGATGTTAACCCGTTGAAAGTAGTTGATCACCATGCCCAAAAACAACAGGATCGCTTGCCAATGCCGTGCTCCAAATCTGCTTGCTGTCGAGTATATGAAACAAGCTATTAAATTAAGCCTATCCATTAATTAAAGAAAAGGGCTTACTAGCTAAATGGCTTAAGTGAACTCTCATCAAGAGGGGAGTCCTTTCGCTTTGTGTGAAGTACACCATAATGAAGCGCTTTGTGATCTGATTGTCTGATTGCTGTCGACGTATTTTTAAGAATGTTTTATGATGCAAACTGTTTGCATCGATTATTGTCTAGGATGATTTTAAAATCTGTTTCAAGAATGCTCTGATAGTGAGCGAATTACTTAATTGTCTTTACTTAATGAGTATTGGGTCATTATCATTAACAAATGCCAATGTGAAAAATAAAATGCAAAGTCGCCTCAATGGAAAAGTTTAGCGACAGCAGTGGAGTACACAAAGAGGGGCGATCGAGGAACAGATACTTGGAAAATGCCTCTGCATCAGGAAAACAAGCAAAAACAAGTTACTCAGTATTTGAATTATTTATTAATATTTGTTACTAAGTCCAGACAATCACAAAGCAAATATTTGGCTATCTAACCACTTGTGTATATTACACAAACAAACTAATTGTCACTCAAAACTAAATTACTTATCTTCACCTGGTGTGTCATTTCCAGCTTACATTTATAAGATTTTTACAATTTATCAAACATTACGCGAACTTGCGTATATGTATATACATATATATACTTATACTTAGAGCACTAAGCAAGCAATGCTTACAGTCTAGACAATTTCGACTTGTTGAGAAGGTCTGGCTTGCTGTAAGTCTTATAATCCTTGATTGCATCACATATATCGCGTATAAGTGGACAGCACATCGAGTATTGCTATTTATTATACAAAGAATAATTGATTGTATATTCAACTACCCGTATACTTTACTTATAGATCGCAAGGCGTATCAAGAACCACTTTGAACTGATTACAAAATCAGTTTTGCGAAATCACTGACTTAATAAACATCAAAAATAATTTATAATGGCGTTAAACTGAAATAATTGCACTCGTAATATATTTATTTCCTCGACAATAGCTAAGCGTCTACGATTATGATATTTAGCCGATCGATTATAATCGATTGAAAGTGAATTACGAATCACATAATCACAAACACAATAGTCTAGATTACTTACGTTTTGTTTGACTACCCGCAGTGCTATCGAACCCCATTGCGAAGATTATCTTTTAAATTCTTTACTGCACTTTGTATTTCAATGATTGTCGTTTTAGTGTGTGGCCACGGAATCACTTCTTTGGTTCTAAGAATCAATTCTCCGCGGCTTTCATCGGCGACTGGGACATAAAGTGCCTTCACCTGTGGCTTTTATACTGCCTACAAGAAATGATGTCTCTGATTATCAGTGTCTGCTCGACGGCGGTTAATCATTATCGCTGTCGGCCATAATTGTAAAATAATAAACCACTGACGACTAATTGACATTTATCTTTATTTATATTTATCTTTTAATTAATAGTTTTTAATAGTTTAATTTATATGTTGTCATTTAATTTATCAATTTTAAGTAAACACATTATGTTTTTATTGTAGTGTCCAGTCTTATATATATATAAATAATATCATGTTCCTGACTACAATTATCTAGACATTCAAATGAGTACAGACTACTTGGTAGACGACTATTATATTTATTGGAATTTCTGGAGAAATAAAGCACAGCAGATTTGTATCACATCTGTCGTAAATTTGGTTATCTACCAAAAATGCATGCAGCGATTGTTTAATACAGATAAGTCCCGACACAACAATAATATTTTTCTAAGATAATTCATATCATTAAACAGATTTAAATATACTGCATGTTTTTTATAATCAAACATTAGATTTGCGTTAGCAGTATACTTTATCATGTTATCAATTGAGATATGCAAAAATACTAATTAAGTGTCGACCGTTAACAGTCCACATTAAATAAATTAATAAATAATGAATTTTCAAATTAAAATGTATTTGGTATTTTTCTTGTGAGCCACTTAACAACACTGGAAGCATGCCATCCAGCACTATTGAAGGGACAAAATTCTTTATCAACACTTGTCGATTGGTTTTGTGTTAAATTTTGCTTCAAAAATGTCTAAGCGTTTATCATTTGATGGTGACGACGAAAACAATATACCCAGAATAATGACCTTTCGGCCAAAATATGAAGAATTCACTAACTTTGCCGCGTACATCGAGTACATGGAATCACGGGGTGCACACAAGGCTGGTCTGGTTAAAATTATTCCCCCCGTTGAATGGACACCGCGCAAATCGGGCTATGATATTGAAAATATAAATATGACAATTCCGCCACCGATTTGTCAGGTTGTTGAGGGGTAAGTGAATACATCAATAAAGACAAAGACACTGTGTGGCTGATGTTTTTCTGCTTGACAGGGCTCATGGGATATATCAGCAGTTCAATATGCAGCAACGACGCCAAATGACGCTCCGCCAGTTCATGGAGAAGGCGAACTCGGAGCTCCATCAGACGCCACGACACATTAACTATGACGATCTAGAGCGCAAATACTGGAAGAACATTACGTATATATCACCGCTCTATGCGGCAGATATAAAGGGCACGCTAAGTGATGAGGATTTGGATGTTTGGAATATTGGACGACTGGATACTATACTGAATCTGGTTAACACCGATTATGGTATAGAAATCGATGGTGTGAATACGGCGTATTTGTATTTCGGCATGTGGAAGAGCTCGTTTGCCTGGCACACCGAGGATATGGATTTGTATTCCATTAACTATTTGCACTTTGGTGCGCCAAAGACCTGGTATGCAATACCACCCAAATACGGCAGACGCCTGGAGAAGCTGGCCAATGAGACGTTTGTGGCAAACTATCAGGATTGTAATGCTTATCTGCGTCACAAAATGACCATGATTAGTCCAAAAGTGTTGCGGCAGCATAACATACCGTTTAATAAGATCACGCAGGAGGCTGGTGAAATTATGATCACATTTCCATTCGGTTATCATGCCGGCTTCAACCATGGCTTCAACGGTGCCGAGTCAACAAATTTTGCCTCCAAGCGCTGGATTGAGTACGGCAAGCGTGCCAGCATTTGCAAATGTCGAAGTGACATGGTTAAAATATCAATGGAGACATTTGTGCGCCACTTTCAGCCCGAACTCTATGAGAATTGGCTTAAGGGTGAGGATTTCGGTTGCCATCCCGAGGAACCGGGTAAAATACGCGCTGCAGCTCCGCCAACAATCAATCAATACCAGGTCATACAGGAGAGGTAAGTAAAAGACTTGCGAATACGTATTTCTAGCAAATCTTTAATACTTTCCTTTCAGCTCGCAATCATGCAAATCAAAAGCTGGAACACCACAGAAGCGAGGCTGTTCGCTGGCTGCCGATGTTGACGCGCAATCGGATGTGGATGACAAGGAGTCGGGGAGCGTGAATTGTAAGCAACCCGTTGTCAAGTTGCGCAAACTCCCAGTTGCAACGCCACTCACCACGCAAACTGCTAATCCACAAATCGAAGCAAGCGCTTCGACATCGACGAAAAAATACGATTTCAACTCGATTGCAGTTGTGCGAGTTAAGCGGCTGTGGAAAGAGCTGCCGAATGAGAACACTGGCACCAATTTACTTACCAATGGCATTGTCAAAAACACAAAACGAATGCGCTTTCAGACCAAGGTTTTAACACTTGACGATGAGGATTAGGCGATGACGGCGACATCCAGATAATAGTACTGTTTAGTCAATTGACGATCTCCATTGTTGTTAGTAGTTTTATAAGCGAACGCAATCAAAGACATGTATATATCTATATATTAATTAAATATTTTTGTATAATAAAAATGTGAACAAAGCTGGTATGATTAATTATTGGACTGCGTGGTGGACTTTTTCAATATTCTGTCGATGCTCTCGTCCTATTTCCAAGGCTAACTAAGAATATATGTTATGCATTCCACACTGCCCCAATCAAATCATGAACTGTTCGAATGTTTGTCGAGTATTTAATATGTGTACACATTTAAGTACGTTGTTTATTTAACTTGAATCGCAGCTCGTCAAGTTGGTCTAAGCCTATTTACATAATCAGTAGGTATCCCAACGTTTTCGATATCACTGTGAAATGGTTGAATACAAAGGCCAAGAGAGGAAAGCCAACTTAATCGTATCGTATAATAACTGCTTCAAACTTATATATTTGCTTCGTTTCTTGAACTTCACATTTGTCTTTTCCGTACGTGTGTGTCTTACAATATGAATAAAATTATGAACAGAAATAAACTAGGTAGTAAAACTCATCGTATTCGAAAAATATAAAGAAGGAAGAATGGAAGAAAGAAGCTAAACGATTTTGTTCCGTTTTTTTTTTTTTATATCTGTGCTTGCACATTTCAATCGCAAATCGTATCGTTTGATGACAACGAGCGAGCAGGATATAATTATTTCCTCATTTTCATTTTTAATTAGACATAGGGGAGCAGGAAGGAGACTGGCATGATGTAATTGATATCTGACATTGATACCGTCTAGTGGTTGGTGGCTGGCAAAAAAAAATAATTTTGGAACGATATTATTATATTTAACATGAACTTAGGCTAGATAGCTATAGGTGTCTTTGTGCCCCTCCATACGCTCCAGATACTCCTTCTCGATCAAAATATCAATGCATTTCTTAATGACGGGCACATTGGGCTTAAACCGAGTCGACAGCTGATTGAGCACCTCAGAGATGAGATTCGTATGATTGAGACGCTTGCGCATCTTCATAATGCGCACAATCGCTGCCTGTATCAAAAGCTTTCGATCCTCCTCAATGTGTTTGGTGACAGTCTCCTGTTCCACTTTCAGCTCAGTCTTCAACGGATGATTGATATTAATGCGACGCTTCTTGCTCTTGTAATCGAGGAACAGTTCCACAGTTGAGTCCGGTGTCAGGGCATTCTCGCTGTCGCTCGACGTCAGCACTTTAGCCTTGAGCAGTATTTGCAATACCTGAAGAATAAGGTTATTTTTTTTTTTTTTTTATTAAATTAAGTCCTGTTTATATTGAGGCTTCCTGCTTACCTGTATCAAGTTCTCGAGCTGGGACTGTGTGTTGTCGCGCAGCTGTTGCACTGTGAAGCTGAGCTGATCGTTGAACTGCAACAGCACTGACATTTGGAACGTGCTGACCTGCAGTGTGTAAACGGCATTGCTCCGATTCACGTTCATGATCAGCTCGCCCTTGCATTTGTGATATAGCCAATTCAGTTTGCGGCCAGAATGGCGGGCTGAATAGAAAATGGTAAACTGTTGAACGGAACGTTCCAATTCCGAGGGCAGCAGAAAATTGTTGTTTTGCGTGAAGGGCCAGGCATTTGTGGATAGCACCTCGATGCCAAAATCAATTTCGGATGTAATATTTTGGGTCTTCAGGTACTCCTTGAAGTATGAGTTCAAGTCCTTGGACACACCAATGTCCTGGAACATGCGCTGCAGCTTGACAGTGTATTCATAGCCGCACGTCTGTTTCAATTTGGAGATCATCATTGCCTCGGCATCATCGGATGCCGATGTATGACTGACTAAACGCTTAGCGAGCATATTTGAGTAGTATTTCTGGAAGACATCCTTGTCCTCAATATATTTGAAGACGACCATCACCTGATTCAGATTATCCTCCAGCTCTTTATCCTCTGGATTCTTCGAAGATTTCTTGAGCAATAGATCGCAGTATTTGGCCAACAATTCCGGTGATTTGCCGGCATTATTTGGTCGCGTGACCACATTTGAATTTATAAATTTACCGCACGCCTTGTCCAATGCAGCCACAAATCCATTGTCATTATCGAATGCAGTCAAAACGAGTGCATTATATTTTTTGTGTGTATCGAGTATGGTTTGTACATAGGTTTTTGGATCATTGGCCGCATCGCTGGTGCAGCACTTTTCGATGGCCTCCGTGCCCTGCTGCAGAATGTGATCCTCAAGTATTTTCTTCAATTGATCAAGGTTCTTCGGTGAGAGAGCGACAAGAGAATACATGCGCTTCAAATCATCATTTCTGTCAGCGTTCAACAGATTCTGGAACTCATTGTGGAATAGTCGCAGATGCTTCTCAATCAGTACCTAGATATGAATAACAATTAAAATAAATAATAATAATTGTAGCTTAACAAGCCAAACTGTTTACCGACCTGTTCGCAAGTTGATTTTAATACATCTGCGGTTGTCTCATGCAGATAGGAGAGAGCATTTTTGGAATTGCGTCCGCGGACGCGTTGCTTCTCCTCCTCCAGACGGGTCTCGACGTGCTTCAAGTACTCTGTCACCGTGTTGGTCGATAGGAACGCATCCGATTCTTTCTCGTAGAAAGCGTACGTGTCGGCAATGAATTTCATTTCGAAATTGTCCTTGTAAACCGACAATTTTTGTTCGGTGGCATCGGCATCGTCCTCGTTGAAACTCAACTCCACGTAGCATTCAATGACATCGCGAACCAGGGCACGATTGATAAGCTTGCCATGACGCTCCTCCTCGATGGACTTGAGAATTGCTTTGGTCACCGGCTCGTTGAGCACCTGGAACAGATGACCCTTCCAGGCGACCAGAGCGAGCCGATAGATCTTATAGATACCCTTTTGGCCCTCCTCGCATTCGCGCTTCACCCAATTGCGATTAAGGTAATTGCAAATGCCATCGAGTACGGTGCTGGAGAACTGATACGATTTCCATTGTTTTGTGTAGCGGGAGAGCAGAACTTCCTCGCCACTAATTGACTGAAACGTGATCAGCAATTCCTTTAAATAGTCCTTCAGAAACACCTCCAAACGATCGTACAGTTTCTTGCCCACCAACTGAGCACCGCCCGCTTTGCCACTACTCCTTCCACTCGGTGCTGCACTGACACTGGTGCAATAGTCATAGACATGGGTATAATAACGCATATACTGTTTACGGGTTAGCGATTTCTCATGTTCGAATATCTGATATATGCCCTCAACCAGCTCTTTCCAGATGTCATCCAAATTGACGGGTCTCTGTGTAGTCTGCGAATTGCTCGAGCGATTCATTTTGGCAGCCGTTGGCAAATCTCCTTTGCCCTCAACCCGATTCTGTGGCGCTTCTTCTAATTCTTCTACTTGCTGTTCTTGTTGTGGGTGTTGTTGTGGATCCTGTTGTTGCTGCTGCGACTGCGACGTGGTTTGGTGGTTGTCCTGATTGCGACGTCGTTTGGCTGCTAATCTTGTTTTACGTATTTCGGTCGGAATTTTGACAATCGAATATAACAAATTTTATGGGATGAAGATGTTCAACATATATTTTACAACCTGAAA
Organism: Drosophila grimshawi; assembly: GCF_018153295.1. Taxonomy (NCBI): domain Eukaryota; kingdom Metazoa; phylum Arthropoda; class Insecta; order Diptera; family Drosophilidae; genus Drosophila; species Drosophila grimshawi. Next base: position 10,094,637 of record NW_025062889.1, on the reverse strand, counting down.
ATATGAACAATCAAAAATCGGTTATTCATAGTGCCCCTCGAATTTCATATTGAATTCAAAACGAAGAGTGTGTAGAAATGTTATACATATATATAAATATATAGAAATGTGCGTCTGTGTGTCAAAATTGTCTTATATTGCCAGACAATTGAGTAGCTTTTATTAAAACTGGTAATTTGATATGTCATCGATACTGTTGTTGTAGTGTTTGTAATCGTTAACACAATACAGTTATGTGCAGAAAGAGGAAAAAGACACTATTACTTCAATACCCTTGCAACACTTACACATTTACTCGCACACACACACACATACATCATGTATATGTACACACATACAAGCAAAAGTGGCAACTTTAGTGCATGCGTGCATGAGCATAAAATAACTTCCTGATTAAATAAACACACACTCACTCACGCACACCCACACGTACACACACAAACATGCAAGTGATGAAATGAAACATAATTCCCTGCACAAACTTAAATAACAGTTTGTAGTTAAGACATTAAAAATATTTTCTATGAAAAAAAGTTTCGTCTCGCATTTTCACTGGCATTTAATCTCTCCGATGTCGTGATTTCCCTTTTGGAGCACACGTATTTTTTTTTTCTTCTTTTGTTCGCCATTTTCACAGCACTGATACTGAGACGAACAGTTTACAAATCTTATTGCACAGAGCAAACCAGTTGCATCAGCAATTTACCGGTTGTTATATGTTGTTTAATGCTACGCGTGTCTTTCTGGCACTTTGCAGTACTTTTTAATTGTAATTAAACTATATATTAACGATTTTTTACCGTTTGTACAAGACACTCTTTCCAACTAAAAAGTAGGGATGTTGTTTTAACACATATTTATCGATAATTATTTTTCAACATTCTACCTGCATGCAGTATTTTTGCACGTCGATAATACTATCGATATCAATTTTCGTTTTCAACTCAACTTTCGATTTCAACTTATAGCATCGCTAAGCTTTGTAGACAATTGAGGAAAATACGGACAAGGGGAAACACTTGCGCAAGCACAAGAATAGACACAAATATTGATTCAACATAGCATTTTTTGCATATCGATATTTTTTTAAATATACACATCTCTACTTTCAGTTGTAGTAATTGGCAGCACTCTACAATAACATCGATAGCATTTCACATATGCATCCCTGGTCAAACGATATTCTTAGTATAGGTATTTTGCAGCCCTAGTCTTTGTAAATAAATAAAGAAAATACTTAAACCGAGCATCAGAATTTGAAAACGTCAGCAGGACCTGCTTACTGTTTAGCATCAAAAACAATTGAATTATAGATGGATCAGTTCACTCGGAGTTGGCCCCTATTGACAGCAGCAATGCTGCTGACGTTGTCGCTGTTGCCCCACATTCAAATTGACGCAGCGGCTCCCACTGCTGCAGATATCGCAAATGCCAACACAGACGCAAGTCGAACCGTAAAAAAGGCACTGCCACCGGCTCCCCCGACTCAGGCACCAGAAACCGCAGTGCCACAGTCGCCAGCTGTGGTCGTGATCAGTGAGAAGCCGCAGCAGCAATTGATTCCAAAAGCTGCCGAGCCAAATGATAATCAGCCAGCTGCTGCTGCAGAGGATGTGCTAATTCAGCGCTCCAAAATAGGCAAGGACGATGAATTTCCGGATTCATTTGCGGCCGTGTTTTACGTAATGGTGGGCCTGACCAGCTCAGCCATTCTGTTGCTGGTTGTACGTATATATCGGTAAGTCTTATGCCTGATAACAGGCAAAGCATTTGCTATTCGGACCCGACTCAAAAAATATTTAAATCATATATATATATATATATACATACATGTGCATTTGCTGATAATGTTCGTATTCTTGTTTTGAAGACTGCGCTTATCACGCGCAGAACGAAAATACGGCGTGCAAGGGGATCGCGCCAATCAGGAGTTGACTCCGCTGCCGATGGCCATTGAGGATGTGAACAGCGACGAGGATGAGGATCAAACACTGTTCGAGGTCAACCGCCAAAGCATACGCATATTATGAAATCCTTAACGGCGTACCGGCAAGCTGAGCAGATCACTAATGGAGGATCTGTTGCTGTTGCTCCGACACAAACACACTGCAATTCTCATTTACGAAACTTGCCTTCTCAGTGTAACAAATTGTAATTTGTAACTGTCATTTTTTCCTAGTTTATCGTAGTTACTAACAAATGCCTAAAGGTCTCGTTTTTGCCTTATGTTGTAACATAAGATTTGTATTTGCATCTCTCTCAAATAACAGTTGAAGTTCAAGTTGTAACGAAACGAAAAAAAAACAAAAACATTTGTGATACCAAAATGATATGTATGCAATAATAATGCATGCTATCTTAATAAGCGCTCTCAATTTATTTTCTAAACATACCTATAACATACAAAATACGCAAATTTATATAATATATATATATATATGTATAAAACGTGAATAAATGTTAACAGAAATGAAAAACAAAAACATCGTATTTATATTGCTTTATTCATTATTATCATTAGACTTAGAAATAATACATTTAGCATTTAGCATGGACAATTTAAACATAATTATTTTCGACTTGCACAAAATGCACTCACAAACTTACCAGCTAAGATCACAAAAATAATTTATTAACAATACTGCGGCTCATCCAAGCACAACAAACATGTTGAACACCCTCCATCAATTAGTTCAATTAGAATAGTGACTATGTCTAATACTACAAATTAGTTAATCTTAACGATTGTCCCCTTCGATTGTTGTTTGTTTGCTGTTTGCTGTCTGCTGTTTGCTGTGTTACTCTATGAATTACTACGGCACTTTAATTTTGTTTTGTTTTGTTTACATACATGTGTTAGTTATCTGCCTATTTATATATTTAGATATATTTATAGATATGCAATATTGATATGTTATTTATGTATTGTATTAGATATTGGTTTATTGCCTAAATCATGCTGCCAAACATGCGTTTGCCGCGCGTTAAGACCAAACTGACAACCATAACGGTCAGCAGAAAGAATACCAGACTTAGAAATGTGGTTATGAAGCGACATCTTTGGCGGAACTTCTTCTCCTTTTCCATTTTGAGACGCAGCTGCTCGGCGCGCGGTAGATCGAGCGTAAAATCCGATTCGGGTCGAGACGATGGCTGCAATATATACATATAGGTATTATTAACAATACAAAACTATGAATTATAGAATGTTGCTGAAATAATTACAGTTTTGAAATAGTCACAATGATTAAGCTTTAAGGAATTTTCAAAAAATTATAAAATGTTGCTGAAATAAGTAAAATTTTGATATAGTCACAATACGTAAACTTTAATACTATGAATTATAGAATGTTGCTCAAAGAATCATAATTTTAAAATATTCGCTAGTACTTCTAGTATTTTTTACTTAAAGATTCTCCATAAATTATAAAATGTTGCTTGAAATTGAAATTCTCTAGCACTTCTCTGACAAACTTAAACATTGACAAATTGGCAAAAATATGGTATTTTTCACAGTTTTGTTATATAAGTCACTCGCAGTTAAAGTTAATTAATATTTGGAGTTGAAAACTTAGCTTGACGCATTTATGTAAATCGATTATGCACATGCTAATTATAATGGACGAGAGACGCTCGCAGAAAAACGAAGCTTGAAGCTGAAAATGAAGACGATGATGAACTGCCATGAATAGAGCGAGTGAGTAACTGACTATCTGACAGACTGACAATTGCTTTGACATTGATGCCTATTGGTTATTATTGTTGTTGTCGATCGATCTAGCGATCGATTTGAACAGATATCGTTGAACTTATTATTATTTGTTAGCATCTATTTTAGGCTAAGGCTTTTTGTGTGTATTACTTATTGCAGCATTTAACGACGCTTTCGCACACTACTTTTATTTTATGGCTGTTTGCTATAATTTATGGCATGAGCATTGCACACATTATACTGAGAGGCGTGGCTCGCGGCACATGTAAAAAAGGGCGCAACGCACAACAACCAATTTGACCCACTAAGCGACCGCTGGAGTTGTTGTTGTTATTGTTGGTTTTCGTTTTATTGTTGCTGTTGCTTTTTTGTTTTGCTCATCACTTTTTTGTTGTTTTCTTTATTTTTTTGTTGGTGTCGTCTGTTGCCGGTTTTGAATTTTAGCGACACAACCTTGAAATCTGTTCATTGTATGTGATAAATATATCTATATATATAATGTAACAGGTAGGTTGTTGTCTTTTGTGTTGATTCTCGCAAAAAAAAAACAAAAACAAGTTAAAATAAGTATTATGCAATTGATGTCAAATTTTGTGCACAATATAAAATTCATATTTATATGAAAATAAAATATTTATCGACAAAAAAGCGACCACACTCAGTAAAACTTCAGCCAGATGTTGAGTTTGTGACAAAATTCTATAATAGCTCCATCAATAATCCATCCATATAATAGGCATGGGATTATTTTTGTTTGTCTTGCAATATCCAATTCCAAAAAATATCCGCAAGTGAAAGTTACGCATATGCAATACAAGCCATTAAAAAGGGCATTCAATTTAAAGTGTTTTCAAAATTCACACACACACACACATTACATGTAATATTTGTAGGTGTGTTTTGCGTATGTGTGTGCGAGTTTGCCTGTAATCACCCGTCAAACAATTCACATTTTTGCACTTCATTGTGAGATTGTATTTATTTATTTATTTATGTGTGTTTTGTTTTTTTTTTCAGTACATTGGCTTCGTATGGTTTTTTTGGTGATCATTTGTGGGCTTTCAGTTTCGTACAAAAACACACACACACCGCATTCCATGTGAGATATGAAATGAGAAATTAAAATGGAAACACAAATTTGCGGTACATTTGTGTTTTTGCCTTCCGGCTTCTTTTCGCTGCTTCTTTGCCTCCCGGTCTCCCCTCCTTCTACACTTTGTTTGTAGATGATGCTTTTTGTTGTTGTTGTTGTTGTTATTGCTGCTGTTTATCAGTCAAAGTACTTTGCAACGACGACGTAATCGAAGAGTCGACGATGTTGACGGTAAAATTACCGCATTGAGTTTGACTGTGAGATTGTGTGTTTATGTGTGTGTGTGTGCATATAACGGCAATATTGGCCTGGTATGCAAATCAAGTGCATTTCACACGGATTGGAATCGTCAACGAGGTGCTTGGAATTTAAGCGCGTTAATCGATAGGCTTTTCAACATGTTTGACAGACACTGTCATCAGTCAAAAAGAATGACATACTGCATAATTAATTCTCTTGATTAAGTAACACTCTTTGGTGTTAAATTCTGCTAATCAACTAGGGGAATTTACATTTTTATTGAGATGCGAGTGGCAAAAATAAATCTTTGGCATTGTCTTAAGCCAGTTCATTGAGCCCCACCCAAATGACTAAAATATGCTTTAGCTAATTTGCAAATGAAGCCATACGCACACACTCACGCGATACACACACGCACGCACACACACACACACACACAAGCGTAAAACGCAGCGCAATAAATTATCGATATACCACACGCCTGGGCGACAGACAAAAATATACTTAATATTTGATTCGATTAACAAATGTATGCAAAACAAGCAAAATATGCATGTAGGTATGTAGGTATGCCTGTTTGTATGTATGCACATTCATATGTACATAAACTATCATCACACATATTGTGAAATGAAGCTGTTATTCCCACAAAACTCGCCTTGGAATAAATTTAACAGCATTGGAATATTTGCCAACACTAAGCGTTAGGCATGAAGTTCAAAAGAAAATCCACACACACACACACCGATACACACACACACACACAAAGAGTTGTTACCTTTTAATTTGCAACACACGTTTTTCATCACTGACATTGAAACCAATATGTACGTACATATATCTTTTTTTGGCTCAAAGTTGGCCAAGCTTAATAATGTAGTCGGTTGTTACTACACACTACTCAGTGTTCAAAGTTTAAACATCGCTTCGAAGTGAAAACAAAATTTGAACACGTACTTAAAGTCAGTAGTTTAATGCATGCATAATAAAACATAAAACTATCTACACAAACTTGCTAAGTACATATGTAATACGACTGAGTTTGTATGAAGAGATGGCTCCGCTCCGCTCGCTGTGGGAAATCCATTACTCCAAAGCACGTATCAACATACGACAATACATACAAACATAGCTACACACACACACATACATACATACATATACTTATATATGCAACTATTTGATTTATATAGTGCAGCATCTTTTATTTGATTTGAATTCACTTTCAACCCTTTGCGATACTCTGCTAACATTTGTCGATTATTCAAACTGGGTGGTTCAAGGATGGAGGATAGACAATATTTAAAAATCCTTACAGAAGTGCAATTTCTCATATTGTATGCGAAGTTTTAAACAACAATGTGCACAATCGAAGTTGAAGACTTAAACTGACTTTCAACAATCCGCAGAGGATGTGTAGACAAGTCAGTTAATAATTGATAACATTAGCGTTTCAATGCAAATTGAACTGAAGTGTGGCAAACAGGATTTAATTACACACAGAAAGATTTTTTTTTAAGAGTGTGTGGAACCAGATCGGAGTTAGTTGTATGTATATAAATAATTTATGTTTATTCCAAAATTAGTTGTGTTTGAAATCGTAACTACGATGATGATTGATGTAGAGTGAACAGGCTAAGCGTATACATAATATTTAAATAAATGCATAGGCATAATAAATAATGATGTAATTATGCAATCGGCGGTCGGCAAAGTAAATTAGGTTGTTTTTTTTATTTTACACCTTTTTGTCTTTTAGGGCATTTTGAGCCATTACCTTTTTTGCAGCATTGAAAATGCATTCAACAGTAACGACGAACCAAAACACGGCAACAAAATGTTGCACACAACAAAAGCTACAACAAAAAACAGCTGAGCAGCGGAAAAACAGTCAAGACGAGTGCTCAAAGGAGCGACGAGGCGTAGAGGGGGAGGCGAGTGGAAGGGGGAAGGTGACTGGAACAGCTTGTCAGCAGCAGGCGGTAGTTGAAACGGTAGCGACAGCCACTCGAATCTAGTCCGAGTGTCGGCTGCGTCGATCAGCCAGAGGAACGCATGAAAGTCGTTTAGATACACGCAGAAAAACGATCGACTTCAATTTTGAAATGATTTCTAAATATTAGGAAATTCTTGAAATTATACATATTTTGTATGAATTTTAGAAAAGATCATGCTCAAATTTAGTTGAAAGCCACAGATATAAATTAAAAAATTTAATGGGTGCGATTTTTTTGATGAGTGTATTATGTACAAAGAAATATGCATATGAAGGAGTTGAGTCTCCGCGTGGGCGTGATATATTGCCAAAGGTCTACTTAATGCCAGTTATTGCTTTAATTTGTTTAGCATGCGGCTCGCACGCCACACGTTTTCATACACCTCGCTGTTGCACGTGGCGTATGAGTAACCAGCTGAAATTTGATCGGTTTGCCGGCAAACGGCAAAGCTGGTCACTGTTGGCCGTTGGTATGACTATACAACTAACAGCTAACAGCTAACAGGTAACAGGCAACAGCTTCCGAGGCAGTCAATGCGCTGCTGGCCATGATATGCACCGTATGCGTTATGTAAGCCACAAATGTTGCCCGTGGCAAATCTTCAAATTGAAACTTAACGTGGCCGTAAGGCGAGAGCGGCTAATGCTAATTTCAAGTTGCTGGTCTTAGCCCAAATTGCAGCTATGGGTGCTTTGACAAACTATCAAGCACTATTATGCACAGCGAAGGTCGCTTCATACCTTCAGCAATAAATAAAACTGTTTTTTCCTGATTGCCAAAGTGATTTACTTTAATTTAATTAGGTTAATTATAGTCAAATAATGTTAGAAGAAAACTGACTAACTGATTAGTGACAGCTGATCAAATTGTACAACTTTTTTCCTTTATCCACTAGTCGAGCTGTTCCAACTAGAGCAGTTTAACTTGTTATAATTAATATTTTTTTGTATTATTTAAAACTTTATTATGAACTAGAAAATCTGTCTATTGTTTATATTTGCATTATACAACCTATAAACATTAATATTCATATGATTTTAAATTTAAATAAATTATTTAACCAAAAAGTATAAGGTTATCAATAAAAGTCTTGGAAAAGTTAGCGATGTACAATATAATAGTTCTTTGGGTTGCATTTCAATTATAAATTTCTATCTGGGGAAGTCTGTTAAACTCATTGAGCGACCCTCTCAAAGTCGGACTAACTGAAGAACTTAGTACGATCGTGAAAGGAAAACCCGATGTGCTCGCTTTTTGTGGTTGGGCTGACGACGACGAGAATTGCACATGCATCTGTCGTTTTGGGTTTTTGTCATTTTGGTTTTGGTTTTGCACTTGGACAAATGGAAATTGCCATAAAAGAGCCCAGTTTGTGTTGCGGTCTTCGATGGCACGCTGCAATGTGGCTATGGCTATGGCGATTGCAACACTTTGTGGCAACCACTTCTAGTAATAGTATAAACTGCAGCGACAGCAACTTGGTGACCAGATCGCCTTACATTTTGCTTTTCGTATTCGCATTCGGTTTCATTTTCATTTTCATTTTGGCATTCATGTTGTACGGGCAAACGAGTTATTTGCTGGCGACACGTTGGAGTTTCTGGCCGCTGACCGAGAGAATTGGGAGGCTAGGCTAGGCACAAGAATGGTGAATGGGCAGAGAGAAGAGGAAGACTGCAGCCAGCTACTTGATTTAGACAGGCTGTATTTTGTGGTTCGACATCCTTACGGTGGGTTAGCATTTAATTGTGGAAACGTCCTTAAAGGTCATTCAAGTTGTAGGGCAACAATGCGGACTCACTGTGGCACCGGTTTTTGGTTGCGGTTTCGGTATCGGTTGCAGTTTCAGTTTTGGTGAATGCCACTTGTTGCATGCTGCTGCTGTTGCTGTTGCTGTTGTTGCTGTAAGTGCAAGTGTAGTAAGTCTGTTTGTATCTGGGCCTGAATCGATGGCGGTCAGTTGGTCAGATAGCCAGATAAGCAGGTAGCAGAGCGCTACCTGTTCGTCAAGATGCTGCAGGCCTGCTGCTGCTGCTGCTGTTGCTGTTGCTGCATTTTTTTTTAACGGAATTTTAAGGTTAACCGGTACAGTTGTTGAATCGCTGTTGGCTTTGCCTTTTGCACTAACTGTTTGATTTGTATTATAGCTGCTGGCTCACAAGAAACCCGTATCACAAATCCTCAAGTTCAAATCGTACTTGTGAACGTGCAAGCTGATAAGTAAATAATATTTATATATATATATATATCTATATATACAGGTGGATGTATGGAAATAAGTAAGGTGAATAAACCAAAGTCGTGCGCTTACCAATTTCTGAACTGTTGCTGAGCTGAGCTGAGCTGAGCTGAGTCAACAAAACAAAACAAAACAAAAATCGAAGCAAAATAAAACGAAAACAAAAGTGGCATTGAAAGTGAAAACTCATTAAGATTCTCTGTGCATTGGCCCAGAGACCGGACAAGGCCCACAAAATTCTCTTGATTAGTACAGCGGATATTGCATCATAATCAACTGGCAGGCGTAACAAATTTCACATGATAATTGAGCTGTCAATAGACTTTAAGTGCAACATTTAATACATATATCTTTATATATATTTTATTATTATTTACAAAGTGAGCCCTTCTTGAATGTGTAAAACAATTAAATGTGTCTAAATGCTGTTTTTTGTTGTTTAATTACAAGTAATTGATACAATTTAGGCTTACGTGTGCAGAGTTGAGGGAAATGGTAACTGCTGAGTTGGCATTAATTAATGTGCATATGTTGTGCCTTTGACTTATGATTTTTAATGATATGTCCAACGTGGAGCGTCAAGCGCCTTGTGTGGCAGATTTTTGAACAGTAGCCCGGCAATCTGATGCGGCACGCACAACATTAATCATTAATCATTTATAATGCCAATACACGAACGAGTACGCTACCAAATCGAACCTCGGCCATGACAGCGATAATATCGCATATCGCCTGCTGCATAATAAAGAATTCCCCACCCCACCCCTGCCACCACTCAGATCAGCAACGGTTTAACAATAATTATAATAATAATGATGGCGTCAATGCTGCTGACGTCCGGTGTTGGCGATGGCGTTGACAACGCATCCGCTGCTGCTGCTGCTGCTATTGCTATTGCTGCTTATATTGCTGCTTGGCTATTGGCGCTGCACGAAGCTGCAACCAGTAGCTGCTGCAGCAGCAAACCGCACATCGATCACATTGCGGCCAAGGATAAAATTAATAAAAGTTTGCACGAACATGCAGCAAATCGAGTCGACGACTCGACTTTAAATTGATGCCATTTACATTGGCAGCTTTTAATGAGCTGGTAAGCTGGTTAGCTGTTGCTGATGCAGATGCCGATGTAGATGCAACCACTCTTTTTATTTATGCCTAATGCCCTGCCTCGAATAAGTTGACAAGCTGCTATTGTTGGTTTTCTACACTTTGAGCCCTAAATTAGATTAAGTATTGCATGTATTTCATATATTAATCATACGCCCTGTTGAATATCCACCCAGTATACTCAGATCGAACTAAAACTAAACTATAAAAGTTGTCTAGTTTTTAGAAATACTTTCTAAATATGTAAAAAAAAACTTACTAAAAATGAAAATTGTCCTGAAAAGTATACACATTTTCTGGATCTTGAAAATAACTTCTTGAAGTTGGAGTTTCTTTTTCCTGTTTTCATATTTCTAAACAGCAGAAATAAACTTTCTCAAATTTAGAAAGAAGTCATAAAATTTTCGAATAAAAATGTTTGATAATAATATAGGTAATTTAAAAGCCATGAGTTGGTTAGAAATTTATTTGCTGAATAATAAGGAATAATATGGAAATTTTCTAAAATTCAGGCTGATCTTTTTCTGCGTGTACTTAATGTGTTTTTTGAGCCCAAAACTTAAACTAGTATTGCATTTACTTTAATTAAAAGTTTCTTTTACTCACATATGAGAGCGTCGGATGGGCGCTGCTGATGACCAGCTCTCCGCCGTGTCGCTGCTTGCCAAGCAGCGATTGGTGCAGTCGATTGGTGCCATAGTACATCTCCCAGATGCTCGGCTTCTTGCGATGCCACTCGGCGGCGCTGTCGATTTTGTCGACGCCGTTGCCGAGGCGGGATCTGGAGCCAGACGCATTCAACACGGGCTTGTGAAAGTTGAGGTTGCGCTGCATTTGAGTGACCATCGTTGTTGTGTTCAGTTCCAGTGGCGGCGACGGTGTTGGTGTCAATGAGGGCGTTATTGTTAGCGTGGGCGTGGCACTACGCGACACCGTCGTCGTCGTCTCAATGTAACACTCGGCGACTGGAAATATTTCCGTGATCGATTTGCGTTTCATCTTGAAATTGGGATCGCTGGCACAACGTATGCTCATAATCTGGGCCCGCAAGCTCGATGGCCGACGGCTGGTGGAGATTAGGACGCCGCCATCACGCACAGATTCGTAGGCATTCAGTTGCAAGTCACCAGCAAAGCTGCGCCGTCGCTCCAAAGCATTCTGCAGTCGCACCACATGCTGCTGCCTGCCCAAGCCACTGCACAGTTGACGCAGCTCCAGTTCGCTGTGCTGATTCATGCGCTGCAAATAGGATTCCAGTTCGTGCTTGAGCGTCTGTATCATGCCGTCCAGCTCCTGGGGTATGTCCGTGGTCGGCGTCGGCGACAACAGGCGTATCTTGTCGCGCACATCTTCGAGCAGTTCGCGTGTGCTCTGGAAATGCAACTGATCCTCGTAGCGTTTGGCATACGATGTGTTTGGGCTGATGATGCCAGCGGGCACCATGTTCGATGATGCATCGGTGTCCACACGATAGGCATCTTCTGGGCAGGAGTTGATATATTTGGCACACTTGTAATTGTTCTCCTCGAGCTGCTCATCGCTCAGAAAACTGGGATTATCAATGCCAGCGGTGCGCAACTGTTGCTGTTTGCTTTTCGGCTGCAACAGAAATGCATCCAGATCTATGTCCAGCAGTGAGTCATCCACAACCTGTTCCATTTGTTGTTGTTGTTGTTGCTGCTGCTGTTGTTGCTGCTGTCGTCGCTGTGTGGCGGCAAATCCCTCCATTATGGTTGGCAGCTGATTATAGGCTCGCAATTTCTCGCCAATGTCCAGTTGGATGCCCTCCGCTGGCCTGGCAATCTCCTGCTGCTGCATAAAGGACACGGTTTGCTGCGGCGCATAGAGGCAGGGAAATGTTTTCAAATGACGATCCAAATTCTCAATGCTCGTCTCCAAAATGCGCAGCTTATCACTGTAGTGTGGTTGCAGTTGTAGCTGCTGCTGCTGCTGTAGTTGCTGCTGCTGTTGTTGCTGCTGCTGCTGCTGCTGTAGCTTCTTTTGGCTACCATTTGTTGGCTGTCTGCCGATTTCGGGCGCAGCATTTGCTTGGTCAGCTCCAGCTTTGTCAGCCACATGTTGCATGTCCAAATGCTGACTAATCGTTGAGCTCACTGTTGTTGCTGCTGCTGCTGCTGCTGCTTCATTGCCAGCCACTTTCGTTGGCAGCTGCAGCTGTGGCCGCTGCCTGGCCGCCGTCGCTTTGCTCTTATCTTTGTCGCTGGTCTCTAGGATGTCTATGACCGGTTCGCAGTAGATGTGCTCGTCCAGCGAGTAAGTGGAGCACACATGGGAGCTATAGTAACCGGACGAGCCGCTTTTATCGGTGGAATAGTGCGAACCACTGCCAGCACGAACTGCTGCTGCTGCTGCTGATGTTGCTGTTGCTGCCGCTGCTGCTGCTGCTGCTGTTGGCGTTGTTGCTTGTGCTGCAGCTGCTGCGGCTGCTGCTGCTGCTGTTTTTGATGTTGTGGCTATTGTGGCTCCCAGGCCCGAGTCTGTGGTGTGTGTGCTGTTGGCATTGGATGCTGTGGAGCGTTTCTTGTGTCGTGGTGGTGGTGCCACCACCACCAGAGCACCACTTGCCACCACAGGTTTGATTTCATTTGCTGTGGCAACACACGATGAACCCGTCTGGCCGCTCGTCTCAAGACCATTCATTGAGTGCGGTGCTGCTGTGAATGGCATTGAAGTCGTCACATTGCCGCCAACGCTGCACCATAGAAGATACACAGAGAGGGAGAGAGAGAGAGAGAGAGAGAGAGCGGAGGTGAGAGTGAGAAAGAAAGAGATTAAATTGAAATTGAGAGCGAGAAAAATCATAGAAAAGTCAAAAGTCCGTTGAAAGCGAAACTTCAACGCGACTCGTGCAATGAAAGTGGTTTTTATTTTTGCCAGCCAACAGTTAAACCGTTAAGCAGGCAAGTAGGTTAGTAGTTTTCTTTACGATATATACATATATATATATATATCTTATATATATGTATGTAGCAGCTGGTTTCGCTCTCGATTTAGCAGCAGTGGCAACATTTTTGTAACACTCGCCTCTCTGCTGACAAATCAATAAATCTTCCAACTCAGCGTAACCTTTTTTTAATGCGTGTTTAATGTGTCTGGAATACAGTTTTGGGGGGCGAGCGCTGAGCTGGGTGATTGTGTTAAGCCTCATACTTAAAGTTGGCATAAATTGTTAGCATTTTAACGCATTTTTAAGTGCTGGCTGCCAGGCGCAAACACACACACACACACACACACACACATAGACACACACAGGCACACACACTCACACACACATACACACACTCACACACCATACAACATAAAATTTCAATTCGGAATCAACAGAAACTCGTTCTAAACAGGATTTCAGCTTGAGTAACTGTTTTTTTTTTGTCTATTTTATATATATATTTTTTATAGTTTTTTTATTATTATTTTTTTTTGGCATAAGTTTCTTTAATTTTAACCGTTAGCTGTGCACAAGTGCAATATCCAATATGATGCAGGAGGTGTTTCCATTTTAATGGCAAGCATGTAACGCATTGAAGAATCCAAATCGAAATAATATTCGTATTTATTCTTGGCCATCATCTAGATACAACTGATTTGTTGTTATTCAGCTGCTGTCAGCAAATATGTCGCAAATATAGGAAGGGATTGGATAACTGACAGCTGAGTTCAAGAATATAAAACCATTTCGGTTTGCCAGGATATCTGGTGTAGAACTTTTGAGTTACGAGTGATGTTATCGAACAACTTATCAACATCGGTCTACTATATAGTATAGTTCCCAAAAGGAACAAAGAAACGCAACGATGATTTGTGAACTAGCTTCATTTTTTGACATATTTTAAAACACAAATTTGTCGCATAATTGCCAACTTTCTTTAAGATTTTTTATAAGCCCAACTTCCTCCACTCCCCTTGTCATAATGAAAAATGAAATAAGGAACATTGGACTACATAGTAAGGTAGCATAGCTCAACTCTGTCAGGTCTCTAAGGGCATGTCATCCTCGATGTGGCTAAGATAGTTCTTGTATTATTCTAGTAGGCATTCTGATGAGTCATTTCTAACATACAATCTGCATTATGTAAAAGTGCTCTTGCTTATATATATATATGTATATTTTATTATTTTTTAAATTGTTGTTAATGCATTTTTGATCTGGCCTGATAGCTTCAGTTTCTCTTGTTGAATGAATAGCTTTACAAGCTGCCAGCGGCGCTGCTGCTGTTGTAAGTTATTCAAGAACTGTCTGTGTTTCTAACTTTGGGCACTGGGTCAACAGCTTGAAAATTGCGTAATAACAGTCTTCGTGTCGCAGTCACAGTCGCAGTTGCAGTCGCAGTTGCAGTCGCAATCGCAGTTGGTTGCCGTTCTTGTGTTGCTAGCTGGTAGCAGCAACTAAGAGCGCAATGCCACAAAATTGATAAGTTGCGATCAAGCGATCGGTTGCGGACTTGGACTTGGGCTTGGGCTTGGCTAGCAATTTTGGGTGACTGAGGCGGCTATGCCTTGGTGATTAAGACCAGCTTGTTTATCGATGCGTTTATTATGGTTAGTGTGTACATTTTGTTGCTTTTTTTTCTATATTTCTATTTTGTTTTTTTTATTTATATTTTTATATTTATTTTTGGTTGAAATTTTGTTAGCTCGATATGTAATGGACAAGGTTAACGTTCCATCGCGGCTTGGAGCATGAAATATTTTGCAATATTTGCGTATTTATTTGTGAGCCGTGTTAATTAAAATGTTCAGCCTCGTTTGCATGTCGGAACACGGGGCCGTTACTAGAAACGGTTAAAGTATCTCTCTCTGTGTGTGTGCTAATGTGTGTGTGTGTGTGTGTGTCCGCTAATTATTGTTGACTTGACTGCCACAACAAATTACACGTTGGTCCAACAGCTTTGGTTTAGTTAACAGTTAACAAAAATTACCCAACGTCCTTCTAACTAGTTAGCCAAAAACTCTACCCAACAACAGCAACACAAATACGCAAATAAATCAATCAAACTAATCGCATTTCTATTGCAGTGATTATTTTTGCGAATATGCCATTTAGACAGTAAAAGACTTGTGCATGGATTGCCCAAAATGAGGCATTGACCCTGGCACAGCTACGACCTGTGCAATATTGAATACAAATTAACAAAATAAATAGCTACGCTACACAATATAATAACTGCATTCATGACTCTGATATATGTGTTATGGGAAGGTCGCAGCCGTTGCAAACGACACCTGAATAGGAAGCAACACATTTCGCACAAATCACATACTAAAATAAATGGCAACGTTCAATTTAAACGTGTGCACAACATTCCATAGGTAACTGAAAACCTTCTACTTAATCAAATTTAGTGTTTAACATGCACATCAGACCAATGGGACACAAAACGAAGCCATTATGCGGCTGTGCATAGAGTCATAAACAAGATATCAAGTCCACATCGAATTTATATATATACATATATAAGTGTATATATATATATATGCAATCAGGGTATTTGCTATAATTGCATTAACCTTGCATGCCAGTAAATTAAAGAATTTATGGAATGCAAAATGAAATGTGAGCCTGTTTTAAGGCATTCGAAATAACTCAAAAACCCTTTAAAATGTTGGCTAAAATACAAAAGTGTAAAATAAAACAACTATCATAAAGTTAATACATTCTTGATCAACCGTCGAGCCTAAGAGAGCTATAGTCTTCAAATTATGAATATAAGTTGAGATCTAATCAAATCTGCCAGAGAGTAGAAATATATTTTCTTTAATTTTTTCATATTTTTCATATTTTATATTATGAATACTTGTTCAAATCATTTGCGTTTCATTTTGTATTGGATCAGGCAAAGGCTTGGCTTCAGTTGAGCTCCCTCGACTATAGCATTCTTTCGCTATGATATTAAGAAGCTACAATTGTAAAGATAAAATGAATGAATCTGTTTTCTATCTATTATTAACTGTTTAGTGCTTTACTACTTATTATGATGAGTAAAGACTTGGGATTAGTCTATCCGCAAGACGATCTCTTTCGACTACCGCATTCTTGCTGATTTTTGTTCTTCGTTCAATTTGTTAAATCTTTTTATCTTATCTCTAAATGCAACTTCAATTGTTAAACATGTATACATACAAATATATCTTTAAACATATAAAAAAACATATATTTTTCTATTAATTGTCGAAGATACGAAAAAAACACACACAATTCAAATAAATTGCACGATTTAATGCCATACATCCAAATATTTGATGGCTGTTTGGATTGCACTTGTGGCCAACAACTTGTACATACATACATACATACATACATACATATGTATACATATGTAGTCACATAAGCTTGTATATATGTATGTGTGTGTGCTTGTAGACATATTTCAAACCAAAACTGGCTGTGACCTCCAGCAGCAGTAGCAGCAGCAGCAGCAGCAACAACTGCAACATATGTGGCTTCTTTAATTTCAATTAATATACGTAATTGTTGCAGCTGCAAGCGATTTTTTGTATTGTTGTTGTTGTTGTTGTTGTTGTTATTAATGTTGTTGTTGTTGCTTTTGACCGACGCGACATCAAGTGTTTGGCAAGTCAAGTGGCTTCTGCCGCTGCTGCTGCTGCAGCTGAAAAGAGGTGAAGGCTGATGACAGGCGCCAAAAACCGCATTGCTACGGCAATCTTGCCGCGTGCAACGTGCAACTTGAACTTCGCGATGCGATGCGCCATAATTTACATAGTTGCATGCAGATTAAACTTCAACTGCCAGTTGCATTCAGATTAAACATTGACAAGACAATGAACGCACACACACACACACTCACACACACACACACACACACACACACACACATACACACATACACATAACAAGCGTTTGAATAAAAGACAAATTGTGTACTTCTTTAACGATCTGATTAAAATATTATTAACTTGAGCCACATTAAACCTAGCTATATTCCTATCATAATGGAACGAGGGGCCTCGGCCTTCTCTGATCAAGAAGAAACATATATATATATATATATATATATATATGTCTGACTGCATACACCTAATGGGTGTCCGTGGTAAAATGCCTTCTGCCCACTACATACACTTGCTCAACTCCATTTCAACCCGTAATAATAATTTTTAATGGGAAACTGTGTGTAATAATATAATTAAAATGCTCATGCAATTTTCGGCGATAAAAGATATGATCCTAATTTAATTGCTTTTACGATCGGACCCACTCAAAGTTTACTTTATGCTGACCCGCTTTGTTTTTCATTGTTGTTGTCTGTTGGCTGCTCAATGCCGCCAGCGAAGGTCATCGCAATTGGGGCTGCGACTGCCACCGTTGCTGTTGATGGTTGTGTAAATGAGAGTGCAACACTCACCTCTGATATGGGGCATATTTGAGCATTGCTCGCGGCAGCAGAAAGTTATCATTACTTTCAGCAGCACTGGCACTGCCAACATGCTGCTGCTGCTGCTGCTGCTCATCTCCCACACCATTCGCTGTGGCTGCGACTGCTGTTGTTGCTGCTGCCGTTACTCCATCTGTTGCAACTGTCTTCTGGCCAAAGAATGCGCCCAATCGCTGCAGATAGCCGAATTTTGTGAGGCCAGCGGAGTCCTTGTTGTTGTGGCTGCTGCTGCTGCTGCTGTTGTTGCTGCTGCTGTTGTTGGCCGCCGAATAGCGTCCGCTGCTGGCGCGACTGTGTGCAACTGCTGCCTCATCGTTATCCTCGTCGTAGGGCAGCACCTCGATTGCATCAAAGTCATACGAATTGAAGTAGGCCTGTTCCCGGGTGCGTTTCACTTGTGCCGCTTCCGTTACATGATCGGCGGATATATCCGTGGCAGTTTTCTTGCTCGTTGCCGTTGCCGGCGAACTTTTGCAAATGGGCATGGTTAACGTCCTTGCAGCCGCATTCAGCTCCCAATCGGCCACTGACGGCTTGCCTCCTATTCAGTCTTAACTGCAACAAAATCAGTAATATAAAAATATAAAATTTAAATACTGATTATAAATATATTTAAGTTTTTTGTTAGTTGTTTTTAGATTTGCCTTGATTCACTTTCTCCCATTGTAAATTGATTGTTATTTTTAAGCGAAAAAAGTCATAAGCTATTTATTATTTATTAGATTTACTTTATCTGCAGACTTTAAATTATGAATATAACTTCAAATAAAATCAAATCTCCTATTTAATCATTATTTTTGAGTTTTATGTTATCACATTTACTAAAAGAAATCCCAAAACAATCAATAGAAAACGTTTAATCTTTCATTTACAAATTTAATGATTTAATATCCCCAGAGGCAGATTTTAAATAAAAAGAAATGTATAAAAATTTGAAAAATAGCTAAACAATCAATAATTTTGTGACTTTTTTTTGATGCGCAGAGTTGGTTAGTAAAACTCAAAAATCAATCAATAATCACAACTAAGTCAAAAAATCATTGTGAATTCACAAAGATTATACAAATATTATATTATATAACATATATATATATATATATATATATATATATATTTTTTTTTTTTTTTTTTTTTGTTATGCGAAAGACATAAATTTTGAAAAGCCCAATTTTTTTTCCTTGGCACCCATTTATTTTGTGGGAATTAACAATGGAATGGAAGCGTTGTGAGTGTTTCCATAGCAACTCGAGCCGTTGGCACATGTTGCTGCATTAATTAGCTGTTGATGCAATGCAAGCCGCTCCTCGCCACCCCCAAAAAAGGTTCCCATTGCATAAGGCAGCCCACGTCCTAGGCTCGGAGATTGCAAATTGTACACCTGATAACTGGGCATCAACACAAGACTCCACTGACCCATGATGAGCAGACATGATTCGCCTTGCCATGCCGCACATATTCCACAGTCATTTCGGCACATAATTCGATAATTGAAAATTTAACAGGCAAGTGCTGGCGATTTATGTAAAAAACTATTTAAACTAACTGCCTGCCTGGCTGCTGTCTATTCACTGAATTGCATATACTTTACTTATACTTACACACACACACACACCTCTGATAGACACTCAGATTTATAGATAAGTGTACAGAAAGAGGGAGAAAGACGGTGGGCGGGTGAGGGGGCGGCATACGTAATGCAGACAGCAAGCTGACAGCTTCATCATTTGTCAGCAGACAAGGAAAGCGCCCAGGGAGTGGTGCAAGAGTGCTGGCAAAATGATGCCATTGATGTTTTGTGTTTTGTGTGCGGTAATCAGCAGGTTCATAATTTCAGTGCTGAAAATCCGAAAACCAGTTTCACATTTGCCACATGCCGCATGCCACATGCATCAGCACATATAGTTGAATGAAACTTTCTTCGCTCTATAGAATAAATATTTAGTGTACACCAATGTTTGCCTTATTTGACTGCTTTCTGTGCCAGCTGCAGCCACACTTGATGATACTGTTAATTGCGAATTAATCATCGGTCGGTCGGTCGGTCGTTCTGTCCGTCTGTCTGTCTGTCTGTCTGTTATTACCATGTGACGATGCTCTACCGATGCACATTTGTGCCATGGTCAAAATAGCACATTACTAGTAGAAACTCATAAAGTATTTTGTTTTTTTTTTTTTTTTTCTAGTTCTCTTTGGAGTGGTGACAACTCAAAGTTACAGCAGTTGCCACTTGCCACTTGCCAGTTGTCAGATGGCCGTGTTTTCTTGTCTCTTTCAATGCGTTGACAGGTAAAATCCAACAACAACAACAGCAACAGCAACAGCAATAACAAAAGGAAATATGAAAATGAAAAATAGTTGGCAACATTTTTACATCGCTTGAGCAACCTCAAATGCTCAGCTTATTCCCGTGGCCACTGAAAAGCAACTACAATTTGGAGCAGCGAGTCAGTGGCACAACGTGACTGGGTTAAATGAGACGGAGACGGGGACGGAGCCGGGGGTTGGGGCTGGGGCTGGGGCATGGTCTTGGTCTTGAGGCGATGCCTCCTCATCAATCTTCATTTTGGTTGGCAGTCTTCAACATCGCACTTGTCAAATAAATCTAATGCCTGAGTAAAATAAATATGATAATAATTAAATAATTAAATTTGCACAGTCCATTCGCCCTTCGACTTGGAAAAGTGCCCTCCTGCTTCCCAACATATAAAAGTATGTTTATGTCTTGTGATAATCTATATCTATCAAATATGAATTAAGTCTGTCGAAAGTCCTTTGACAGTGTTCAATAGGTACTTTAACCACATATATATATTTTATATATATTATTCACAGCAATCGCCAGATTTATCACATTTATAATCTATAATATCAAAAATAATAATATAATTTCAAATCACAATCTCTATAAGGTTCTGGTACCCATTTGGCCAACTGGATCAGCCCTATAAAGGATGTACAGAAACCAAATACCACTGGAAAACTCACAGATGGGATTAGCGCCCTCCTGGTTGATAGGAGTCACTGGAGGATCTGTCGTGAATTCACCTAGGATAAACGTCACTTGGCACAACTTCCAGTATGCTTTTCCATGCACCATCAGTTCAACAGAACTCGACATCCTGTTTGAGCAGCCTGTCTAAACTAAATTAATATTGATTTTTGATTTTATTTGTGGTTATCAGCATCATGACTGAAAAACAATTGAGGCGCTCGTGTTGCTCTGGCAACCACTTGAATAATTCAGAACTATGTCCAGCGAGACGTGCGAATCTTATTTATAGTTCAGGTTTCGAGTCTAACTGATGGCTGTTGGCTACTGCCTGCGGCGGCTTTTGATATTTGGCTTGATGAGTCAATTGCTGGACAAACAGAGACATCATTCATTCAGAGTGTGGCCAATAATAGCAAGTAACAAGCGTGCAAATTACTCAATTCGATTGAGTTGCCTGTGTGCCTGTGTCTCTTCCTATTCACGCACTACCTTGACTTTTATTTGACATGCATTGGATTTATCGAAAAACGGAATCAATGCGGCAGCCTAAAACAAAAGACTTGCCCGACAAACTTGTCGTTGATCACCACAAAAAAATACCCAAACAAAACAATGCAAGTAGCCAAATAAAACTCAATCGCCATCATAAAAGAGACACAGCGCGAGAGATCAGCCGACACTCACAAAAGATATATTTATGTATAACTACTTCACACTGGGCATTGCAAAACGGCTTAGCAAACAAAACCACAAAAAAAAAAAAAAACAGCTACAAGCAACTCCTTTCCTTCGTACGTACAGTGGGGCAAATTGAGTTAAGATTTTTGCTAGATGCAGCGAAAGAGATTTATAGATTTAAGATAAGAATCTAAAAAATAACAGATTTACATTAATAATGGGAGTAATAAAATATAAGACAACATTTGTTGTTGTGAAAATTAAGGAAATCTGCAAAAAGAACCAATAAGGTTAAAAGAAGTTGAAATGTTAAAATCAATTGTGCCTTAAGGTATTCAAAAAATGGGCAAAGTGGCTAGCAAAAATGTCTAGCTGAATTTTCGTATACTTCTAGTTTTTATGGCGATTTTCATTTTAGGGCGAGTTTCTAAATTTCAAAGCATATTTTTTCTACTAGGGATAAAAAACCAAGTAGAAATGAATTTATGGAAAATATTTAGTATTAACTTATATTTTTTTTAATTTTAATGCTTTATCTTTTATGCAAGTGGACCACTGTAGCGTGTATGCGCCACAAGAGGTTGCAGACAACAAATTTAATGACAATAAGCTATCTATG
The DNA here is from genome assembly GCF_018153295.1 of Drosophila grimshawi. Taxonomy (NCBI): domain Eukaryota; kingdom Metazoa; phylum Arthropoda; class Insecta; order Diptera; family Drosophilidae; genus Drosophila; species Drosophila grimshawi. Next base: position 10,072,545 of record NW_025062889.1, on the reverse strand, counting down.
CACGCTGTTATTGTTGTGGGCTGCCGCCTGCCGCCTCCGATTGTTGTTGGCACTTCAAACGGTGACAGCCGCCTGAAGATGCAACATTTGACCCAACAAAGTAAAAACAAAAATTGGCCAAAAACCCCAAAAAAGAAAAGGTCAAACGAAGTCAAAAAACTTGCCGATTATGCAAGTAGATTTGCGTTTTACTCATGGAGGGGGTTTATGAATCGATTACAAAGAGTGCAGCTGTTAAATGACTATTTATAAAAGGGGGCTGGCACTGCTGATGTTCATTTTTATGATGATGATGTGGGAATTGGTAGCAAGTTAACGGCTCGTTGCACCTACAACTTTGTGACGCTGCTATCATTGAGGTGTTTGCAACCCGCGTGGTCATATGACCGCCTGCCTACCTACATGGCCGTAATTAGTGCGCACAAAACCTTTAATTAGTTGGACAAAGTAAGACTCAAATAGACATTTTGCAATGGTTATTGCGACAAGTCACTAAAGTCAGCAGCAGCAGCAGCAGCAGCAGCAGCAGCAGCAGCAGCGAATTTTGCAATTGGTGCTGTTGAACTCAACTAATGCCATATTATTATGAGAAGCGAGTGTGTAAGCTGCAAGTGTGTGTGTGTTGTGTGTGTGTGTTGTGTGTGTGTGTTTTGTATGTGTGTTTGTGATAAAAACTCAGTGGGTTAATGTTAATTGCAAACATACTATTTGCTTTTCATGCGCTTAATTGCAGCTTTGCACTTGCCTGGCAATGTGGCAAGCGCATTTGCCTTTTTTTTTATTTTGCTCTATCCATGAGTAAAACCCAAGCGTTTTTCAATCGGAACAAACTTATTTGTATCACATTTCCACTTGGCTCGAGTGGGTTAGAGTAACACAGTCATTTATAATGGGAGAGACCTTTGTGTCAACACAGACTATTTATAAGCGCATCTCGGTCGAAATGAATATGAATGTGAATGTGGCACAAACAAAGTACCACCACAACTAGATTTATTTCCCTTGCCACACAGTGACGACAATTATAAGTAGAATACTCTTGTGGCCATTTGTGGCCCAACGAGAAGCACTCGAAAACATGAGCAGCTAAGCACAAGTGGCACTTGTCAGTAGGCTTTCCCATACACATCTGAGTCTTTTGCCACAAATATGTGGCAAGTTGCAATGTCGTCTGTGCTGAGGAGAAGAAAAGTTAAAAAAAAAACATCCTGAACAACCACTTTTATGTCCTCATGCACTTTAGTGGCACTTTTGCATTACGAAATCGTACTAAGTGCAACAGAAGCTTCTTTATGCCTCAAACTGTACTCCGTTGAAATATATATATATATGTATATATATATATACATTTATATATCTTAAGTCCCACAAAATGTGTCTGCATCAGCTTAACTGCGATTGCTTTTTCTTTTGCATAAAAAATAATATGCATTTCCATATAAGACTCGTCTTTGCCCCTTTTTTTACTCAAATGAATCGGTTTCTTTTTATTCTAAGGCTGCAATTTCGCTTAAAGTTATACGCACAGCTTTCGAATTTGTCACATTGCAGTTTTCTTTTGCCACACTTTAGATAAGATATGTAAATTATGTCGTTGACTGAACGATAGATTTCTATCATGCAAATCGAAAGCGAAGCGAAAGTTATCAAATCCAGTTTGATCACACTGAAAAATGACTCATTAATTAGTTAAGTGCACTTGAAAGTGGCCCCAGACACAAACTAAAAACAGCAACGCACACAGTATACTATATGATATATCAGATATATATATATATCTTTAGATATATATATAAATTGAGTTATGGTGCCCTTTGTATGTGCGTTCAATGTCTGGCCATTCTATTTTTGGGGCGAGTGCTTCTGCTTTTGAGAGTGTTATTGATGGCCAGCTGCCGGAGCAGTAGCATTAGTGCACAAGGTTAATTTGAATTTTGAACCATCGTTCTTCAAACAAGACAATCTCTCAATGAACTAACTCAGTCGGATTACAGTAAATACCAACCAAAGTCGTTTTGAGAGAATCGCGTTAGATAGATGCGTTGTGATGTGGAAGTGATGATGCTGGTCACAATTCAAAGTCACCATGCGCTTCAAGGACAAGGTTCCGGTTGGGCTTTGCATAACTTTACATCTCTATCTACATATATTGTTCACAGAAAACAGTTCTAAATGAAACAAACTCCCCTTCCTCAGTCACTCCGCACCGCACTCCACCACAGCCCTCATAAGTGCAGGGTCTAAGTAGTATTTCCAGTGTGCTGCTCCGGGGCCATTTACATAATCTTCGACTTTGACCCTGCTGCGTTCGTTTCTGTTGCGATTTATTTATTGATCGCCAGCCTCCAGTTGGCTCTTGGGTCTTGGCCATATTTATAACCTGCACTTCATTTAGCTCGTTTAATTTTATAACTTATTTAACTATTTTACACCATGCTTTGCATTTTTATAGCCGTTACGAACCAATTTAATAGCGTACGATTAAATAATTTAATAAATCATATTTATACTGACCAAACCACCTAGATTGTGTGTGTGTGTGTGTGTGTTTGTTACAGGTTATCTGCTAGTCGAGCACTCTCGAATGGAGCACCGCTACTTGTTTTCTATGCTGCACCAAAGACTATTTTTTGCAGTGCATTTTAAATATGACTTTGAATTGTACGATTTATAATAGTAAAAGAACTGGGAACAGGGTATTTTCCAGTCGAGCTCTTGCAACTACATATTTAATGCATATTTATGATTATAGTCAGCATATTTAGCAACTTAGCAAGCCAGATAACTTTTCCTTACAATGTATTTTTAATTCGTCTTGAAATATGTGCAAATTGTACTGTTAATGACATTTAAAGAGCTGGAAACAAGGTATTCTGGTCGAGCTCTTGCGACTACAGAATCTCTACATAATAGATTCATTTGTAATTGCTGCTTAAATGCTCATCGAGATAGATAAGTATTCTTATAACCAGCTAATTTGTTTATTCAAGAAAACTTGTTTTATTCTTGTGCGTCAATTGATAAATCGCATTTCTAATTGGTTTTGCAGCAATCGAGAAGATTCTGTTTTGAAATATATATTTAGCTGAAGGCCCTTTATCAGCTCGATTATTAAACAACAACACAACAACACAGCAACAACATACATATATAATGTGTCTGTTTATATGTTTCATAGAGATGAGTGCTCCCAATATGACTGAGTGCCTACACTCATCTATAATCATATTCATGTTCATCACATTCGTCTTTCGTATCGTTCAGAGCCAAGGTCAATATCAGTGGCAAAGTCAACGACGCGAAAGCCACAGCATCTGAAAACAACATGCACACATCAACACTCGCAACACTCATTCGCACACACATCAGTCTAGCATGCCTAGCATATTTGACATTTAATTTTCGGTTCATTTCATGACTCAAAGCGCCAGCTGGAAGCCAAAAACCTCAAAGGGAGGCCCCTGCCCAAGACCCACCGATTTCTGTGGCAAACAATTGGTGCGAGCATTAGGCATTCAGCATTTTGTGTTCGGTATTCGGTGTTCGGTGTTCAGTAGCAACAGGTGTAATTTATTAACGGGCTATTAGGCATTTGGTGGGCCTGAACTTCAAATTGTGTAATATGCTGCCAAACAGCCAACAACACACAGTCCATAGTCAAGCCAATAAAAACAATAGCAATCCAAAGCCGGCCGGACATCCGCGTTTTTAGGTCAAGCAGCAGCCGCAGCAGGGGCAGAGGCAGCTTTAAAACTATAAACTCATATAAGACCATTATAAATGTATACAAAATTTATATATATATATATTTATATATTTATGCGCACTTGCGCCATTCAACACCACAGTCCGGCGATTTCGGTTCATGCATCTAATCAAATTCAGATACAGTCAATCAAGTTCAGCTGCCAATTAGTGAAACTTTTGTTTCGTATCCATTTGTATTTTTCTTATGCATATCATTTTTGTGGGGGGAAAATACCCTTCTCAAGCCAAACCAAACCCAAGCCAAATGGTGAGTCAACCGCAAATTGCAAAGTTACTCGAAAGTCTTGCATTGTCTTAAAAGTTTACACGCATTTAATGCAAGTGTTTTCATTTGTTATCACAAATTGTCATCTAAATTTCACTAGAAATGAAAATACCAACCGATTATTCCTTTAAAAGCTATACGATTTAAGTGTCCCATGGTAAGAGTTTTTTGTCTAAATGTTAGCAATTTGGTACGGATATCTTCATAAGCTAAAAAGTTAGTTAATCATACAAAATATATTATTTAAACTGATCTTTTTCTATATCAGCTATATGATATACTGGGATTTGTTGTCCAAATGTGATGAGCATAAGTAAACTTATATAGTAAGTAAATAAAATAGTTGTTCACACGAGAAAAAGATTCGACAAACGATGCTAATCAGAAATGAATATAATTTCTAGGGTTGAAGACATCTCCTACAATGCGTTACAAACTTCACGACAAAATTGTAATACCCTCTGAAAGGGCATACAAAGTAGTAGGCGTTGTCGTATTTATATTTATGTTTATTTGTTTTAAAACTTCTTCATCCGGTATGGATACGGGTACGGGTATTATGTTAGTCGTGTTTGTTTTTCGTCTAAATGAAATAATCAATAGGAAAGAGTGCAGCATTTGCATGCAACGCTTGTTGTAGTCGCTTATTGCCTTTGTCTGTGCCCTGTTGCTATTTGGCATTTGTCGTTGTGTGGACACACACATATATATATATTTATACATATATACACTGGCAAACACACACATGCATAAATGCTGCATATGCGATTAAATGAGTATTGTGATCTGTTGTTGCCTTTGGTTGTCAACATGCTAATGTCTTGAAAACTTGTTTAATGCCGTTGTTATCTCTTTAGTGTTATTATTGAGGCTTTTCATGCCAATTTGCGTGGTCGAGTTGTGTTTTTATGATGAAAATTAGCTGCACACATTGTTGCATATTAGTGGGTTTCTGGTTCAAGTCCACACCCCATTCAGGCATCGAGTCTCGTGAATTGACGACGAAACAATTAAAGTCCATTTAAATCAATTGAAAGTTGATATATCGATGTCACGGGTCCCCTGAACTTGAGAAATGGTTATTCAATTTGCCTGCTGTCGCATTGTGCATTATTGTTATGCATTTCATTATATGGCATTGTACTCTGGGACTCCGGACTTCGACACGCTCTTTAAGGCACAATGGCTTTCGTTTAACCATACAAAACTTGTTTCAGAATTAAATTCACTTAATTAGTGGTTGGCACGAGTCTCAATTTGTGGATGCTGAGTGGCATTTTGGTTTCTTGCGACAAATAGGGATACCCTTTATGTGGAGAGCTTCTTGAATTGATGCTATCTATCAAATAGACGCAGATCATGAAGTTAACAAAAAAATCTACAACATCAAACATCATTTGAATTAAGCTAGGAAACTTGTTTGAACCAGTTTTATTTCTGTTTATATTCATTAAGTAAATACAGTATTATAATTTATATGATAAACACAATGCGCAGATGATTAAGTATTTCAGCTGCTTTGTACTTTGGAGGCAACCCTCGTCTCTTCCATATATATATTTATTTATATATTTACTTTATGATCACATATTGCAGTGCATTTGAATATCGTTTATTTATGCATAGGTTTTAAATATTATATAATACTTTATTTGACTTTAAACGTGTTTTCATTCTTTGTGCTTATCAGTTTTGGGTATTTATTTTTTTTTTCTTATTTTTATCGAGAGGTTTTTTTGACGTGTTTGTTTCGTTTCTATGTTGTTTTATCTGCGTGTTTAAATGTTTTAGCGAATTCCGGTTCGGCGACCCTTTCACTTAATGGACCGAAGCGTGTTTGACAAAATCTTAAATAATAGAATTAGACCCGGCTACACACATAGTCTGTAGGCACAGAAATGGTTATGAGCCTTAAATATATATATAAATGTTATCGAAACAAAATGTAACTTTTACCAATATTCATTTTTGATTGTATTAAAACGGATAAGAATCCAACGGATGTCACCCAACATTTTGCCATAAATTTTACAACTTTGAGTTATTTTTTAATATCTCCTATGAACATTTTTATTAACTTTTAAACATCAGCTTAAAGCGGATACGAATTGCGTTTATAACTTTGCTATTTTGTATTTTTTATACCCCTAATCCGCTAGGTATCATTTTCGATAATTGCTTAATTAGTTAACCAAAATTAGTTGTTGTATATTGAACTTAGGGTATCTCCTAGTCGAGCTGTCTCTGTGCTAAAACATTCGAACTTGTTCTTGTCACAGCGGAGAGATAAATTTGGGTTCCGATCAGACCATATTCTGTTAGCACCTACGTTTAAGCCACATATTTTTCTTTGTGCATCAGCTGTAAACAAATTTGAATAAGCCATAAGCAGAGCCAATGCCAATCGACGAGGCATTCAAAAGCCACGCAACGTGAAGTAAAAAATGTAAGTAAATAAATAATGCAACAACAAATACGGGCATTAAATATCGAACTTGGCCACAATTCACAATGCAAGCAATGCAACGAAAATGGTTTCGTGTGGTTTTTCGCATTCCTCACTCCACCGAGATCCCCCCTCCACCCTACCGCTTCCTGCTCCGCACCCACGTTTCGCCATCTCTCCGATTTTCATGCTTAAGTAGCTGCATGCGAGGGTCGTTGATTAGCTAATTAATTGATTTATGTTTTGGTTAGCTGCGAAACTCCTCAGAGTGACATCACTGCCACTTTCGACTGTTTCGACTGTTTTCGCTATTTTTGGTATTAATTCTATTGTGGATTTTGCGAATGTGGCAAATGTCTTTTGGCATAATTGAAATGGAAGTGTTGTCATATTTTTAATAGCCTTTATTAAGTATGCTTTGCAGCTGATGATAAATACTAATTCAAAATGAGCTTGGTGTGGGTGTTTTTGATTTGACTGCTTTGACTGCTTTGACGAATCGACGCATCGACAAATGTGGCAACACAAATAATTAATGAATGAACACGCTCATTGGCAATGCCAGTTAACATCCAACAAAAGTGTCAGCTTATTCACTTTTATTATTGTAGTTTTATTTATGTATACTCAATAAGGTTGACAAAATTTTCCAAAAACACTCGTCAAATTAATGAAAAACAAATATTCTCATTTCGATATGTGGTTTTCAACAATCCGTTGCAGACAAATACAATAACACAAATAACCCTATTGGCAAATATGCTAATTGAGAAATTTGCAATGTGCAAACGTAACCAAAACCACTGCAGCCACAATTGTTAATTGCGGTTGCATTGGCAACGCAATGTGGCCAAAATGCCACAGCCTAAGCTGCATGCGGGCGTTAAAATGGGTCTTACACAAAAAAAAAACCATTTAACACCAGCAGTGGCAACCAAAACATGGTCGAGGAGGAAGCAAAAGCATCAACATCTTAAATATTTGTTTTTTTGCTAGAGTTTAACTTATATTTAAACGGTTGCTGTGCGATGTGTAAACTAACTCTCAAAATACGAATGTGTCATAATAATAAAAGTAAGAAAAAGCTGATGTTAATCTTGTGAATATTAGTCATATTAGTTTCTTTTAATTTTAGAATAATTTACCCTGGTATTAAAAATCCGTTTAGTACTTTCTAAAACTCAGTTCGACTTTTTTTTATAGAGTGTAAATAAAATTGCTTCCATAAAAATCCAACGACTTCTTGATTACGCAAAGCAAACAGAAGTTTAGCAGTAAATTTATTTATAAATGACTTTTTACCCTGAACCCATTAAAAATGGGTAAAACGAGTATAATGGCTTTGTGCAAAGGTATGTAACAGGCTAAAAGAAGCATCTCCAAACCCATAAAGTGTATATATTCTTGAGCAGGATCAACAGGTAAGCCATGTGTCGTATATCCGGGACAAATCAAGTTATTTTATATATATATATATTACATATAAGATCAAAGAAATACTCAGTTATAGTGTATATGAGAATAGGTATTGTATTCCCATATACACTCAGCGCAATTCGATTAAAGACATTTGAATTTTTCCTTATAAATTTGAAAATAAAATTGTTGGTTTGTTGTTCCACAATAGTTTGCTATTTTAAATATACGTTAAATAAAAGAGAATAAAAATAACAAATTAATGATTTGTTTAGCCTCCAGATTTGTGAATAACTGAATAAAATCGATGTGACTTGGGTTCAACAACTTTTTAGAACTCAGATAGTGGGTTTAATTATTATAATTATTATTAATATTATCAATCCATCAGTTTGGCAAGAATACTGGAATATATTTAACAGCTGGGCTCAGAGTATTACTCGACTCGAGTTTACTCGGCTAGAGAATTGTTTTTGGCTCGATTACTTGGCCAACGCAGAAAACAGAATTTGGCAACGAGCGCCTAGAATACTGTTTATTTGAATTCTTGACTCCCATTGCCAAATTCTGCAAGAAATGTGACTAAATTTGAGTGTTAAATAAAAACAATGAAAATAAAAGCAAAAATTCTCAAATTTAAGCTTAGAATTTATCATTTGCTTTTGGCATTTTGCTTTGAGTCGATATTATTTGATGCCGCCCACGACAATTAACGTTTTATGATTATGCGATTATGTTCATTAACAAATTAACCAATGAGAGTCATTCGCGGTTTTGGGATTTTTTTTGTTTTGTTTTGTATTTTTATCATAATAGCTAAACTTTATAATGCTCGTGTTGTGTCAATTGGGGGGAGAACAGAAAACTGCATATTAATATCTATGCATCTATACATATATGGGATTTGTCTAGTAGATAGATAACATTCATTAAAATGAATATAAATAATTATTTATCGACTAACTGTCAACCAATTTGCATATTGTAAATATGTGTGGAAACAAAGCAAACATTCTGTTTTTTTTTTCGGGATTTGAATTTATGACTTGTGTTTGAAATATTGCGAATTGTTGGCAATTATCTAAGTAGTTAAAACATAAAAATTAAGCCGTTTATTATGTAACCGATCGAGGCTCGCATTTTTTGTTGACTCTTTTTTTATTGTTGGGTATGGCTATGTGTAATTGCTGGTTGATTATTCGGTTTTATGGCTGGGCCATTAAAGTCAGGATAATGCGCATTGAAATGGGGCACTTATCCTGGCTTAAAAAAAAAAAAACATATAAATACTTTTCGTATATACATATACATATATATATCTTTTGCGTCATGCAAATGTCTTATCTAATTCATGCAAATTTCGTATCTGTTTAATGACACAATAAATGGTAAAAGGGCTACACGATTTGTGGCAGCTAATTTTGCCATTTCTGCAGTAATTAGTTGATGTTAATTGGCTTTTACTGTCGTTGTTGTCGTTGCTGTTGTTGTTAAATAACATTTAAACTGTTCGATGCATAATTGAATTGCACATAGATCGCTAAAAGGCAAAAAATGAGCCAAGATCAAAAATTTGAATATTTTTTTCTGGTAACAAGTTTGTTCAAAAACGATAAATTAATACAATTTATTGTTAATTGATTTCGTCTTCAATTTTGTTGGCGAATTTCTTCTTCTGTGTTTGGTTTTGACTTGAAAGAAATGCTCAATTTTTGCACCGCCTCAAAGCAGAAACTCTGCACGATGGCAAAAAGAGAGAAAAGAGAGAAAAATAAAAACTGAAGATGAGCAAAGCGCACGCCAAAAAGCAACTTATGCAATTCCGTTTTCTGTTTGTTTTCAATTTCTGCTGCTGCGCTTTGCCTTTATTTTTTGTGTTTCTTTTCTTCGCCGCAATGTGTGTGTAAAAAATACAACACACACGCCACCAATTTGATGCACATTTTGTTTTTCCACATTTTCCATACACACACACACACTTTTCACAGTTTTATGCAGTGCACTCGAAATGGTGTCAGTAGAGGAATCTGATGTTTTTATTTTTATTTTTTCAATTGACACTGAGAAAGTATTTATTAATCATTAAATACTCCATATGCAATTGCTGGTTTTCGGTTTTTATTTTTATATGCACCTTGTGGTTGTTGGGGTTGTGTTCCTTGATGCGGATGCTGATAATGTCGTTGCGTTTTTGAAATTTGCGTGCACGCGTCTTCTGCGTATTCGCGCAGCAACCGATCAACCGACGCGAACGACTCGCAGAAAGAAACTGAAAACCGAAACTGAGCAACGCAAGAGCCAAAGACAAGAGCCAACGGGCCGTTAACTCGCTGCGCAGCTGCTGCTGCTGCTGCTGCTATTCACAATACTTTTTTTCCCGCTCATTTTAGCTTTTTTGTTAAGCCACAGCTGGTCGCTTAACTATCATTGCCTATTCTTAGGCTTGTACCACAAATAAGCAATAAAAGTAGTATTGAGTATTTACCTTTTCTTATAGTGCTCAGGTTGCATTTTGGTCTAACCACATTCGTCCGTCTGATAATCATAAGAGGAGCCATTAAATATTTTTGATACACACTTGCAGCTTGCAGCGACATCCGTTTGAAGGGTGCGCCTGAAAGTATGCTTGCAATAATGTTGGCTCGTCTCGCCAAATTACTGCAGCCAACAGTCGCGTCAATAAAAACTCTGCTACCGCGCCACAGGCGACCATCAAAATGTTTTTGTGGCGCTGCATTGACGTCATTTAATTATGATTACGGTACGCAGGGGAAATGGAACGGACAGCGGAAGCAGCGGTAAATGCAAAGTGTATCCTGCAGGAGACGCACGTAATAGCAGCAAATAAATATAAATATAAATATAAATAAATGGCCAACATTATGAGGCGGTGGCCAAAGTGATTTACCAACACTGTCATGACTCATAAAATGATTAAAAGCCCATGCAGCTGTCGACTCCATTTTGTTATTTTTTTTTTCATTTTTCGCTTTCATTTTTTTTTTATTGGGCAGCCATTAAAAATTTGAATTGTTGCACGCGCTGGAAATTCAATTAGCCACTCGCCACTGACCTTTGACCCGCTCACAACAGGCAGGTGCCAAGTGTGCTTATATCATCATCATCATCATCATCATTATTATTATTTTAATCCTGCATGATCATTGTCATCGAGTGTGTTTTTGTTTGGCTTCCTGAGCCTGCAACACAAACGTTAAATATAAAATCCTATTTATTTGCCAATTTTACAAGCCAGCGCACAGCCCAACGGCAAACGACAAGCGGCAAACGACAAATGACAATGACGTCAGCACACCAGGGCGTCAGGCCAGAAGCCAAAAACTATTCACACAGACAGCCAACACCCCCTGCCCTTTCCAACACTGACAGATTGTGGTATATGTGTGTGTGTGTGCAGCAAACGCATAATTTCATTACCAAAGCTCGGCGTTTGTTTTCAATGATGTCATATGGTCGCACTCGGCCGGAAGTCCCAAGTCCTTGTGGCCAAAGTTTAACGCATGCGCCCCAAAAAATTCACTTCAATGTGGCAATGTGATGGAATGCACTCGTCGCTCGTCGCTCTTCGCTCTTCGACTGTGACGTCATTGTTCTCTCTTAAGCTGGAGCAAAAACTGTCGCCAAGCACACAGCTCGCTGGCCAACAGCTGCTGCTGTTTGCAATATGAAAACACCCTGTAGGAAATGCGACCATTGAAATTTAAGTTTATTTAGTTTGTCGATCAGTTGTAATTCGTTATTTAAATTACTGCTTAAATATATTATTATTATTACTATTACTATTATTATTAGTATTGCTATTATTATTATCATGTTTATTATTATTTCTCTTGCGTTTACCATTTTGTCATTAGCTACTGGGTATCTTTCGGTGTCTCCTTTGCATACTATTTGTTCGCTCTCGCTTATTACAAAGGGGGGAGGGTGGGGGCTGGCACCAACTGCGTTCGGTTGCCGCTGGGCAGCACATGAGTAAATAAATATTTATGTTAAAGTGCGCCCGATTCTGCCGGAACATTATCCCTTCAGTTGTAAGCTCTTCATTTGCGTTGCTTGAGTTGACGTTTGTTGATTTGGCTTTTGTTGTCGCCTTGGAAGCTGTCAGGACATTAACCTCGTGCCCCGCTTGAAGTATTCAATTACAGGGCCAACCAACTATAACAATAGCAACAACAATAAAAAAAAACAAGACAACCAAAAAACCAACAAAACAAACATTTTCCTCAAATTTTCTGTAATTTATTGTGAGTTATGTTTTTTTTGGTGTATTTCAAGAGGCACTTGAGGGGCTGGGAGGATGGGGCAAAGACAAATGTCATATTATGCAAACATTGTGCAAACAATCTCTTTGTTGTTCTTGTTGTTGTTCACCAAAGATGTTCCAAGTAGCCATTAAAAGGCATAACAAAAAAGCCAAACAAAAAACAAACAAATCAATGGAGTGGTCGGGGAGGGGAGGGAAGGGGGTTGCGGGGTTAAGGCTCAAAAGGAATCCAAATCCAACTCGATTGACATTGACGCAAATGTAAAAAATAAATCAAAGACAAACTTTTTCTACTTTGATTTTTGTTTTTGTAGATTTTTTTTTGTTGTCAAGCGTCTGTCGGGCTCAAGCCATTTCGTGCAACATGCTCATGTACATGTGGCAAGAGGCAGCGTCGCAAAATTTATCGCCGGAAGTGATTTTGACTGAAATCCAATCAATAAAAAATTATGCTGCTGCTAAAAATAAAGCAAACGAATGCTCAAACAGACAACAACAACAACAAACTGAGGCAGTTTGCCAGTGCGTAAAAGGAGGCAGCTGTAAACCCCCCCCCCCACACACACCCACTAACCAACCACCCCCTTCTGTCTCTCTCTCTCTCTCTCTGTGAGGCAGCCACATCTGAAGTGAAGTGGTAATGTGTTGTAAAAAGGCCTGCAAAAAAAGCAACAACAAAATGGAAAAAAAAATTCCGCAAATTTATGAAGCGAATTTTTCTCTCTAGAGACACGCGTTGGCGGGCGGCGTGCAGAGTGGGAGAGGTGAGAGGGAGGGGCAGGGGGAGGGTTGTGAGTGGCTGGTAGATGGACCCTCTGTATTCGTTGGCTGCCCTTTGTTTTTATGTTTTTATTCTCATTACGTGCCACTTGGCTTTATTTTGCACAATTTTCAAGTTCATATTGCTCGGCTTAAGCTGCATATGCCACAGATTGTGGCAAAGTGCCCAAGTCATTGATTAACATAAGCCAATAATAATTTGCCTCAATGCTCAATCTGCTTCACACAAAACACATAATTATTATCGAATTATAAATGCCAAAACTAAATTGCGTGCCACAAAATGTTGCCAACTCTATGGCAACAAACTTTCCATTCAAGCATTATTTAAATATAAATTAAGTTTGCTTTTGGCTTTTGACTTGCTTTCATTTCGCTACAACTCAATTAATCCCCAGAGCAAAGGGCCCAAAACAAATTTACAATAGATTGTCTTGGGTTAGGTTATGGCCGTATTTAGGGGTTGGTTTAGGTGGTTTACTAGTTTATTCTTTAACCACAGTGGAGAAGAAGGAGCAAGGAGTGAAAAACCAAGGAGCTAAATTCAATGCGACGAAAGATTAGCTAATATGTTGGATGCCAGATGCTGATTTCTGGATTAACTGGAAAGAGGCTGAGAAAACATCTTTACAATTCTGTTTCATGACAGCTTCTAAGCTAAAGTTTCTCTAATTCTCGGGGGACCCATCTGAGAAGAGATTTCCTTAAGTTCGATGAAAGAGCCTAAATAACGTAAGTAAGTAAGTAGCTTTCAGTAAAAATCGGATTTTAAAGTTTCCCTTTGGATATTACAATATATTCAATATTTTCAATTTATTCTTAATATTTATATATTCTATTATATTAATAGCTCAAATTGATTTGCGTTATTTCATTTAAACCTGAGAATAATTGATTGATAAATCAGGAAAGAAGAAAAACCAATTAAAAATAAATTAGGGTAGTCAGAAAACAGTTCTCCCTTGATAGTAGGCAATAGTAAATAATGAGTGATTATTTCCATAGATAATGCAATAATAAGTTAACATAACAATAGCTGGGAGCTGAGCAGGAATGTTAAAGTTCAAATAATGCGCCATTTGAGATAAATCGACAGGCGAAAGGAGAAAAGCACAATGTAAACGAAGCGAGTCTCATCCAAACAATAGAAGAGCAGCAAGAAGAGGAAGAATGAAAGAAGAAAGACAAGCAAGCAATAAGAACATCAACTGAGCTTGTGGCTAAGCGTGCCATCTACAAAAAAAAAAGTATCAGCATACGAGTGAAAGATATAGAGCGAGAGAGAGAGAGAGATAGATGGGCAGATAGTGCGACTGGAGTGAGCGAAATATGTAAATAAACACAGGCAACACAAGTCAGAGCAAGAGGCGCAAAAGGTTGCCCGTTAATTTATGGCCACATCTTACACACTCACTTGCACACACGACATACAGCCAAAAAAAAAGGAAAAAAAAGGAGCACGTGCAATTTGTCAAATGAGCAATGCAGTGACGTCATAAGACGAATCTTTGATAACAGTGCAGCGAGCGACGCTCTTAAATGCCAGCACACAAACGAAGAGAGAGTACACGAAGCAATCTCCAAGCGCGACGGTCACGAAGAGAGCGAGAGAGCGAGCGTATAAAAGGGCGAGCACATTGCAAAAGCGCCTCAGTTCTCTAGTGGAAGTGCCGGTGTTAGCAAGCGGGAAAGAACTTGCAAAGCTTTCCAAGTGGGCAGCAGCAGCAGCTACAACTAAATACAATATGTACCAAAAGTTAATAATATTGCCGATAATAAACCAACAAAACAAATAGATCACGCCTCACATATATATATTTTTGTAAATGAAGAAAACTGTGTAAGCAGTGCAAGACAGTGTAAAAATGTGAGTTAAAAAAACAAAAACAGTTTAACGGATTTATGATTTAGTAAATAAACAAATATAAACAATATATATATATATATATATATATATATATATTTACGGTGTACATATGTATATAAAACTAGAGGCAGTAGAAAAATAACGCCTGCTGGCAACATTTAACTGCGCAGCAAAATATGCTAGAAATCCGAGCACAAAATTGAACACAATTCTCCAGTGAAAGGCGCCAATTATAATTTCAATAATTATACCAAAAACATCAACAACAACAACAGCAGCTGTAGCAGTAGCAGCAGCAGCAGCAGCAGCAGCACCAACAACAAAAAGAGGTAAGTGTGACACACACGTGTGGCAGCCAGCAACATGTTACTCAAAATGAGCAGGAGTAGAAATTTTCCAGGAAATATGTTAATTTCACATGTGTATTAAAAAAAAAAATGAGCTGCCAGTAAACATTCAGATGAGACTTGTAGACACAACACAAACACACACACACATATATATATATATATATATATATATGGTCTATATACGATAACTCAAAGCGTCTTTCGCAAGCAAAAAAAAAAAAAAAAAGAGGAGAAATGAAAGGAAAAAAAGACGTAAACAAAATAAACAAAAAATTTCAACATGAAGACGGCGAAAGAAACACGCCAATGAACGTTGTCCCAATGATGATATAAAAAATGAGCACAATCCCATGAAGAGAACCGACGAAAGAAAAATGGATATGTAAATGTAAATGTAAATGTAAATAAATAAAAAAAAGTACAACGAAAAATAAAAAGAAACACGCTCGTTAATAGTACAACACGACAAGCATTCAATTTTCATGCCTCCTCTCGAAAAGCGCGTGGAATTTTTATTGGGCCACATTTCATTTTTGAAGCACTTCCCCAACCAACACACAGTTGCAGCAATGCAGATGACAAAATATTTATAATAACATATGTTTGCCATATATATATATATATATATATATATATATATATATATATATGTTTTGCTATATCTGCGAGTAAATGTCAATTTGCTTGTCGACAAACACTCGAAATAAACATGTGTATTTTTGGATCCATTCGTAAACAAAACGCATTTCGGCACTCAACTAATTTGCCATCTTTTTTTTTTAATTTTTAGCAAGCCACTGACAAATAAAAAGAACAACAAAAAAAAAAAGAAAGAAAAACATGCTAAATGCTAACAGGCAAATATATCTTCCATTCATACATGGCCACTAATCGACCAAAAATGATTATTATTATTATCGCTAACAGCTATGGCCAATAATTGCCAATTTTATTATACACATGGCTCATAAAAATAATGCATAAATAATAATTTGATACACATTTAATCCTTTCGCGGCACAGCTCATCAGATAATAATACTACTACTACAACTACTACTAGCGCTGCTGCTGCTGCTGCTGCATACATATATAAACAAATAAATTGATCGCTTGCCATTGTTTGGGGCATTAAAAACAAATAATGGAAACCACCCAAACAGGCACCCAACCACCCAGCGAACCCCATGGCGTGCAGCCGTTTTACTAATAGTCGCCCAGTTGTTGTGCTCTCTTGAAAAATGTTTTATCTTTTAAGCAACAAAATAAACACAGTAAACGACTAGAAACAGTTTAAATAAACGCTGCATTCATTTGATTCATTCGCAGAAATTCAGCCTATAAATATCTATGCATATATAAATACATATACATATTTATATATATAAATATCTATGTATAATCGTTGTAGGCGTTGCATTAAAGGTGTCATGTATAATCAGTTTAGCCCCAACCTGCCGCTGACTGCTGACTGCTGACTGACGACACAGACTGTGATTCAATTATCTTGCCCCACCTTTTTGCAAATTTTCATTACGTGTACATAATTCGATTTTGTGCAAGCATTTTGAATACATATTTTTGTTGTTTTTCTTTTTTTTTGAGGCGCGGCCCACAATATGGCAAGTTGGTTTTAGCAGAGAGCGTTTTATCCACTTTATTTTTCGGCATGTCTGATTTTAATATAATAATTTAATTACTCACTTTTCATCTCATCTCATTTAATTTTTCACTTTGATTTTAATTTAAAATATTTTTGCTATTGAATCCTTTTTGGAAATTTGTGAACACAATAAATAAATTAATGAATATATAAGTGGATAAATCAAATTATAGAAATGAATAAATAAATGTCAAACTGCATTTTAATCCACCCAAAAATTAAATAATAAAATAAATAAATACAAAGTGGAAAAGGAAATAGATAAGCAAATTAAAAACTGCATTTCTTATCTACATTAAATAAATAAATAAATTATGAAATAAATAATAAAGAAAAAGAAAGATAAACAAATAAATTTAAAGCTGCATTTTCCTAGCATTTCCTTAAATTACGACCAACTTGGCAAATTCAAGGCAAATTCCAATTATTCCACGAGTAGTTTCAGCTCAGTCTCAATTTTTGCTCAGCGCTCATCTCCCCGACAAGAAATTCTCTGACAAAGTCGCAGAGGCTGTGATTTTGTTCTCGGTGTTTTTGTTGTTTCTGTTGTCTTTTGTTTTTTGTGGCTTTTTTTTTTTTTTTTATCTATGTACGTTGTTGTTGTAGACTAATTTGCGATAAACTGACACAAGATTGCAGCTACTTTATTCAAATTATTATGTGATAAGCCGCAACGCAACGCAGCGCAGCGCAGCCCCGTAGAGCAAACAGAGAGCAGAATGCGAATACAACAACAAAACGAACATAAATAAATGAGGAAGACGAAAACGTGGAATATCAAATGGTGACAAAAACACAAAATGAGGCTTGCCACTGATTGCCTTTTGCCATCCAAAAATGTTGCCCGCCTTGATTGCGCTTGGATTTTCACAATTTCAGTCAAAAAAGTTTTTCCACTTTGCTTTGAGAGCTGATAATTTGATAGGAAAAGGCGGCTGCTAAATAACGAACATTTAATGGGTATCCCAGTTTATCGGGAAACCAATTCAGGTGCACGGATTTTCCGATCGTCATACTTGTCGTATACGCATTGCGTATACGCCCCTTATTGTATTTTATATTTTATAGGCGGGCGACGAGTGTGCTAAAATAAATATTAAAGTTGTTCGCAGACAAACCACACCGGTGACAGGCACACACAAAAAACCACACCAACCCGACACACACACACACACACACACACACACACAAACACACACAAACACACACACAAACACACACACACACAGAGATGCATAAATAAAATTGTACCTTGCTGACCACTTTGCATCTGTCCTGTTTGAACAGTTTTGTAATGCGATAAACCCATGTTCACATAGTTCCTCAACATTCACAGAGCTGACGCAAGGCAAAGTTGCTGCTAAGCCCAAATCCATGTTGCATGTTGCAGCGTTGCAGGTACAACAGCTGCGTTTGTTTGACATTTTGAGCTTGCCTACGGGCAGTGCTTTGTTGCCTTGTCAACTTGTACAACGACCAAGCACAAGGGATAAATATTTAAATTTATGATGGAGTTTGCAATTTCAATATTTAACTTGAATAGGAACAGAAAATGATTTTAGGCTGCTTTTATATGGAATTAAGTAACTTAAAATCTACAACAGAAACTTGCTTTTATTTTTTGAGTTTCTAAACTGAAATTCTTAAATCAGTTAAACCATTTTACGGCTGCAGAAATGCTATCGATAATCGATTTATATTGAAATTCGGTGTGCAGCGAGAGCTATCGATTAAATTAGGCATAATTGTACTAGTTCTACTTAAATATAAAGAAATAGATAAACATATATCAATTATAAATGTTTATATACACAAATAGTTAAAAAATGATTTATCGATATCGATTTTTTGTGTCCCACAACTGATCGTTGAGTAATTGTTAACATTGAAATTCTTCTCGTATCTGCATTTTTGAAAATTACTCAGCGTCTTATCTATTCCGCACAGCTTTCGTTTTCAGTTGTTTAACATGAAAGCTAGTCTGCTATTTTTTGATAAGCCGTGTAACATGGTATTAAAGGCTTATAAATTTGACATAACTAAAAAAAGACTGAGACCGCCGCAGATCAACAGAGAGCGTTCAGTAAAAAATGCATAATCTTTTGGTATATCAAACTTCTTCTTCTTTTTTTTTGTTTTTTATCTCACAGATCATTTGCACCCCAAACATATTTCATTGCTTATGAATCTGAATAAACATTATGTATAATGTTGAACATGGTTTGCTTTCCGGCAGTTGTTGTTGCTGTTGTTGTTGTTGTTGTTTTTATTTGCCTCTCAAACAGTTTAAATTAATGTTGAGCAAATCTCAAAATCTCAATCTTAGAATTCTTGTTTTTTTCTCATTTCTTTTTTGCAGCATGAAGAAGTGAAGAGGTTGAGCTGGAGCTTTCTACATCCGTTTTGCAGAATCTTTAAATATCCCACAATAAGCAAAAACAAAAGGAAGGTACGCAAACAGTTAATCCAAATACGAAAATCAACATGTTCATAAAATGTAAATAGCTGTTGGGTCGGAGGTCAGCACGCGAATATGAGTAGATGTAGATTCCGGGCTGTTCTGGCCCAACCTTAACCCCGGGGTCAGCACGTACTTTTCCATATATATATATATATATGGCCAGGAGCAACTCGTAAATTATTTGCGCGCGTGTTCAACAAAATGTTGAACAAATAAAAGTGGCATGTTTGAGCTGTTATAAAAAATGCGAACGAGAAATGTTGTATGAATGATTAAACTCAGTTTTGTTGCCACTTCTCCAAACTATTACCATAATCATGTGTGGCTCTCTCTCACTCACACTCTCTCTCTCTCTCTCTCTCACTCTCTCTGAGTGGCTGTATTATGGTAGGTGTGTGAACAGTTTTATGACACATAAAGCACTAATATGTTTGGGGCATAAAAAAAAGCGCCATTAACCATAGCCGGGGCCATAAAACAATTTATCAAAATTTGTGACATTAACTAGCAGCGACATCCTCATCAGTCTTTGGATCCCAACGAGAATGCGACAGGACATTAATACAGCCATATATATATATGATGATATATATGTGTGTGTGCGTGTGTGCCACATGGTCATGCTCATTAGGCGTGTATATTTCACACACACAAACACACACGTAGAATTATTATAGATGAAAATATGAAAATGCAAATAGCACACATCTTAGTGTTATAATAATTTATATTATTGTGCTTGGGGTTTATTCAATTAAAGCCGTGTTGCAAGCGATTGCTTCAGAATGCTTCTACACTCGAAAGAAAATCTCCATATTTTTCTCCAGCTTATTATACAGAAAGCTTATTATTTCATTCTAAAAATCGAGATTTTTGCCTGGCTAAGTATTTCTAAGCTTTTCTTATTATTATTAAAAATATATAAACTTTCCAGTTTATGTTTGTTTGGCATTGTTTAGCAATCTTTTTTGTTGCCTGAAGTATTATTAAATATTAACAGAGCATAGCATATATCGTGTCACTTTAGCCAGAAAAAGCAATTCTGTGGAAAAACTTTTAAGCTCGGGGGACGCTAGAAGGAGGCACAATATATGTCTCTAACTGATTGCAGAGCATGAAACCCCCCCAAAAAATAATAATAGTAAAGATTTGCATTTCTGCTTTTTAGAAATATATTTCTTCATAAAACAAAATATTTCTGAAAACTTTGAAAATATGCAAATATTATCGCCAAAAAGCAGCAAAAACTTTGTTGTTTGCAGTGCGACTTAATAAATTTTAGAGCGATTTTCTTTTCTGAGTGTACTGGTTTTATATGGTTATATATGACCATAACGATAAGCAGAAATAACAACAATACACAATCCGATGGACGTGTGCAGGGATATGCCATTTGTTGCCGACTGTTTTGCAATTGGACGCCAACCATTGATGACGCCATCTGTGGTCATTGTCCATTTTCCACTGACTCTTGTCTATTGTCATTGTCCGGTTTTACGAGTCCACTGCGCCATGTTAATGAGATGCAAAAAGGTTCACCTACGCTCCATTTACTATATGTATATATATATATATATATATGGATATATATATATATGCATATATGGACATTTTTGCCTAGCACAACTACGAGTCCCTTACTCTATTCCTTGTCACTATCACTTCCACTTGGCCATATTTGCTCCTTACAATTTAAGTGACGTTGACGTCCACGCGAATGTGTGTGTGTATGTGTGTCTGTGTGTGTGTGTGTGTGTGTGTGTGTGTGTGTACGTGCGATTATTTTGCCTGTCAGCGTGGGATCTGTTGGCCAAGAAGGTTAGCGCCTTTTTTGTCCCTCTTTGATACTGGCAATGGCAAATGGCAAATGGCGAATGTAAATGGCATTTCTTTTGCTATTTGTTTAGCCAGGCACAGCGAAACACAGTCAAAGTTGCTATGTGTGCGTTGTGTGTGTGTGTGTGTTGCACACTCCAATTAAGCGACAAAATTCTGCTCAGTTTCAACATTTTGTCAGGCTTGTTGATTTATTCGATTTTATGCGCTGCGCTGTGCTGTGTTGTGCTGTGCACTCGTCACTTGACTCTTGGCTTACATAAAGCAAGCACACACACACACACACACTCACATAAACACACACACACAGAGAGAGGCGGATACACAATCTGATATTCATCATCTCATCACGTATACGCCAAGGGGCACTTGAGAAGGGTTCGGTTAAGCCTTTTACGTCTGCCACAAAACTAATTGCCTACTTTTGGGCTGTGTGGCTTAATACGCAGCAATACTGTGAAAATATCACGCTGAAGATTGCAGGAATGCTACAATAATAAGCCAGAACAGAACAGAACAGAACAGAAAACACTTGCAGGCAAACCAAACACTTTTACCAAAACAATATTACCAAAACAACAATCAGTAGTTTGGCCAGAGACAAACACGTAGCTTCTCTCTGTCTCACTGTCTCTCTGTCTCACATCCGCATCCGCATTCGTATTCGCATCCGCATCCGCATCGTTGTTGTCCTCGCTGACGTCGTTGTAACTTTTCATTGGGTATTTTCGTTGCGGTTCCCACAACGAGGCTCTGACGTCAGAGCCGGCTGTGGCGGCTGTGGCGCTGAGTGCTACGTTCTGGTTACAATTTCCCATATATAAACTAAATCTCTCGCTCTTACTCAGGCTGTACTGTGTGAGTGTTTGTTTTTGCCATTTCAGTATAAAATTCAAGTCATTGCTGTTGGTGTTGATTGTCGATTTGAGCATTCCTGCAAGCTAAATCGATTTCGATTTTTGATTTCTATTTTGATTTCTATCTCCAGCAGAACTTACTTGGTTTATCTACACGTACAAGCCAAAAATACTTCTGACTGCCTGCCTGGCTGCCCGTCTGCCTGGTTGGTTGCTTGCTTTGCTTGCTTTTGCTAAATGACCCTCTCGCCATTTATCATTTGTCATGGCTCTCTGCGTGCAGCTGTGTGAAACTTCCGGTTGCCGGTTGCCACTTGCATTTGAGAATTTCATGATTCGCTGCCATATTCTACCGGCAAAACAATACTTTTGAAGATGCATTCCGTTTCCTGTCCAAGCCAAGATAATCTGAAAATAGTATATGAACGATTTTTGATATGGATTCGAGTGGACGTGTTAGTGATTGGTTCTGGCCTTTTGGCATTTTTGTAGTCAACTCAATGCACTCAATGTGCAATATTGCAAAATAATGGCCAAATCTTGTGCACCGTTCAGGCAAAAACTCATTGTTCAAAATTGGGTGGAAATTGAGAAAATAATTGGAATCGAATATCTAATTAAGTATGAAATACACGATTGCTCGCAATTCATTCAATGCTTTCTTTATACACTCAGAAAAAAATAGCTTAGATATATATAGATATAGAAAGGTTAAGTCTTTTTTTTTCTTAATTCCAGTTCAGATTTTTTTAAACTTAGAAAAAATTTAGATTTACAGTTTGCTTTATTCAAGAAAAAGAGGTTTTTTTTTTGCTTCTTCCAGGCTAGATATTTTTTAGTGTAAAGAAAATATTTAAGTTTCCCGCGGTGTTTTTTTTATATGTGTACACAGAATTTTCACATGGGTTTTTTTTTACTTATTACATTATTAAGTATTATTTAAAGATATTTTGTTCATTTCTAAGATAGTTTATAAATTCAATAAATTTCAATTTTTATTTAATTACAAACATTTTGCAATGAAAAACCCTTTTATTAAAATTGTAGCAGCCAAACACTTGGGGAGCATTTGGTTTAAGACTGCGACTGGGATTGCGATGGGAACAGCTGATGCTGTTGCTGTTGCTGTTGTTATTGGCATTGCCATTGCCATTGCTGTGGCTGTGGTTGTGGCTGGCAGGTGTTTTTTGCCAATGACTAAGGTTGGCCATAAGATAATTTTGTATATTTTTATATGATGCGGCTGCCTCTCGAAATGTATCACTGTCCAGCCAGTTCGATTGTCTGTCTGTCTGTCTGTCTATCTATCAGTGTGCATGCCTGTCCAACTGTCTGTCTCTCTGGCTGACTGAGTGTTTTTGTTTGTTTGTCTATTTTTATAACGCGCACTGGGGCCATTTGAAAGTCTTCTTCCAGCTTAGATATCCGCCAAG
This sequence comes from Drosophila grimshawi, assembly GCF_018153295.1. Taxonomy (NCBI): domain Eukaryota; kingdom Metazoa; phylum Arthropoda; class Insecta; order Diptera; family Drosophilidae; genus Drosophila; species Drosophila grimshawi. Next base: position 10,049,119 of record NW_025062889.1, on the reverse strand, counting down.
CTTTCTGTTTATCGAAGACAAAACCGTTTTTATTGTTCAAGAATTATTTTCAGCAGCACACACGTATGTTATGTATGTGTGCGTGTGTATGTAAACATAAATAAACCAACACACACACACACACACACAGAGAGGTGCTGGGCATCAATTTTCATTGAAAACTGTCCGCCGTCGATCAAACTGGAAAGTGAAAAGTCAAAAGGCTTCATGCGAATTTCACACCAAAGCGGAAATGTGCTTTAGCACATCGTCTGCTTTTGGCCTTTTTTTTTCTTTCGTTTTCGTTTTCTTTTTCTTTTTTGGTTTCGGTTTCGGGCTCGTTTTCCGGCCTGGCCAAGACCAAGGAAACCGTTTTCGGGTTTTTACAGCAAACGCCAATTTTGCATTGCTTCCGCACAGAGACAAAATTTGTTTAGACCTTAATCTTGGGCTATTTTTGGTCAGGCATTCATTACGCATTCACGGCAAGTGCTCGGAGGGGTTTTTCTTTGGTCGAAATACATTTCCAGCGAGTCGAGCGAGCTGCATAAAACAATTTGGCGACTGTCCTGGCCAACAACTTTTCAGCTAAGACGAACAATTAACAGCAATTAGGCGAGTTCATTCGGCAAACGTCTTTCATTTGACATCTGCGTCAAATGCACTTGGGCTTTGCAAATATTATTATACTTTAACTAATTTTAATATATTCATGGGTTCTTCTTAAAAAAAAGACAATTTCAGCAATTTTTCTTTGTTCGGCTTTGTGTCTGGAAAAGTACCCAAACAATAGAGAATATATATATATATATCTCTTCAAGCAAACTGGATAATAATATAAAAGTTATTGTTTTCTTTTCACAGTTTGCCTAAACTACTTTGGAGCTGTTGACATTTTTATTTTGGTGTAGCGTCAAATCGGCACTTAGGAGAAAATCTATGCGCAAATCCTATTTATATTTAATTTTTCATTTCATTTTGGAACGCTTGCCGTCATACTTTGTGCACTTGATCCTCGTAAAAGCGGGACGTGACATTACATGCCAGGACTGACAATGACGACGGCGACAAGCAGCAGACAGACAGACGGACAGACAGAGGGATAGACAGACAGAGGACGACAATGACACTGACAATGACAATGAACGGAAAGTGCGCGGACAGCAGCATCGGATGTGTACAATAAATTTGATTCAATTGCTTTCGAGCACTCTTCAGCGTGCTTATTGAATGCGCCTTTCAAAATAGAGCGTCTAACGCTTTTTGTTCTCGTCTGCATCTGTGTCTGTGTCTGTGCCTGTGTCTGTGTTACCAAGCACAATGGCGGTGACGATGCGCTTTTTGTGGCCAATGCCTGGCCAATGCTACTCGTCTGCTTCTCTGCTCCTTGAAGGCTTCTGCTTCAGCTGGCAAACGGAAGTAAGTTGCGCAAAGAGCAGCGTGATTCCGGCAATTCTTTAGTCACACACACACACACACACAGTCCGTATTATAGTTGTGACAATTGTGAATTCGATAGTCAGCTGCAAGACGATGCTAACTTTTAATTGCCAGAGACTCATAGTGCTCTAAAACTAAATAAGAGGAAACCCCACAGAGTGCATTATGACCCAGACACAGTAGCAAACCCAGAAGCACGCAAGGAAGTAGATTCAGAAAGCACATTCCGAATGAGATTCAGAAATAGATTGAGAAGCTGGCAAAGAAGTAGACCCTTATCAAACTCAGCAGCAGTTCAGAAGCAGACCGCGAAGCCGACAAGGAAACACTCCCAGAATCAGTCGCAGAAAACAGTCCCAGAAAACAATCCCAGAAAACAGTCCCAGAAAACAGTCGCAGAAAACAATCCCAGAAGCACATCCAAAAGCAGACAAAAAGCAAAAGCCCAACAGGCAGTTGCAGAAGCACACCCAGAAGTAGACCCAGAAGCACAGACCTCAACACATGTCCGTTAACCACAGTCGGAGTCGGAGTCCGAGTCCGAGTCAGTGTCAGTTTATCTGAGAGTTTATGGGCAAGTTAAAGCAGCCAGCACATGCAAAACCCAAAAGTGCACCAACAAATATATGGAATATATATGTGTGTGTATATGTGTATGTGTATATGGCCAACACATGAACACGCCATAAGCTGGCTTATGCGTTGATGGCCCAAACTTTTTGTGGGTGTGTGCCAAATACGTGGCATAAATCCATAATATACTGTCATTCGCTTCGGCTGCATGGTTAGCCAGCTGGAAGCAGATGCCCTTTTGCCCCAAAGGGCCAAAACCAAAAATTCCGCAACACTTTGGCCAAAGAAATAAACGCTTTTGCATATTGGCTATGTTTTTTTTTGTTGAGATATGTATAAACAGTGGCATGGAGCAAAACAGATAAATAATATTGTCCTTTCCATAAATGCATTTGGATAAAAGATTGTCCTGAACACATATATTAAGTCAGTATAATCTAAAATACCCTAGATGGGTTTCTTATAAGATAATTGGAACTTTTCTATATATAAATTTGAATATTTGTGTTTCCTTTAGCAGTTTGCAGCGATTGAAATAACTAAAAATACAGCAGTTTATTATTGTTTCAATAGTTTATTTATTTTATTTAGATTTATTTATATTTATTTAGATGTTGCTTATGTGTAACAAATTATATGAGATTTCCACATCGACAGACTCTCTGATCGTCGATGTTCTCTTTATCTAATCGTTTGTCTCTGCCTCTCTTTCTCTCTCTCTCTCTCTCTTTCTCGCTCTCTCTCTCTCTCTGAGCGTTTTGATCTCCATAGTTCCCATTGTTTCACACTTTTCTAAAACTCAGTTTCTAACTTCGGAGTAATGTCTCGATTTCTTTAGGAAATTCTATTACTGCAGAAGCTTTATGAGGAACTTATCCGTATCCATTTATCTCTCTATATCCACTTTATATGGATTTGGATATAGACTTTATAGCAACAATAAATGTCTGTCTTTCGTCGCTTTATAATCTTGCTCATTAAGTGGTGATCCATGATTTCAGCACTTTACAAATTTATGTTGAAAGAACGTTGTTTTTTATTCAAATTAAGTCATGAGTCATTTTTAATAGTAGGGGAAAATAACTGTAATATATATTATAAATCCACTCAGAACAAGTCTTTGTTTAAGCAACTTAAAGTCACAAAACACACAATAAATATTTGTTTAATTTGAAAAGAATAAAAAACAACACCAAAAAAAAAGAAAAAAATAATAAAGTTTGAATTTGATTATAAATTTAAATGAATCTAATCGGTTGAATATTAAAAACGTGATTTTTCAAAATTTAAGAACAAAAGAAAGCTTTTCCACTCACGGCACATTAACGAATAACAAATAAAAGAATCAAATTCGAAATTTGTATGCATAAAAATGTTTGGTGTCTTGGACATTTATATGTTAGATTTAATGGCTCTTTTCTGTGGGCTAAAAACAATACAATAAGACCATCAAGTTCTTTATGTTTGCTTGTTTCTCTGCTGTTTTATTTATTTATATTCCTTCAGTTTTTTTGTTTTGTTTTGTACATGCAATACATGTTATCAAACAAAGTCAAAACGAGGGACGAAACAAAAACAAGGCGCTCATAAAAAGGACAAAAACACACTGAAAGTCATTTTCATTTCATTTTCCATGCTGCTGCTGCTTCTGCTGCTGCTGCTGCTGCTTCAGTTGCTGCTGCTGTTGCTGCTGCTGCTGTCTCTGACGCTTATTGTTTGCGAATTACATGCTCAGAATGGTGAATACAACGCATAATCTAATAATATTTTATGGCGAATGGGCCTGTAATGGCCAGCATAGGAGTTCTGGCACCCTTCAAAGTCCGTTGAACTGCCCGGACGATCAATAAATGAATATATATATATATATATATATATGTATATATATGTGAATGGAAAATCTCAGCAATGTGAAGCTGAACGACTACTTCTGCCAGTGTCATCAATTCGCTGGCTGTTAACAATGCCACATGAGCACACACACTCCCCACACACACTCCCCACACACGCCACACACACACGCCACACACACACACCCCACACACACACCTACTTCTACTCCTCCCTTAACTGCCTTCTGCACAAGCATTAATGGCGCAATTAACGAGCATTATTTGTTGCGCATACGCCACGTATGCCGCGCGCGGCACTGTTTTATTTATTGGTTCTAGTGCAGTATTTTTATTAGCATTTTCATTAGTTGGCAACGCTGTAAAAAATTTTAATACATCACACACACACACACACACAAAGGCAAAGGCCGCGGCTCAGGCAATTTTTGACACGCCCACCCGGAGGCAGGAGTAGCGCCAAAGAGCCGCATAAAACAGCCAAGTGAGCTGTGAATAATGACTATTGTCATTATCGAGTACGGAGAACTCTATTCGCGGCTCTAAGAGAAAAGCGGGAAAGCGGGAAAGGGGAGTGGGGAGTACGGAGTGAGGGGAGGGCAGCACTATTCTCAGGCAGTTAAGTGTCTGTTGAATATAGTGCTCATAGTGTTTTATTGTCTTGAGAGCAGCAGCAAATGAGACGTGAGCAATTTGGGACGACAAAATATATGCCTCACAGCAGAACGAAAATGATAATTCAGTCAATCAGTTGATACATTTTGGAATAGTGACCTAAAAATAACTTCGCATCGTTCAAAGACAAAAGCTGTATAAAAATATTTGAGAAATGAATAAATGCCAAAAGGCGAAAGAGTAAAAATAAACGCTTGGCAAATTGAGATAGCAAAATATAAATGCATATATATATATATATATATATATATTCAAGCAATAATAAAATGAAAAGAAATTAGATTTATATATAAATTTAGAGATATATATATATATATATATATATATTGATGCGGGAATTATCAGGTTGGGCACCTGCTCTCTGGCCCGATACGTTGTGTGGGCAGTATCCGAATAGAATGCTGGCATTGTTCTAAACAGTGGAGGGGTGTGGTGTGTGTGTGTATGTGTGCTAGGAATGGTATGCGAGGTATGTGTGTATGTCTAAATGCCATCAAATAGCGTACGATAAATGACATGCGCCCAGGCTAAAAGGCAGATGAGCATTATGACGCCATAGCTATGACGAGAATGTCTGCCTTCTATGTGTGTGTATGTCTAGGGGACAATGGGATCAACTAGAGGGCAGGTCATCGATTAACGTGCCAATCAGAGCTAAACATAATTATTGCCATGCTGATAATGATGATAATGATGATGACGCGTCAAATGACATGGCTCCAGGGCAAGGGATTAGGATGAGGACTGGGAATAGGAAGAGGACTGGGAGTGACACTGGGACTGGCACTGGCACTGGCACTGGGACTGGCATTGGAACTGGGACTGGCATTGGAACTGGGACTGGGACTGGGTTAACCAAAGAGCGTTCAATATTATAATAGGCATTGTTTTTGAGGCTTGTGACGTCCGCTGGGGCTTAGGCTAAAAATACACAAGAGTTCATGTTGTCAAGTCACAGCAAATACGCGTGTGTTTGAATGGGTGTGTGTGTGTGCTGGTGTGTGTGTTTTGATGTTGTGCAAACCATTTTCAGCAATTTAGTTGCGAACACACAAATTTTATTGGCTACCGAAAGGGGGCATGTCCCAAGCGAGATAATCAACAAAAACACACACGCACAGACTCACTGACAAGCTCCGCTTCATTTTTGGCATTTGCATTCGTGGGGAAACAATTTTGCATTAACATTGTAAAAATACAATAAATTATGTGTTGCCAGCGCGACTCTGAATTAATGTTGAGTTGATGCTATTTGTTATTTGTTGTTATTTGTTGTTATTTGGCCAGAAGCGCATTACAATTTGTCACAACTTTTATTGCATACTTTCAGGCAAACATGAATATTGGCATTGCACACAAATGGGATAAATTATCGCCGCGAGAGTTTTTGCAGCTGCAGGAATTGGCATCATGTAAGTGCAACACTCTCTCAACCACTATAATAATTTGTATTTATTTCATATTTATATGCATATGAAAAGCGGACTTCATTTACTTTGTTGCCAATGATTGCAGTGTGGATGAGGCAACAAAACTGCATCAGACAGAGGTTTAAGAGTGGATACCACACCCACTTGGGAGGTCTGATATGCCTCAAGGTGTTAATTAATTCAACCTACACAAATAGATATAGATAAATAACCCAATGTTGGAATGTAAATTGCTGCCTACAGCTAGAATTCAAATCAAATCTGGATTTAGATAAACGAATACATTAAAAAATATAACATTGATATAAATATTTTTATTTAGTATCCCAGAGAACATGGAGCCATATTATTCTGTCCTTCTGTTCGTAACTTCTTACTTTTGTATAAGAGCAGAAATCTCAGCTCAGTTTTAAAGTTATCTTGATGCATCATATACATGGAGCAGGCATTGAATAGCTGCCTATCCAGACCAATCTCCCAGAATATACATCCCAGTTTCTTTCGCCTAACAAATAAACTAGTTTTCGGTAGTTATTTCAAATTTTTTGGAGAATGGATGACTCCGGTCTGCAAGCGATGCAATCCTAGGCGTGTTAAAGATAGCCGTGCTTCGTCTTTGATTCTGATTTATTGCCTTTGGAGTCACGCTACGTGCTGCTTGCTTTTGGTCATGCGAAACGAAAATTGCAATTAAAATCGCATTGCAATGATATTTCAACGGCAACCAAGCAAATCTGAAACAGACAAAAACGAGGTCCTAGTTACGCTCTCTAACGAAACGAAACCCAAAGCCGGCAATCGTCGGAGACCTGAAATCATAATACTGCTGACCTGATGATGATGTTGATGATGATGACGAAGTCCATATGATTTAATGTTTGTCATCTGTTTTTAAAGTGGCTGTTGGGAAATCCAACACAAACTCAGCACTTTAAATATTGCGGAAAGCTGCATGACTTTTAATAAAACGGATACCTTATGTGTGTTGGCATTGCTGAGCAGCTTTTAGTGGAACTTTTTACAACATAATGATATCCCTTAAGCTGTAAGTAGGAAGACTCTACTCGAGAAATATTGCCCAGCAGATGCCCTGCCTTTACCACATAAAAGAAAGCTCTCAGACACATTAAGAGACATTCATACACTGAAATATTAGTTTTTGTAGCTTTAAATCGATAAATATCGATTTCAGTTCCACGTTTTTCTAGTTAGTCAGAAAGGTGTTATTCATTGTAAGCATATAGAAAATATTTTCAATTTTACATTCACTTCTCAAATTCCCCAATATTTGAAAATAATAATAATCCAAGATATTAACTTGCAACTTGAACATTTTATTATTCTCAAGCATTACCCAAAAAATTGAGTGTAATATTTATGTTCTAATCGCGATTAAGAATTAGCCATAACTATTTGTGTGAGAGTTGAATTTATTGTGTTTTGCCTAGACTGGATTTGTATCTTTCATGTGAGGAAATTGAAATGAATGAAATTTCAGTATCGACAAATCTAGTAGCAAACCCAGAAACGTTTATTTCCTGGGCAGATTGGGTCGTCCCTGCACAGTCATGTGCAAAAGTGTGGCATCATCTAAAGACCGTTGTAAGGAGACCCTCAGGGGCTGAAGGGTTTACATTTATCGACCTAGTGCAATTGCCTGGTGGCTGTCTGGCTGTTGAGTGTGATTAAAAATTTTAGCAGCAATAACAATCGAGACTGTCAAATGCAGGCGCACAAAGACTATTACACAAAACGCCCATTGGGCGTGGCACTTGTCTATTAGAGTGCTCTTCAAGTGGTCTCAAATACGAAGTGTCAACGACAGCAACAGCAACAGCAACACCAACAGCAAAAGCGACAGCTGTGCACTGCAATGCATGAAGTATTCAAGTACAAAGTACACTCAAACACTCAGCCGAGCTGTGGTTGCAACACTGCTCGACGCGGAGCAGTTGGGGCAACTGTGCACACATTCATTAAGTTAATAAAACTCCGCAAGTGCAACTGCTGCAGTTTGGGACACTGCCTACGCAGCAGCAGCAACAGCAGCAGCAGCTTATGGTGATTGCATAACACTTGCCTGTGGCATGTGTGACAACGAACGGGAACGGACAACGCCATAACAAGCGACTTTGTTTCCATTAGTTAATTATACCTGTGAAACAGTGTAAAACTCAACATGTTGTCTGCCCAACCAATCCTTCCTTTCTCTCTCTATCTCTCTCTGTCAGCCATTTGGTTGATTTGCCTTGTGTGGCACACTCAAGGCGACAATTAAGTTGGCGCCACTGCAACAATTGACGCTTATGTCCAACTTGATGGCACTGCACCACCCAGTTGACAGCTTAAGCTTATTTGTACATCATTTGAATTGTAATTGGTTTATGTTTTGTGTCTTTCTCTCTTTTGCAGATTCCACGCGAAAGCTGCAGGATGTTCTCCAGGATTTTTGTGCGGCCAGTGCGTCCAGTGAGACGGCCACATCCAAATGCATACCAGATGGGGTAAGTGGCAAGCTGAACTTCATTTATCTTTTATGAAATATGCTCTTGCATATTGTATGTGGCAGGGGCAACTTTAATTTTTCAATTTATTGAAATACAGACCGAAGCACTCTGTGTCCCCTATCCTCTGTCCTCTGTCCTCTGTCGCCTGTCCCCTGTTTCAAATACCGTAATCTGTGACCCGTTTCAGGGCAATGGCAGACAACAAGTCAAGGTTGCCACTGCAATTGCAACGATTAGGGCTTAGAAATGCTCATCCGCTTACACATAGATACATCTACAACTAATCCTCAGACATCCAAATGCCTCCTCCTGCCTAAGCTCACCGTTTTGCCTGTGCATTTAAGGAGAGCCCCTGGCTCAAACGTAAGCTGATGAAAGGCAAGTTACAGCAAGCCAACTTATGTCACACGTACACACTTACACACACAGACACACACACACATATATACACACAACTGACAAGGATGCGAGCCCGTTTCAGCCAGCTGCTCCTGTCTATGTCTATGGCAGCTTAGACTGCTTTGTTGCGTTGGATTTTCGTGTTTTGTGTGGCAGAAGGAGTGAAAGATTGAAAGTAAATCTTCTTATATACATACAATAAATCACAGACATTTTTCAAGTTTACGCCTGAATGCCAAATTGAAATTGAGCAGCAAACTGACTGCAGACTCCATGAATTGATAACTCTCCGCCCGCATCCACACAAAATGCCAACTAACTAAGGTACAGACACGTATGGACAGACTGATAATGAATTAAATTGAAAACCAGATTGAACAGCTTCTCTTTGGCACTCCAAAGGAAACTCCGAAACTCCTGCTTGACTCGAGTTTTACAAATTGCTGAACAACACCTTGAGAGAGATGTGAGGCAGCTATAAGAAACATAACTGCACACGAAAATGTTTACATTTGTCAAGAAAATAGCTTTCTGTACACAACAAATCGTTCATACAACAGCCATTTGATTTATTGGCGACAAGTTCAGATGGGCACAGATAGGAATATGCGCAGTTTATGCAATTGACAACATTTTCTTCGGTGTAATACACATTTCACGACGAAATAATAATATTTCCAGAGTGATTTAGAGCAAGAGAAACAAAAACAGAGACTGTACTCGACTGAGCCCGACTACCATATACCCTGAACCCAGCAGACAAATATACTATAATTTTATTAATAATAATAGCTTATCAATATGAGAATAGCTCTTAGACTATAACTTATGTGTTTCATAATCCAATCTTGATGAAATTTGATCGGGTTATATGATATATATTAAATAAAAGCATATGCCTTTAAAATTGTCTCAATCGACAATCAATTTATATATTAATAATCTCAAAACGGAAACAGTTGTCGATACGAGAACTAATATTCGAAATTTAAAGCATATATTCTTACAGTCACATAAATCGTCTATTGATTCGGATCAAAAACATATATGCTTTATACAATCGAAGCTGCTTCCTTCTGTCAATTACATACTTATGTACAAAACCCTTATACCTCTTTTATTCATATTTAATGGGTATAAAAAGAGAAAAACAAAGAATTTCTTGGCAAACGTAATCTGGGCTAAAACCAGAGCCAACCTTTTGCCAACAAGAGAGATGTCAGAGCACCGGCAAAACCAAATGAATAACCGAGATATTCTCTGAAGGGGAAACATGTGGCAACAAGTAGACACATTTGATGAGGCACATCCCCGTCGCAGTAAGTGTGTCGCCGATTTCTGGAATCTTGATTTCCGTTTAAGCTTAGCACACGACTTATGCTTAAGGACTGCTCAGACATCCGAATAATGATTTGATATGTATTTGCCATTTCAAATGCTCAACGACAATTAATTAAGTTGCGTCCAAAAGATAATCGTTGCACAGTCAGCGTGTGTATAGCAATTTAATTGTGGCTTGTGGCGCATGTTGACAGTAATAGCAATTAATACGTAAAAAATGTAATCGATCAAGAAAACACAACACAATCCCACACATTTAATGGTATTATTGGAATTGCAATTTGTTGTTAAGTCTACTCAGCCATGCTCACTTAACCCGACAAAAAATGCAAATACGAATCCCGCTCGAGCTGTTTGAAGTGTGTCTGTGTTTGTATTATTTGTGTTATGCAATGGCAAAAGGTATAATTGAGTTTACTCAGCTCCTGTCGTAAGTACTGTGCACAATTATAACCAATTTCGGGGAAATCGAATACTTCTTCAATGATTGGCATATCAATTTACCAGCCAAGCTCATCTCCACAAACTCCAAAAAATTCACTGACAACCTTTTTTAAAACCATATTTTTCTTACTTTTTTAATTGCTGTTTGTTTTTTGTTTTCTTTTTTGTTTACCTGAAGCACTTACTACTTTCAACGCTTAAAGCAATTCCTGCAAATTATGAGCATTAAAGTAGGTTGATATTTTTATGTTTCTGTTGCTGTTTGTGGCACTGCCAGTGAAAAATACGAAAGTATTTTCTACATTTTATGGTCCATGTAGCCCAAGTCACTTATTTCCGGTTTATTGTGCTGTGGCAAACTATATAATAATCCTGATTGAAAACAAATGATTATTTGGTTTAGATGTAAGTGCTTTCGCATTTTATGGTATTGTGTCTTAAACTTGCCACCACCGAACATGCCACAAGTGCTCTAAACACAACTCTAGACTCTAGACTGTCTTGTACTTGAGCTTGTCTAATATACTTTGTAAATATGTATGTGTATGTTTGTATATATATTTATACATATATATATAAATGTATTTTTCTTATTAAAAGCTGCTTACTTTACGCTTGGTCGCTTCGCAAAGCGCTCGAGGTCCGATGTCAGCCCTTGCGTCTGCAACAACTTCACCTTCAACACTTCAATTAAGTTAATTAAAGCCAGCTGCTGGAAACTGTTGAAGTGACTTGTCTTCAGATTGGCCCTGCCATTGAATTATGTTTTCGACGTCTTCAATTTGGCTGACGAAATGCTGCAAATTCATTTAAGTATCGGCTATCATTGGTTGGCCCCCTCTTCGTTCAGAATTTGCAATGAACGCCAAACTACAAGTTGTAAAATGTTGGAAATTAATTTTAGCACAGCTTTGTTTATTCTTAATTTGGTTGCTTTATGAACTGAGTTAACTGAATTTATGCTTGAAGCAATTTGTGCCAGATTAAACTGAACAAGCTCAGAATACTGAATACTGCACTGTAGTAGTATTAAACACTTGTGCTGGTAATCTGTACTTGACCCAACAATTCCAAAAGCTGTGCAGCTGTGGAGCTGTGGAGCAATTTGCTCCCTCATCTTTTGTTCCTTATGCCGGATCGGACTCGCTTAGGTATTCCTCATCAACCGTATTATACACATGCCAGAGGCAAATGCAAATTTCTGTCATGCAGTTAATGTCAAAGCCAGAATGTCAGTTGCATAAACACACACACACACACACACACACACTACAACACCAACACCAACTGCGACTAAATGTGGTTTGCATGTGAGTGATTTTGCAATTTATTTAGCTTCTGGAGAAATTCGTAAATTTGCTGCAGAGTTAAAATGTGGTTCACGCTTCGCTTGCTCGCTGACTTGTGTCGGCGACTCGACCCGGCGTATACATAATTTACACATTGACTTTCGCCCCGAAATGTATGCAATACATGAATGAATGCAAAACGCAGATTACGCCCCTGAGTGAGAATTTGACGATGTATCCAGCGGGCGGACAAAGCATAATAAACCGACTAAATGGGCTAAAAGCGCGACATGCTCGTGTGATTATCAGCGCTCAGGCGTGAGTGTATTTGACTGTAATGGATATCACGCATACGCACTGTGCGCACCCAATATGCTTGAATATTTATTCATTAAACCACAAACACACACACACACGCACATAAGAGCAACGGCTGTCAAAATACCAAACTATGACAGATCGAGAGCAGCTCCATGTGTGTTGGAGTCTCTCTTGCTGGTTTCGCACGCGTATCTCGTTGCTTGCTAAATAAATTTTGTTAACGCGATTCGCGTGCCATTACTATAGTGCCATTACTATAACTGCTATGTGTGTGAGTGTGTGTGTGTGAGTGTGTTATACATTATGCTTTTACTCTTGCTGCTGCTGCTGCTTCTGCTGCTGCTGCTTCTGTTGCTGCGACATAAGCGTATTCTTGCCGTTTCCCAAGGTATAAATTTCCATTTGGCTGTATTCAGTTTCATGATGATGGCCCATTCCCAGCACCAATGTGGCTGGCTGGCCTAGGCCGAGCGCGTAGACAACTGAGCTGACTCCACTCTCCAACCTCGGCATAATCTTAATGTTGTTGGGCTGTCATATCTTTTGTTTTATGCTCGAAATTTAAAACGCCACAGCAACAGCAGCAGCAACAGCAGCAGCAGCAACAGCAGCAGATTGTGAAACGCATTATAATGATGATAATAATAAATATAATGTGACGTTTCTCTAAATCGTTTCGCTTTATACACTATGAGCAACACCAGGCAGCGCTTTAGCTGGCGAACCATTCCAAATTGTTTAAGTTAATAATAAATGATGGCAAGAAATGAAGGCATAAAGCAATCAGCAAATTGGATTCTGCATTTCTGAAGAATTTCAAGCTGATTATATTCAGATCCAAAGAGTATCCAGTTGTCGTGGCGTTCTTTTAATGGTTCCTTTTTTTATTTTGTTAATAAATGCTGCTCATTTTCGCTTGACTCGCTCATTTTCCAATTAATGGTTGCTGCCAGCTCTGTTGCACAACCAAACCCGCTCATGATGAAGTGGTAACCGTAACCGTAACCATAACTGGTAACTGGAAACTGGTAACGGGCAACCGTTAGAGATTTAAAACATAATTTGTGTTTACAAAATGAGGCAGTCGGATGCTTTATCTGTTACCGAGGGCGTCTTACTGATGCGGACCTTTGTTGTCCATCACGGTTCCCATATCAATATGTCTATCAATGTCATTTCATCATTCTGTATTGACAGTGCAAAGCTACACGTGCTGCTTTCGGCATCGACCTAATACGACAAGGGTTTCAGTCGCCTCCCCCCTGCACACTACCCGTCACCCATGAGGGAGGCCCGTTGTTGCCCGTTGTTGGCCTGTTTGCCACATACATAAAAAATACAACTTTTGCAGATCCTCGGAGGGCATTTACAGTCACGTACATGACGATGCGCCTCAAATCACTGAGACTAACAATTTTCAGGATGTCTGTGTGTGGGTGTGTGTGTGTGTAAATAAGATTTAATATATATGTACGCCCATGTAATTATAGATTCTAGAAGCATACTCTGCAGAGCTCCACTTAAAGGCCAAATTTATAATTTAAAGTTCAACTATTAATTGTATTTTGCAGGACATTGATTTCGATGGCTTTCGTAGGTTTTTGGACGCATTCCTCGACTGTGAAGCGCCGCTGGATCTGGCCAAGCATCTGTTTGTGTCCTTCCTCAAGCCGAACGTCACCCAGGCCCAGTTGCATGGCAAGGCGCTCAGTCAAATGGCGGCCATTAGCAGCACGGCCGCCTGTGCGCCCGTCACGTCTCACACGAAGGGTAAGCCGCCTTCGATACCATTGCCCTATCCATATCCATTACCCATAGCCAGTACATGGATAGACATATATATATATATAGATATATGTATGTGGATATGGATAGGGACATGGCACATGACACATGCCACATGCCAGACGAGAGTCAGTTTAATAATTGCAACACATTTCTCACTCGTGGTTCGTTGCTCGCTGCTTGTTGCTTGCTGCTCGTTGCTGGTTGCTCGTTGGGTCTGTTGTAATTAGGCTCCATACCGAACCTGAACAGCATTGCCGAACTGATGCCGCAATGCAGCATTGGCGGCGATGCCCAGGCCCAAGCACGCACCAGTTTCGTCGACAAAATCCATGGTATTACAGATAAGTTACAGCACTCACTTGGCGGCCATTTGACGCACGATCCCAGCAAGACCGGTAAGTGTGTATGTCTCTTTCCCACACTCTCTCACTCCCTCTCTCTCTCTCTCTCTCTCTCTCTGTTTTTCTTATTGTGAAAACACATTCCACAAATCAAATTTCTCGCAATTTCGCCTAGCCTTTAAGCAAGAAGGAATAGCTTTCTTAGACGCAGACATTAAGATTAATTACACTTGTGGATCGTAGTTCATCTGCTCAGATATATATTGTGGTCAACTTTCAATAGTTTCTATATCCAATTAATGTTGTAAGTGTCCGTTTTATATATACAGTTTTACAGTTTTTGACGTAATGAATTCATAAACTTTTTTTTTAATTCAAAGATATTTTTTATAAGAGAAGTTGCTAATAAAATAAGTGCCAGAAAAGAAACCAAGCTTATATTTTTTGAGCTGGCGAAAATGAATAGTTTTAACTTGAAAGTTAAAAATGTTGAGTTGAGCATCTTTAGCAAAATGTTTGCGATATATATATATATATATAAGTTTAGATATAGGTAGCACTGATTTGTAATACAATGATTTGTTTGCGATATATATATATATATATAAGTTTTGATATGGGTAGCATTTGTAGCAAAATGTTTGCGATATATATATATATATATAAGTTTTGATATGGGTAGCATTGATTTGTAATACAATGATTTGAAAATCGTTGAAATTGCGTTGAAAACGTTTTGTGGAATGTTATGTTTGTAATTGTGTCTGTGTCTGTGTATATGTATATGTCTATGGTTAATTGTGAGTTGTTTCTTTCGCTTTATTGCGTGTACACATTGCAGGCAGTGTACATCCCATGCTAACCGTTACGCCCAGCCCGTTGGCCAGCGGTCCGAGCATGTTCCCGAGCATCAGCGCCGCACGCCGTTCGGTGGACTCGAGCCCCTCGCACTCGCAGACCAATCCGTCGCAAATGTCGCGCAATTCGTCGAAGAAGAGCAACAATTCCGTTAATTGCAAAATTGATAGTGAGTATTAATTAGATTGTAACTCAATTCGAGTCGCGTCACGTCGATGTGTAGCGCGATATGAGAAAATTACAATGTACTCTGTCGGCTGGGCGAGTTTGCAGTTCGAGTTTGAGTTTGAGTTAGACTTTCAATTAGGCACACATTGTGTGTGCCAACTCAACTGCAATTAGCCAACTTGCCACACAATGTGGGCGTTACAGCTGCTGAATAGAGCCCTATATATACGACTATATATCTGTATATATATGTATGTATGTATGTAGTTGTGTGCAACACTTGTGAGCGGCATCTTGAGTATTTCAATTTGTGCTGCAAGCATTTGCAACTGTCAGCGTTGCGGCTGTCACTCTTGCAACTGATTACTTTGTCGACAGACAAACAGACAAGACCGACAGTCAGACCGACAGCCAATTCAGATGCTAAATTGCATGGTATTTGCCACACAGCACACGCACAATAAATGAGAAGCTCAGTGCAATCCCAATGCGTAGAGTGGGGCCAACTGCATTGAGCCAGCGACTTGCTGCATTGTCCAATTACCAACTGCCTGTCCGTCTTTCTGTCTGCTTTTGCTTTTGTTTTTGTTTTACTTAAGCCAAAACAACTCTCGACGCATTCACTAATTAGCTGCAGGAGCTCAACTGGCGGCAAAACACAAAGGCTTCTGCACTAATTCGCGAGCATGCAAAACTTCATAAATTATGCAACAAGCGGCAAATGCCGAAAGCTGAAAAGTGAAAAGTGAAAAGTGCAAAGGCAGCAAACAAAAAGAAACAACAAAAAAAACACGCATGTCCAGCCATGTTCAGTAATGGCAAATGGCAAAAGGCAAAAGGTAAAAGGTAGCGGAAGCGGAAGTGCTTGCATAGTAAATAAATAAACAGCTCAGTTCGAATTGCTCACTCAGCCAGGCAGTCATGACTCACATGCATACCCTGTAATAAGTCAGTAATGGAGTCAGCATAAAAGCACAAAACTGTTGCAGGGAATATTCAAGGTGTGCGCTGTGCGAAACGAAACGAAAGCAATGTCAGAGTTCATGTCGTAAATCAACGCCCAATTAGAACATTTTTGCATTTTCCCAAAGTGAGCCGCGCCAATGCGTAAAATTAGCACTCACACACACAAACGCACACAAATACAGTTATTTAGGCCTGTAAGTAAGCTGCTGCTGCTGCTGCCGCTGCTGCTGCTGTACTCTCTTCTTCTTACTTTTTTTGCCATTCCCCATTCGCCATTTGCTTACATTAATTTCGCTTCGTTTGAAATGTGCACGAATGATTAATGATCGTAAATTTCATTTTCTTCTTCTTCTTCTATTTTTTTTTTGTGTATTTTTTTTTTCGTTTCCATTTTTTGTTTCTTTTGTTTCGCGTTGCTTTTTGGTTGTTGTGGGAGCCTGTCGTTTCACGCATTTTAGCAGCAATTGTGGGTCACTTTTTTCTCGCACTCGTCCTTTGTGCGGCTCAGAAAAATTGCGTTGGGGAAAAAGGCATATAACAAGTAATGAGAAAACAGTGCCTGCCTTGCGTCTGTCTCTCACTCTCTCTCTCTCTCTCTCTCTCTCTCTCTCTCTGTGTGTGTGTGTGTGTGTGTGTGTGAGTGCCTCTGTGTGTGTGAGACTGTAAGCGCTAATTGGATTAGTTTTGCTTTGGTTTCCGTTTTGCAGCTGGATATGGGAATGGATATTGTTTCCCTGCGTGCTCAGCAAATTTTATTTATTGGCCTCAGTGCGTTGACATTGATCAGCACAGAAAATACTTTTGTATGCATATCTATATATATATATATATACACTTTATGCATTCATCAAGCTGAAATTGTTTGTGCTGACCAAAGACAAAATCGACTTGAGTGCGTATCTCATTTAGTTATTGATATCCAAATGTAAATATTAACCAATATTTTAGCCATGTTAATTTATTGGCAACTAGTCGCTGTATTAATAGAAATGTAAACATAATTAGCTGAAATGCCCCTCCAAAACAGCCAAACACAATACACAAAGTTAAATGTGAGCCAACATGCAAAGAAATGCCAAATGCTAAAGGCAATTCCAATTAACTTGGCTCAAATGTGTTTGCTTAACTTATGCGAATTTGACGAAAGTTTCATAAACACCAGCAGCAGCAGCAGCAGCAGTAGTAGCAGCTGCTGCCGGCCTGTCAAATTGGTTAAATATTTAAAGCAATTACAAAATAAATGGAGAAAAGAATGTCCCATGACTGCGATATGTCTGCGATACAAAAGCTGTGAAGCCTCTGAATGCGAAACGATTTCCTTGGCTTTGTGCCGCAAAAATCGATATTAATGCCATTAGCAACATCCTATGAGCACTCAAAAATAAAAGAATACTAAACAAATCCGCCGGAATCAAGCGAAAGCAGCCTGTCTATAGATATATATATACGAATTTAATTATGAGGAGTAAAGTTGGGTTCATAGCTTTGCGTTAATAAAACTTTCGAATGGGCCAAAGATTGCCAAATAAAAAATTAACTTTTCAATTTTCCAAGTTTATTATGAGCAAAATGGCAAAGATAAAAAGGAAGCGGTTGATTCAAATTGCGACAATCAAGGAATGAAAATAAACAAACTCTTTATTAAACATAATCAGTGTCAAAGTGTGAAAAGCAAACAACGACCAACTTCAAGCAGGCAGCCGTCAATTGCAGCTGCAACGATATCCTGCAACAAAGGCAAACACAAACAATAATAAATCTGCCACTCAGTCAATGACAAGTGCAGCTGAAGCACAGAAATACCACAGGGGAGACTGTATCGAAAGCACATCAGAACTTGAAAAAACCCTTTTTTTTTGTGCAATTGAAACAATTAATGAATGCATTTTAATCGTCTGATTTTTGCTAACTTGCAGCTGACATTAAGCTGCTGGCACGTAAGCTCTCCCACTTTGATCCTTTGACCCTGAAGGTGCCGCTGAAGGATGTCGTCTGCTATTTATCACTGCTTGAGGCCGGACGGCCAGAGGACAAGCTCGAATGTAAGTGAAAAGGAACCGCTGTTGGACCAAGTCATGCACCCGACCTTAACTCATTAATTCTTTCACGCTC
Source organism: Drosophila grimshawi (assembly GCF_018153295.1). Lineage (NCBI taxonomy): Eukaryota > Metazoa > Arthropoda > Insecta > Diptera > Drosophilidae > Drosophila > Drosophila grimshawi. Next base: position 10,030,638 of record NW_025062889.1, on the reverse strand, counting down.
TATCTCTCTTACACACACACACACTCTCTCTCTCTCTCTCTCTCTGTCTCTCCTTCTCTCTGTCATTCAGTCATGTTCCGGCTATACGATACGGATAGTAATGGCGTACTGGACACTGCTGAAATGGATGCCATTGTTAATCAGATGATGGCCGTTGCCGAATATCTTGGCTGGGATGTCAGTGAGCTGCGTCCAGTAAGTATTTAATTGCAAAAGACTCCCATGCACACATGAAACAAGCACAATTTAAGCAGTTTACATTTAAAAGTCATTACTGCAGTCAGCAACAGACAATTCAGCTTATTAAAGCACACACACACACACACACACACGAAATGGCCAACACAATCTAGCAATCATCAATCGCTCTGATTGCTCCTCAATCCGCAGAGTTTCAGTCCGATGGACTAAAACTTTTTCAATTACTTACGAGCATTCGTAACGGAGGCTACCGAAAAGCACTCGAAATTAATTTCATTGTATTGTTTTGCGATACAAGTTCTTAGACCGCATTCATTTCGTATAGCAAAACCAGCCAACTTAAGAAACTTCATAGTTTGCACAACAAACCATGGCAACAACAAGTGGACTCTACTCGGAATCGATTGTCCGACTCAAATATACTCGTACCTCGACTCTGTCATAACTGTGACCGGCTTAGACCTGTATCTATGCCATTCATATTTGATGAGTTCTATACAAGCTTTACTTCAATAGATATTCATTATTTAAGTTCACTTTGAGTGAGGGTGAGTATGAAAATTCTTAAAGTTGTCGAACAACCACAAACATGGGGCAATGGGGCAACGACAAATATGTTGTCAACCACATGGTGACTACAAAAATAAACTCAAAGCGTCAGAAAACTCAATTAACCAAATGCCGTCGGTCTGTGTCGAAACTATGACAACGACGTTTCCAGCTATGTTAATGTGTTGGCTCAATGGGATTGGTTGGGGTGTGGTGTTGGTTGGAGCACATTCATTTCAATAGCCAGGATGGGCTTATGACACAGCTAGAAAGCGAACGAAAGCCACATCATTTAAATTCTAAGCGTATACAAAAATTTTGTAATCAAAAATTCTTGCGCCCTTTTTGTGTTGCGAAAAGGAATCAAGTATAAATGCTCTAATCGAGAGTGCTCGATTATTAGTTACCCTGTACATATTTTCAAAGCAATTTAGATTGGTGCATTGAGGAATATTAAGGTCAAGCTCCGAAGTAATAGAAAATGAATAAGGATTCTCAATTCCAACAAGGAGATGCTTTATATTTTCATGACGATTTAGGTATCTGTAGGATAGACAGATGTTGTTCAAGAATATATATATACATTATTATTGAGTCCGAGCTGATTTCTTCTGCTTGTTACATATGACTGCATAATTTTGACCATCCATTCATAATTGGTAGAGGATATGAAAATTGAGTCAAACACAGTTGAAACAGAAATTATCAAAGCAAATAATGAATTGCACAATTTTGAAATTCATTTCCGCTAAAAACACAAAGGTCTACAAAGCAAAAGGGATGCCGTATAAATTCTGGGAATTTGTAAATATGATGATGTTCTATTACAGAACCTTTTGTATAATAACAACTTAAAGTTTATCAAAGTTCACCACTCGACGAACGCAACAGGACATGAAATTGATTGGAGCAGGAAATTGTATATTTCTCAGCGTAGACAGATGATTCTCGGAAAAGAATATGCCATTGATATCAGAATGCAGCCAAGCAAAACTAGATTAGACGAATATCCAGTGGAACTGCGGAAATTTCAAAGGGAATTTTCAACCGAAAATATAATGATGCAATACAATTGAAAAAATGGAATTTCAAGTATATTATCAATGGAAGGCATACGCCGCATTGCACAATTATTGGATGAAGTGAGGTGCAACAGCACTTAAGCTGACTACTACAAACTCAATGCACTCTTTCACAAAAGCAAAATCAGTTGCATGGCATTTTAGCTTTGAATTTCATTATGCCAATATCTCATTGCACATTGGCAAGGGAACATTTGGTGGCTAACACAATTTTGAGCCGGCAATCCAATAAAAGTTACCTGTGAATTTTCCATACATCTGACTCCGGATGCAGCATCAACGTCAAAAAGCACTTGTGGCTAAAATTACCTTTATTTTGTGGCAACCGCCGAACGTCTATCAGGAAATCGCATAGACTGAACCAGCCACACGGCAGCATTTTGCTCAAGCACTCTATGCAATCTTTTCTTACAGATTCTGCAAGATATGATGGTTGAAATCGACTATGACGCCGATGGCACAGTGTCCTTAGATGAGTGGCAACGGGGTGGCATGACAACCATACCGCTCCTCGTTCTCCTAGGTGAGTGTTAGCCAAGTGGCTGTGAAGCTTTCAGTTTCTGGTCTTTCTATCTGCCTGCATTGGGTGCCTTAATAATCAAGTAATTCGCCAAATAAAAAAAGAAGAAAAAAGACAGATTTGAAGGAAAAGCAAGTGAAACGTGGCCTTTAAGTGCATCTGGGCTCTCTGCACTTACACACAAGTGGCCAGCTCTGTGTTTTATGCCAGATCCAATGAAATATCAAATCGATTACTCATCGTCCATTTACAGGCGTTGATAGCACCACTCTCAAGGAGGATGGCATCCATGTGTGGCGCTTGAAGCACTTCAGCAAACCGGCGTATTGCAATCTCTGCCTCAACATGCTAGTCGGCCTTGGCAAGAAAGGACTCTGCTGTGTCCGTAAGTACAGGATATAGATGTACGCATATAAATAAATTGCAATCATTTATTTTAAATTTGAATTATTGTTTATTGCTTTGATTGGATATTTGGCATATGTCATCTGTAGAAGCCATTATAAAAATGTAAAAATAATATTAAATAAATTATTTTTACAATTGGGTTGCATATTTGTTTGTTCTCATTTGTGATTAGTTTGCAAGTACACGGTGCACGAGCGATGCGTGCAACATGCGCCCGCCTCATGCATCACCACCTACGTGAAATCAAAGAAGCCCAAATGCGGCGCAGATCTGTTGCATCATTGGGTAGAAGGCAATTGCTACGGACGCTGCTCCAAGTGCCGCAAACGCATTAAGGCATACCACGGCATAACTGGACTGACCTGTCGCTGGTGTCATATGATGGTAAGCATATATATATATATATATATATATATCACATATATCTGTTGGCGATTCGCAATTATTTTAACGTCTGCAAGCATTGTGAGAGACAACAAATTCCGTTGAAATGTCGACTGACATGTGTTTTAAAATCTGTCGAGCTCAATAAAAATTGCACTTCACATATTGAAGCTGCTTGTGCAGAAGCTCAATATAAATAAAAAATAACATGAAATGCTGACATTGTCACTCTGACGACAAGTGTAACTGGCATTTTAATACTTCAGAGTATTTATTTAACAAGACAGTTGCCGACAAGATGAGTGGCAAAGTTCCTTGTTCCACTCGGCGACATTCCAATGTGCACAAGCCTTGGAATTATCCAATACGCAGAACTAAAAGAATTATTCAGATCAACTGAACATGTTGCAGATTTATCATACATGTTTTGGCCATGTCTAAATATTGTTGAGCTGATGTGATTGAAAGTAGTGCAGCTCAAGCAGGTTGTGTGCATAAATGCAAAACATAGTCTCCGTTCTCAGTTTTGGCTTCGTTATACACAACTTAAAGAAATTATGCTGCTGCATGCCACAACACCCCAAGCTACCAAAACCATCATTCCAAACTCTATCTCTGGTTGGAGCTTTGTTTCGTGCTGGAGGCAGTGCCAACTTTCAACTTTGTCTAACGACTTTGACAAGAGCAGTAGTCAAGGTAATGCCAAATTTGTTATCTCAACAGCAACAACACAAACAACAATGCCAACAAAATGTCTTTCGACTCAGATGCGGTAAACTGTATTTTATTATTATATTTTGCATGCAAAACGTTGCAAGAATATGCAACGAGCTCAATATTTTTAAATTTGGCAGCGCATATCTCTTCTATTTTTTGTACAAAATTTGCATTTATATTTTGGCAGCATTCAGATATTGATCAGAATTAAATACAAAAACTGTTTAGTTAAAAATAAATGTAAATTGAGCTTAAATATTTAATTGTTTACTTAATATTTAATGTATTCGTCTTAAGGAAACTCATAATTTACTTAGTTGCCACTCCCCGTCAATATTTTAACTTATATATCTCTGACTCTTAAAATATTTCGAATGGAAAAAATTCGCACTTAAATCGCATTTAAGCGTAAATTAACATTTTGGGAGAGGCGCTAACAAACTTTTAATCGGATTCATTAAAGCGAAATGAGCATTTTCGCAGGCGTGCAGAGTGTTCGTTAAATAAATACGTATACGCCTAGGCAGCCCAGGCAGTCCAGCCAGCCCTGGCCTGCCAGGCAGCTAACGCGGCCTTCGTAAGTGGTTTTTATTTTTTTCGGCCAAGAGTAAATTGGAGTGTAAATGGAATTAAAGTCCGACAAAATTTTATGAGCTCGATTTAATTTTTCGGTGGTTTCGCTCTTGCAGCTAATTTAATACAAAATCTCTCAGTATATATATGTATATATAGTTCTCTCTCTCTCTATCTCTCTCTCTCTCTCTCTCTCTCTCTCTCTCTCTCTCTGTTTCTATTAATGTCATCTCTGTTTTTCTTTAGCTGCATAATCGCTGCGCCTCATCGGTGAAGAAGGAGTGCTCGCTGGGTGAATATGCCGGGCTTATTGTGCCACCCACTGCAATCTGTCCAGCTGTCCTGGATCGCCAGCGTTCGGTAAACCAGACCTACAAAGTGAGTGGATCTGTTCACAAGTTTTGTTTAAAGCGCTTCGCCAAATACCCAAACAAAATTAATTGGCAATTGTACTAATCCATTCACTCTTGATACGCACGCTGCTTGCTGTACTTGTTTGCTTTGCTAACAACGCAATCAACCCATTCAACCCACTGTCCACACTAAAATTGTACCCCTTTTTGTGCTGCACACGCATCAATCAATCACTGTGAAACACACAAATACCTTGAATAGAAATCACAAATGCATCATCATCACCAGGCAACACATTTCCAAATCACGCTGCCGGATGAGCTGAGCTGTCCGCTGCTGGTGTTTATCAATCCGAAGAGTGGCGGGCGACAGGGCGATCGCATTCTGCGCAAATTCCAGTACATGCTCAATCCCAGACAGGTCTACGACTTGTCCAAAGGTGGACCCAAGGAAGGTGCGACATTAAATGCATATCGCCTGGCAATTCACTTAAATTCGGAGATTTTCTTCTTTTTTCTTTTCTTTTTTTTTTTGTTTAGGGCTTACGCTCTTTAAGGACTTGCCCAACTTCAAAGTAATATGCTGTGGTGGCGATGGCACAGTCGGCTGGGTGCTCGAGGCCATGGGTAAGCAAAAAAAACAGCAGCAACAGCAGCAACAGCAACAGCCACCTATATGACTAAATTATAATACACACAAACAACCACAGATTCCATCGAGCTGGCCACACAGCCTGCTATTGGGGTGATACCCCTAGGAACTGGCAATGACTTGGCCCGCTGTTTGCGCTGGGGCGGTGGCTATGAGGGTGAAAATATACCCAAATTAATGGAGAAGATAAGGCGTGCCTCGACCGTAATGCTGGATCGATGGAGCATCGAGGTGACCAACAGTCTGCCAACCGTCGAGGAGCTGCGGCCAAAGGTGAGCGATCACACCTCTCGGGATTGTCCATTAAAATACACTCAAATCTGTGTGTCGATAAACTTTCGTGTTGTTAATATAAAGCGACACAAGGAAATCTATACAGTTGAGTCTCTGCCAGCAGTTGTGCAACCAAACTTGGCACAAACTAGGTGAAAAATCCAATTTTCGTATAGAGTTTTGCAGTTTGTAGTTTGAACATGTCTGTGGTCTCTGGACTAAAAAGCCCTCTGGGCATTTCAGGCAGTTGGGTGCAACCAAAAACCGATTACACAAACTAATTTAGTCTGTTGCCACATGTTTCGGGCTCGTAGCCAATTGCAAACTTCAATAGCCATAAACTAACAGTGTGTTACATCTGTGTGTGTGTGTGTTGTGTGTGTTTGACTATTTGCAGGTAACTTTGCACTCGAACATGCAAAAGGTGATTGAGTTGTCGCAGAGTGTTGTTGTCGACAAATCGGTGATCGAAAGATTCGAAGAAATTCATCGACAAAACCTGATGAGCAGCAGCTGCAGCACAGACAACATGTCGAATGTGAACCAGGCGCCAACAACTTCGGCATCCGCCACCTCGATTATGATGGCAACGGAATACACTCAGGATATGAGGACAACGACAATGACATCGACAATGGCCGGTGGAGATGGGGGACAACAGCAGGTGGGTGCTGACAGTGGCACACGCACCACAACCACCAAGAGCATTTCAATGTCAACGTTCGAAACGAGGCGCATGCAGAAAAAATTGGCATCCACAATGAGCAGCAGCAGCAGCAGCAGCAACACAATCAGCTCAAGTGGCAGTGCCGCAGGCAGCCTCAACACCAATCTGCCGCAACAACAATGCCAGCCACAGCCAGAGCATGAGCAGTTGGCAACTGCAGAGTTGCCATCCCTGACCCGAACCGATGGAACAGAAAAACAATCGCTGGAAACGCTGCTCGTGCAGCACAAACAACATCAGAAAAAGTTAGCAGAAGAAGTTGCTGCCGCTTCGGTGACGCCAACGGATGCTGCCGCAACCGAGAGTAATGCAAGCGATCATAATAATAGTCTGTGCAACGTCGTTAAACAGCAAATTACATTGTCATTGGATTTGTCGGACAAGTGTACGACCAGCAGCCAAAACAATAACAACAACAACAACAATCAAGAGCAACAGAACAGGCAACATCATGTGGCCAGCACACCACAAACCCCAATCACACCCATCACACCCATCACGCCCACAACGCCATCAGCAGCTGTGGCAGCGGCAACACCAGCAACACCCACAACCACAGAGACAGCAGTGCCAATCAGTGCAACGCAATGCGGCAGCAGCAGCAACATTCCACAGAAGGCAATCAAAGTGCAATCGGACAAGGACTGCATTGTGCCCTACAACATTATCAACAATTACTTCTCCGTTGGCGTGGTGAGTACTCAGCTCAAGCTAACTTTGTTTTCCTATTGTAAATCGCTTAACAACTTGGCAAAATATCTATTTAACTGGCTAATGCAATAATGTTGAGCAATAGCAAATCATGTTTAAGCTTGAATCTTGCTTATTCGTATTATTTTTCATTTAATTCTTATTTAGTACTTAGCATGATGACTTAGTTTTAATACAGAAGACTTTGATACTGCTGCAATTTTAAGTAAATTATTTGATTGGCCATTATCAATAAATGGTCCAGTATTTTTCACTGTTCAATTATTGTTCACAAAATAATAATAATTTTGCAGTAATCATTGCTCAATGTTTCAACAACAAATAAGTAATAAGAGCACTGAATCGCAGTGGGGTTTGTTCAAGTAAATTGATTTAGGATATGGTGGCAATCAATAATTTATATGGATATGCATATATATATAGTGAAGCACTTATGCAGAATTTCTGACATATAAAAGGAATAGTGGCAGATATTTCGTTCGGGAATTCGGCAAGCAGAAACCTGACTTGCACTTTGAAATGGACGCAAATGAAAAGTTGGAAAAGCGCAGCTCTTTGTAATGCAAATTTCACTCGAATTGCATTGAATAAATTCATAAAATGAAATAGACGAAAACCAACTCAAGCAAACAACTCTGCAATGAACAGCGATGAAATTTCATAGAACTACAATTTGATATTAAATATGAGATATGAGATATTCCGTGGTCGAAGCCAGTGGCACGTAGCCTTGGAAAAAGCATGCACCATTTTTAAACAAATTGCAAGCGCACTTTCCCAATTGCAAAAGTGTTGAACAAACAAATGCAAAGTGTCCAATTGCTGGACATACACAGACCCAAACAAACACATACAGATATTGTTGGTTGCCCAGCTGGGCAGACAATCAACCAAGGCTCATTTGCATCTTTGATGCAACGCTGAAATTCCAGCTCACACAGCCATCGTTAGCAGTAGTTGGATTCAAAGGACCCCAGTCCAATTTCAAATGTAACTAGATAGATTACTTAGCGAGTGAAAGCCAGCTATCATCAGCTTTAGGCACATTCATTTCAGTCGTCTAGTTGAGAACATTATCGGCATTCGATTTGCTGAGTTTGCGCTTTTTAAATTAATGCCTTAGACTGGTTTTTGGCTGTCACTGCAGCTCAGCTGGCGACTGCTGGTTAATTAGTAATTACGACTGCAAGCCACATGCCACATACAAAAGGGCCAAGGGAAATGTATTGCGCTCGAGGGACAACTTGACGTGAATGTGCCCCAAAACACGCCCAATATCCACATACGCACATAAACACGTAGGGTAATAAATACAAATTCAAAGGACGAATGCGAATTCAGTAAGTTTTGTAAGTTTTATTTTGGGTTTTTTGGCTTTTGAATAATTTAGCTAGATTCAGAGATAAAGATAGTAGCAGAAATCAAAGACACTTTTGCTACTACGTGCGACTAAGTAGCTAGCAAGGATTTAATGCGGCAATAAAGAAAGTATAAGTGGCAAATTTACAGGCAGCCAGGCAGCCAGGCAGCCACAAGATGTGAAAAGTAATACCAAATAAACGAGGCGAAAGGCAGAAACGCACAGAAACTGAAAAGAATGGCTACTACTAAAACGGATATGTTGTACAAATCAGCAAGGCGCAACTTGAATCGTGTCCTGCGTCTAATCAAAATAAAAACACGCCCACATGGGACACCAACTTGGCAGTGGCACAGTCAGGACCTGCGATAGTGTTTACTGATTCTATTTGCTTTAATATATATAAATGTATATACATACAAGTACATATATATATATATGTATATTATATATATATATTATATATATATCTGTGTGTGTACTTTGTAATGCTGCTCCATTTGTCAAGTGCGGCTAAAGTTGAAATCCTTTTTGTGCAAACGTTTTGCACTTTCTCCCTACCACCCTGCCCACCCTTAATTGAATGTCAGCCTAAACGCAGCACACACACTTACACACACACACAACTGCAAGATTAAGATCCACAAAATCCTTGCTAAAATAAAAATATTGCTCCAACAAGAAGGATCCACACAATTTGGTGTCTCTTGCCTTGTGTGTCTTTATCTCTGTATGTGTCTTACTATGTGTGTGTGTGTATGTGTGTGGGTGTGTAGCAGTGTGTGTCAGTGTGTGTGTGTGCGTGTGTGTGTCGGTTTAAGGGTGTTAGTTTATTTATGACCTGTTGTGCGTCTGTTTGAACTGTAGGCGTTTACAGACAAACTGTCAACGATTTTGTTCTTACAGATACACCTTTAACAACATATATATATATATATATATTTAAAAGGTAGATGCCAATGCCAAAAATATAAGAAAATTGAGTGGGTTCTTTATTTGAACTGTGTAGCTATTTATGATTATACATTTGGCATTGCTGTAGTTAATTGGCATTGGAATATCTGGTATCTTTTATCTGGTATCTTCTGTGCTTCAAACAGTTGCCAACAATTACAGGGTATATCGTTGTCTGTTGTGGAATTTACTAGTATCTGTTGTTGTTGTTGCTGAGATTTCACATGTCGGCTTCATTTCGCGCTGCCCCCTGGCTCCACTTCCTTGTGAAACCCATTTAGCACTCATGTTTATCGTGTGGATGTTGGCTCCGAGTAAAGCACACAAGGAGTCCCAAACGTGCTACGAGCAACTTGTCATATACGTTTCCACATATTCATATAAACATATATATATATATATATAAATATATATGATATGGAAGCTTTGCTCCTTGATTTAAAGGTTGTGGGTCGATGAGGCGGGTTGGGCGGGAAACAAGGTAATGCGCCATGGAAAAGTATTTCACACTGACGCTTTGGTTTAACGTCAACAATTGACGTTAAGCGCGAACTTGTGCGTTGCTGATGAGAGTGCCAACGAAATGCCACAGGATCAGGAGCAGGAGCAGCAGCAGGAGTGGCAATGGTGGAGTCACGGGAGTCATTGACTCAATGGGTAAACATGTAATTGTGTGCGTTGCGATTTTTGCCCAGGATTTGCCTTAACTCAATCTCAAATATTAGAAAATGACAAGCCTGGTCTTACGTATCTTTTATGGCATTCAATGTGCGTTTTATGCGCTCTCAGATAAAGCTGTCCCCCTCAATTTTATGACCTTAAGGTGCTGTTTTATATGGCCAAAACGTTTGGTTAACAAATTTCATTGCCCACATGCCAGGGACAGAGACAGAGACAGAGCAGGACTCGCAACTGGCAACTAGCTGGCAACGAGCTAATTTGACGTTCTGCATCGGCATCAGCAGAAGCATAAACTTAAAGTGAGATGACACTTGGGCACGAGCAAACTAATTAAAAAGTTTTGTCAACATTTTAGCTACCTGTCTCGCACTTTGCTAGATTATTCAATTTGCGCTCGAGCGATAATTAATCTTATTTACTTAGTAAAAGCAACAGCCACAAATTAGAGGACCGCAAAGAAAATGATGAAGTGGCTGCCAAACCAGACATATTCATCCCGCTCACACCTCCTCTCATCGCTAACAGTTTGCCATGGTTCCTTCTCAGTATCCTCACATGCATAATAAATGTGCCTATATACATATATATGTGCATCATGTCGTATGACGTATGACGCAAACTGGGCCAAACCTCCAACCAGGTTGGCAATCTCAGGTATTCCAGCCCCCCCATTGAATATGCTAAAATTCAAATACAGCGAACTGCGTGCTTTATATGCCGCGGATGCTTTAAAAAGCGCGTGATTCGCAAGGATTATGTGACAAACCTTGAACGCACATAACTGTATAATTAAATATATATATATATAGATATTCAAATGTGACTGCAAAATTTATTAATACACGTTTTGTTACGTGACTAAAAGTAGAATTCGCTTTAAGCCAAATCTGATTATTATCATTTGTATTTGCAGGATGCTGCAATTTGTGTCAAGTTTCATTTGGAGCGCGAGAAAAATCCGCACAAGTTCAACAGTCGCATGAAAAATAAGCTTTGGTATTTCGAATATGCAACTTCTGAGACATTTGCCGCATCCTGTAAAAATCTGCACGAGCACATCGAGATTGTGGTGAGTGTCCAATTGAGTTGGGCAATATATATGCAAAGAGACCTTTAAGCCTTCAAACCTTCGCTTTCGTTTGTCAGTGCGATGGCGTTGCCTTGGACCTGGCGAATGGGCCGCATTTACAGGGCGTGGCACTGCTCAATATACCCTACACACATGGCGGCTCCAATCTGTGGGGCGAACACTTGTCCCAAAAGCGCATTCGTAAAAGTGCCGGCCCTTTTGGCAAGAGTAAGAAACTCAAGTCCAGCGACAAGGAGTTCTCAGCCGCCAGCTTCACATCCGTAGACCTCTCAGTGGCCATTCAGGGTAAGTGACACGTGCAATATTTTATCTAACTTATTCTCTTATTGAGAATTATGATATTTCAAGATTTTGGCGATCGTCTGATCGAGGTTATTGGCTTGGAGAATTGCCTGCACATGGGTCAGGTGCGGACCGGCCTACGTGCCTCGGGTCGCCGTTTGGCGCAGTGCAGCGAGGTCATCATTAAAACCAAGAAAACATTTCCTATGCAAATCGATGGCGAGCCCTGGATGCAAATGCCCTGCACGGTAAGACTACAAGCGATCCCTGATGCCAGTCAGACTTTTATATTGATGACAACAACAAAAAATACACATTTCAGATAAAGGTAACACACAAGAATCAAGTTCCTATGCTGATGGCACCGCGCTCGGAAAAGGGACGGGGATTTTTTAATATGCTATGCAGCTGATTCAGGCGCAGCGCATCGAGCGACTTCATCGGCCGGCGACAGGCCGCTGAATCAGCCGATGAGCTGGAAGATGATTATCGTATTATGACCAGAAGCACCACCGTCCATAATTTACCTTAGCAAGCCAAATAGCTTTAAACTGTTTGCCCCCAACTGGCTTGCTTACAGTTCACCTAGTCAAAGATGTCTGCTTAAGCTTATATATATATATATATAAATATATATATTAGTTGAGTGAGTTAAGTGAGTTTTAGAGCTTTTCAAATAATTTTGAGGTTTATAATATATATATATATATAGAGATATATAATCAAATGACTTGTACAACAAGTACTCAAAATGTCATATGCATTCCAGATGGTTTAGTGAGCTGTATATATATATTTATATATATATATATATATATATGCCCAGCAGTTTTGTATATATACATAGAGTATAGCTTAAGATATGAATTAAAAATCTCAGAGTTTTGTAAATGCGCATCAGTGTTAACCATGTGAAAGCTTTAGATGTACTGTAGAGATTGGTACATGTATTTATTAGATATTGTAAGATCACACACATACACACACACACACACACTTAGCGAAAACTTGTCCAATAATGCAACTAAAATGAGACCAAACATTGTAGTGCGAATTTTAGAAAATAGTGCACAATTCTACACACAAATAAATAATTCTATATACATTTACATAGTATTTACAATTAAATCCGTCGTAATTAGTGCTGTGTGATATCAGATGAGCAGTTTTGTTTTTTTTTATTATTTTATTAAATGAAAACAAGTTAATATTTATATAGTTCCTACATAGTGAAACATATCATTGGCAACATTTAATTTTGATCCAAAATTTGTGTGTAAATTGACATTGAATTATCGTTTATAATAACAACATTATTTATAATAATTTGCTAACACGCAGCACTATGCAAAATATAAAAAATCAAGAATATATATATATATATAGATCTGTATATTCAAATGTATATTATATATGCTATTTATTTTATATATATTGTAAATAGAACAATGTAACTTGGTATACAAAATATCAATGAAATGGTGAAGCTTTAAAAGAATTTTGATATAAAAATACAAAAAAAAAATTAGATACAAAGAAAGAACAAATGCTATAGCTTTAACCCAAGTGAGGCATGTATATTCGATATAGTTCCATATAGGTATCCACGTAGGTATTTGCCACAGTAATACTCAAACCAATATAACAAATATCTACACCAATAAATTATTGTAAAAATTCAACTGCAAATAACAAGAATCGAATGAATATCTAAATCGAATCCTTTAGGGCTACATTTATTTGGATTCTCATCGGATTGGGTATAATACTAATAACAATATTTAACGTATGTTAACCAATTAAATATTACCTGAAACTATATTATACTTGTAATGATATACACATTATTATATATTAGCAGAAATCTATGTAACACATCCGATGATATAAAAAAGTGTGGAGTAAACTGATATTAAATCATTCCTTGTAAGCATTCATTTATGTCTGCTCTAAACGAATCTAACATTATAGTAAATTATATGAAATATGTATATAATATTAATCCAATAACTAATATATATACACAGAGTACCTACTTGTTTACTTTTAACTCATAAAGCATGGTTAGTCATTTTTTAAAAATACTCAGTTGTTGTATTTGTTGTTGCCGCATTTCAAATGCGGATATCGTTTGCTTTATGTTAGTGTAGATCAGATCAGCAACATTTACTGGATGGAACAAACACCACTAAACACTTAACAACTTTTTACATTCAACAAAAAATATATATTTAAAAATAAATAGCATCAGTTTAAATGTTTGAATGCCAACATTGATGTTCTGTAGATGTTCTGTATGTCAACACATACAAAGTATATATGTATCTACGATCTAAATGTATGTGTACAGTTGTTTTGCATATATAAATACATATTTACATACATATTATGAACGTACATTTTTTGTTCGATTACAAAACAAGCAAAATGAAAAAATATACACAAAACATATGAATCTATTTAATTTTTGCAAATAACATTTTCGATGCAACTCCTCTCGCCCACAAAACTGTATTCATTTCCAGCCGGTGATGATAACTTTCTTGTGTCGGGGCGTTGGGATGCAAATGCCACACAGTAGCCAGTTAACATTAATTATAAACGAGAAATGTACTATTAGGGACAAGTAAGCCAACTAAATAAATAATACATCAAATGTAATTACAATTTATACAATAAGATAATTAACTATGTACAGTGTAGAGCAGAAAAATATATAAGCGATAAACTAGAGACTAAAATGTATTTATTTACAGAAATTAAGTCAAAGTTAGAAACTTTATTTAGTGTAGACAGTATATAGCAAATATATAAATGATTATAACGAATTAGAACAAGACATGATAATTATTTTCTTGAAAATCATACTTACTAACAAAATTTAAAAAAACAAAAAAGAAAAACCAACTCATTATTGAATAGTAAATGCTTTTAGAAAACCAACTGCATTTTGCATGTACGAATACATTTAGATGTATATAACTAGGTCGAAATAATTACCTTTGTATGTATAACGTATGTATAATTATAACTTGGTTGTAGTTTAAGCTGGAGCCATTCGTATACTTGTGTGCCATTCGGTAGCCTTAAGTGCTATAAATTAAATATATTTGTTTGACGTCCTTATCCTAAAAACCACCTCCGCTTTATATGGTTTGCATACACACACACACACACATACCACTTATGTATAACACACACAAAACTAAACTTAATTTTCAATTGTGCCAAGGCTCTGCAAAATGTAATTGAATAGAAAAAAATATGAAACATAACCATTTATGTAAACCACGCCTGTAATCAGTGTTTAAAGCAACCAATAATAAATACTATCTATCACACATTTTATAAACCAATGCATTTAGATTTTGGAACAATCTAAACCATAGCTATTTGATAAATTCAATTTAACATATGGACCATATAAGCTAATGAAGGTGATCAAGATATTTTCACTCTTCCTACCAAATTGTGCTAAAATTTCAGAGGTGCGGCAAGGATGCAAAGCCATAAAGGGTCGAAACAGCACAGGATGCTCCATTT
This sequence comes from Drosophila grimshawi, assembly GCF_018153295.1. NCBI lineage: Eukaryota > Metazoa > Arthropoda > Insecta > Diptera > Drosophilidae > Drosophila > Drosophila grimshawi. The sequence goes on along the minus strand of NW_025062889.1, from coordinate 10,015,578 downwards.
GGGTCAACATTTCGTAGAGATCGCTGCGCGATGCATCAGGCATAAATAAGCTCCAAGTAGCTTCCACATCCAAGAGGCTCCCATCTACAAAGTAGCTATCATTATCGATATACGAAAGGCATAAAAGGTAATTATACCCGATCTATGTGCTTGGAAGTAAAGCATTGGAACTTGATAAGACACGCTGTAGACGATATGATACTCTATATTTATGAGATCATTGCTCACTTTACACTTGATCTTCTGCGAATATCTGAGAAAGCTGTTGGGCTCTTGGTCGTCCTGAAGAAAATAAAAAGTATTTTAAATGGGAAAACAAGTTTGTTTGTAACTCACCTTTTCAACGAGCTCCCAGTTGTCGTTCAACTCGTGTGACTTGTCCAGAAACTGTTTGGCTTCCTTCAGAAACTCTGGCCAGGTCAGTGTTTTGTGTGTCTCTGCGTCGCTCATGTTGTCTTAAAAGAAATGAAAAATAATCGAAGCAATTTACAAACATGTATTGAAGAAACGGAACACACATAGATTAGATAAAGAAAAACACAAGTATAATTGTTTTGCATAGCAAGCACACACATAATAATGTCTCATATATTTTATACATAATCGACAAATCGAAACTTTTTACATTTTAAAGCTCATCAACTTGAGTACTTAAGATAACACATAATTAACTTTACTACAAAGCAGTCCAGGGAAACAGAATGCAGCGCTTAAAACTTATAACTAAATGCCTCTTTTAAGTGTTGCGTGGCTCCCCGTCCAATGCGGTCACCTGGATGTTTTCATTGCGTCGAACTTGCACCACGGTTACAGTGCCAGCGTTGTCATCAAACTTGCACGTAACCGTCACCTCGCTAAGCTGGAAAGTGAATATTTGTGAGCCGTATTTTGTGCGCAGATATACGGAACGTGGATCCGCCTCCAATATGTCGACAATGCATTGCTTCTGCACCTGCAGCTCCTGCAGCTGAGCCTCAGCGTGCTCATTGAATAAAACGCTCAACCGGTGACTGGCCACCACCCAGTTGGGTACACGCACTGCGCTGGGTAATGGTGGTGATGGTGCTGCCTGCATACCATTGCCACTTAATGCATCTACATTTATGTTACCAGCTGTATAGCCTGCAGCGCCATATAATTCCAGATCGGACTCTTCGCCATCGGGCTCCTGTCGCGAATCATAAAAGTCAACGCTGTTCTCATTTGGAACAATGGAAGTGCGATCTAATTGTGGATTGAAAGCAATCTTACAAAAATTATCTAAATTTAAAAATGTTCAACATGCCTGAGTCCATGCTTAAAACTGGCGCATCATAATATGGTATATACGGTTTAATATCAAGCACAGGCGTTCCATCTACCATATCAGTGCCATAGAAGCTTATAGTGGCGCCGTCAATCTTTTCGATTTCCACCAGTGATAGCCCAACCGGACAAGGTCGATGCGGTGAGCGTGTGGAGAACACTCCAATACGTTCGCCACCCAAACGTGGAGGTGCTACTTTTGCCTTTGGATGCGCATTGTTCCGATGGAAATGATAGATGAGCCACATGTGCGAGAAGTCGGCAAGACCCTCCAATGAGTGTTCCGGATTGGTAAAGATGCCATCATTCAGCTGTATGATGCTGCGGAGTCGACTACCAACGCTCGATTGGCGTGGCACGGCGCGCTTTTCTGGGAAGGCGCTGCGTATTATGCCAATGGGTTTGAAATGGGCCACATCATTGGAACCGTTGACGTTGATATCACTGCTGGTTGTCTATGGTTGATAGAACGTTAAAATTGTGTTCTATGTTTGGCTACTCACCTGAAACGCACCTGCAGCAGCAGCGTTTCCGGTTTGTCCTTGCCCTTGACGGTTTTGTTGGCGCAACCTTCGCAGCGAAAATCCTGCAGCAACCGGTTTATTGTTTCAATGTCCTTGCGCTGCACATGCTGCAAGTTGCGCACTTGCTGTCTGCACATGTAATCGAATTCAAGGTATTCATAAATAACTTTGAACTTGAACTTCAACAATATCAAGGATTATATTGTACCTCAAGTTGTTAATCTCGTTCCGAGCAATTGTTAATTGATTTTTCAAATCATCTTCATGCATGTTCGCAATACAACACCGTCGAACCGAATATATGCATATATATACTTAGTTAACACTAAACGTTCGACTTAATATTATTTGTATTTAGTTATTTTGTCGTATATTTACCTATTCGCTTTGGGCATGCCATTCACATTAGCGCAAATGTATTGCCAGCCATTTATTTACGATTGCCATTCACACAAAACAACGCGATAACAAGCCGACTATCGACTCGATAAAACGATATTTTTAGCCATCCCTCGTCAACAATGACTTTATAAATTTCGTGTTTGAGCAAATCAAAAAACCAAGCACACTTCAGCCAGTTGTAAATTTCATATTAAAGAAAGTATGTGAGTATTTCAAGAAAAACTTTAACAAATTATATACTGCAACGAGTATTGTTTTCGCCAGCTTAATCAACAAATAAACAACATGTCTCGTGGAAGTTCAGCCGGTTTCGATAGACACATTACAATTTTTTCGCCCGAGGGACGCCTATACCAAGTCGGTAAGTAATTGTTTAAATTATGCATTTTCTATTATATACTTTATAATATTTGTAATTAACTTCATGCATCCCTTAACGCACAGAATATGCGTTTAAGGCCATCACGCAGGAGAACATCACCTCTGTGGCTCTGAAGAGCGGCGACTGTGCCGTTGTAGCCACCCAGAAAAAGGTGACGGAGAAGAATATTGTGCCAGAGACTGTGACACACTTGTTCGGCATCACCAAGGAAATTGGTTGCGTTATGACCGGACGCATTGGTAATTTGAATTTATTAACTTGCCCAGGCAGCAGAGGGTTTTATCAAAATGAACTCGTTTATTTTCGCAGCGGACTCGCGCTCGCAGGTGCAAAAGGCACGCTACGAAGCCGCAAACTTTCGTTACAAGTACGGATACGAGATGCCTGTGGATGTGCTCTGCCGTCGCATTGCCGATATCAATCAGGTGTACACACAGAATGCCGAGATGCGTCCGTTGGGCTGCAGCATGGTGTTGATTTCGTACGATGACGAGCTCGGACCGTGCGTCTACAAAACCGATCCGGCCGGCTATTATTGCGGTTTCCGTGCCTGTTCGGTGGGTGCAAAGATGATTGAGGCGAACAGCTATTTGGAGAAGAAGTACAAGAACAATCTGTCCGAGGAGAAGGCCATCCAGTTGGCCATCACTTGTTTGTCGAGCGTGTTGGCCGTTGACTTTAAGCCCAATGGCATCGAAATTGGCGTTGTGAGCAAGTCGAATCCTCAGTTCCGCATTCTCGATGAGAAGGAGATCGAGGAACATTTAACCAAAATCGCTGAGAAGGATTAAGCGCTAAGCGCTGAGGCCCATTAATGTAATTTCAACTATTTTATACAGACCTTTAAATGGAATTGTGGAAAACATAAACCGAAAAAAACAACAATTTTCTATTCTATGTTTTATTATTTCCAATTCGAATAAGAACACATATAATCTGTTTCATTTTTCTTGCTTCTTGTGCACTTTACCGCCCCAGCGCATCACGTAGGCGTTAACATCAAACTTCCGCTTGCAGCCTTGATAGTTCATGAAGCGTATTTTGCCAAAGATGGCACGCTCCCTCCAGCCCTGATCGTGAAGACCACCAATGGACCACATGCAGCCCACATAGCCATTGGGATCGCGACCATCCAGGCTATACTTGTCGTTCAGCAGTATGCAATACTCCAAAGCCAGCTCCGGCGTCGCCGTCCACTCGAGTATCTTTTTGGCCCAATACATTCGCAGAAATCCATGCATTTTGCCCTCCTTCACCAGCTGCAGCTGAGCCGAATTCCAAAGATCATCGTATGTACGTGACTGCTCCAATTCCTCCAGCGAATAGCACGGATTGCGCTCATCCGTGCGATGCTCCTGCAGGGTCTGATAAGCCCAGTCATGCAGACCCTTCAAACTATCGTAGTGCTCGTTGTAGTAGCAAAAGTTATCTGCCAGTTCGCGGCGCACAATGGCCTCTTCGCAAAAGGCATCCGCTGATGCCTTATGCATTGAGGTGTATCGTTGCACCTCCAATGCACAGCGCTGTGCCGATATCTGGCCAAAGTGCAGCCAAGGCGAGAGTCCAGAAAGTGCATCGGCTGTGGGATCATTGCGTTTCTCATCGAAATAACGCAAGCGGCGCGTGCAGAACTCGTAGAGTTGGCGACTACCAGCTGTATAACCGGGCTTGGCCCAATCCACCACATCGACGCTCCGATCGCATGTCAGCAGCGCCTCTGCGGCCGCCCAGTCAACGGGCTTATCCTTTTGTCCATTGCCGTGTGGATGTTTGATGACAGGCGGAAACTCGGTCAGATATTCACTCAATTTTGAATTGATCTTGTTGCGGATGGTGCGCGCTGCATACTCCTGCTTCTCCGAGGTCACCCAGAGCGGCACAATGTTGTGTGCATCGACTTGGGTGAGAGGCACATTGCGCGGCAAAGCCTTGACCACGTCTGTCACCCACTGGCGAGGCAACCGCAGAGGCGCAAAGTCACAGACCACAGCGCCGATTTCCTCGGCAACCACAAAGGCCGGCAGTCGCTCCACCGCTGGACCCAGCAGCAGCTGAAAAGAGATGTTCAGATCACGACACTGTTGCTCCACCTCCTGCAGGCCGCCCAGCATAAACATGTAGTGCCTCAATGTGGCATTTAGAAACTTTGGCACCAGACAGAAGACCACACTCAGTGGCAGCTCCAGTTTGAGTGCCAAACGCTGTGCAAAGAGAAGCGCCCAATTGTCCTGAACGCGAGCATCTCGCGACATCCAATAGACAACGCCGCCTTTGCACTGCTCCTTCACATCAGCTGCATTGCTTAGGACGTGCACCCGTCTCTTCCTGAAGGCAAATTCATGGACATTGGATGCGGACGCAATGCGTTGCTCCTGCATGTGACTGATGAACTGCTCAAAGTTTTTGTAGCTTAGTTTGGACTTTTCTGTTGGAGATTGGACTTGAACTGTTTCCTCATCATCGCTGCTGCTTTCGTCTTTTATCAACTTTTTTTTGCCAGCGCCGGCTGCGCTCCTAGTTTTCGTGCGCTTCATTTGTAATCTGAATGAATTACTTATTGAAAAGTATATATTTATTATTTACTGCCAAATTCATACTTACAACTTTAATGCTGATCGAAAACCGCCAAACAAAACAAACTTATTTGCCAAAAATCGTCCAACTTGCATTGCGCATTATGAAATTCAATTCAATTGATCTGGTCACACCTTTTCGTTAAAGTTCAAAATACCGCCAACATTCGCGAATTTTGACTGTTGGTTAACAGCCACAAACTGGCGTCAACCACTAAGCAACATTTTGTTATATGGTTATTGCTGCTGCCACAAATAAGCTAAAGTCGATTTGCCATTGCGCAGGCTCGTTATCTTAGTTGTGTTGTGACGTCAAATGATTGACAATATCATTGAGTGTTTGTATGAAATATTCACAGAGCGACGCAAAACCATTTTGCTGGCAGATTCCTAACAGCTCTGCTAAAACTCGAAAGATGTTAAAATTAAAAATCAAACATGAAACTATTTTTGTATTTGTTTTAAGATTTATATATTTACTCAACTGCATACAGGTTTTTAAATAACTCTCTTGATATACAGATATATTCTTCTCCACACATACATATAAATTGTACCATTTAGCAAGTGTTTCAGTTACCAGAAACTAACGCATAATTCTTTCTGTCTTTGGAAATACGTTTTGCATTATTACTCTCGATTCTCGGATTTGTTTGGTGATTTTGTTAATAAAGTTTTTAAACGTGTATATATACAGCTAGGGAATTTTGTAGTCAGGTTATTAAAATATATATAAAATATTGAATTCGCTTTTAAGACTTGCAATTATACTTATTTAAAAAATAAATCTAATTAATTTACACTACAATTGTTTCGACTCGTAAGCGCAAAAAGTGTGAACAAATAAATTACAAAACAATAAACAGAATTATCACAAACAATAACAGCACAGATAGTATGAGGATGGCAGCCCACTGACGCTTATCTGCAATTTTTATTGAAAAGTTGACAATTATCATTAATTGTTGTAAGTTGTTGCATAATGCTTACCATTATTCATGTGTAGAACTTTGGCAACTTTCTTCATTGTTGTATCCAGCTTGGATTCGGTTGTGTCGAACTCATTTCCAAAATCATCCAACATGACCGCCTGCTCATCCAATTCGACGCCAATTTGGCGCGAAACAGTCTTAAGGGTGCCAATGGAATCACTTATCATGTCCAGCTGCTCATCCTGACCCTGAATCATGCGCTGTTGCACAGACACCGTCTCGCCCACATATCGATGACCAGGACTATCCAAACTACTGCCATTGCCCCCATAATGGCTGGGACTATCTATATCCAGAGCATTCTCCAGCTTGGAATACTTTGTGCCACTGTGCCGCGTTGCGGCTGCGGCTGCTGCTGCTGCGGACATCGTGCCTGCTATGGTATTGGCGACTGACTGTGAATTGGGGCAATCAACCAGATAGGTGCGATCGTTGTTTGAATGATATTCGTTGCTTTGGTTGTGATTGTGGTTAGGATTGTGACTGTGGTGGTTCAGGCTGTGATTCCTTTCGTTCTCGAGCAGTGGCTGATGTGCGGTTATGTCTCTGTCCCTGTTCCGGTTCAGGCTCATCTTATCCTTCATCTGTTTGACCTCATCGCGAGTGTTGTCAATGAAATGACGCCGGCTGGACAGTTCACGATTATCAATGCGAAACTTGGTTGGATTCTTTTCAACAATGCGTGCTCTAAACAGATAAAAACAAGTTAAGGAAAAACTGTAGTGGAAAGTAAGAAATCAAATTGATTTTTCGCAAGCGCAACAACTGCAACAGTTTAGTGTATGTGTGTAAAAAGGATATTGATAGTGTCCTCCAGATCCTCGAGGTCCCATTCAATGCTGCGCAACGAATTACGCAGCTCCGTTGTTGTCCATTCAACCTCGGCGCCACCGTCTTCGCCGAACTCACGCCAACGCAGATAAAGTCCGCGGGTTTTGTTCAGCGCTTTGAAGACCTCACTGCAAAGATAAGTACAAATGGAGGGGAGTGGAGAGTGTAAGGGGTTAACGGGGTAACGGGGTAGCAAGAGAATTGCATCAGAATGTGGCACATATTTAAGCGCAATAAAGTGCATACTCCTTGACAACAAAAAACGGATCCTCCAGAGACATGACCCACGCTCTGTCACGTATCTACTTCCGTCCAGATGCAATTTTTACACTTTTTCCCAACGGCAACTATGAGCACACTTGACTTTTATATTCATAGATTTTTTATTTCTGCTCTTTACAGCTCAGCTCCACGGCTCTTGTTGTTACACACACAAGTTCACACACACATTGAGTGGGTGGCTGTAAGCAACAACCCCACAAAACTTTTTTTTTGGGGGGGTGCGTTAAGAATGCAAGTTAGAAAATATGTTTCGCTTTGCGTTGCTATTTATTTGTTTGTTTTTTACGGAAATGTGTTGAATTTCGGTTAGCATGAAATTCCCTATTAACTTGATCTAATCTACGTTTACAATTTGTTTTTAGTGGAAGTTTATTTTTGAAAAGCAAGTTTATTGATTATTGCACTTAGCCATCTTATCTGCTTGTTGTTGGGGGGGAATTCGATATAGACCGCGCTCGCGGTCAGGCTATTGCGATAGCCAGAACTAAACTGACGTTATTTTGTGCTCTCAATACCATCGCCATCGCCATCGCTGGAGCGTGAAAGGAGTCTAAAGGTGAAGGCATTTGTTTATGCCGCTCCAGCGTTTGCGCAGTGCCATAAAATCAACCGCAACCACTCAATCGAGCAACGCGTTAACAGCCCCACAAACAGCAACAACAGCACGCAAATACAACACATATTGTTGTAAATACAACTCTTTAAATTGCAAACAATTAACATTGTTTCCTTCTCCTTCTATATTCAAAATAAATTCAAATTTTAGCAATAATAAAGCTGTTAAGCCTCCGCTCTTCCTCTTCCTCTCACTCTCTCTATATGTCTATCATTCTCACTCTCTGCGTGCGAATATTTTGCTGAGAGCGCAGCGACTTGCTTGTTGTTTGTGTTTGATATTTACTACGACCTGCTGCTGCGTCAATTTCATCGTTTATCAATATCAACTCACCTGCTAAATGTTGCCACCTCATTTAACAAATTTCTATGCACAAACAGTCTGGCTTAGACGAAAGAATTGTAATTTTAAACAATATTAAAAATCTTTCAAGTTACAGCTGTCTCTAATGTGATGTTGTGGTCACTTTTACCTTTAATGAGCAATGTTAACGCACAATCGAGTAAGGCGTCGAAACAGCGCGCTAACGCAAAAAAGAGCAAAGTAACGTAGCAGTTAGAATGTGAAAACCTTTTTTTTTATGGTACTTCTTTGCTTATTAGCTCTGGTCACATAGTTGATTTCGTCCGTTGATCTGTTTTGTATAGCGAGCATTGCATTTGAAAACAGAGTTAAAAACAAGAGCAAAAATAAAACTAAATCAAAATGCTGCAAAATGATGCGGTTCGCACTCTGCAATATGACAGTGAAATACGAGTGGCCCAAACACCCAGTCCCACCGAACCCCGAGGTAAATAAACTTTACGAAAACAATGAAATTCAAACTATTTTTGGATGAATCACTTGTGAAGCACTTAATGTTTTTAGTGCCTGATAAATGTTTCAATGGTGTAGGTGTAAACGATGAATATATACAAACAGCACAGGTACACATTGTCCCTATCAGTATCTTATCAGTACCCATACGATGGTGCTTTTATGACCGTTTCACCAGCGCCATTTCAAGTGCCTTTGTTTAGCGTCGATTTGACCAAGTGATCGATATTAGCCAGTTGCTTATCAACACGAATAAGATTCAAAGCACTGCTCACTGGTATTTGTATTTGTTCTTCTTTGCAGTTTTTGACTCACAAATCAGCATAACTGCCCAGCCGCGACCAACATCAGGTGATTAACTGCATATTTCTCTTAAGCTTATAATCTATATTAACTGGAACAACAATTTCACAGAGGCTCCGCGCATTCCATTACCCATTTCTACGGTTGCAGGCAGTCGCACTTTTATACCCTTGGCTGGCTACGATTGTCTCGCGGACCTGCCCTCGGTGCACATTGAGCAAACCTTCGAGTTGAATGATTGTGCGTAGAAGAGAATTGAGATTGTTCCGCCAACTAATCGAATCCCATTCAATAGCACTCACAGCCGTCTCGTCGGAGAATCGCTATGTGGTTCGTTCGCCGCTCGGTGATGCCATCTTTGCTGCCTCCGAGAGCTCCACAGAGAAGAACCGCATGATTTGGGGCGCCGGTCGGCCATTCCAGATGCATCTACTGGACAAAACACATCAGGAGGCTTTGGTATTTCGCCGGAAACTGGCAATGGGTTCGCTTTGCTGTCAGCCCAAAAATCTGGAAATTTGGATACCGCCCGGCAATGTGCTGGGTCGTGTGGTGCAATCCCCCACATTTACACAACCCGAGTTTTACATTGAAGACGGCAACACCAATCAGCCCCTGTTCTGTGTCGAAGGTCCGGCGAATTCCGGATTGTGGTGCTTTTGCCTACCAAACGATTGCTACTTTAAGGTAGGTCTAAATTAGAAGTTTCTAACGGAGGTTCTATCCGAATAACTCTGTTTTGTCGAATGGTCTTTTATGGAAATGTGCTCTTTTACCTTACCTCCTTCAATTTTGCACGATCTTCTCAATCCCACAAAATCCGATGTTTATTTTTAATATAATTCTTTAATTTTCTTTTTAACGCTCAGATTCACTCGGGTGGTGATCTGCGCGCCTCCATAGACCACAAGTGGTTGGCCAGCAAATCGCAGTACACCACAAACATATACTTCAGCGACGCCAGGCTAACGTCCAAGGAGCGTGCCCTAATCCTGGGCACCGCATTTCTGCTGGTGAGTTTCTTTTGATTTTGGGCTCTGCATTATAATGTATATACTTACAAATCTTTTTCAGGAATATATGTACTTTCAAAGGCGCTCCTAAGTCTGGCCCAAGTGGAACAACAAACCAACTACAAAATTGATGTTTTCACATTGATTTTTGTTTATTTTTTGCGTCATTCTTTTTTTGTTGTTGTTTTTTTTTTGTGGTTGTTTTTGTAAAGTTTTCATGCTCAGTTTTTGATATATTTTACATTAATGTAATAAATCACTTCATTTCATGTTGTTTTTGTGGTTGTTTGACATACATATAAATATACATTGAAATATATATATATATATATACCATATAATATATATAAATATATGTATATACTTAGCTATACTTGTAGCCATTTTGTACAATAATTTTCATTAATTTCTATTAACTATATATGTGTGTGTGTTTGTATGTGTGTGTGTGTGTGGTTTGTATTTCCTTCATTTTTTTTTGTGTTTTTCTTTTAGCTAGCCTACAAAACTTAATTTATATATGACAACATAATCTTTACCTATAGTTAGTTATTTTTTATGATTTTATTTGATTTTCAATTTTGCTTTCGCTAATTAAATATACCATTTATAACTAATTAATTAAAACAAACAATTGAAAAGAGTCTCGTGGTCTCGTTTTTTTTTTTTTTTTTCTCTAAAAACTAAAACAAACATAATATAAGGTTTTCAAATTAGGAAGAACTCTGTGATTAGATTTGGAAAACGGATCAGAATTGTTGTGGGTAAATGGGTCGCGGGTCGCGGGGGGGAGTGGTGGTGGGTGGTGGGTGGGCTAAGCCTTATTATACTAAATAGATGGGTTCATTTATTTACACACGAAATAAATGTTGATTTTGTTATTATTATTTATAGTTCTCATATTATACATACGACTCACAGCACTTCAGGAGTTTTGTATTTTTTTTTTTTGTATCATTTCGAAAAAGAAACTATAGATGTCTATATATCATGTACACTATCTCATATACACACACAGATGTATACCCCACCACCCCACCCCCGCGTTCCATGCCCCACTCTCCCCCACACACACGCGCGCACCTCCACGCGCTCACACCAACACACACGCGCACACAAATCCTATCTCCACACACACACACACCCACACACACACGCACACACACACACATAGACAGGCCAACACACAACTAGCTTAAAGTGGCAACTACATTTTTAGATTATGCCTGAAAATTCGAACACAAATTGTTGGCTTTTCTTTACCAATCCACATTTTGAGCAACCACTTTAAGGTGTGTGCGTGTGTGTGTGCGCGTGTGTGTGTGGTAGTGTGTGTGTGTGGTAGTGTGTGTGTGTGTAGAATGGTTTTGTGTGCCCAAATGCGATATGCTTAGACATTTGATATGCGCTCGTTGATGTTTTGGTCATTGCCGCTTCCACCACGTGGCTGTTGGCCTGGCCGGGATTGTGGCCAGGCGTATCTAGCCTGGTAGCGGTGCTGCTGCTGTTGTTGTCGTTGTTGATAGGGCCACACTCAGGTGGGCTGCAGCATATACATATACTGTCAGTTGCTGGCCGTTGCCGTCGACACAGCCACCGGCGTCGGCAGCGTGATGATTTCATTGGTGTTGCTTCTGGCACGCTTCTCGCTGCTGCCACTGGCACTGCCGCTGCCAGTGGTATCCGTTGGATTGTCGCTCTCATCGCCATTGCTGCTGAAGCTGCTGTTCTGCAGACGCCGCTTCAGACTGTGGCCATGGCTGTGACTGTGACTGAGGCCGAGTCCGTTGGTGAGCGTCTCATCCTCGGACATGGAGCTGGCACGCTTCGGTGTGTTGCCGGCACTGTCGTTGTCCAGCGAGGCAATGGCCGAGGCAGCGGCACTGTTCGCCGCACTGAACCCATCCTCTGAGGCGCTGTCCTGACCGGCAGCCGGTGCATCCGCCGATAATTGCAGCATGCCCGACGGCGTTGTGTAGCCACTCAGCTTGTTCGGATCCTTCTCGAGCAGCTTCTGTGCCAGCAGCTTGAGCGAGATGAGCGAATTCTCACAGTCGCTGGTATCGATCTCCGTCAGACTGATGCCAGCCCGTTCGATCTCGGCATAGGTGCCAAATGGCAACTTCTGCAGGCACTCCAACTTCTGCACGTGTGTCTTGGAGCGCAGATGCTTGGCCAGATGGCCGTGGATGCGAAACGCAATCTTGCAATCGGTGCACTCGAAGGGACGCGGATTGGATGTGGTTGGCACACCAAACGTTGATGTCATCATCACTTTGTTGCGGTGCGCCTCGCTCCTCTCGTGCTTCTGCAGGTGACCCTGGGTGCGGAACGAGATGCTGCACGGCTCGCACTTGAACTTCCGTTCCATGTAGTGGATGTTCATGTGCAGCGTCAGCTGATGCGTTCGCTGGAACGTCTTGTTGCAAACGGTGCAAGTGGGTCGCGCATCACTCGCTATGGGCGGCGGTGGCGGCTGTGGCACCACACGATTCGTATACGTTGCACCTGCTGTTGCCGCTGCTGTTGCAGCTGCTGTTGCGCCGCCAGCAGACTGCAATTCGTTGCTGCCGCTGGTTGGTTTGAAGCCATCCTCACCAACGACCACAATACGCGTGGGTGCAGTTGATCCACTGCTGCCGCTGCTGCTGTTGTTATTTTTGTTGCTGTTGCTGCTGCTGCTGCTGCTGAGTACGCCACTAAAATCGGTGGCATCTGGCTGCTGCACTGCAGCAGGCAAATTGGCATTGTGCGGCTGCAGAATCTCTGCACTCGACTTGGAGCTGGAAACAGGTACAGCAACTGAGACAGAGACGGTTACTGGTACAGGAATGGATGTTGTTAGGCTTGGTTTCTCCTGATCCGATTGCGTTTCGCTTTCCTCACTCTCCTCGGCGGATTTGACAAGTGCCGGCGATGGCGTTGGCGACTCTGGTGTCTTCACCTCGTGCACCTCAATGCTGGGCAGCTCAGCGATGTTCAACTGTGGCTTGCTGTTAACAATGGGCGTGGTCACAGCACAGCTAATGGTAACGCTGCTCGTGGTCGAGTTGGAGCTGCAGCTGCTGATGCAGTTCGAGTTGGAGTTGGTGGTGGAAGTGACCAGGTAGCTGCGACTGAATTGGCTCTGCTTCATTTTGGCATGCTGCAGCGCCTGCTCCTTGATGTACGTCTGCAGGAGGACATCTTCGCCCTCGCTTTCGCGCTTTGCCTGCTCCTCAATTTCGGCAGAGATGCGCACCTTGTCGGAGACAGAGATTAGGGTCTTCATGAAGCCGCACTCGTTGTTGCCCGTGCCAAAGATTACGTCACGCATCTGCTGCGCCTGCGATTTGGGTGTCTGCGCCAGCATCTGGTCGGCAACGGGCGACGAGGCCGCCACTGAAATGCTAGGCATTGGACGTGGCTTGGTCAGATCCATGGGTGCGCTGCTCTCATCGTTGGGCACACCGCGCTTGGGTTTGGACTCCTCGGGATTGGAGTAATACTGTTCCTGCTTCTGGTAGTCAAACGGCGGCTTGGGCGACGTAAACGAGCAAACCTGTCGCTTTGGCTGCGAACCGCTGCCAGCTGCGCTGCCAGCCGAGGAGCCAATGCTGTTCGCTGGACTGGCAGCCGGCGTATCCTGGACCAGTGCCGGATACGGTGAAACACTCTGCGGTATCGGCGGCGTCATCGACAGCGACAGCAGACCCCGTGCCGCCTCATGCTCCTTCATGCGCGACTTGGACTCATCGGTGTCTAAAGGTCAATAAAGGAGGAGGCTATCAATATGCAAATGTAGAATAAAGTTAGATGATTTAGACTGACCACTGCTCTCGGACTCGTTGTCGCTGTAGTCATCCGAATCGGATTCACCGGCCATGGAGGAGGTGCGTCCGCCTGCCGATGTCGACGATTGCTGATCAAAGTCATCGACATCAAGGAACTCGCCGTCGGCGGGCATCGGTCCCGGATTGATGCCCAGCTCGTGGCATTTCTTGAAGTGCGTCTTCGACTGCATGTGCTTGGTGAGATTGCCCTTGGTCTTGAAGCTGCAATTGAATGAATAGTTGAACGATTTTAAACCAAGGCGCATAATCAAGTCAAGCAGAGAGAGAGAGAGAGATAGAGACCTAGGAGATTCAAGGATATTCAGGGTTTCTAGCTAGACAAATATCCATCTAGCTAGACAGATACCCATTTCAGCTTCAGTTTGTGCTCACCTGAAGCTGCAGTGACTGCAGGTAAATGGACGCACATCGGTGTGGGTGCGTATATGCTTCTTGAGCATGGATGGCTTCTTGCAACGTATTCCACACTCGGAGCAGACGTAGCGACCACGACCCCGTCCACGAATGTACGTGTAATCCTCATGCGACTCATAACCACCGACCAATAGTTGACCCGTTTCCAGCTTCTTGGCGGCCGCCTCCTCGCTGGCCTTGGCTGCCACATTCGCCTCGCTGAGCGCGCCAATTGATGGCGGCTGTTTCAACTGGTGCTGGTAGAACTTGCTCTGTCCATTGGCCGTCGTTGAGCAAGTGCTAACCGTTTCCTGTGAACTGAAGACAGAGTACTGCAGTTTGCCGGCACCCGCCATTGCTGTGGTGCAACCAGTGCCGAGCATCTTTTGCCTGGAATCGTAGAGAGCCATCACCTGTTTGGGCTTGAAACCGAGCGGATGCGGCTGATTCTCCTCGCACACCTGCCACACACTGTACATGGACAGCTTGTGCATGCCCGCCACATACGAGGGCTGCGGACAGTTAACCGTACAGTAGAACATCTTCGTGCTGCACTTGAGTCCCAGATAGGTGTACGCATGGCCATTCAGATAGAGTTGCACGCACGACTTGGAGGGTCTCGGGGTTTCCGGTGAGATCAGGGGCAGTGTATTGGCAGTCGGTGTGATGCCATGATGTCGCTTTGGGGTAAAGGTGCCCGGCTTTAGAGGCAGACTGGTGGGTCGCAAGAATTTCGACTTGGCACTGCTCGTTGCACTTGTTGCAGCTACTAGAATTGCAGTGGTTGTTGTTGTTGTTTTGATTGCTGCTGCTGCTACTGCTGCTGCTGCTGCCTCATCGGGCGTGTCAACGTGCAGCGGCGCCAGCGCCTCCTGCGATTTGTTCACATTATCGAAATTAAAGTGACGCACCTCCAGCATACCCATTGCCAGTGCCTGGGCCTGTTGCTCCTGCACAGCGGAGCTCTTCACATTATCCGCCATGCGTAGAAAATTGAATGGTGGCTTCTTGGCCAGCGTGCCGTCAGCCACAATCACTGGCAGCTTATTGCTGCTACTGTTGCTGCTGCTGTTCGTCCATTGGAGCGCATTGCGTTGCGCTGGCGTTGGTGGTTGGCGACTGAATTCGCTGGGCAAATTCTGTACGCCACCGAAGGGCGAGAGTGCCTTGAGTGGGCCCTCAGCTGCCAGCAGCGGATTGAGATTGATATTGAGATTGGCATTCGTATTGGGACTGGGCTGTTTGCGATTGGGGCTGCGTCCACGCTGCAGCTGCAGTGGCGGTGGCAGCAACGATAAGCTGCCCGGACCGGGTATGCCCGGCACATAGGGTATCGCTTTATCCACAATGTTGCTGCTGCTGCTGGTGCCGATGCTGTTGCTCATCGGTGGCAAGGGTGAGCGGATTGAAGGCGGTTATCGAATTGATTGGTGGAAATTGGAAATGATGCGGCGTGTTGGACCCGCTGAGCAGGAAACCATTATTATTATTATTATTGTTATTGTTGTTGTTGTGGTTGTTGTTATTGTTGTTGGCAGCGAGTAGTTTGCGCTCCTTGATGTCGCTGAGACGTGGCGACATCTCCTGGAAACTGCCGCCGGACAACAGAGGAGTGCGTATCATTTTGGGACTCTTGTCCAGCTCGGGACACTCGGAAATGGGTATCATGGTGCCGCCGGATGATGTAAAGCGACGCAAACGCTCCTCCTTGCCAATTAACGGCAACTCTGAATTGCCAGCAAAGAGCATACCGACGACAGATGGCAGCGTGAACGATGTCTCGCCACTGCTCAGCTTGAGCCGTTTCGATGGCGCCTCAACGATAATGTTCTCCAGTCGATCCTCGTGCATTTTCGTGATGACCACCTGGGCATCGGGCGCTTTGCGTGGCGCCGCATAATCCACCAGCGGTGTCTTGCCGAGCAGCGGACCCGGCGATGGCAGCGGTGCGTCCACAAAACGCAAAGCAACGCTGGTGGCATCAATGCTGGGCGGGATTACAACAGCTGTTGCTGCTGTTGCTGGTATGTGATTGCTGCTGCTGTTGTGATTGATGCTGCTGCTGCTGTTAATGTGGTTGCTGCTGCTGCTGCTGCTGCTGTTGATAGCCGCTGTGACGGTTGAGGTGCGTGCGGGAGATTGTGCCGCACTGAGACGACTGAGAACCAGGCTGCTCGGCTTGGTTTTTAGCTGCGACCAGGCAACCTTGGCGAGCTTGGCCAGCGACAACGGATTCTTCGAGTTGGCCATGTGCGATTGGAGCTCTGGCAGGCTAAACGATATGGAATTGGAGCGAAAGTATTTAGTGCTCGGCGATGAGGCTGGACTGATCGGTGCACTGCTGTTCGCATCCTGGCAGTAGGTGCTGTTGTGGTGCTTCAGCTCGTCCGCGCTGCGAAACTTACTGGCGCAAATGGGGCAGGAGTAGACGGCATCATCGCCCTCGCCAATTGGCACTGCCAGGCCACGTGCATTCAACAGCAGATTCTTGATTATGGATATATTCGGTGCTGCCGCTGGCGCTGTTGTTGCTGTGCTCTTTGCAACAACAGTTGTTGTTGCTGATGCGGCTGCTGTTGCTGTTGGTGTTGGTTTTGCTGGCATTGCTAGCGACGGCTTGGGCTTGGCAGACAAATTCAGTGGCAAGGGTTGCTGCAACTGCTGCTGCTGCTGCTGCTGCTCCAGCTTGGGCACTGGCGTTGACGGATCCTGGCGATACTGCAACTGTTGCAACGGCAACGGCGATGGCGGCGGCGGCAACTGTTGCAACTGTTTCACATTTACAGTGGCTGCGGCGATTTGTGTTGGGGTCGCTGTGCCCTTAAGGCTGGCATAGCCGCTGCTGGCTGTACTGCTTGCAGAGCTGCTGCTGCTGCGCTTCAGCAGACCATTCACAGGCGGCTCCAGTTGTTGTTGCTGTTGCAAGTATAATTGGTACTGTTGCTGCTGCAACTGTTGTTGCATATGCTGCTGTTGCTGTTGTTGCTGTTTTTGTACTATTGCCTGTGCCAGGTTCACTTTAGTCTCGCCCAGCTGCTGATTGCTGTTGTTGTTGTTGTTGCTGTTGCTGTTGGCGTGCGCTGTTGTTGGTATACTGCTGCTGCTGTTGATGTTGCTGTTGCTGCTATTGTTGTTGTTGCTGTTGTTGTTGGCATTGTTGAAGCTGCGCGAACGATTCAGCTGCTTGGGATACTTCTTCTGCAGCAGTATCTCCTTGTTCTCCACAATCGCCTCGTTCTGTGAGATCAGCTTGGAGATGTGCTCCTGCACCTTTTCCACATTCTGTGGCAGGGCAAAAATTAAAACGGTTTTTTTAAGAAAATGGAATTTTCTATTACAACATTTATTGACTTACCACTTGCATGCCGCCGCTTGAGCTGGCAAAGCTGCTCAGATTGGTTGGCGGGTTGGGTGTGGCTGGTGTTGGCAGCGCTGCTGTTGTTGCAATCACTGCTGCCTGTTGTTGGCTAGTGGAGCGCAACAGCTGTTGAGAGGGGGAGGGGAGAGAGGTGGTTACTCCAGTTATAGTCGCAGATTGTGTCTCAACTTACCTGCTGCTGTTGCTGCTGTGGCGCCTTCAGCAACGGCGAGTGTTGCTGCTGCTGCTGTTGGTGATGCTGCTGCTGCTGTTGCTGCTGCTGGTGTTGCTGTTGCTGCTGTTGGTGATGCTGGTGTTGCTGTTGCTGCTGCTGCTGTTGCTGCTGCTGTTGTTGCTGCTGCTGCTGCTGTTGCTGCTGCTGCTGTTGCTGCTGCTGTTGTTGCAACTGAAAATGCTGCTGCAACTGCATCTGCTGAATGGCCAACGCATGCTGATGCATTGCAGCTGCAGTTGGATTATAATACTGCGGCTGTCCCAAGTAATAAACGCCTGGCGGCGGCGGTGGCAATGCAGACAATGCAACCGGATTGGTTGCTGCAGCCGCCAGCAGCAAGGATTGCTGGGCGTGCAAATGCTGTTGCTGCTGCTGCTGTTGGTGCTGATGCTGCAGCTGCAGCTGCAACTGATGCGAATTGATGTGATTGTTGAGCTTCAACTGGGTGCTGGGCGAGAGCGTTGGATGCGCCAGCGATGGTTGCTGCTGCTGCTGCTGTTGCTGCGCTGACAGTTTGTGTTGCTGCTGTTGTGGTTGCAGCAACGCCTGCTGCTGTTGCTGCTGCAGTACCTGCTGCTGCTGTTGCTGTTGTTGTTGCTGCTGTTGCTCCTTGAGGGTGCCGGGCGCATAAAGGGATGCATTGTGAAACTTGGGCTTGTATGGCTTGTAGTCGAGCGACTGGCGATGCTGAGCGGTCGCCGAGTGCAGCGAGTCAGCGGTCGGGGCGGGCGGCAGTGTTCCGGCTGCTGGTGAGCCCAGCGGCAACTGTTGCAGCATATGCTGTTGCAGTTGCGGCTGCTGCAGATACGTACTCTTCGCCGCCGACAGCGTCGATGGTGATGGCGTCGGCGAGGCCATTGCCTCATCATAAGGCGAATCTGTGCGACTCAACTGCAATGAGCAAAATTGTTGAATTATTGCAATTGATAATATCGGATATATATATATATGTATACTACACTATATATATGATTATAACAGAGCCTTATTTAGTTTATAAAATATAGAAAATGATAAGCTTTTTATATGTTGATCTAGCTGACTTTTTGGCTATCGCAAGGAATAATTTGGATTATCTAAGAGACGTCTAACTAAGTCTAAGTTTAGAAATGAAGCTTAAGCTGCAGCTGTAAGAATGGCAATCAAACATTGTTGCAAGTGGCAGCTTAGTAGCAAATAAAATGTGGACTGCAGCAAGACAATAAAATGAATTTGGCATTTTCTATATTAACTTTAACTTGATTGTTATTGTTATTAACAATAATCGATAACTTACAACTTCGACGCTTAGTAGCTCGGAGCTGCTGTTGCTCAGCTCCCCATCGCCGTCCTGGTCGGACAGACCGTCCGTCTCATTGGCTGGCACATCGAGGCCGCGCATGCGCGCCAAATGGGAACGGGAACGGCAGTGTTTGTACAGGTTGCTCTTCGTTTTGAAGGCGATGCCACAGTTGTTGCACGGATACGGTCGCTCATTGGTATGGGCCCGAATGTGCTTCTCCAGCACCGATGGCTTTGCACAGATCAGATTGCAATAGGGGCACTTGGGGCGACTAGTTTTCTCGCCCAATCCTGCGACTGCAACTGTTGCTGGTGCTGTTTGTATTATTGTTGTTGCTGCTACTGCTGCTGCTGCTGTTGTTGTTGTTGTTGTTGCGGCTGCTGGTGCTGCTGGCGTTGGCTGCGTTTGTTGCTGATGCTGTGCGAATGTTGCTGGCGACAGTGTTGCATTGCTGGCATAGTTAATATTGCTGTTGCTATTACTGTTGCTGAGGGGCGTGCGTGTTCGAGGCGCACCAGCAACACCAGCAACATTGCCATGCTTGTTGCTGCTGCTGTTGTTGCTCTCATCATGACTGTTGTTATTGTTGTTGTTAATGTTGATGTTGTCGTTGGCATTTACGAAATTGGCACTGAATTCAACATTTCTTGCCGGCAGCAAGGGAGCAACCTTCACCGTCACATGTCCATTGAGCAGCGGTGCTGCGGCCACTGGCAGCGGTGGCGACAACGAGCTGTTCGATGACAGCGATGTGGTGCGCACCGCTGCCATTGCATCCACCGACTCTGGTTCGGTGGTGCTCGCCAGCCGCTTAAACTTTTTGTGCAAATAACGCAAATTGGTTGAGCTCGTCCAGCCATCGACAATTGTTGCTGTCGCTGTTGTTGGATCCTCACTGCTGCTGTTGTTGTTGTGGTTGTTACTGCTGCTGTTGTTGTTGTTGCTGCTGCTGTTCTGGTTGTTGTTATTGTTGCTGGTGGTGTTGGCTGTGGCTGGTATTGTTGTTGCTGTTGTTGTTGTTGCTGCCACATTGCTAGCTGCGCTGCTTGCCACCTGCTGTAGCGTCATTTTGCTATCACTTACGTTCGCTTTATCCTTAGCCTTAAACTCATAATTATTCTCACTAATACTATTATCACTGTGGTGGCTGTTGTTGTTGTTGTTGCTGCTGCTGTTGCTGTCTGCAATTTCGGCTGGCAGCTCGCTTAATTTATCTCGCGAGCTTTTGCTCTCAATTGCTGTCGCAGTTGCTGTTGTTGTTGTGGTTGCTGCTGCTGCTGCTGTTGTTGCTGTTGCAGCTTTGTTGTTGTTGTTTGCTTTGTTGCTGTTTGATTTGAGTGTTGTTGTTGTTGCTGGTGTTGGTGTTGCAGCAATTTCGTTGTTGCTGCTGCTGCTGTTGCTGTTGCGATATGTTTGCTTCTTAGTTGTTGTTGTC
The DNA here is from genome assembly GCF_018153295.1 of Drosophila grimshawi. NCBI lineage: Eukaryota > Metazoa > Arthropoda > Insecta > Diptera > Drosophilidae > Drosophila > Drosophila grimshawi. The sequence continues at coordinate 9,995,003 of NW_025062889.1, read as the reverse complement.
ACTGTTGTTGCTGTTTCTGCTGCTGCTGCTGCTGCCGCTGCGGCTGCTGTTGCTGTTGCACGTCGCGTGCTGCTCACTTTGTTATTGTTGTTTTTGTATTGTTTGCTTGTCGCTGCTGCTGTTGTTTTGTACTGCTTCGCTGTGTTTGTTGCTGTTGTTGTTGTTGTTGTGGCACTTTCCATAGTAACATCAAATTTGCTCGCCTGCGTTGAATTCGCCGCCGGCTCATCTGCAAAACCGAAACAAAATAAAAATTAAATCAATAAAACCATTAACCAAATGTCAATCAATAAAATAATGAACATAAAAATGCAAATCAAATAAATCAATTATAAATATAAACAAAAAATAGAGTATAATTTAGTATAAATCATAGATTAAAATTACTTTATAAATAAATATAAATAAAGACTAGAAAAGGCAGCAATATTGGGCACTATTAAAAGTGAATTTGTATATAAAATAATATACATAATAATAGAAATATATATCATATAATTTCACAGTAGTATGTAATTTCACAGTAATAATAATCACATGTTCAAATTACTTTATAAATATATGTAAATAAAGCAATTTGCTGCTCAGAATAGTGGGCACTATTAAAAGTGCATTTAAATAAATAAAAATATAAATATATAAAATATAATTTCACAGTGGATCATATTCGAGTGGCTTCAGCTGTTTTGTGGTTTCAGTGAAACTTTGAAACATTTACTATCGCAGCGCTGATGGAGCTCGCAGCTCTTAGCTCTCAATCTTATCAGAGGGCTGATAAGCGAGCACAAAATGGCACAAATGGCTACTGGGGGCTTTGCAAATAAACTGTGAAATATGTTTGGGTCAGCTTTAAATAATACTGTCTACGATATGCATGAAAACAAGCATAAGCAGCAAAAGCAAGCAAAAAAAAAAAAAATGCCGAGCGATAAGCAAACATTTTATCAACTTTCTATTTCAGCCAAGTTAACAGCTCACCTGTTGCTCACCACGAAATTTCATAAAAAAAAAAAGAGAAAAATAAATACACTTAAACTAAAGCGAAACCTATCCTAAAATGCAAAAACATTCGCAACTGAAACTAAAACATATAAAAAAAATAAAGCAAAGTGAGCTGATTGTTGTTGTTGGGTCGTCTTATCAGCTTTTAATGTATGTCTGTTTGTATGTATATATAATTAAACTGTACAGTTTAGACTCTACACAAATGCCATTGTGAACTATATACACACATACAACACAGATACACACAAACACACACTCACACATACATATATAATTAGTAAATCTATTCGCAGAGCGGCAGTCAGGCAAAATAACTCAAAACTCGGGCGTTAATTGACTCTTGCTATACAGCTCGACTCATATATATACATATACACACATATGTGGACACATTTATGTTTATCATGTATTGCAATTTGCCATTTCAACTTGTGTTTATAAATAAAACTAATAATATCAAATTTGCCGAAAAATTCCGTTGATAATGTGCAGCTAGGCATGGCCTGCTGCTGTTGTTTTGGGGAATTCTTATCAGCGATTTGTGTTTTGTGTTTTGTGCTGGGTTCACCTGAGTCGCATTACTCACACACAATCAGGCAACAAAAATGCTTGCGATAAATGACACTTGTAAGAGGCACTCAACAACCCCCCAACCACAGCCCCTCAACCCCCACCCACACGACTCTGCTCTGACGTCAGCTGTCGAAGTAATTAGACAAGTTTTCTTATTTGTTTTTTTTTTTTAAGAGATTTAAGGCATTGCTTAGGGCTTTTCACAGTGCATATGACGTTGATTAAAAGCAGCAATTATATAACCACAAAGCAATTGAATTGCATTACAACCCCCCAGTCGACGGCGTCTGGTTGGTGTGAATGGGTCAAGTCAATTTGTGTGGAATTTCCAACAACTGTGGAATGGCCATCGATTATATGGAATACGGAATATGGAATTTATGTAAAGCAATTCACGAGTCAAGTTCATGTTTACCACATACTACACATACACATACATATATATATATATATATTGGTAATTTTAGCCACATTTCCAACTGATTGCTTCAGTTATGCAATAGTGTTCGATCGATTAAGCGTTTACTATAGAAACTAAGCCTAACTAATCATTAGTCGTATATGAAAACGAAAATAATGATTAATTATCAAACACGTCAAGATGAAAATAATAATATTATAAATATGAGAAAAGCAAATATTTAACTAACGCTAGACGCTGACGCTATTAACATTGTATTTATTTTATCATGAGTTACAATCACATACAACTGTAATTTATTTTAGTCCCCATATGCATAGCAACTAAGTACAGTGTGTACACACACACACACACACTCAATATACATGTGCACATTAAATTGAGCGAGTTACACTTGCATTTTGCAATTATTCATTAGTTGCCATATTCCATATCAAGGGAATGCATGTCACTCTGGTCACACTGTGATCACTACGTCACACGAGAGCTTTTTTTTTCTTATTTATTTTTATGCACTCGCAATACGCTTGATTAACGTACGCCTCTCGCACTCACGCGTGCCCCACTCACAAGTGCAAGCACACAAAAACACACACACACACTCACATACACAGACATAAATACACCCACTCGATAATGAGCACAAGGTATGCGCAAAAAACGGCGCCACTGTTCGTCTGTCAGCGCAGATTTCAACTTATACGTCACATTTGCAGCTGCAAAGTGTGAGTGTGCGTGTGTGTGTGCGCGTGTGTAACAAGTTAAAATTGAGCTTGGTCAGCTACCAGTTGATAATTGCTAATTGTTAATCACTTATAAGCCATGTGTGAGCGCAACTCAAATAAAAAGTAATCGAGTAGTGCAGAAGCATGGCGCAAAAATCACGTAAAATTCGCGGAAATGATACGGAATTCCAATGAAGTCGAAGCGGCGTCTGATAATATAAAAAAACGGCTAAGGAAATTAAGACTTAACAGACATATTCAAACATTCACACACATACACACACCCACACACAAACACACATTGATTATGAATAGTGAGTGCAGCAAGCTAAGCTCATTCAATCGTACCTGATGATTATTCAGTCGGTCAATCGCTCTCTGTGAGTATCAATAAGCGAATGAATATCGATAGAAATTGTGTTATCGGTAAGAGGCGACAACACTAATATCGGTTTTATTTTCAAAGCAAATTGGGCATATCAACAACAAAAACAAAACAACAATAAAACGGAAAAAATATGACAACGGCAGAAATGCGTCCGTTCATCGGTTAAAGCGCTCGCGACAACGAACAACGAGCGATGTGCGATGAGCGACGAGCGGCGACCGTCGAGCATGAAACAGTTAAAGACAACTAGACGAGGCAAGCTGAAAAATTCATTCAAAGACCCAAGTGCCCAAGTGGCAAAAGCAACAGCAGCAGCAGCAGCAGTAAAAACAGCAACAACAACCAGACACAAATCAGTTTGTGTGTGTGTGTTTGTGTGTGCGAGAGTAGTGTGCACAAGAAAATGAAGAAGCGACGGGACGCGACTAACTGGCGAAAGAGCAACGCGAAAACAAAAGCACACACACAAACAGAGCAACAGCAGCAGCGATAGGAGTAAAAATGTGTAAATAAAAAAGTTTTAAAAAAATACCGTACAATAATCAAATAATTGAGTGAGACAGCGAAAGAAAACAGCAAATAGGGGAAGGGGGAGGGTGGGTGAGCAAGAGCAAAACTGTAGTCGTCAAAGTCGCGAGTCGCCGACGCCGCATACCTCAATATTCGCAGTCAGTTCGCACACTGTTGCAATTGTCAATCATAAGTAAGCAGCAATGGGACGCCGCTGCTGCTGCTGAGAAATGATCAAATCAAGCAAAAACGTAGCCAACAACAACAACAGGTGACGCGACGTAAGGGAAAACAACACGACGGCGGCGGTCGTCGCTAGTCCGAACACGAACCCGAAACCGAACCCTATTGTCGATTACGTACGTACACACACACATACACATAGCCACATGCATAAGCACGCGCACGCACACATGCACTAGCACCCCACCAGTAAATATGTATATATGTGTGTCTGTGTACATATGCGAATTTTTGCTGACTAAGGAAGGTCTGGGGAGCACCAGCAACGTCGAAACGAAACGAAACGATAACAACAAAGCATTTCAAACGTTGAAGCACAGCACAAAACGTAGCAGTGGAAAAAAGTGATAATAAAATAATAATTGCTACACATACACACGCACACAGCCTGTACACACGTATTTTCGAGCGACGATCGTTCGTCTGTTGAGCGACTATGAGAGAGAGAGAGAGAGAGACGCGCGCTAAAGCGCTAGAGTTGCCGCAGCTGTCTACACACGATACACAGTACGATACGCCCCCCGCCCCTGCATGCCCCTTGGCCATTGCACACGAGTGGAGCACGAGCAGACATGTGGCGACGTTCATATGCATGGCTAGCATTTAGCCTGTTTTCAATAGCACTCTTACCCATACCACTGCACACAATGCGAATGTGTGTGTGAGTGTGTCTCCCTATATGCATACATACGTACATATATAGGCAACATGACTAATGCAAACAACTTGACAACACTGTCGCCGCTGCCGTCGCTGTGGCCGAGCGCTGACGCTGCCTGCGCTTTGCTTTTGTGTGTATTATATTGAGTCAATTCACAAGAAACGAGGAAACCCGCCATTCGTCGTCGTTGCTGTTGTTATTGTTGTTGTTTTTGCTGCTGCTGCTTAAATTTGTTTATATTTATGTACATGATGTCTGTATGTATGTATGCATGAGTGAGTGTGGGCATGTGTATGTGGTGTGTGTGTCAGTCAAGCTGTGTGCGAGCATGAATCAAGCTAAAAATTTTAATCATTTTGCTCGTTTTTGTTGTTATTTTTGTTGTTGCCTGCCCCCGGCCTGACTGCAAACGAGTTTAGCTTGTTGCGTGTTTATGTATGTATGTGTGTGTGTGTGTTGGTCTGTGTGTGTTGCGAGTGAGTGCTGGGCCTGGGTTTGGTTGTGGCCTGCCTGTGTGTGTTTTGGGGCAGCGCTACTTGTTTTCATCGAAACACAGGCGATAATATGACACCAACCAATACAATTGCAATCACCGCTGTTATAGCTTTCTAGAGCGCTTAATAAGCATTTTTTTCTTTTTTTGCTCACTCTCTCTGTCTCTGTCTCACTATCTCGTTCGCTCTCTTCTTCCTTGTTGTCCGCTGTGACGTACTCGTTCGTGTTGTTGTTGTTGCTTTTGCTGTTTTTTGCTATTAATTCCCTTCCCAACACTTGAGTGTTTGTCGGAAACCAAATTAATGCGATTAAGCAGCGCTAACGACGATCACGCTACTCTTCCTCTTCTTTCCTACTTTTCGCATTTACCATCACTACATGTGTGTGTGTGTGTTGGGTTTCCAGCAACTGTTGCTGATTTGTTTTTTTTTCAGCAGTTTCCACTTATTTTTAAATTTTGTTTACTTTAGAAGAGATTTCCAGTTAGATTGAAGCATAGAATAAACATATGCCGAAATACCCATGAAATTCTCATCGACTTTTTTTTTAATATAAATTGCTTAAGAATGAATTTCCACGTAACTGATAAAAACTATTTCTATAGCTTATCATTGGCGTAAAAAACGGTTCACTCTTTGTCCTGAATTGCAAAGGTCAAAGTTCAGTAAAGATAATATACCGGGACTATTTTATTATATAGTGCTGTTGAATTCATGTTAATAATTAATTCTCATTAGATATAAGCAATTCAGCTAGGAAAATGAATTTCGAATGAGTAAGCGAAAACTTTTTAATTTTTTTTTGAATTTCCGAGAATTGTGGAAATTCGTTTTTCTAGCGCGGAAATTCCCAAAAACGCTTGACGTCAAACCGAAAATATTAGTAAAAATCTATACGAAATTTTGTTCGAGAATCGCTGGCCAGTGCCAAGGCTACCAAAATACATATTAAATTAGATTCTTCGTTTTTTTTGGCACTGCACTTTTGCACTATTTACATACATATATAAAGTATGGATCTTGTGTGTATATGGTATGGCATGCAATTATTGTGTTCATAATCAAAACGAAAACGAACATTAGAAATTAATTCTGGTACAAGGAAATGGGAGCAGGCGGCGAAATTACAAAATGTGGCATAAATATACATTTTATAGAAATTACGTTTGAATTTGGATTTGTTTTAACAGCAAATGTGCTAGACATTTTTCACCGAAACGAATGCAAAACGAGCCCAAAAGCGATTGTCTAAAATAAACAGCGCATAAATAAAGAACCACTGTGATAAAAATAGAGTATACGATAGATACTGCGCCAAAAAAAAAAATAAATAAAAAAATAAAAGTGTTAAATAATTGCCAGTCAAATTTTTTGTTTACATACAAAACATTGAAAAACTAACACCGAAAAAAAAGAAGCACAAAAATATACAACATGCCATTATGTATGTATTTATCCATATCTATATCTATATATATATATATAAAATATATATAATTTATGTATGTGTGTTTTTTGTTAGCTGGTCGCTTTGCGACTTTTGCTTTCCACAAATTTCGCTGTGCCAAAAATCAAAATGTATTTTTAAATGCCCAACTACGTAAGACGACATTCAAGTGTTTTTATTTAGCCAGTACGCAATTTAAAGTCTTTAGCCATTGCCAGAGAACTATATACACACATATATATACATATATATTTATAGATCTGTCTATTGGCATTTTAGTTAGCACGTTTTAGCTGGCCATTTTGTATGCGTTATTGTTTATGACAGCCAATACAAATATATTTAATTATTTTAACTCAGTTCTTGGCTCACAGATCAGTAATTGTTTTATGCAATTCGTGAAAAGTTTCCAAATATAGTTTTAAGCATTATTCGCATTCATTTTCAAAGCGTTTTTTTGTTCTACTCATGAAATGTAATTAAAACTCTATAAATATTATTTTGGTCAAAGTCGCGCGTGCTAAACTAAAAACAAATAATTAGATGATGGCGAAAAAAATACAAAAAAAAAAAAATATTAAACATTTCTCAAATCGTGCGTTCAAGCGTAAAAATCTTCAGAAGACAGATATAAAAACAAAAAAGCAAAAACAAATAATAATAATATTAATATTCTTCTACTATATTTCTTCTTTTTTTTGTGGGTTGTGTGGCATTTGAAGGACGGAAATGCTTTGTATGTTGCGTCAGTGTGTGTGTGTGCGAGTGGATTTGTGTGTGTGTGTGTATCAATTTTTGCATATTAGCAAAGAGACGAAAGTAAAACCAAAATGAGCAAGCAAAAAAGCACTAAACAAAAATCAAACTTGGGAAATACACTTTTTATTCAGCTCTAAGAATAATCAAAGAATTTTTTTGACCAATTAAAGTAAAGTATTTTTTTTTTGACATTACTTTTTATAAATCGATTCATTTTTTGAAATGAAATTTATTATTTTTGACGTTTTTAACGCTGTGAGAAAGTCGTGTGGATTGCGGTTAGGGTATAATTATAATATTTGTTAAATAAAAACGCTTACGTAGCGTGCACAAAATGCTTGACAAACTGGTATTTTTTTGGCTATTCACCACCTCTGCACTCCCCCACCCCACCACATACACATATATACAACGTGTGCGACGACTAAAGCGTAAAACAAACAGAAATCTATAGTTAATAATGGCCAAAGATATGATATATTAATCTGAATAGAGTGCCATAAGTGTGTTGTGTGTGTGTCTGTGTATGTCACAGCATCATTGTCTGTCTGTCTGTCTGGTTGATGGCATTTTGCGCCCACGCAGCGCTTTGAATCTGTATCTGTCTCTGTAAATGTATCTGGTATCTTGTAGCGCTCTTGTCAAGGTCAGGGGTTGCCTAAGTTGCCACAGTCCGTAAACATGTGTCGTAATCCGTAATCCTTGTTGCAGGGCATTCCTCAAACACACACGCACACACACAGCCAGATAGAACTGTTGCTCGCTTAATTGTTCCCAGGCACAGCTAAACACTTGAGCAGTCATCTCTCTCTGTCTCTCTCTTTCTCACACACGCACATTAAACTGCCCTTTTGTTGTGCTCTTAAGTGGATTTCCACCTTTCGTCTCTCATTGTTTTGTTGCTTTGTTCTATGCCGTCGTTTCGCCTGCCCTTTTTGGTTGTGTCAATGACGTTGCAGCAAGCCTTTTGTCTCGCTTGCGCTCACAACGGCGATGGCGACGTCGTCGTTTGTTGACGGCAGGTATCCTGGCGCCGGCTTAATTTACGTTTCGCTCGCAAGCAGGTAGACCAACACACACACACACACACATAAACTCAGGGAGAGAGAGAGAGAGCGCGTCGTGTATTTAGTTCAAGTCCAATGTGTTCCTTATTGCTGCTGTAATGTGAAATTGAGCGCATAGTATGACACATGCTCATGCATTCACACACACACACAACACACACAGCGAGATTTGCTCTCTTGCTCTTGCTCGCTTGCATGCTGCACTGCACTAACTCACCCGACCCGACGAGAGCACATTTGTTTTTCTTGTTTTGCTTTGAACTCGACAGAGAGAAAAACGAAGATGAGGAAGAAGAAGCAGCAGCAGAAGATGAGCAGACCTCAAAATCACGACGACGCCACAACTACAACAGCGGGGGTTGCCCAGTTTATTGTTGTTGTTGCTGTTGTTGTTTTTATTATTATCGTTGTTCTGTTGCTGGTCTTGTTTTATTTTTTTGTGGCGCGCTACAAAACTTCGCTATCACTGCAGCGTCTTTCCTTTGGTTTTAGTAAATATATATATTTTTATTTTATTATTGTTAAATTGTAAAACATTGTTTTGAATTTGCTGCAACACTTGCACTGAGCAATTTTAACGATTTGTTGTTGCCCATGTTTTCTAATTAAATAAAGCGAGACGACTTTTGCACTTTGAATTTTGGATTCATTTGATTTATTAGCATATTATGACATATTCATATTCATATTCAACTCAAACTCACTTTGCCATTGTTGTTGTTGTTGTGGTTGTTGCTGTGATCTAATTTGATTAATTCAAAACTTGCACTCGACTCGCGCTCTTCGCCTACACGTTCGTTCTTCAGTGGTTTCTATTTTGTTTATGTTTCACTATTACTCGGCCTGCGCCGCCTATCGCGTTCTATTCGCTTCTCGTTTTTCGCTGCGTTGCGTTCCGTTCCGTTCCGGGCAGGCCAACTTAACAGCACGACGTTCGATTTTCGAATGTTCGATCAACTGTTGCTACTGTTGTTGTTGTGCCGCCGCCTGCCGACGTCACTGTGTGTGCGCACACGAACGGAACGCGGTTTGTTTTACACATCGCTCAATCGTCCAAATCGACAATACATAAGTACTCACACATACACAGACACACATATGCATATGCTTGTTGAGCATTTCTTGTTTCACATGCTGACAGAGCGCTTTACATATACACCATTTAACAGAGCTGATCCATGTGGTATTGTTTGTTTTTAGTGCGCCGCATCATCACTGAACCGGCCCTGTACACATACACATACTGTCGTATATGTGAAGAAGAAGAGGAACAACAAGTCAGCTAGTCAGCAAGTGCCAAGTCGTCGGCTGTTGCGCGTCGTTTCTGCTGTTTGTGTGTGTGCGTGTGTATGGTTGTGCTGTGCTTTATATATATATATATATACATGCACATACACACACATATGTATGTATGCTTTCCCTGTTGCTCAGGGAAGCCCCAAAACACTCCGCGCGCAAATTGTTCTATTGTGGTTGCTGCTGCTGATGCTGTTGTTGTTGTAGTATGAGCAAAAGCGAATAAAAGAATTCGCTGCTTGCTGCTGCTTAAATGAGCGAGCGCCGCCAGCGCGTTCTTGGCTTATTAGATCAATTGACTTTGTTTTTGTTGTGTATTTTACTTTAGTGCGCCATTCGCTGACTGTATTTCTATGCATGTGTGTGTTTATATATGTATGCATGTATGTATGTGTGTGTGTGTAGATATCTGTTGCTTGTACAAATTTTGCGTTAATTTTTATTAGATTTTCTTTGTGGTTTTTTGGAGGAGTTCGCAAATGCGAGTTTTATATTGATTGATATTGATATTGCAATTAATAGCTAAATATACGTTTCTCATTTTTCTAATAGACTTCAAGTCTCTTGTTTATAATCAGATTCTAAGCAACTAGTTGCTTGGATTGTTTGTAGCAATTCAGAATAATTTACGGGCTGATTACAGCAATCAAGTTATTGATAAGGGGAAAAAACAGTGCAATGACTTGTAACATTTTCAAGCATTCGATTTTCGATTAATCACGCAATTTTGCGTGTGACAACAAATGCAATGAATACGGTTAACTGTTAATTTGCTGGCCAAGAGAAGCAAAGAATATCAAAAAGCAAATCAAACGGAAGTGAATCGATAAGAATGGCTAACGAAAACAAACATTGTCTTAATGTGCATAAACATTTACGTATATGTATGAGTGTGTGTGTGTGTGTGTGTGTGTGTGTGTGTGTGTGTGTGTGTGTGTGTGTGTATGCATGTGTATGCACATATTTAGACAGTTGACGCACGATAAGAGTCGACAGCGGCAGCAGCAGCAGCAGCAACACGCCGTTGATGATATCACAAAAAAGGTAAACAATCTAATCAATAAACACAATAAAACCATGACGAGCAGCGTTCAGCTTGTGCATTAGTAACTGTACATCTATACATATGTATGTGTGTGTGTACATGTGTAATGTGAGCAATTGAATAGAGTTGAACAGGCTTTTCACTCTGTCTCCTTCTCCTCCGTCTCCTTCTCTACTTCTTGCATACACGCGACGATTGATTACATGCAATAAAACGTCGTTCGAAGCGATTGACTTAAAAATAAACACACAGACACACACAGAGAGAACAATTAACACATGTGTGCGGGAGCGGGAGAGGGAGAGGTAGACTTTGCAATAGACACAAGTGGCCCCAAAACTGCAGCCGTTGCTTGACGACGTCTTATTCATTCACGCATTGGGTAATCGATATACACACGCAAACACACACACTTGCCAAATGAAACCATTAAACGCAACAGAGAGAGCGAGAGAGAGAGAGAGAGAGTAAGCTAACTGGCGAAACGTAAGAGAGAGCGAGTAAGAGTGTGCGAAGAGAGCACGAAGCGAGGAGTAGAGGAGAGTAGACGAAAGATGGGAGACATTCATTGCAACCAGAAGCTACGATCGAACAGTGCCGCCAAAGTGGCGGCTCCAACGCAGACGGACAAGCAAAGCACAAACAATCAGTGGAGCCAACAGGCATAAAAACAACAACAGAAACAATGTTGGCGACGTGATCATGTCTGGACAGTTCAGCAATGCTGGCGACGTTGTCGGCTCCAACTTTGTTATTATTACCGCTCGTGCACATGAAACAACCTCCTCCCCTCCCTCCACACACCACTACAAACAACAACTGCCCACGATTTGAATGTTGTTTTTGTTATTGTTGTTTTTGTTGCACTCGACGACTCTTGTTGATGGAACAGGTTTGAACTCGCGTCTCGTCTGGCTGCTGCTGCTTCTGCTGCTGGCTGGTCTGGTTGAATGTTTTAGGCTGGAGTTTTGCCGTCGCTTGCGTCGATATATTAAACGTAATCAATAAGGTTAACTTCTTTAATTGAGCAGCAGCGACAGCGTCGTGAAATGGACGAAAACGAAGCGACAATCAAAACTAATTGAATGTGGCGAAAAGTGGAGAGAAAGAATTGGGAGTGAGTGAGTGAGTGAGCGTGTGTGTGTGTATAAGTGAGAGCGAAATGGAGAGCAGCCACTTAACAGTGAAGAGTGCTAAAATGTGTTGACCTGTTGAGCTTTGAGTATTGAGCTCAAAAGTTTGAGTGGCCATCAAGAAAAAAAAGAAGAAAAACAAAAAAAAAAAAGCTCAAACAGGCCAAAGTTGAGTGTTGAGTGCGTTACGCCTAATCAAACTGAAAAATAGTCAACAACAGCTTATAAGTAATAGTGCGTTGCATAGTTTTGGGCGTCAGCACAGTTAACTGTAAGGACTGACAAGAAAATATATATGTATATATGTGTATTCAATTACATCAGGCTCATTGGTTGTGGTGGGGCTTCTGCCATGTGTCAGCCATAACATTGCTGAAGGCCAACAAAAGTCAGGCTATGCGTCAGCACTAAATCAATTTGGACCTTAGTCAACATTAGACATTAGACAGAAATGTGACCAAAGTGCGACAGACAGACAAAGCCAGAGAGAGAGAAAGAGAGAGAGAGAGAGAGAAAGAGGGAGAGAGAGAGAAGGGGAGATAAAGTCAAAGTCTGGGGTCGTTGCGAACAGTCCACTTAAAATGTTGATTGCTCATTTGTTGACACGCAACATTTACCAAGTGCCTATATTCAGACAGCTACAATAACAAAATTAGAATAGAATATATAAAAACATAGAAAATAAAAAGCATATACTTAAAACAGAAATGTAATAATAATTATTATTGAAATAAGTTGTCTGTCTTACAGTGAGTTAACAGAAATGTAAGAATAATTATTATTGAACTTAATTCTCTGTTTAACAGTGAGTTAACAGTGTGCATTGCTGTTAACAGTGTCAATTGCTGTTAAAATTTGCATAACTCAATAAACCAACTACGATTGTACATGTATGTACTTATGTATGTGTGTGTGTTTGCCTGTGTGAGTGTGTGTGTGTGTGTTTCTCTTCTATGAATGGCGATAGTTGCCAGACCATAACAGACTAGTAACAATATCAACAACAACAACAACGGCAAATCGCTAAGTGCGCGCACGTCATGAGCATTTGCATATTTGTGTTTGAGTTTGCTATTTGGCATATTGTAAATTGTATATTGTATTTTTTTGTATCGTATCTACGCCAAATGTATCCATAGTCATGCCGATTGAACATTGGCAGCTGGCTGGCTCTGCTGGCTGGCTCTGCTGGCCGTGCTTGACTGCCAATAGCAACATTTTTCGATCATGCAGACAGTCTGATAAGCAGACAGGCAACCGACAGACATGACAGACTGACTGACACACACACACACACATCGTTTCCCAGTTGTAGCTTGACTGCGTGAAGAATGTACTGAAAAAAGCCACATTACTTTTTGCATTGCATGCTCCAAAACACGAGCAACAATTATGATTAACATTCAGCAGGAACAGGAAGTTACTGTTAGCAAATAAACAATTTTCATTTCTTTAATTGTTTACTTTTTTTTTTATAAATTAATATTTTTTTATGTGGTTTATGCATAACAAAAATTGAACAACAATTTTGCCAGAAATGAACATTTTCCATTTGTTATTTGAAAAATTAGTTGAAACACGACTTTTAATATGAACAACTTTTTTGTTTAATAAATTATCCTCGCCAAACTCACTATGCATGAATTTAAATATGCTCTTAATATATAGACAAAATATCTTTGATATCAGACTATTTCATCATGAGTTATGGGATAAACCACTTTCTTGTCTACCAATTATCCCAATCAAACTCAACAAATGGATACGAAATCGTTGCAATATGACTACTATAACCTATAGCTATCACAGGAATATTCGGTCAAAAGATAGGTTCTTCCATGAAAAACATTTGTGTTTAGTAAGTGATGCAAAGCAAACTGATTAGTCATGACTTCTATACTATATCCAACAAGTGGACCACAAATCGTCGAGATCGGACTACTAAATTATATAGCTGTCATGGCAAACGATCTAAAGATCTTTTCTGAGATTAATATTTATGATTGCCAAGACAATTTCTCTGCACAAATATAGCATTATTTGTAGAAAGTTCCGCTGGGTTGTGTTTTTTTTTATTTTATATTTGTATTTACAATTCATGAGAATCTAACTGAAAGTGCGCCCAACATTTACCATGTGCTGGCCTCCCCATGTGTGTGTGAGTGTGTGTGTGAGTGTGTGTGTGAGTGAGTGTGTGTGTGTGAGTGAGTTTTTATTTCGAGTATAATTCTCTGGTTGTGTGTCTCTGCTTGATTGTTGTCGAGGTATCAGCACATCGTATGAGTTCATTGTGTGTCATGTTGTTGCTGTTCTTCTTGTTGTCTAAATACAACAAGTATTAAGTTGTGCATGTGTGTGTGTAGTGTGTGTTGATGTGTGTGTTGATGTGTGTGTTGTACTCGCCTTGGCTGCTGCTGTTGCTGCTGATTGGGAATCGCCAGTTGGGCGACTGTGAAAGAGCTTTGTGCGTAGCTGTAGCTACGAGATACTTTTATACACATACAAAAACACACACACACACACACTGACACACACATTCCGCTTGCCACTTATTCTGCTGCGGCGTCTATGAATTTGGTTTTATATTAAGCAGTCGAGCAGTAAATGCGACGACGATCGCAGACTTGCGACGCCAATGAAAATATGCTGTGAATGTTCAGCTGCCGCTGACTGTGTGCCGTGTATCTTGTATCTTGTATCTGTACACTCAGCAAAAATACAAAAATCGCACTGAAATTTCGAAAATCATGCCGGGAACTAGCAAGTCTGTTATTGTTTTTGGAAATGATTTGCAAATATACGAACGAAAAATTCTTGAAATTGTCAAATCTATTTTTAAAATAAAAATGAATATTTTCTATATTATAATCAATCTATTATTAAAATGTAGAAATGCAAAAATCTTATTTTTAGCACAAATTTATACCTATTTTTTCTAGATTTTTATAAAAATGTATACTTTAATTAAGTAAAGAAAAACACTTGTTTTCTAAATCATTTTTTGAGGGCAAATATAAAAACAACAACTGAAAATTAAAAATGTAGTTGCTCTTTTTTTGCAGAGTGTATCTGTATCTGTATCTGGACTACAATTGTGTATATGCGTGTAGATATGTATGTTGGCATCTCCTGCTTATTCTAAATAGCTGCGCATATTGTGGCATTGTGGCAGCTGTTGCTGCGTGCTATCAGATACTGCCCCAGACTGCAGCGAGACAGCTTAATGACTTGCGTCAATGGATTTGCGCAGCTTTTTACCTGCAACTGCAAATCCCAATGCAGACTCGATGGCATCATTAAAATCACATCTTTTTTTCGCGGGCAAAACCCATAAAATCATCAATAGAAACGCTCGGCAAATGGCCAGGTCAATAGTTTGCCACTGCCTGGCAACTGGTAGCGCCAGCCATGTTGCCTGCCCCGAAGATGTCTACTTGACATTTGATCAACAAAGGGATTGCCAGAGTAAGAGAGGGAGAGATGGAGAGAGACAAAGAGAAACCACTTGACTGCAAAACAAACGAATCTCAACAGCGAACAGATCCTCGCTGCAGGCAGGTAGTCCTCGAAGTGCTCGTCAATTGCTTCTGTGGAAATCCCCAGCAGTGTTTAAGGCTGAATATCCTTGCACCTTCTGCATCGCTTGTCCTAATTAGATTTGAAGTGTTCTCGGAACTCTCGCTTGCAACTAGATGCAAATCAATAATCATTTACGGAGGTGTTTTCTTTATCTACATTTGTATATAACTTTAACTGATACACACTTGGATTACTCTCAGCGAAGTCAATTTTAAAAGAATATATTTATAAGAATTAGTTGAAGCTCTGGCATATTTCTATGCAATTATTGTATTATTTTCAAATATTTCTATTGACTTTCACAACAATTATTGTCAGCTTCAAAAAAAGACAATTTCTTTTTCTAATTATTTTGTTTTTCTCTGGCTTTAGGTCAAGTGCTTTTCCAAATTCCACAGCTGTTTCTTCAATCACCACTTGAACACTTGACCGGCAGCAAGTGAAAAACCCATTTAAATTCTAAAAAGAGGTCAACACACAATAAACAATTATTCAAATGAAATTATTTTGTGTCTTACAATGAGTATTTAGCATAATTCTATCTGTAATGCCCGATTAAGCCCAACATAATTGATAATCAATTATTTAATGGCAAGTTCAATAATATTTAAATATAATCAGATATGGCTGAAGTGTGTGGGCTTTTCCCTTGCCTAAACTAACCAAATTGAAGAGGTGTAATTGAGCCACGTTTCGTATTATTCATTAATGATATATAGAACCGACTGTGGCATACTCTGATCTATCTTTGTATGTATGTTTGGACAAGCCACAATTTGGAGTTGACCTTCATAGTGCCGTCTGTCGATTTGTCTGTCTGCCTGTCTGCCTGTTCATTGTCCATTGTTTGCTGTTATCTGGCTATCAGTGACAACGAAATCGACTCGTCCACAAACGAAATTCTGTTTGACCAGCGACCAATCCACCTCCCACCGCTTAACCTACTCCTCCTTCCCTCCCCGCTCCTCTTCCGCTTCTAGTCGTCTTCCGCTGTGCCAGTTTTTTGATTTGTTGTGTTTTTTTTTTTTCATGTGTAAAGCCGTTTAATACAGCCATTATACAGCTGACAAGCACCAGGCAATTACACATAGACCCATGCGCCCATTTATACTCTATATATATATTATATATATGTAATACTATATACATGTGTATATGTCAATGCTCGGAAATATTGATAAAAATATGTGTGTGTGTGTGAGAGCATAAAATAGAAGTCGCCTGGCTTGATAAAAAACGAATGGCGTGATTCATGATAGAAGTACACACGCACACACACACACACACATGCACAACAAATAAAATAATAATAACAATATGCGTTGCGTGGAAAATGGTATATATATATATACACACACACACAGAATTACACACACTTGTGCAGAATTTAATATGTTTATGTGCGTATGAAAAAGAGATTACAGCTTAAGCATGCTACTCTATATGTCTGTGCTATATATATATATATACATATATACATACATATACACATGTGTGTGTGTGCGTATTTACAGGCTATTTTTTATACGATTAACGGTTATTTTTATTTGCCAGCTGGTCTTTTGCGATTTCACTTTCATTATCAACTGCCCTGATAGGCACTTATGTGTGATATGATACGCTACGCACACACACACACACTCACACACGCATACATACATACATATGTGCTCGGGAAAGGGGCAATGAAATTTAAATTGGCCCACTTTTGTTGCCAACAAATAATATTAACAATTCGGTTGGCAATTGTGTTAAACAAAATGAGATTTCAACAGAACTATATATCTCAATGCACAAGCACAACTACAAACACACACACACACATATATATATACATACATATCTATATATAATATATATAAATAAGAGCAGTTATTACTCTTTCTTCGGTAAACCAATTTAAACTCTTATTAAATTGATTTATACAGCTTTTTTTAAAATTTACTTTGTATTTGATTTATATTTCATTCAAGCATTCAGCTCTTAAAAAATAAATAATAATAATTGATTGATTATAAAGACTATTAAGCTGATTGGTTGAAAACCCAAGAAAAGTTCATAAAATATTTGTAATACTTTCAATTTAAGAATCAGATTTGTAAAGAACTTTAAATCCCTCAATCATTATTATTATAGATATGATTGTCACTATTATTATGTGTATAGCTAAAGGAAAACTAATTAATTCTTTTATAAAAGAAGATCAATCAATCAAAATCACATAACACAAAGCAAATAAATATTTTAAAAATAATAAACATTTTTAATGACACATTGAACATTTTGCAACTTACCCTTAAGTTTTTCGCGTGACGTTTCCAAGGCATTTTTACGCGAATTCACAGTTGATTCTAAAACGAGAGAGAAGCAAACAAATTGTGTTTAATATAAAACATTCGCTTTGATTTATTCGCATACACATTGTATGATTCGGTTGATGTTTAATTTGCTTGGCTGCTGTCATCAAATTAATAGCTACGAGTTATTAGAAAATTCTTCGAAAATTCCGCAGAATCTGAAATATAATTGCCTTTTTTCTATTTTCAAATGTATTCGTTTATTTTGTTCGCATTGTATTCAATTCGTGTTTCGTTTGTCGCAGACAGACAAATACAAATAAAGAGCAAAATAAAATCTATTTAATCTTTTATTTATACCAAATGTCGAGGCCCCCCCACGCATTGACACTGACATTTCACTCTCAGTGACGTCAAGTGTGTGTGTGTGTGTGTGTGCAACACAGCACATTCAACAAGCCACACACAGCAACTTTGGGTAATTCACTGACAAAACTGTTGCAAAACGGAGGACATCAAAGCTAAACACATTTGTGAAGAATCCTGCTCTTAATAGTGCCACACAGAAACACATAATATACATATGTATATAGATATATATATATATATATAATCGATATGGGTATACATTAGTGTATATTTATTTTTCGTGATCTTTGTGAAATGTTTGCTAATTTTAAATGTGTGTCTGCCCATACACTCATCTCCATAAGTAGCTGTGTGTGTTTATATATATATATATACATGTATATACACGAAGATTTAGCGAAATAAACTTTTGTCTACGCGAATTGAAGAAACGCATAGAGAATCCTAAATGTTCTATTAATAAATTCGCAGCGATCGCAAAATGTGGCGAAATTCCCATTCGCCATTCAAAAGAAAAAAGAAAAAATGAAAACAAAAATCACAAATAATAATCAAAACAGCTTGACGAGACTTGAGCAGCTTTTTTTCTATATTTTTTTACACATTCATTTTTTTTTGTTTTAATTTTTTGTTGACCCAGCCAATTGGAATGACGCACATTTGAATGTTGTTCATAAATTTGGTCACATTCCTCAGCTTATGCTTTGGGGGTGGGGGGACTCTTCTGCCTCATCTCGTTTGTGGCCTTTTGTGGCCTGCGCAATTTAGTTGCCATTTGCACAATTTCGTTGTGATAAGTAAATGTTGCTGCTGCTGTGCAAAGTAGAAATTACAAAATAAAGTGCGATTAAACGTTATCAGCGCAACGCAAACTGAAATTATTGTCTTGCGCTGTTGTAAAAAGTGCTCATGCGTTCTATGTATATATATATATATATATATATGACTGACTATATAGTCGGACTCGCACTCGAACTCGTACTTTAATCGCGAGCAGCTGAGCTGCACTTTGAACACTGTCGCTGATAAGCAGCAACTTAAAAAAAAAAGAAAGAAAAAAGATTGCTGCCGACGCCGCGAAGTATGCAACAATTTCTGCTTAGTTTTGTTCTCTGCGTGAAACTTGTTTTGTGCAAATTAGAAAATAAACCTTAAATGATATTTAACTGAGTAAAGCGATTCGATTCATCTTTGAGGTTACGCAATCAGCTCAACTGTGTGTGACGTCATGAGTGCTTACTCAGCTGAGCTCATGCCTCACACACACACTCACACACTCAAACACACTCGCTAATTGTATTTATTAACATTTGCAGCAACAATTAGCAGAGGCCGAAGCTGCTGATGAAGACGAAGCAGAACCAAAAAAGAAAAAAAAAACAAAAAGAACATAACAATAAGCGGCTTCCCCAGCACACAAACACACACACACACACGCACACAGCTGCAAAAGCTAAACTGGTTGGTTTAACAAGTTTTAAAGTGAAGCAAAAGAAATGAAGAGCCAAAGCAAAGCGCATGAGTTGATGATGACGACGGCCAATTGCCAATTTCAGACTTGTTGTTAGTCGCTATGCTTATTTTTTTTTATGTGTATGTGTGTGTGTGTGTGCCTTGATGCGCATGTTTCCGCTTTCGTTCGACGCCAACAAGTCGGCGGTCGTAAACAAGTGCGGCAGGTGGTAAAGCAGCCGCAGCAGACACAACGACAGCCGCTTCTTGGGCAACTACAGAGCGAATGAGAGAGAGAGAGATAGCGCGAGCTTAAGCGAATGGCTCCTTTTCCTCTTCTACTTCTACTATTTCATCTTCTTCGTCTTTTACTCTTTCTTAAGCTTGTTCTTCTTTTCATTTGATGCGTGCGCAAATCGCGGTCGCGTTTTATGCTACCTGCGTTCACAACTCTTCACCGTTTCTTCTCTTCTCTGTTTCTCTCTCTCTCTCTCTCTCTCTCTTGCGTTGTCTGTCTGTCTCTGTTGTTCGCCTGATTCCTGCTGAGCGCAGCTGCCTGCAGTCGCCTGCCATAAATGCTGAGTGCCTGGCCGCTGCTTTAATTTGCATGCAGCCTTTTCGCTACTCCTTTTTCCCTGTTGCTTCTCGTGCTTCGCTTGTCAGTTGAGAAGGTCGCAGTTATTTGTTATTTTTTTTTGTTCTCAGTTGGATAAATTTAGATTTATAAAACAAATAACAAATATGTGAATGCCTCAGCCATGACTCAATACCTTGGAGAGGTGTTGCTGGTAGTTATAGATAAAATGTAAACACACACACAATATACATACGCAATTTATTTAATAGCCCTGTTATTCAGAATACGTTAATGCGACTTGCATGTTAGAAATGTCTATTTACATTCATACACATTTACACAGTTACAAATTAACATTGACACATTGCAGTCACTGTTACTTGACTGACTACCAATGACTCATTGACAGCTGCCGGCTGCATCATTCCCTTGAAGGTGAACTCTGTTAATCGTTTTAACTGCCATTTAGCCAACTGACCGAGTGTGTCTGGGGGAGTTAAGTGCAGCAAATCCACTCGAAATTCGCAACGTCATTTGAAACAAAAAAAAAAAAAGCATATCCGAAAATATTGTCAAAGAAGAGCAAGAGGAAGATGACAAAATCAACACTGCTGCAGTCGGCGTCGCAGCCGCCGCTGTAATTTCTTTTGCATTATATTTTTACATTCTCTCACTCTCTCTCTCGCTCGCTCTCTGTCGCACTCACCGGCTGTCAGCGGTGCTCTCAATTAAATCGTTGTGTTTGCCTGTGACGTAGACAAGCGCAAAGCAGCCGCAGCAAATGAAATATGCGAAGCAGCACAGAAACCAAATGAAATGAAATGTTCAACGGCAGCAATAAAAGTAAAAAAACAACAACAGAAACCACAACATTTTTGCATATGCGCCTGTTGATTGCGTAATTAAAGTGCTCGACTTTATTGCGGCTGCTGCTGCTACTCTTGTTGTTATTGTTGTTGTTCTTGTTCTTGTTATATTTATATTTTAATTCTTTCTGTACTGTTCGCATGTGTGTGTGAGTGTGTGTATTTACTAAACAATAAACGGAATATTCTTTGCTCTATCGCTTGGAATTTGTAATAATGCCAAACAAAACGAAAGCAATCAAAATAAAATTAAAAAATAATACAAATAAAAATAAATGTGCTATATTCATAGAGTAATGGTGTTTGGGCTCAACTTTTTTTTCTCTTTTCCAACGGCTGCCAATTTTTGCAGCTGTTTGCATATTTAATTAAATCAAATAAAAAGGCATCAATTCATATGTATATAGTATATATGTATGCAAAGGGGCGGAACGCAACGGGGCTGGGCCCAAAATCCAGTTACATTTACAGCTGCTGCTGCTGCACCGAACGGAATCAGAATTGAAATTGGAATTGGAATTGAAATTGCAGTTGCAGTTGCAAATTGGAGCCAAGTCCCACGTGAGACTCCGCTAAATATGCGAGGAATGTGTGGCAAAGTGCGTGGGGGCGACTCGACTCAACTCGACTCGTAAAAAAAACCAAACAATTAAACTGCAAATGTGGAACGCGAAGAACGAGTGGTGATGGCAGGAGGAGAGGAGAGGAGAGGAGGATGTGGGAAATACACGCTTCATGATTTAGATTTAAAGAGCACAATAAAGCCACAAATTAGTTAATCTGTTGCCACAGATTGCAAATTGTAAAATTCAGCAGAAATATAGAATTATTTTTATTGCATTTTATTGTAAAAACACCACTTTCTAGACAAACTGTATATTTACAATTTGCAACAGAGTATCTAATCATCCTTGCCAAAATGTATCTATGCATAAGGAAAAATCCAAACAATTTCTTGCCAAACTATATATTAAGTTAAGTAAACTGTTTATAAGCCTATTCACAGCTGATAAAAGCACAATAAATAAATTGTTCTCCTGGAAAAAATCTGGTTGTCATAAAATACAAAATAATGCTGATAAAATTGCTATGTGCCGAGGAAGGTGTAAATTTATATACATAATTCAAAATGATTAATTAATAAACGAATAATAAAAGAAAACAAAAATAAGATTAATTGGGGACTGCCCTGAATGCGAACACAATGGCGACGACTACGACTACTAAACTACTACTACTATTCAAATAGAGAAATGCTCGTTTATGATTAACCCATGTGATTACGTGTATACCGATGACTTGTGCTTGATGATGAGCAAACACAGTTAACGTGAGTGAGATAAGCTCTCGCACACACATGAAGGTTAACACAGCAGAGACTGAACAAAGGCACACAAACACACACACGCACACACATTTGCATATATGTATAAACATACATCTATCTGTGCTTCTTCCTCTTCTTCTTCTATTTCGTTGTTCACACCACAGCAACGAGCGCAATGAGTAAAAACTGTAAAAATGCCAAAACGGCTGACAACGCAAAAAAGCAATTATGAAAAGTTATTCACATTTATGATTAATTTCCTTTGAATTATATACGTTGCACGCGCTCACTCTTTATATTACTCAAAGCACTCTCAGCACAGACACTCTCTCTCACGCGCTCTCTCTTGCGCTTGCTCTTAATTTAGCTTTCAATTTGGTCTGCCATTCGTTCAATCGCAAGCAGCAGCAGCAGCAGAGACAGCAACAGAGGGAATTCCCTGTTGAGTGTGTCGCTCTCTCTCTCTGCTCTGCTCTGCTCTCTGTCATTTGTTATCTCTCACTCGAGCTGTGAATGTGGTGGCTCTTTTCGCGTCTCTGGCCGTGTGTTTGTTTGCTTTTCAGCTTTCAAGCTTTATTACTACGCGCACTTGTTGTTGTTGGTGAAGTTGCTTTGCGTTTCGTTGGGCGATTATCATTAGCACTGACTTGCTTTATATTGCTATCGTTCTGCTTCTTCTTCTTCTTCATGTTGTTCTTGCTGTTGTTGTGCTGTTAATTGGTGTGCATTTGCCTCGACTACTTGCGCTGTATTTCGACTGTTCGCTGTTTGCTACGCTTTGATAAGATTTCACGCCTATTTTTTTTTTTATTTTTAGTAGCTGTTCAAACAAATACATATATTAGCTGACAATTTTGTTGGCCACAAAATAGTTCAAGTTCGAGGATTTTAGTCTCTGTAAATAAATATTTACAATTTGTCGTTGTTTTTCATAATTTTCGCTTTGCGCTTATCAAAAGCCAAAATCGGCATTTTGGCCAACGTTGCTTTCCACCTTGCCCAGTGGCCATTTTACAATGAAATTAATAGCACGATATGTTATGGCTAAAAGATTTATATTTCGATCTGCGTTAACATAAATTACGCCACAGCCAAAGAGAGAATAAGTAAGAGTGCAAAAGAGAGAGATGGAGAATGCACAACCTAGAGTTACCCTGTGATCAAGATTATGAGAACATATATATATATATATGTGTAGTACATATGTATATAATACATACGCGCATAAATATCTTGTATTATTATTATTATATACTTATCGATAGTTATCGATAACATGCAATTTTTACGAATTTGTAATGCTGGCAGGGTATGCAGCAGCAACGAGCTTAAACAGACGCCTTCGTTGTCATCCTTTTCTTCTTCTTCGCTCTTTTTTTGGCCATACACAACAATGTTGCCTGGTGTATCTGTATCTGTATCTGTATCTGTGGCTGTGCATCTTTGTATCTGTGCGAGCACAGCACAGTCTGTAGGACAGACAATTTTATTTCATTTATATTTTATGCGTTGCTTTTTTGCGTTCGCTTCCTTTGAGATACACACACCAACACACACACACACACACACACACACATCGAAGTTGGCTGAAAATATTCGCGGCTGTTGCGGCTCTTAAAATGGACAAAACGTATCTGTTGCTCCATCCTGTGGCAACAGCTGCTGCCAACTTTTGCGTTCTCAGCAAAAGGCGCAAAATAAGAGTCGTCCGTCCGTCTGTTGTCCCGTTGCCGTCCAACGACGACGACGACGACAACAATCCTCAATCAACTTCGCTGCGCAGTGTCTTGTATCTTGTATCTTACAGATACGCATAGCACTTGTGCCTTGGCTTTGCTTTTTTTGGTTTTCTTGCTTCGGCTTCGGCTTTGGCTTTGGCTTTGCTTTTGTCTTTCATTTTGGCAAGTTTGGGGCAAGAGTGTCTGTTTGTATCTGTGTATCTTGTAGATGCGCCCATGACAAACGGTCTATAACCAGAGGTTTTTTTCTTCTTTGCAGTCACTGGCGCCTCAGACTCAGACTCAGACACATACGTGCGTTTTGCGCTACAACATGCTACGTGCCCCATTCGCAACGTGACTTCCCCCAAACGGTGGCCCACAAAACCCCAAGCTGAGCGCAACAAGGAAGGCCGGGATGAGCTGTGAAAATTGCTCGAGTGTTGCCCTTTTAAAGCAAATCATTTTTTTTTTTCTTTCTTTTTTCTTAGCTCAAGTGTATATCTCGGTAAGTATCTGATGGATACATATTCCGAAAGTGTGCTATTTCAAGCTGATGACTAACGACGCTTACTAACTTTGCAGAATGTGGCTGCCCCTTCTCCTGCTGGCTTTCTATTAGGCTTTTATTTAGTATTGTAGAACTTTCTTTTTGTTAATCCTTCTGCAACAGAGTTGCTTGCAAATATATAAATACAGCTGGAGAATTAGTGAGTGTTAAAATTTGTATATTCCTGTGAAAGGCTTTCTAAGTTTACCGAATGAATCGGCTTCGTATCCAGAAACACCCATATTATATAGCTGCCATAGGAAAAGTCTGTTGAAAGATGAGTTATTGTAAGAAACACTGTTTTGTCTACTAAAATATCCGAATCCAACTCCTAAAATTAGGCATTTAAGTATCTGTTTAAGACAACATTAGAATTTCCAGTATTTCAAGATCACAATAATGAAATCAAAACCATACCATTATTCTGGAACCTTCATTTTTAGGCGCCTAATATAAATAATAAAGCCTTTTATAAAACACACATCACAATTATATATACACAATATTGACATGTATAATTTATGTTAGTCAGGGCAACACTCAACCGATCATTCTTATTAATTTTTAAGTTGGTAAATCAAATAAGTTAAGGTATTTAATGATGACGATTAACAGCTGTTAATCGTCTGCTGTTAATCGTCAAGTCAACAGCTCCGCCAATTAACATAGTTTTAACACTCTGTTGCAACTTTGACTGCTAACAGTCCTTGATTCTGTTAAGCATTTAATCAAGATAAGTAAGAATATTTATGAGTCTTTTGGCTATCTAAATCAAATCAGCTATCAGAATCGAAAGAGCAGACAAAAAGCCAATGGTGTATGCCAAATGACAATTATTCTTTATTTCATTTGGCTAAGAAAGGGCGAAGACATTGTAAAGTCCGTAAACAGCAGACACGGAGTCGACTGCGCATCAGTTGGCCAGGTTAATGGCTGCCTCTTTAGGCCAAGACTGACTGGAATCCTTTACTTCAACGAGCCGCAACCTGTACGCAGCATTGTGGGCTCAATATTGAGGTCTTTTTATTGTTTAGGGCTTTTATTCGAGTCGAGTGTTTTCTCGTCTCTAGCACCAAAACAGTCTCAGACGCTAGGCCTAAACGCAGCCCAAGTGACTACCTGTATCTCTCTGTGTGTGTGTGTGTGTGTGTGAGGAGGCAACATGAAGTGCCTGCAACATATAGTCATATTTATGTTACCCTTGTGCCCCCAGCTGACGCTCTGAGCTCTCCTTTGCTTTGTTGAACCTGTTTTTGTGCTCTTTTTTTTCTCTGTTTTTTTTGTTGGTTCTTGTTTGTGTTTGGCTTTTGGGCCACTTAACTTTTTATCAGAAATCACTTTGCCCATTCTGCGAAATTGTTATAAATACGTACACACATTTTGTGTATATGCACAATACAAAAAATACACACAACTATATATAAATTTGTATATATATGTGCAGGAAGATGGGCCCAAATCTCTTTTACTTTGCGCATATTACTTATTATGGCTTAAGTCGTGCTTAGAGCCAAACAGGTGTCTACTGAGCAGTTGGCCAACAGATTTATATTTGGATTATTCGCTTATTTATGCTCATATTTTGATTAACGTATAATAAATTCAAGTGACTTTTGTGTGATTTATGTAATTATTGTCTATGAAAACGAAATATTTATTCTGTTTACAAATTCAAATTCTGAAATAATAAATCTTTATAAATCAAATCTAGATAACTTGATCAGTTTTTGCATTAGTCAGCAGCCCAATGGATTTAATTTACTAAATTTATCGATTGTTTACAATTAAATGAATTACAATTAAATGATTTACCACGAATTAATTCGGCTTCAACTTTAACTCAGCTGCTGAAAATGTACACAAAATAATAGCAACATTCATAAATGTATCTGTATGAAGAATATGTACAGATACAAAGATACTAACTGAATGTCAAGAAATCGTGTTGACAAAGGCAACTACCAATACAATACAGACTGTAAAGTTTGGAAAACCTTTCACCAAGGAAAAGCATTGGGAATGTGGAAAATATTAAAATTTCTTGCAAAGGATCTGAAGAAAAGTTTTGAGTTTTTTGATATACTTTCGCTACTGTGAAAAAGTTTTCAATCTAATTGAAAATTGAATCCATATTCAATTAACTTATTTTTCAGCAACAGTACTTTTTTAAGCTTGGTATTTAATATGTAAAAATGAAATATTTTTTGTTAATACTCAAAAATTTCTAGGCACGATTTGTGAGAGATTAAAATATAGCTATATATAGTTAATTGCCTATTTAACTTCATTAACTGAATGAAACCTTTTTGAATTTCGCAATTTGAAAACAGATTACATAGATTTCCCAATCAATTCAAATTCAGTTTAACGCTGTTATCGACTTGTTTACAATCAGTATGCTGAAAAATTCGATTTCCCATGAATATACATTTAGACCGAAGAGCAACACACCCACACACACACTCACACACACACCCACACACACACATACACACACACACATGTGCAGGTGTAGAAACTCACACGCGTAAATTGATTGATTGGAGTGAATGATAGCACAGCTTGAAATTCAATTAAATGCCAATTGGACAATTTCTGTACCTTTATTTAAAAGTTTTCTAAACAGTGGCAGGAAGGGTGGTGGGGTCTGTGGAGGATTTTATAATAAAAATGTTATCGAGACAAGAAATGGCCATTTGCTTTGTTAATGTCTGGCCAACAGCCAACGGCCAATGGCCAACGAATTCCATTGATATGCTGATAGCTGATAATTTATTGATTTCTTTTAATCAGAGACAGCCAAATGGAAATTCTTAGAAATTTGCGCGATAACTTCAAGTGGTTACTCTGTGTGTGTGTGTGTGTGTGTGTGTGTGTGTGAGCTCTTACTCACCAGTTGTGGTTTAGAAAAAACGGCAAAATATGAAATAAAACTCGTTTAGGCGATTAGCTAGAAACGTATTTGACGTCAGGTGAATCATCATTGTCAGCGAATCAGAGACACAAAAACCGAACCGGAGACAACTGCTTATGCCAGTTAGATTGGTGGATTTGAGGGGGGTACTGCAGGGTGTTGGGGGGCAGATTGTCATTCAAAATGATTCTGAGTCAATATTTGACATGGCTTGTGGGTGTGGGTGCGGCTGACTTGCGGGCAATACTTGAGTTAAATTAGACAACATTTTTAACAACTAAACGTGTGAGAGAGAAACTAAGAGCGAGTGAAAGAGTAATCACAGAGAAAGAGAGATAAGAGAGAGAGAGAGTTGGAAACAGGTTAACCAGGCAAGAATTGTGCTACGTATCGAAAACTGGGCACAGAGCAAAAAGTCGCTGGTCAGCCACGATTTGTGAACAGGAGCGTAGACAAAGAGGAACATGCGAAATATATATATATATATAAATATATATATATGAATATATATTAAGATTATTTTTTATTATCTTTCTTTTGTGGACATCGCTGATTGTCATGAATATAATCTTTGCTGGTTAATGCTTAGAAATCCCTGCTACGTCCATGTCTCAAATATTTGTTGTTGTTGTTTTTGGGTTTGGTTTTATTTCCATTTTATTTTTTTTTTTTTGTGAGCTTCCCCCATATTTTGGACTCAGCAACAAGTCCGAAGTGATGGCCAAAAGCGATGCGACTCTGGCCAAAACCGGAATGACGTGATGTCTTTTGGCTTATTTGTATTTGTATTTGGATTTGGATTTGTATTTGGATTTTATATATTTTGTGTGCTGCTCTGCTCTGCTCTGCTTCGGTTGGCTTTGCCTTGCTCAGCAGTCGATATTCGTTTGTGGTTTATTTTTTATTATTTTGATTGTGTTGGCATCATTCAACACGTTTTCGTTTTTTCGAAAAAATAAAAACCATATAAATAAAAGCGAAGAAATGCCAAAGAAAATAAAAACCGAAATGAATATCATAAACATAATAAAGACCCCATTGAGTGACGCCACAAGCACAAGTGTTTGTTGCTGTTGCTGGCTTTGTTGTTCTGGCCAATTCATTTAGAAATTGATACGAGAAATGTCACATTTTTTTTCCTTTTCTTTTTTTGCAGTTTCAGTTTGACTTTATTAATATTATGTGTTATTTGGTCAGCTGCTTTCAGCAAGTTTCTTACTCTGTGGCAACTTAGTTGAACAATTGTCTGGCAACACAATAAAATCCTTGACATCCTTTTATTTCATGCTAAGATAAGGGTGTCTCATAGTCGATACTAGCCTGTACTACAGCAATGGCCCTACAAATAAAACAACTTTTGATTGCAAGTTTTTATTGCCTTTTCTGTTATCTTTGCTACGTTTGCTTTAAGAGTTTTATGTGACTGCGAACACAAATAGTACATTTTTAGACAAAGTTAACAAGTGGCATAATTGTAATTGAAAAATAAACTGACATTTTTAACAGCTCATCCATTGTTATTTATACAGTATATATATATAACGAGTAATGCATAGATTCAAGTTTGATTTAGAAACAAAGTAAATAAATAAATCTGAGTTTGTTGAGCGTTTAAACTTATGCTTACACAGCTTGGACTTTAAACCTATATTTATGTATGCCACATCAAAGCCTCCATTGATGGGAGAGAAATGAGTTAGAGAGAGATAGAGATATAGAGAAAGAGAGAGAGAGAGAGAGAGAGAGCGAGTATGTCAGGCTGTGTGTTATCAGTTGACACAGACGCATTTCAACAACGTAATTCGAAAATGCTTATGCTTAATGCGATTTCAAATAGCTGCTGCTGCTGCTGCTGGTGCTGATGTTGAATACCAAAACCAAATGAATTTTTTGATGTGGCGCCGTTGACCGCATTCAGCATTGAACTATTTGAGGAAAAGGTTATCAGGGGGCAGAACATAAACACAAAAACACAATTCAATTCCAACTTGTAGATACAAAAGAAAAATGTGTACAAAATAATTGTAATCATTATTTATTTATAAATAAACGCTGCTTGAAATATGTTTTTTAAATAATACTGTTCAAGTGCAAAAACAACCAGCAGCAGAGCAGCAGCAGCAGCAGCTGGCTTAACCACAAGCAAAACAAAAACAAAAAAAAAGGCAAAAAAAATGGGGTGCAAAAAGGCATCACAAAAATCCAGAAAGAACCCAAACCACTAAGCCAGCTTGGGGCGCCAGCCGTCAAGTGCTGTGGAAAACACGTACAAAATGTTCCAAATGCCATTTGCCCAGTTTCAGATACTTGTAGGCATGTGGATACTCTCTGAGATACATGAGCAAATTCCGGCACGTCCTTAGGCAACAAAAAAAATTGTATTAGGTTATCCTTGCCACACACACACACACACAGAGAGAAGGCAAATGGCTTTTCACGGTCGTTGCCGTTGCTGCTGCTGTTGATCAACTTGTGCCAAGCAACAGCAGAGGACAACCAGCGACGCTGAACTGAGTTCCTAGCTGTGGTTTGCCCCCGTTGTCTGCCCTCTCTCTCTCTCTCTCTATCTCTATCTCTCTCTCTATCTCTCTCTTTCTTTACGCCACCAGCCCTCTCTCATTTGGCTTAAACTTTCTATGCCCCGTGGCCAACCAACACACAAAGTGGGCTTTGCTTGTCCAAGTATAAACAGCAAATAATTCTAAAGTGAAATAAATAATTTATTCAAAATATTAAAAATAAAAGAAAGAAAGATTCAACTCAACTCAAGTCAAGTGGTTTTTTTTTTGGCTTAAGCATAGAGTATCTGTTAGTTGGGCAACAGTTGGGCTTAACTTGTTACTGGCTTTTTATGGTTGCTGTGGGTGGTTAGTTAGTTGCTCGGGATTCTCGTTGTGCGGTGACTGACTGCGAGCAACGTCATCATCATCATCATCATCATCATCATCGTCATCATCTTTGGTGTGGTTGCCACACAGAAATTTGTTTGTGCACCAGCAAAGCCAAACACACACACACACACACAAATACACACAACTTTATCATTTGGGGAAGCCCTGCGCTTTCACAGACTTGCCTTCCTCTTCCTCTTTCGCTGTGCGTGTGTGTGTGTGTGTGTGTGTGTGTGTGTGTGAATTAATACACACACTTTTACTTACACATGTATTTTTACACTCGTGCTTATTTTTTGTTGGTTCTGCCTTGTTTTCCGTTTTCGCCTGCTGCCAACAACATTTTCCTTAATTTCTTTCTACCATTTTATTTTATTTTGCTTGTGTCTTATTATATATATATATATATATAAATATATCTATATAAATATATATATTTTTTTGGTTTGTTGCAGGTTGCTTTTGGCCCAGGTATGAGGTTTTATTTTGGCTTATTGCCGTAGTTGGTTTCCCTCTTTTATTTTTGCTGCTGTTGCTTTTTATTTTGACCCCCCTTTTTTTTTGGCTGGGCTGCCATGACCTTTTTAGCACTGGCTGCTCCTGCTTGTAAATTTTCTGGGCGTGGCTGCTGCTGCTGCTGCTGCTGCTGTTCACAACAAACAGTTGCTTAAGGAACGGAATGTTTGTGGAGTGGAGTTGGCTTAAGAGGTGGGCTGCGAGTTATAGCCAGGACATCCCATGAAACGTGTCCTTTTATATATGTATGTATTTCTCTAGGGGACTGAGTAGCTTTTTAATGAGTTTGTGCGCTTTTTACGAGTTCGGCAACCTTCTTCTTCCTTGCCTATAGAATTACCTCTAGAAAATAAATTGATTTTGTATCTGTATCTGTATATAAGTTATCGATTAGTTGTCGAACTCCTTTCGATCAATGCTTGAAGATTAATTGGTTGTATTTCAATCGAAATACAATCAACTTATACGACTGCCTTGGCAGGAAGCAGCTATTAGATCATCCTTCGCTGGGCAGCCACACAAGTGAGCAATTTGAGCACAGCTTGTGCCCCATTAGCTGGCTGGCCTTTGAGGCCATTCAAATGACCACACCTAGACACATTTAGAGTTGCGCCTAAGGCTTTAACCCACAACCGGTCACCGTACAACAAATTTACCGTCTTGAAATAGCTGTCATTTACAGTAGACACTACATTTTCATAAGTCTATGCTAAGTCTATAAAATGCTCCATAGAAACAAGTTGGCAAAGTAGTCATAACGACTAATGGTTATCAAAATGTTGCCTTGTTTTTTTCTTTAGCATGTCAGGTGTGTAATTTGAGAAAATGTAGAAACAATTTGGAATATTTGATTTGCATATTTTAAGACTTTTTCTTTTAAGTGTCAGTGATATATTTAAACAAAATTAAGCACAATAGCTGATTTTAAATATAGTTAAAAAGGTGTCATTTCTATTCCAAGTATTTTATTTATTTATTTATATTTAAATATCTTTAATTTATTTTAATTATTTTATTTTTTCATATGCTTAATGCATTTTTTTATATATATTTATTCACATATATTTTTTTGTATTAATTCATATTTGTTTTAAAGAACAAACTAAACATAAAAACTCCATTGTTATTGGTTTTAAAGGGTATTGGCTTTTGATGGGTTAAGGAAGCCAAAACCAACCCTAAAAGGTGCGGGTGGAGGGAGGGGGGTGGGGTGTGGGTGTTGGGTGGTTAAACTATGTATAAAGTGAACGAAACTAAAAGCCCTTTTATTTGAAGCGGAATGCGAGCCAAAGGAAACGCAAAACAAAGAGCCAGCAAATGTGCTAGAAAAGGTAGCAATAGCAACACAAGCAACACAAGCAACAGCAACAACAGCAACAACAGCAACAGCAACAACAACAAGCAACACAAAACTGTAATAAAAACAAAGAGCTTGTACTAAGGAATTGCGAATGAGGCGGACAGACGCCCCAGAGTCGAGCAAAGTCTCCATTCCCCCCTCGCCCGATGGCCTGATGCCGCCTGCCCGTTTTGCAGCTAGACTTCTTCTTCGGTCGTTTGCCGAGCAAAACATAAATTATCAGCACAATGGGCAACAGTCAAGGCAAAGGCAAAGGCAAAGGCAAAGGCAAAGTGGCAAAAGACAGAGAGACAAGAACAATGACACACAGTGGTGGCAGAGAAAGGGAGAAAGGGGCAGCAGAAGGGCACAGAAGGAATGCTAAATGACAACAGCAAAGTGGGGTGCGGGGGGGATATCAACAGTGGCAACTGCCACGTGAATAACAACAGCAACAGCAACAACAACAAACAACAATCAACAGCAGCAGCAACAACAACAACAACAACAACAGAGTCCCGGGCCAAAGTCTATTTTAATTTTGACGTAGTTTGTGACCCAGAACGTTGGCCAAAACAAATGCGACAACAACAATGGCAACAAGCACAGCAACAGAGTTGCCAGCAACAACAGCAACAGCAGCAGCAACAGCAAAAAGCAGAGATTATAACATAATCATAAGCAAAGCCAAAACCCAAAACCAGAGACAGAGTCAGAGTCAGAGCCAAAGGCAGCTCAAGTGTCGCAGTTGCTTTGAACATGTTGCGCCAGCTGCTTGGCCAAGTATCTAGATACAAATACAGCGCCACAGACAGATACAGATAGAAAACTTGTATCCGTCCCTCGTTACTCTGACTGGCCGTGTTGGGGCAGAGTGTGGCGCGTGGGCAGTGAGGCATAAGAATGCTGCCACCGCCCCATGCCACAAGCAACAGAACAGAAAAAGGTCATATCAGCTACAGTATTAATCAGAATATTTTAGCAACTATATATTATATTTATACATACATGTTGGATAGATAGTATTTAATATATATATAAAAGAAATGTTTATAGAGTGGCTAGAAAAAAGAATTGTCAATAATAATCATAATAATAATATAATCTTTAGTATTCCCCATATACGTCAAAGGTAGTACTGCTCGTGAAGTGCTTATCAATATATATATATAAATATATATATATGTTTTCTTTTAGATTAGCGAAGAATAATAGCACCACTTACGCATTCCATATAGAAATCGAAATGTTTTGCCAATTTGCTTTTATTATTATTATGCTATTCTTAATATTATTTGTTATTTGCATTATCAAGTTTGAAATAAATCCAAAATTATCAATAAATAATTGGAACTTTAACAGACAATTAGTAAGTGATAAGTTTGTATTTAAAAAAGTAATATTTTCATGAATTTTAGTCTAACTCAAGCGGCAATTATGATGATAATTTATTTAATGCAATGCTCGATATTTATCGATATTTATCGATATTTATCGTTAGATTGTATTCAATTTGATTTTACTTTAAGAGCATTCCATATTCGAATGGTGGCAAAATGCTATTCCAATTCTTGTTAATAAGTTCAAACTGTATGAGTAACAAGCAGCAGCAACATTCAGCTCGAGTGTTGTCTGTCTAACATACCTGCTGCTCCCCCTTACACCTCCCCCTCACCCCACCGCAAAGCAGTTGCTGTTGTTGTTGTTGTTGTTGGTGCCTCAAGTGACGCCAAAAGTATCTGCGCATTGTGGGCTGCACGTTCGTTTGAGTATATCTACATAAAAGTTGAACGCTTGTGTTTGTATCTTTGTATCTGACAACACGTTTGCCTCTGTGTATGTGTGTGGGTGAGTGTGTCTGTGTGTGTGTGTGTCTCTGTGTGTGTGTGCCTCTGTGTGTGTGTGTCTGTGTGTGTGTGAGTGGGTGAGCGCCAAAAGTTCATGACGCTGTGCGAAGCCTGATTTTCAGGCCATTACATTACATGGGTGCCCAGTCTTCTGTGCTCAAACAGCTTTTCATATTTACATATAGACACATACATACTTATATATATATATATATATACATATATACGTATATATATATGTAATCTCTGTGTTTTCTTTTTGGGTTTCGTTTTTGTTTTTGTTTTTGTTTGTCGTTTCTCTTTTAACAAGCGCTTCGCAGCTGCAACAGCATTGGCTGTATTTCTTTGTGTGTGTGTGTGTGTGTGTGTTTGTGTGTGTGTGTGTGTGTTTGTTTGCCTTTTGCGCTTGGGGATTACGTAAGGGAATCCCCAACATTTGCAGCGCTGTCGACAGCAGCAGCAACGTCAGCAGCAGGCGGAAAAAAAAAGCAAATGATAAAAAGTAGCGAAGCTGAACTGCGTCAGAGTCAGTTGCATGTTTTATGCATGAACTGTTTGCACTCCCCCCTCCCCCTCCCTTACCATATACCACCTCTCTTAAACCCCTGTACGCAGCAACCAACCTCTTCTCTCTCTGTCGTTTTCAAAAAGAAAACGCAAATCCATCTTTCAGTTACTCGTCGCACTGCGTGAGGGCGCACTGTACAGTGTAACAAGTGCGCGCTTCGTTGAGTTGCAAGTATATACCTCCCCCCCTCCCACACTCAAACTGCCTCTTATCTTTGGCTACGCCCACACAACAGTAAGCGACCCCCCGCTGCTTTTTATTTTTTAATATTTTTTTTTCATAGTTTGCACAATTCTATTTTGTTTTTTTTCCTTTTCTTTTTGTTGATTTTTTTTTTTTGCATTTTCTTGCTTGCAATATTTCAGTTTGTCGTACAACTTTTCCTGTTGCCCCAAGCGAGAGCTGGGTTGAGGGGGTGGCGGGGTGTTTCTCAGTGTCTCATATTGAGGTTGTGACTTACAGTTATTGCTTGTACGAGCTTTAAGAGCGCACCACACGACCTGCCACGCCCCCCCCCCACAAAAACTAATGTTTTTGCTGTAATTGAAAATGGCTGATTCGCATTCTTTCTCTGTCTGTCTCTCTCTCTCTCTCTGTCTCTCTCTTACTCGCAATTTCCTAGTGTCTTTTCTTCTCTTTTGTGTTGCTATTTTCTTTTCTCCCACCATTTATTGCTTTTTGTGAACTTTTCTTTCTGCCATTGTCCTTGCAAATACCCTGTAAATACAGAAGTGAGGCATGCTGCACGTGCCCGAATATTGTAAGAGCTACAGTGAATACTCGTAAACGAGAAAGTTTCCTTGAATTGAGAAACAAATTGAAATCTTATGATTGTTTTATGTAAGTTTCCTTTTTTTTAATATAGTAATATTTTCACAAATTAAATCTATCTTCTATAACTGAATAAAATTAAATAACTTCCAGCTACAAAGTATCTTTGAAGTTTTCATATAGTGAGATAATGCTGGGTATTTTATAGTCAAGTCAAGTCAAGACAAGTCAAGTTTGAGTGGCCTAACGAATTCCTATTTATTTAGCTATGTATGTGCACACTCACTCACACACACACATATATGTATATATTTATATTTATATACACACACACATTGTATACAAAAGTGGCCTTGAGCTCAAGTATCAAGTTTTGAAGTTAACGCATGTCAACAGGCACATCAAATGGGATGAGGGTATTATAATTTTGTCGTGAAGTGTGTAACACATTTAAGCACTCATTTCCGTCCCCATAAAGGATATAGTATATATTATTTATTTTATTGTATAACATTATAGCGCCTAGGCCCCGATTGTGTGCAATTGGAGAGTGCGTAATCTGTGTTGAGTCTGGGTTGTTTTTAACTCAATATGTTTTACAGCTTGTAATTAGGAAAAGGGCATACACTCAGCATAAATTCAATCTGATAATCAGATCGACTTTATTTATATAGGAAATGTGATTTTTTTTTTATTTTTCACAAGAAATATATTTCGTAATTAAGAAAATATTTGTAAAATGTATGCAAATTTTTCATTTTAATTTTCTAAATAAGGATCTGTTTCTTAGAAATAATCTGTTCTGAAGTTCAGAAAATAGTAATCAAAAATTGCGTATCTTGGGATAGATTGGGATTCGAATAGACCTAAAATATTATGTTTTTTTTCCAATTCAAATATTATGAATTTAATCTTAAAATGGAGGCTTTCTCTGGGTACATTTATAAGAAAACTGACTTAAAATTATAACTATTTTTTTAAATTTGATCAAACTTGATATTGAAATGAAGAGAAGAAAAACGCAGTTTTTTTATATATACTTTCTGAATAATAATGAATAAGGATTCAGGGCTATATTTTTGCTGAGTGTACTCAGACTAGAGCCTGTAAAGGACTGCCTCGTTCAATTTGTACAGTTTTTCCAGTGCTTCACTGCACAGTGGCTTAAATGCTAAATTCGAGCTTAACCAGGCCAATAAAAGTTTCTACTTACTGCCACGTCCGCTGCCCTTGCGTCGCGCCATGCTGCAGCTGTTGGTTGTTGCCTGCCGCTGCTGCTGGGATGGGTTGGGATGGGATGATGAGTCCGATGAGTATTTTGTTTTTGCTGCCTGATAGGCTAATCCTGCTACCCACTATGCAGATGAGAGGAGTCAACTACATGGGGCCCAGTTGTGCTGTGCTTTGCTCGGACTCGGACTTGATTGATGTTGATTCTCTAAATGCTGTCCAGCGAATGGAGCCACGCCCACTGCGCCTTGTTTGCTCAGTGTGTGTGTGTGTGTGAGTGTGTGTGAATCGCGTTAACTGTAAATGTGTCCTTGATGTGCAATGCACAATGCGTTCTTTACTCTTGTTATCCTTGCTCCACAGCGCCGTCAAGTTGCTCAGCGCAACGGGACTCGATTCGCTTGTGGCCTGGTTCCGTTTCTCTCTCTCTCTCTCTCTAAATATATATATATATATATGTATTAGTGTATGCACACGTACACATACACATACATATCTATATATATATATATATGTAGATATTCTGAACTATTTGTTCGCTCAGTGTGTGTGTGTCGTGTGTGTGTTTGTTTGTCCTATTTTGATTGGGCAACGATGACGTGTGTTTGGCTCAAAATGACTTTTGGCTGCCCAAAATTTGCATACAATGGCAACATTTTCATTTATTTCATTTCGATTTCAATGTATTAATATTCCAAGTGTATTTGTTGATTATTGTTGTTGTTGTATGTATATCCATATAAGTTTTCTTGTTCGTTGCGTGTAAAATACTCGAAAATTGCGTTATTTGTTTTTTGTTTTTGTTTTGGTCGTTGTTGCTTTTGATATGCTATTTGCGCCTTTTGTTGATTAAACTCTGCCTAATTTTAACCACATTCCACGTGGGAATTTACTCCTCTCTTCTTCTTCTGTTGCTTCTTGTTATTGTTTTTGTTTGTTTGCTTTGCTTATTGTCGTAGGCCGCGTTTAAACCGTTACGCGGCGCGCGTGCGACGGAGACAAATTGAAGCGCAAAGCATGACGTATGATAAAATAAAACAAACAAAACAATTGAATTGCGTTTTATTTATTTTTGCTTTTGGTTTGTTTTTCGTTTTTCGTTGCTGTTGTTGTTATTGTTGTTGGATTTGCATAAAAAACACGTTGCGTATACGCAACACACGCACAAGACACAATATTCAGCTTTTAATCAACTCACCGATTTGCACAAGCAGATTTTTTGATCTTTTTTCTTTTATTTTCTTTTCATTTTCTTTCAACTACTTAATATATATATATTTGTATATTTTGATATATGTATGTATACACATATATATTTATTTGTTATCAATTTTCCTGTGTGTGGAACACTTTCAATATGGCATTTGTATGTGTGTGTGTGTGTTTGTTTGCGTGTGTGTGTATATGTGAATTCTATTAATATAACTGAAATATATTCGCTGCTGCTCTACGAAATGTGTGCGAAGCGCGCGAAAACGAGAGGCGTGCGTCGACTTCGGCGTTCACCAACAAACAAGAGGCAATGTTAAGCCAAAATGAGCGCTGTAAACAGTTTATTTGTCGACTACGGCACGAGCCGAATGAACGAAACACACGCACACAAACACACTCTGACTGTGTGTGTGTGTGCGAGAACTCGTATTGAGCACGCAAAACAAATATTGAGCTCACTCTCTTCTGCTTGCCTGCATTCGCTCTTGATTTTGCTTTTGGTTTTGCTTTTGCTCTCTCCCTCGCTCTCTCTCTTTGGATCAGTCGTTTTCAATTGTGTTTGCATTCAATTTCAATTTCAATGTGTTTTTGCATTCAATCGTTTTGCTTTTTGTTTACGTTTTCTTTTGTGGCATGATTTGTATTTGTCGTGCCTAGCTCTTTGAGTGAGTTGCAGTTAAGAGCATATTTAAGAGAGCACACTCTTTATTCTGCTTAGTATTTCCTTAGTATTTGATTCTGTTTTGCGATTTGCCACTAAAAAAATTACACGTTTTAAAATCAATCAGTCAATTCTTATTCAATTAGCAATTTATTGTTAAGGCCACAATTCACTTATTTATAATTCTGTAAGAAATTGTAGTCTTCATAATATTGCCTATATTTTATATTATATTTTATTTTATATTCAATAATATTTATTGCATACTTTTGGGCTAAGCAGAAAAGATTTCTGAAGAATAAGACTTATTCAATTCTTATATTAATATAAATCTTGCTATGATAACGAAAAAAATCTTGCCACATGTTCGTGTGTGTGGCAGATTCATAAGTGTCTTGATGTCTTTGCAACTGTGGGCGGGCGCTCTTTGACATGCAAAAGGCGTGGCTCATTTCACTCATTAACCAATCTGATTCAGAAGACAGTTAATTGTATGGCATACTTTGGGGCTGTTCCACTCTTTGATTGATTGCATTTTTTTGAGTACTACAAATTCGAATGCGGATTCATTCCACAGTCAGTGGGTAGCCATCAATGAATGCGGCACAGCTGTTTTTTGTTTACGTCTGTGGCACAACACGCAGGCGCCGGCTTTAGCCGGCTTTACACTCCAGCGTTCCAGTTTCGAAATGCTTTCGCACTGGAAGTAGGGGAAAATTCCAGCAGCAAGTTTGGCGCCAAATGCTTGCCGCATTCGAAAAGTGCTTCACAGTCGGGCGATAACAGCGCGCGCGAAAGGAGCAGTTCCAATTAAATGCGGATCTCTTAAGAACCTTCACATCTATTTAAGCAACATTGTGTGGCAAAAAGTGATATTATCAAATACAAAGTATAAAAGAATTTCAAGTGAACATAATTTAAACAAATGACAAATATTTTAGTGTTGCAATTATAATTTATGTTTTCACTTTTGTGTTGCACTCGCAAAAAAATAAATAAATAATAAAAACTAACAAAAACTGAGTTGAATTTGCATATAAATGAAATGCCATTAAAAATACGTTTAGCTCAGTTTAATCATTTTTTTATAGGTTAGTTAAAATGTTTGATATTGTCAAATGTTATTACTATGCAATGTTTTTTGGAAATGGATCAGTTTTAGTTTAATGTTTTGAATGTTTGAAAAATATCAATTTAATTACACAAAACAAATATAAAAAAAGTAGTCTTCAGGTCAATCTTTAATATTTCAAAATACCTGAATAATGTCCTGCAATTGCATACATATTTGAAATTAAATATTTACAATAAATTTCAAGTCAAATTTCAAAAAAATGTCGAAATTGATATTTTTTATTTTAATTAAAACTTAGCTGAAAATCGATTTTAAAAAGTGACATGAAATTATCAACTGAAATTCATTTGTTTTTATATATTCAAATATAATGAAGCTCTGCAAAAAGTGTGCAATAACCAGATCAAGGCATTATAGTACATATATATTCTTGATCAGCATCAACGGCCGAGTTGATCTAGCCATATTCATCTGAGTGTCTGTTGAATCTTAGAGACTTTAAGAGTTAGTGACACTAAATGTTGTATTTAAATTCTCGTGGATCCAGTTTTGAATTTTACGCATTTATCGATATAAATCGATTTTCGATAGCAATAAAAGCCACAATTTTTAAAAGCAGAAGCTTGTTTTTGATACATATTATACCTTGACATATTTCTGATCAACTGCAAAAAATTTGATCAATATCGAATAAAAATTAACCAAGTTAAAGCCCAATTCGTATATTGATCTCATTAATGCTGCCTTCGTAATTTCTTTGATTCTTCCAGCAGAAGAAGAGGTCTTTAAAGAGAATATTGACCATAAAACTTAAACTTGTCTTAAGGGATGGTTTCAGGGTATCTCCAAGTTGAGCACTCTCCACTAGAGAAATGTTTACTTGTTGTTCTCGGTGCAGTCAAATGGCTTTTGTAATTTGAGAATTGACATATATCAATATGGATTTAGTATCGAAACTTAATTGAAGCTGTTCGATATGAAGTCATTAAAGAATTTCAATTTGCATGATCTCATTTCACATTGATAATTTGCACAGAAATGAAATTGTTTCCCATTTGTTTTCTTTGTTTGCACAATGTGTTTATATTTAAGTGTTTAATTGCCATTGATAATTGTGGATGGCATTCGGTCTGTAATTGAATATATACCCTTTAAAATGGCAGCACTCGATGTGAGGATTGATAAATGATAAAACTCCATTTAACCAACCAGCACCTCCAATCTTGGGAACCTTGGCTCTGGCTGTAAATTAAGCGCCAAAGTCAATACTTAATTGCCTCGTTGGCCGTAAACAATATTGTTTATATACGTGTGCTGGTGCTAGAATATAAACAAATACAAATTGCGCACAACACGAACACGAACACGAAACACAAACACAAACATAGAAGAAGAGCAACAACATCGAAATGAGGAACGAAGAGCAGCAACCAAATTGGCTCTTTTAGCAACCAAATTCCAATCAGCAAACGTGGCTAGATAAAAATAAAATAGCAACAACAATTTGTGAGTATGACAATAACAGTGCCAGGCTTATTAAATACCTCACACACACACACACATTAATATATATATATATAATAATACTTATATTGCTCATACGACGTGTTGGCTGCCAGGTAAATAACACCAAGTCTATTGTCCATTTTGTATTGTGTTTGTTAGACGGTTTTTGGCCTCGCTCAACTTGGCCATAATATATATATCTAGCCGTTGATTTATGAAAAGTACTCCAGGCGAATTATGGGCTTTTGTTTAGGCATACTAAATGCATCAGTGACAGTTAGAAAAGGTCAACTAAGCACACATAAGCATATAGAAATCCAAATGGGATTTATGCCCAGCTCGCCCACAATGGTATTTAAGCAGTGCTTAATGCTTCAAGGACCTCCGCAGGACCGCAGATTTAACAATTAATGCGTTTGTGGTTGAGCTGTCTTCAAACTAAGTTTGATTAAATCTTAACAGCTGCTGTTGGTTTTTTCTCTCTACCATTTTGGGTTTCCTTAATTTGTTTCAAACGATGTCTTTGAACATTTTGAATAATTGGCGACAAATGGCTGCACAAAAAATAAAAAAAAAAATAAAAGATAAGAAATAAGAAATAAGAAAAACGAAATATAAAAGTAAAAAAAAAAAACAATTACTGCGAGTGACAAGCTTTTGGCTCTGCTCATTTGATCACATTCATGCTGTGGTGTGGAAAAGTGCTTAATTAAATTATGGTGATAAAACGCGCCCCCAAAACACATTTCAAAGTTTATGATAATTTTGGATAATGATGACAAGCATTTGAAATGATGTCCTTTGAACTATGCACTTAACTGGCTTAAACATATGGCTTATCACCATGCCACATTGTTTGGCATATTGAATACAGCCAAAACGAATGAAGAGTTATATTTGTATAACGACCGGAAACATAAATCTTGGCAACAAAAACCAGCCGGAAGGATAGGCAATTCAAATTTCTCTTTCGAGTTGTGGCTGTCAAAGACAAGTCAGGAATGAGCCTTGGAATTTATGCCAAAATAGTTTTTGGGCCGAGTGACTGACTTGTATGCTTAGCCACAAGTGCGTGTGTGTGTGTGTGTGTGTGTGTGTGTGTGTGTGTGTGTGTGTGTGTGTGTGTGTGTGTGTGTGTGTGTGTGTGTGTGAGTGTGTGTAACAAATTCTATTTATGATGATGAAGTAGAAGTTGTGGCAGCATCAACGCCAAGTCAGCAAATCTAAATCGAAATGAACATTTTCTGAATGAGTGAAATGAAAAAGGTCCTTCGAAGTGAGAAGCAGTAAAATTCCACATTCCGAAAAAAATCATTCTGAAATTCCTGAAAATCATCATACTTTTAGCGAAATGGGTAACTCAGCCTATTTATTCAGAAAGTTTTTGTTTTCTTAGTTTCACAGCTGATTTTGCTAAAGTTTGCGAAAAAAATGCGTCTAATTTCCAAGCTGTGTTTGTAAATATTAAACATTTGTATCTTAAAGATAGTTAGAAAACTTCTTTAGTATTTTTTGTAATTCAAAACATTTTGGGTTTGCATTTATTTTCTACAGAAATAGTTGATTTTATTCAGAAATATATTTTTGGGAAATATAAAATAAAACTTTTAAATGTTTTTGTGGTTTTGTTTTGTGTTTTCTTTTTGCTAGTTAAAACTTAATAATAAATAACTCAGGCTGGAAATGTT
Source organism: Drosophila grimshawi (assembly GCF_018153295.1). Taxonomy (NCBI): domain Eukaryota; kingdom Metazoa; phylum Arthropoda; class Insecta; order Diptera; family Drosophilidae; genus Drosophila; species Drosophila grimshawi. Next base: position 9,952,283 of record NW_025062889.1, on the reverse strand, counting down.
ATCTATTATTAAGAAATAACTTACTTGAAAATATAAAAAAGCTTTTCTAATAGAAATTATTTGTAAAAACTCAAAATTTGTTCTTGTTTTTTGAGTGAATTTCCAAGTCGCAATGCGAGTGTTTTTTTCTGAGTGTACGACTATATTAAACATGATATTGTAGTGTGTATCTCACTTATTTCGAGCATTTTTCATTTGTCATTGAGATTTAAAAATGCTGTTTTTATTTTTTGTGGCTTTTCTCCGTAATAAGTTTGCTGGGGAGACAATGGCGTCAGAGGCGCCACCATGCCAGAGGTCAGTAGGGGCACTCAGCGGGATGCTTTTTAATATGTTCAACAAAAGCACTGCGTGCGTCTTATTATTAAAAGTGCGGAAGTCTCGTAAAGAACAAAAACCGAATGCGTTGGAATGGAACCAAAAAAATGATCATTTCGCTGTTGGCCAACTAGCAGGTAGCGCAGGGCAAACAGCTGCTGCTGCAGGACATGCATGTCCTGTTCGGGAACAGTTCATTATGTCAAATTATTATGGTAATCTCTATTAAATTGTGTTGCCAGTCGGCTGCTTGTATTTTGCCAGTTAGCCAATATATGCCAAAGTCAAGTCCCAGCCAAATATTTGTGTATGGCTTTATTATGCAGAGCATGTGACCAATTTATTGGTAATGAATGTGTTTGGCTAATTAGCTGTCGAAGCCATCCCTCATTTCGAATTTCGGCTCATAGGTAATACGCTTAACTAACTTTGGCAGACACAGGCAGAAAGGTAAGAGGATTTGGCTAAAACACCAATTTATTTGCGCATATTGACAAATTTGTGATTTTTTTTGTTTTTTTTTGTTCTGCTCTTGATTGATGTTTTTTGGCCAGGCTTATCAAATGATCATTAGCCCATCTGATTGCCAATTTCAGCCGCAGTTCTGTCAAATTTCAATTGAATGTGTGCATTTTATATTCAAATATGAAATAATGCACATTTTGCCATCATTATTTTTGCATATTTTCAAGCATTCAATTTTGTATTTTTTTTTTTATAATTTGCCTTTCATTTCACGTGGCAGTTGCCAGTCGAGTACTCCGCCCAATGGCAGCTCAATTAATATAGGCTTATCGGCTGCAGGGGCAGAAGCGGAAGCTGGGTTTTTATTTATGCATAAGTTGTAGTTGCCTCGAGCAGCCAATTTATTGGAATACTTCTTATCCGCTTATGCCAATTCATGCAGCATAATTAATGACTCTTGAAAATAAAGGGTAAATTATGTTGTTGTGTCCTGGAGCAAAAACAGATTCCTTCTGGTCTAATTAGACTAAATCTTGTCTCATTTTTCTCATTTACTTTCGCCGCTGTTGCCCCTTTCTCCGCTGCGACATTTTCCTGGCAACGAGTGTGTGTCATAATTGCCTTAGTATGTGTGTGTGTGAGTGGCCAAAATGCTTATTGAATGCGAATAACTGATACATAAAACATTTGACAAGCGAAGCAGCTGCCATCGCCTCTGTTGAGTGCGGGAGTCTTTGAATATCTCAATGAGAGTATTCCTTGTGGATTCTTGCATTATTAATTTTAATTAAAAAGCGAGCGCGGCTTCAATTTGTGCCTGAGAGCCGTTTCTGGCTCTCATTTATGTTTTCGATGCTTTGCAACACGAATATATAATCAACAGCAAACAAACACTTTCGCCAAGCAGATGTCTTTCTATGACTCTGCTTGTTGTGTGTGGGTGTGTGCCTCTGTGTGTGTTTGTGTGTGTGTGTGTGTGTGTATCTGTGTGTGGCTGTGTGTGTGGGTGTCTGTGACTGTCTGCATCTGTGTGTACTTGTCTGCATCTTTCACTTTTCACTACAACACACACACAATCTTAAACTCACACTCAAAACTTGCTCTTCCCCCTTTCAGCTGCTTGTGTTTTTATGCTCTTGTAGAGGGTATTCTAATTTTACCGAGCAGTTTGTAACGCATCTTCGAACCCAATATGAACGGCATAGTATATATAAGTATCATAACTGTTACATCTGCAGACACACGACAAATATAGAATATTAAAATACATAAGTAAAATAATTTTAGAATAAATAAATCGCTACACAAATTGCAGAATTTTGAATATCTATTTTGAATAGATATTTCCAATCTAAATAACGTTAAAATATAGTTAAATAAATGTTGCAAATTTAATATTGAAATTTAGGAGCAAACTATTTTTAAAGCACTCAAAAAGATTATCAAATATTACAACAAAAATGTAGAAAATTTAATCTAGAATGAAATGAAATGAACAAATTTGAATATTGAAAAATATTAATGAAAATCGTTTAGAAGATTTAAAAAGACAGTAAAATATAGATATATTTAGTATATATAAAAAGAAATAAATCAGCAAATAATCAAATTTCTTAGCCCGGTTTAAAGCTTAAATGATTGCTTACTAACCCCATTTCTAAAAGGGTATTTAAACTTTGGCATGCTGCAAAATCTTGTTGCTTTTGTGTTTGGCTTGAGCTTATGGCTGTAGCCCACTTGGCCATGTTTCACTTAGTGGCAAGAAAGTGTGCTTTTTGCTCTTAAATAAATAACCGACAAATTATTTTGCTCGGCGAGGGAAGGGCAGCCTCCCTGCCTATTTCCGCTGCTGATGAAGCGAGAGTTAATGTAAATAGCCACAGATTTCCCGTTATTTGCCCAACGAAACGTAAACCGGGCAGATAAATAAAAAAACAAAATCTTCGCAAAAAAAAATGAGAGAAAAAAGTTGTGGCAAAAACCAAATGTTTTTGTTGTTCTTCTTTGAAGGATGAAAATTCATTTATTGAGCACAATGTTTTATTATTTTCTTTTTTTGGTTTGTGGCTGCGAGTTCATTTGAACTGTGAATTCAATTTTAGGTCATTTTCCTTCCATTTCTTTTTTACTTTTTTTGTTTTTGTTTTTTTGTTTCTTTTTTTTGTAGGTGCTTGCAATTTTTTATGGTATTTTATTGCTGCGTGGTAGCATAAATTAATATTCAGTGTCTAGCCGTCTGCAAATTGCTCATAAATTGTTTAATGAGGTGATTTATTTTGAGGTTTGATTTTTTTAGTTGTTCTCCTCGAACATTTTAAACACTTTATTGGTATATTTGAAAGGTTCTTCAATTGATTGTTAGTTAAATGCTTCAACTTCAAGTTGCCACTGGATGACACTAGAATCGTCTTAAAATGTGTATTTTCTGTTGGTGACTTGAAGGAAATCAATGTAAGCAAAATGAATTAAAAACAGTTTTCAAGTGGCCAACCACAGAGTGGACAAAAAGCGGGAGGACATTAGTGCTTGTCTTCGATATTATTCAGCAAAATTGACTTGTTTGCCACTTGATCGGCCCGCTCACAATTTCGCTTAACACATTGTCATGATTCAGTCAATGCGATGTCCATTAACAGAGATTAAGTGCTCTCCAAGTTGGCCAAGTTTCAAAATATGCGTCGCAAATTACGCATACGTCACGTGTGCCATCTGTTTGACTATAATAAGACTATTCACATCAATTCCCTCTGTCAATACTCATTAAATTTACAAATACAAATACCAAGACAGCTAACAGATATAGACACTGAGTTGGCAGAACCTATGTTCGAACAAATTGAAACAGACACTTTTCCTACCATTTTTATGGGCCTGTTCGAGTATGTGTTTCATTTGGTTTGAATGCCGACGTGACCAAAATTTCCAAACGGCCATGAGACACACTTTAAAGCCAAAAACGGACAAATAACAACAACAACAACAACAACAATAGCAATAAGATATGTGTGAAGGGAAGAAGAAAGCAAGCCAGCCACATGAAAGGATGCCATATCTGGTTTCTATCGAAACCATAAGCCAAGAGCTGCGGCTTTTGACCAACTAGCTTCCATCTACTCGGGCAACGAAGCGTAAATTACATTCCATGCCATCCCATGCCACGCTGAGAGTCACACGTTGTAAAAGTCAAATGCGTGTTCGCTTTAAGGATCAGTGCAAATTCAATTTGATGTATGTGTGCGGAGGCAGATGGCCCCAAAAGTGTCGAGGCTCAGCTCATTCATTTGGTTGAGGTTGGGGGTGAGGCTGAGGTGCGAATGTGTCCTGGCCAGTCGGGTCCTGTTAAACATGGTGCTCTGTTCTCTTCAGTTAAATTAAGATAAATTGCGTGGCAGATATAACAGAAAAAAAAAGTATAAAAAATTTACTAAATGATGCTCAGAAAGCCACGGAACACGGCCACAATGCGATTTTCAATTGAATTCCGCGCCACAGAACCACCAAGCAACAGCTGCACGTGCCACACACAGAGAGAGAGAGAGAGAGAGAGAGCTGAGGGACTCGTTGCCTTTGAACTGCCTTGTGTATGCTGAAGTGGATGCGACATGCGACTGGGGCACGTTTAAGCGAGCAACATTAAAGAACATAGTGAGTAGTTCGCTGAGACTTAACTCGACGATGTTCCGGGAATTTAATCATGTTGCAGACGTTGTCATTGTTAATCTGTCATATGCAATATGTAAAAACATTTGGCTTACGAGACGAGCTCAGCGCGAATCAACACTAGAGACTTACACTTGAGCCCTGCTAAAGAGCGAGCGAACCACAGAGTCCCTAGGGTAATTATAGATTGAGCTTAACGAAGGATTCATGGATATTTTCTGAGTGTTATCGATGCTGATTGTCTGAGGGCGGCCTACTTACTTGTTGTTTGTAAGCTATTTGCCATAACAGTGAACTTATCAGTAATTGTATAATTACTTGAGTAATTGTTTGCAATTCTTTTGCATTTATTAATTACTATGTTAATTGTATAAATATTAACAGGAATTCTACTCAACAATGGGGTTTTAAAAGCAAGTAATGAAGTAATTACTTCATGCTAAGTAGTAATTGAGTAATTACTTAAAAAATAGTTTGTAATTATTTGGTAATTGTGCTTAGGAGTCACTTATTTACTTATTATTTATAAGCCAGTATATAATCAATATTTTAATTCTATGTGAATTTCCAGTAAATTGTAGAAGTAATCGTTTAATTACTTAAGGAATTCACAGCAGATATTAGGTAATTGAGCAAGCTATGCTGCATTTACTTGCCTTGTATTCTTGCTTATGCATTGAGCTACCCTCGTGCAAATTGAAAGCTGTCCGTGAAAGTAAGACGCAAACCAACAGCTGTCAATAATAATCTGGTAATCCCATTGCCATCAGAGGCATCATTGTATTTGTCGATTAACAATTGCTGAGCTGGTCAGCTTTTCGCTTCGCTCTTTTTGTTGTTATTTTCGCTATTTTTCTTCTCTATTTTTTCCTTTTTTTTTTTGGTCTATTTGTGTAGTTATTCTTGGTCCCTTGTAGGGCGGACACCTGTCTGTCCAACGCTCTGTCTTGTTTTTGATGACCTTTGGGCGAGTTTGCGGGTCCATTGGTTCAGGCTGTAAGTACTCCCATGATTATTTAAGTCAGCAAAGTTAAATATTTGTGCAATTCGCAGTCGAAAGAATTTAGCAAATATTTCTCATGCCTGTTGTCTTAGCAGAAATACAATATTTTTGCATGTCAATGCCAGTTGCAGATCTAATTTACGACAAATAAAACCATATATATTAGAAGTGCTCTAGCTAGGAAAATTTGTGTGTTTGGGTGTGGTTCTCTCTCTGTGTGTCTGAGTGTGCTTTTCGCAGTGTAATTAAAGCGTCATTGTTATTGACTGTTTTTTTAAGAGATTCCTTTGTTCTTTTTGCCATTGACAGCAATGTCTAAGTAGTTGTTGCGTTTTTTTTTCTCTGCTAGCATTTTGCTTTTAATGTTCGTGGCTCCGTAAGAAATTCAATTCAATTCAAATTCCATCGAGAAATTCAATTAAATTTACTGTAATCCCCATAGGGCATTGTACACAGCCAGCCCCGGGCTGCGCATGTAATTAAATTAATAGACTGGTAGTTTTATTAATTCCAACGTCATTTTGCCAGTTCTCACATAATTTTCTTATCATCAGACTTTGATGAGGGCTCCAATGCTTTTGGATCTCTTAAGAAAGTTTCTGAATAGTCCATTTCTTTTTTTTCTCTTTTTCCTTTTTATTGAGTATGATTAATTATTAATTACTCTCAAGTCAATTTAATTCAATTCAATTGGATCTTGCGAATCAATTGAATTGAATTTGTTTGAGCTATCCCGGAATTTAAATTTCATTGACTTCAGATCAACTTCTTTCTTTTCCACAGCTTCTTGTGTACAACTTTCTTGTAACTTTAGATACCCTTTGAGGGCTTTGGGGTACACAGCAACGCTGTAAATGTCAGACGACCAAAGCCAAATGTCAACTTTCTCAATTTGTTAGCCAAGTTGGCAAACTTGAACCTGATTGCACATTTCCATTCGGCCAAGTAGCTGCCGGCAAACTCATTATAACTTTAATAATTTGTATCTTGAGCAATTAATTAAGTAAATAAGAAAAAGTTGCAACAGCAATTTTAATAGCTATATGCCTCATACCTAGTGGGTCACTTGCCACTTGCCACTTGCCACTTGCCACTTAGTACCATTTGGTTATTTATTATTTCGTCAACATGCAAAATTGCCAAAGTTTTATTCACGTGCCTGTCTTAATGCTCCATTAAAAGTAAAAATAGCAAGTAATAATGATCTAAATAAGAGAGAGCTCGACTTGGAGATACCCTGTAATTAGGAGTTCATATGTGTGTATATAAAATCAGTAATTGATCAAGAATAGTTACAAGCCTTCATGTAACTTCATCATACCCTTTTTACACGTTTCTCATGTGTGTGGGATATAGAATCGACAATTCCACATAACTGGAATATTTCTCGTGCTCTCATTTTTGTGGTTAATTCGGAAATTGCAAAATTTTCTGAAATTGGGCGTGCTCGAAATATGTTGACGATGCCAACAATGACAGCCAAATAAATAATAATAAACAATTCATATATGTGTGCGCTGCCAGCAATTATAATTAATAACATATGCGAGTGAATGAGCATGCCACAGACAGAGATAGCAACAGAGAGAGAGACAGAGAGAGAGGGAGAGAGATACAGAATGAAAGGAAACAGTAACAATAAAACATTTCATGTGCTTAATGGTTTCAGTAATTATTTTTCGTATCTATTAACAATTTATTGAAGCGCAGAAATGCGCAAAATATTATAAAATTGTCTAGTAAACAGATCAATTTATTCATGCTACGATTACGTTGCTTCTGTTTAAATAACTACAAAATATATACACACAAATAGAAACAGACGCGTATCTTTATGGTATTATAAATAAACTTTTGAGATTTGCGCACATTTCGAAAAATATTTCGCTGCTGGAGGGCAACCGGCTTTTCATTTTTCCATACTCTCTTTGAATGTGGAAGAGTAATTAGCGGTGGGCATGTGGCAAGCACCAAGCACCAATGTTAAATGCCTAGAGTCAGTCAATTTGTGAGGTGCATTAGCGGTATCCTTTATCCTTTTTCTTTGCCACGCCAAAAATGTGATGGGCTGCGATTTATAAAGAAAAATATTTGCTGCCAAGGCCACATCCACATCCGATCCCTATAAATTAAAAGCAGAGCTAATAAATTGAAATGGCAACATAATTCAATTGTTTTCGACCCTTTCAAAAAGTTTCTTAGCCAGCTGTTGCCAGCTGCTATTCGACTGGTCTTAGAGTATTTCTTAGTCGCTGATGCCCAACTTTAATGTTTTTCGTGTTTAAGCAGTAACTTTTAAGTACAGTCGCCCTGAACTTATTTGACCCAGGATATAAAACAGATTTTATGATGCATATTACCATAAGTGTGTAACTTCTGCAAGGTAAATAGCTAAAAGCAACCGTAGAATTGCAGAGCTCGGAAATGTTTCAATTTTTTTAATTTAAAAATATATATATATATACAAACAAAAATGACAGTTTGTATTTTGCCAGCAAATATGAAATATTAATATTATATGAATTAATATTAAATATTAAAAACAGACAGAGTCGTCTTTAAAGTAAAGAATGTAAATCATTAATTTATAAGTTGTGTCAAGCTGTCATATTAAATTGGTGAATACATATTTTCTATCTATCAGTAAATTATGACTTAATTTATGAAGAACAAAGTTATTTTCCCTTCAATTTTGCCTTTTAAAAGTTTGTACACTTCACATTTTGCTTAAGGTCAAATTAGCTTTCAGCAACTGTGTGCGAAAATATTTGAAATATTTACGCCGTAAATGGCTGGTGGAAGTACGTGCTTTTCGCGTTCCCATTCTATATATTGCAAAAGGTCACTGAAAGCACAAAATGTGTAAAAAGTGTACACTCAAAACCAATAAATAACATAAATTCCAGACACATGTTGTGGCTGTTTTAAGGATTCGCATAACATTATGAAAGCTGCTCCTGCTGCGTTTGGCAGCCTTAATGAAAATGAATGAATTTGTATCTAATGCGATTTTGAGATGTGGATGTACGTGGCAAGAAGGTTTCTTTTCTCTCTCAACTATGTTAAGCCGGCCACTTGCCTTTCAGTTTGTGCTCGAGGCATGCAACTTCATTCGTCGGCCTTACAAAATTGCTCCTCATATATTTATTGCGAGGCACAAAAAACACCTGAAAGGAGGCGAAAAGCAAAAGCAAAAAAAAAAAGAGGCTGCTCACGCAGCAATAAGCTAGAAAAGCACACAGCAATCCAGCGGCTGAGCACTTCAGAGTAATGAAATGAGATGAAATTAAAAAGCCAAAGCCAGATAATGATAATGATGATGCTGCTGATGTAGATGTGGATGTAGATGCGGCTGTGGCTGTGTCAGTGGCTGTGTCTGTGGATGTGTCTGTGCCTGTTCATGATTTTGAGTTGCAGGCAAGTTTTGCAACTAAGCTCGCAGTTTAGAGTTCTTCTGGCAGAACTGCTTTCGTATTCCCGGCCCGGTGAACACTTTCGCCCCACAACTTAAGCAATTTGCATAATTTTCAATGAATACGAGCAAAAAAAAAGGTACTGAGCTCTGGCTTATAGCATTGTTCAGTTCACTGGCTCACCTAGTTGTCCCTAAATACGATTATTTTGAATAGAATAGTCTTGGGAGTATCTAATTTTATACTTCTTTTCAAATTGTTGTGTTCGAAATTGAAATGAATTTGAAGAAGTTTCTTAATTGGTGTATTCCTAGAAAGAGTGTAAGATGATGATTTCCTACTTTCTTATTATAAATCATCAATTTATTCATATCAATTTTATATAATTAACTTAAATTAGCACAGCGAACAGATTGAATACTGTTCGATGCATAAATGTGAAAACTATCGATATTTACTAAAATTACAGTGTTTACATAAGTGAATAAGATTTAACAGAGTTATGTAAAGTAGCGATAAATTGACAAATTAACAGCTGATCATTCAATATCTCATCTCGACATATATCGAAGCATTCAAAAAACTGCAAATATATTTTTAAATATATTTGTGCTTAGACAAGTAAATTTAAAAAACCAAAATAGAAATTTGAATTCAACTAATTTTGTCTGGCAAACATTGGTGCTGAAGCGCAGATTAGTCTAAAATTATTATTATTATTACTATAATTGCTTGAAGCGTAATCATATTTCGGGGTCAAAGATTAAAATTTAGATGTCAGCAGATCAACTTCAGTGTTGGTGTGCCTAAGATGACCGTTTTTGACTTTTCATCAAAGCGGCTCATTCTGATATTGACTGTTTAATGTAATTACTTACTTTTGAGTGAATTGTGAACAGTTCGTTGCCCAATTACTGCATTTATGCAGACGTTCAGCTCGACTTGTGGCCAATAAGCATAAAGATGAAGTTCAGCGTAAAACTAAAAGTTAGCAGACATTTTTAGCTATTCACTCAGAAGTCAATGAACGCCCAGCAGCGCAGTACAATTAAATTAAAGCTGAAATGTTCGCGAGCAATGAAATGATTTGCTTGATTGCACTTCGTTTGCATTGGTTGCATTTGCATTTGGTTGCAGCAGTTAAAATAACGCACCCTATTGAACATAATCGGAAGTGTTCAACTGTAAGTTAATGCTTTAGCTCTTGGCATCATCAAAGGAAAGGAGAGTCTGAAACGGGCAGGTTATGAACATGTTGTCTATCAGATGGTGCCATTATTTTTTGTTTAGGGTTCAATGTCTGAGCCAAATTAAGGGCGACAACTTTGAAAGTATTGAAATATTAATTGGATGACGGCGCCAAATAGTGTCCTGTTTGTGTAACAGGATGTGCCAAGGCTATTGCGAACGATAAAACGCGGTCGAACAGCCTTCAATTTGCATAAATTAAAGCGTTATAAATGAACGTTAAATGAATTGGCAATTGCCACGCCACATCGATGGCAAATGGGGTAGGAGGGGGGTAGGAGTAGGAATTACGTCGCAGCACTTGGCTTAAGTTGTCTACCTTTCAAACCACTAACATTGCCATGCCGATTCCCCTACCACTTGGTCCCTTCATTCAGGCTCATTGTGTATAGGTTTCCTTGCTGCTGCTTTGTGATTTATTCTGCAGCCTCATTTCAATTGAGCTGCATCATGATCAAACTAAATGAAATCTATTGTTTCACGATGTCCACATGGACTTAAAGTTTAAACAATCGAGTAATTCCATATTATTATTGTGTTAATATCGCTGTTTAATTAGTGAACTGAAGCAGAGCTTTGCTTCTTAATTAACAAATACACAGCACTAATCAATTCATTCAATATTTCATTCTTTATTTGACTGCTGGCCTAATTTTCATAATTGCTAACACAATATTGGCCTGAAAATGAAGGAATGAAAAGAGGCCAATTCGATGGGCTTCATTAAGTACGCACACACAGCCACATCCAGAGCCACATCGACATCCACGCACTCGTTTGACATTAAATAAACAGCAGTGAAGTGTGTGGGTTTTCGTGGTAACAAGGTCAGCCAGATAGCCAAGTTAAGTGTGTCCTGTGCATTGTTTGATGAATGAGCTGCGCAAAAAGACACGAACCTGGTAAATCGAAAGCAAGAGCCAAGAGACACAATAATTTTCATAATATGTGCTCGTTGCTTGCAGGACACGCGTTAAATGATTCGCGTCGAGTCGCCCCAGTGACGCCAGGCCAGGACAATGTTGTGTAGCAGTGTATTGTTGCCACAGAGAGCTTGACAGCAGGACAACAGCAGCAACACCCTTTGATTTATGGTTAAGCAATGTGCTGTGTCTGTGCGTGTGAGAGTGGATTCATTTGTAACAAAAATAGCAGATAGCTAAGCACATTCACAGGGCGTTAACAAAAATACTGTCAACAAACCAAACAACCAAACAGTCCTAACCCAACCACGAATATAATATTGATATTATCGTATCCCTGCTATCTGGCATCGCCATAGGGAAACGGGAAAACAAATCACCAATCACAAATAATGTTACTCTTATCAGTGTGTCTTTGTGTGTGTTGTGTGTTTTTTCCTTATTTGGCTTTTGTATGACATTCAATATGCACATAAATACATACTTACATAAATTAATTCTTGATGGCTTTCTCATCTGGTTTCTATTTGAATTGCAATTTATGCTCGACCTTACCTTGTAACTTGAATAACTTTCAATGTAATAATATCGACAGGAATACCGAAAAAAAAAACCAAAGACAGCAACAAAATTTGCATGGCACACCTGTAAGTGATCCGGGTCTCTGAATTCAATCTGGATGCGGATAACATATTCAATTTCATTGTCAAATAGTTGCTTCTATTTATTTTAATTTCACAAATGGATATTGAGAGTTGCTTTAGCAACACGGCAACTTGAGAATCACAACAGTAAGCCAACAGAACGTATACTTGATTTCGTTATAAACAACAACAGGCACAATTATGAGCAGGTTGCCAAGTGCTCGTCTATTTACTTAGAGATGGTCGTTTGCTCAAATTTACCTCCCAATTTAACCTGGCCTCGAGCATAAATCCCGCAAGGGCTTCTTCTCTGAACTTGCTTCAACAGAAGCAACGTTCAGCAGTTGATGAATGCATAATGTATTGGTATGCGTACAGTATATCCATCTGAATAATCTTACTCATATTTTAAAACGTCCAGAATGAATTGAATAAAGTTTGGGGTTTTGTAGAGAGTAAAGTGAAGTCGTTATCATTCAGCTAAATCATTATTCTCTTGCACGCTCGCTTTATTTTCAAATTTTTTGCTGGGCACTCCAAGGGTTTCCGCGGCTCCTTGTTGACGGGAGAATCAATGTAAAAAACATGGACGCAGAACCCTGACCTTCGGTCGAGTCTCTGGTTTAGTTGGTATTTACTTATAATTATCAAGATATGATGTGGAATATATTATGTGTACTTTGTGATTATGGTAATAGGCCGCCTCAGCATAAGTGCCCCTAATCACATTCACAATAACAATGTGCCAACTACCAAAGTATGCCAACCAAGAGTTACTTAAACCAGAAGAAAGGCATTAGGACCAACTCAGACTCCCGGACCATATTCAACTTAGCTTTGTATTTTTTTTCTCTCTCTTTTTTTTGGCACGTTATCTGCTTGGAATGCGTTTAATTGTTTTGCCTTTACTTTTTATGTGCGTGCACTCAAAAAAAAAAATCACAAGGAATCTCGAGACAAAGATGGGTCTTTAAGATTTCTACATTGAAAGTTTGAGTCTTTCTAAAATACAGTGAATTTCTTTTCTTATTTCGAGAGTGGATTTTACAAACATTAAAAAATAATATATATGTCTAATTTCTATAGTTTAATAGAAGTTGACACAGCAAATTTCTTGCTTCTTTGTGAATTTTAGAATGAATTTTATTCTATCCTGCTGCACAAAAAGAACATCGGAAAACTATTAAATTCTTTATTTTTACTTGAAATTACCTTTTTACGATTGTTTTTTTTTTGAGTGCACTCACGCCGGTGCTAAGAACCTGTTATGTGATGATGATGATGATGATGCGCTGGCCAGCACAAAAGCTTGGATGTGTCTGACATTGTGCTGACGATGCCGCTTGCGATGCCGCTGGCGGTGGCGCTGCCGCAGTCGATGACTGAGCACCAGTTCATCGTTAGATGTGGGTAATGGCACATTTGGCTAAGGTCGGCAGCCAACCCAGCCTTTATGGATTAGATTTGGGCGCTTAAGTAGACAGCATTTTGTCTGCCTTTGCGAATCAAATACCGGAAAAAACTCTCTCCCGAGGATGTAAAAAATGTTTGCGGCTGTTGCTACAACAAGGTTTCAATGAATTGAAATCAATGTACCGTATAGACACACATAACCCCACACACAAAAACATACACACACACACACACACACACACACACACACTCACACACACAATAACGAATCCGGCCTTAATCCCATCCAAAAAATATATTCAATATTCGGTGCGTGCTTTAACTCGAGCAAAACTTTTCCATTAGTAGACTTCTCGCACAACTGCTGAGAACTTGAGAGACTTGAGTATTAAATACATCATTCGCCAGTCTCCCACACACCCCTCCCCACCACACACACACTCATACACTCACATACATCTAAACAAAAATCACACACATCATGTGCTAAAGTTAATTTTTTCATGTTTGCGCTGATTAAATTTTTTTTAGTATATCTTTTGGGGCAATTTAGTTTTGCTTTTTTGTGTGATTTTTTCCCTTGCATAATTAATTAATTGCCAAGCATTACAGTAACTATGAACAAACGACTTAAGTTAAGTAAAATTATTTTTAATGCTGTGCACGCTTATTTAAAAGCATAATTAAAATGTCACACAAATGGCGCCAGACAGCCATCAGGCATATTTAATATTTTCATTTATTGGCTTCATATAAAATTCATAGTCAGACTTTTGCAATTTTCATAAATGTAAATGTAAGAAATGTATTAAAGCAGATATATTATATATATATATATACATATTAATGCCAATTGCTGTTAATTAACTTATTCAACGAGTTTCGGAATCCGTCATTTGAAATTAATTAATTGCATTTGATGTCTGACATTCCTTTGTTGTTCCAATATATATATATATATATATATGTATAAATGAAGTAATCTTTCAGTACACAAAACAACCACTAATGAACTGAATGATAAGAAAGACAGACGCGTAATTTCAAAATTGACTGTCCATAAAAAACAATTAGTACAGCAATAAATTATTTATAGCCATTTTAACAGAGTTGTTAAATTTCAAAAACAAGTAAGAATGCGCTAGTCTAAATAACTCGACTTGGAGATACCCAAAACTCAGCTGTTATATGTATTAAATTGAGATTCCATATATCAAAAAATGATCCTCTTCAAGATAAGATATAATTAATTGGTCGAGTAAGCAACTATAAATATTTCGAATTAGGTTTTTTGAAGTCGAAGAAAAACCAAAAAATACATATCAAATTGATTAAAGCACTGGTTCTAGTTTTATTAATAAAATTTTAATAAATAGTCATTAGTTCAATGTAAGCGTGATTTTTAAAGTGCACAAATTAATACAATCAAACAAAATTAGGAATTCTTTTTCAACGGATTGTTTATTTCTAAGAAGGCAGTGGCTCTGTTTATAATTACAGCTAAGCCAACTAGTTGCTCAGATTTAAAGATATATACTGATATGATCCGCCTTTTGCTGCTGACAGCTTTATATTCAACAGATGATACAGCTACAGTCTGTAAACAATACAGGGTAAAGGCATGCTTGTTAAACAGCTTGATCCATGTAAAATTGGCATTTCCATTTGTAATATAATTGACAGGGTTACATCAAATGGCAATTTCTCAAGCGCCTTTAACGGTTCTCATTGTTCATGTTATTTTTTTTTCTCGATTTTTTTTAGCACATTTTGGTGGCGCCAGTAATTTGCATAATTAAAGCCGTCGTTCAGATTGTGAAATAAGATAAGATAACGAGCTACAGGTAAGTCAATCTATTAATAATGGAGCGATTTGAGATTAGCAATGCAAATTTACATTTTTCTATCCCGTTTTATAATTTTGTTGTTGTTGTTGTCGTATTTTGAGTTGTTAAGAAATTTATACTCTTGGCGCATGCAAATAAATGTGTGGGTTTTTGGTTTGTTTTTGTTTATTTGAAGGCTTGAGATTCCGTTGGGAATTTCTGGTATGGTTGTTTGGTATGTCTGAGATATTTAAAGCTGCAAACAACAAACAGATGACATGTGGGAGACCCATTAAATACGACAACAGTCGTAAAAGAAACTATTTCCACAGACATAAAATAACTAAGTAGTCCGAACAAGTTTAATAGCACTACCAGTATATGGATGTTGTGTAAGCAAACTAATCAATCCCAATGAGTTTTACGATGCACTTGAGTCTCATGGAGATCTGGTCATTGTAGTGTCTCTCGAGCAGAACTTTGAATAATAACCAATAATTAAGCCTACTCAATTTGTCTTTATTATCAGAGTGCAAACCAAGTGATAAACTTTTAGGCTGTCCAAAGTTTCCTTTACACGAAATCACACATGACACTTGCTCTGCTTTATTAAGGATTCGTTTCGACTATTCCAAAAATTCAATACCAAATGCAATTACCCGGCTAACGAATAGACAACGAGTAGAACAACGTATTGTGTGACTTTTGTGAATATATTTGCTTGTTTGTGGGTACCTTGGGTGGCGTTTGTTATTGTTGTTGTTTATGTATCTGCAATGGCCATAACGGTATTTGCCCTTGGCTCATACAATATGCACACGTGCCATCCACCATATGTGGCAATTTATTTTACTTGACTGAGCAGTAGGCACTCGGCAATGGTCAGTGGGCGGTGGGTGGTGGGCGGTGGGCGGTGTACAATTTAATATGTGCACTTCATGTCAAGCCCAAAATCTTTTTATTGCAGCAAGTCATAAATATGGTAGTAAGAGCGAGCACATTGTTAAGCAACTAGCCAGTGTCAAACAGATAGTAAACTATCAGTATAAACAGCCTCGCCGCATGCCGCATGCCGCATGCTTTGAAGGCCACAGTAAATTGTAGTTAGTTAGTTGTGCGTCGAGTGCTGCATAAACACACTTCGGTTCAAAATTGCAAAACGCAAAGCAGCGAAACTTTTTCCTGCTCGACCATCGAATCTGTCTTGCAAATCGCATTTATCAGCCCCACATCAGCCTCGCACATCAGCCCCACATCATCGGCCCCACATCATCCCTAAAGTTGCTCTCCTTAAACTGTGTGCACTCACAAGTGGATTTCCCTAAGATGCCTCACACTGTGTGCGGGGCTCTCTTGTGCTGCTTAAGTGCTTTTACTTTATTATATTCAACGTATTTTATATTCACTGGCAAGCTTAAGCATCACTTGCTGGCTGGCTTGCTTGCTGGCTGACTGACTGGCTGTTGTGTAAAACTGTGCCAAATTGTATATGACTTTAAGTTTGCATTTGAGACATTTTTCGAAAAGAGTTGCAGTGGCCATGTATACCAATCTCATGTCCCACACACTATGTTGACTCGTCCAGATTGTAATAAAAATGCCGGGGCAAAATTGGCAATGATGTAGTATAGCAAACATTTTCAGTTTTCTCTTAAGCTTCTATGATCGCATTTATATAAATTGCATATCCACACAGACAACTTTGTATGTTGCAGATGCAGCTTCCATTGAGTAAGAAGTTTCATTTAAATTCATTAAACATTTGAACTCAACTTGGCAAATAGAAATACTACTGCAAAATTATATATATGTGCAACAATTTCTGTTTCCTTTGAGTGGCATTAGTTGGAATTATATTTAAGATTTGCCCTGCACAATTCTAGTCTTGGTTTGGTTTGTTATTCTTCCGTTTTAATGTTTTCAAAGTTTTCGTAAACATATCTCTTCGATACAACTACAGAATTGAATTGTAGCTAGACCTCCCTATGAGTATTTATTTATTGAGCATTTAAAAATAAAAACAAAATGTTTACATTATAAATTCATATCTAGACAAAACTAAAATGTTTTGAGTTAATGGATTGGCGATATTTCCATATCATCAGCATATGGTATTTAACATGTACGTCTGTGTATACATTCCTATTCTCCCGATGAACTTGTTGGCATTTATATTTTGAACCAGTTGCTCCAAAATACCCAAAAGCATGAAACATTCAAACATTTCTTGTTCGAATGTGTGGCGCAATTGGGTAATTAAAAAATGCATACATTAATATAGGCTTCATGGTTTTTATTTACTAATTATCTTATTAATATTAATGTTCCTGCGCTCTTAACTCTAATTGACTCTAATTGACTTGTCACTAAGCTGTGAAATATCAAAATAAAATATGTGTTGGGAATTTAAATGCAACAGTTCGATAAAATCCCCAATAAACAAGAATAGACATTTATAATTTGATTGGTTTTTTTATTTTTTATTTTTTTTTAAAATTTTTTTAATTAATAACTAAATGCAATAGGCATAAAACACAACATTAGGTGGTCAACAGGATTGTTAGGACTATGAATGTATAAACATTGTCATTTAATTGAAGTGTAAATTGGGATGGAATGTGTGGACATCGATGACTGAGGCCACCTCCCAGGGATGAACGACCGAGTGTCCTGGATAGTGTTGATTGTAGGAAGCTGCGGGGAGGAAAGTAAGTTAACCCATGGCTTTAAACTGAGAACAGTTTCATATTTTACCAATAATCGCATCGATGGTTGCCTTTGCGTCCAAAAGATTGGAAGCGGGTGCTGCGTCAGCCAAGTAAAGGATGGCGGCGGCAAAGATTAAAGCGATCACAAAGAATTTCGACATTTTTGCAAGAAGTTTGATTGTGGTTTTGTTGTGTGCCGTGCTGCTGTGCTGAACCTCGGGTTAAGTCTAATTAGTCAAGTCAAAGCACGCGCTATTTATACCAATCGGATGGCAAGTGTTGCCAGAGAAAGATGGAATCAATGACGTCTAAGAACCAAAATACCAAAAAGCCGCAAGTATCAGCTGTTTACCGAGTTGGATTCTTGTTTCGCGTCGCAGTCTATAATTTTAGACGGCGCGACGTCTACAAACAAATATGCAGGCCCCCAAATGCTCTATAATATATAATCCTCTTTCTAATCGCCCTCAACACTCGACCGACCAAATTATATACAAAAAATATATAAAAAAAAAAAACAGAAACTGGTTTCGCAAAAGAACAAACGCTTAAAGTCCGATGGCTTGGGAATTCCAATAGCAAAGAAATTAAACAAAAAGCGCGACGAGTAAATTAATAAATATATAAATAATTTTTGTAATATAATTTTTTTTGACATTTTATTTACATATTTTTCATGATATGTTGGGTTGGTCTGATTCCTGATTCTTGTTGTGCCTCGGAGATCTACTTTTGGTTAGTATCTCTACGGATCATTGTACGCAACACAGCTATTTTTGTTCTATTATTCTTTTTGTTTTGTTCTGCATTTTTGCGGCTTGGGCTTTTCCTCCAGGTCGGTTTTTAATTAGATGGCGCTCGAGATCAAAGACCAAAATCGTTTATTAATGCGATTTTGTCGCCTTTGTTCTGACTATTGATTTATAAACAAGCCGGTTTGCCTAATTTGTCGCCCAAAGAAAGTAAAATCGCATGCGACGACTAATCTAATAATACATTTATAATAAATGTTAAAAACAAAGAAAACGGGGCTGCAACAGATCTAAACCGGCCTTCAAAAATTGTTAGAACAGAATCGAGTTTTTATGGATTTTCCTAAATATCAGGACAAGACAAGGGCTTAAGCGACCTTCGAAAAAGAATAGAATTTTAAATGTTGAAAGCTTATAAATTATTCAATATTAATCCCTTTTATAAACAAGACACTCATGTTTGAGTATAAAATTACTCATACCGCTTGTAGTCATGCTTCTTTTCTTTGTTTTATATTTTATTACTTTTTATAACGTTTCAGAGGGTATTTTAATTTCATCGTAAAGTATGTAACTCTTTGAGGAAGTTGAGACCCAGAAGTATATATTCTATTATATTATTGTATTCGAACTAAATAAATATGTCGAAAGGCGAAATTTTGTATAAGAGCGTTTATCTTTTACAATATATCCAGAAACTGATCATAGGAAGAATCTGGTTTTTTAAATATGTAATACAAATTAGATTGTGTTTGTATTTAATATTCGCTTCTGGTCTACACATTTTTCGTGTACAAAATGTATATACCCAGCAAAGTGCGGGTATCAATTCAAAATTGGCAATTCCTTTTCCATGGTGGTGTTTAAGGGTCCTTCAAACAGTCAACAGCTGCCAAACAACAAACTCCAAAAGATTACGTTTGAGTATTTGTGTATTTTGGTAAGTGTTGGGATCCGAGTTATTCAAAATATATACATTAGCTTTTATGAATTTTTGACACGCCCGCTGATTGAAATTTACCATGCTTCATCCCTCACATTTTATGGGCCTGATAAAAGACATTTTGATCAATAAAACAGTCCGTAATGCTAATGCAGACACGTGCCGGCTTGACAAAACTGACGGCATCCTAATTGATTGATATAAATGCGAAACATGCCAAGACCAGACTGTTTCTTCATATGTTCTGTTGCCATTGTAGCAGATTGTGATTATCACATTGTTGTATGGGTGTATGGGAATCAGGTTGTATACTGGCATATGGCATATGAATTGTTAATCGATCGGAAAGCTAATTAGGTAGCCGTACAGTGAAATAAAGCAGCTTATCGCACATTTTATTATAGTTCGCCAGTTATATAGTCCATTATACGCCAGTTGACAGTCAATATTCATAATGACCATCAGCGGTTCCATCTGGGGCTGGGCATTTCATAAACTAACAGCAGATCGAAAAGTTTTGTACATAGTTGGACTATGTATCTCTTATATCCAGCAAATTATTTGATTATGACATAATAAGGTGTGACCATATTCGAGTTTTTTCTTTGGCATTGTAATTCATTATCTGTGCTGGCATTTTTGTTTACGCCCCTCGGCTTATTTAGATAATTTGTCCAATGTTAAATTTAGCAAAAGCACAAAATATTCTGCTTTGGGGTATTAGGACAACAGACACAGTCCCAACACACACACACGCACATACATATAGACATTGAAACAGAGCTGTAGAATCAGTCGCTCGCACACACCCATAGAGTTAACCGCAAGCAATAACAACAAGGACAATGGCGGCACAATAAGGACAAAGGCAGCTGCTGAACATAAGCATATTACTCCAGGGCTTTTTCAAATTATGCGCTTATAAAAAAATTGCTTGTTGATGGCCCTGATGTTTTTATTTTTTCTTTTATTTATTTTTTTTGTTTTTTTTTTTATTTTTTTGTTATCCCTTGAAGTTGAGGCATTACCCGCTAGGAGCGTAAGCAAAAGTCCCACAAAGGATTATGTGTGAAGTCAAGTAATTTCTGAAATGAAAATAATGCTCTGCTTGTTTGTATAAATTCGTTATGGTGCGAAAAGTCTCAGCTCTTCACTTGATTGATGTGGCATTAATTAGCATTAGTCCCCATCCAAGTACACAGAATGTAAATTGTAAATTGTTGTCAAGTCTTGTTCTATTTTCAATACAATCTCTAATTACATTCGAATTGCTCCAAGTTGTCTACTCCTCCTCTACTACACACACACACACACACAAGCACACACAAAATGCCCACTCATTGTCAACAGCTGAATATGTAATTAATTTACCATAATTGTTCGACCTGCTTCTGATCATTTAATTACAAATATGCCGTCTGAGTTTGATTAATATTGTTGCCAACCTTGGCAACCAAGCTGCCGACTAAATACGAGTAAATGAATAAAATGAGATCAGATAATATACAAGCCGAGTAACCCACACAGTTTAATGTGGCATACTTTGAGGCGGGATCAAATTGAATTTCTTTTTGTGTGTTGTCCTTTAAATTGCACACTTCTCATGTGGGTGTTTTTTGGTTACCAGATCACATTCGCACATAGATTTCTGGCGCTTTAAATTTAACAACATGCAAATATGTCTTATTATCGTCGCCATCGTGACCGTGTTGCGTAAAAATATTTTGATTTACTGAGCTGAGGTGTCAGCAGCAAAGGTATTCATTCGGCGACATGAAGTTTTGTTTACACAACTTTTGGCTTATGTCTTTTACATTGTGTACACGTATTTTGAGCGGCATCGTGTCAACTGCAACAATTTTAAACTTTAAGGGCCAGACAGTAAGGCATTCTTTGTTGACAGAAAAGCATTTATTAAGAAGTTGGTGCAAACGACCTATGAAAATGCACACTGCAAAGGGCAGTAAGGGCAGATTAGCGACCTTTTCACGTATTTTAAGATTTAAATTCTGATTTTATATTTTTTGCTTGCTTATTTAAGGGACGTGTGGATAGAACACAATAAAATCCCGACGGTCGTTTAAATCGTGCTTAGTGTTTCGCATAGAAATTCAATGTTTATTGCTGCAGCAACATGTAAATTTATCCCTCCTGTTTTGCACGTTTCTCTTTTGTTCAACTGCTGAATCCCGAGTGCAATTATATTTTAATTATTGAACAATTTTGCTATTATTCGGAATCAATGAATAAATTGCTAAAATAATCCCTAAATTTGCTGATATCAAATTTGGTGTCAAAGGCTATTAGTTTAATTATATAACATATTTAAAATTAAAAGAGCAAGAATACTTTAGTCGAGTGAGCTCGAATAGAGGATATCCTGAACTTAAGTCTTTACTTATTAGCCTTCAGTTCTCGCTAATTTCCCCAAGGTTTTGATTTTAAAAACATATCTTCAAAATTTGTGGTATTCATAACTATTGGAAATCGATTTATATCGATATTCATGAGCTGTTGAAGTTATTGGTTATATAAAATAAGCTTGTTTTGCTTATGGTACTTGTATTCTAAATTTCGAATAGCTTTATAATCTCTGAGACCATCAAATTCGGATAGAAGGACTTTGCTGTTGATCCTAATCACGAAACACTTTTAAGCAAATGAATGCTAGAAATTAAACAGCAATTTTAAAAGGGTATTTGAACGATTTGAAACTAGAAAATGAAATAACTAAATAAAGCTCAATTCATTTTGGGAAGGCCACCAAACATTAAATATTTATTTACTGTGCCGTGAATAATCCGATGTAAAAGCAAATGCAAACTCGACGCTAAATGCTCGTTGCAAATCCAACTACTTTTGCATACATATTTCATATGTTATGTGAATTACTATTGCGAAATATCTACATTTCATTGATAGCAGATTATTTACGTAATACTCATTGTCTCTTGTTAATCTCCTTAGGCACCGTAATGAGACTGGATTGCCAACCACAGTGATAAGTAATTGCATATTGTATCTTATCTCTATTTCGCTACCGCCTCTCAACAACGTTTCTAACCCATTTGCATTGCTAAGTAAATGAACGTGCTGCAGTCGTTGTCAGATGAAAGGGTTTGTTTAATTCAATTATTTGCTCCTGTTTCATGTTCAAAGGCAGCCATAATTATAAAGCAAGCTGGTTTTGTCCTTTCAATACGACTATACCTTATTGTTTTATGGTTTACAGTTGCTAGTTAAGGTAGTCTAAATTGGAAACTCAAAGCGCGTTTTGTGACGAGCACAGAGTCCTTGGAATTTGTACCTTAAGCAACAGGACTGTATTCTGAAACACTATACAGTTAAACAAAAATATAAAAAAAAGAGAAAAATAAAAATTCGCTTAAGCCTTTGTCATGGTAGCATATGCTGATGTTTGTCTTATATATGGTTTGTTGGCTAACTGGGTGGTTATGTGACTGGGTTGTTGGATTGTTGGTTGGTGGGTGGTTGAGTTGGTTTGCTGCGAGTAACTCATGCATAATTAATCATGTTGTGACGCCGATGTCTTCTCCGTTCGGGGAATGCGCTTGTCAGTTGACATCGTCGCACATTTTTTATCACTGCCAGAGGTAACGTAACGCTTTATTTATCTTGTTGCTTACACGACCGGTCCCAAACCCCGCCATCGTTTGCTATCGCTATAATACAGAAATCTCAGACACGTTTCCGGGCGGAGCAATCCACCCTCCCCCGGCACTCGTCATGTTAATGTCAAGTAGGTGCTGTGCACGTTCTGTGACGATAATTGTTGACGTATATCACAAAAAGGAATAAAAAAAAGTATGTAGAGAATACAGAATATAAAAATATACAAATACACTACGCTGAATAGGGCTAGGAATCAGTGATGGGGAGCTGTTAACGCAAATTGCCTTCAAATGGGTCCTGAATGTTGATGTGGCAACCTTAGCAGTTTTTTTTTTGCCTAACAGCACCAACATTTTTTCTTGACAACACTGTGGTCTTTGAGCTCGCGTAATTGAAATAAATACCTCACCCATGTCGGGATTGCGAGGCCGGGCTTTATATTTATTTTTCTTTAACGCACTTGACAACGAACCCATTATTTTTATTGACGCCAGGGTTTTTCTACTATATCTAAATAATATTTTAATGGATGCGGAAAGGCATTTCCTTGAATTTTAATTTCAGTGGAGGCGTCCATTTCGTGGATTCATCCATTATTGGACATTAGAAAGTCATGAAAACAGCGAAGTGCTTCTGTTTATGCCGTCCACTTATTAAGTCGTGCGTTAAGCTTTAATTGTATTCAACTGCAATGCTTGAAGTTTTTAATACAATTACGTAACCGCTTATTGTTTTGCAACAATAAATTATAAGCGACGACACATCTATTTTTTTGATATAACACATTTAATACTCAAAACGTTTTTCGTTTTTGAATTTTTCTCGTTTAGCGCGCTTGCGTCGCAACAATCGTTCGTTAAATGTGTATCGATATTTGTTTTGACATGCGCACAGTCATCGATACCCGAACAGCTGTCGGCTGCGTGTATGTACTCATACAATATGGCGTTGTTTTGTAAAAATTAATAAATGTTTGGGTCTGCTGCTGAAGCGTCATGAAAAATCAAAAATTATAATTAAAGAGCTAATCATCAGTTTCAAGCAAAAGTAAGTTAGCGAACAGAGAAAAGGAGCGCAATCGTTTTATTGCTGTGAGAGAGGGAAAGAGAGAGAAAAACAGAAATTTTCACATTGAGCTGGTCGCTGGGGCCGGCGTAATTCTTGAAGCGCCAAAAATCACGAAGCAACATAAAATATGGAAGAGGAAATAACGGCTGCCGCAACCACAAATGGAGTGGCCACAAACGGCAAGGAAACCGCAATAGAGTTGGAGGCGGCGCAGACAACTTCCTCCCCAAATGTGTGGGATGCAAACAACGCTGTTGAACAAGAAGAAGAAGAAGCAGCATCAGCACCAACAGCAGCAGCAGCAGATGCTGCCGATATTGATGTTTACATTGAGGAGGTGCGTTGCGAGTGGGAGGGGCTTAAGAAACAGAAACAACTTAACACGCATAACATTTTCTAGGGTAACACTGACGCCCATGTCGAACCGCAGGCGGTGGCAGGAGAGGTGGTGGCAGCGGTGGAGGCGGCGGTAGAGGAGGTAGAGGAGGAAATGGGCGAAGCTGAATATCTCGAAGACGAAACGCCTGAGAATGAGTTCGATGACGAAAGAGAACTAAACGAGGTTGAGAACGAAAAAACAGCAAAAACAGCAGCAGCTGTTGACAAGAACAATGCGCAAAATGAGCAGACAAATGAAGAAGAAGCAAAGGATGAAGAAGCAGCAGCAGGAGTGGCCTCAACAGTGACAGCTGAGAAAGAACTAAGTGTGGAAGAGGAAGCACACACAGATGAGAAGGATGCAGCAGAGGAGGGAGAGGCAGATGGCGACGAGGGTGAAGCAGATGGCGAAGAGGAAGAAGATCTGGAGGATGAGGAGGAGGAGGAGGAGGAAGATGAGGGAGAACTCATCACTGGGGACGATGCACAGGCAGAGCTTGGCACAGCAGGAGATCAATCAGAAGAAGCGAATGCCCGAGCACGATCTGGTGCCCGCAACCAGGAGGAGCAGGTGGATGAGAATCAGTGTCGTGTGTGCACAACCAAGGAGCAGCTAGTTAGCCTCTTCACGAAGACAGGCGAGACAAACAGCACACCGGCTGACATGCTTGTGCTCATTTGCCCCAGTGTGTCGATAGCGCCCAAAGACTTCATGCCGCAGTTCATATGCAACAGCTGCTTGGTTAGTCTCACCGTTGCCATAAAGTTGCGCAAACAACTGGAAACCACCGAGCAGGATCTGCGCAAGCGTTTGTCGCGCAGCAAGAACAAAGTGCGCAGACCACGTGGCTATGTGGTCATAGATGCGCCTGTCTCCGATTCGGCCAGCGACGAGGATGAGGAGGAGCTCAATGACGATGTGGAATTTAAGGTGTCCGATGTTGCGGGCTCCACCAGCGCTGACAGCGACTCTGCCGACTCGGACATTAGCGAGAAACGCAAGCCAGGCCGTCGACGTGGTCGAAAGAAGGGCATGAAACGTGCGTCCGGCTCGAACAATAGCTATGACGAGGATCATCCAAGGAAGAAGAATCGTGTAACATCACCATCCAGCGCCACAGCAGCCAGCCAGGGACCCTTCGAGTGTGACCAGTGCAATTTAAGTTTTCAACGCAAACAATCCTATGTGATGCACCGCAAGATGCATGATTCTCGTCAAGAGTTCCACTGCCAGATATGCAACAAGAAGTTCAAAGTGCGTGGCGCCTACAAGACGCACATGGAACGCCATGCAGCGGAACGTGCCCAGTTCCGTTGCGAGCTGTGCGCCCAGGTCTTTCGGCTGCGTGCCGAGCTCAAGCGGCACATGGCCCTTAGCCATGATGAGCACGGCATTATCTACGAGTGCAAGCGATGCCAGCGCACGTTTCTCACCCAGACGCGACTGCAGCGCCATCAGAGCACTAATTGCAATCGCCATTCGGAGCAGAAAGTGAAACGCCAGAGTATCGAGGGCCATCCAAGCCAGGGCAGGGATCTGTTCAAGTCGGTAGCACCACTGACGACGACCTACTGGAGCGACAGCTTCTCCGACTAAATTTCATGGAATTCAGTCAACACCTAGTTTTAATCAGATTGCAGTTTAATTGTGTAGTAAGAAATGCGGTGCATCTAAAGTAAAATTCAAACTAAAAATGTGTATTAATTGTACACCAATTGACAAAAATCCTTTGTTTCATTTCGTAGGTATTCCCAAATTGGTAATAACTATAGTTAAGGCAGCTTAAAATATATATACAAATTAAATTATGATATTCATTGCATAATATAATAAAATTATAGCCTCGGTTACCGCAGCAAACCAATCCGTATGCTATAATCTCTGATGTAAACAACAAACATTTTCTATGGCCAAATCTCGTATGTATCATTATTTAGACCGATTCCCTGAACTGTATTGAAATAATTACAATTTATGCGTTAATACAAAATACAATATCATTAAGTACACAGTTTATAATGAACAAAAAAAGGCATAGAGGAAGAGAGAGAGAGGGGGGAAAGGGCGCAGCAAATGACTGTTAGCTGGAATTAGGCTTTGATTTGATGCTGTAAAATGAAAACTGAACGTAAATGCAGCAAGGGCATTGTTATGAACTCCATTTACAACATGATAATAACAATAAGCTAGTTGTATAATGTGCGTAATCACAATGCTAACTTAATGCTTGCTGTTAATGCTGCTGCCACTGCTGCTTCTGCTGCCACTGCTGCTGCTGCTGCTGCTGCCACTGCTGCTGCTGCAGCCTTGTGAAACATTTGAAAATGCCATAAGTGCATAACTACCGGGATTATGTTCTCCAAGTTGCTACCCACTTGTGCGTCAGCAGTTGCAGCAGTGCCGCGTAGCGATTGCGGTCCAAATTGGTTACCAGAAAGTGCTCAGCAGAGGTTGCGCTTAACTGATGCTGTTCGTTGGTTGCCACTTTTACCGCACACCAAGCATAAAGTTTTGGGCCCTGTGGCAACCAAAAGTTCTGACTGAAAAGATAGTTTTTGCTTAAATGCAGAAGAAAACTGTTTGTACAAATTTATTTACAAAAGCCAATAACAAATAACGTTGGACATTTTAAGGAATTGAATTCAAAACGAGTGGAAAACTTATTCCTTGCTAGAATTATTTAAATTTTCTGTTGTTGTTTTGTTGTTGTCGCTTTTGCATTCAGACGTGTTGACTATTTTTTCACGTCCAGCTGCCACATCCAGCTGCCAGTTGATCCGGCTGCTGCTGCTTAGAAATGATGGTAAGAGTTGTAGGAATGGTAGGTGGGCAGGTGATAGGACACCGAGGCGACTGGATGATGCGCAATGAGCGGTGCGTGCGCAATAAGTGGAGCGTGCGAAATCAATGGGGCATGGTGGACGACAGCTGGTGCAGCCACGTAATGCGAGTGAGTGACGAGGGGGGCGTGGTAGCCCAGGCCAAGGGAGAGGCCACGCTTAGCCTTGGCAGAGGATTCGATATCCTGTTGCTGTTGCTCCTCGGCGACAGGTGCGGCCACGATGCAAGCAATGCCAGCAATCAACAAAATTAACTATAAAATCCCATTTGCATTTGTTTTTTTTTTTCCCCAAGGAATTTTTCATTTGCAGCAAATGGCACAAGAACATGAAAGAAAATGAGAGAAACAAATTAATTGGCATTAAAATTGGCTTAAAAACTGCAAATCTTTCCATTTAATTTTGCTAAGCAGTAATGCAAATATTTTAATGCATTTTGAAGGCCAACTTTGCTCTTTTCAATTACTGCAAACATTTTTAATGAAATTATCTCAGTTTTTTGTACAAGTCAACATTTTGCAAAAGAGTTTGTCTTTATTATTTCTGAACTTAAGTTAAAGTTTTAAGTTTGACAGTTGCCCTGAGGTATTTACAGAATAAAGCTGATGTCCAACTTACTGTGAATTTCATAATGAATTTTCTTTTTTCGCCTTTGGCTTCTACGCACTGCACACTGCACGTTGTCTAACTTTGAACTAACGATGTTTGCAGCCAGAATCTGTTTATTTATACAGTGTTTTTCTGGTGCGTAAACTGCCAAGAAACTCACTCAAAACTAAGTCAAACGCACTCATTAGGCAAAGCTATTTACACGCCAAAAATGACAACAACAAATAATGAAAAGCAACAACAGCAACAACAACAGCAAAACTGCAACAAATAAGAAAAACTCTATCGAAAAACACGCACATTGGCTGTAAGTATGCCCACATCAAGTCCAAAAATTATACCAAACAAGTTGCGGCTTGCCACAAAGTGTGTGCGTGCGTGTGTGTGTGTGTGTGTGTGGCAGTGCTGCTGCATTGATCTGACAATCGACGGACACTCAGTCAGACGCATAAATTGAATTTGGTTTATAATTGGAATATTTATTTTTTGAAATACAGCACAAATCACTCACGCTGAGTGCCTACTTTGTCCGCAACGCATAAAATTATTTGTAATGGATATGGATTGTAAAGTGTTCGTTATTTATAATGCAATCATAACAGTAGTAAACATGACTAAATATTAACAATGTATAATTTATATAGTTAAATAAATAAATTGAGAAACTGACTCTGAATGCTCAATTCAACAGCCACAATTAATGCTTTTAGTAGCCAAAATTGAATGCTTGTTGTAAGCTGTGCTTTTATCAAGAATTGTTATTTTCAATCTGAAATTTATCGAACATGAAATCGTTATGCACAGCTTTAAGTTGAATATTTCATGCAGGCAGCCGCAATTTGTCATTTAAGCATTGAATACATTTGTTTATTCACATTTTTCAAACCATTCACTGTGTAAAGGCCTTCAATAAGTATTGCAATATATATATACGAGTATATGTATAAAACCATTTGATAAATTCGCACAATAAATATATATTCAATTCCATTTCTGACTTCAATCTGTGCAAATTGCACAGACATTTGCCCGGCTGGGAAAAACAGGCAGCAACAAATGGTTAGCTCTTTTTCTTCTCAATTTGGCATACTCAAATTGAATTCCAAATAGCAAAATTCTTTTTGTGCCTTTGGGGAAAATTGTGGGCTGGGCGACACCCAAGTTTGACATGCGTAAGCCAACTTCAGTTCAGTTCAGTTCAGTTTTAGTTCTCACATGAAAAGCACTTGAGTGTAATTACATTTTAATGGCCAGCATCGTTAAGGCAATTGACGCTGCGGGACTGCTGGGATATATGAGCATCTTCCTGATAACAAAACGCTCCTCGAACGACGCTCTTACTTCAGTTATGGTTCAGAGCAACAAAAAAAAAATTCTAAGTGTGTTTGTGTGTGTGTGCGTAACAGAACATTAATTAACAGCACCATTGCCAGTGGCAACAACAAATGTTTATCTAAAGTTGTCAGTTGGCGCCATTTGTTGTGCGAGTGTGTGCGTGTGTATGTGTGTGTGTGTGTGCCTCGCACTATGTGGGGTTTTTTCAATTGCGTAACGCTACCTGGTTTTTCCATTTCCCGCCGGAACTTCCAAAAAAACTTAACATTCGCCTGACAAAGAGCAATAAGCAAACTGAATATATCTCGTTGGTTTTTGTGGAAAAGCAAAGCTATTCACATATATTAAAGAGGATAATGATTAAAGTAATAATGCTCGATTCGTAATCAGAGCATGTCTCCAGTTAAATCTGATGATTTGATTACTTTGCTGCGATGAACATTGAAGTTTTCCTTTGTTTTTTGCAATTGAAGCTGTGAACTTTAATAGCTTTGTTTTTTGTATTTTTCTTATACGTATTTTATAAGCATAAAATTGTGAATTTAATGCACATTTAATATTTACGCCCATTGAAGCAAATTATTGAAAAAGCTTGTTGAATAAATACAAATTATTGAGCAGCTCACAGAAATACAAAATGTTTGATATATTCTTTCGCTGTTTGCTGCAGCAACAATTTTCTTGTTGTTTGTTGTTGACGTCTGGCATATCCATCAAAATCAAATGATTTGACAACCTAACACATGTATATATATATATGTATATATATTGAGAAGTTGATGCAGGCCCAGTTTATGTGTGTTTTCGCTGTTGGCAGTTGGCAGTTGGCGGCTGTTGTGTGGCAATCATCGGACAGACGGATAGTCGGACAGTCGGACAGTCGGAGGCAGCGGAGGCAGAGTTACTCAAAATAAAATTTGAATTGCAATTGCGCAAACGGTGAACAGGATTTTGATGTCTGGCCCCCTGGACCTGCACCCGGACCCATTAGCCAAATGCAACACCTTCGTTGACATGCTGAACATTTGGGTCGAGACTTTGATTTGCCAACTTACCAAATTTGACTGATTTACGATGTCGCCCAAATGTTTATCACACCGAAATGTTGCAGCTGCATCTAGTATATGTCGTTAGCCAATTAACTGCTACGCCCAGTTCACTGGCAACGGCGACAGGTGTGTTCTGGTTAATTATACACTGGCAACAGAGTCTCGTCTAACTTTGATATTCAATGTGCTTTACGCATTTATGTGCTTGAATAGCAAGCGCATTTCATATTCGGTGTTTCAGCTGACTTTCATCCATTTTATTTGCCACATTAATTTTTCGATCAATTATCGTTGTTGGCCAGCTTGGTCGGGCTGTTGCTTGTTATTGCCATCGTTGATGTTGCTCTCAATGCGGTTTGGGATTTGGAAATTACTGTGGCCTGCAATTGAACATAAAGAGAGCCGTTTATATTCTGGCAGCAGGTTGCACAACTCAACAGTAAATGTGGCATCTGCCGTTGGCCATTTAATTGGCCAGCCGGCCACAAATGATGCACACAGCTCTCAATTTTATGGCATGATTTGTGGCATGGCCATTACATGACTAATGAAAAGGAACTCTTGTTGTATAACTGTTTTTATTTTGTGATCTGAAGTGCATGCTCTCAAATACACATAATTTTCAGCGCAATATTGATAGACTTATTGCGTGAGTTTGGGTTTGAGTTTTTGTTACCGGCTTAGTTTTTGTTAACTGGTTCTCCACACGCTAATTGCGTCCCTTGTGCCCGCTTTGAGTATTTATTTTGCAGTCTGTCACGTAATTTTATAAGATACGTATCTATGACAAATAAGTTGAACTCTGTACACGGTATTTGCTTAATTGCGATAATGAACCTGTCAATACATTAATTACTTGTATCTTTTCACGCGTTGCAGCAACATTTGACTGGTCAGCATGATTTAAAGGAAAACCAAAAGTTATACGAAGAAAATAGAATTCGAAACAATGCAGGATATAAATATGGCACAATCGCATCTGGACGCACAGGTGAGTCTGAATGAGACGCTGCTCAAGGATCTGGAGATCACGAGCAGTGACATTCAGGACTTTGTGAAGCTACTCTTCGATTTGCAAAAGAAGAACCACTCACAACAGGACGAGTGTCAGGGCTACTGTCGAGGCGAAATCTACACCTGGCTGCGAGCTTACAACGGCATTCATGGCTATTTATCCCTGTTGGTAAGTTCCCCAAAGATAAGCAAATGTGCCAGCTTGTAGCTCATTAGGCATACTGTGTGTGAGTGTGACTGTGACTGTGTCTGTGTCTGTGCTGCAGACAGAGTGCTAATTATGCTGATGTCGTCGTGTCACTAGCGAAGACATTTTTCACCTTACATCACCCACCCACTGCTGGGACCAAGCAAAATTAATGAAAGTCCCGTCAAAATGTCAGGGAATGTTGCGCAAGTGAAACCGAAAGGGTTCTTTCCATTGTCCGCTTGTGAATTTGTGCGCTCCCCTACACTTTTGAACTTTGGCCGTTTCCTTTTGCAAGGCGGAGAAAACCGATTAAATAAATTAGTGTGTATACATAATTCATAAGCTTTGGCCCAAAACAAGGGCACAAACATTTAACAGCAAAGGGGATTTACCAATTAGTTGTCTTTAAAGATATCAAACCAAAATGGTCGAAGAAAAAAAAAAAACAATAAAAAGTTGTTAAATAACAATGGCAAAGGCCAAAAAGCTGCAACAGATTAAATGCTCTTTTTGCTGGCAGTTTAAATCTGAAAAACAACATATTAAAGCACAAATATTTAAAGCATTCTGCTTGACAATGACATGTTAAACTATCTGAATTTAATATATAAATTCTTTGTTTTAATGGCAATTCAACAAAATACAGATAGACAAGGGGTGGCCACTGATGTTTGCTGCAGATTTAAAATATAAATCTCATATTTATCATGTGGCTGAGTCATGAATAAAACATTTCACAAAAGGTGTGTGAAATGAATGGGTTGCCTATGTGTGTGTGTGGGTGGGTGTTAAAAATGAATTTTGCATCAGTTTGGGTCCTTCAATCTATCCTGGTCAGCTGAGCTGGGTTTTGTTTATGGTTGTGCAATGTGTTGATGTTGTTGTTTGAGCTATTGCCACTTTCGCTTACACAATTTTTACCCTTACAGATTTGCATATTTGGCACAATAGCCAACATTTTGAATATAATGGTGTTGACCAGAAAAGAAATGGCCAAGGCGCCCATTAACAATATATTGAAATGGCTGGCCGTCGCTGATATGTTTGTCATGCTGGAATATATACCGTATACCACATATCAGTACATCTATATGAAGCCAGGTGAGCACATTGTCCATATTCCGATATTTATTTAGGCAGTTATTTATTTAAATATATTGGCATTTTGGCAGGCGAAAAGGACTTGAGCTATGCTTGGGCTGTGTACTTGCTGGTCCATATGCATTTCACACAGATTCTGCACACAATCTCGATTGGTTTGACTGTGACCTTGGCTGTCTGGCGTTATGTGGCAATAAGGTGAGTGCCACTCAGCGTTGGTGCCACTCTGCATGACACCTGTAATGGGAAAAATTCTACTTAACTGGCGCTTATACTCTGAATAACACGGCGGCAATGTGGCTTCTCTTTTTTTCTTCTTCTTTCTGTTTTCTGTTATATAGCAAACTGTTTCCATCTCTTATCCACAGACATCCAAACGGGAGCTGTGCCAATTTTCTGCTAGCACATTCCAGAGAGGCGATCCTCTTCCCCTTCATCATTTCACCCATCCTCTGTCTGCCCACGTACTTTGTGTTCAAGGTGCGCGAGACACTCGAGGTGGACACCAGAGAGCACGAGGCCATGTACCATGTGTATTTTGACGTGGACTCGATGCTCTTCAGGTGAGCGAGGAGCTTATCCTGCCATCCGTTTAGCAGACAGCTGACAGCTCCACTCTCTTCTTTTTCCATTTTTTTGTTTAGATTTAACTTCTGGATACATTCCGTGATTATTAAACTGTTGCCCTGCTGCATTCTGACCGTCATCAGTCTCGTCCTCATGCATGTCCTGTGCGAGGCCTCGCGCCGCCGTCTCAAGCTCAAGGACTACAACAATCCGACCAAATATGCCATACAATTTAATCTAAGCGAGGCCAAATCGAGGCGGTAAGTGTAACTCTTATTGATTTTCATTTTAATAATGGACACTCTGCTGATTCTTCTGCCATTTTCATTTGATTAACTTCCGGTCAGTTCTTTAATTTATTTGGAATTTAAATGCCCTTCCTTTGCGCCTAGGCCGCCTCGCTGTGATCGACGCAATGATCGGACAACGCTCCTGCTGGTTGCTGTCCTGGTGCTGTTTCTGGTGACGGAGTTTCCACAGGGACTGCTGGGTCTGTTGTCGGGCGTGCTGGAGAAGTGCTTCTTTGCCCACTGCTATCCGCCGTTTGGCGAACTGATGGATCTGTTGGCGCTGATAAATGCGGCCGTTGGCTTTGTGCTCTACGGTCTCATGTCCAAGCAGTTCCGCACCACATTCAGATCGTTGTTCTTCAAGCGGCACTTTGGCAGCAGCGAGATGACGCGCCTCACCCGTGTCACCACCACTTGTGTCTAGGATCAAAGGCCGTGGCGTCCTAGACGTCGAAGGGAGACAGAGGAGGAGGATGCAGACGCGGAGGTGGAGGCGGAGACGAGCTTCATGCTGAGTGGTTGGGAGAATGGGTGAAATCTGGGTGAAGGCATCTCAAAGATGAATTGAATTTCTAAAACGATAACTTTCAAAAAGTTGAACTGAAACTGTGAGCAGCGCATAATAAACGGTTGCTGAACTGTGACTCGGTGAATCGGCCGAGAGCCAACAATTATGAAGTAGGGTATTAAGTGCCATTTCTATTTAGCAGACACATAATTTGAGATTTAGTGCGACTAGTGCGACATTTAAATTTGCCGTGTGGTCTATGAGCATAATTAGTATTAACTTGTAAAACTGTTCCTTAGGCTGATTTGCACACAATTCAAATATTTACCAAATATTTATATATTTAAACTGTAAATTGATCTATTTATGATTAATATGCCATCTGAGATAGGGAAGGAACACCAGCGTTTATTAACTTTAATTATTCTATAAGAGTTGAATACAATTTGTACGCATTCAATTTGCACACATTCAAATCAAATTAGGTATGTGAAAAATAACAAACAACTAAATTGAATTTGAAATCGAGATTTCAACTGAAAAGGGAAATGCGACAAGAGAATAAAAAGCCGACGAGCCCCAAAGCTTCTTTGTTCTCTTGTCCATTTCAAACTTGACCTTTGATAATATTCAACAGATAATAATTCATTAAATATGCACACAAAACATACATCTATATAAATATCTATATTATAATTAAGTTAAGAGAGTGCCGCTAATGGATTTTCATTGGCTTCAACTATTGTTTAATGCTATTCGAGTAAACTGATTTTTAATTGACTTTGAGCAAGTTCAAATAAATGTTCGATGTGAGTTAAGCAGATGTTGTTCTTGTTTTTATTGTTCCCCTTCCTCCCGTCCTGTGGAATACTCAGTTCTCGCTGACAACGGCATTCACCTCCAGCGGCATCTCCTCCTGCAAGGCCGCCGGCTCCAGCTCCAGCTGCTGCCCCTGTTCCACTCCAGTTACAGCGCCATCTCGAGCAGCATCCGCCCCATCTCCCAGTATGCCATGGCTGTGTGTTGACATGCGTAGTAGCGATTTCAATTTGGTTGCCTGGAATTTAAACTGGCAGAGAACAACGCATAAGCACTATGTGTCTAAGCCGCTCGAGCAAACAACGATTCACAAATCCACATTAGTAAACAATAATCTAGATTAAAATTTGGGAGTTTGCTTTTGGGTAAACTTTGTGAAATTTGGCAGGATACTTAGTGACCGCCTTGTTTACATATACCCATAAAAAAATGAGTGTGTGGCAAGTAGCCACTCAATAAATGCTCAGTGTGTGGCATGCAATCTGGTTAATGGCATTTATATAGCCTGGACTCATTAAAAATGGATAAAAATGGTAAAAAGGGTGCCAAAGTATGTGGCAGACAGAAGGAAGCCTCTACATATATATATATATATATATATATATATTCTTGATCAGCATCAATAGGCGATTCGATCTAGTCATGAACAAGCGGATCTGCGAGACTTTAAGACTAGTTATGCAAATATTTAATATAAGTTCATTTTGTTTTATCGATAACTCTCGCCCTTTAGCGAATATCGATCTTTATCGATTGTTGACACCATTAAAAGCCCCAATTTTAAAGGTATCACTTGCCAATTAGTCCAATTATAATCTGTGTTTTAATTGCTTTAAAGGGTTGAGGGTATCTTCTAGTCGATATCTCTCTACTAGATCATTCTTACTTAACACAATTTTTATACAATTTTGCCAACCCTTTTTTTGTTAGTTTGTATTGGGGCCATAGAGGACATGAAAGTGGTTTCATGTTAATGTTGAACAGCCAATTAAAAGTTTTGCATTTACTTTGATTTAATTTTGGGGCTTTAATTTTGCAAATAACACTTTTTGTTGTATTTAACATTTGAGAAGGCTACAGAAATGCGTCGTTTTCAGATTTTTAATCAAATGGTTTGTGGAAACTGGTAGGAACTGCTAATCAGTTGGCACGACCAGCAGCCATTGGGCGCGCTGATAGAACTCACGACTTACTTCGGTGGGCAGCAGCAGGTCCTGGGCATGGCTCATGAATCGATTGTAGTGTTCCGTTGCCAGTGCCAGTCGTCCTGTCTCATAGCAGAAAAGGGCAAAGTTGAGGAATACGAGGGGATGTCGCATGCCACCTTGCTGCCCATTGGCCAGCCGGCAGGCTCGCTCAAGGGCCACAAAAGCATTCTCCAAATCGTCCAACTTGCGCAAACACACTACGACGAAAACAATTCAAATTAGGCGACACACAAATGTGTTCAGTGTTCAGTCCACAAAGTGCCACCTCAATGCTATTGGCAACACTTACAGCCCAGCAGCATGTAGCACTCGGCATTGTCCTTGCGCAGGTTTATGGCTGCGGCCAGCGTGTGAAAGGCGCTCGCATATTGTTCCGCTGCTTGTTGCGACCAGGTCAGCATCGGATGAACAATAAAAAGAAAGTACAAAATAAAAATAGGCATACACAACAATGAATGTTAAAAGCCGTTTGGCCTAGTTATAATGAAAACAGTCCTTGAATTGATTAAATGTTGTTTTTCCTGCTTGTTGCTGTTTTTTATGAAATTTATGAATAGACAACGCTCCCCACCCTGGCCCCTTTTTTATTATTTACCTTTTACTTTTATGGTTGAGGCTAAGGACAAGTCCTTTTAGTGACCCAAAAAGTCTGTGCTTCAAGGATGGGAAATTGACATTTAAATTTTAAGTCTTACAACAGGATTATTTCTACAGATTTAATCTTCAAATATATTATACACTGTCAAAGAACTGCTTGAATAAAACTTTCACATAAAAGGGTATTCTTCTAGTTAAGATTATCCACTGATTGATTGATTTCAATATTTTTCTCTTTTATGTATTCTCTTAGAACTTTCATTTGGAAGGGTATTCAACTGATTTAACTAGTCTAAACTACCCGCTGACTAATCGGCTTGCAATAAATTGCCAACCAATGCAATAATTGCTGCAGCTGTTGCGGCTGCCTGTTATTGTTCTCTGTTCATATTTCATGTTGTAATCCATGTTGGATTGAGTGTGTTTTTTTGGTTCTTGGTTCTACTCACAGGCAATATATATCAGACTTAAATTGTAGAGAGCGTTATAGTTGAGGGGCGATAGCCAAACGGATTTGCGCAGTGATGAAACCGCCTGCAATCGATTGGATTGGATTTCAAGATTTCAAGTTGTTGTATCTGCATATTGAAGTTGGGCCTCTTCAGCTGCTTACCACAATGAACTTTTGCTTCTTGAAAAAGCAGAGGCCAATATTATTCCAGAGCTCAGCAATTTCCGGCTCGGCATCTGCGATTTGGCTGTACTTGCTCAGGGCGCTATCGACATCGTTGCGCGACTGTCAATTTAAATTGTAAATTGTGTGTCAACAGCAGAGCGGATATCTCTAAGCACGTAAAACTTAAAATAAGTCTGCTGCAAATATACTTCAAATTGAATTGAAAATTGCAACTAAAATATGTGTGACAAACTAACAAAAAATGTGCTTAAATTGCGCTTAAAGTTCAATTGAAAAAAGATGTAACTAAATATGCATTATGAATATTTTTGGCTATGTTTTTCCATGTTGACCGTATGAATTAAATTAAATGTGATTTCATGATTCATCCGTCAGTGTACGGAAAGTTGATTTGAAAATATGTAAATGAATATACACGAAAAATTCAATGAATATTTTAGGCTATTGGTTTTCTATGCTGACCATATGAATTAAATTAAATGTCATCGCATGATTTGCGAATAAATGATTTTTGTTGGATTGAAGATATATGAATGCAGATACACAGTTGTGGATATATGTTTAAACTTTAACTCACCTGCAGAATGGCGCCCAGGGCCAGCAGACCTTTGGGGGCACAGTTGCGTTCGATGTTGACCACTTCCGCCAGGCGATCGTAGGCCTTTTGGGTCTCATTAATCTTCAGATACAAAACACTGATTTCTGTGAGCACCTCAGCATTCTCGGGCGTCAGGCTGCAGGCGAAAGTTGTAAAACAAATGAAAATGTTCTAGTCGAGAGAGCTCGACTAGCAGATACCCTGCCACAGATGTTGTATACATTATATTGATTAAAAGACAGATTCTAAAATCAAAGCTTGGTTCGATACAGAAAATCTTTTGTGCTTATCCGATTTTGATCAAATTTGAACAGCTGATTTATGACATCTCAACGTATATTTTGTATAAATTTAATATATATACTTGTGAAATTATGGATCTTATTGCAATCGATATCATATCGATAAGGGAAATTGAGCTCGATTTACGCATGATAAACGAGATCTTCCAAATTCGAATAGTTTCTGAGATGCTTTTGTTAATAGTGACGGATATGGCTAGATCGACTCGGTTGTTCAAGCATATATATATATAGTTTATGAGGTTGAAGATGCTTCCTTCTACATCATACCCCTTTTTACCCGTTTCTAATCCATAATTAAAATGTGCACTCACTGCAAGCATGCCTCCAGGACATCGATGGCCTTCTGGTATTCCTTCTCCTTGCGATACAGCTCGGCCAGCCTCACATAGCTCTCCAGTTTCTTGCCCGTCTGCACGGCCAGCTCGAAGTAGCCCCTGGCCTCCGTCTGCTGCGCGGTGGCCAACTCAAGCTTTGGCTGGCTGGCTGCAGCGCGATAAAGCAGCTCACCCAAATAGTGATAGATCTCGTGATCCTTGCGCGGACTCTGCTGCTCGGCATCGCGGAACACATCCAGTGCCTGGTCAAAGCGACCCATGTTGTAGCTGCAAGAAGATTGGCTAAGTTTTCGATGGATGGTATTCACTCATTGACATACAGAGTGCGTCCGATTTCCTTGAATGTTTCGATGTTGCGCGAGTTGAGCTCGGCAGCTTTTTGGAGGTTTCGCAGCGCCTCAATATTATTGCCATCTTCGCGCTCAATTAAACCCTATGCAGAAGATGGAGCGAGGGACACAATAATTTGAGGTCGCCAAACTTGCCGCACCTGGCCACACCTGCCCACTCACCTGGACAAAGTACAGATACTCGGCATTCAAATGACGATTCAGTTCACGTTCGATGAGACGGCGACAGCGTTCGAATTGGCGACGTGTAAAATAAATGTGAAGCAGCCAGTCAATGTTTGCATCTGTCGGCATTTTGGGTGCTAATTGAAGCAGTCAAAAAGGTCATAGCGACTAGGTCACTTGAAGTAATCCTCGCAATCCACCCACCTGTTTTAACCACCTCCAGCGAGGGTAGCTGAATGACTGCTCCGTTGCAGTTAATCTGC
The DNA here is from genome assembly GCF_018153295.1 of Drosophila grimshawi. Lineage (NCBI taxonomy): Eukaryota > Metazoa > Arthropoda > Insecta > Diptera > Drosophilidae > Drosophila > Drosophila grimshawi. Next base: position 9,913,107 of record NW_025062889.1, on the reverse strand, counting down.
TCGCTGCCAGCTTCGTACATCAACTCTAGTCCTGTGGCAGCTGGCTGCTGTGTGGCTGGGTGAAAAAAAGCTCTTTGCGAAGTTGGAATAATTGTTGTGGTTTCTGTTTGTTACTGCAACTAGCACTCAGTTGCCATGGCCACAAATTACAGCGTGGGGAGTTTTGCCAAGGGTTGTCAGCGGTTGCTTAGGACTGGATTTCTTTACTTGTTTCCATTTATATATGACCCTGCAGTAAGAACCTCATGAGTATGTTTTGTATATAATCCACGTGTGTTTTTCGAGATGACTTTTTAAAACTGAGAAAGAAATCGTCCTGAATTTTAGAAAGTCGCCCCAAAAACTAGAAAGTTTTTCTGCAAATGCAAATCTTTATTTAAATAATAAAACATTTCTGAATAATTCAAATTAAATTACTGAATTTATAAGCTATCTGAACTGTTTATATATGTGAAATTTTAAAATACTACTATTAAAAAATAAACTAATATAAAAAGTCTGAAATTGTATATATTTCTTCTACATTTTAGAAAATTTAGTGTTTAGATAGACACAATCTTCCGTTTCAGAAATATACTTCCTGTATAATTATATGAGTTATCCATATAAAGCCAAAAGCAAGCAGATTGTCTAAGATTAATGCCGACTTTTTATTCAGAGTGTAGAATATGCAGTGGTAGCTAGATTTGGCTAATCTCCTCCTTAAACAGCAGCTGTTGACTGTTGACTGTTTTGCTACTTATAATCTGCTATTTGGTTTAATACGATTAATGATATTCGTGGCCTCAAATTGGATGGCTTAAAATCAAACTTGACAAAGTAATTAATGCACGTGTTTCTATAAGCCGCTGCTTTGGCCAAAAGTGTCACTGGGCCAAAAACACTTAAATGGTATTCGAACAAATTTGACGCTGTGTATTTTTAATGAGTGGCCAACTTAAGTGTCGACCCCTTTGGAAACCAATTGAAATACAATAAAAACAATCTATAAATGTGATCTGGCAAGGTAAAAAATTTGACAATCAAATTGCAATTGAGACACAACTGAAACTGACAAAATGCACTGTAAACAACTCGCAAGGAGAGACGCCTCCGTCAACACCTTCAACGGCACCCCCTCTTCCCTCCCCTCCTACATCTAGTTCCATTCCTCCTTCCGATGGATAAGGGGTAATCATTCAATTTAAAATCAACACCGCTCAAGTGGCAGGTGGCAAGTGGCAAACTTGCTCAGTTTGTTGGCCATTTGTGGATGTGCAATCAAACTGATCATGATCTACATTAATAATTAATTTACACTCAAATAAAAAATAAGAATAGTAGCTCAGAAATCAAGAGAGAAGCTTACAAATCCCAGTAGAATTCATTGCAAATGTTCGCATCTAAATTTAAATGGCGAAACTAACAGTTATTTGAAGCATACCAAATAATGCATTTGCCGCTTTTTGTCAGTTGTCTAAAATAGTAAATCGAGTACGTGACTCGAGTGCGTTTGTTTAAAGGAAATCCCAAAAATATATCATTTATCATATTAAAAATGCTTCACGCATTGAGTTTTTCTAAAAAACGACAAAATTATTTAAATTAATTTTTTATGAATGAATTTCTGAAACTTGATATTTCTTATTATTTAAGAAAATATGCATTATAAAGTATTCGCAAAGTGAAATAAGAATAAATTTGCTTTTATTTCTAATTTATATTCTTTATTTCAATTCCTAATTCAAATTTCAATTACGAAATTTCCCAAAAATTGCCCACAAATCTCCAACATTCCCCAAACTGTGTTATATTAAAATTTTCGCTTAGCATAGTTCTATCAGTTTTGGGGTCATTGTGTATTTTCCCAAACTACTCGTTGCACTGCTTGAAAGGTGTGCGACTTGACTAACAGAGTTGTGGCAACACACAAAACAGTTGTGAGCGCATTGAGTCTTGACTCTGGCTGGCGCCATCTATGTGCCACGACTTAGCACAGCGCCAAATTTGAAGAAAAAAACAGCAAATAAATTTAATTGCAAATAATTACGAACTTTTTCCGTTTTTTCCTTTGTTTATTTGTGTAGCTGAACTTGTTATGGACAGTAATCCTGTTAATTGCATCGCGTTTGCTTTGTTGAATTCACTCAACTTGTCCGACAAGAAAAGCAGCAAGAAAAAGACATTTTTGTCGCTGGCCGATTGCAATTACGACAACAACAACAAGAACAACAGCAACGCATGCGTGACATTTTTGGGATATTTGTCGGCCGTTTTCCCTTCCCTTCCCACAAGCGAAAAAGAAACAGAATAGCTGCAAAATGATTTACAGCCATTAGCAAAAAAAGATGGACTCAGACTTTGACTCTGTTTCTCTCTCTCGCTCTAACTCTCGCTGTCCACGCTGGCTCTCTCGCTCCGACTTGCTCTCACTTCTGAATGAAGTGTGTTGGCAGAAGCTTGCCAAGGGGGTGGGTGGAGGGGATTCACTGCAGTTTTCGAGTGTTGGTCAATATCGAAAAAATAAAGGGACAGCCAGTGGAATAGGCCTGTGCAGGGCGCAGCGGGCAGAGAGGGGCGTGGCAACCGGTTTTTAGCAACTGCGCAGTTTTGGCTGCATTTTGTTCCTGCTGCTTTTTTTTCGCTTTTTTCCTGTGTGTTTTTGCTTTTTATTATTTTGGGGCGCTAAAAAGGAAAATCAGCCCAAGTTGCAACAAGAATCAGAGACGCCTCTGCTGCTGCTGCTGTTTTTGTTGTTGTTGTTGTAGCCGTCACCCAGATTATCAGGGAAACTGGAGTAACCAGTTTTTATTTTTTTTTGTGTTTTTTTTTGCGTGCTGTTTGCTTGTGGCATGCAACCTAAATATAGAACCGTATAACTTGCAACTTCGGCCACAAGCCACAAACTGATCATATTCCACGCCAACAAATTGCGATTGAATGTTGCCAAAATGACTGCAAATACAAATAAATTTCTCAAGTTTTAAAGTGCGCAAAAAAAAAACACAAAAGTAAACAACAACATTCGAAAATGATTTCATAGAATTTCGGCTTTAGCGTTTTCGTTTTTATCTTATCAGTCACACACACACACAACCACAAACACACACACATGCGCTGGCGCAAGTGCGCTATGTGTGTCTGTATGTGTGTGTGTTTTTTGTGTGTGTATTTTCACCTTTCGTTTACCTGTTGATTTCAGTTGCATTGCGCTCTCCAAAGCAACTCTTTCGCTCTCTCTCTCTCTCTCTCTTTCTCCCTCTTTGCTATCTGTTTGTGTGGGTGAGCGTAACCTGCATGCGTTCACTGTGTGTGTGTGTGTGTGTCTGGCAGCGACTTCAGCGCTGGGATCGTTTGCCTTCGGCTTCGCTTGTGCCATTCGTTTGAAAGCAACGATCGCGCGCTGTTGTCGTATTTTCGCTTGTCGCTTGGCATCGGGATTTATGATTTCGTCTATACTCCATTTACAGAACTTTAGTCATTTCTGCGTCATACGTGAATTAAAGTGTTAACAACAACAACAACAACCACAAAAGTGAGTGTTGCACAGTGCGTGTTTTATATTGATTATTGCTTATTGCAAATATCATGGCTAATACAATGACTTGAGTTTGAGTTTGAAACCGGCTTCATTAAGAGCTAAATGATTCATAAAGATCTCATTCGGCCTCAGTTTGAGCCATGGCCAGTTTTTTTCGGCTACCCTTTGTTGACTCACACAGCTTCTCAAAACAGAAAAAAAAGATATATTAAAAGCGATTTATGCTTGTGTGTGATTTGGCAACCAGCAGTGAGCCAACAATTGATTGTAGCGCAAGAGAGACACAGCTAAATCTACATTAAAATCCGCAAAAAGCAAAAGTGAAAAAGGCTATTAAAGAAATTAGTGAATAAACAAAAAAAATAATAATAAATATTGCATAACTGTTGTCATCGCACAAAAACCGCAAACCGTAAAACGAGTGACTTTAATTATCTGCTTATCGGCCATATTAACATTTGCGACTTTAATTACCGCCATCAGCTTGTTGAAGCTCATCAGTTCATCAGTCAGTCGAGCTGTGGAAAATAAACATTCGAAATATCATAGTATTAATTTCTTTTAGTACGAGTCGTTATTGCCCTATCGAAAATAATTTTCTTCATTTCCCTCTTTGTCCATTTGAGACAAAATGTTTTTGTTATTTGATTGAGTTACGCAGCGATTTATTATTTATTTATTTTGTTTCGTTTTTCTGTGTTGTTAGTTATGATTCTCTGTGTGCAACATGATTTAATTAAAATGTTGAAATTGTTTTTGTGGCTGTCAGAGTTTATTAAATGCGATATATTTGTTTATTTATTGATTATTACTTTTGTGGTTTTTTATTGATGTTGTTGGCTGTGTTGCTTAAATCGCTTGAGCTTTTTATGCAACACAACGCCAAAACTCAAATTTGTTTTATATATTCTGTAATATACACACATAAAAATACCATTTTTTTTTTTAAATATTTTTGTAAATATCAATGAAACATTTTTAAGTTGGCTGGGCATCATTTAATATTGCACCAGGGAATTATGATTGTTATTTCAAATTGAAGTTGAATTTAATTAAAATGCCCCAAATGCTCCCCCCCCCATAAAAGACATTGCACGATTTTTCGATTTCGAATGCTTTAATTTGATTTCATATCGACCTTGCAGAGACCCCATTTGAAGATGTTTTTTGTTTTTGTTTCTTATTTTTCACTGATAGACTGCTCTGGTATTACCCAATTTTTAATTACATTTACTAATAGATAGCTGCTTGGCTGTCTTTTCATATGATGTCATACGATGTGTTCTCCAGATACGAGTGTCTTTATTTTGCCAAACATATATTTTCAAGCTCTCCTGTCAGCCAGATAATTTGTTTCGCTGCTAATCTCTTAACTGATTAAAAGAATTCTGTTTTCTTTTTTTTTTTGCACCTGCAACCATTGAAAACATGTAAAGGGGGAATCATTTTGTACACTAATGGTCAAAAGAATAAGTACAATTTCATCATTTCACTTTACAGTGAGATATTTTACTTATTCTTTGAAACTATCATAAAAAGTATTTTGTATTTTTATTGTCACGATATGGCATTGCTATAAAGTATATAAAGCTAGTCTAATATTTAAGGGATACATCCAAATTCAGTCAAAATATGAATAATCGTTGAAATTAGGGAATGGTAGAAGAGTAGAATTAGGGAAGAGTATATCCCACAAATATTTATTTTATAATTTTAGAGTTTCTTTAGTTGTTTTTGAAGAATAAATTTACATTCTTTGTCTTAACACATTTGTAAGATTTTCAATAATTGCTTAAGTAGTGTAATTTGATCAAGTTATTTCTAATCGAGAATCAATCAATAGTCTCAATATAGGTTGATTACATGTTAATCTCCTAGACGAGCACACATATGTACTTGTTCCATTTCCTAATTTGGAGCCTTTCCAAAATACAAAGAAAAGATAAGCTTAAATGTGTTTTGATGTATACAATGAATGTTCTCTGTGGAGCTTATCATTTGCCCTTTTGGTGCGAACCAGCAGTTCCAGATTAAGGAATATTTATTACGGGAAATGAGGATTGAAATTCGGAAACGAAAGCACCTGCAACAATTGAAAACAAATGTTCGTTTGATGTTTCAATGCCTGCAGACGCTAGAAAGCAATGTAAACCAAATACAAACAATTAGCAAAATAACAAAATACATACACACATGTATACATATATACATATATATATATACATATATACTATATACATATGCAGACACATTGCGATATGCACAAGCCAAATCAACAAGAAGAACACAACTCAAACAGATTTTGCCAGCCGCTGCTTCTGTCGCTGCCGCTGCCTCTGTCGCTGCCTCCGTCTCTGCAGCTGCGGCTGCTGTTTTTTTTTTTTTAGTTTGATTTTATGGGGCTCTTCTGCTTTCGGTTTCTGCGTCGGTCGCAACGTCTGGGTGTAGACGAGTACAACATATAGCGGCCATATAGTTGAGCAAAAACACAAAGAAAAACACAAGATTGCCCAAGCAAAGCAAAGAAAGCACGCCCATCCAGATACCCTGTAGCCAAGGTTTTAACTCTCATGAGTCATAGATGTTGTATTCATTGAAAACATCGTGACTAGCTCGAAATATTGCACCGTTCAACATTAAAAAATGTATGTTAATAAAAAATAAATAATAATAACAAATAAAATCACATTTGCAATTGAGCATGCATTCTATGCATGCACAGAAAATGCTAAGTATGCAATTTTATGGACAATTGCTGGTTTTCTTCATTCAATTTGCACAGTTTATCAATATTATACCAATTACTACCACATCAAAATGCGATATCCGTTGATATTGATCCATAGTATATAGATAATGTCAGCAAAGTGTTTCTTATTTTTCCACTTCTCTTGCAAAAAATATATACTTTATTATTATCTACAAATTCTGTGGATTTCAAGAAACAAACTGAATAAAATTAATTAAGGACAACAATTTTGAAATATTGAAACGCAAGAGTATAAATTCTTTGAGCTGTCGAGAAAATCTTTTGTCTTATTTGTTTTATATTTATACAGTATGTGTATATATATATACATACCTTATGTGATGTTGAGTTTTTTTGTCTGCCTGTTGACATTTGCACAACTGCATGATACCCCTTTGCCGCCATTTTTAATGGGTCCAGGGTATATGAATACTGTGGCATGGCCCCAAAATGCAGGCAGCGTTGTTGACAGCGCCGTCGACTGAGACGCCGACGGAGGCGTAGCTGCCACTTGCTTGAAAAGATTTTTAGTTCGAAAAACCATTTCACATAAGAATTTTCGGTTTCGGTTTTTGCTTTAGTTGAGAGAAAATCGTCGCTTAGTTAACGTCGCCCCAAAAAACACCTCGAACAGACCGCAAAACAAAAAGTCAATCAATTAACGAAACCATCATCAGCAAAAGTGTGTATATAGATCACATGAATATCTATATTTATATATATATATATGTATATATGTATATATATATGTGTGCATGTTTATTTTGTACTTTCTATAAAATTCACTAGTGAATTCCAACATAAAACAAACAGAAAACAAGCAAACAAGAAAAAAAAGAGTTAATCAAATGCGTAACTGAGAGCTGACATCATCAGCAATAATAATAGTATCGATAACAATAATATAATACTTGTGTTATCAATCATCCAAATAACGTAATAAATCAAATTTCTCTTTCTCTCTCTCTCTCTTTCTTTTTTTTAGGGCTTAACTAGTGCTTGTGTTATTGTAAATAAATTTGTGTAAGTTTCTGTGCATGGTTTCTGAAGGTTAAACCGAAAACCCAACAACAAAATTATATATACACTCATTTAAATATATATATATATATATACATATAGATATAGATATATATATATATATATATATAGATATATATATAGCTAAAGCCCTTACGAAACAAAAAACTCGCGTACAAAAATTAACCAACCGTTTCGAATTCTTCTACAAAACAATAACAAAAAATATTATAAAATTTTCTTTTGGCACTCGCTAAACGGTGGCTATAAACAACAACAACAACAACAACAACAGCAGCGGTACCAGCAACAATAACAACAACAGCAACGACAAAAAGAGTGGCAGCAGCAAACATTTTCTGGATTCAAGAAGCTAGAAAATTTAGTACGTCGTATCAGTTTTGGCCAGATCACGGACACAGATACAGCGGACAGACAGCAACAGCGGCCGAATACAGATAAAATATATTCAAAAATTTTTAGAAACTTTTCAAGGTGAGTTTATTTTTAGCAACTTCGAAATGGCTGCGCGGATTTCTATCCGAAATTTTCTTTCTCATCTCCCCACAAACAAAAAAATATTTCTCTCTCTGTCTGTTAATTTTTGCGCTCTGCGCCGTTAGCTAGATACAGTATCTGCCAGATACATATATCGCTAATAGTTACGTCCCTCTCACTCTCTCTGTCTCTCTCTCTCTGTCTCTCTCTCTCTCTCTCTCTCACTCGTCACTGGCAAAATGCATTCATTATTTTTGCTGTTGGGGCCATAATTTAATTTGTAATATTAAAATAGTCGAGATTCTTTCGCGCTTGCTCGCTCGTATATTAGATAAATAGGCGCCAAAAAGATTATAATGTATCTCTAGGTCATCGTGAAATGTATCTTTGGACTGGTGTTGTAAACGTGCCTGATTCATTGCCCAATCGGACACTGTTTGACGGTTTGACTGTTTGGCAGTGAGTCTGTCTGTCTATTTGCATATATATATTCACATTATTTGACTGTACAGTTTCTCGATTTGCTTGCCTTTGCGTTTGGCAATTGCGTTTCTCTTCACTTTGCTTTCGAGTTCTTTTCTGCTTGATCTATTTTCAGCCAGCAGTCAGTCAGCCAATACCCCCCTCCCTCACCCTTCGTATTGCTATTGCTTTTGCCAATAGACTCACATCGCGTATACGCATTGCGCTTTGTCGCTGTTTCTGCCACACACAATACTCATACGTAATTCCAATTTTCATTTTCATTTTTCATTTTCCAATTCTGCCATAGACCACCAAGCAGACAAGTGATGTAACACCTCCGCCCACATCTGTGGCTTATACAATGTTTAAATGTTTATATTTGCAGCATTTGAAATTTGCTATTAGCCACGTCAATATCTTCCTTGCCCTGGCATTTCACACTAGTTCATATTCTCGCTTCACATTTGAAGTTTAATGAACTCTGAGATATCTCGTCGCAATCATTAATCAATCACCTCTGACATGCGATATTCATTTACTATTTTGTAGTTTTCTGTTTGATATTGAAAATTTCTCAGAGCATTTTTGGTATTCTTTGTGTATATCTGATTCATAGAATGATAAGGCTAATCGGAACTCGTTCGAACTTTGAGCGCTGCAATGAATCAAAGGGAACTCGAAATGTTGTTGCTGATAAGCTTCCAATAGCAATTCAAGGCGTCATTCATTTTGCCACTTCAGTCATTGCATGAATACTCATGAACAAGTGACGAGCTCTATAAAAGCAGTGGCAATTAGTATTGCGGCAATCGGATTGTATTTCCTGCCATTTGCAAATGCCAATGGGAATGTGAATGAATTGCTTTGTATGTTGCCCACTTCAGCGTATGTGTATTTTTATCAGTTGTGTGTAATTAATTAGGAACTCACAACTCAGAACCGAAGACGATGACGTCAGTTACGACTGGTGGGCTGGGGAGGGGGACAGCACTCGAAACTGCAATAAAACTAATGCAAATCAAGTCATAAATTACGGGCCAAACAGCAGGCGACTGTCGCCGAGACCAAAGAGTGCCAGAGAACAGTAGGGGGCAAGGGATGAATAGGGTGACAAAGGAGGAGAGGTGGAGAGGTGGAGAGGTGGTTGTGGTTTGTGGGTTGTGGGTTGTCTCTGCAATCGAGGAACTCGGGTCTGCGTAATGAGTGCAGAAAAAAAGCGCCACGCAGCGCTCATTAGAAACGTATTTATACAGGCGACGAATGACCGTCTGATTTCTCCTCCCTCCCTCCCTCCATAGCCACCCCCTTTCCCCTCCCCCTTCCTGGGTCTGTGCATCGCTGCTGTGCGTGACAATATTTCATGGCTTACAAGCATGCAAAAGTAGAACGAGTAGATTTTCATTTCGCAGACAACTTAAACGCCTCTCTAACGCCCTGAGAACCAGTTGTACTAAATGCTGAACTGCTGAAAGCAGATTGAAAAGTGTGCCTGGTTGTGCTTGAAAGGGGACGCTGGAAGGTGTGGCATGGGCGCGGCTTAATCTATGATACAGTTTGCCACCTGTATTATACACTTCGCACTTGTCGACTCCTGCTTTACATCTTCTACAAAACCAATATGCTCGACTACCTTTGGCAGCAGTGTATACAAATATAACATGCTCTACCAATTTCAGAGGAGCTTTGCATATGTTTTAATTATTGTTAACGTTGAATGCGAAAAATACTGCTTTGCAGTGGCAAAAAAAATAAATAAATAAAAGGAAAGGAAAAGAAAAAGAAAGAAAACAACCAAAACAATTTTGCAAGAATTTAACCTTCATGAACTGTCATGCTAGATTGCCTTCCATTTAAGTTCTCCCTCTCTCTCTCTCTCTCTCTCTGTCTCTCGCTCTCTCTCTCTCTCTCTCTCTGTCCCTCTCTCTCCCGCTTTCCCTCTCCCTTTACCTGTTTGGCTCTCTCATTTCTCAACTAATGTGCTGATGTGTGCATATTTTAGTTTGCCGTTTCGGTTTTCAGAGCTCGTGTGTCACTCAGAACATTGGCAAACAACGCGAACATTGCAAACAACATCAAAAGTCCATAATTAAACACGTAATAGCTTTGCGGTCTAACTTAAACGACTGCTTAATACTCTGGCAAATAGATCCTTCCTAAAAAGCAATATAGAAAAAGAGATTTTCTAAGAAATATATTTTAAGGTTTATATTTGGATGAAAACAGCTTAAGTTTCTTTCAATTGAGTTATTTACTTTGTCGTACTCCAAATCCAATTGGATTAACCAGCGACACACTTGCCCAAAACTGGTCATAAATATAGAGAGGGGCAGCGCGGAGGCAGTGGCAAGGGCAGGGGCAAGTGGGCTTACACAACTCGGTCAGCGAAATTTGACTGCAAAATAAACACGTCGCCCCTTCGCAATTACATAACAATCACAATGCGTTCAAAATAAACGCCCACAATAATCGCAACGTTGAAGACGATCAGATAAAGTTGTCTACAACAGCGCACCACCCCACCACACCGCAGCATGCCACACCACACCCCGCTCAGTGGTGCTGCCCAGCTGGTTTTTGCAGCAGACAAACGTGACGGGCAAATAAACAATTTTTGTCTCAACCGCAAAAGTCTCATTGAGATTGGTTTAAGTGTCAGTCTCTTTCTCTGCGTATGGCCGACTGACTGACTGACTGACTGGCTGACTGTCTGACTGATTGACAGACTGGCTAGCTTGCTTGTAAAAACCCGCATAAACAACAGCAGAGCACTGCAGCACTGATTGCTGTCGAACAGTTAACAAGAGCTATAAAAATTATAATAAAATATGATTATGTTGTTTGCAGTATAAAAACGTGCTCTTTGCAATTTCCTCATTTTCAAATGATAGAAAATCTATTTTCAAACATACAAAAATAAATTTTGTTAATCAGATATTTTATTTACTTTGTAGACGTTCTTGAATGGACTCCCAACAGAAAAAAAAAAAAATATATAAATGTGTATTGTTGGTTAAGAAAATGAGCCAAAAATAATGTGTTATGTTAATGTATTCAAAGTGAGTGCAACCTTTGATATTTGTATTGTGGGGCTTTCGGTGGCCTTCGTCAAGTTGAGTTGGTGCAAAACATAAATCTATTTATTTGTACAAGATTTCAATTTATTTTTACCACCACCAACAACTATTTCGATCGACAATTCGCATAGACGTCAATGCCAAAGTCACATATCAAATTTGATTGTCACATTTTTTGTACGCATTTTTTGCTTTTCATTTTTGTTGTTTTGTTTGACAACCAACGAAAGTGAAAGAGAACCATCTCAATGAAAATTACTGGCGTCGCTTCCATTTACCGAGCAGACCTCGCCAATTTGTCCTTACCCTTGTCGGTTCGCTTCTTGCTGAAGAAGGCCAGTGCGGAAATTGGGCGCAACGATTGCAGACAGCCAGCGAAATTGTGCTTAGCATAAGCACTACGTATGAATATTATTCCAATATATACACACATATACGTATATCATACATAATTTCTATAAATTGTGCCAGCAAAAATATCTTTCAATGAAAACGAAAATACTGCATATATAAATTGTATGTTTTATACTTTACTGGGCCTAAACGGCACGAAAATAAATTATAATTTGCACACGACTTGCCGAAAAAGCAAAATCATCCAAAGAAATGTTCAAATCGTGTAGGCGTTTGACAGTCGTATTTTTCTTCTTTTCTTCTCTTTTTTTTTTCTTAACGGCAGCTGCAAATTCTATATGAATAATTACGATTAAATAATGCCATTTGACAGATGCAGACAGATTCCCAAAGAAATTCTATGGCCATTGACTAGTTTGAAGTGCATCCCGGTTATTGCAGCAGAACAGCTCGGATTACCAGAGAATCACAAATGAGAAAAGTGCTCAAATTGACACAAAGAACAGCCGGCTTTGACACTTGAAATAGTTGTTGGCTGAAAAATATATTTTAAGTAGACCGAACAACCGAGCAACATACGCAGCAACAAATGCTGCGGGGCGCTTTTGGTTGGGAGGGGCGGAGGTGTTTGTCGTTTGACACTTGTCGACGTCCATTAAACAAACTGACAAATTGGAAGTGCTGCCAGCTCTAACATAAAATGTTTGTCGCAACAAACAGGGGGGCAATGAAACAGGTGTACTCAACTATATGTATACCCTGTATACATTGTTATATGATACATTTTACAGATAAATTTCATTTTGATTAATATGCAGCCATCCACAAGATGCTTGGCACGCATCTGTGCAGTGTGCGTTGTGTCTTGATGTGGCATGGTTAACAAATTCATTTAAGTGTTTTCACTGTTGCCATTACAAATTTGCCAGAGCCGCCTTTTTGCCGTGTGTAAAAGCCAGCAATTTGTCAACTTAATTGCTGCACTTTGTAAACTGTCACAGCATCGACAACGAGCCAAAGCACAGCCAGGACAGGACGACTTGGATAGGACACCCACTCGAAGGCAATGCCATTGCTTGTATCTGTGCCTCTGCCTCAGCCTCAGCGACTGCCACTGCCACTGCCTGTGTCTGTGCCGCTGTCTGTCGGCAACTGCCTCGTTTGGCAGCCAATTGCCTTGGCCAATTTTTGGTGGGTGGGTGGGTGGCATGCAACAAGTGTTGAGCGCCTGCAGCTGGTTGCCATAACTCAAATATAGGCTCCCATAAATGTTTTCCAAATTTGATTGAGAATTATGGACGGCCTTATATAGCGAGTTGCATAGATAAGCATGTGTGTATGTATGTGTAAGCATGCCACTTAAGCCTTTTGCATGCCACAAGAGCGGCTTATCAGCATGCCCCAATCTAGCGCATGTCACAGCGACAGCAACTAGTTAAGACCAGTGCCAATGCCAGTTAGATCAGGATCAGATTTAGCCAGTTGTCAGTTGTCTCCTGCCTTTTGTCTGTAAGCTGGCCAGGTGATGCATCTGAGTCCGTGCAGCACATTTGCATATATGCAATTGCATTTCGGTTAATTGCATTTTGTTTGCATTAAAGCCACAAATTATGCACAAACGGTAATTAAAACTAGTTTTAAATTAATTGCATTTGTATATGTTAAATCAAATGGCAAAATGCATTTAACTGACTGCATAATGAGGAAGGCATTTCTCTCTCTCTCTCTCTTTCTGTTTCTCTCCCTCTGTGTCGATCTGTCTGTCCCACTCTCTGAAATTTGCATCTTTCCTGTTGTGATTCCTCAGTGATTGGAGTTAATCAGTTAAGCCATATTTATTTAATATGTAGCATGCAGTCAGTTGCAATCATAATAATCCAACAAGATATTAAGCACTTCTGACAATGTGTTTTGCACTATCAACATCAATTTGATAAACACATCAAATGTTCATTTTACATACGTAAAAACTCCACAAATGTTCTGCATAAAGAAATAGGTATTCGAAAAAAAAACGGATAATTGAATAGTTTTGTGCGGCTAATTAAATAAGCTCATTGGTAATTACGCTTTAATAGCTGAAAGAACTAATATGGCATTAACTATTTCCGTGGCAGATTATATATTTGCATTATTTTCAATTTTGTTTTTTTGTTTTAACATTGTTTAATGCTGTGGTTGAAACAATGACATAAAATTTAATTTATGGGATTTGTTTTTTGATTGTTTTCCGTTTTTATTTATTTTTTATTATAATTTTTAATTATTTTGTATATGTGCGGTGCAGCGTTTTTCATGGATTTGTAAATAACGAGATTGTGATATATTTAAGCGAAATTTATGGCACACAAAAACCAATCTCGACATACAACATTTTAAAGTCAATTTAAATATAAAATGAGCCTCGACTGATTGACTGATTGAGCTTTGCTGAACTGATATATCTTTTTAAAGCATAAGACGAGGCTAGTGGGCAATTGAAGTGGTCAAAGTTTGAATGGATAAGACTTCCAAAAATAATTACATTTTCCATAAATAGAAAAATGATTCAGTTTTATGCATAATGCATTAACTTATCGCCAGTGCCGGCATTGACCGTTTTGCAAACATACAGTAAAAGATAAACAATAAGAAATAAATGTGCAATTTAATTAAACAGATGTCGAACACAGGGAGACGAAAGAACAAACGGAGTGTTTTGAACAACAACAATTTGTATTCATTTTATTGTTTTTAATATATTTTTCGATTGCTTCAATTAATCCATATATTTATGCATAAATATTAAAATAGTTTAGGCCTGAGTGAAAAATAGCGTTTAAATTTTTGCATTATTCATTTTTAATACAATTGCAAAAGTGTCATATAAAATTAAAATAGATTTTCAGTTAAAATTTCGTTTAAGTATGAAATTTGTAACGAAATCAAATTGAAATTTATAATATAAACGCCACGCACAAAAATTAATTATTAATTTTTTCTATCTTTTCCGATAAAAACGATATTTCCATTTGATGGAATAATTATAAATCTACCCCATGACCGCATTAATTATGTGCAATCAAAATATGCACATACTAAGCTCGTCTGTGTATCAATTTACATATTGCCAGAGTAGGTAATGGTAATTTGTTGCCAATAACAGCAAAATGCCAATTTCCATTTTTTTTTTTTTTTGAGATACACATCTGATAATTTAGTTAGAATAACTCCTATAGTAATAGTATTATTTTGTTCTGCCAAAAAAGCCCGCATTTGGCTTTTGGCAAAGTTTTAAACTTAAAGTTCTATCAAAGGTATTATCTGATAAACTGGCAAACTTTACAGTTTACAGTGCTGTTGGCGTCCAGTGCAAGTGTATTAAAAATTATATAGAGTAAATTGTAATCATTGCAAACTTGTGCACTTTCAAAGGACAGACATGGATTACATTGTGGTAATGAACTTATCACACGCCTGTCTGACTCCGAGTGGGCTCCGGACTATCAATGCCAGCCAGTCAGGCAAGACTAAAGGCAGAACACAGACAGAGAGCGAGAGAGAGAGAGATAGAGAGAGAAAGAGAGTGTGATGGGTAGGGGGCAAGAGAGAGTTGCCCACCCACCTGTGCAGCAGCTGTTGCTAGCGAGGATTGTGACAAGTCAAGGTGAACAGTGCGTGGCCATTGCCCGAACAGATATAGAACGGAGAGCACAAGAGATGTGCTAAGCAAAACTTTAAATGATTTACAAAGACATCTACGACTAACTGACTGACTGACTGACTGGCGGACAGACTGACTTACTGACTGACCGACTGACTGACTGGCTGTTCCATAGCAACTCAAATTGGCGCATTCTCAATGTCACTTGCATTGCGTGTTGGCGTCGCTTTTAGACGTGCTCTTTGCGGCTCGCCAGTTGACAGAGCACTCGAAAGCGCCAAGAAGCAAAATAATCACACAGAAATCAACTAAAACAACACACACAGGCGAAAGCAAGGTGTTACTTTTGTCAGCTCTCAGTTGAGAGTGTGTGTGTGCTATGCAAAATATGATGCAAAAAATGTAAACGCAAAATGTCAAGCGAAATATTACGTATACGCCATATCCAACGCACAGCTAAAAACTGAAAGTTAACAGAGAATGCAAAAAAAAAATAAAAATACTTTTCGAATACTCAAGTGTTTTGATGGACTGCCACATGCAGAATACTTCCATATGTTGTTGTTGTTTGCTGTTGTTGCTGCTGCTGAGTGAAAAAACTTTAGCGTTTTTGCAGCGCTTGATAAGCGCCGCACACACAGCAAAAAGTCGTCGAGCCGTTGAGTTACGCCCATTTAGCACGCGCATTGCATTAGACAGACTGAAGAGCAACAGCCAACAGCCAACGACCAACAGCCAACCAGTAGCAGCAGAGTGGTCCATGTCCTGGTCGGAGTTGCATCACGCACACACATGACGTCACGTGCATGTCACGTCACGTCGCATCAGCGGATGCCTTAGCAATGGACAAAAGCGAAAACACTAAAGCGAAAAAAAACAAACAAAAAAAAGGAAGCAAAACTAAAAATCTCTCAACTCCCGACACAACTTCAGATTCACTTTAGCCAAAGTTTAGTTCGGGCAATGCCAACAGAAACGCGTCGCAAAAAAAAACAAGAGAAAAAAGTTGGCGAGCGCAAAAAAAAAAAGGCAGCCGCAGTTTGAAGTGTACGTGAAATTTGCATAAATGCGAAATCAACGCGTTCGCTACTTGCCGACTGACTGGCCCCTGGGACTAAAGAGATCCAAACAACACACACACACACACAACTACACATGCATGGCAGTGTGTGTGTGCGTGTGTATGTGTGTGTGTGTGGTATTTTGCATGGGTTGTTATTTCATGTCAGCCTCAATAGCGGCTGCAGCGTTTTTCCCTAATTTCCCCTTGACAGTTAGTGGGTAAATGTCGCAGCGATGACACGTCACACGACAGCCCAGAGCGAGTTATACACATAGAGTGGGAGATCGAGAGAGACAGAGAGAGAGCGGGAGAGAGAGAGAGAGAGAATCACACATAAGAAACTTCACTTTTCTTTGGCCCAAAAAGTCAACATCAACAGCAAAAGCAACAACAGCCAGCAGCAGAATATAAATTAAATAAACTGGCAAGTAGTTTTGCTGCTTCGTATGGTTTTGCTGAATGCAACTCGGCCACTTGAGGTGCACACTCGTTGCATTTGCCTTGTCCCCATGCACTTGCAACATCTCTGGTTACTCCCTGCAAGATGGGAGATCTCGTTTGGTTTGGCACTCTAGAAACCTCTGGCTCTGGCACTGGCTCTGGCTGTGGCTCTGGGTCTGCCTTGCGTGCTGGCACAGGGTCGAGTGGCTTTTAATGAGCTGTTGCATATGCAGTTTATTAATGTGTTGAAAATCCCCCAACAGCAACAACAACAACAACAACAATGAGGCCAACAAAAACAAAAACAAAATGCCCACAGTCCGAATGTGCTTTTACGGTTTGTTGTTGTTGTTCTTCTTCTTCTTCTCGTTGTTGTTGTTGTTGTTTTTTGTGGCATGCCAGACCAAAGTTTGTCTAACTTTGAATTTGTTTAGGGCCATAAATTATTCAAAACCTCTTACAGTTGCACCACTTGCAATTAGGGAGTCTCATTAGAGCTAAAGATTTTTCAGTATTGTGTTGATTTTCTTCTGCTCGATTATTTTAGTATTAAAAGAATACAATCACAATTGTTTAAACATTTCTTAAAAGCTACTTTATGCAAATGGTTATTATTGATAGTTTTTGATTATATAAATAATTGTGTATGGTTGAAAATAAACTCTTAGTTGTGGTGATTAAGTTTCTTAGTTATCTCTGCCTGCTTATCGAAAAATCCATTATCGTGAATATAAAAATTCATCTGCAAAAAAGAAAAGCAATGGGCCAAAACGTGAATTGTGTGCCACCCTCAAGCCACTGAGATACCCTGTACTTTGGCAAATTTCAGCTAAGCACTGCTGACACAATCATTTCAACTCTTGATTGTGATTTGCCCCTTTCGTTGGTTGAATATACCCAGTCGAATAAGTCGATGGAGAGCATGAAGTACTCAAGCATTGTGCAGCATTATGAAAAAAGATTTTGAGCACCGTGCGAAATCACCAAACCGAATTGGCGTTCCAGTTGCCATGCCCCCCTCGTTTGCCACCCGCCGTCACCCGCATGACATCATCGGCGTTAAAAGAGGCAACGATCCGCGGTGGACAACTGAGTGGATGCCTCAGTTGGTTTCGGTTTCGGTTTTCGTTTCGTTTTGGTTTGCTTTCTGAGGTTTCGGTTTGATTACGTTTGGCTTCTAATCTTTGCTTGACTTCTATTCTCATTGTGGTTGCCAATGTTGTTGCTGTTGCTGTTGTTGTTGTTGGTGTTGCTCGATTAGGGGCCGGTCGGTCGGTCATTCGCTTTATGCGGGTCAACAAAATAATGGTCGAGCCGAACTATTGGGCAGTTGGAACGAGAGCCGGTCAAAGCTAAACGAAAAATGGCTAATGGCTATAAATATGTTTGTCTCAGAATCAATTTGATGCTTGTTTTGTTTTTTGGTTGATGGAATTTCATGTGCGCTCTGCATAGTTCCATTCAATTTCGTAAGGCAATCGGCTTAAATGTTCTGGTTTTCGGCTCCATGCGAGCCATGATATGCTATGTTTAAGAAATTATTCAAATAATATTTCATGCAAAAAGCCTCGCCCAAAAATTATATGCACACATGTCAATGCCATAAATCTCCAAAACTACCCAATGCAAATTGATTTGTTGCTGTCCCTGAATCAAATAAAATGAAATGCAACGGCTGTTGTGACGCAGATCATGAGGGGCAGGAGCAGTGTATAACTGAGGCATGTAGTTGCGCAAAAAAAACAAAATCCAGGAGCGGACTCTATGCATATTTTATTGGTCTGACTACAACGTAAAGCTACTCCACACGTTAAGCTCTTACCTTTCCTCTCGTGCGAGAGAATGAGGGAGAGAGAGAGAGAGAGAGAGGGAGACTGAGAGTTTGCCATGGATGGTTCCTTTAAAGTCAGCAATCCGCTCCTGACTTGCAACTCTTAGCTCAAAGTGAGTTTCCGGTCATTTGACGAGTGCAGTTTGTCATTGGAGGCACTGATGGATGTTTCCTTAAAACTTGGCAATCCGCTCCTGACCAACATTAATACCAATACCAATAGCAATAGCAATACAAATACGAGTACCAATGCCAGCGTCAACAGCAATAATAACACCAACTACAACACCAACACAACAACAATAATCGCCATGCAAAATCAGCAGGCACAGCATGACGAATGGCAGTGTGTCGGCTGCTCTCGACTGGATATAAATAAATTTTAATTTGCCAATTGTGTGTAAAACTTATTAGCGATAAGTTTTGTCGCTGCTGCAGCCACAGCCTGTCACACGTACACAGTCGTACACATTTGTATCTACATGCCACACACACACAGAGGACAAGAGCTTTGTTTGCATATTTTTGTGCAAAATATCTGACTGTGTTTCGCATGAGGAAATAAAATACGTGTATCCGTTGCTAGTCAGCTGGCATTTGGATATTAGTCATAAAGCTGCAATGAATTGGGCATAAGCTTATTAATGATATCTGTAAGCCGTTGGCCGGCAAATTAATTCTGACAGGCAGCAAAATTGACGTTTCCGTTCTTCGACTCCACTGCATTTTTGTCTGCACTTTTTTCTGCATATTCCTTAAACATATGTCCAATATTGTTGGTTAGATTAGGTTATGCTGATTGCTAGCAAGGTAGGCAGACCCCAGGACAGTGACAGAAGAAGTGCTGAACCAATTTCTATTCTTCTTTGCCAAGACAACTTTTACAGAGAGGAGTGGACAACTTAGCTGCATGATTGCCTATCCAGTGCGACAGTGTTGCTAATGAACTAAAGAGTTGTTGAGTCAACTATCAGAATTAGTATTCAGTTGGATACTCACCGACCTATCCATATGTTTTTGGTTAGCCCATTAAGACCCATTTCTAATGCCAGTAATTAGCCAGTAACACACACACACACACACACACACACCCGCACACATCCTGATGGGGACTTGCACTCGTAACTGACTTGAATCACAGGATCCACTCAGCTGGCGTTTATGTTTGCACACTTTCGGTTTGTGGCGCGTTAATGCTGTGTGTCGGGCACTTGGCGCAGCTCTTTTTGGCTTTTCACATTTATTTAATATTTTAATTAAATTATTTCAGTGCATGTGCATACGTTGCTGGCTCAGCCCAGTCTAATGGGCCAACTTCACATGGCGGCAAAGCATTTACATGCAAATGCTGCCGTGTTATGGGCCAACTTAAGGCGCCAGTACACACATCTCCCACATACACACACACAACACACACACACACACACACACACATGTTGTGCATGTTGTGTGGACTTCTCAGATCGAGCTGGTGCCATTACCACCCGCACTTAACGTTAATTAAACTGCTGTGTGTGCTAAAATGTGTCTCTGTCTCTGCCTCCACAAAATGTCTCTCTCTTTTTCTGTGTGTGTGTGTGTGTGTGACGCAACTGCCTGGCATATTCTGCAAGTGGCCGTAGACTCGTTGCCGTGTCCTTGTCCTTTGTAGCTGGCAGCTGCTGTCGTTTTAATAGCTTAATGTAGTTACTTCCACTTTGAGTGTCTTCCTGCCATGCTGCATCGAGCCAGCCAACAACCAACAGCCCGGGCCAACAGCTGTGGGTGTTAGCGTGCCGGGCGGGGGTGGTGCAGTGGGTGGGGGAGGTGTGTGTTTCTTCCTCTTTTTTTTTGTGTTGAGCATAGGTTTTTGGTGTGCGTCTTTGCTAATAAAAAACACAACACTCAGCAAAATTGTTATGCAGCAAACTAAATCAACAGACACACACAAGCACACACATTACACACACGAACACTCACACACACATATGCTGTACAAATTACACAGCAGCCATGACGACTATAACCAGGAAAAAGCCATGTAAGCCACACTTACACAGACAACTGGCCCCCGGTTGCATGTGCACTCAATGCGTGCATTTTTTGCACACACTGTAGAGTTGCTGCTAGATGAGTACCATTGGCGATGCAGGGGTGCACAGAGTGGCACAGTCTGTATGCGCGATATCTAACAAAGTTTAACTCGTTTTATGTTTATGCCCGTCTTCAGCTCAATGCTAAAGGGTATATTGATACCGCTGCTCTACTCGAAGTCAACGCATTTGACTGCCTCTCTTACTTTGACCAGCTCTGCCTCTGTCTCGATGTGAGTAAGGGTATTTTTATGGTGTACTCATCTGAATTTTGTTTGCTGTTAGAAGTAGTTGTATCGTAGGCAAAAGTATGTTGGCAGTTTGGCACCAGAGAAGACTTTTTTGCATGCGAGAATGCGCTGGCAGCTGCAGATGCCACAGAGAACAAGGCAACCCAGATACGACGAGGACAAGGATTAGGAATTGGGCGGGTTTGTTGCTAGGATTACCATGTTGTATGCGAATGCATGCATGCCTGAATAATGCCTTTATTAGTGGTGCCCAGAGGAGCTCGAATCGTGTTGGTATTTTTCCAACATATTTCAGTTGTTGTTGTTTTTGGCAGTTGCTTCGTTGATTTTATATTCATTAATTAGTCGTCTACGTGATATCAAGTATAGTCCCACTATGAATGTCTCCCATGTTGCGGTTGTCGCATTGTATTCTCACCTACGTGTCGCTTTATTCTTCTTCTATTTACAGCACCAGCAACTACAACAACAAATTCCGGCTTAGTGCAATACGAAAATGGCCCAACCACAATTGCTGCAAATCAAATTGTCACGTTTCGATGCCCAGCCCTGGGGATTTCGCCTGCAGGGCGGTGTGGACTTTGCCCAGCCTCTGTTAGTGCAAAAGGTGAGTGCCACGCCCACACTACAAGAGGGCGAAGTATGTTACACAGATTCAATTATGCTCAGATTTACTTTAATTTCAACTGCTGCCCACAAACAGTTGCCAAATGGAATTTATGTGTAAAAATTGGATGGAAAAACGCTTGAAAAAAGATAGCGAAAAGCAAAAATAAAATTGTTGGCTGAAAAGTTAATTAATTCGGGCATTTAAATGCTGAGTTCCTTTCGCAGACAGTACCCACGAAAACTGAATAAAAATAAGGTATTATGAAGTTGTTGTAATTAGAGCTTCAGATACAAAATTTGCTAATTAAGGTTTTGTACAGATTAAAACTGGATATTAACTACCTAAAATTACTTCAATTTTAAATCATGTATTTTTACGTGCAACTCTATATAAATTTTAATTATTATTTTAATGCTCAACAATTTTATGAAAAGTTAACTACGAATGTGTGTTAGGACTGGGTACAGGGTATTTTTTAAAAATAAATTTGTAGCTATTTGCTTTTTTGCGTTCGGCTTTTGCGCACGGAACGCAAAAAGTTTTACCAATTATTTTCCAACAAAATTTCCTTTGCTGCCATTTTGGATATTTGGTCTGCTCACATATATGTATATGTGTGTATATGTTTGTGCATACATATATGCATTATATATTATTCCTAATAATTTTACATATCCGGCGACACGCATGCGAATTTCAGCAAAACACTTAAATCTTTTAGTAGCCAGAAGGGTGCTTCTTCTTTGCGTATTTATAATGAATATTTATCTACATATCTATATTTATACACTACATATCGACAAATGTACATAGTTTTTATTTATTTATATTTTTTTATTTTTTTTTTTCGATTGTGCGACTTTTATTAATTTCAGCTTGTGGCAGTTAATGTTTGCCATGAGAAAAAACGTGTCTGCGATATGAGTTATGAGATATGAGTGAAATACAGATGTGAATTTGAGTTATGGTCTAGATTATGTTTATGGCTTATACCAACTGGGTCAGGCCGCAATTGGTGCATTATATATTTTTGAATAGGCCACAAATCGGTAATTAAGCATTGCTAGTTAGTAGCTCTTGAAAATTGGAGTGAGAGAGAGAGAGCATTAGACTTAAGTGGCTTTGCTTGTTTGCAGTCACTGAATCTCGACAAGGGCGTTCAAAGCGGCGTTTCAGCAATTCAAAACTAATAAAGTAATTCAGTTTTCGAAACTATTTTAGGGCCAATCTCACGCCATTTGAGTTTGAAGTGTTTGAAGTGAATGCTTTTGATGCAATTGCAATCGAATGACTGCAATTTGGGAGCATTCGAACTCGCACTCAGCCATGCATCCGAGTGGACACATGAATCATTGAATGACATTGACCTCCCATCCAGTTCCATTCACTGACAGAGTTGTTGCGCTTGACCAAAATATGGACTATGACAAACTGAGTTTCACTTGCGCTACAATCATGAGTGTATTTTTGGATTATTCGAGTTTGACGTGAATCAGCTCAATTCCGATAAGTGCTTTCCGCATAATAAAATTAATAATATGTGTTTACGAACTGCTCTTCAACAGAAGCTCATTGTCAACATTTCTTTCTGATAACATTATAAATAGTCGGTGATAAAATGTGTGCCTTAATTCCATTTGAAGCAAATGAGAAGTGGGTGAATTTGAGAAACATTCTATTTTGTTATTATTGTTCATCGCAGTGGGGCAGCCACAACAAAGCTTTGGTAATTGTTTAAGCGTGACAGCAATGTGCCAATGTGTAAATATTTTATTATGCCACACGGAATTTATTTCGTTGACATTTTCAAAACGCCACCAAAAACAACAAATTTATGTTTACTTTGGCATTACAAATGAGTTCAGCTGCTAATGGCGGAAAAGTGGGCGTGAATGGGTGCAGGTCGTAGCATTTAGTGGACCGAAGGTAATGGGGACGTGGGTCTGTGAGCGATTTCAATACAAATGCGCAATTTCTATTTAAACAGCCGTTTCAGTGGGTTGACTTGTGTCAATGCTGTGCCACTCTAGCAGGGGCAAAGTGACATTTTAAACCGATTCCATTTAAAAGCTGCACAATAATTGCGGGGAATTATTGAAAATACATAAAAAATATATATATATATATAGACGAGTTTCATCCAGCAATTTACCGATTTTATAGTGCGGCTACAGAGCATTGCATATTTTAATTGCTCTTTAAATTAAGGCTGTAAAATGCATAAAACGTTGCCCAGTCGTCAATTAGTGCATAAAATAATGACAATGCATGCTGACGTCAATTAAGACCACCATCAACTTGACAACATACAATGTTTTCGGGCTAACAACAACACAACAACAACAGCAACAGCAATGCGAGTAATACCGCAGTGTAAAAGTCATTAGCAGCTACCAGCTTTTATTTGACCAATTTAGCTGGCGAACCAAAACTGGGTTTGACTTCGAATAGGCCTTATTTCAATAATAAAAATATGTTCTACAAATGAATAAAATTGCGAACTGTCTGTTTTAATTATAATCATGCTATCAATTTGTCACTGCTCCTGCTATTGTCATAGTCGTATATACCCTGGCTTGCTTTATGGTTAGGGTAAGCCACTGCAAATTTGTTGTAATTTATGCCAAAATCAAGCAGCGTAAATTTAACAAGAGCTCGAAATGTTTGTCCAATGCACAAAATATATTATGGCTTAACTAGAAAAAAAAGCAAAACTGAAAATTGAGCAGAGCCAGCAACCAGATTTAAGTGCAGTCCCACAACTCCAATCAGCAATTCCCCGACCCGCATCCCCAAGTTGCTGCCTTTGCTCGTCCCTTTTATTTGTTTGTCTGATTCAGATTCAGTTTTACACTTTACTGAAAAGGTGTCTGAGCCTGGGCTGAGCTGGCTGCCAGTCGCTTGCCTCTTGCTCTGCACTAAGTCTCTCTCAGTCTTGGATCTTGACTGCATCCGCCAGCTGCACGGCTTGGCGCCTTTTGAACACTTCAAGCTCAATTGAATTTAGAATGGGCCACACTCGAGCCAGGTGCAGCAGCAAAAACATCAGCACCAACACCAGCACCAGCAGCTGTTGCAATTGCGTTAAAACTTTGCTGCCTCGTCGAGGTGGCACGTAATGAGCTGCCTTTGCCAGCACGCCAGCGATGCGAATGATGATGATGGATATGAGGTGCATCATCTACAGCTGGATCAGCCAACCACTTTTATCACCTAGACAACACAACAATACACACCTCTAATCCGAAACACGTCAGCTGATGTTGCACAAACAAATTGTTGTTTGCCAGTCGCAGCTTTTCTGGCTTATTAATATGGCCAACAAGGTGCTACCACTGGTCGACTACTCCGTCGTCTGCTGGTCATTAAGTAAAATGAACTCAAACTGGGCAACCGTTGATGGAAAGTCACATCAAAATAAGCTACTCAGCTGCTTAAATCGGATTAATTTATGATTTCTCGGTGGAGTTCTTATTATTATTGCGAGTGCCACGTCGAACGTCAAATGAAGTGGTCGTTGTTGCTACCGCTGTCCTTTACTAGACTTGTCTCGTTTTCTTTTTTTCTCGTCAGCGTTTTTCTTTTTCTTTTTCTTTGTTTTCTGGTTAAGCTTTATGCTGCCGGCTTTTCGTGGCCACAGGCAGAGGGAGAGACCGACAGACAGACGGACAAACTCTCTCACATATTGCCACGTTTATATTTCATTATCAAGTCCAGGGTCGACTGGGCATGAAAAAGCGTCACACAAAAGCCCAAAGCCAACAAACCAAGAGTCCACAGCACAGGCCAAAATAAAAGCGAAAGCCAAACTCAGCCAGGCCAAGAGTTCGTTCGCAATACACAGTCCACTGTCCAGGGCCCGAGAGTGGAGAGCAGCTCAACGCGCCCTGGTTGACTTCATCTGTACAAATAATGGAGCCAAATAAGTATTACAAAAAGCGTAAATTCGCTATAGTACAAATTTCCTGGCCAGCGACTGGCAACACACACACACACAAAAAGAAGAAATAAATAAAAAAAAAGGAAGAATAAAAATTGGTACAACCAAATTTCAAAGAGCTACTGCTGAAAGGATGCATTCTCGGCTATTAGCCAACTTAAAGTCTAGACATGACGCTGCGCTGGCATGGTCGGGCTACTAACAAGCTACCGTCGGCATCCAAGGCAACCGACGAGCAGTTCCTCCTTTCTGCCTTCCACCCTTCCCGCCGGCTAGCTGGCACATGTGTCCCAGTCTCCAACTCGGATTCATATTCATTCAACTCTGCGTTTTGTGCATGCAAATCTGTTTTGCGTGTTTTTGTTTGTTTTGTCGTTGTTGGTTTTTGCACAAGTTTCCACGTTTTTGCCCCCTGTGCTCTTACCCGAGCCCGACCATTAATTATTTGACTCCTGTCTGGCGTTCTCGTCTGCTTCGGTGTTTGTCTTTGTCTCCAACTATGAAAATTCATAATTTTCAACTCGCTTTTTATGCCCTGCGCTCACGCAGAAAAGTAAAAGGAGTTTATGAACCACATAGTTGTCTAATCTATTTATGAAAATCAACTCTGCCACTTTACTACAGGGTATTTAACAGTTGCTGCGTATGCACTGTTATTTGCCCAAAGCGTTTTTTTTTATTCACACCAGGCTCTTGTTAGCGCACCCATGTCTCTGTCGTTGATTTATGATGGCTTCCTTCCATTTCTTGCCCTGCCAAAAATCAAAACAAAAGAATTATTATGCAATCCAAATTCAGAGATTTTGCTTGGGGCTTTTGTGTAATTGAATCTGCGTTCAAAGAGCGCCGATTGCCCTGGCAACAATTGTGAATTGAGCTTAGTTCAATTCGATTGAACTTGTGCATTTCTTCTCATATGCCACAACACATGTGTGTGTGTGTGACCACAGGAGATATGTGCAACCGCAATGCGCCACACGTCACAACTGCAATGTCAAGAGTTTGGTCTCAATTTAGTTTGACTTTTTATTAATTGCACAGCAATTGCAACAGCAGCAGCAGCAGCAACAGCAGCAGCAGCAGCAGCAGCAGCAGCAGCAGCAACAGCAGCAGCAGCACCGGCAATAATAATAACAAATTACGCAATCTGCATAGAACATGACGCCCATTGTTCAATCAATTGTAAATCAGTTTTCACTGACCACACACAAGTACAGCTTTATGCTTTTAACTATTTGCATTGTTGTGGCAAATTTGTGTTGTGGTTTTTTTGGTTTTGGGCTCAAGTATCGCATCATCTATCTATGACAAATGCCAAGTGTCAAGTGCCAAGGGGCAAGTAGTAAGTGGCAAGTGCAGCGCCAGGAATTTTATGCTCTAAACGAGTAGAATTCAGACAGTAAGTGCTTCAATCTGACCACAAAGTGTACTCGAACGAACTGTTTTGTAGCCAATTGATAATTGCCAGTTCAGTGTCCGGTTTGGATTTAGGTTCAGATTGAAGCTCGATTCGCTTGAATCACTTTAGCAATTAGCATTGAAGCGTTAATTGACTAAAGAGCAGGTGAGATAACTGGAATTGCGTATTGCTCGACATCGATGCAATGGGCCAACTTCCTGTGATTCATCATTGGGGCAGCAGCGCTGTCAACGGCCAGTCACAAAGGCGTAATTGATAAAGTTAAGGCCACGTTCAGGTTGGGTGCCGGCAAAAAGGATAACCCAACAGAGCAAAGCAGGAAGTGCCAGCTACATTGATCCTACAGCTACAGACAGTGATTAAGTGTCTCTGCATTGCATTTGATTGATTATCAATTTTTACCGTTTGTTCCACACAGTCGCTGTATCAGTTGCCAGTTGCCAGTTGCCAGTTGCCAGTTGCCAGTTGGCTGTGTGCTTAAAGCTTTCTGTTTCATTGCAGTTGCACATTTAAAACGTGTGGGAAATTGATTCAACAATTTCATCAGCTGCACTGCAAGCTATAAGCGCTGCTTGGTTTCCGCTTCCGCTCACTGGCAGCGAGAACGACACGAGAACCAAGCTGCATGCAACATGCAGCCAGTTGCTTGATAGAACACAGATAGAGAAAGAGAGAGAGAGAGAGACAGTTCGTAGAGTTGAAAGAGCGAGAGTTGCTTCCGTTTTGTTTTATGCCTGGACAGCAGAAAGAGCAGCAAACTATAGATGAGCACTAGTCGTGTCGTGACACGAGAAGGCGACACGCTAAGTGTGACTTGAGATTATCGGTTAAATAAATATAGCATTTCTGTAGCAAACACTCATCTCAAATGTTAACCTTATGGGAAGAAGAATAAGTTCAATGGCTAGACCACGAACAATTCCAACTCGTAATCACACTCACACTCATACTCACACTCACACTCACACTCACACTCGCACTCATACTCATACTCGTAGTCATAGTCGAATTGCTATTCAATTGCACTTCATTGCACAATTGCTGGGGGCTGGCAGCATCCGACTCCAGTCCAGGATTCTCGAGCACGTCTTATTTAGATTTATCCCAGCTGCTACGCTTCAGTTGAGTTGTCCATATCATCTCTCACCCCCTTTCTTCCTCTATATATCTCTCTCGATATATATATATATGTCTTAAATATATTATTGAATATTTTGTGGCCTGTGCCGGAAATAGTCCTAATGTCTGTGGCATACTTCAGCCTCCTCCACTCCCACTCCCCATGCCCATTCTCAATCCCATTCCCAATCGGCATCCACATGCAAAAGTCACATAAATTTTTGGAGTGTGTGTCCTCGCCTAATCCTTGTGCTCCGCATATTTTTCTCAATTGTTGTGTGGCTGGTGGCTGCTGCTGCTGCTGCACTTATACATATAAGGAAATATAGCTGCTGATGCTGTGGTTGCATTTGGTCCTGCGGCTCCTTAAACTCGTTTAGCTTCAGCTTCAGCATTTGGTTTTCGCCTTTTTTCGCTATCTGCAGCCGTTTGTTGTCCTTGCTTTTAAGTTGCATGTCACTGCACATAAATCCCTCAGCTGAAAATGCTTGCTTCACTGCACACAAAATACACACACAGATATACACACACACACACACACTTGCTCGCACACACTCACTGAGCAGATGTACGCTTGAGTTACGAGCGCTGATAGCAGCAGCAGCAGTTGGTCTGGGTGGGTAGCAAAATTATTGGCCAAGCTCAACTCAACCTTAACTCGCTGCATTATGTGTGCCATAAATATTTATAAGTTCTAAGCGTAAAATGCGCACACTGAAAACCAGCAAACTGCAAACGTTTTGTAAACGTTAAAGCGCTTAACTTGGCCAAGATCCCCAGTCAAGACAGCCAATATAGTTCCTATGCCAGTACCTATGGCAGAGAGACCTCTCCATTAGTCAGCTAATGGCAGCAGTCTGCCGTAGATAGTTTTCTTGTTGTGGTTGCTCCTCCTCTTCTTCTTCTCCGCCTCCATCTCCTCCTCCTCGTTTTTACCTGATATATGATTCAGTTTCTGTTTCTGTTTCAGTTTCAATTTCTACCTGGCACTTAAGCGTGTATTGTCTTTGATGATGGCCCAATCAAAATGTATTCAAAGTTCAAGCGAAGCAGCGATGAGTCATTTACCACGAAAGGCATCCAAAATTGAACAGGTTTCATTTGATTAGGTTACATAAGTCATTGCAGTGAAAAGGTTTTCAACGGCTCGAAATAATTCAGATATAGATTTACAATGGTATTCGTTGCGTAGATTTAAACATTGATTTTAATATGTTTGGGCGTTGATTTAATTGTTGCTTACGGGATTTGGCAAGTCTCGGAAATGTGGCTAACAACGGTACCTAAACGGAAACGGAAATTGTGCGCACGCTTATCGCAATGTATGTTTGCCCACGTGTGTGTGTGTGTGTGCGTGTAAAGCTGCGTGTGCTTAAAGGATATTTCAGCGCATTAAATTGCGTGCTGCGGCGTAATCGAAATAAATTATGAGCCCAACTTACGCTGCGGCCAGCGCCGGCTGGAGTTGCCAGTACAACTCCGGTGGGGTATTATATGGATATCCGGCTCTGAGCCACTGCCAGTCCGTTCGGACTTTTAGTGCCTTAGCGTGTGCTTGACCCTGTGATAGAGAGAGAGAGAGAGAGAGAGAGAGAGAGTGTGTGTTGGAGTCCTTCTGGCCGGACAGGAAACTTTATGAAAACTTACAGCTGCTGTTTGTTTGCGCTGCTTTGGTTCAGGTTACCAGGTTTACTTTGCACAATACTCTGGCTCAAAGATTAAGCTGACAAATTAGTTTGTCGGCCAATTACCAGAGAATTCATGCAACAGCGATTAAGTATCAAGTGTGGCACTCCACTGATAATTGATAGAAGGGGTTAGTGTCAATCAAGGTGCTCAGCGTGCAACTGAGCACTGCAGTCTCCTGTCCATCTTCTGCTTGTAGAAGTAGCTGTTGTGTTGTGTTGTTGGGGGCAAGTCAATGATACAGTTGTTATTGTGTTGTGTGCGAGTGCATGTCCGACATGTATCTGCCATATATAATCATTTTATTATTATGCCATTCTTATTTTATTTGCACTTTTTTATGGCAGTCTGTTGGGCCAGCGGGCACGTATTAGTTATAACGATATGTCATTGATTCTCAGTTAAGAGCAGACAGACGCCAGCCGCTTGTCCCGTTTGCCCCTTGACAGTCATTATGTTCCCTTGTCCTTCTGCTCGTCTTCGTCCTGTCTCCAGTTGTCCTGTGCGGCCCCTTCGTCATTGTCGTCCTTAGGTTCGTCGTCAAGCGCCTTTGGGCCATGATATATTATGGCCTGTCGCCTGTCTTGTTTATTTGCGTTATTTAGCAAAACGTGGCAACAGCAGTTGCTCGTGCTGGTGCTGCTTTTGCTGCTGTTTCTGTTGCTGTTGGTCGCATTTTTATTGTTGTTGTTCATGGGGCTTGGCGCATTTTTTTTTATTGTTATGACGCATATTTTGTTACCCCCGGAAATTGAGACATTTTTTATTTTCGTTTATGTTTTTGTGATTTATTGTATTGGCCTCAGTCGCATGCATTTCAAATTGATTGAATATTTAGCAAAATGTCTTTTGGCATTGCCTTCTAAATTGTTTACAACCAGCGGAAACGAGTCTGTCTTTCCGCATTTTTACTACAACACGGCGTCAATCGATTTTGGCAGATCCCTTCGAAGAAGAAAAAAACGTCAATTTCGTTAATCAACACGAACGACTTAATCCAAATTGAATGAACTCGACGCCAAAGCGGATCAGATGCGTTTTAAAAGCAGCAAGAAAAAAGAAAAAAGTGAAAGAAGCTTTGCTAAAAGAAAAACATCAACGAAAATTTACACATTTTTCGCATTTTTGCGCCCCAAAACATTTGCCAATAGATGATGACTACGCAGCAACAAGCCAAATCGGCTCAAGGCCCAGGTGGGCCCAAAAGGCCTAAAAAGCGAAAATTGAAAAACGCAGCAGCAGCTGCCACGGCCATAATAAAGCCAAAGCCAAAGCCAAAAGTCCAACAAAAAAAAGAGAGAAAAAAAAGAAGGAAATACCAATGTGAGTGAGTCAATCGAGACTATCGAAGGCAGGCAGCCAGACACCATGTGTATGTGTGTGTGTGTGTGTGTGTGTGTGCAGAGGCGTGCCAATTGCCACGGTCGGAGCTCAGCCACGCTTGAGGTGATAATGTAATAAGCACTTTTTATGACCCGACAGGATTTAGACCTAAAAATTCCATCCACACATAACGGATCTGAACTGCTTCTGCCCCATGCTGCCGCATGCGGCATGCTCCGCATTGTATTATCCGTCTGCCAAAGTTGGCAGCTTCATGTTCGAGCTAAGTCTATAGCAAATTCCAAATGTTCTTTTACGGTTTTTTTTTTATGTTTTTGGTTAGAAGGATTTAGATTTTAGCCAGCAGTTGTTTTTGCCCCACTGAGCATATTGTTTTGGTCAGAAGCCAGCATGGCCCAATATCAACTGCTAATTGGTAGCATTCAATGCTGTCAGCCCCGAACACTCAGCAGATTTTATGAGCTTATGGCTGCTGTTCTGCAAAATTCAGAGAATATTTTAACATAACATTTCAATTTAAAAATCAATTCAATCAACTCAACTCAAAACAACAAAAATGGTTAATCTTGAATTACACACACAAAAAGCGTCTGTGTGAAATGATTAAGGATGGGCAGCGATGTCATTAATTTATATAATATTAAAAACAGTAAAGGAAAATTACCTTGCCCTGTCATTTGCCATTAAAAGAAAGAGCTTGTCGTTGACGGGATGGGGGGAGGAAAAAAGGTACAAGTCACAATCCAGTGTAGACTTAAGTGCGCGCATCAAATTGAAAAATGTCAATGATAGAGAATGGAAAATCACAGAACAATAGCAAGGGCAACCATGGCGGCATTACGATTGAAAATGAAAATCAGAATCAGCATGAGAATGAGAAGGAAAATAGGGTCGAGGTGGACAGCAGGTAAGCATTCAGGTAAGGTAAGTGTGCCTGCCGCCCACGTTCAATCTGTTGTCTGTTGAATGCTGGCTGTTGCTGCTGCTGCTGCTGCTGTTGCTGACTGGGTCCGAGCAGCATTGACAATCGACAAATGGGCAAAGATAATGCACAACATTAATATTGCAACCAGCAATTTGTCAGCCAGTTGCGACGTGCAAGGAGTACAACTTGTGCCAGTTGCAGTCGCAGTTGCACAGTTTCAGCTTGAAAAATGCCAAATGCAGTTCAAATATTGTGTCTGGCAAATGGCACAGCTGCACTTGGCTCTAATTCTGGCTTTGCCTCCCGGACAGCAGCAATCGGTTGTGTGTTCCTGTTTGTCCTTGTGTCCCATCTGTGGAGAGCAGTGTCAGTGTCTCTTCTAAACGTTGCTATCATCAATTAATTTACCATTTGTGGGCTATCCGCATTTTCACATTTTCCCATTTCCACAGACTCCACACATCTTGCACGAAATGCTCATTGATGGTCAGCGCGTGGGCTTGGCATACTTTTATTTACGTTTCTTTTTTTTCTGTTTTTTTTTTTTTTGCTACTTTTATTTTTCCATTTGCTGCCCCAGTGCTGCATTCAGCATCCAGCATCCAGCATCCAGCATTTTGTAGCTGTAGTGTGTCGTAAATTGCATTCGTTGCCAACTTGTTGAAAGGCTGTTCAAGAAAATCGCGCTGCAAATGTGTGAGTGTTGTGTATGTGTGTGTGTGTGTGTGTGTGTGTGTGTGTGTAAGAGCAACTTAAATGCTTTTCACTGTTTTGCCAATGCGCCGTGCACTCGGGGAAATGGAAAATGGTAAATGGAGACTGCTGCTGAGTGCGAAACGTGGTCCTACTCAATGGAGGAGTCAACGTTTAATGCTCACAATTTAGCTTTTAATTAGATCGACAAATTTGTTTTCGAAACCATTTTGTGCGCTCGTCCAGGTCCAGCAGTACCGCATACAAATTTCCCATTGCCCTTAAGCCACTGGTGAACCCCCTTGAATCAGCTTTTTTACGTTTGCGGCATTTTTGTCCGCTTCCGGTTGGAATTAGAGTGCTTACGGTTTTTCATTTTAATTGTTTTGTGCGGCAAACGAAGTGTTTTCTGTTTCTTTTTCTGTTGTACTCTGTTGTTGTCTTCTTTTTTTTCCGAGCTGATTTATTTATTTCTATTTGGCGTATTTTATTTTTACCAAAACCCCAAGCAAAGCAATTGCGGTCGCCTCTGCTCAGCTGCTGCGCCCATTCACTCTCGCCCCGCCCCCCCGCCACCCACTCGTGTCATCACCCCTTCCCCTCGTGGCCTCTATTGCTGCCGCTGTCTGCGTGCCATGCTCTAGTTTTCTATTTTTGCTGTCCGCCGTAATGGCAACCTTAATCACGTAATGATTTTGAGTGAGTGAGCGGCAAGCGGGTGTCCGATTCTTGGCCAACATTGCTGTTGCTCCTGCTGTTTCTCGTTGTTGTTGTTGTTGTTGCTGCTGTTGCTGCTGCTGCTGCTGCTGTTGCTGCTGCTGCTGCTGCTGTTTTTATTGCTATTGTATGATTGTTGTTGCGTTGCGTTTCTTCATTTTGTATTTTGCAATTGGCACAAATCTTGCGCTCGGCGCTAATGGCTACATTGTGTGGCGCTAATTGAAATTGCATTTCTTAAAGTTAAATATTTAATTGAGAGTCGACAGCTGTTTGCAGCGCTTTAAGTGAGTTCTTGAACACATTTTTAATAAACTCAAATGTGAAGAATGGAAAATCATCATCTTTAATATCTTAATCTATGAATAGAAAAGGAAATTCGTTGCATTGTCAACACATTGAGAAAAGAGCTAATACCAAATGTATGTTGAATTTTTAGTTTATCGTCCATTTAAAGCAACTTCGTTTAACATGCCACATGTCCAATGCCCAATTGGGTTGTGCAAAGTGTTGCTGCCTCGCTTTTGTTGCTTAGCAACGCAAATTTTATTATAGCCTACTGCATAGTTGCTGATCAGCATTGGTATATCGGTGTAGCAAGCGGGTTCTTTGTCTTTCATGTGGAGTCCCATGAGAGGTGCGTCAAGCGGCACAATTGCAGTCCCAGCTCATTGACAATGAGACAATGTGTCTGTCCCCAATGACGACAATGGCAGCGGCAATGGCAATGGCAACGACAACAACCAAGACAGCAGACCAAATGAAATTGCTGCTATATTCCTGCTTAGGATTCGCCACACGAAGCGTCGCCGAATCCTAATTGCATTTGTCTGATTGCAGCTCCCGATAACTGCCACAATCGGCCTCTGCACCTGGGTCTGTTTCTGTCCCGGCCTCTGAATGTGAATCTGGGCATATGCAACAGAGGCCTACCACTGCATTCAGCGTCTCGTTGATGCTGATTCATTAAAGAGGAGCGAATGTGAGTGGAGTGATGGGATCGATTGGATAAAGTGGGTGGGCGGGGAGGGGGACGGTGGTTACGGAAAGCCCTATTGTCTTATGACAGCGAACATGTAAATGCCATTTACAGTTTTTGTTGCCATCGCTGTTGTTGTTGTTTTGGGCATTGTCTTTTCAGCGTAGGAGGATGTTGTGCTCGTCTTTGCCTCAATTGAAATTCCGTTTAATGTAATTTGATTGCCATCATTCATATCTGTCTCTCTGTCTCGATGTCTCGCTGTCTCTCCCTCTGTCCGATTGTCTGGCACCCTCTCAGATAAGAGACGGACAGCTGAACCCGCTCTGATGCTCGAAGGCTGGCTTGGTTGGCTGTGAGACTGCAGCTGAGATTGCGCTTACACGATTTCATGGCTGTCAGAATTTCGTTTGCACGCTGCCTGCTGATTGATGGATTGTTTAATGGCAGTGGTGTGTTATATTTCTCTGTTTGCCACAGCATTCGCTAGTCCATCTCGCCATAAATACAATATATATACATACATCCATACACACATACATACATCTATCTACCTACGTCGACTGATGAAGATGTTGAAGAATCTTCACAGCATCTGAAGCTTTTTGTAGCTGCACCAAATGGAAACATCAAACAGAAATGCATATTTGAAAAAAAGAAGCCGAATATGAGACGGGACCAAGCGGCATGCAACCGACATTTCCTGCTGGCAGAGTTTATTTTAGCTTACTGAAACTCAGGCCTGGCCCAATTTCTAGCCCACTGACACAGTGAATCCAAGCAAACAAACAAACAAACAAACACTGCATTCTCTGCCATGCATTAGTTGCATACACAAATGCGTTGCAGTTGCAAGTTGCAGGTTGCAGATACTTTGTTGCCGGGATTCACATTTCGACACGTACAAAACGACTGCATCGTGTGGATGGAGCTGTCTGTCTCTCGCTTCCAGACCTCTGGGCACGCAAATGTAAACAACGAGCCACATGTGCGCCTTGCCATCTGTCCATATATGTCTCAATGTGTGTGTGTGTGTGTGGATGAGTGTTAGTGTGTCTGGAAAAACTCCGCTTCTACTTCGCAGGTAGACGTTAATAGGTTTCCCAACACCCGGACACGCACATGTTGATGTTTGCGAGGACCAGCAGTAATTGCTTTAGTTTGCCAACTTCTTGCACTTAGGTTTATGAGAATATCCCACACTAGTTCACTCTTTCGCTCTCCTTCTATCACTCTCTCTCTCTATCTCTCAAAGGAATGGCCACTTAATCACCTAATTCGGTGAATAGACCTTTCCACATGTGCTCAGCAATTAGCCAATGCATGTGTACGGCTTATAAAGCATGCTGCCATAAAAAACTCGAAATATATTTCTCATAAAGCAGAGAGAATTGTGGCCTTTGGGAAGGAAGCACCTCGTCATATCTTCTGGCTTGCTTCATTAGAAAAATACTAAAATAAAAAGAGAAGCAGCAAAATAATAATAATAATAATTTATGCATGCTTTTTACACAATACACAAAGGGTAAACTGTACACGAGGGGCCCATGGATAACCGCATGCGATGACAGTCGGTGACGACGACGTCGACGGGGACGACACTAATTAAACATTTTTGCCCAACACCCCCAATGTGACAAGGACGCGAGTAACGAAATGAAATTGAAAAGGTTGAGTTGTGGCTGTGAGGCGCTTCAGCGCTAGTAGCCAGTCAAAATCCGTATAATTCCCAAAATAACGGTGCTCACCTTGCAACCTTTCAACCTTTCGACCGAGCCAGCGACCGACCGAGGTCGACCTTGTCCGCGAAGAGCGAGAACCATTCAAAAACAGTGACGCCCGACCACCCATTGATGATGTTGTTAATGGAAAAATCTCAACATCCTTTCAAAACAGCCAGCACACACACACACACACACATACACAGATACACACCCCCGCACTCACACATACACACAGACACACACACACAAAACAATGGCGCGTAATTTGACGAAATTTACATTCCTTAATTAATCTTGTTTGCGTTGCGGCAGTTGCCTGTTGTTGACTCGCTAACTCACTCCGCATGCCACACCTCCCATCTCCCATCTCCCACTTGCAATATCACTCGCTCTCTGGTGTATTGTGTGTGTGTGTGTGTATGTGCTTTTGCAGTCAGCCAGGCGCTTTGGCAATATTTACTGCGTGCGTCGCAACCCGTACTACTAATACCCCTCGGCAGCAGCAGCAGCAGCAGGAGCATCAGCAGCAGCAACTCTAATGACTTTCAACGCACAAGATGCTGAAACCATTTCGAAGCAAGTGCTGTGAGGGACAGGGGGTGGGTGGCAGGTAATAAGTGGAAACGCTGCCATCCTGACGGTTGGCACTTTGGCGCGTCTTGTGTCTTATTAACCCATATCCTGCTGGTATCCTGTGTCGCAGCCATTTTGCCTAATGAACCCTTCTCCCAGTTACACATTACCTGTGCCCCTGCCACAGGCACTCTTTAACTGTTTCTGTCGTTGACTGTGTGTGTGTGTGTCTGCTGGTGGCAGCAAGGCAAGACCGGGACTCAAATCGACTTGGTTTAATCAAGAAATTTAACGCTCGACGACATGTGAGAATTATTGAAATTTTAGTTGCAATTGTGAACATGAGACAAACTAATCGCAACGTGCGCAAAATCTTAACAGTTCCAGTTAAAGAAAGCGTCTCAGCAATTGCTTGAAACTGCTTAAGAGCCAGCAATACACTGAGCGAAAATGGGTAATTCCCAATAAGTTGAACAAAAAGAAACTTTGAACAAACTATCAAGCGATTTCACAGAGATGTTTCAGACATTAAATAATTATTATTGCCTTAAATATGCTTTCTATTATTTTGTTTAATAACTGTTATTCAGTATATGATTTCGCTCACTGTAGAGATCCATTCCATTTCCGCAACAGTTTCGCACAAATGTTGGCTTGTGTTGTTGGACAGCGATCAGTTTTCAGCCAGCGCCTCCCGAGGCAATTGTCATTTTTCAGTCACTCGCAAATGATTATTCATGAATGTATTCGCTTCGCAGGCTGTGCCGCTGCTCAGCGATATTTGAGTGTGCCACACATGCGCAGCTGTCAGTATTCCCTCCACGCCACTCTCTCTCTTCCATCGACTCCAATGGCGGTGCTAAGATAAATGATCTGCTGTTGCCGTTGCTCGGTCCACTTGGGAGGATCTGCTGTTCAGCGCCCACGCAGCACATTCAATGACCATAGGCGAGAACTTTGGATCGGGAACGGGATCGGGTTTGGGATGGCAGTGCTACAGACATGACAGCCTGCCACATGGCTACTGACTGCTGACTGCTAGCTGTTGGCTGTTGGGGCCACAATAATTTCATTGTGCAAAGTTTTTCCATTACGAGTTATGAATATGCAACATTTATATAAATTGCCATATTTATTGCGTGTGTTTGTGTGTGTAACTGCAACTGTTATTTCACCAAAAAAAAAAAAAAATAAAAATACTAAAAATAAAAAAGAAATAAAAACAACTTGTAACTTGCCCGCTTGTCCAGTGAGCGCTTTGTGCAGCTTGATTGCAATCATAATTTATAAATGTTGCCGACAGTTTGGTTTCCCTCCAATGTTGCTCGTTTTGTTGTTATTGTTGCAACCGTTGCAGTGTGGAGCTCTGCCAGTGTTGCCAGGATTGAACTTTGTGTGCGACTGCTTCGATTCGCTTACTGACTGCTGCTGCTTGGTGTTCCTTCGTTTTCGCCATTTTTTCTGTGGCCAATAAATAAATAATTTTTGTGACGCTCTGCGCTTTCCGGTCAGCTGTTGAGTCATACAAAAAAAAATGCAAAAAAAAAATAGATTAAAAGTGGTAAACAACTTCCCAAGTCGGCCATGAAGCTGGGGGTAAGGCCAAGGCAAAAGCCATTAGGGCCAGATTCGGCAACTTTGTCCCTTGTAATTGATGAGTTGGCCAAGGAAATTGAATATGAATACTTGAGTGTTATGAGTATTATCCCTTCGAACTGCAAGATAGCACTTAAATTAAAACCAGTTTAAGAGTTGCAGCACTCCATTTGTAGCCACCGACCGAAGGAACTTCCAACATTGTATTTGTATTTACTTTACCGCATTAACAGCTCGCTGAATTTGATTGTTTTCGTTTGCTGGCGCTATTTTATAGACTTTAACGGGGGGGTTGAGGGTGGGCAGGCATAGTCTCTTCATTTGCCAAGTCTGCAACTGCAACAATGTTTTATTTTTTGTATGTTTTTTTTTTTTGTTTCCAGCTTGTTGCCCGGTTTTGCTGCAGTTTGGTCAAGTGCTGCGGCCACCATTTGTTGTGGCAATGCAGAAAACCGCAGTGGCTTTGGGTGATTTAGAGCGGATAACAAAGGGAACAGATATATGGAGGGGCATAAAGAGAGAGTGAGTGAGAGAGAGAGAGAGATATAAAAAAAAGGGAGAGTGGTCTAAATGGGAGGGTTGGTTGGGTTGCGCATGGGGCGTATGAGTGATGACCATGCATATTCATATACATTGAGATTCATTGTATTTGGTCTGCATTTCCGCAGTATTTTGTAGCGAGCATTTTATCCCGACTATGAACTGCTCTCAACTAGAGACGCGCAGCTCTTGAGCGTTGTTCGTTCTACTTACGAGCATTTCGCATTTGTTTGTCGACTATTCGGTTTCTGCTTTTTATGGCACATAGTCTGCAGATTGCATTGGGTGGGCACTGGGGTGCTGGGAATGGGGGAATGGGGAGGCATAAGTAAAGAGTTAAGATAAACAATGTGAAAGGATGCTCGAATCTGTTGCCTGGCAAATGGAGCTGTGGTTTCTGTTAGGTTATGTTGCCTTTAAACTGATTTATTTTCAATTAAGCAACATCATAACTTGGCTAACAACTTGGCAAGTATTGCTCCCCTCTTTTTCTCTCTCCATTTTTCTTCATTTGCCTGTCTCTCGTGCTCCTGTGGCACTTGGCTTTGCTTTTTGTTTGGCCTAAATTTACGCCACAAATTCAATTTATTTTAGATACACCTAATCCACAAAAGTAAACTTGATTTATCAACATAAATATTTTGCATGCTTCACTCTGCAAAGTATGTGAGTATGTGTGTGTGTCTGTGTGTGTGTGTCTGTGTGTGTGTGTCTGTGTGTGTGAGCCTTCTCTCTGGAGTGCATAGCTTATGGCAGGTCTAGTCTGTGTTTTATACCTTGGCAACTAGAGTTGAAGAGTGTTAAAGGATATGTTTGGCTTAGGCAAGTGTGTGAAATTGTCAAATGTGGGCGGAGTGGGCAGAGCAACTGCCAACCACATTAGCTAGTTCAGTTGGTTCACATCCTTTTCGGCTGGCAGGGTATGCCCAGGTCGAACTTCCTATGATTTTGATTTGTTATGTTATTGCTGTTGGCTGCTAAGTGAATTTGAATTTGAATGCACTTGAACGGATTAGTTAACTTGATTACGAGCATTTTGCTGTCAGCCCATTAAATTTAATTTGCTATATGGATTTACTGAAAGTGCCCTAGACATTTGCAAACAGCAAACAATGTTTTTGCCCATTGTCTTGAGGGTCGAGCAAATAGAGTTTTAAATTAAATATCCAGTGACAGCCGTAATGGAAATATTTTCGAGTCCAGTTAAGGCCAGGGCGAAAGATGCATTGGCCAGGACATGATAGTTCCGAGTCGACTCGGAAGCAAAGTAAATGCTTAATATTTGCATGGCCCGTCAAGTTCTCAAATAATGCAGTTAAAATATTTTAACAGCATTTGCTTGCTGCTTTAGCAAAATGAAAATGTCGGCCGAGTGTGTTTTATACTTATCAGCAGCTGGGATTCTAGTTTGTCCGACGGCTTGGGGAGCTGCAGATAGTTTCCACAAGAGCACACACACACACACACACACACACATACGCACACAGGAGCTGTTGTAGTATAAATCATCATTTGCCCGACCGTTGTAATGTGCTCGGATGGGACGCAATAATGTCCTGGCTGGCCTCCAAATTGCGGAAGAGGACAACAGCAGCACGTCAGGGCAGCGGTAGACTGGAGTGGGACTGTGGGAATTGGAGCACTACCCGCATAAAGGGTTGGCTGCGACTCGCCTAATATTAATGTGGACATGTTGGCCAAAAGGCTTATCATAATTTAGTTGGCTTACTTGCCTCTTCTGGCCTTAGACCTTCACCGCCTGCGCTCAGCTCCCAACTGTGTTTGATGCAATCGAAAACCGCGAACACACTCGTAAGTCATTGAAAAAACAAATGCCTTGTCAATTGGCGGCTGCCCACAAATGCTATAAAGCTGACAAATGTCTAACAAGCGCACCGCAGAAACAGCACAGAGCAGAACAGAACAGAGCAGAGACAAACAGAGCCATAGACAAAGCCATAGAATCAAGCGGCCAGACGGGCGGGAAAGAATGCGACAGGCGGGGGTGCGAGTTGTTGATCACAGGTACTCATAAAACTGTCCAAATGTCAATACTCCAATGCCACATACAGTGACACACACACACACACACACACACACAAATTGACTGTGCTGCACGAGCATATCCAAATCCGAGCGCACTTTTGTGACATGCAATTTGCACGCAAACTGAAAAAATAGCTGTGTCCAGTTAGATAGTTCGCTGTATTTATACCCTGTAATTTGAAGCTCAAATTCAATTAAATTCAGTATAGTTTCAAATCTTATCTATATTAGCCAAATGTGGTTGTGGTTCTTGAAATTTAGTATCTTTATTTAGTATTATTATAATTTATTTCATATGGTTTGGCCTATGCATTAGTGTCGGTCACAAAGGGGTATACAACATTTGTGGCAAATCAATAAAAACAAAGTACTATGTAGCGCATACTTTGATTGCCACTCTGCCTCTCTCTCTCCCTCTCTCTCTCTCTCTGTCTATCTATCTGCCTCCATCTCAGCACTCGACCAATTTCCAAAAATGTTCGACAGTCGCAACAATGCCGTGCAACGAGCAACTAGAAACGAAAAAGTAACAAGAAAATGAACATGTCAACAGCAACCATTGAAAGCACGGGCGATTTTGCTTCAATTTTTGGGTTGCTGCCGTTTGGCTTTGGTTTTGGTTCTGGTTCAGGTTCTGATGCGGGCCCCGTTGCTGGTTGTGGTTCAGGTTCGTTTGGGGTTCAGGTTTTGGTTTTTGGTTTTTCGGGGCGCCACATTTTTAGCAACTTTGTAAATATTACAAAATTTAGGCGTCTCGCTTGGCGAGCACGCCAATGAAATATTTATGAAGCCTCTGCACATATACATATATAACACATATACGTGTGTCTCTCTGTGTGTGTGTGTGTGTGTGCATATTTGTTTTCGCAAAGCGGCGCAGTTTCGTGTAAATATATAAAGCCAGCCAAAGTCGACAGACGACGACGACGGACAGGCGACGACGACGGAGACGACGGAGGCGACGAGAGGCGACGAGAGGCGACTGACTGAGCTGAAAGTCTGATAAACAGACAATTTGGCAAAGTGGATACGTGCATGGCGCGTATAATTTTGGGCCGTACACCTGAGCCACGGCACGTGGCAAGGGGCACAAGTCGAGCCTAGACGCTAGCTAAGTGCAACAGGAGCCACAGCCATTTGGCCCGCATTTGGGGTTTCTCATCTGCCTGTGTGTATTGTTGTGTATGTGTATTGATGTGGTTAAGATGTGTTGTGTTGTTTCATTTACCTAATAACCGACGAGCTTTAATTTAAGCGTATCCACAAATTTCACAAATTCAATGCAAGATGTTGCAAATAGGTAAATAGGAATTAGGAAACCAGTTAGGCACATGTACATGTATTCTATTTTGACGTTGTCTAAAATTCAATAACACAAATTATGTTTTCTTACTGCAAACCTCAACACCCCCTACCCCTCTGACTCACTCCCTTCCCCCTCCAGCAAGCGGGCATCGCATGAGAAATGCAAACGAAATGCAGCGTCTGGTTGGAAATTTTACGATTTAATCGTCGGAAAATTTATGGCTTTCGGTGCGCACAATTTCCCAGCAGACGCGGCGTCAAATAAATAAATGGAAAAAACAACACAAACACACACAGACAAAAAAGCGCCTATAAGCTAAACTTGGCCGACAGCAGATGTAGTTGTTGTTGTTGTTGTTGCTGCTGTTGTTGTTTAAAAAAGAATGAAAAGAAAACTGGCCCAAATGCGGCCACTGGACGATTTTGGCTGCAAATTGAGATTGGGCATTCATAATTCTTGCAGGCACCACATAATAAATTCATTTACTCTGACTTGTTAGCTGTTTTTTATATTTTATATTTTTCTTACTTTGTTTTTTTTTTTTTTTCTTTGTAAGTGGCTCGACTCTTGGTCAGTCCAAGCGCTTGATTTATGTGAGAGCACAAAATTAAATTGCTGTTGGCAATTGTCAACTGACGATGACAACTTTCTATCTGAAAATAACAACAATTGTTTGAGTTCTGTCTGCTGATTGATTGGCTGATTAACTGTGATTCTTTGCCATCCAATTGCAGGTCAATGCGGGCAGCCTTTCCGAGCAGGCTGGCATGCAGCCCGGCGATGCGGTCATCAAGATCAACGACGTTGATGTCTTCAGTTTGCGCCACAAGGATGCCCAGGACATTGTGGTGCGCTCCGGCAATAACTTTGTCGTCACAGTGCAACGGTAAGTGCTTCCCCAAATTGTTGCTAATGCAATCCATTACAGCAACTATCCCTCTATATTTCTCCCTCTATCTCTCTCTCTCTCTCTCTCTCTCTCTGTATCTTTGTGCAGTGGCGGCTCTACCTGGCGTCCACATGTGACG
Organism: Drosophila grimshawi; assembly: GCF_018153295.1. NCBI lineage: Eukaryota > Metazoa > Arthropoda > Insecta > Diptera > Drosophilidae > Drosophila > Drosophila grimshawi. The sequence goes on along the minus strand of NW_025062889.1, from coordinate 9,869,880 downwards.
CCAACTGGCAACCTGCCCCAGGCCAACTCACCTTATTTGCAGACAGTGACGAAAACTTCTCTGGCTCACCAGCAACAGGATAGCCAGCACATTGGCTGTGGCTACAACAACTCGGCTCGTCCATTTGTAAGTCAACTAATTTGCAATCACAAACACCCGCACACACACACACACACACACACACAGACACACGCATGGTTGGCGGAATGTGTGTGGCATACATTTGTGGGGCAACAACAATCATTTATAAAATTTTATAAACTCTCAACTGGTTGACCAAAAACTTAAAAGTTCTTGAGGCACGTTTTTACAAGCTGGCATTAGTCCGCACTCCGCCCACAATTACAACTGACACTGACGTGCTGATGACCAATGATGTTGATAGTTGGTCTCCAGGGGAAAAGCTCCTCTGATGACACATTCCCTTTAATTGTGTGTGTGTGTGTGTGTGTGTGTGTGTGGGTTTGTATGTGTGTGTGATTGTGTGTGTGTGTTTCATTGTTGTTGTCTGTGGGTTTTCATATTCATTCATTTCATTTTCGGTATGAGTAGGAACTTGTCTGTTTTCTATGAGTTGACAACATTTGCATTTATACGATGTCTGCTCCTCCGTCAGTCCCTCTGTCCCTCGATCCCTCTATCTGTCTGTCTGTTTGTCTGTCTGTCTATCTGTCAGACTGTTTGTGCGTAGTTTTGAAAAGTGTCAGAATGAGTAATGAATATGAGTGCTGGGATTATTTGCTGGCAAGAATTAATGTGCAAAGGGCTCACATTCACATTTACATGCACACACATACACACACACATATACCTATTCAAACTCACACACACGCCCACACACACACACACACACATGTGCCATGCATAATAATATCTCTGTTTGTGTTTGATATGCATACATTTGCGTACATTTTATTGTTATGAATTTGTATAATAATATTAAGTCCTGTCACAGAGCAGCTACCCAAAACATAAACAGAAATTGATTTTCTACGATTTATCTGGCAAAAATTCATTTTCACATTTTCATCTTTTCTATTTCTATTTCAATCGCGTTCTCTCTCTCTCTCTCTCTCTCTCTTTCTGTTTTGGATCTGAACCTGGACATGGACATGGACATGGACCTGGACAGGCCAACGGCGGCGGCGATGGCGGCGTGAAGAGCATCGTCAATAAACAATACAACACCCCGGTTGGCATTTACAGCGATGAATCTATTGCGGAAACACTCTCCGCCCAGGCGGAGGTTTTGGCTGGCGGTGTTCTCGGGTAAGTTATTCAATTTTCCCACCCAACACGAGCTCGACAAGCGTTGTGAACGCAACAACAGAATACCAGAAAACATCATTTGGGTTTCGCCTAACGAGTCTTAGTTGCCCTTACGCATAAAATATGAATATTTTTCGGCTGATCTGAGCAATAGCCTGCATCTAAAGCCATATCCAAGCCATCCACTGTTTTTGCTCGACTTGTGAGTCTAATTTTAAAACGGTTATGCCCTGACAATAGGGGATACAAAGATAAGAATTGTGGGGAATGTTGCGCTGTTGCCGTGACAGGCGAATGCCACAAAACTTTTACTTTAAAATTTGTTTTGCTTATTCCTGCGCTGGCTGCTGACTTCGTTTTATTGCTCCTGTGCCTCCTTTGGCAGGCAAAAAAAAAATAAAATAAAAGAAAAACAGAACAAAATAACTAGAAGGTGTCCTGCAACGACCGCACGAACGACCGCCGGGCCACCTTAGTGCCTGAGGCCGAGTGCAATTCAACCCAACGATAGAAGGTCTGTTCTATCTCTGCTTCCTTCCGCTGCTCCCAGCACTTCCCGCTGGTCGGCCAAGTGTTTTCTGTGTTTTCAGATGTGCCAGTTGTCCAGTTAGGGCTGTTTTTACAAACGCACGCGTGGGATTTGCACGCTTTCTGCACTTAATTTCTTTGGGGGCATATTTTCATGCTCTTACAGAGGCCATTTTTATTTGGCAGAGCAGTGAAGAAGATACATGTTTAACCCAATAAAATAAATATCTATTTGTTTTTGTAGGTAGTAAATATGTCCCAATATCATAGCTGCAATAGAAAGTATCCTCGAAAAGACTATTTCTTTAATGAGCAACTTTTTTGTATACCAAACACATTCTTTAATTATTTCTTTTGAAAGTAAGTGATAAAAATTCACAACTATACCAATCAATATATGGTAGGGTATATAGTCATCGGTGTGCCCATTTTGTAGTGTTTGTTTTTTTGTATTTTTTATCTTGAGCCGCCTGGGTGTGGCCAACGTGTCGTATGCGCAACAATGTTAGCCGCACTCATTTTTCACAGCATACTTTTGCGCGTGGTGTGGCTCGAATGGTCGCATCTGAAAGTATGCAACGGAAAGTGCAAAAGTGTGTTATATATCAAACTAGCCTAGTTAACAGTATCTCATGTTCAATTTCTATTTGTTCTCTTTTGCTTGCAGCGTTAACTTCAAGAAGAACGAGAAGGAATACCAGGGCGATCGCTCTGAAGTGCTGAAGTTCCTGCGCGAGGAGGAGACTGGACAGTCGACCCCAGGTAACCCACCCAACTATGAACTGGCCCGGTTGCTACTCATTCTAAACGAGGGCGCCAATCCGTTTCTATGCGACACTTTGACTGATTAGCTTAGATTAATTGATCCAAATAGACTTCATGTGGGTGGGTGGGGTGTAATATTACTCATACAGAGTGGGACGGGCTGCCAACTGATCTGGTTGCGCAGTTGCTTGTGCTTTTTGGCCTTTGGTTTATAAATAGTATTTACAGCAGCGATTACTTTTTTTAAAACACACAGCGGAGACCTTGAAAGTAGCTTGTTTTATTTGACTAAAAATATATATTGTTTGCCTCAGTCGAGCCCTTAGCTTTTTGTATTAACTTGTACATTCTTTAATATATTTGTATATTTGCTTTATCTTTTTATTTATTTTTTTTGTATACATCTGTTTTATATGCGACAAACAAAGACAAACACAAAGAAATGGACTTTCGTTTTCTTTATCTTAAATCGCATTTCTAAGGCAGCCCACACAACACATATAATATTTACCAAACAGTTTCTCAATCATCTCTATCTACTTCTTCTACAAACATACAAATAAAATTATTATATATATATATATGCATATAGTCAGTAGATATTGTATTATAATTAGTTATTAGGCAAATGCAAAGCAATCTGCAAAAGTACATACATTTCTCAATATTCAAAAACACTCTTGAATTAGGAACACTTATCAATTAGTTCAATTTGATTACTCTGTAGTTGAAAAAACAAATGTCAAATTGTATTAGGAAATGAATGTTGCTTGCATTTCCTACAACACTTTTCTCTTTATGTCTAACTCATATTTGTGTTTCGACTCTTTTCCATGCGTGTTACCCACATTTAACCCAACAACAAACAAACAAACAAACAACCAATACAAAATGGCTGCTCATCAAACACTCTTAACAGCATTCAACAACAACAACAACTATGAGCATGATGCACCCCAGCAACAACAGCATCAGCAGCAACAATACCATCAACAGCAGCAACACCAACACCAACACCAACAACAGCACCAACATCAACACCAACACTATCCCCAACAACAACAACAACAACAACATCAACTATCAAACAACAACGCCACTCGCCATGTTAGTGCGCCCATCAATACACCAAAGCCCCCAAGCACCGGCGGACTGCCAACTGGGCAAAACATTTGCACTGAATGCGAACGTCTCATTACGTAAGTGGTCCACGATGTTTCGTAACGATTAAAACGTAAAAATTTGCATTTTTATACTAACAAAAACAATAACTATAATCGTAAAAGTCACATTGTCATTAACACAAACATTAACATTAACAGTCGCAGCATTTAAAATGCTGTCGACTGGGCATTAGGGTCAATTAATTTCATACTATTGAATGGACTTAAGTTGGTAATGAGAATTGAGGGTTGATGAAGACTAGCAGTTGCTGGGGATTATTGAGATCGAGGGCTACACATAACTAGCAAAATAGCAACTCACTTGTCACTTGGCTGTGTAAACTGATTGAACTTTTGTGCTGTCAACAACAATTTCGGTGTAGAGCCGCACAGTCCGGCCAACTTCTATTGGACGCAGAGCCATGCGATTGGCGGCAACGAGCGACGCACGCCTCTGCCCCACAACCAATTTCAGTCGCCGACGCAGTTGCAGACAGGTGGCCAGGATGAGCGCATCGGCATCAATTTGCAGCAAAATACATTGGCGCCGGCGGCCACTCACAGGCCCAGCCTGCCAGTTGCAAAGCAGCAGACGCAGCAGCAGCAGTCCCAGCAACAGCAGCAGCAACAGCAGCCGGCTCAAGCTGATCCGCGCAACATTGTTATGCCCATATGCCCAGCGCTGCAGGGTCCCAACTACAAGGCGGATATGGATGCGGCTACAGTGGCATTGTCCAACGATGCTGGTGGTGTGCGGCCTTTGTCCGCCAGCGGACATCCGACATGTCAATTGTGCGGCGTGGGCATTGTGTAAGGATTTGTGTTCCATGTTCAATGATAATTCATACTCCTCTGTGTCTGCGTGTGTCTGCTTGTATGTGTGAATGTGTGTGTGTGTGTGCACGCATTTTAATTTGCTTTTATTTCGAAGTCAATTGTTTAAATTTATGCAGTGCACATGATTATTATGCAGACGCCTCCACACCTGCGACTGCAGCCAGCGCAGAGAGTCCTGCTGCATCTCCTGCTGGAGTCCAGTTGGTGTCATGGGAATATCATCATTTGTATTAATTTGTATGCCAATTTAATTGACTGCCATTGACGACTCATGAGCTTAATTCGATAATTCATTATATAGATTTAACATACATATTTATTTTCTTTTACATTCATTTATTATACCCTGTACCCTTTAAAAGCTGATAAGACAGAGGGTTGTCTGAGCGTGTGTAAATTATATGATCTGGATTTATTTGGAATATTCTCGTGTGTCTGAGTCACGTCTAGATTGTTTCAATTTATCAGTTGTACTCAAAATTTCTAAGGATACAGGGTATCTGCTTGTCGGGCCCTCTCGACTCGAACATTAATATTTATTTTTATTTAATTTATCTTTGACTAACAGGTTCGTGCTTTAAGTAACCACATAACGAGTATAAACCACATAGAACATATAATAATAATATAATTATTAATCGCCATCAATAATGTTTAAATACAATCGCCAATTCTTTATCGATTATAACTTTTCGAAACTTATTTCCAGTCGAATATAAGTTATTAAAATGTTGTCTTGTTTCTTATGTAGCGGTGTCTTTGTGCGCATCAAGGACAAGAACCTGCACGTCGAGTGCTTCAAGTGCGCCACTTGTGGCACCTCTCTGAAGAACCAGGGCTACTACAACTTCAACAATAAGCTCTACTGCGACATCCATGCCAAGCAGGCTGCCCAGCAGCATCCACCAGCTGGCACCGAAGGCTATGTGCCAGTGCCCATTCAGCCGTAAGTTTCTTATTAATTAACAATATATATAGTAACAAATAGATCGACTTTAGGTATATACTTGCTTGTTTTAGTTGAAAAATGAGTTCTTTGTTGAATTGTCCAATTGAGATGCTGGGAAATGAACAAAAAAGGGGAAATGAACATGAATATGAATATTAAAATGCAATGCAAATAAATGCATATCTTTTATCTTTTTGCCCAAAACACGTTTGACATTTCGGCGGGACAGCCAACAAAAGAGCGACACTGGCAGGGGACCAACGGAAAGGACTCCCAATATTGTTTGCTTGGGGTCCGTTCAGCTCGCTGCTGATTGTTGCATCTGCTGTGGACAGGCAAACTGACAACTGATTGCTGACGTGTCAGCGGTGAACATTTTTCTACTCTGTTACCAAAGGTATAAGAGTAAATGGGTATCTGTCCGTATGAACTCAACTCAAAATGATATTCTTAAAGCTAGTCAAAGGAATATGAAAATATTCTTAATGTTCTTGCGTTTGACACAAGTAATTTAAAAAGGATCCAACAGCAACTGTTCCAACTCTTGTTAGCATTACGATAGTGTTAGAGTATTACGTAGTCGGTCACATTCGATTTTCTTACCTGATGTTTAATGCAATTGCAGCCAAAAACTGCACATATTCGATATAAAAAGATATATGTATATATGCATATATGTGTAGAGATACGGGAGAAAGGGCGTAGTCAACAATTTGGAGCAAATAAGAGCAAAAAATGTATATTTATTCATTGGTCTGACAGGAGTTTGTGAATGGCAATTGGGCATTGGGATTTGTTTGAATTTTAACCAAATGGCACAAATCGCACTTAATTAAAGGGCTCGCACAACAGATGGCCAGGAGATGTTCTCTCTTGGGGGCAATTAAAAGGCAGCCAATTAAAGTGCACTGCACTCTAGCATTTGTTAATCATTGGCTAACCTCCTCCACTTTCCCCATTTACCTCATTTCCCAGGAACACCAAGCTGAGTGCCAGCACAATTTCATCGGCCTTGAGCTCGCATGGATACAGCACCAATGGCTACAATGGCAACTCCGCTCCGGCACCGGTAAGTAAAAGTCGCTCTCAACTTGCTAACTGTTCTGTGTACCCTGGCGTGCTAAAACAATCTTGTCAGACAGATATACACACACACACTCACACACACACACACAAATGCACAAAGTAAATGGTTTGAGCCAAGCAAGAAATGCAAAAGGGAGTGAAAAATAAAACAGCAAAAACAAAAAAACAGGAAAACCAAACCAAAATTCGAAGCTTATACAAAGACGGTCCTGAAGTTGGTGCTACATCTTCTTCTTTACAGCTCGTGCAGTTCTGCTTCGTCTTCTTGTTTTTACATCCAATTTTATCATATTGCTAGCAAAATGTTTGCATAAATTTCGTTGTATAGTAAATTTCGCTTGCGGCAGATATCCATATGCTAAAACTGTAAAAATCATTTGGCCAGAAAGAAAAATGCAATGCAATGCAGAAAGTTTCAAGGCAAGCCAAAAAGAAAAAAAAAATCCAACAAAATATCAAGCAACCAAAGGGGAAAAAAACTTTAAACGATTTCTTTTTTTTTTTTCTTTCCTTTTTCTTTTTCTTTTGATTTTGTTTTTGTTTCTGTTGTTGTTTACTCTTCTTATTCTGGCTAAAAAGTGATAAAACAATAAAATGGAAAAGTTTATGCATTTGTGTGTTACTGATGTGTTTTCACTTCTGCACAAGTGTCTCTGTGCGTCGTGCGAGTGTGTTTGTGTATATGTTTCATAATTTGCCTTTTTCTTATTATATGCATGCTATATGTATCAGTTTAATTGTGCTTACTTTTGCCATTGTGCTGTGCTTAAATTGTGCTTTATCTGCATCTGTTTTATGATACTGTGATTGAGCAATGTAGCAATGAACTACTGCAAGAGGCGATTGTTGCTTTGAATCAATGGATTGTATGTAGTATAATTATGTTGGGAGATGTATGTGCCAAAGTGGCACATCGAGCACGAGAGTTGACAATTGAAATTAGGTGCTGCATTGACCACCCACAGAACGCGAATCTTATAAATAGAAAGTCAAGCAGTTGCCACTGCAGTAATTTTGAGTTTGCGACAATTTATCTCAAATATATCTAGATATCTATCACACTTGGCTGCTGTATTGCCGTTGGTCGATTGCAATAGGCACTGGCAAACTGGCAACTGGCAGCTGACAACTTGCAACTGGCAATTGGAATCACAGCCAACTGTGGGCGCTGTTTTTTTTTTTTGGCTGCTGCCAGCACATTTCTAAATGAATGGGTAAATGGCTAAATGCTAAATATACCTTATGCCAAGCGCTGCTTTTTTTTATTCTAGATTATTTTCGTTGCATTTTTTTTTTTGTGTTTTTTTTTGTATTTGTTTTTGTTTTTATGCAAGGGCTATAAAAAACACACAGCTGCAATTGCAGACAGCCACAGCCACAGCCATAGCCACAGCCACAGACACCGCAGTGGAATCTTTTGCGAATTCGCGTTCAGTTTGCGTCTTCGACTCGTGTTCGCGGCACGCTGGCAGCAAATGCTGCAGAGTGTAGTTTCGACATCGTTAAATCGAACATAATAACAATAATAGTGTGTTATACTCCTAAAGGAGAGCAAAAGAAAACGCCCTTCGAAGTGGATTATCCCAGCCAACGAAACGAATAAGTCATTATTTATTTATGGTGTCACTTGACAGATTTTCAAAATTGAATTTCAAAGTTTTCAGCTCTTGAGTGTTGCATAACGTGACTGCTTTTTTTTATGCCAATATAAATTGTGTATTCTATTACACACACACACACGCATATATATATATAACTTACACAGTCTTTTTGGGTTAGGGGGAATGCTAACTTTAGACAATGAATTGACCTTGACCTATTAGCTATTTTTAGTGCAACTTGTCTGCATTGCTCATACGCCACGTCGCCAGCTGCAATACTTTGAACACAATTTAAAGTCACTCACAGACACAGACACTGACACCAACACACCAACACAGATAGAGCCACGCATTCGTGTCGGCCAATTCTCCACTGCATTTTAATTAACTGCCTTTATTAACTGTGCATCAATTTACATGCTTGTTCCCGCTACCCGTTCTTGTGTTGTTGCTCACATGCCTGATGGACACCCGTTTGCCCGTTTGCCTGCTCGCTCGTTCGCCCTGCCTATTAACACGCGTACGTATTAACACATTAGTCCGAGCCAATGCCAATGCAAGCGCCAGAGCCTGAGAGCAGCAGCAACAGCAACAGCATTGAGCTGCCTCTGCCACCGCCACCTTCACCCACACAGCTGTTGCAATACGAGGCCGAGGAGCTGTTGCTGCTACCGCCCCAAAGCCAAACACAAACCTCAATGGCAGCATCCACAACCCAAGTCCAAGCCCAAGCCCAACCGCAGCAGCAGCAGCTGCACCACCAACAACAACAACAACAACAACAACAACAACATAGTAAACACACACGCACAAACAGCAGTCTCTCATCAATTTCGAGTGGCTCATCGCATACATCGTCGTCGGGTGTGGGTGGCAGCGCTGCACTGAGCCCGACAAGCCTGGTGGCATCCAGCGCGTCGACTCTCTCGCTGGACACGGAAAACTCGCCGATGCATTCGCGCCAAGCCTCTGGCTCTTGCACATCGCTGGATGTGGGCGTTGCTCAGGGTCCGTTTGATAATTATACACTGTCAATGCCATCACCGCCACCACCACCGCCACCACCGCCAGCAACAGCAACAGCTACAGTATCCGCATCAGTACAGAGACCCACACATCAGAATGAGAATGACATGAACACGCAGAACAAGAGCCATAATGCGTATAATCAACTCCTCAAGCAATATTCCAACAAACTGCAGCACCACCCAAACAACACAAATTCAAACACAACAACGAAAACAACAGCAACAACAACAGCAGTCACACAAAACAGACAACAGAACAACAACACGGCCAAGCCATTTGCAGTCCAAGCCACAACAGCAACAACAACTACGGGGCAACTGCAGCCCCATGTGGCAGCGTTGACGGCAACCCTTGCTAATCAATTGAAATTTAATTCACATCAGGCAACAACAGCAACAACAGCAACTGCTGCAGATAACAGTGCCCCAAATCAGACACAGTCTGAAATAATGTCAGCCAACGTGGCCGACGAGCAGTCATCATCAGCCATTTACGGTCAAATCAACACCAGCAACTATAACACCAATAACATCTATACCAACAACAATAACAGCGATGCTGCTGCGAGCACAGTTCCGTTAATGCAGACATCATCGGCGCCTGGCTCCGATCAGCCACCGTTTGAGTATGTCACCTTGACCGGAAATGTGATACGCAGCGTGCAGCCGTCTGGTAAGGGTGCCGGTGCCAACTATCGGGTAAGTAATCCCTGACCCTGCCCCTGCCCCTGCCCCTGCCGCTGCCTCTGCCCCTGCCTGCCACCCTTGGTACACCCCGCTCGACCGCTGCAAGCGCTCAGCTTTAGGCCAGTCCAAGCTCTATTTCTAACACCAAACGTTCTGTGTGTTCATTGTTAATTGTGTTGCACGGAAACAAATCCAGATTAATACCATCACTTTGCATTTTCAATTTTCCAATTGTGCAGGTCAACCAGGGCTACGCTCGTCCCTACGGCGCCTCTCAGCCGCCAGCAGCAGCGCCCAAGTCACCGGTGTCGGTCTCGTATCCACCACAGCAGCAGCAGCAGCAGCAGCAATCACCACGCCCCGCTGGCAATCCGTACGCAACTTTGCCACGCACCAATGTTGGTCAACAAGGTAAGACGATGACGGCTGACGATGAGTCATATCAGTCTCTGTCAGAAGGTGAATGGGTTTAGTCCAGATACAACAAGAAGCATACTCATGTACTCAAGAAACTACCTACTTATGGGCGTGTGATATATACAACTTACATATACAATTATCCAAGTTTAGCAGCTTGTTCGATTTTGTTTTAGAGAGATTTGGGGGCCCAGTTGTCCAGCCACACTGGCGACTCTAGTATTAAATGTATAATTTATCTGTTGTTAAGTTAAAGATGATATCAAGTTTTTTTATTCGAATAAATTTTGCTTATAACTCAAAACCAAACCAAGACCAACTAACACCAAAAACCGTCCCCAATTTCGAAATGCCGCCTGCTTAATTAACTTAACCATCTAATTGCAATTGAAACTTTAAGTGTGTAAACAATAATTTAAGTCGATGCAAAAGTCCTTGAGTCTCTGTATATATATATGAATATGAATGGTTATCTATGTGTAGGTCGTAATGTACAAAGGTACAACAGCCTCAACAGACAACAACAACAACAACAACACCATCAGCAACAACAATACCATCAGCAGCAGCAGCAACAAAAGCAACAATATAGAAACTCATACCCAATTGGATCAAGCGATAAATATGCTACCATGCCTCATACTCAGACCCAATCCTACAACAACAACTATAGCACTTACAACAGCAACAACAACAACTATAACACTACCTACAATCGAGGTAATCCATAATTGTTGAACTTGCCTCAACAGCAGAAGCCTGCAGCAACCATCCCGCTACTGGCAACGCGTACTTTTCTCCATAACCAATTTTGATGCTCCGTTTGATTTGAGTTACTTGATTGCTGACTGACACAAAAACATTCACACACACAAACATTCTCAAACATTTGTTGCTGCCCTTAGGCTCTGTTCCTCTTAGAGGGATTGGTAAATTAATCGCTTTGCTGGTAGAACTGAAACTGGTTGCAGATGTTGAAAGTCATTTAATCGAGTTAATCACGAACAGAAAAAAAAGTCATGCAGCATTTCGTTGACAAGCCCAATTGATGATAGGTAAAGGCATTTTAAGTAAATAAGTTATAATACGCCCAGACGGGAAATTAAAACCGACAGCGACAACAACAACAACAACAACAGCAACAACGGCAACAGAACAACGGCAACCGACTTGTTGTTTTTGGTTGAGATAGTGCCTGGGAGAGGGGCCCAGAGTGTCAACATTTTCAATGCCAGTGCGATTGCATTGCTGCAGTTGCTGGCTGCCTGTTGGCAGTTTTCAGTTGGTTGTTGGCAGTGAATGCCACCCGCTTCCGGCACATTGCTGCATTGTACTGAAAGTCAAGCCAAACCCAAACGCGAACCCAAACCAAACCCAAACCGAAACCAAACAAAACCAAACGAACGTTACGTATACGTAATGTTGTAAAACGAAACAATTCGTGTACGCACGCATACATACGTAAATACGAGAATAAAATAAATGATATAAAATGTATTTCGGTTCGGCATTGCAACGTTGCAATATCTGCCGCGCCACCCACTCTACCCTCCACAGACCGCATCAGAAAACCACTTTGAGTGCAACATATATACGTATATATTGGCGGATGGAGAGGAACAGTCTCTGAGACACTGACTGCAACCATTCAGTGCACAGCCACACAAGAAAGATTCAAACTACAAATTTAAATACAGTCTAACTTCTCTCTTCAAATATTGTTGCCAACTCGGAAAAAATAATTAGAAATTTTACCGGATTGTTTTCAAATCAAATTAAAGAGACTTCTACATTCTTATAAAGACTTCCAGCAAGAGAATAATTGATAAGCTGTTGGATGCAGGGTATCTGCTCGTCAAGACAACTATTACTTTTCAAGTTAAGTAACTTTACCGAAGTTAACAATGCTTTTCCCGTTGATTTGATTTGATTCGCTGTTTTCCAAAACATATAAATTAAAACCAACAAATTGGTATACAATCCACATACTCAAAGTAATTCTGTACACACTCAGCTATATGCTAATAACTCGACACATGATAATGAACTGGTTTCCGTGTGATTATTTCTGGCACTCACTGTGCTGGTCGCCGCTTCTACAAGTCGATTGCGTACTTCACACCGATTTTAACCATTTTTCGTTGCACACACAAACACACACACTCGCACACACACACACACAGTTACATATTTGTGTATGCAAAATAATATTCATATGCTGACATATGCGAGTGTGTGTTTGTATATCAATTACGCGTTTTTATTGTTGTTGGGTTTCATAACGGAAATGAATTAACTGCAAATATGGCGAACAGCCGTTGCAACAAGTACAGCCCGAATTGATAACAATACAATTTATTATCCAATTTTTTTATGCGCTCATGCAATTAAAAATGCAATTTTTACATACCTACACATACCTACTCGTTGCCTAAAATAAAAAGTTGTATCCTTTGAGCCGCGAGGATCGACCTTTTAGGCCACAAGTGCTAACGATGCGAGCCGCACATTCGAAAACAAAAATCAATCTCCTAATCAAAGCGAGAATCACGCACAGCCGCAGCCATTATTCGAATTTTTTCTGGTCGGGGGAGGGGAGGGAGCTTTTGGGTTTGTGGTTGTTGGCTTGTTTTTTGGCGGCATGCCGCCAGCAGCAGCAGCAGCAGCAGCCAGCCAACAAAAGTGCGTCAGAGCAGCTGGCAAAAGCCGCCAAACACATAAAAACAAATCCAGTTGGCAAATCCCACAACAACGAAACACGCTTTTGTGAAGTGTGTGGATTGGTGCGCGGCGGGTTCGGGTTCGGGTGCAAAAAATGTGCTGGCAAACAAATGTTTGTACTACACACATACCAACACGCACGCACGCACAGCCCCCCCTTTCACTCCCGGCCCCACTCGGCAGACCCGCACAACAATGTAAACGAAGGCAGATAAATTACCAGTCATTATTATCCAAACAGGCTGACATCCTGTGCTTTGCTCTACCCATTGCTGCTCGTCTCTCTCTGTCTGTCTCTCCATCTGTCTCTGTCTCTGTCTATTTCTCTGCGTCTCGGATTGAAAGCGTGTCGGACGTCCATGCATCAAATGCCTCGAATTCCATAAAATTGAGGTAGTAGAGGGAAATAGAATGTCTTCCGTCTTGAGCACTGTAATTTATCGTATGCATTTTATGTTTTCTTATGACTTACATTTACTAGCCAAAAACTGCTTTAGAGCATTTATTTTTTTTTAGTTATTATTAAGAAAAGTATTGAATTTTGATCAACATTTCTGGTTTCTCTTTTGGCTTCTTTTAGGTTACGGTTACCAATATTCCTATTAAAAAGCCCCATTGTCCTTGTAGACAGAAAAGCAAAAACAATATTTCAAACAACAAATGCAAAAAGGGCAAAACTGGTGAATTTTTGGAAATATCGTTTGCTCGTACAAAAATATTTTAAAACAAATCTTAACACTGTGTTTTTTTGTCATATATATATTAACAGGAAATTTTTGAAATTATACAATATGATTTTTTTAATAAATTGCACACTGTAGTGTTGCACCAATACAAACTTATGAATATATATGTACCATATATACACATGTATTATCAATTATTTGTGTACTCGTACTCACGCTAAAACGCTTCTCGCTAACCGCATTCAAATGCGCTCTCTAAGCACACACGATATATATACAAATATATACAAGAATATGTATCAATACTAATAGGAATGGCATTCTCTGAATTCGCCCCTCGCACATCTTTGCATGCCTATATTGCCTATCTGCAAACATACATACATACATATAAATGTATATATATATATATATTTATATGTTTGTATGTATATACCAAAGAGATACTTTATGCAAGGCCTGTTGGGGCCTCTTATTATTGCCAGCAACTGCGACAGTTTCGAAACTTTTTGTTTCTGTTATTGTTTCAGTTTGTCTTCTGTCGACACTTTTTGATATGATAAAATACTTGCTATAATTTTATTTCGAATTTCTCGCCATCTTTTGTCATTTATTTTATCGTATGCGTACTCATCCGGCTCTGTTGTGTATGTGCGTTTCTGCCATTTTCAATTTCTGCAAAATTACAGCCAATATGAAATTATGCATAATAAAAAGCAATGACTACCTGTCGTCGCCATTTTGCCTCCGCACAGACGTGAGTCCCCATAAAAAATTGAAGTAAATACACACACATATATACTTATATATATGTATATAATATATATATATAGTCGTGTCTAGCACAGGCAGCGCTTGGCTGTTTGTATTTATTGTTGTTGCGCCATGAAAATGGTCTGAAAATAAGAAATGAAAAATTTATTTGCTCGAGCGCACAGCGCACAAAACATTCTGCAATTCTGTCTACTCGTCCTCGTGTCTATCGAATTTAATTTTTGCCAACCTTTAAAATATTGCCAGTGATATTTTGTTTATATTTGTGCCAAACTTTTCTCATTATGTTTTTCGAAATTCAAAAGTCTCAAATTATCGTTTCTTTCTGGCCACAATTGATTAACTTTTTAAAGTGACTTACAAGCTATAATTACCATTAATTGTCAGCAGTCTCAGCCAGTTTCCAGTTTAGTATTCGTCTGCTTACAACTATTTCACACACACAAACACATAAAACTACACACACACATAAACTCACACACACACACACACATTAAATATTTATAGTGACACTAATGGAATACAATAAAAACGTTTAGACTGTTTTGGTATTATAAAAGGAGTTGCTGCTTAACCGTTGAACTGGTTGCCCTGAACGGCTTATTGAAATTGACGTGACTGGTTGCCAGGGCCGCCACGTGTAGTTAGTTTAGCCCGGCTTGGTTTTTTGGTTGTTCTTCTTTCTTTCTTTTTTTTTTTTTGTTGTTGTTTGCGCCGCCTTTGACAACTCGTATTTGCCACCGCCACCGCCTTTGCCACCTTTGCCATCTTTACTACCGCCAACACCTTCGACTCCGCCGCCGCTTTGCACAGTGCCAACGACTAACAAGCGTATGCATTTATTTCTTTCTGCTCTTATATTTGACCCGTGCCACCGCCACGCCTCCCCTCTTTTTAAAAACTAACCAACCGCACACAAAACGCATGCGCATTTCCCCATTTCCACACTTGCCCCTCTCAGCCGCGGAGGAGGAAGGCTTGCAACCGCAGTTTGCCGAGGAATGCTGTTGCGAGGTGGACGTCGAGGTCGCCTTAGCTGCAAGTCGACGTTCGCACGGTACGAGTTTCTCGTGGCCGCCGCCACAGGATGAGGGCCATGCGGCACCCACAGCCGCCCCACTTTACATAGCACCACCTGAGACTCAGCATATGGTGGTGGCAAATCCAGTGCAGGAGGTGCCTCCCTTACCGCCGGGCAGTGCCACCTCACGGCTCGATCCACAGCCGCAAGCACAGCAGGCGCCTCAACAGCAGCCACTGCAGTGGCAGAGCTACTCGGCGCCACAGCTGACCAATCAGCCAATTAGGGAGCAGCAGCAGCAGCAGCAAATGGAGCAGGAGTCGAGCTCGGACAGCTACACGTCCACGTCGACAACGACGACGACCACCTCTGAGGAGTATCAGCGCATGTATGCCGCCCAGCTTCAGGCCTATCAGATGCAGCAGGCCTACGAGCAGTCCGGCTCCGAGTTGGACTACCAGGTGGACTATGGCAGTGGCCAGGACATGCATGAGATACCTTCCGGTAGACGAAGTGCAATGGAATGCGTGGACACGCTATCAGCGCCACTAAGCACATACAAACTCATCGATATGGTAAGGGAGGTGACACCTAGTCCCATTCCGAACGCAGAGCCGGGGGCAGCGCCTGCCGCTCGCCACGTGGCGTTCAACGATGAGCCCGAGATCAAGGAGCTGCCCCAGCTGCACACAGAGCTCGAAACGATACCTGAGTCAGCCGTTGAGGGCGAGCAGCCTGTGGCAGCCTGGGCAGACACTGATCCGGTAGACGATCGTGAGGGTCTCATCATCGAGCAGCGTTGCCAGATACTTGAAAGCGAACGCATGTTTCAGCCAACGCCGGAGATCAGCTTTGAGATAGCGCCAGTGCGTCCGCGTCCAGCGCCCTCCAAGATACCCAATCCCTCGCCCAAGGAGTGGATCAATCCCATGGTTCGGGTCCTTACCACAGCCCCAGATGTGCCCTTCCATCTGGTCGAGTGTCCGTTTCCCAAGCCCTGCGGCGATGACTTTGAGGAGTCAGCAGCTGCAGCTGCCGAGGCGGTAGCAATCGCGCCTCCAGCCCCAGCTTCCGATCCAACTCCAGCTCCTGCTCCTACTTCAGCTCGTGCTCCATCTATTGTTGCCGCTACAATGGACAATTACGCCTCTGAGCTCCTCCGCGAGTCTCCGCCCAGGAGCACAAGGTTCAGTCAGGCAATGGCAACTGCACCCGAGTTTGAGATGCGCTTTGCACCACCGGGTGCGGAGGATATACCACTGCCCGAAGAGACCGTACCCTATTTACCACCGCCCATGGACATGAAGCCCTATTTGCGCGAAGATTACCGTGCCAAGAGTCCGTTTGTGAGCGCCCTAACCACCGCACCCGAGCGTCCGTTCGAGGGTCACTTCGATAAGGACGTACCCATCCATGGGTTAGACCTGCCCACACCCAAAGAACACCTGAGCATGTGCGATGCGCTGTCAACGGCACCCGAACGCGGCTACACCCCACTGAATCCCGAGAATGCCACCCAACGCGTCGACGCGGAGCAGAAACAGAAGGAATTGAAAAAGTATGAATTTCAGGTGCTAGATCGCGAAGAGGAGCTGGGCATCAAACCGCAACCACCGGAAACTGTGCAATACTACACAACACAGACACAGCAGCAGCAGCAGCGCAAGTCCTCAGCATTTGCGGCAATGCAAGCATTCCAGCCGTCTTGTGAGCCACTTTCCTCCTCCACCAATAGCTCGAACACAGTCACGAACTCGCCACGTGCCTCCATCTCGTCTCAGTCTAGAGAGCAGACCGATCTTGAGTATCAGAAGTTCTGCAAGGCGCAGCAGCGCAATCAAAAGCGACTCGATTTCTTTCACAAAAAGGAAGAGGAGTTACAGACCCAACAAGAAACCCAAAACCAGACCCAGCTGACCCAACAGCAACAACAGCAACACTTAGAGACTAACTCAAATTCGCTAGTTACCGCTTCCAATGCGACTGCATCCTCTGACTCCTCTTCCACAGTCCAACAGTCCACCACCATCAATAGCACCACCACCAATTCCAACTCAGCTTACGTCGCCCAGGCCAGCAGCCGATCCTCCTTTTCAGCCACCACCGCCACCAACCAGACAGCTGTACATACCGCTTGTAAAATCGAGGCTCACAACCTAATCGAGGAAATTGCCGAGGAGCTCGAACACTCTGAGGTCCTATACCCACCGCCGTCTCCGCTCAGCCATCTCAAGGGCAAAGCCGTACAGTCCGGTCTGCACCGGCCCGAAACCATACCAAAGTACCAGCGCAATTGGACAGTGCTGCCAACCCAGAGTCCCATACGCACTCCGGAACCACAAGAGCTTCGCGAGAATGTCCCGCTTGCTTTCGTTGATGCTCCCAAGACCAATGCGGGTGTCGAGACCGTACACAGACCCATAGCTCAGGATTGTCGGGGTATTTCCACGGGAGTGGCTCCAGCGGCTGCCCGTGACTCGATTGCGTCTGTAGCCAAGCCAGCGGTGCAGCCGTCGGTGCCCATTATAGTTGAAGATCGGTCGGGTCCAGTAACGATGGCTTTTCAATCACTAGATGAATACGATCATGCCGATCAGTCGCAGACGCCCACAAGGCCCTACACGCCCTCCTCCTTCACGATGATCAACAAGCCGGCACCGATCATACCCTTCTACCAGACACCGGAGAAGCTCCTCTTTGACGAATGTCCAGCTACGCATGCCCGCGATTACGAGCACCTAGCTGCCTCACCCTTTCCAGATCGGGCCCGCTCTCCGGCCCCAGGACCTCCACCCAATCCACTCTCGGCCATCAGGGCGCCACGCATGAAGGAGCCGGAGTCGGCACTTCTCCCAGTTGGCGGGCAGCCACGATTGCAGGCGGGCTCTATTACCACGGGCCAGAGCTATCAGGGCCAGTTGCTGGCACACTCGGAGCTCAGCTCGCAGTCGGGAAGTCAGAGCTACACACAGCAACCAGAGACGCTCACCGAGCGCAAGATCGGCAATCTCAGTGTGCAACAGAGAGAGCAATCATCGCAGCTGCAACAGCAGCAACAGTCCCAGATGCAGAGCCAGACCAAGACACAGGTTGGCAACACACAGATCGAACGCAGGCGCAAAGTGACCGAAGAATACGAGCACACCCAGAGTGCCAAGACCATCGAGATTCGCACGGGCTCTCAATCCCAGTTGCAGTTGCAGTCGAAGTCGCAGTCACAGTCGCAGTCCCAATCTCAATCGAAATCCCAATCGCAATCCCAATCGCAGTCTCAGTCTCAGCTAAAACAATCGGAGTCAACAGAGCGCCGTCAATCGTATGGTCGCACTGGTTTTGTGGCCAATCAGACGCGTCGTTTATCTGGCCTGGAGCAGGAGGTCAGCAATCTGACCACTCAATCGCAGGCCATCAGCGCCAGGGCGTCCACATTGGGGGAGAGCAACTTTCCCCAGCTGCGCTCGCCCACCTTTGAGAGCAAGTTCCCACTCAACCCGCCGATAGCTGATGCAGTCGCACCAATCTCAACAGCAGCATCTACATTGCCGTCCGCTGCCAATAAGCTGCTAGGTCCTCCACCCGGATTCTTGCAGCAGCAGCAGCAGCAGCAGCAGCAACAACAACAGTTGCAGCAGAGGTCTGCCTTCCAGTCAACGTCATCGGTGGTGTCCGCATCTCAGCAACAGCTGCGCTCTCATGCCACCACCTCATCGCTAACATCAGCATCTGCAATTACATCTACATCTAGTGCATCATCTGCATCAGCATCAGCATCAAGGTCGGCGCAAGCCAGTTTAACCAAAGCTTCTGCTATTACTACCACGACTAATAATCAGGCCTGCAACGCATATAGGGGCACAGGAGCTATTGGCAGCTCCAAGGCCAACAATAACATTACAGCTGCGCTGGCCAATCTGCCAATTAATAATGGCCAGCGGCCAAATGCTTCAATCGCAGCTCCAACGGCGGCTAAGCCAACCGCTGCCGCTGCTACAACGCCGACTGCGTCCGCGCCAGCCTCTTTTCCGCCAAATTTAAGTGACTTAGACTCAAATGTTGATGGTTCCACAGGTGCTGGAGGCAAGGGCGGCGCATTTGGTGCCACATCGGCTCCGAAACGTGGACGCGGCATTCTCAACAAGGCCGCCGCACCCGGTGTCCGCATCCCATTGTGCAACAGCTGCAATGTGCAGATCAGGTGATAAATTGAATCAATCTGAAGTTCCCCCTACACCTTGTTGTTGTTTATATTTGCTGTTGTTGTTGATTAACCTAGCGATAAGTTGCATTGTTGAACAAAGTTACTTGCAGTTCTTAAAACACATAAAGCTCTCTGGTCAACAGCTCGCTTGTGTCTTCGAGCGATTTACAAACTGTACAGTTTGACAGGCTTTCTTGATTGAAATCTACAATAATCCAGCACTAATTCCACGCATGTTTTACGCTCTAACCCGCTAACAATTGTTTGTTGTTTTCGTTTTCGTTTCGTTCTGTTACAGCTCCCTCCTCCTCGTCCGCCCCCACTCTTGCCAAGCCCAATAACATGCATGCTAACCAAAATGCCACAATGCCACGCCCCCAGAAAGCAACTGACAACACGCCAAACCAAAACTTGGACACGGATACGGATGCGGATGCCACAGCAATGCTGGCCGACTCCATTGGCAAGATCAATATGGGCGAACAAACGAATGCGTTTATGCAGGAGGCCGCCAAGATAATATCCAATATGCTGGAGGCTCGTCTGGCGTCCAATGGCAATGGCAGTGCTCCACTCTCGCACGCTGGCAGCACATTGAGTTTGCGCAGCAACAGCAATTCCAATCTCTCCAAGAGTCCGATGATTGTGCGCAAGCGTCTGGATCTCGACGACTTCAAGAACATTGATCCCACACAGCCGGTGGCCTTGCACTCTGTGGTTGCTGTGCCACCAACGCAGCAAAAACAGCCAATCCAGGAACTGGGCAATCAAAAAGCGGAGCCACAGGTGGCTCGTGTAGAGTTGACGTTGCCCGCTCAGCATCCAATGGGCAAAATTCTCGATATGTGTGATAATGGCAAGACGCCAACGACGACGACAACTGTGGCCCAACAGGCACCCGAGCCGGTGGCCTTTAGAAACAATCTGCGGCGCACAGGTGCTACACACGCTGCCGATCGTCGCTCCTACATTGAACCCAAGCAAAACTCGCCAAGCAACAACAACAATAACAATGAAAACAACATAAACAACAGCAACAGTAACAGCAACAATAGTCAGCCAAATGCGCCCAGTTTCAGCGTTTGCGTTCGAGCACTGGGCGATGCCCAGGGGCCCATGTCCGAGGAGAATGAGAAGGCCGTAAGTCAGTTGCTCAAGGATGGTAAGCGTCCGGTTTGCTGTCAGTGCAACAAGGAGATTACCTCGTAAGTAGCCTGCCTGCGTCCCCCGCCCGCTTGCACATGTTCCCTACTCACCTACTCACCTACTCCTCTCCGTTCACTCCCTCTCCCAATAACTGATAACTAATTAAACGTTTAATCTCAACAGAGGACCATTCATTACCGCTTTGGGTCGCATCTGGTGTCCGGATCACTTCATTTGCGTGAACGGCAACTGCCGTCGTCCACTGCAGGACATTGGTTTCGTTGAGGAGAAGGGCGATCTGTACTGCGAGTACTGTTTCGAAAAGTATCTGGCACCCACATGCAGCAAGTGCGCCGGCAAGATCAAGGTAATAACACACTCACACTCACACTCACAAATGCCTTACGGCTGAAGCTAAATTCTTCTACTTTTCCGGTTTGCAGGGCGATTGCTTGAACGCCATTGGCAAGCACTTCCATCCCGAGTGCTTCACGTGCGGCCAGTGTGGCAAGATCTTTGGCAACACGCCCTTCTTCCTTGAAGACGGCAATGCGTATTGCGAGGCCGATTGGAATGAGCTCTTCACCACCAAGTGCTTCGCTTGCGGCTTCCCCGTCGAAGCCGGCGATAGATGGGTGGAGGCACTTAACCACAACTATCATAGCCAATGCTTTAACTGCACTGTGAGTACTCCCGAGCATTCGTTCCCTTTGAGTTTTCGTTAATCCTTTCGCTTAATCCTTGTTTAGTTCTGCAAACAAAACCTGGAGGGTCAGAGCTTCTACAACAAGGGCGGTCGTCCCTTCTGCAAGAATCATGCGCGCTAAGGCCGCTAAAAGATCATATCAGATCTAACATGGCTCGACTATGGACTTCAGGGAACACGCACACTAATATGTAACACCAACAACAACAGCAACACCGATAACAACCAACAACAAATCAACAAAAAACAATCAAACAAAGAGATATAGCGCTAAACAGTTGTCAACACTGAGTAGATCGCATAGCTTATTATTGCAATTATCAAAGTAAATCAAACCTAATTATTACACATACTTAATTTCATTTTTATTCGTTTTAATTTTATTTTATTTTTTTTTTTAATATTTGAATTGTGCAACCAACTGTTATCCTAATTTTAAATAAATGAATGAATAGAAAGAGAAAGGGAAAAAGAAAAAGAAAAACACTCGGAAACAAGCAAGAATGAAAAACTGTAAACGACACGAAATCGAATTAGAAAACACACAAGCACAAAGCACAATCAGAACTATATAGTATGTATATCTATCTGTCTACCCATTTATGATTATATTATTTATTCATCATGTCATAATCGAATTATTAATTATTTACGAGAATTACACCCCCAATTACACCTATTATGTATATGTATGTATTTCACAAAAGTTATTTAGTTCAAGTTTGAAAACGATACGGTTGACCAACCAACAAACTAACAAACAAACCGCGCGAAAGGATTTCAAATCGTATCCGACATCAACCGAAATCGCAACAAATCGGAAGGAACGCAACGCTGGTTGTCAGCAGTAAAATTCATGAAAATAAATTTATCAAATTCGTTGTGACCGTAAATTATTAAGCAACAAATTAAATTTAAACGCTACTTTCATTTATGTTGTATACCGAATCGAGAAATATCTAAAATTGATTGTTCATTATAGCAAATCAGATCAATAAATTTCGAAATCTTTTTCGCGTTTAATTTGAGTGAGTCTTTTTTTGTTTGATTTTTTGAACTCATCGATATATTCAGACTCAATCCGACTGTCAGCTGGCCAATTTGCATTTGCTATAAAATACCTGATTCAAGTACTTGGCTTTACCTCTTCAAATAACTTCCCACAAACTCTCAAAGCTATCTTGGGAGCAATGTGCGAAGATGCGAAGAGCGTATTGTCACAATCGTTGGCATATTCCGGTAAGCTGCTCTCACGTATTTCGTTGACAGTCGAAAAGTATGCAATAGCTTTTGCTTTCTTCCAACATGCACAGCCACACACACACACCACACACACACACCACACTCACATATCGACACACATAAACGCAGTCTCACACGCTCCATTTCGACAGCCAAGAGCAATTTCATGCTCAACCAATTTTTGTTGTTTTCATTTGGCATTTTTCGGGGCGATTTACAAACATTTTGGTGCCTGGGGTGGGTGGGGGATTGGGTGGAAATCGCTTTTCATGCCGTTTTCCTCCTATTTTGTTGGCCAATGGAATAAGGTGTCAATTTTTGTGTTCGCTCCGCATTTTTGCGGCCTGGGTGTTAATCGGTGGACCACTTAAAGTGCCTGCAAGGGCTGCACGGTCAATACAAATTCACGCTAGATTAAGCAAGATATACGACTATGTGAGTGAGTTTCTGTGTATGTATGTGTGTGTATGTGTGTGTGTGTGTGTCTGTGTGCTTTTGAGGCAGGCTGCCACGCCCTTTTGCTGCTGAACACTGGCAGGCAGGCAGAAAGAAAAACAATTTGCGGTTTTTGTGGTATATTTCAACAATACATTTTTGCAGATGTTTTGCTTTTTAGTTTATTTAGCCTTGCACAACACGATACAGAGGACTTTAAGTTGGTATTAAGTATTTCTATAGTATATCATTTAATTTTCGTACGGTTCTTATCCATCTCCATCCATCTTATCGATCTTTACCAGTATCTCATAATGTTAACACACGCATATACCATCGCTACTATATGCAACTACAATTTATTCGTAATTAGTTTTATTTTAGGCTTTTTATTAGGTTTCTTTTTTTTTTCTTTTGTTTTCGTTTTTGTTTTTTGTTTTATCTATTTGTTAATTTGTTTTAAACGCATTCAGAAATCAGTTTCACTTTCCATTTGATTCATTATTCGAAAATGCGCGCAAAATTTGTCACCGTAGCGTTCCGTCGCGAATTTACATATAGTTTTTGTTTTGTATATATATAGTACATAGCTTCATACACATATATATATACATATATATATATAGGTAGATATATATATTTATATATATATATGTATGTATATTGAGATAGGGAAAATCTATACTTAACGCATGCTAGAAATGCACTCGAAATTATTATATACAAATCGTTTAATCGATTTTAAACGTTCTTTTATGGATGTGTTTTGTTATATTTGCATTTAGGTTTTTGGAATATATTAATACTTGTACATATGCATATGCGATAGTTCGTAATAGATATGCTTACAAAAATAAATTCAACACATTCAAGTACAACAAACATATCTTAGTATCTAAATGCCGCTTACAGTAGATATCAAAGTATATTTAGAGTTATAGTACTATATATATATATATATATATATATATTCATGTAGGAGCAGAGTTGTAGTTTTCGTATCGTACAAATAAATACCTTTGGGTTAACGAGTGTTTAAAAGTAACAAACAAATAATAAACAAACAAAAAAAGAGATAAATGAAAAACCAAAAAAACAACAAGCGAACAAACGACAAAGAAAACTGAACATTGGAAATCCATTTGGATTTTCAAAATGTTCGCATTGTTTTCCGCTTGAGTTAAGCTTCACTTATTCGCTGTTGGACATTAGGTTTCTGGGAGTTAAGGTTTGGGTGAGGGCTACAAATGCGCCAATATATCGATCTGGTCGAGTGCACTGGCCTGTCCAACCGATTGAGATTGAGATGGCACCTGTGCCTGTGCCTGCGCCCTTCCACCCGAGTTGCTGCTGTTGGCCTGCGATATGGTCACAATGGTCACCAGGTCTTTGGCCTTTGCTGTACTCTTTGTTGTCGCCGTCGACGCTGGGCTTTGGGCCTGGCTCTGGCTCTGGTTCTGGCCGCGATTCCTTGACTCGATTTCCACAATGGCCGATGTGAGCAATGTGTTGGACTGCAGCGCACTGTAGTCGGGCAATTGCTCCGGCGATGGCTCCGGCAGATCCTCATTGGCCAGCAGGCGACCCGATGGCGCCGTCTCAATCGTTCGCTCGCTGTTTAGCGTCAGTGAGGCCGTCGTCGCATTGCGGGAACGGTAACTGGGTGGCAGACTGTATTCGGAGCCGCCCATGCTGCTGCTGATGGTGCCACCACCACCACCACCAATACCCGACCGCAATGTGGTCAGGGGTGCCCTGCAACAAGAACAAGAAGAAGAACAAGATGAAGAAGCAGTCAGTCAAGAAATGAGCTTGAGATACGGATGAATTCGGATGTATGCATTATTTGCGCAAGGGTCGACATGAGACAATGTCAATGCATAAATTTGCATATAGAGTCAAGTATCTAGCTATATATCTATGAGCATTTATCTATGTATCTACGAGCATTTATCTATGTACATATCTAGTGGAAGTTGATGCCGTTGTCTGCATGCGACTTTGTCAATGTAAATAACAAAAGGCGTTCGGGCAATTGTTGCCAGTCAGTTGTCTTATACTATGTATGTACGATGTGTGTACATATGTCTGCCCGGACAAATCCTACAGAATTCACACTTCAGTCAACCGAGCAACAGAGCAACAACAACAAACAGGCATAGGAAATTCCGATGTCGGATTTGAGCCAAAAATGCAAAATTTCAAAATTGTATAAAGCAATTTGAAGTATGTAAAATTGCATTTAATTGTTCCCGACAAAGATTCAATACAAAAGGAAACAGGAATACTAAGTAAGATGGCTCTTTCTGTGTATAAATCTCTATCTCTTTCTCTCTCTCTATATATATATATTTATATATCTGTACAGCGGCATAACAGGCAATTTTCACAGGCACTCGGCACTTGGGGCTCGTCTTTGTTTGTTTAATTGACTTGGCTAACAGCTTTGCCTTGCAATTGCTTGGCTCTCCACTCAATGCTGGGCCTAATCCTTGCCAGGCCTGCTCGGCCTGCCTGACGCAGATTGCCTTTTAATATACACACACACACACACATACACACACACTACACACGCGCTTGTTATGCAATAGAAAACCGAGTGTGTAAAAGTGTGTTTCTGTGTGTGTGTGTGTAAATATTTTGCAAAATTTCACAGATTTCTTTGTTGGCTCTTGCATCATTTGAATATGCCATAACACACTGTGTGAGTGTGTGTGTGTGTGTGTTTGTATGTGTGTCTGTGTGTGTTTGTGTGTGTGTGTGCGTGTGTCAGACAGACTGAAAGCAAGTCTGCCTAAAAGTATGCTCTGATTCACTTCCACCCCACACACTTTTGCATAAGTTTTTGCTTTTTGGCATACTTCTCTGTCACTTTTTGCACCCTTTGCTTTATGAGCGCCTTGAAGCGGGCATATTAGCTTATAAATTGCTACAACATTTTTTATCGCTTCAAAATACATGCGTACTTTTGGCAAGATTTGAATTTATTGCTAGTGAAATTATATCGTATCTCAGTGGCGAGCCATGTCTGTCGACCTACTGGCTATTTTCAATTGTTTTCCACTGCTTTAAGCTTTGCCTGGCCACCTAAGCTGCTTATATGTATTTCCCAGGCATTGTTGTTGTTGTTGTTGTTTATATGGTTACAGTGGTTACAGTGGTTGCTGTTGTTGACTTTTGATTTCCATTATGTGACATAAATATTTAAGTGAATGTGGCCTTGTATATCATTACCAGCAAATTAATTTGCCATAAATTTGCATTTGTCTGCTGAATACATTCACGAGTACTCATACACCCACTCGTACACCCACTCGCACTCTTTCTCGTATTTCGAGTGCTTAACAGAGCGTAAATTTACGAGACTCGGCCGCAACTCAATATTTTTGTAACGCAATAAAAAGTAAACTTTTCTAATTAGCAGCCATTATGCGATCAAAGCGGCAATTATCTGCCACCCTTCGCCCAACCTTTGCCAAACCGCCCGCCAACTTCACCCGATGTCCTGTCACACTGGTGTCCTGGTCCAGCCAGACGTTGCCACTGTCGCCTCGTCTGCGTCCCCCCTTCTTAATACTCATTACAATGGCGCCTCATCTCATTGTCGGCGTCATTTCAATTGTTTCAATTTGCTCATTGTCTATCTGCTGTCTCCTGTCTCCTGTCTCACATCTTTCCTCCTCTGTCTGCTGTCTGCTGTCCTGCCGTGGGTGTGGTCATCTCTCCAGTCTGCCTCCGTTTCCTGTCTCCTCGCCCTTGAGTGGCTGGCAATCGGATTGTTGCGTATTTAAATTGTTTGCCATTTTGGGTGGCGACTGTTTGAAGTAGTCGTTCGGTGCTCAATTCAATTAACTTGCAAATTCCTCTCTGACGCCCACTCGAAATCAACAAAAATCATTTGTAAAAACAGCAGCACCAAAAACAAAAACAACAACAACAAATACAAATATAACCATTGACAGGCTTCCAAAGTTTTTGGCTGTTGCCGCATTAAAAAATGCCCAAAAGTTTGTGGGCCAACCCCAAGCAATGTGTCAATGTTAGCACCCATCCAGCAACCGCACAAAGCCAAACCGCTGACGTTTCAGCTGATGCTGCAACCCCAAAAACGCCAACTCCCCTACCTACCACACTTCGCTCTTAACCCCAAACCCCATCATCTCATTCCTATTCCAACCTCTAACTGTGCGCTGTAAACATTTTGTGGTTGCAGCGCTAAACTTTACAAATAACTCACGAGGAGCGTTGTAGTTTAGCATGCGAGTGGGGAGTAGGAGGTGGGTCGGGGGTTGGGGTTGAGGCAAACACTTACCTCAGCAGGCTGCCAGCATGAGATCGATATGTGGGTGGTGGCGAATTGCCACGCACCACTCCATTCTGTCGATCGCGGTCCAACAGCAAAAGTCTGCAAATAATAAGAAAGAAAAAAGAAGCAAAACAAATTATTAGCACAAAAAAAATACAAATATTTCTTGGTGTAAAACGATCCATCACAGCACTGACCCAATTAATTAATTAATCAATAAATCATCCACTGAAAATAACCGTACAAACAAAAGAGTTATACCAGTTGGCTTCTATTTGGATAATCGCTGCGTTTGCAGAATCATTTTTGATTTATTGACTTTAGTGTACACAGAAAACATTTTCGTTGCTTGAATCAAATAATCCACATTGTTGATTTAATGTGGAAATTATTAATTTATTACTGAACTGAATAAATATAGCTTAAAAAAAATGATTCATTTCAGATATAAGTATTATAACTCTCAGATATATAATTGTTGCTTAAAACAATGGAGATATTAATTAATTATTAAATTGTAAGGCTTACGTTCCTCAATTCAGTCAAACTATCTACATAAACTACCTACTAAAATACTACATAAATCAACTATCGGCAGCATACTAAATAATTTATAAAATAATTGTTTAAAATTTTAGCTGCTTCCTGTCAGTACACATACCTCATGAAGGGTAGCGCACAAGGGCAAAAATAAAACCAAAACAAAAAAGGGTATTTTAATTATATAATGCAATTAATTGCGCAAGGACATGCAAACGGATGTGGTTAGCCGCGCATGTCCGCCGCTGTCCTTGCCTGCCACACACGATTTATGCGTCATGCGAGCTTACCCCATCTGCCATATCTCTAATGTTTATGTGTGTGTGTGTGTGTGTGTGTGTACCCACCTCAGACGATACTCCTGCATGCTGGCCTGGTAGGAGGGCGGTGGCGGACGATGTTGGAACTCCGGATAGAGCAGTCCGTGTGGTGCACCGCCGCCACGAGCGCAGGGGCGACGTCCGCAGCGGGCCAAATCGACGGTGGTGCCCAGTCCAAGGCAGCTTTGGCCACCGGGCGCTGTCATCCGCCAAGCAGCGCCGCTAACGGTAACCAGCACGACGCCAACTCCTGCAAAGACACACATCAATTTGAGTTATATGAAACAACAGAAACAACAATAACAACAAAGCAAAGCTATTGGCGAATAGCAAAAGCAATTGTTAAAATGAGCGTCCAATTAAGTGTTTGCTGTTGTAATTGTGCTGTTAAATTTAATTAGACGTCAAACGCTGCGTGGGCGTGGCGCACAACTACTGCCAGCCCAGCCCACTTAAAGCAAATCGAGCGGCGCTGTCCAGCAATTTGAATCTGAAGGGGCAAAGCCATCGACCAAGTCTCAAACTCCGAGACTCTGGCAGTCTCCGCCTCAGTCTTAGTGCCAGCATCCACTTTTACTTTCGCCAATCAGGTCCGGTCCGGTCGGAGTCGGAGTCGAGGCTTTCCTTTTGACAACTGACAGCTGCATGGGGCACGTCTAGTGGCACCGACAAGGGGGCAGTGGAGCGTGTCATCATCATCATCAGCGAGACCCCCTAGCCCCAGACCCCCACAGCTCAGAGCTGAGAGTAGTCAGAGTTAACCTGAAGCTCTGACCGGCAGCTGATTAAAGCCAACAATAAAGGTAGGCATTATTTTTATTAGACGAAATTGTCGTCGTTTTATAGTTGTTACTGTTACTGTTGCTGTTGTTGTTGTTGTCGCATATTTTCATGAGCAATTTGCGCTGAACAAGAAGAAGCAGAAGCAGCAGCAGCAGCAGCAACAGCAGAAGAAGAAGACGAGCAGCAAGCAAATGACTGCAATTTGTGCGTTTTCGTTTATGAGTGCGACAACTCGAGAGGAGGCAGTGGCAGTGGCAGTGGCAGAGGCAAGCGGTTTATTACTAAGCGGCATATGTGTGTATATGTAGTTGAGCCGAGTTAAGTTGAGTTGAGCTAAGTTGAGAGCCAGTTGGAGGCTTGATTGCCATTAAATTATGTAAAACTTTGCGTTACAACTCAACAATTTTTGGTAATTGCCGCCAGAAAATGGCGCAATGTCACGCTTCGAGTGCCCTAACTAAACGCGACTGGCAATTGATTAGAGCGTCGTATACATAAGTAATGCTCTCAAACCCAAAACCCCAAAACCCCAAGCCCAAACCCAAGCCGAAAGTCAAAAACGAAGTTGGAGACGGACGCGGACGCAGACGCGGAAGTTGAGACCGTAGACCGCGACGTGGTCGTTTGCACTTGGCCCCGCTTTTAGTTACGTGAGCCGCTGCTGAACTTTGTGCAGAAAGCGAAAGAGCCAAGAGAGAACTTTAACGAATGACTCATGGGTAATAGCTGAAAACTTGACAGATTTAATCAGAGGCGCTTACAAAATGTTTACACAAAATGCACAAACAATTGTTACTCAACTCGTTCGATAATCACTTTTTTTGTTGTCAAAATATAACAAGCATAAAAGCAGGCATAGCTGATGAATTTCATTTGGATTAAATTGGTAAATAATTGTTGCTATGTGATGTTTTTTATATAGTAGCCCGATGTTTATGATTTCTATATATATATATATATATCTTGTTAAGCAGGAATGTTTTTCAAACAAGTACACAAGTCGTCCAATCCGACCGGACGGATATATGACAAGCTTCGTCAAGATAGCTTCGAAATAAATTCTTGACTAGCCTAGTCATAAACTCGGCTAGGGATGCTGATAAGGAATTCATTCTTGAAAAATATATAATATAAGGGCATAAAAAATTCCTTCTATTTCTGCAGAATCGAATTTTTCACATTCCCGGGTTATTTGTTATTG
Organism: Drosophila grimshawi; assembly: GCF_018153295.1. Taxonomy (NCBI): domain Eukaryota; kingdom Metazoa; phylum Arthropoda; class Insecta; order Diptera; family Drosophilidae; genus Drosophila; species Drosophila grimshawi. The sequence continues at coordinate 9,839,471 of NW_025062889.1, read as the reverse complement.
TGATTTGAACGCAGCCTTAATTGGCAATCGTCAAGTTAAATTCTTTTGTATATATCGCCTGTAGAGATAGAGTCTCTGTGAGCATTTCCCACAGATATGTATGAAAGATAAGCCACCCACACGGGACAGATGGCCAGTGCCAATGTTTACCAACTATCTGTACTGTCTGCCGCATAGTGGAGCTGATAAAACTCGTAACCGGAACTAACTGCTCTTACAATATTGACACATTTTGTGTCTTTACAAATTTGTTTGCTCTTCAAACTGGGTCAGCACACACAGTCGCGCCCAATACAAAGGGCAGCAAAAATAAAGAAGAAAAACCCCAATAACAGCAACAAAGCAACAAAGTAATTGTAGAAATTGTTTGTGTGTGGGGCAGCAACAAAAACTACAGCAAAAACAGGCCACCATTTCACATACGTAATTGCAACAAATGTGCGAGTTGTGTAAACATCATGAAACAGCAATGTTTTAATGCCATTTTTGTGACCCCAATTAATTGTTGGATATTTGCTTAAATACATATAGATTGTTACGTAATCGAGTTGTATATCCTTACTTACCAATCATTAGTAGCGCAGCAGTTAGATGTGAATTTGGCGGACCCGCCAGTCCGGTGGCACCCAGTGCTGCACCACCAAGGGCGCAGGCGACGCCTCCGAGGGCAACAACAGCAATGAGAGCACGCAGCGGTGGTCCAGCAAACCACTGGCCACAGCAGCCCTTTCCGGACCGTTCCGACGGCGATCTGCAAAGAATAAACAATTCTTTTGTTTAGTTTTCGTAGCACTGGCAGCAGCTGTGACTGTGAACATTTTTCGGAAAATTTCAGCAAACATTCGCACAGAAATGGTTTACAAGTCGGACAGCGTTCTAGCTGTGCGCAGGTGGGTCCGCAAGGACACTTGCCACGCCACGAGCTAAAGCAACTGGCAGCTGTTCGGAGTTTTCGTAGCGCGTGCAAATTGCTGGAAGAAAGGGCAACGGCAGCCAGGCAAACTTAACAAAAGCGCAGCGCGAAGAGAATGTGCGAGACAATTGTTGTAATGTTTTTGATTTATGAGCTGAAAGACAAAAAATTTGCGCACCGAACACAATAAAACAGGCAGACGACCAGACGATGACGATGAGGATATGAATGAGCTTGGTATGGAGGCTGTTGCTGTGGATGGGCAACAGCGTAAAATATTTTGCGCATTTGCCAGCCGAGCATAGAGGAAAGCAGCAAGCACAATTTATGTGACGCAGACGCTCCAGGAACCAAAAACCAGAATCAAAAACATCAATGCACAGTGTCTCCGAAACGCAAATTATGATGTTGAAAATTGTATTTATCTAATTAATACAGACTAAATGCTGCCTGGCAACTTTCAAATATAGAAATATATTTTTATATTAACCTTTTCCTTTAAATTAGAAAAGGAGTTCAAGCAATAAACGAATGAGAAACATTTAAGTTAAAATGTAGAAGATAACAATTTATATAAAATATATTGGAATATTAATGTTAAACACAAAAAACGGCTAGATTAGGTACACCGAAGATAACATTCCCCTGTAGACCGATTCCATCTGTATTTCAACCACCCGATGGCGATATAATATATATAATAATATAGTAGTGATATGCAGATAATTTGTTACTCAAACAATGGGAGGCAGAGATACCTTAAAGTTGTATGACTTGAAGACAGGTAGGTCAACAAAAAGACAGCGCTATATTGACTCGGCTAGTGAGGCTGATTAAGAATATATGTATAATATATATATATATATATGAACAAATAAATTGTATCAATAAATTAGTTCGCGTACACTGTACCAGAGTGCAAGACTGACGACAAGGACGACGTATGTGCGTAAATTCATTAGGACACAAATACAGACGACAACTCGAACAAAGGCATGGAAGGGGAGAGAGATTCGTTTAAGGATACGGACACTGGAAACGTTTTCTTTATGGCCACAGACTCAACTCTTGTCTCTGTGTTTGTGTGTGTTGACAACCTCCCCGCATAAATTTGGGGTAGGAGGGGTGTAGCCATTGAGCTCGGGGCTTGCCAAACAATTAGACGCCGAAATATTTATAGGCGAGCAGCTGCGACCTAAACCCCAACCCCCAATTCTTGGAGTCCCAAACCCGTATCCAATGGGACGCTGCCCACTTTTGTGTCATCGACGCAATTTAAGCAACTGAATGATAAATTGTTGGAAAATTACGTGCATAAAAAGGCAACCGGCTATGGCCGGAAATTTATGTTTAATAATTTTATGTTGTCGCCCGAGGCTTTCGAGGATTTTTATGATTCACCATTAAATGTACACAACTCACTGGCACCGCCAAGGCGAATGGGGAAAAGGCAACAGGGGCCGAAAGGGTGAATCCGCTTGAGGCCTCACCCTGTCGTCGAGTAGACCTAGCTGTATGCCACATGAGCTTCTCGACACGGTTCGGCTCCTAGGTATTGGAGAGTTCAGGGGCCGCGGTATTTATGTTTCATCAGCTGTCATGTCGTGTCATGATAAATAAGGTCTTCTTAGCGCAGCCATCGCTCACACGCCAAAGGAAATGAGTGCGCAAAATGCGCAGCAGAGTAAAAGGTAAAATCAGCCAAGACAATGAAACAAGCGAATTCACTCAGTCAGTCACTTGTCATTTCCCAGCTGGTTCTTGGGTCTTAAGTGAAACCGGCTTAATCATTGCTATTCTCAAAGCTTATTAGTAGACAAATAGCACAGGAGAAGTCAAAGAGCTACTTAAATGTACATCTTCTTCTATTTTTCTACAATCGGTAAATGCTGTTCACAGCGTATCATTGCCCTTTGTAGCTAAAATATTTCGATTACACCTCTACAACTTATTATACCCTATGCCCATGAAATCGATTAAAAAAAGAAAGTGTATTATGAACACTCATAACGTATATAAATATCCTTCATCTAAAGTGCTCAAAAAGTGGGTGTTTGGAATCGATTTTTATCGACTCTTTTAATCCGATATGATAATTAAAATGATGAACGGTATAAGATGACAAGATATAAAAATATCGATAAGAAATCGATTTCAGACTCCCGTTATTACTTATACTTGACGGTTATTGAAAGCACATATACATCTGAAATGGCTTTGAAGAGAGGAAAATAGGTGGAGAGCTAAATTTACTTAAGAATTATTTCAGATTATAAAAATCAGAGATATTTTCTTAGGATGAGTAAGGGGTGTGTATTATATTCGTCTAAGTATTCATATTTTATTTATAGTTTAGCTTGAAACTGAAATACAATCTGAGATACATTACGACACCACTTTATGGCCATTAAACTTTCGCTTTAAGGAAATCGCGTTTGGGGTTTTGGCGCAATAAATAAAATGAAATTGATGCAATCATTTATCGCATCGATTAGTCTACACTCTGAAGATCCTAATGGATATAATTGGCAAACGGGGGGTTTGGGTTTTTTTTTCCAATTTATTGCTGGCTTTTATTATTCATATACTATAAGCATTTACTTGGCAGCTGTTGTACCTATCAAGTAACTGTTATATAAAAAAATGCAATTTTTAATCAATTTTTATTTTATTTTTTTTTTTTTGCAAAAGTGCTTATCGAAGGAAACTTTACAACAACTTTTGCATTGGCTTTTGTTGTTGGGAAAACTATAAGCTATAAAATTGCTTAATCAATTGAAAATTGCGCAGTCGGTTGTAAATGTCGCGCTGACAGCCGGAAAAGCCGCCATTTAAATGAAAACTGATGCAGAAAAAAAAAAGCAACAACAAAAAAATGAAAGTTTTCATTATATTTTGTATTTAACGGAGCAAAAACTGTGTCAATGCTGGCAAATTACAATTACAAATTGCAATTAATTAATTAAAAAAAATTAAAATGCAGCCGCTGTTAATGGTAATGCAGATTGACTGACTTACCGATTGACTGACTGACTGAACTGACTGAACTGGCTAACTGACTGACTGAACTGACAGCTACTGCTGCTGCTACAAGTAGCATTTCAATAGACTTGTTTTCTAAGCCGCCCCTGAACTACTTTGAGGCATATACATCAAAAACGGCTAAGCTGACGTGGTGGAGAAGCTTGCATCTAAATACGACTAGCTGCCATATCTAACACATATATATATATATATATATATATATATATATATTTATATTTATATATTCAGCTGCACTTGTATGGCAAACAACAAATGCGCAATTAGCCAGTTGCACAATGCAATTAAAACAAATGCATCTTCGATACTCAAAGTGCTATTTAGTTCTGGTTCATTTGCATCTGTATCTGTGTCTGTATCTCAAAGTTCAGTATCATTAGGTACTAATTCTATTCTGTTGCTTGCTGTGATGCTAATTCTACGTTAATCAATCATCTTGTTGTTCTTGTTGTTGTAGTTGTTGTAAGCAAGAAGACAAACTGCCAGCGGCTTCTTTGTGGTGCGTGTGTTTGAGTCTGACTGAGTTCTGGGGGGAGGCGAAGGGGTCGTTGCCACCTCGACATGGGGCCCTGCAATTTGAATTCTCTTTTACAATTCAACACAGAAATCATTCGCATCACACAAATGTGCTGCGAGTACACTTACAGAGTGTGGCTTAGCGACGGGGGGGAGGAAGTTCGGGACACATATCCATATACATATACATATATATATATTTATATTTATGCAAAGCAAGCTGTGAAGCTGTGGGAAACAACAGTGTACAGTGCAATTGAATGAATTTTTGCCACATCAAAGAGACTGATTGATATGAATTCCAAAAATCATATTGGAATATTTCAAACAGATCTATGCGGAAAGATATGACGTGCTTAACAAGCCTAGTGAAATGAGTCTGGTTTTTTTGCCAACGGGTCTCATTTCGACAAATCCAGAAATGAATAGTCCGAAATCGGCAAATGCAACAGCAAGTGAACTGGCTCATAATTAATACGTCTAAAAGGAAAAGTGGCCAACAAGACTGAGAAAACCAAAAATGAAAACTTTTCGCCAGGCCACACGAAATCGAAAGATTCACTTTCGGGGCGTTGCAGGGGCGTGGGATGTGAAATGTGTATTGGCGGCAGCAATAACGTGCAAACAGCAACTAATTAAATAACGAGAAAATTAATTCGCACACTGAAAACGAATTTTTGTGTTAAATAAATTAACATAGCAAAGCATTTTATTTGTTTGCGTTTCTCATTTTCATAATTTTCTCCTTCAGTCATAAATGCACTTTTCTCTCTTGCGTAATTTAAATTGAATAAACTTGAAGAAATGAGGCAATTGGTAAGTGAATACATATATATATATACTTAGTAGGTGTATATAATAGCCACATATATACATATCGTACACTCGTAATTAGTAGGAATATTAGTAAGCAGCCACAGATAATAACATTGGCACATTTTGCGATGAGAAGACGAATGGCGAGTACAAAAACGAAAATGGAAATAGCAAATTAAATAATGATTTTCACAAGAGCTAGCCAAACAGCACAGTCTACAGATGAATGAATGAATGGATGGATGGACCGATGGACGGATGGATGGATGGATGGACCGATGGACGGATGGATGGATGGATGGATGGCTTCAATTTGAGTTTTAGGCCGCTGACAAAGCGTTTTCTGTATTTGTTTCGCTTTTGTTTGCCTCAATCCAGAGCCCAGAGCCCAGACCCAGACCCAGACCAAGACCCAGACCCGACACTAAAGCTGTGCTGAGTTGGGCTCAGTATTAGATTGCTTCACTAAATGTAAGTGGGCGCTTATAGCGCGCAAAACCCCAAAAAGCTATTTTCAACTTTCAATCAATGCCCCCCACGTCCCCAACCCGCAGAACTCTCCAAAAACCTGAAACCATAATTACACTGTGCTTTTCAACTTTACCGCAGTTCTGATTTGTAATGTAGTTTTTTTGTTGTTGTTTGTGTGTTTTTTTGGTGTGATGTTTTTTTGTTGTTGTTTTCTTCATTGTTTTGTTTGAGAGGAAGGAGGGGGGCTTTTGTAATTTGGCATGAAATTAAAGCACCTTGATTTATATTTCCAAATTATATTTGTAGCTGAGTAAGTAAGGCGAATTAAGATGATTGTTGAGCTAAAGTGAAACCGTGACAAGGCTGCCAGAACACACGCTATCCACGTATGTCTGGAAATAAAAACACTTTAATCATAGCTACTTGCAAATCCGGGTTATTCATTAAAAAAAAACTAAAGTAAGAAATATAGAGCTCGACTAGCAGATACACCTTGATCACAATGTTATGACAAGTTGTTTCAATACTTAATTGGATGGCTGCTTTGACATTTGTATTCATCGATTTATATTGTTATTCGAGAAACTTTAGTTATAATTAAGATGAATCAGCCACCTGATTCAGTTCACCTGATACTTGGAATATTTTTTATGTAAGTTAACCTACTAAAACTTATGATTTTATTTCTTTTTCCTTTTTAATAAGTTGTCATTTTCTTCTCTTTTTTCTTTCTTGAATCAAATTAATTAACAAACATTGCAGAGTACTTTATAAATATCCATAAGCAACAATTCTGGTGCCAATCGGTTCATTCAGCTCTGCTACTTTGACTCGTGACCACTTTATGAAAGACAAGTCAAAGGCTGCCAGATGTTTTATTTATTAGATCACGTTGAAATTGTCAACCAAATAAGTCGACTCTCAAGTTGACGAACGTCATTTTAACTGGGAGACAGCTACGCAGGGCTCATAATGCCTGCAGATTTGCCCAAGTCTATAAAACCACGAACCCCCATTAATCAATATGACAGCTTTAAATTAGCAAGCTATCAACTTCTTGAATAAGACCCTGAAAAGTTATAATAATAAAAAAATGTTTTATGAATGTGCCACAGATCCCTCTCTGCTTTCATCATTTCGTGTGTAAACACGAAAATTGTCTTTGCGTAAAACTCTAGGATGTGAACAGGGCATAAAGAAGGGCTCAGGTGTTCTATTAAATTTCATGACTTTGCGACATCTTTAAAAACTTCAAAACGTGCTACACAAAACCAGGCAGAGACAGACAGCCAGATAGACAGATAGACAGACAGTGAGTATAATGCTTAAACTTGTCTGCTGATGTCTGCAAATGCTGGTAAATATCTGTCCAGAGCTGCAGTGTCTACCTACAATGTACTTACTCATGAGACTGTCTCTCTCACTTAGCCTCCCCGCCGGTTGTGGTTCTGGTTCTGGTTCTGATTCTGATTCTGGTTCTTTTGTGTCTCTGCGAGTGGGTAAGCATATAATGAAAACCAGTAGCAACATGGCCACAACTGAGGGGGGAAAGCAGCATTTGTGTCTGAGAACATGACATTCACCTAGCATTAAAATCACAGTCGTCGCTCTTGCCTCTCCTCTTGTTGTACAATATAAAAATGAAAGCAAGCAGACGGCTATAAAAATAATACAAAACAAAAATCAAGTATCCGAGCAAAAGAGACAAAGTCACGTTGTCTTTTGTGTACTTAAAGAGCGGGTAAAATATTAGAGTAAAAGTAACAATTTCACACATAGCCAGAACAGAAACTTCTGACCTACTAACTCAAGACGCCAATCTTGAAGTAAGCGTCAAAGTCAACGTTTAGTAGACAGTGGGTGGCAGGGGAGGATGAGCTGAGGGGGAACGTTGCAAACTTGGGTAACGTTTTCCCCAAACCAGACAGAAAACGCTTTGACGCTTGACTGACGCGAAAGCCGAGCGTCGAGTTTGGTGCTGGCGAGTTCAGTTCAGTTCAGTTTAGTTTAGTTTAGTTCGGTTCCAGTTTCAGTTAAAATTGCATTGAATTCACGCCTCACAGTTTAGATTAAAGTACCGGTGGGCGTAACCCACGAGCACACGACTCTGATATACACCCAGACAGACAGACAAATACACAGGCAGACAGACAGATGGACAGGTCGACAGACAAGCTGACAGACAACACAAAGTTGAGTTGTTAAGCTGATGTTGCTGCTGCTGCTGCTGCTGTTCCGCTAAATGCTGCATGCCTCATAACACTTGCTAAAGGTTGCGCTTAAAGCTTGGATTAATTCTGCTTGGTGCAAAACAGAAATCATTGAATAAAGCTGACACTATAAATGTGGAAAGCACTGAACTCAATTTAATCAATATCATTCTTGATGGCACATAAAAAAAACTATTCAATAAAAATTGAAAATTTCTCAGTCACAATATAAAATTTGTATTCACTCTTTTATTTTCATAGGAAATATAAATCAACGATTTGCGGACGTTTCAAAATTGACGTTTCCGGATGCAAATTAAACCAGTAGGAAGTAAACACATAAAAACCCAAACAAGAAAGATTATCTTTGATATGCTGAAGATTAGATGGCATCGTAAACCCGACTTCTTAATTTATGTTATACAACGAACAGATTGTTCCTTTGAAAACTATACTAAACTATATAGTAGTCCCAAGTTAATCGTCCAAGTGTCAAGAGCTTGAAAGCACGCATAACTGCTGAGTTTGGTTAGGATTACTAGATAAACCAAGAAGTTTATCATACAAGAAGTAATTTTTCGTCTGATTGTTCCTCTGGGAACTTTATGATGTAGTGGGACGATATTGACAGTTTTTTGTATATATCATTTAATCTCAATGTTTTTTGTTTGAATGTCCTTCGCTTAAAGCTTTCCAACTCAAGTGTTGTCTCAGCAGTAAGTTCAATTTCCCCTCTTTGCACTTTCAGCTGCTGTCATTGAGGCTTTAACAGTTACGAGTTACCCGTTGCCAGTTGCCCGTTGCCAGTTGGCCTGGTCTATTTTGAAAGCTGCCCCAGAGAGAGAGAGAGGGAAAGATTGAAGACTGTGGCACATTGTCTTGCTATCTGTTGGCATTGTCGCAAACATCGCTCGTAAGTGCGCTTAATGTGCGCGTAAAAGATTATATGGCAAAGTTGGCGCTGCTCATCGCCATTGCCATCGATGGGATCTGGCCATAAATGCGGATAAAGTTTGCCAGCAGCGAACACGTTTATTGCCAATTTTTGAATGCATAAAACGCAATCATCGCACTGCCAACAACAACAACAACAAAATATTGCCCACACACAAGCAACAAAGGTCAGCTGCAAACGGACGCCAAAAGGGGCGTTGCAGCAATTGGTTGCAAGTTGGCATATATAGGGCAGCATGCCAAGTGCAAAGTGCGCCATTGCAGACTTGGCGCACATAAATACGCTGACTATATATATATATTACATACTTATATGCTTAGTACACCCACACAAGTGGAGGCCTGGCACAAGTGCCAAACGAGCTGGAATTGGACTGCTGCATCTGGGACAAAAACAAGAACTTCAATTTGAGTGTGGCGTTGCATTGGGCTTGAGACATTTCTAATTTCAGATCCGCTTCTAATTTCTGGCTTTCATGCGGCGATGCCTTGGCTGCCAAGCATCCGGGTTGGCGCAATTACTTTTACATGTTGCCAATGCGGCAACAACAGCAGCATCAGCAGCAGCAGCAGCTACCACAGTCGCAGTCAGCATTCGAAAGAACCGCAGCCAATGTGGCGCGTACACACACACACACATACACACACACACACACACTCACACACACACACGCAGATATAGAAAACATGAAAAGCGCTTAAGTAGCTGCGTCACTAGGCTCCAAATGTTGCTGCTGCTGCTGCTGGTCGCTGTCATATTGCATGCGACACACACAGCGGCGAGCAGCTGTCATGGATCGCCCAGTTGTGTGTGTGTGTGTGTTTGAGTGTGCGTGTGTGTGTGTGTACATAAATTAAATTCTTAAATTGCTCGTTAGCTCATCATGAGGTTGGTTCATTCATTCATGCAGTTGTCGTCGTTTCAACGTTGCCGTTTCTCTCGCAGCTCGCATCGCATCGCTATGATGGGCAACAATAACAATAATCATGCCACCAACGACAATAACAACAACAATGCTGCGTTTGCATGGCGCTCTTGGCCATTATGTAGGTCACTTCAATTTGTTGTTGCTGTCGCCGTTGTCGCTGTATTGCTGCTGCTGCTGCTGTTGCTGTTGCTGATGTTGCTGTGGCCTGGCGTTGTTTTTATTTCTTGCTGGCTGCTTCCACACACAGCCCCTTGTCTAGCTATACAAGCCCAGCCCTCTCCCCCCACTCACCACCTCTCTGTTGCTGGCTTAGTGATTTCACTTGGATTCTATGCGCTTTTAATATCACGCGGATGGCATCTTCAAGTGATTTAATTTAGCACCAAATGGATTTTCTGTGGCATTCTCTTTTGGGGCATGCTTAAAATATTTATTCACGCTTGTGGCACACATACACACACACACATACACACAAATATAATGTACGCCAGTGGGCGTTTGTCGAAAGGGAATATTGTAATATAGCAATATACATAATTTAGTATTTCTTAAATACTTTATGCAAGCACTTAAGACTTTCGCTTGAAGCGAATTAAAGATGATTACAACACACTTTGTCAACAACCATTACTATTAAATAGTGATCAAATATGCGCATATTTATCTATATACTTGAGCAGTTAATTATCAAGAGCAGTATTAGTGAGCAATCCAATTAGGAGATACACCCAATCATGCCATTTGTTTGCCTGTTTACAGCTCTGAATCATCGGCTCTTTATGCCCGACTCGATTTGAGTTCTTTATGACACAACAAAAGCTGTCGATTGCCTGCTCTGATATATGATATATGCAAATATAAATTTCACAATGCCAATTCACAACTCTTAACAAATGACTAATAACCAGCAAATATTGAGCTTTAAATGCAATCAATTGCATTCAAATCCCTCGAAATTGTCAGCAACAACACTCAAAAAAAAAATTATACGTTATTAGTATCAAATTATCATAAGAATGCTGACCTTTGGATATGTTTAATTTAATTTTCAAAGAAGATAGCGAATTGCATTGTTATTTTATGTATGGATTATAATTGAACAAACATAAATGTAATTTTCAACACGTTGAAGCAATTTAAATTTTGCACAGCGCATATTGAATTTAAAACAATCATTTTTTCTATGTGTAATTTGTATTTGAAGTGCGCAGTTTGAGCATCTGTCTTGCCATACCAATCAACACTATATCATTACAAATTCCAATTAAAATGTCTCATTTGTTAGGAATATAATGAGATCTATTTCTGGGTCACACACAATTTGTATGCTTGATCATTTTTCACATCTGTATGTAACTTTTTGCTCTTGTAATTTTTTAATTTTTTACTTGAAATTGCTGAAGAATTTCGAAATGAGACTCGCAAGTTTTATTTTGGCCCAGCACTTAAGTAATTATTTAATTTGACACTTAACGAGCTGCGTCAAGGGATTTCACAAAGTGCGAAACGTGCACAGCTGTGAGGAAGGGGTGAAAGTGTGTCTGCAACGACAGTTGGCATATTTGCAAACATTTATCAGATGGAGTGGAGAACACAACAGCAGCCACAACTGAGTAGCAAACAGTCAGCAGTAAGCAGTGAGCAGTAATTAGTAAATAGTAAACAACAGGACAGGATCTCATAAGGCCTGCGGAGTGTCGGCAAATTTAATTGCTTGGCAAGCATTAAGCAGAAGAAGAAAAAAATAAATAAAGAAATGCCATCATCCATAAAGGAAAAGCTTTTGTGCAAGATTATTTTGAAATTTGAAAAGAAATTGCAGCTAAATGCATTCGCTCTGAGCCTCTTAGACCTACGAACGAGTCAACGAGCATTACGAGTTACAGCTGAAGCACAAGTCCAACTAAATGTCGAGCCCATTAACCCCATTTGCGGAGCTGAGTCGAGAAAGTCGCAACTCTGAGGAGCTGCCTGCCACTGCAATTTGCAACGCTGCGGCTCTGCCACTTGTGGACCCTTGGACTAAGACGGACGCCGCATCTCTCTGGCCATCCCCAATTAAAGCAAATAATTTCATTCAGAATCAGAGCGCTGCCACTGCCGATTCTACAAATTGAATTTGCAATAAACTGAAGCAGACACAAAAAAATATATATATATTTATATGTATATATAGAAGTATTGAATAATCCAAGTGAACTCCGAAAACTCAACACACAAAACCAATAAGAGCGAACAATTCAAATTATGCAAAAACTTGGCTCACAAGCGCAATTTAAGGCGGAATTTGCCCAGCGAGCAGCAGGAGGCAAGTATTTGTATAATTCAAAGTGTCCACACGACTAGCAAATGCTCTGTAAGCCATAAAGAAAAGCTGTGAGAGTAACTTGAGCTAAAAATGCTTTCAAGATTCAAATTAATTTATTTATTTCTTGTATGTTTATATCTCTTGGACTGGCTTATCACTGTGTAACCCGGTTAAGCTCTATTACAGGGTATTGCTATTGCTTGTAATCCTTCTTCTGGCTTGCTCGGTTAGCTGCTGGCACGAAGGTCACCCAAAATGGCCAATAAAATGAAATTCCAGCGATTGCCAATAAAAATGCAACCCATTCAACATCGTTGACAAATCGAACGGTGCGTGGGCAACCAAACTGGAAGAGAGAGAGGGGGAGAGGGAGGGAGAGAGGGGGCAAAGGGCAGCATAAAGTTTGCAGCCGTCATTGTTCTAAAAGTACTTTAGTAGTTTTGGGGGCGTGGCAGCGTGACTGCCACTAACTGCAAATGTTATGCGTAACCAAAACCAAAATAAAAATAAAAATCTTTTTGCCGGAAATCGTTCGACTTCGAGTTGGACTTGGACTTTTTTCTCGAGTGTCGCACGGCGGCTTCAAATTGAGTTTATCCTCGTTTCTGTTCTGTTCTGTTCTGTTCTGTTGGCCATAGCCAATTTGATGTGGCGGATTTGGCGTTTGTTTTTACGACACTCGAGTGAGTGAGGGGAGGGGATGGATGGGGTTCGTTGAAGTGGCTGTGGCAGCTATCAGCAAAAGGAAGAACAAAGGCCAAGGCGTCCTCCCATATAGAACGACATTTATTTTTTTCTTTCGCTTCGTTATTGTTGCTGTTGTTGTTGTTGTTGTGTTGTTTTTGCTCTGCTGCCGGAAATTGCTGCCATCGATAGCCGGCCAGAGTTGGCAACGCCCACAATCCACAATCCGCAATCCGCACCCACCCACCAATCCTGCCAGAGTCCATACTCTACCCATCCATCCGCCAGTGCAGACGACACTTTGGCAATTTATTTCGATTGCGATTCCTTCGTCGTCTCGGAACTTGCTACGGTTTGTCCTTTTCGCTTGTCCTGAGCGTGCCAAGGCTTCATGCAAGCTATACGCTGCCACTCGCACCCCTGCCACCAACTGCGCGATTTGCATAAGCGCCAGTCAGCCAGCCATGAAAATGACACAGCCAAAAAAAATCATGGAGAATGAGAAGAGCAAAAAAAAAGAAGAAGATAAAGACCAAATACAAATCAGTGCATAATTTTTCTATTAAACATTTTCCACTGGGCAGTTTGTTAGCTGAGGGGAGGGGGCTGTGGTGGATGTGGACCTGGCATGTTGTAGGTGTGTCCACCTGAGCCCACTTTACAGCTAGGTCACGTCGCACTTGCTGGCACATCGTGGCAGGCGCAGGACACGTTTTATTTTTACGCTCAGTTTTCAATCTGAGCGCGTTTTATTTTCAATTTTTGGACCCGACACATTTTGGGCGCTTTAATTTGATGGCACCGCTTAGAATCTCAACCGTGCTCCACAATTCAGAAGCTGGGTTGGATCACTGAGCATAACATTGCAATGCATTGAACTGCTACACACATCCCATCCCACACAACTCATCTTCCCCCCCATCGTGTCCGCGTTGCCATAGTTGCCCAGCCCTGGCAAACCTGGTAGCTGCTTCTCCATATGCAAATTGGAATTTTCGGTGCGCGAAAGTCGCACCAAATGAAAAGCAAGAGTCGATTGAAATGAAATACACGACACAAATTAAATGAAATACGTGGGACAAAATGTGTGCGGATTTGTTTTTGTTTTTTGTTTTTTGTTTCTTGTTTCTGTTTTTGGTGTGCTGTGTCTGCTATTTCTTTTTTTCTTTTCTGTATTTTTATAGTATAGCCAACATACATATTCAATAACAGCAAAATGCAAATTTGCAAATGTCTGAAATGGAAAGTGACGGCGAAAACGTCAGACGAGCCAAAAGCAAAAACACAACAAAGGCAAGACCGGAGCACGGAGCACGGAATCGGAATCGGCTAAGGCAGACGACGAGCTGTGTATAACTTTTGCTTTCGAGAATATGATCAAAACACGAGTACGAATCAAAACACTCATACGTACATACATACAAATGTATGTATGTATTTAATATCGCTAAGAAATTTGAACTGAACACTGAACACTGAACGGAAAACAGTTTGAAGCACTTTGACAGCTTTTGCTAAGCTGGCGCATTTCATATTCGAAAAGAAAGCAAAAGTCAGCTGAAAAGTGCTTGAGGCAAAATGAAAAACACATATTTATTATTTTTATTTAGAAGTGAACCTTTAAAGGTATCGTAATAGGTTAAGCTGATGCATACCCAGTAAAACTACAACTGGCGTAGCATTTACTCATAAATTGTAAGTTATTCTCAATAAATTTTTATGGTTCAGCTTGAGCGATCCAGAATATATAAAACCAAATTAATAAGAGAAAACCATGTTTTTTTTGTTTTAAGTAAACAATAATTGAAACAATAAATTTCAAATCAAATAAAGTCAATAAGCATGCACTTTTCAGAGCACTTCATCAGCAATATTCAACCGTATTCATAAATTGCCACAAATGAAATGAAAACCAAAGAAAAAGCAGAGAGAGAAAAAATAACAATTTTTAAAGCGGGCCAAAATGGTTTTTGGCAAATGTGCTGTGGAGTGTCGATGATATCGAATATCAAGTGCCTGGCCATAAACAACTTGACCTTGTGCACGTAGCAACCAACCAGCAACTAACCAAGAGCCAAGCAGCCAGAAAGTGCCAAGAGCTGCTTTTCCATTTGGGCACCGAGACCGTTGTGGAGCCATGTCCAGTGCTCATCGATTACCAGTCCACGTTCACACGTTTTGGGTCGGTTCACGCTTAGAAATGGCTTTTGCTCATGCTCATAAATGTGGCTAATTTTGCACAATGCACAATGGATTGCGACTCGATTGGTTGCCAACTGGTAACTGGTAACTGGTAACTGGTAACTTGTGATATTTCGGGCACTGGATACAGTGAGTACCATCATCATCATCATCAGCAGCAGCAGCAACAGCAGCAGCAGCAACAGCAACAGCAGCAGCAGTGCCAACAATTTAGTCATGGCATGCTGCTAAGCAGCCAACTGATTGAAATGCCTCTGACTGGGCTAACGTAGCTGACTTGTTTTCATTTCTTGCAGCAGAAGGCTAAAAGAGAAGTCAATTTGTGGCCAGGTCGTGAGTCAGCTAAAGTTGCAACTCATAGGTTTACCACCTCCATCTCCCATTCGCTCCTCCCTTCTCCCAAACAAAAACCTGGCTAATAACCATTGGCCAAAAATATCTGTAAGTGTTTTCAGCACGCAATTCACCTATTGCCCATTGCCAATGGCCACTAATATTTCATATTTATCTCGGCGAGTGTCCGGTGTGAAAACTACAAAAAAAAAAGTATATATTTTTCCTTTTTTCAGTATTTGTTTTCTTTTATTTGAAGTCATGGCCAGGAATTAGTAACACAGCGCTCAAATTGGTTTTCAGGCCTAGAGTTTTTATGATGTATAGTAAATGCAGCCTGCTTGCAAATCGGTCATTAAAAATATGTGGCACAAAGTGGGACACCCTAATGGAAGGCAATGCCCATGCTGAATTCAACTGGGGCAAACGCCCCTTTATTATGCTCGCATAATTATTATATATTTTTATTTTTATTATTATAATTTGTTGTTGGTGCGCCGCTATTAAAATGCGTTTGGCAACACAAATGGCTTTCATCACACTTAACAGGGTAAATACCTGATATTGGCATACGCCAGAGATCATTAAGTGTCAGCCTGTGGTGCATTCATGTAAATGCCTCATTAAAGACAAACACACACACACACGCACACCTCGTTGATGTAAATCGACTTACCTGAAACGAGAGAGAAAAAAAGGCCAAACAGTTTTAATATAATTTCAATATAAATCATCCAGATTAACTAGAGCAGATGATTTAAGGCTGACTGACAGTTGTCAGTCCGCTGCTTTTGAATGTCATTTATTTTATAATTACGAACTGCTTTGAAATATAATAAAGTTAATACAAATTTACAATATTTACTTAGTCGAATGTATAATTTAAATACAGGAAAAGCTTGAGTAAATGATAAAATACTCTTAAGGCTGTATACACAACAAAATATCGAAAAAGTATCCACTTACAAATAAGATATAATTAAATTCCAGAGAGCTGACTTCCGACTAATAAGCGCAAGTAAATATATATAAAACAACTTAGGTTTAAATTAAATTGCCGAAAGTAAGCAACAAAAAAAAGAATAAAAATAAATAAAATCCCTTTTCCACTTCCAAGGAAAATGTATCTTTCTAATTTAATTTGTACTCATCAAACGTGGCTAAAAACGTTTTTGTGGAGTGATGAAAATATTAAAGCGGGCTAACAATTCTTGAAAAACGTTTAATGTTGTTTAGAACAAAATTGGGGACAAACATTTATATATATAATATCCCAAGCGAATTCACAAAACTATAAAGATCGCCATTGTTCTTCATATATATATATATTAGAGTTTTATTGTTTTGTCCAATTTTATGGCAGCCAACTTTAAACAACATAATCAAACAAACAAAATGAGCTCTTCACTGAAGACACGACTTTTTTTTTTTTTGAACACATGTGCCTCATATTTTGCCCAATTCAAGTGATGCTTGGCTATTTATTAAATTGACCCCAAGTGCTTATACACATGTATGTATGTATAATATACAGATATGTATGTATTTATAACACATGGCATGACAATTACGAAGGCAAACTACTAACTCTGCCTACAATTCAAATTTCGCTCTTTCCACATGTTGTTGCTGTTGTGGTGGTTGTTCTTGATGGTCATGTTGTTGTGGTTGTTGCTGCTGTTGTTGATGTTGATGCTGCTAATGTGCAAACGAACTCAATTACGCAGATAAAATACAGTCCCAACCCACCCAACAATCGGCAACAAACACAAGTCATAAAAGTGCACATAAAACGCAAAACTGATTGAAGAGTTATGTTGAGATAGCACTTGCTATATACATACGATTCTTGTTCTCTATCTGTGTGTGTGTGTGTGTGTATATGTGTAAATGTGTGTTTGTATTTAGGGACATCACGCCACAGCACATTAAAGGAAATTGACGCGGAAACGAAGCGAATAAAACTACCCAAGCTATACAAAAAGAAGCAGCAGCAGCAGCAGCAGCAGTAGATGAAGTAAGAGAGGTCCAGTCAGTAAATAGCAACAGCAACAGCAACAGCAATAGCAACAAGCAATTTTCACACACACACATACATACTGATAAGGACACACACACACACACACACATAGCCATTGCTCACTTCATTACGCATAATTTCCTGGGTGTCTTCATTCAGTATCATTTTTATTTTCTTTTCACAGTGACACAGCAAGAGCAAGCGAGCGAGCGAGACAGAGATAGTAAGAGAGATAGAGAGAGAGAGAGAGAGAGAGATAGAAAGGGAGAAGAATTCCTGACAGTTCCAGTTTCAGTTTCAGTTCGGGGTTGGCCTCGGGTCATACGATTATTTTGTGCTTTATCGTTGCCATGGTTTGTAGCTCTAAATGCGAAATGAGTCGGAGCATGGTATATGGGCATGATAGGCTATATGTATGGTATATATACCAACCATACTATGGTATATGGTATATATGGTCAGGGCCATAAGATGCATGTCCACTCGTCTCGATATGAGGGTGTTTGAGCAGACAATTCAGTTGAGAGCGGCTGGGGGGAGGAAGACACTGAAAATTATATGCTGATTGCAGTTTGCCGATAAGCGTAACGAGAATTATGAGCCATGCGGGTGATATGCGGCCGACTTCGACTTCGGTTGGCCAGCGTGTCCATACCAAAAACTGAGACCATTGGATAATGATGCAAACAGAAATTGCGCAAAAGCAGCTAAAGCCAAGGCAGCCAGCTGCTGGCAATGAAACGCATTGGATTTGAGTGAGCTGAAATTGAAACTGGGGCTGGGACTGGGGCTGGGACTGGGACTGGGACTGGGGCTGGGGCTGGGGCTGGGTTTGAGTCTGCGGTTTGGGGTTGGGGTTAGGCGCTGCGACATCACAAACTAGCCGCAGCTGTGCGAGATTTGTAAAAGTTGCGACGTTAAATGCAAAAAACTAAAAAACAGAAAACAGAAAACAGCAAACTGTTTGCAGCGCGCTGGTTCGCCTTGAGTGGAAGCCCAAAGGCGGGCGAGAAAACACCACGCAAGTGTGCGTTTAATAGTCTTGCGGTTGGCGGCTGGATGGGTTGATGTTGGGTGGGATGGTGGTGTGCGAATGAGCACGGTCTGAAGGGAATTAAGACCAGCGACTACACAACTCCTTAACTTACAAAGTACACAACACAACACAACGCACACACACACACACACACACACACACACTGGCAACAACAACAAAGTGTAGCGCCGATGACGAAGATGACGATGCGACGTTTAGCTAGAGCGAGATCTGGGCAAAAGAAGGAGAAAGTTTCTACAACTACTATGTGTGGCTCAGTTGAGAGCTAAGAGCTAAAAGCTGAATGTTGCTGCTGCTGTTGCTGCTGCTGCTGCTGCGGCAGTTGCTGTTGTTGTTGTTGATGTTGCTGTTATTGGTGCTGTTAGTGTGTAGTTAGTGTTGCTGTGTTTGCTTTGGCTTTTCTTTGTTTCACTTCCACTTGTCTATTGCTTGTTGTTTTTTCTTATTTTTATGTTTTGCTTCTTTTGTTTCTCAGCTGATTTTTCTACGCTCTTAGTTATTATGGCAAATTATTTGTTTTGACTTTAGTTTTTCAACGTCAACGTCAACGTCAACTTGGCTTTTGCTGTTGCTGTTGCTGTTGCTATTGCTATTGCTATTGCTATTGCTGCCGAGTTACTTCCCAGCTGCTTCAAATTACCGCCCTTTGTTTTATGCGGTTGCCGGGCGACGTTTCTCATTAAACGCTCTACCCATTCATAATGGTTAGCACAGGGTATGATTAGATTGTGCTAGTGTATGTGGCAGCCATAAAAACTCGAAAGCATCATCGACACTTTTAATTGATTCTTGACTAGCATCGTCAGCCAAGTCAATGTTCGCTTTCTCTGTTTGTATGCAAGCATCGATCTCGAAAACAACAAACTATTCCCGTCATCAAACTTTGAATATTTATTATATTTTATTGCCAATACTTTTGCATTCTCGACTGCAATAAAAGGCGCTAATTAAAATATGGTTCAATGGAAATCAGCTTTAGAATCACAAAAGTTGCTGCAAAAATGCATATCATTTTCTAAATTATTAATTTAATATCAAATTTTGTTTAAACTGTTATCAATTAAGCTGCAGTTGCTAATTTTGATAACAAAAGCGTTTACGTTTAACAGTTTGATTAATGTGTGATTAACAGTTCTTCATTATTTACATTTTTAATAATACAAATACAAATAAGATAATAAAATTGATTTTTTCATATTACTTGCAGAGTATCTACTGGTGTGTGCAGAGTATCTACGGATCGAGTGGACTCCTACTTGTTTCAATAGTTAAGCTCAGCTCGTTACTTTGTTTTACGTATTTCAAATTTCGCATTTGTATTTGTATCTCATATTTTGTATTTTGCTGAGCAGCAGCAGCAGCGGCAGCAGCTTCCATTAGTTAGCCCTTTTGAAAGTGGCTTTTGGATTCGACTTTGCTCCGTGCACTCTCTAATTATGAGCCATTGTGCGAACCGCGAACCCGAGACCCCATCACGACAATAACAATAGTGGAGGAGTGCAGGGTTGGGGCGGTGTTGGAGGTGAGAGACTTAGCAAATTATGCCAGCAAAATTTGGACAAGTGACGGCCTTTTTATGACAGCAGCGTCAGAGGATAAGCCACACGCTGTGCCCCAGTCCAAAACCGATACGAACAAAGAGCGTTCGAAATCCTTTATGACAACAAAAAAACTGAGTCAGCATAACAGAGAAGAAGAAGAAGAAGAAGAACAACAACAAGGAGAGTGTGAGTCAGCTGAACTAACCGTAAACCTGGACTTAAACAAAGCTCCGAACACAAGAGAAGAGCTTCGACAAATGATATGACTGTTGTTGCTGCTGCCACAAACAGTTGCACGTGACTCCACCAGGCCAAAGGATACCAAATCTTGATCCATTTTTCAAACTGGCATAGAATATTACGCATACGCAGCATACAACGTTCAAAGACAAATGTAACTCGGTAACTGTGACTCTAACTGTAACTGTAACTGTAACTGTAACTTTCTCTGTTTATGTTGCTCCTTGAAATGCTAGGTGTGTGTGTGTGTTTGTGTGTGTGTGTGTGTGCACAGCTGTGGCATGTGTGTAGTCGTAATTATGAGCAATCTACACGTAAAATTTTATGAAAACACAAACAGCAACAAATAACAAACAACAAGAGTTGAAACAAGTAGCCGGAGAGAACAAACACCGAGAGAAGTATGGCAATAAATTTCGAATTTTATTTGCTTCGAGGATTATACGAAATGTAAAGCAAGCGACAAAGGATGTGCACAGCACTTCTTGTTTTTGTTGTTAATGTTTTAATTAATTTGCAAAATAAACGCGCTTTGGCATTTGTTTTGAGCGTATCGTTCCAGATTACCAAAAGTTCCACAGCAGCTGTAAAAACTCCTAGCCCAAAACAATAAAGCGAGTGTTCTGCGGCAAATAAGAGGGAGCTTGCAGCGATGGGGCAAGGGGATGGGGGAGGGGTGGCAAGTGATGGGTGTAGCTGCGTGTAACGGAATATCTGTGTATCCGTACTCGTGTCTGTGTGCAAAACAGATTTCAGCAGACACCAGACAGCATACAAATAACCAGCAACAGCAACAAGGGCCAAAAAATCATTGCACTTTAAATTGAAATCAGTGCGCGGCAACAACGCAGAGGTGACCTCTACCCCCCACCACTGGCTGCCCCATTCCGCTCCCCTTTCAACTCAGTTTGCTAGTTGATTTTCTGACTCGTTTGTGTTCGGCTGGATTTTTTGGTTTTTTTTTTTTGCAGCGCATTTTGCGGTTGACAGTTGACACAGTGTTCAGCAGTTGAGCTTGCAACTCTTTGTGGCCAGGCTCTGACTGCCAGTTGCCAGCTCCCAAACTCTCAGCTCCAGAGATTACCGCTTTTCTCTGCCAATTGGTTTTTTTTTTCTCTTTTTCGGCACAAAGTTTCAGCTAAAATGTTGGCATTAAATGCACTGTTGACTGCTCGCCGTTTCACGCTACTCATTACAATTGCGCATTTTATATAGGCAATTTGGTATTGGTTTTAAATATTCAGGAGCATCAATTTTTTGTCTTTTTTCTTTTTTTTTGGTAAGCCCTAATTGAAGTTTAGTCAGACTGAAAGCGGCGGTGTCCAGCCAAATTGAATATAAATAAGCGCAGCTGCAAATTTGATTTGTGCAAGTGATGCATATGAAAATTTACAAAGTAATTCAAATGCCAAGCTCTCCTCCCCAACCATCTTTTTTTCGAATTGTTTCTTTTAAACTAAACTAAATTAACTATTTAAATTTTATTTGTTGGATTGGGTTTTTCTGGCATTGCTTATGAAAATCGTATTTAGTTTGACAAAGCTTTTGACTGTGGAAAATTTTGTATTATATTCGAATCAGTTGTTTTTTTTAACGGATATTCGAAAGTTAGAAGAATAGGTCGAGTGCTGTGGAGACTTAAACTCTTAGCAACAAAAGCCATCAAATTGTTCGTTTGGAACTACTCATTAAAGATGTCGCTTGTCCAACTGGTTATTGCGGGCCATTTAATACCACTTTAAGTAGACAAACACAATTCTATATTGTTTCTGCATGACTTAAGTAACGTCTGCCTACAATAGAAATCTATGCATATCATTTTCTATCATTTCTCCAAATGATTTAAGCAACTATTGCCCAACACACTGATGACCGATTCAATAATGCCCACCTACTGCCAGCGTTATTCAGAAACAGATACAAATCAATACAAATGCAAACAGAAAACAGAAAACTTTCACCCTAAAATGTGGCAGCTACAAAAGGAAACAGAAACAAAAAACTGGTCCGCCAATATTTCTCGTATTACCTCATTCCAATCAATAATAGATGGATGGGTAGGAAGGGGCAGCGGCTAGATAAAGACTTTATTATATACCAAAATTCATATAAAACCGTAATCACTGCTGTGGCATTATGAAACTGTTAGCGTTAAATCCAAACCTGATTAATGTGCATTTCGAATGTAGAAAATGAAAACACACACGCACACAACAACAATATGATAAATCAAGCAAATGATTTTTAATCATTTTTTCATTGTACCTGGCAATTTCCCTTACTATATAGTCGATGCATAGATTTATAACAAAAATAAAAATAAATACAACTTTCTTTGGCTTTGCTGACTTGAACAGTTTAGGCTTGATTAAAAACATAAAATGGTAGAAAGTGAAAACCTTTTAATCAAGAACAGCTTTTTGCCAAATTGATTGCATTTGCAAGTCGATTAAAAATAGTCAATGATATTGCCCCTAGAAAGTCAAACACGCCCCATTTTAGAGTTCAGTTGAATGCACAACAAATGCCACAAAAGCCACAACAACAACAACAAGCTAGAAGAAGCAGCTGCAACATGAGAAGAAGAAGCAACAGCAGCAGCAGCAGCAACATGAGGCAACAAACTGTTCAATGCACAACAAAACAGTCTCCGATGCTTGCCCATAACATAAATTATGGACTTTTGTTTAAAACCGCAACAGCCACAATACAAAATAAATAAAAAATAAAAAAAAAGAAGCAGCAAAATATAAATAAATAAAAATAAAATGCGAAATAAAATCAAATGAAAAATGCAGGAGGCAAGAGAGAAAAGGGGTTAAGGGGCATAAGGGTGAGGGGGGCAGCAGGCATTTCATTTCATTTCATTCGAGCATTTGCATTTTGTTTATTTGCATGGACATGCTTATTTATTTATATGCTTATTTACAAATTATGCTCATCTGCTGCTGGCCATAATTCCAGACCTGGTCTTGTCTGGTCTGGGTTGGGTCGACTCCTATTGTGTTTTGTGAAATACAGAAAATACACAACAACAAAAAAAAAAAAATAAAATAAAAAATAATAATTCTCGTAATACACATTTGTGCTGTGAGCGGCTTTTGTGCGAAATGTCTGATGCCGGAATTCACAATGAGCCGGTTAGACTTGGGCTTTCGGCTTTGTTCTCTTGCCCAAATGGCATTGAACAGTAATGGCCTGAACCAAAACCAAACAACAACAACAAAATAAGAGAAAGAGTCTGAATCCGTTGCCAAGTTTCGCATTTGGACGGGGCGATAATTTTCACAGCGCTCAAGGCCAGTGCCAAAGAAGTTAAAGACCTTTTTAAAGCCCACAAAACATTGTTAATTGCACTGGCACAATTCGGCGACGATTGCTGATAATAATTTCTTGATGGCATCTGGTTTTGAGTTTGGGTTTCTGTGTCAATCGTCAGCTAATGGCCACAACACAAATCCATATGTAAACTCAATTTGAATTTCCAATTTGGGGTGAGAATTCAATAAGCCAGATTTCGGCACAGCAACAGTTTGTCAAAGAGTTGCCTCTCTGCTCTTTGGCATTGGCCCTCGAACATCCTCCATGCTTTCAACGCTGTCTCTATCAACCCACTTCTATCTCCCTCTCTCTCTCTTACTCCGTCTCTCTATCTGTGTCTCTCTCTCTCTCTCAGTTTGTCTTTGACTGTGTCAACGTGTTTGGAACTCGTGTCTCGATGCGTTTTCTATTTGCTGCTGCTGCTGCGGCTGTTGCTGCAGCATTTTGCCGGCTCATTGCAAATTGGCCCGAATGCATTTTCTATACAAACCAACTGCACAACAACAGCAACAACAGAAACAGCAGCAGACAGTCACATTTTGGTTTCACAGTGCACAGTGGCCTCAACTTGTGGCAAAGCACTATTTAATTTGTTGTTCTGCTCAAGTGTTGGTTGCAATGCAAGTTTAGCATTGATTGAGTAAAAAATAGTTTGCTAAATAAAAGCAGTCCTTTTCAGCTTGAATTTGAGCTTGTCGCAAATCTAGCTTACCTTGGCACATGTTTGATTAATGATATATATTGTCTTGAGTACAGGAAATCTATTAGTCGTGCTCTCTCGACTCAAGAGCACTCTTAATAGTTGTACATTACTGCAATACAATAGCTTAAAGTTGTACCTAAACACTTTAAGCTATTGTCTGTATAGATAAATATCGATCAAATATAACAGATTATTAAGAAATATATATTAAATTAAAATAGTACACCCAGTTTCCTTGACAGATTATTATTATTATTTTTGAGGAGTTTCATGCACTGCGACCTGTTAGATACATTGATCCCATAGATGGGGCCGCTACGCCCCATGATATTTACACAGATTACGACTTGATATATGAAGTTAAGGAACACAAGTAAAATTGTATGTTGTTTTTTAAATTGCAGCACACAATTCTGCAGAATTTATCTGGTTGTGGACCACAGTGGTTGGTGGCTTCGCATTGTTGAAGCTGTTGTTGTTGTGGCTGTTGTCTGCAACAGCAGTCTGATGCTGCTGCTGCTGCTGCTGCTACAGCTGCTGTTACTGCATTTGAACTGCGGCAACAACAATTTTGCTTTATTGGCTTTATTGACTTTTGTTAAATTCTCGTCTCGTCTCGCCTCGTTTTGTTTTATTTCGTTGCAAGTATCTCGGGGTTAGCGATTCCTAGTCTCTAGTGCCAAAACCGACAAGTTATTTAGCCGATTTATTTCTACTGCTGTTGTTTTTGTTGCGGTTGCGGTTGGTGTGGTGCTTGTGGCTACAGTTTGTTCTCTTATAAAAATAAATACAGCCAACTCCGCCAAATCAGTAAAAAGAGTGGACTAAGCCAAAAAGGCTGTCCACTCGCAGGATAGCAAAAAAATAAAATAAATAAATGGAAAAAAAACTGGAAAGTTGTTTGGTCAGTTTGTCGAGTGTTTAGCCAGCTAGCACCAATATATATATATTTATATAGATATATATAAATAGTTATTAGCTGTGATTGTGTGATTTTAAGTCACTGAATTTATAGATGTATAGATGCATATATAGAAAAGTTCGAGGCAGGTAGCTCAAAGTTAGCTGTGAATGTGATCTAGCTGGAAGAGCTAGACAAAAAGTGTGTCAACTGAGCAGGAGATGCGTGCAGCAGCTAGTAAATGTTGAAAGCAGCTAAACTGGATGCTAAAGGGCGAGTACAGCAACAGCAACAGCAACAGATACAATGCACAAATACAAATGCAGCCACACACACACAGATACAACACAGATCGAGGTGCTGCTCAAACCAGGAGGCGCAAGCAGCGCGTTCTGCAACTTGAAACTTGGTTTTGGTTTTCCGTTGTTGTTGTTGTTTTGTTGCTGTTGTTGTGGTTGTTGTTTCGGGTGAAATCTGGTTTTCTGTTGCCTTAGCTGTCTGTTTTTTGTTTTTGTTTTTTTCTTTTTTGCTTTTAGCGCTTTTTGCATTTTGAGCGTTGTGGCTAAAGTTGAATCATCCATCGATTTGAGGCGCGTATCTTGCAGATACTTTTGCACTGTATGCAAATTTTTGGGTCTTTGGACTCTCAATTTGACAGTCGCTTACAAAACCGGTTTGCCTTTTGCTGTTGTTGTTGTTATTGTTGTTGTTGCTATTGTTGTTGGCCTGTTTCAGTTTTCAGTGTCAGGCCGCACAACTCAGCGCAATTAGCTAAAGTGCCATAATTAATATGAAATACACGCATCTAATGATCTTAACTGAATTACGTTTTTGTTGTTTTTGTTTTTGTTTTTTCTTTTTTTTTTGTGTGTGTGATTTACGACTTGTGCGTTTTGTGCTACCTTTAAGCCAAATTTATGATGATATGGCCAAGCACTTCAAGTTCCAGCTACGTTTTAACCTCAAGATACAAATGCGAAAGTGAAAGTGAACGAATACTTGCACTCTTCACTCACACACACACACACACAGACACACACACACATACACACAGAAACAGTCGTTCGACTGTCGACTGGCTTAGTTATCAAGCCAAAGTTGAAGACAAACTCAAACTCAGTCAAAGTATCTGTACCTGTATCCGCTAGTGTATCTGTATCTGTATCTGTTAAAGTGTTTTTATTACTGGGCACACTGTGTTTTCTTTGCTCTTTTGTTTCGCATGCTTCAAAATCAAAATTAAATCCTACACACAAAAAAAACACAACAACAACAACAACAATAACGTTTTATACAAAGCTGCTGCTGCTGCTGCCGCTGCTGCTGCGTTGTTGCCACAATGTGAGTTCAGCATCACGTTTCCTTTTTATTGCCAGCTGTTTTATTTTCTTATTTTTATTAAGTATAACCGCTGTTGTTATTGTTATTTTTCATTTTGGGGCTGTTGGTTTTTGTTGGTTTTTTGTTGTTGTTATTTAATGATTTAAAGATTATGCACGCTCAGCCGGTCCGCCAAGCGACCAAATGGACCAGCGGCCAAACGACGACCTTTTTACTGCAGCCCAACTTCAGTTTTCAACTCCTGACGTCCCCTGACAAAACTTTCGCTTTTTACACCTTTTTTTTTTTGGCCGAGTTTTTTATCTCGCCAAAATAAAAGTAAATCTCACAAAAAAAAAACACAGCAAAATTGTGTAAGAGCATGTTAATTTGGAGCCAAGGTTCAAATTGCAGATAAAAATCGTGGTTTACCGATTAAAAAGCAAAGCATCGGCTAAGAGGCAGAAACGGGTTGAAAAGATGCTGTTAAAAGTAAACAATTCTTTGTATAGAATATTTAGCTAGTGAATGCAGGTGCAAATTGAGCAGACAAAAACATTTCGAATGGCGCCCAACGTTGCCCGGCAACAAATGCGTATCGTATGAATAATTTAATCCCAACATAAACTCAATCATATACAATAATTAAAGTTCACAATCAGCAGCAAATGCGTATCGTTTGAGCAATTTAAACCGAACATAAACTCAATAATACATAATAATTAGAGTTCAGGCACGCCTCAAACAACAAAAACAACAAAAGTCAACAAATCTAATGTGTTACGAGCAATAAGTCAAACAATTCAACTTGACACAGTTTTGCAATTAAACAATAGATAAAACACAATTTAAATTCTGAAACACGACAATGTCGTCAAATGTCAAATGTTCAGAGACTTGCTATAAAAGTGTTCGAATGGGAGACGTTTTGCAAAGATAGCTCACAAACACATACACAGACTAACTGCACAGATACAGATACAGATACAGATACAGCAACAGATACAGATACATTGGAGAAAATACGGATACATATCTAAAATAATTTGTGTGCAGTCATGGGAAAAACGGGTTTGTGATTCTAGCTCAACTTTAGCTAGATATTTATAGTAATGAATGCGTGGGAAAATTACGAAAAAACCATACGTAGCAATTCTGTCGTATATAATCTAGCATGTGTATATATATATATACATATTTATATCTATATCTTGCGCTTTCTGAACACAACAACAATCAAAATCGCCAGTCAGCTAGCACACAGAGAGAACAAAAGGGGCGAAACAAAAAGCACTAAGACACTTTTGTTACCTGGCCAAGCAAAACTGTGATTTAAGATCTGCAATTAAAGATAAACCAAAACTCATTATAATCAAAATGGTTTATAGCAGCAATGTCCCCTCCATTTCCCCACAGACGTGCCGGCACAACATGTGTACTTGTAAACCAACCAAAAAAACAAAAAACAAAAAACAAATAATAGTTATAATGACTATGCGACTGCTTGACAACAATTTTAAATTAGAGCTCATGTTTATGTTTTCCACTTCTTGGAAACGCTCTCAACCCACAAGATTCATTTTTCACCAAAAAAACAAAAAAATACATTTATAAAAAAAACTAGAAAAAAGATTGCTAGGCCTGAGTCTAGATTCGGCTGGCTGACGGGAGAGAGAGAGAGCCAAATCATGCAAGAAATTTGTTACTGACATCAAAATTACCATCATTATAATGTCTGATGCTTAATGTTGTTTTTGTTGTTGCTGTTGCTGTTGTTGTTGTTGCTTTTGATGTCTGCCTGGCTGCTCCCAGTTGAAACACGAAACAGGAAGACACATGGCCGGCAAAAAGGCAACGGCAACGGCAACGGCTAACAACAACGAATGCCGCACAAAAAGGCAAGAAGCGATGTGCGGTAATAGAAAATGTCGAAATAGACATGAGCAACAACAACGACAATAACAACAACGACAGATACAACAACAGCAACAACAAAAGAAACACAAAAAGAAGAGCTCCACAGCGGAGCCAAAACCAAAAGCAAAAAAGAAAAATTATATGCAGAGAATCTTTTTAGTGTGAAATCGAGACACACCTGACATACCCTGGAACTATATAATTGAAAACTGCAGCTTTCAGAAGTGAGCATCTTAGTTAAATTTGTATTTTTAAGACATGTTCAATATCATAATATTCTATTTAAATGTTTTAGTTTTATTCGCTATTATTTATATACATTTTTTGAGGAGTGCCTACATTTTCCAAACTCCAAGCTTCAGTTGAAAATCTTTCATTTTTTGTATAAAAAGCTGAATAAAAGTGAAATCAGCTAAGTTGCATAAGATTTTCTTTGACCTTTGACATCAAAGCGTTACCAGTAATTAAATAATTGTGTGAAATTTCAGATTAAAAAGCATATCATTTTATTTTCAGATTCAATTTTTATATAAAATAATAAACAAGCAAAATAACCTTCAATTATGATTAATATCTCTGAAATCAGAGCGTTGCCAATAATCAAATTAAAAAGTTTTTTAAAATAAAAAGCTTTTGTAAAATATTTTAAAATATGTTTAGATAAACAAGAGAAAATTGAAAAATCTCTGTCAAAGTTCTATATATGCTCCCCCACTTGTTGAAGAAGCCGCTAAATGCATTTTTACAGGGTATACGCCTGAAACTTGAGCGCTGAGACATAGAAATGAAAATGGGAATTGGATTGATCGATGTTGCTGGAGGTGAGAGTTGAATCTGAAAGCTGAAGCGAACGGACAGCAAATGTTGCACAGAGTTACACGGAGGAGGCAGTAGTAAAAGAAGAAGAACTCACCTGCGCATTATGGGCAACGGCAACGTGAAGCGTCCATCGCTCATCAGTGGTGCGGCACCCGGCAGTGGCACCGTCGATATCACAGACGCAAGCGGAGGCGGCGGTGGTGGTGGCAGCGACAGTGGCAACGGCAGCGGCAGCGTTTGGACCGCTGCTTGCGGCGGTGCTTGTGCTGGTGGTGGTGGCAAAGGTGGCGGTGCAACACCGGCAGACAGTGCGCTGTACGGCGGCGGATAATGGCTGTGCAGAATATCCGGTAGGAGAGCACGTGGCAGGCCCAAAGCAGCCGGATGCGGATGCGAATGAGGATGCGGATGGGGATGATGTAAGTGGGGCGGCGGATGCAACGGCGGTGAGTGCCGTTCCACGTGCAGTCGTCGCGGATGGTGTGGGGGCAATTGCTGCTGCAACTGCAACTGTTGTTGCTGCTGCTGGCGACGTTCTCGACGTTCCCGTCGACGCTGCTCGCGTGTGCGCAACTGTTGCTGCTGCTGTTGTTGTTGCTGCTGCTGCTGCTGCTGTTGTTGTTGTTGCTGTTGTTGTTGCTGGGAGGAGTTGCTGTTGTTGGTGTCGGTGTTGCTTAGATCATCGGTTTGGCATTCGGTTGAGGTGAAAGTGCGTGTTGTTGGCGAAAGATTCACATTGATTACTTTGACACTGTTGTTATCAGCACTGGTCACATTCACACTACTATTATTATTATTATTATTATTATTATTATTATTATTATTATTATTATTATTATTATTATGATTATAGCTAATAATATTATTTATATTATTACTGTTGCTTACACTGGCACTGACAGCAGCAGCATGTTGCACATCCACATTCGTATTATTATTATTATTATTAGTATTATTGCTATTATTATTATTATTATTATTTAGCTTATTTTGTACACTTGCACTAAACACTTTGGCTCCGGGCACACAATTATTAATTGCAACAATGCTGCTGTTGTTGTTGTTGCTGTTATTTCGTTTGTTACTGTTGGGGGTGTTGCTGCTGCTGTTGTTGTTGTTGCTGCTGCTGTTGTAGTTGCAATTCACAACGCAAACACCGTTGTTGTTGTTGACGATGCTCGACTCTTGAGCTGTTGTTGACGCTGTTGTTGTTGTTGTTGTAACTGTTGCTGTTGTCGTTGTGCTTGTGGGCGACGCAACACAAACCTGATTACCGTTGTTAGTACCGTTATTGTTGCTGCTGCTGTTGTTGTTACTGTTGCTGTTATTGTTGTTCACTTGAATCGTTAGACTTGGCTGTCGCTGACAGGACTTTGTTGCTGGCTGCAAAATTGCAATGTTGCTGATGCTTTTGGCCTTGTTGCTGCCAGCATTGCTGAGAAAGACGCTGCTGTTGTTGTTGTTGCTGCTGCTGCCGTTGTTGTTGCTATTGCTGCTGCCAACTGTTTGTGTTGCTGCCGTTGCAGTTAGCAATGTCTGCGGTGGCGGCGTCTCTGCCACCACATTCAAACGCATCTTTTCCGTTTCCCTATCGATATCGATATCGATGTCGATATCGCTATCGGTATCGTTATCGTTATCGTTATCGGTATCGTTGTCGTTACTCTGACTGAGGCGATGCTCGAAGAGACTTTCACTCGCGCGAAATTCGGCATACAAACGTTCGAGTTCTGCCAAACATTTGTTGGGCCGCAGCACGTCGCTGCTGCTGTTGCTGCTGCGACACGAATTGTAGTTGTGGCGCCCCCGCGTTAACCAAGACGACAATGTGTTGTTGTTGTTGCAATTGTTGTTATTGTAATAACTGCTCTTTATACGCGCGTCCGTTGTACACGCGCCGAACGAACTTGAGAGACTGATCGCAGCCGAACGAAGCTCAATTGAACAACCACCGGCCACGGCAGCAGCTGCTCTCTCCCCAGCTGCTCTCTCCGCAGCTGTTCTCTCCGCAACTGCTCTCTCTGCTGTTGTTGGGCTCACAATCACTGCTGCCTGCTCTCTGCGAGTGTGACTGCGGCTGCGACTGCGACTGAGAGTGCGATAGAGTGCTGCTGCTGCAGCACAGGAAACAGGTTGATTGACCTGAACTCCGACAGCGACAGCGACTGCAACTGTGCCTGTTTCCTCGTGTGCTCTTGTTGTTGTTGTCGTTGTCGCTATTTTTCTTTTTGCCATTTCTTGCTCATCTTTAACGTCGCTGTTGTCTCCGTCCTCGTCTTCGCCTTCGTCTTTGTCTACATTTTCATTGATAATGTAATTGGCTCTGCTGTCGATTTGATTTTGTGCACTTTGTTGTGATATTACATTCGTTGCTGTTGCCGTTATTTCTGTTTCTGTGTCGTTTGCTGTTGGCGTAAATAATGCGCAATTCTGCCAAACCGGAGAGAAAGAGACAAAAAAATACGCCAGCTTTGCATTAATCAAATGACAAGATTTAAGTTTCAAGTGCTAATTAGTGTTAATTGCTGGGGCGACTTAGCCACTGGCCAAAAACAAAAAATAAAAAAGGTGACTGCCACCACACAGGGCCAAGTCAGGATGTGGCAAGCAAGCGCATAAATGTGCGCTTAATTGAATTAATTAAGCCAACGCACAAACATAAAATCGTCACAAATAATTCCTGTTGTTGTTGTGGTTGTTCCTGCCTGGCGTCTGCATGCTGGCTGATAAAGTTATTGCTGCTCTCTGTCTATCTCTCTCTCTCGCTCTCATTCTCCGTCTAATGTATTAGAGATGAGCGCTTGTCGTGCTTTTCAAGTGACATATCGTGCATCAACACAACAATTAACAATTTAAATCTAAAATCCAAGCAAATTACTGTAAAATTATTTGTCTGCTTATTGCTGCTGTTGTTGTTGTTGTGGCTGCATGATTTGCGCTCTATCTCTCTCATTAGGGACATATCGCATGCTAGCCTACTCACGACAATTAACAATTTAATTCGCAAATCCAAATGAATTACTGTTAAATTATAGTTGCTGTGTTTTTGTCAGGGAACTAAAGCTATCTGCTTTCATTATTCGCATAGAGACTGTTCATCGCTAAACTCGAAACCTAAATCCGAAAACGACGCCATCTCTGCCAAATCGCCGTCAAATCCTCATTCACATAATGTGGGCTCTAAATAACTGTTGGTGCGTACGTGAGCGCGCTTGCGTGTGTGTGTGTGTGGGTTCTAATTATGTTACGCTGTGTTACTTGCATTAATTACGTCACAGAAATATAATGTGATTTACTGTTAGCTCAACTGCTGCTGCTGTTGCTTTTGCTGCTGCTGTTGACTTATTTCTAGGTGCTGCTGGATTGCCTTGTCATTGTTGTTACTGTCACTGTTGTTGTTGCTGTTGTTGTTCACTCTTGTGCAATGTTTCGTCTGCAACAGTCTGTTGATTGTTGGCGCTAGTTACAATCGTTAGAATTAGAGCCCATGGCACCAAAGAGCCCCAAAATGCAACTCAGCCTCATATTCAATGATACTTGTAATGAACGCTTTTCTGTCCACATGGCTACATTTCGAGGTTAAATCGCATTATGCGATATAATAGTTAAATACCATATTGTCCCCAGGGGATCAATTAATGTGCCACAATATGTGTGCCTATTATTTTCATACTCAGAACCAGTCTTAAATTAATCAAATTATGAAATGTTGCAATTTTGTAGCAAAAGCTCGAAGCGGAAAAATAATGGGACAAAGATAATGTACCCCGACTACCTCTACCCCCTTATTCCATTGTCCACCCCTATGCCGGTCACTTGAGGAGGCGACAACCCTACTCTGTTCGTATCTGCATATGGCACACATACATACATGCATACATATATTTAAATGCACATGTGTGTGTTATTTACTTAGTTTAGTTGCGTCTTTGTTCTTTGTTCATTGCTTTGTGGTCAATTTTCCATTTCGCTGGCGCAAACAAAACAAAGGCAAAAACAAAAACAAAATTATGA
Organism: Drosophila grimshawi; assembly: GCF_018153295.1. NCBI lineage: Eukaryota > Metazoa > Arthropoda > Insecta > Diptera > Drosophilidae > Drosophila > Drosophila grimshawi. Next base: position 9,806,240 of record NW_025062889.1, on the reverse strand, counting down.
TAGTAGCACAGATATAAAATGTAAATGCATACTTACGAGTCCCACACTCTCAACATAACGGAACAACACGAACAACACTCTCCGCACGCAACCCGCAACCCGAATTACTCACACCCCTGCAGCACTCTTGAACCGATAGCGAGACCAATTACTATACCAGTGTCGATGTTGATGCTAGGAGACATCTGCCACTGTCTCCCTCCCTCTCTCTCCCTCTCTCTTTTTCTCTCTCTCACTTTCTGTCTGACTCTGTCTCTGCCTCGGCTCTGGAATCGAAGCCGCGGGGTGGCACTCAAGGGCCTAAGTGAAACATTAGCTCTTATCGAGCGCAGTGGCAGTCAATCGAGTCGCTCGATAATGGAGCCCCTGATGTCAGCCTTGACATCAAATTTGATGGCGCCACATTAGGAGTCCAAGTGCGCAGTTGAGGGTGTTGCGCCGCCAAGGTGACAATTTTATGTGACCCACGACAGACGAGAGTGCTGTCTTATACAACACATAAAAAGCCTATCAGCTGCGTAGACAGTCAATAAGCTCTAATATCGTGCATATATAAAATATAAATTTCATAATTTAATCAATTATGATACCAATGCCTTTCCTTACTTCCTTTGAGTTTAATACGTGCTATCGACATTAATCGATACATCCGCCAATTAAAGACTGTGAATGGTTAAATGGAAATATACATTCCTGAGAATGTTGTAGTTAAGCAATAAGTGCCATTTATCTCAAAACAGCAGACTTTCCTAAAATTTAAGGATAACTTAAGAAGATACGGATTTTTTGACATTTAAATCGATTTATTTCGATATACAGTAGACGTCCATTAAATGTGAGATAAGGCTAACTGAAGAAGACTTTTTTAGCGAGATGTTCAAAGCTCAGAACATTTTAATATTTTTGATTTCATATTACAGCTAGCTAAACTAGTTAAATCAATCTCTTAGAGCCATCGATTTATATCGATAGACTTACCTGCGATATGTAATCGTCTGTAAAGGAGCGCATTAGACGCTCAGCGGGAACATTTGCCGTTAGTTTGAGTTGGTCATCATCATCATTATCATCATCATCTTGCTGAGCAGTTATAGTTGTTGCTGCTGGGGATCGTTGCGATCTATCACATTTTATAATGTTCGGCTGGACGGGAGCCAAGCTTGCCCTGGCCGCGCCCACGCCGGAGACACTCGCCTCGTAGAGGGACTCGTACGAGGGCGGCTCCGTGATGGCCGTGGCCGCCGAGGAACACCATTGGGTGAGTGTGTGCGCCGGACTGCCATAGTAGGATGGATACGAGTAGCGATTCCTATGGCCGCCACTCGAGCCAACTGAATGGGCGGCCGTCTTGGCCGCCTCCAAGGCGCAACCACTTAAACTAAAATTGGGAAAAGGCACGGGGAGAGCTGCCGCTGCTGCTGCGGCTGCAGCTGCTGGCGGCGGTGGTGGTGGTGGTGGTGCGAGTGGTGCTGGTGGTGCTGCTAGGTGGCTCAGAGCAGCACTGTTGCTGCTGCTGCTGTTGCTGCTAGAGCTGGTCTCGTAGCAACTGTGCGATTTGCGCAGTTTGCGATTGAGTCGCTCATCGTCGTCCTCCTCATCCGTGGAGCTGGCCGTTGGCGTTGTCCGCTCATAGGGCGTCCACAGCATCGAGGAGAGTGCCTCCTCAACGTCCGGCGGCCGATGTTGCTGGGCGTTACGGTGCGAGGACGTTGCCATTGGCAAGCCCAGCCCCTGGCTGGGCATATTGCGTTCCGACATCGACATCGACATGGACATGGACATGGACATAGACATCTCTGCTGTGTGGACATTGCACGCTGTTTAGGCTCCTTGTTGAATCGAAGCAGGCGGTCGATGGTGATGCTGTTGGCCTGTCTCCCTTGGTCGCATGCTGAGCCACCCCCTAAAACAAAAGAAAGAAAGAACGGGAAAAGTGTAACTGTAATCGGTTGTCGTGTTGAGGAAAACTTTTAACTGAGCGAATGCGACTGACAAATTAAATGCTTAGAAAATTGTGCAAATTTTCGGAGAACTAGCAAACTTTTTAACTGGGCAACTCTTGAGCCCTTTTATTTTCCAATTTGATAAATTGCGATTAAAGCATTTCAATTCTAAGGAGATACCAACTAAAGTGTATACGAGAGAGAGACAGAGACAGAGGAATAGAAAAAATTAAAAGCAAAAGACACGAAACATGAAAAACAAGCTTCCGTTTTGTGGGCAAAATATATGCAGAAAAGTTTGCGACGTAAAACTTTTTGGCAGCCTCTTTCGCCAGCCGGGGGCAATACACCCTTCACCCCACACAGCCGACTCCCCAGCCCACCCCCAAACAACCTCACCACCATTTCCTGTAAAAAGTTTGCCACATAGACACACACACACACACATACGTAGATAGTTGTTGGGATATGTAGGCTGCAGCCCTGGCTGCGACTGCTTCTTATTCGGTTATTCGTATTAGAAGGACTCTTTTAGCCAAGTTTTAAGTTGACTGCCAATTTTCGGTTCGAGCCAAAAACTGGCACAGAAAATGGCTTAACAGCCATCGGACTAAACAGCCAGACATTGAAACGGAAATGGTTGCCCATAGACATCACTTGAATCCATTGGATGACGTTTCACTTGCTGCTGCTGTTGTTGCTATACTCCTCGATGCTGGCTGGCATTCATGCAACAGCAGCAGCAGCAGCATTTACTGCACACACAGCACCCGAATATGTGCGGCGTTTATGTGTGGCATATCACAATAATTGCCAGAAGATGATAACAATATTTTTGAAATGGAAAACTAATTTTTGCCTATCTAACAATCGAAATTAAATGACTATATGAACGTTTATACGTAGCATATCATGATAACTTGTGATAAACTATTCAAATTCGTACACTTATCATGATAAATGCCAGAAGAAAACTACTTTTTGTTGAGCATATCCATCGAATTTAAATGTCTATATGAATGTTTATACGTAGCATATCATGATAACTAATGTATTCAATTCCAATTCGTACACTTATCATGATAAATGCCAGAAGATGATAGCAATGATTTTGAAATGGTAAACAACATTTTGTTAAGCATAGCTAACAATCGAAATGAATCATGGTAACTTGTGATAAGCTATTGCGTTCAAGTTCGTACACTTATCAGGTTAAAGGTCAGTGCATAAGCATTCAGCAGAGACAGAGAGAGAGAGAGAGAGCGAGAGAGAGAGAGAGAGAGAGGGACGCAAGGAGAGACGATGCGAAGTGACTGTCCTTGCTGGCTGCTACCGAAACTAAAGTTTTATGTGTTGCATATCCTAAGGCGCTTTGCTGCTCTAATTTTTTTTTGTCCGCTTTTCAGCTAGCCTCCTTTTTCTGCTTTTTCTGGGTATTTTCAGTTTGCCACCATTGGATCTGATGTTTTTGTTATGCTTAAATAAAGATTTGTGTTAGTGTGTTTTATTGTGTGGGGCTGTTGGTGTGTTGCCTCTGCAATTGTTGCTGCGGCTGCTGCTGCTGCTGCTGTTGTTATTGCTGCTGCTGCTGCTGGTGATGTTGCTGCTGTTGTAGTTGTTGTAGTTGTTGTTGCTGGGCGCACTTGCCTTGTGTTTGCTCAGCAAGTTTATGTGCATTGCTGGCCTTCATTGTTGTCATTCCCATTGTTGTCGGTCGGCCCAAAAGGGAAGAAAGGCGCCAGCAAGGGGCAAACACAAAAGGCAAGCCACATTGAAAGCCAGCACACAAATTAATATGTGCAACAATTGAGATTGTATGCCACAGAGAGAGTATGTGAGAGAGTATGTGTTTGTGTGTGTGTGTGTGTGTGTGTGTGTGTGTGTGTGCGTGTGTGTGTGTGGGTGTAGCACTTGTTATATGCATGTTACCTACTTTTGTGAGCGTTTAATTAACAACAAGTTTGCGCCTCGTACAATACAAACAAAGTGCCAAAAGCAAAGGCAAAGCCTTGAAATCTTCAACATTTTTAGCACAATTACAACAAATTTATGAATATGAGCTATAAGTGAACTTGATATTCATTATGAAATACTGCCTGGATTATCTATAGAAATATATATGCAGACTACGTGACTAGATTCGCTTTGCAGCTGTACTTTTTAAATGTGTCTGAATAATCTCCATTTATTATTATTCATCAAAATTAAACAAAAAATGTTGTAGAATTATTCTACCAATCCTGGGAATATAACTAACTTTAACAAACTTTAAAATCAATTACTTGAAATAACATTAAATGAAAAATCAAAAGGAAGCTGAGGCGGATACAAACTACATTTTGCTCCACTCTTGATTTCAATGAATTCAAATGCCTCAACTTTATGAGGCTGTTAAGAAAATTTGCTCACATTTTAAAGCGAATTCCTTACAAGAAAATAATATTTTATAGCTTTCAATAAGAGTCACCTTGCGGAAAAGAAAACTTCGACGCTGGCAACGTAAAAATAACGCTGTAAATCACAAAAGCAAATAAATAAGAAAAAAGCTTGAAAGAAAGAACAAAATATTAAAGGAAAATCAAATGTAAATATTTTTTTACAAAGTTCTGTTCCAAGGCAATAGGAAAATTGCTGGAGAAAATGCGGCGCAATGTGAAAATATTACGCAAATGAGCAAAAATTTGGCCCAGCAGGAAATTCAATGAAATTATTTAAGTAAATAAGATTTTGCAGAGTGCCGCAGAAAGTTTTTTATCCGCAATTCTTTTTTCTTTACCTATTTTTTTTTTTTAAATAAATTATTTTGTATATATATTTTAATAAGGTCGGAGATGGTATTCAAATGTTGTTGTGGCATGTGTATGTGGCACCTCCGAATTTTAATCAAACTCGTCTCACTTGAATATTGCCAAACTTTGATCAATATTATGAAACTCTGGCAATATCCATTATGATAAAAATCTTATCAAAATGGTAGGAATCTGTCATGGGATGAGTTGTTGTCAATCAGGATCAGTCGATTTTTTAAGTGCCTCATTTAATATAGGGCATGCAATCTTCGTCGAGGCCAAGATATCAGTACTTTCTTGTATTTATTTTTATTTGACTAGACGTGCGTCTGTCAATCATGTTGCAAAGTGGCACGGGCGCAGGGCGAGCGCCGTGTCCAGGAGAAACTTTTTTCCGCTAGGGAATTGAGCACGCAAAAAGTTGGTGGCAGACGTTGCCATTGACAGCACTTGTGCCACATACTGGAGGAGGCTGGCACAGGCAAATTTTGCTGCCAGTATGTTTGTAATGCAAACAAACTTTATCTAATTAAAGAAACACGTGTCACAGACACGCCCCTACTCCCTAACAGCTAACAGCTTCCCAGTTGCCTACTCACAATCATCGTTTTTTTTTTTTGGTTGCCATCTCAAATGACTTCTTCAACGTCATCGTCATCGACATCGCCATCGCCTCACCATCGTTAGCTCCATCGACATTGACGTCGACATCTTCATCTTGTGAGCTGCTTTGCATTGACGACGCACTCGAAATGCCCTTTGATGTGCTGCCCCGTCCCCTTGACTGCTCCTGCTCCTGCTCCTTGGTCCTGCTTATTTTACATTTGCCATTTCGACATATTCCAGTTCCGTTTCCTCTGAACGAAAGTGCTTCGCCTCTAGGCCTGCCCTCTGTCCTATACAATTTCGTCTAACGTCTCTAGTCGCCTGGCAAATGCTGTCAAGTCTGACAGTCTGACAGTCTGGTTCTGGGTCTGAGCTTGAGTCTGTGAGTTGTGAGTGTCGAGTGCCTTTTGAGTTGTTTGTCAATATGTACACCATTATTCAATCAATATATTGACACACATTTCTGTCGTCGCCCTCCTCCTCCTCCATCACCATCTCCACCTACAAGAACAACAGCAACAGCAAGCAACCCCAAACGCACAATGCAGCCAAGAGCTGCACTTTGAGTTGTATGTAGGCTGGGTAACCCACACACCCCACTCCCCCTTCCACCCATCGTATCCACCCCCTTCTGCCAGCAAGGCAGAGCTTGGCCAAGTGCTAATCGCAAACAAAGTAGTTTTTGCTTGAGTTCCATTCCATTTCGATTTCGTTTGACGAGTTCATTCTCTCATTTTATGGCTCATGGCTGTTTGGCGTTTCGTCTTCATCTTTCCCTACCCACCCCCTCTCTATGTGCGACTCCTTTGGCTTCTGGTTCTTTTTCGTCGATTGATTCCGCCGTACTTTGACACACTTCCATGCCACGGGCCCCAGGGACGTTCATTTCCGCTTAACTATTGTGCCTATGCGATGCGGCATGTCAAGCCCCTCAAATTGAATTTGTAGCCCTCTTTTATTTGCACATGCGTCGCCAGTTTTCTTCGCCTTCTTCGCTTCGGTTTCTGCCTTCTTTCCGATTTGTGTGTTTTTTCATTTTTTTTATTTATTTTTTAATTTAATTCAATGCTCCTCGCCTGGGCACTTGAAAACTTTTTCTCTGTAACTAAGAGCAAGGCCGTGGAAATTGGGGCAACGGATTTGCCAGAAGTCAATCGAAAATTAACATCAAACTCAGTCAGTCAGTCAGTCAGTCGAATCGCTTAAGCCATTTAGGCATTGTTTACATACGCGAGGATCATTTAAGCTAAGGACCCGCATCTAATTGAGACCCGTTGAGCAAGGATTAGACTATTAATATTTAAGAAAAATAAGTCAAGCAATCAAATTAACTTTTTTTTATTTATATTGCGATGATAGTAAAAATGAAGAGACTTGTTGACCATAAATGTAACTAACAACAAATAAGCTTATGCATTTGGCCAAATTAAAAAATTCGATTTTGATTATTAAAATTGAATTGAATTGTCAGAATCTATTAATTTTATATTTGTATATATCTATAAATATGATAAACAAATAGCTCTATTTTAATTTATCCTTTATTTATTTTATTTGATTTAATTCATTTATTTTATTTATATTATTTATTTGACTCCTTCTATTTACGTTATTTAATTCATTTATGTTATTTATTTATTTTATTATTTAATGTGAACTAAAAAAACCGTATATTATGTACAAACACTCGACACTCATAAATGCAAAATTCACTAAAAACTTTTGCCGGCTGTGTCCCAAAAAAAAAAATAAATAAACAACAAGTTCAAGTTACGAACTAACTATAAACAAGCTGCCTAACAGGCAACTAGCAGCTGGACAGTTAAGTGCTGCTCCCTTGCTTTGGTCGTTGTTCAACTTACCTCAAAATACAGTCCAGGCAGGCGGCAGGCGGCGGGCAGGCAGATGGGGCACAACAGAGAACTTTAAGGCAGCCTTAACACTTGCGACAACTTGGTGCAAGAACTTTTTTTTTTTTAGGTTTAAGGGCACCTGGCTTTCTGCAACTAAAGTTGCCGCTGCAGCTCGTGCCAGTTGCAAGCACTTGGCTTAATTATGCTAAAAGCAGGCAACAACTTTTGCATCACCTCCGTGGCCCGTCGACTAGATAAATGAATATTTACACGGGCGGCAGGCGAGGACAACACTTTGACAGCTCGGGGACTAGTATGTTGTCAATGCCAAAGCCATTAAGTGTGGCACAAATGGAACACAAATACTCGTTAAATACATACGCAGCTTGTTGCTTTGACTATTGTTTGCTATTTAGTTTTAACACACAATATACAATATACAATAAATGTAATGCACAACAAGTTGGGCCCACGCGACGTATGCGTAATGTCACGATTATTATTGCGTCAATTCGGAATTTGAATATTTTTTTGGCTGGACGCGAACAATTCACACAACGGTTGCTGCAGTGACGCGTACAAACTGACTGCCAAAGCTGGCCAAACAAAACCGTTTCAATCCCAACAACGAACTGCGAACTTGACTTTAATGGAAAGCCCGAAAACAGAACTCAACAGAACGTCGCACATTTTGGTGAGTCGGCGCAGTGTGTTGCACGTGCAACGGCGGCATTTTCCAGTCTGTGCCTCTGGGTGTGTGTATGTGTGCTTGTGTGTGGCAAAATGTTTGTTTACATTTTGCACAGCAGCAGCAGCAGCAGGCTTTTCAGGGAACCTCGGCCTGCCGGGTTTTTGCTGCCTGCCATCAACTTTGGTTCTTCAAACTGGAAATTGTGCAAAATATGACTTGCATTCTAGGATATATCTTTCGACGTCTATCGCCTATCGATATACAACATCTATTCGGTATTTGACTTGGCCTTGCTGCCGTTCCCAAAAGCTTGTTGGCTGCCTGCATTTTAAATGCAAAATTGAGCAACAAGCTTGTTAAAATACGTGCAGAATATTAAACAGTTGCCGCAAAATGCACACTCGCAGCACCAGCAGAGTGTTGCTGCTGCTGTTGCAACATGAACATGCCACATGCCACATGCCAGACAACACCTCATACATATTTATAGAGTTCTTAGAGGTCTGCCTGCCATGAATATTCTCACTAATTTGCTGCCAATTGAATTTGACTTCGTAGCTGGCTTAACTCATTTTTGATTTGCACATGAACGTGCTACAATTATTTCAATACTTTTTCACAGTCAAAATAAGCGCAATAATTCTTGATAGTATTTTAATTAATTTTCAAAACAGACAAAGTTTACTTTAAGTATAAAAAAATATATTTCGAAAATGAATAAGTATAATGAAAGTTTTTTTAAATGCTGAAGTGCTTATCAAATTTTAAAAATGTATGGCCTAAAATAACTTTAAAATGTTTACAATAAGCAAAGTATGCTAGAAGAAGAAAATATTAAAAATTTGCTAAAATTGCTTTTTTTAAATCCTTGGCTTAAGATTTAACTGCTAAGCCCGATTTTCAGCACGTTTGCAACTTGGATTTATTTTGATTTATTAACTGTTAGCTGGCATAACACTATTTTAAATTGTACCCTGCTTTGAGTGGTTGCTATCTCCGCACACACACACACACACACACACACACACATACACACTTTCGCTGCAGTTGTTAAACAAATTGAAGCTGCTGAACAGTCGGCACAGCAAATTTTTATTGGCAAAACTTTTTTAATTATCATTAATGAACATGAAGTGCGCTGTGTGGCATGTGCTGACCGAAGCAGCAGCAGCAGCAACAACAACAACAGGAACAAGAACAGCAACAACAAAAAACATTGGCAACTTTCGCAATGCAATTATTTTAATGTTCAATGATGTTGCAGCTTGGCAGCCATCGCAATGATTTATTGCCTGGGACCTCGCTCAAGTTCCCAGTTTGAGTTTGGCTTTGGCTTTGGCTTGGGTCTTCAATTGAGTATTTGGTTTGAGTTTGAGTTTGCGTTTGCGTTTACGTTTGTGTCGGGCATTGGGTTTGGGCCAGTGGAGTCTTTGGGGGTCTTGTGCCCAGGCGCACGCCATTCATTGTGTGAAAGTTGGCAGTGCTGGCAATTAGACGCTGACCGGGTTGGGGCACCAGGGCCAGCAACGGGGCATGGGCCAAGCTGATAGTCCATAAAACAGCGCTTATGCCTAATGCATTTTAATGGCCGGACCACTGAGCAGTACTTACGTCCAAGTTTTATGTGCTTTGGCGTGAGAGATTCATTTTATATATATTGTGTTATAATACGAGTGAGCAAAATGGCAATTTGTCAACCGATTGAAAGTTTCAGTTGTAACAAACCATTCCATGGCAAATATTTGCCAAGCCTTAGCTACTCTAATAATAGAAAAATAAAAATAGTGATGCTTAGTCATGCCTTAATGCTGCTGCCCCATCGTTCAATAAATTATGCATATAGAGTAATATTCTGTGATTTATGCTCACTTCAAAACAATTTTGCCGAATGCCCATACCCAATGTGAATGCATAAAGCCCATCGATAACATATAATTTTAATATAGAAACAAGCAAACAAACACACGCATGAATATCTATCCGAAACACACACAGACACACACACACATAGAGAAATTGCCCTATCTATAAATGCCACACAATTGCAGCGCACTTGCCGCAAAAACCCATTTCCATTTCCATCGCATTTTTACAACCCTGCCCTTGTAATAGAACCAGAAACAGGCCGAGACCCCAAAAAAAAAAAAGAAAAAAGGAATAAATACGGCGGCCGAACAGGGAACTCAGGCCCGGACCCGGACCAGGACCCGAACCCAGACCCGTACCATTTATGACATATGCGCGCGAAAAGACAGCCCTCCCCCCTCCCCAACACACACACACACGCACAGACCTGAGGTGGAGCTGGGCACCCCAGTGGCACGCGTTTGCCAGCAAAACAAAACAACAAAAAAAGCAAGGTGGCTTTAAAGCGATTTTGCAAGCGTGTGGCAACCACAACGCTGCCACCACCGTCAGCAGCTTTTTACCTTTACGTTGCCATAGTTGCACGGTAAATGGTTGTATCAGAATCCGTAGCCACGCAACTCTCCTCACACACACACACACACACATTCAGTTATCCAGCACGAAGCGGCTCTTTTATGAGAAGTCGTGACGAGAACGGCTATGCTACGGCGTTCGGCGTTCGGCGTTCTGTCCGGAACTTAGCTGGCGACGGTGTACGGCGCAATGGCAGCCGTAAAATAGAACACGGGTTACAAGCCGAACGAAGCAGCGAGAAAATGAAAGCCAAGAATTGCAATAAAACATAAAATTGCTGACTTCAATTCGTTTGCCATTTGGGTTTTCGTTTCGTTTTCCCTTTTTACACTGCTGTTTTTCCTTGCTTGGCTTTCCTCAAATTTCTGCGCTATTTTATAAACCAAATGCGTGTGAGGGTGCAAGTAAATATGTGTGTGTGTGTGTGTGTGTGTGTGGTGTTTGTGGTGTTGTGCGTGCTGCTGTCGGCAATGCTGGGGCCAAGCTGTGACCGCTTTTCCTTTTCTTTTTTTTTTGTGTAATATTTTATTAGGTTTTATTTGATTTACACTTGTTTTCTGTTGAAATATTCTGCCTTCGAGGCAAGCGAGTGTGCGGGGTTGGGTGTGTGTCTGAGTGTGTGTGTGTGTGCACACTTACTGGCAATCTATAAGAGAGCAAGTGCTGCACTTAGTCATCTCAAATTGGGAGTGCAAAATCAGAAGTGTAAGAAATAGTGATCTATGCAACGCAGCAAAAAGCAAATGCTACAAATTGAATATGATATGCTGAGCAAACTCTGTGTTGTGGAGTGAAATGCTGCTTGTAGAGTGTGAAAAGTACATAAAGTGCAGCAGCATTTCATTTGCCAAGCACAGTTCAGTTAATAACCTTATGGTTAAGCTGACTTTACGAGCCACATGCAATTCGCACAGCTCGCAGTAGGAAAGTGGCGCAGTTCGCTGCGCAAAGCTTTAGTTCAATTAATTATGCACAGACTGCAGGAGAGGAAAGGATTTTAATTACATTTTTGTCAAAGAAGCAGCACAAGTGTCTCTCTCTCCCTCTCTATCTCTCTCCGTCTCACTCTCTCTTTCTCTGTGCAGTCGTGCATAATTGCTTTCTATTTTGCTTTTACAATTTATTTCATTTTATGCCTGAGCTGCAGTTGTCGGGCTTTCAACTTAAGCCGAAAATTGCAAATTTTAATCGGTTGTTGCAATTGCAACCAATTGATCAACTGTCATTTATTGGCCTTGCTTAATATTCAGTTAAGTCTTCTCGAGGGCTCTGACATCACCTTGACACACTCAGTGCGACCAGAGAAGTCCGAAGTTGCTATGTTGCCTGCCCCACATTTGCCCCAAAACGTTGTATGTTGTGGCTAAGCAAGCGAGATAAGCTTTATTAGTTTAGGCACACTGACGCCAGGTGCGGTTGCGGATGAAAAGCACCTGAAAGCAGCTCATCAAAGTGTGCAGGATTCTCTCGCTATGAAAAACAAAATTGTAAAGACTTTTGACTGCAGGGCCCGACTGCTTAGCAGCCAACTGGTTGCCAACTCGTGCATAGTTTGTCAGCCGAGGTGTTAATGAGTGCGATAAGCTTGAGATTAAAATATACATAATTTAACATGTTTGCCGCTTGCTCGGACTTGCTCGGACTGTGCGGCATTCAATGTGCTGCAAGTGTTTGCCTGCCCAGGTTGTGAGGCAGGCCGACGCTGTGATGTGTCAGGCGTGCCACTCAATAACAATAAATTCACCTAACATATGTTTGCCCCAAAAGCACCAAAAGCAATATCCCTATGCCCCCAATGCCCCAAGCAACAAATAACCTACGACTACAGCAACAAATTTCAACCAGCTCCCATTTTGCACTGTGGTTTATTCGAGACGCAATCGATTGATTCCTGAGCGCAACCGCAGATTTTATTTATGTCTGTTTCCAAATGACTAGACTAAATGCAAAATAAAAATACAAATTTTAACAATAAATTAAGAGAGGGATATAGAGAAGGAGAGGAAACGAGCGTTCTTCTTGAATCAATGTGGGTAATCCATAATTGAATAAGAAAGAGTAGCAACAAACTTAACCTTAAAGATCCTGTCAGATATTCATTGAGATTACAAGTAAAGCTGTTCTGTTGTCTCAAATTATAGAAATTCAAGCTAGTATTTACTAAGCCAAGAAACAACCACAAATGTACAGCCTAAATCCAACATTTTAACAGAAAAGTAAGCCGAAGTTGTTAAAGAAATCATTTAAAGATTTAATTTTACAAAGTCAAACAAAAATTCGTATTTTTTTTGAATGTATGAGAGTACAATTTATGATAGTAGTTGCTTAAACTTGTGTTCTATCTTTTATTTTTGCATAGAAATTTGCTCATCTACTGGTAAATGACATTTATTTGGGCATAATATTGTCGCATTTAATTTGTTGATTTATTTATTCTGCGGGCAGCTCAAGCAAAGCATTGGAAAGCTTAAACAAATGCCTTTTCCACTCGTCATCATACTCTCTATTGACATAACTTATATGTGCTGCGTGGCAGCAATAGATAAATGACACAAATGGACATGCAAAATGAAAACGACATTAAAATCTCAAAATTCCCACAAAATGAATACGATTTATAGTTATATGCAAATTGAACGCACAAATGCAAAAGAGTCGAAATTTATTGATTATTTAAAAGATAAATCACTTTGCAGTGCAGGTTCAGCTTTAACACCATCGCAGCAGAAGCCCCAAAGATAAAAAACACCTTCACACTTCACACAAGACTCAACGGTATTAAGGTCAAAACTATAAAACATGCAAAGCACTGGCAAGCAGTCAAACAGGCGGACCGACCCAGTGTCTGCAATCCTCGTATCCTCGTGTCCGTCACAGACACCGACACTGGACTAGGAGCCCATGCCTGGAGCTGGTGCTGGTGCTGAAGCTGAAGCTGAAGCTAGTGTTGTTTGCCAGCTAACCTGGTCAGTTGGTGTTTTTATTAGTTTTACATGTTCGCAACTGTGTTGCCAGCTGTTATAAAGAACAGACTGAAGTTAACCGCACACTCAATTGGCTTGGCCTTGTCCCCTCTCCCTCCCCGCTCCTCTGCTCCTTGAATTTTGCATATGACTCGTTGGCTGGCTACATGACTGCACTCAGAAAGAAAATTGCAACTGCATTTTTGAAAATCACAATGCCCAATTTTCAAGCCTCTATTTTTATGTTATATTAAACTATTATTAATTATTAGAGTTTTATTTACTTTATTTCCAATAACTGGGTTTATTCATTACTTAATTCCAGGAAAACATTTTCTAAGATTCTAAAAATAAATAATAAAAAATGCTGGTTTCTATTATAAAGAAATATAATATTGAAAAATATAAAAAATGACTTTTTATGTTTAAAAACCAGAATGTTTCTTTCTAGTTGATGTGGTGATTTATTTTTTTGAGTGTGTCTGCTTAGTTTTGGCTTTGGCCTGCGACTTGGCGCTGGCTGGTTCACGCTGTGCCCATAAATAGGCAACACTAAAATGCTCCATTCGCTGGTTGGTTCGTTCGCTCGTTTTGTCCTGGCAACGTTTGATGTTTTTTTGCTGGGAACATATTTCAGATGGACCCGGATATACTTTCATTCCCTTGTCATTTGCGGTACACATGTGCATATGTGTGTGTGTGTGTGTGTGTGTGTGTGTGTGTGTGTGTGTGTAGGAAAGTGTGCGTGTTTAGTAGTTTGGCCTGTCTGTTGTCCATTTTGATCCCCATGTTAATAATATAAATGATGATTTATGGCTCTCCGAGGGAGGCGCCGCTTGTCGACGGCCCCACATGCTATTAAAGGAGACACGCTGCGGCAAGTAGGAGCTGCGGCAAGTCAATCGACTTTTGAATTATTTATCAAATTAAAGACATATCACAGCACATTCAACTTAATTAGCAATTATGCTTTCTTATGCGGCATACTCATTCGATAGGAATACACTTTAAGCCTGATGGCAAATGCTTTTGTTTATTTGCATGTACTTTGATTATTTATGCATGACAAACTGACGGATAGACAGACTCTCGCACACACAAAACACAAACAACAGAAATTGTTTTGAAAAAAGACAATCAAAACAATCGAGACGAAGACCGAGTTGGAGACGAAGACAGAGGCAGCAACTCACCCTGCCAGTTAATATTTCAGGCATTTGCCGGCACATTAAAATCGAATTTTGCATAGAAAAACAACATAAAAAACAAAACGGAGCCAACCCTGCTGCATAGACCTGGGGGACAAGGGGTGCATAAAAAAGCCACAGGGCTTCGGCATTGTGAGCCGCACAGAGGTAAAGCCCAACTCGCGCTCCACCACTCCCCGTTTTGCCAAAAAATTTATGCAAACGAATTAAATTGGCAGGCTGACTAGCTGACGGACTGGCGGGCCGACTGGGTGACGGGCTGACTGGATGACTGGGTGCCTGGCAGGAAGCCAGAATCGCTGGCAGTCAAGGCAGGATGCCAGGACATCATGCTGATTGCGAGCCCTGGCAAAATATAATTATATTTTTAAATTTAAACATTAAATATTAACATACAAATACAAACACACACACACCCTCACACACACACACACACACCCTCAAACACACACAGCTCTGCTGTCACTTTATCGTAGTATGCATAAAGCCATTTACAGTTATCATTTCTTGCGTGCCTCAAATAAAGTCACAAAACTCTAGCAAATGGCCATAAAAGCTGAACTTTAGCAATTAGCCAACAGTGGGCCACCAAAAAACACAGACATGGAAACTGGAGCACAATCTCTCCAACAAATCGAGTTTAAATTTAAGAAAGAAAAAAATGCAAATAGTCTTGGGTTTGCTGCTTGCAAAATTGAAAATTGCACAAAGATCATAATTCATAATTTCATTCATTCGTATATCCATAAGTCAGCCTAGAAATGCGAATAACAACAGGCAGTAGAATGCCAACAAACATTTATCATTGTTCCAGTTGAGCGTGAAACGGAATGGGAATGAAAATGGATATAACTGGGTGGCAGGGCAGTCGTTGGCAGCAGAAGCATTCTAGAAATACAATCGCTTTTCATATGCCACACTTGAAGATACCCTGTACTCTTATCATATATCTATTTGCTTGTTTTCTCGTCATTTTTACTATGCAAACAAGATTATTCTGAAGCTTCTTGCTCAAACTGAATTTATATATTTTTTATAAGAGACAATTTTAACTATAATGCCATGCGAAGAAGTTGTAGTTGTATAGTGACTCAGAAAAAGTCCACTAAACTAAAGTTTATTTCTGGCTTAAAAATCCTTTTTTTTTAATATTTTTATTTTATATTCTTATTTTTTGAAAATGTAGAAAAAAACTGTATAATTGCAGGCTGTTCTTTTTTGTATCTGTACACAGAATTCTTACTTAAGCTTTTTTGTTACTTTTTGTTTGTAGTTTTTGTGGCGATTTTCATTTTTAAATTTTAGATCGATTTTTTTTTTTTGGTTTGAGTGTGAGTTAAAAAACCATTCAGCTAAAAAGTGAACTGTCAACATTTGAAGAGAGTTTCAAAAAATGAGTGAATGCGAGTATTCTTATTGTTGTGTTTTATTTGTACATTGATATACAAGTTATTCGCTATATGGTCTGGCATTCATTCATTCTCATACTCTCTCTCTCTCTCTCGCTCTCTCTCTGTCCGACTTCCTGTGGCTATCTCTGTTGTTCGGCGAATTTTCATTGTTGCCAACATGGAAATATCCTTAGGCCAATGCATTTGATTGTGCCCGTCCAACGTTGTAAATTACTCATACTTCCACACAAACACACACACACACGAGCACACACACACACACACACACACAAATAAACACACACACGAGCACAAGCACACACCTGAATGCCTCTGTATGTGAGTGAGTTGCTGTGTCGCTGTCTTGACTTCCTGGGGAATTGTTGGCGGGGGACCGTTACACGGTTATTGCATTAAGCAAAAGTTGTAACCTAGATTTGAATGCCCTCCCGACCGAGGCCAGCTACCCATTCCATGGTCGACGGTCCACAGCCGGCAGTTCGGCACCCACACACCCATCCACCCAACCCCACTCACCCTCTATGCCATATTTCCCCAACCCGCAACACACGCATCGTCATTGTTTGGCATTGTCTGAGTTCACGTCGCCGTCTTCGTTTACGTCTCGCATCTCCAACTACGTCTCCGCCGCTTTGCGTGAGTTTCAGTCTTTGTTTAAACATTCAGTATTCGTTATTTTCCGCGCCCCCCTTCCCCCCATTACTACAACTCCCCCACATCGGCTGCTGCATATTTAATAAAGTTTCAGTTAATTTTCGTCACTCGTATTATTTTGCGGCACATGCGTGTTAACAATTTATGCTGGCCTTAATTCAACTTTTTTTTTCTACTTATTTGAGCTCTGCTCTAAATATTTATGAGAAGGTTGATCTTTGAAAGTGAAGCCGACAAAATGGGGGAGTAAGTTCTGGAATTAATTTAAAGCGCACTGACTGCCTGAAGCGATTAGACATTTTAAGACTTAAAGTGTATACAAATTAATTTGTGTTTAAGGCATTGAGGTATATTTATTTTATACTTACATACAATATATATTTGTTATTAAATGAGAGACGAACTAATTGCTTTGCTTTCAATTTAATTGAATCAAACTCGAAATTATATTATTGAAAATTTGAATTATGGAATGTGTTCAATATGAAAATAGGTTTTTAGTCAACACAGTCTGTGTTTTTTATCCGACCTCGATGATGGACACTGCCTAATGAGATCAGCGATGCTTCCGTCATTAAACCCATTTAACACATTTATAATTGTGTTCAGAGTATATAAATAGTTAAAACTGATTATGTCAAAATAACATCGTTTGCAATTATTTTGTTACTTTATAAAGCTGAAAACAGTTTGCCACTCATTTGGGGATTACGGCAAATACATCCTGACACAACTGCACACACACACACACACATAGCAACAACAATAATAACAACAGACACACGCAACAGGCCTTATTTGTCGTGCTTATAATTCGCATTCGTGCGCATAATTTGCCATTAAAAAGAATTAAGCCAAATACTCCGCACAATATGTATAATTAAAAATGGCAATCTGTGGAAAAGAGACACAGACACACACACACACACATAGCGAGCAGGGCGTGGCACGACCATCATATGCAACATATGCTACAGTTGCATTTAGTCAGAGATAAACCCACAATATGCCAGACATCATGCGCTGCCATGTGACCAACTCCAACTCGAACTCAAACTCCAAACTCAAACACCAAATCAGCCCGAAAAATAGCCATGGGATATTTTATGACTAGCCCTTGAGCCAAGTGCTTTATTTATCAATTTTTTGTTTGTTTAAAAGCGAACTGAGCCACATAATCACTTTGGATGGCCGGCCAATCTAGTGAGTAAGCAGCAGCAGAGGTTGCTGCTGGTGACTTGCAATATGCATGGAAAGAACTTTAAATCTCCTTATATATATATATATATATGTTAAACATTTTAAGAACTGAGATTCCAATTTGGAATGTACAACTGAGCGCAGAATAATCGGAGTCTAAAATAATATAATATTCCCATTGCACTAATTCTTAAAATATTCCATTTCAATAAACATATCTGAAACTCGTTTTATATAATATAGATTATATACATTACCTAACTGAAGTTTCTATAAAGCTATCTCAAATTCATATGCCTGTTGAGTTTGCATATGTTTTTTGTATTAATTGTTAGGCCTCTTAAAATGATTTGCATGCAGTTGACAGGATTTTTGAATGGCATTAAAAGCTGACAAAGTCGTTGACGTTGACATAAGCAAGTAAACTGTGACATTGTTATTGTTATTGCTGTTGTACTTGTTGTTGCTGCCAGCGACACAAAATCCCATTGAACACTTTTCGACGAAACGTGCTTTTTGGGGACAACTTGTGGGGCCAACAACAACCAGCAGCGATAAACGAAATACGAAAAACGAAAACAATGTCAAACACATCAAAGTCACAGCCAGAGGAGATTTGAATGCACCAGGCGCAGACCTTTACCCAAACCAAAACCCAAATCCAAAAGGAGACTGCCGGGCGAATCGACTGAAAAATCACACAAAATATTTTTGAAAAAAAAACTAGAGTGGAAAAATCGAGCCAGAAGAAGCTAACGAAAGGGGGGAAGAGCAAAGAGGATTGGCAAAAGTAAAAGCAAAATGGCGGAAAAAAGTGCAGCTTTTGCAAAAATGGAAAACGATGTCAAATGCAAATTGACAGCTTTCAATATCAATTCCAAAACAATCGCAGCGCACGCGAGGGAAATGCAAAGAGGAGTGGAGTGGTGAGGAGAGGAGAGGAGTGTAGAGGAGGGAGGAAAATCAATTTTTGGCATGTCATGTTCATGGAAAATGAAACCAAGTTAAAACTTACAACGGTGGATTTTAAGCGCAATGGGGACATCAGGTGAATTGATGCTCAAACATTTGGTATCTATTCGAATGCAATCAAATCGGTTGACAGGTTAAATTAATTAAAACTGATTTATGCATCAATGTGTGGCTCCAGCAGCCAGTTACCAGTTACCAGTTACCAGTTACCAGTGACCATTGGCCAAGTCATTGCTTTTGATGTGGTCTCCATCTTGACCAGCTCTATGTGTGTGTGTGTGTGTGTGTTTGTGTGTGTGGTTAAGTTCATTTTGCAAATTACACTTGCGGTACATATGAGATTTTCCTTTTGGCCTTTTGCCTTTGACTTTAGGCTTTAGCTGGGCATTTGCCTGCCTCGTTCGTCAGTGTTTGTTAATGACACAAGTATTTAAACTGAGAATGAGGAATTTGCATAAATTAACTTTGCCAGCTAATGGCAAAGATTTCAATGCACCGCAGCCCGAACTCCTCCGCCTTTAACGGCTTACGCATGCGGTAATAACAGCAGCAGGCGGCGTCAATTAACTTGCCCCACATGCCGCCTGCCACAAGAAATGCAAAGTCTGTGGCAGGAAATCGCATTATCTAAATCAACTCAGATCCGGTTGCTCTCAAGTCTGGGCAAACATATCGAATCAGCCAGCTAAAGTCGGAGTCATACTATGTACATCTTCACATATATATATATATATATACATATGTATAGTATGTATATATAAAAGGGCCGATAAAATGCAGCTCAGCGAGCAAATTATAAAACGAGCAGCAGCAAAATGCGAGAAGGGGCATAAATTTTGCGCATAAATTTCAAAGCTCTGCCGCTGCCACTGCCACTGCCACGCAGCGCATCCGTATTTTTCTCTTATCGGCAATTTTCATGTAAGACCGAACATAACGAAGGCCAAGACTCTCAACAATGGGCAATCGGCAACGTTATGACAAGTGCGCCAGCTGTAAGTGCAATGACCGACTGCAGGATGACCTGTAAGCAGCCCAACACTTGCATATACACTTCAAAATGAACAGTGCTGACAGCAATTAACACAGAGCTACACAGCATATATTTATGCTCACTGAAAGCCAGTCTGTGTTATGGCTTCATTTGCTTTTAGTCAAACTATATTTTAGACTCGTCTCGGAAGATGACTTTATTCCAAACAGAAATCAGGAGAAATCTTCTAAAATATAATACTCAATGCACTTTTAAGACTAAACATTGGTCTGGCTGCATAGCAAAGCATAATAACTCACAGAAACTAACTAACCCATAGCATATTTTATTGCCAGGAGTGTATAACGTTCATATACCCCATGGGCATTAAAGCACAGCGTATACAAATTATGAGCACACTAAAAAGGGCAGAAAACGAGGCAGCGTATTGATTTTTGCCAACAAACCATCCGCAATCACACCCACACTCACCCACAATCTACCATGTTCTGGGGCATGCCCCCGCCAAGCGTCAAGCAAGCAGTCAGCCATGGATTTGTAATTACGGGATTAGTCCTTCAATGGCAATGCGATTGGCAGTTTTTATGATTTGCACAACCAAAACCATAAGGGGATAAGCACACTCGCAGCGAATCCAATCGGAAGGAAACAACTGGGAAAGTGTTTGGGGGGAAAACAGAGGTGACCTGCACGTGACCTGGTCTCTGTCGAAATTTGCAATTAGATATGTTTGCCGGATGGGCATTGATAACAGCAAATATCAAATAAATTAACGCAGCCACAACAAATTATGAGCGAACATCAATTTGTTAGCAAATGGCTTAAACAAAATCATCAAATGCTTCGCATCACACTGATGAATCCGATCCAAATTAAGTGGTCGCCGACGCACTGCGTCTCAGCTTGTATTTAAAACAAAAACAAAATAAAAAACAAAAAAGAAAAAAATACAACAAAAAAAAACTCAAGTAAAAATATAAAAGTTACTAGAAGGAAAGAAAGAAAAATAAAAGCAATGCTGCTTTCCGTTCGAGTGCCTCGCGGGCTCAAGAGAGAGACGCACCCGCCCAGCCATGACGAATGTGGGCGTGGAAGAGCCCGCCCGGGGGGGTGAAGGCGGGAAATTGGGCGGAATGGAGGCTGCTGTCTGCCGTTCACGACTTCCGTTTTTGGCGTAGAAAAATTCAAATTCAGCATTGTGTTGGCTGTGTTTGCCACTTGTTGTTGTTGCTGTTGTTGTTGCTTGAGTCGACTCTTGTTTTTCTTATAATTGTGCATATGACCCTGTTTAATACAGTTCAGTGCACAATTATGTGTTCTTCTTTTGTTTAACATATTTTTGGGCCTTTGACTTAGCCTCGTGACTTTTGAGCCGCATTTGAATTATGACTTTAAGCGCGTGTTTGCCGGGAGTGGTAGATGTTGGATTTTTGGGGTGGGAAGACTGCGCTCCGCTGAAGGCGTTGATTTGACTCGATAAAATGGTGATTAAATAAATGTCATGAGTTATCCAAATTAAAAATAAACTGATGCGGAAAAATCGGTAATAAAAATATTATTTTTTAATGTAGGAAACATCAAATATGCCGGAAATAAAATACGGAAAAACTAATATTAGTAAGAAAAATTATAAAAATAAATAAATGAAAAATAAATGCTGTGATTAATATTTGTTGAAAACATAACATAAGCGAGGTTTAATTTTCTATGGGATAAAAACAAACGAAAAAAATAAAACAATTTTTTTTTGAGTAAAGCCTGATGTAACAGATTAAAACACAAATTGCCACAACCACAAAAGATAAATGAAACTTGTAATAATTAAGCGAATTAAACTGTTTGTTTTTGTGCAAATTACAAACGCAAAAGTTTTTGAATACTTTGTTGGCTTGAAGGAAAGTTTGCGGAATTTGTAGAGGCCCATTTGAAAGCAAAACAATTTGTTAATTGGCAGCTTAAAATTTCGCTAGTGACGTTGACAGTTGAGTTAAGGATCACCGTCAAATGACAATTGATGGCTAAATAAATGGCAATTAATTGGCATTGATGGAGCAGTAGCAGCGTCAGACGCAGGAGCAGAGCGGAAGTAACAGTTGTATGGCCCAAATATGTGCCGGCAATTTGGCAAATTACTTTGCGGCTATAAATCAAAGCATTCAACCGCCCCTCCCCTCCCGCGCCAGCTTGGTAGACGCATCAAGCAAACCAAGTAACTAACTAAGAAGAGCAATTCGTCTATTGAAACCTTTGCGTGTTCCCCGGACAGCTGTCAAACTGCTGAGGCAGAAACTTACGACACCTCATTAAATATGCGGCCCAGAAGTTTCTGCCCAAGCAGCTGGCAACTGGCAACTGGCAACTAGCAACTGGCAGCACATCCTGTCCAGGTGGTCTCCCAACCACAGCCTTTTCAATTTGGCCAACTCAGCGGATATTGTTGGCACATTTTTTTCACAGCGTTTTTTTTTTAATCTCATAAGTGTATGTGTCAACTTTTTGCACTTGGTTTGTTTGTTTGTTTACGAGTATTTGTTTGGTTTACGCACACCCCGGAGAGAGTCAATGTCGAATCAATAAAGCAAGGAAATTGCCAACAAAAAGACCCACAGCAGCCGCAACAACAATGGCAACAATAACAACAGTAACAACAACAACGACAACGACAACCACAGCAACAGCAATCAGCTGAGATGAACCCAAGCTCATTTGTGCTGTTTTTCCTCATGATATTCTATTATTCATTTCAATTTGTGTACGTGTGTGCGTGTGTATATGTATGTATATAGGTGAATCCTTCAAAGGTACATTTTTCATCACAGTTTCGCCGCACCACAGCACACAATACCACCCACCCACCACCCACCACACCACCAACTCCTCGAAAAAGGTCACTGAAAGTTTTTGCCGGGCCGAGCTTTTAGCTTTCGCTTTGGCTTTGGATTTCGCTCCGGCTCTGGCTCCTTTATTAGATTGTCCTGCCGCCCCAGCACATCAAAAAGTTGCCAACGGCTGTTTTTGACAAGTCCCCGAACCACACACCAGCCACCGACCACCGACCATCGACCCACAAACGCCACCACACCCGCCGCTGCTCCATTCACAATGTGAAGTGCCGTCGATTCTGGGCAGGGGGCGTGTCATAAACATGACAAACTTGTTGTTGTTGTCTTAGCTTTTTTTCTCCTGTTTTTTTTCCCCCCTCCCCTGTTTCATACTATCGACGGTGTTCATTATGATAAAGTTGCTTTTGGGCCAAACACAAAAAAAAAAAAGACGAAAACTTATCGCCAGCAAAGTGATGCGGAAGTCTACATTGAAGTCGATGTCAGTGTTCATGATGCTTAGCAGCTCATCAAATTTATATTGATTATTATGCAGCTTGGAGTAAGTGCGATCAATGGGGAATTAAGTAATTAATTATTGAAAGTGAAAGTGAAGAAAAAGAACGATGTCTTCTAAGTTGCAACTACACATAAATATGGACTGTGAATAGTTGCCTGAAAGCTAAGCCCTGCTGCATAATCATAAATATATATAGATGTATATAGTTAATCATATTTGTGGCTACTCCGCATTAAGCTGAGTATCAGTTAAACTGGTTTACTTGCCCCGCATTAATAATTATGACATCGATTACTGCTCCAAATAGACAGACTTAATCGCCAATAGTAGTAATCTTGCTGAGCATCGGGCAAAGTTGCTGGGTAGCCTTTTTGGGCCATGTTATCAGGGAACTGTAAGCCATGTTTGCCCGGCTCGCATTGTCGCTAATTGAAATGCAAATATTGATGAGTGTTAAGCAAACGAGCGAACGCTAATTTGCACAATTTTCGTTTTGTCGCGCGCCGCATAATGCGCCGCAAAGTATGCCATAAAATGCAATGCAGCCAGCAGATGCTGCCACAGCTGCTACTGCGGCTGCTGCAACAGCAAATTTGAGAGTCAAGTCGATGCCACTGCACTATGGGTAAAAACATTCAATTTTCAGCCATAAATTCAAGTAAATCAAATAAAAAATTTCTTGTTTATCAAAATATATTTATTTATTTATTTGGTATTTAATTTAATTGGATAACATTAAAAGTTGCACAAATAAAATGAGTAAATGTTATTTTGTTTACTTTTAAGTACTTAAGCGATTTATATTTATACAGTAAATATATATTTATCATATATATCAATAACATATTCACTGACTTTTAGCCAGAAAACGTGTAATTATTGCATAGTGCATAATGTTGCCCCACAGCACCGCTGGCGAGGCCCTTGCTTAACACCCAAATGCCGTCAGCTGGCAGACAAATTGCAAACTGGCAACTGGCAGAATGGCAGCCTGGCAACTGGCAGCCTTGCAGCGTGGCAGACTGGCAGACTGGCGGCTAAATGCTTCCAAAGCAGACTCAGCAGAATTTCAAATTTATTCAAATCAACTCGTTGAGCGAAGGGGGGCAATTCCGTCAGTGGGCGTGTCACACTCTCTGTAACACGCTGTGCGTATGTATGTGTGTCTGTGTGTGTGTGTGTGTGTCTGTGTGTGTGTGTCGAGCAATGAGCAACTGAATGAATGATTCAATTAGGCATCAAATATTTACAGCAGACGTTTAAATATTGCGACAGACTCGATACGCCTTGGCTTTTGGATTGGGTTTTAAGTTTAACGTTGGCTTGATTTGAGGGCCATTAGACTTGCATGTATCCAGCTGAGAGACTCGCGTGTGCAACTTATAGGAAAACTTATCTAATTG
Source organism: Drosophila grimshawi (assembly GCF_018153295.1). NCBI lineage: Eukaryota > Metazoa > Arthropoda > Insecta > Diptera > Drosophilidae > Drosophila > Drosophila grimshawi. Next base: position 9,781,768 of record NW_025062889.1, on the reverse strand, counting down.
GCCCCTCAAGTACATTAGTACTCAATGCACTGAGCTCAAACTTTAAAATAACACAATTCTCATATTCGCATTGGAAGGGATTACAAAAGTTCTAAGCTAAGCGGCATGCTTCAAATAGGCAACAGCAACAACCGACAACAAAACCAACTTAAAGTCAGCCAACAAAAGAGCAGGCGATCGAAATAGAAAGAGAAAGAGAGAGGGAGAGAAAGGGAGAGGGAGATAGTTGCAGCAATTGGAAATGAAGTGGAATGTGACGAGTGCATAGAATTCAATGCGAGTTATAAATAAATAAATAACTTTGGCATTGTTTTGCTGCCATTGTAAATCTAATTCCAAATCCCAAAAACAGAACGGAACTGGCACAACCAAGAAACCAATGTGGGCTGCCAATAGTTTTCAGATTTATGAGCTATGTGTGTGTGTTGTGTGTGTGTGTGTGTGTGTGTTGTGTGTGCATACCTGTGCATGTGCCCAATTTCAATAGTTTGATTACAAAAGTTTTTCAATTGAATATTTCTACATTTTTACGTGAAGCATGGCAATTTCTGGTGCAGCAACAGCCAGCCAGTTGAATGCTGAATCAAATGGCATGTTGCATGCCGCATATGCACATTATTTGTGTGCAAGTGTGTAGCTGCCACAATTTATTTAATAAAATATGAAATTAAACGCAATGATAGAAATCAGCTCGACACATAATAGAGTTTCGTTTTATTTACAAGTTTCTTTACTGCTTGCCAGCAGTTTGAGTTTGTTGTGCGGCGTATGGCAAGTTGTCGCCGATGCCGTCGCAAGTTGCACACTCTAAAAATATTTTCATAATTTTTATCACGATTGTAATTCTCGCCCAAAAGTTTTGCATTCAAAAAGTTTTGTATTTGGCCAACTTTTCTGGAGAACGGAGCGACGAGCGGAGCTGCGATGTCTGTGTGACGAAAAACTTTTCAGGCTGACAATGAGCTCACAACAGATTTCAGAGTTAATTTCCAGTTTTTGGGGCGCAACTTTTCCTCGACAATAACAATAACAATTTCGAGTGTGAGTACACATTGCACGCACTGTTAATAAGCCTAATTATTTTGCAGTGAAACGCCCGAAATTGTATAACAGCCTGCTCCTAAGTGTTTCTCCCCAAGCACTGCTAATTGGCACAAAGCGACTTTCAGCATCATCAAAATACTTAACAGTTTATTACAATATAAGCGTAAAGCGCTCGAATATGAATTGTGGTGCTGCTGCTGGGATTTTTTTTTATTTTGGTTTGTTTTGTTGACTTGGCTGCTTATCAATGTCAAGCTGAAATGGATCTTGTTGACAGTCGAACAATGTCATTAATCAAGCTGTCTCAAGGTGCACTGCTAGTCCCAAGACACACCCACAGTTTGCTTCTACTTTCGTTGTAAATATCTTAAGGAACAATCATTGACCACGCTCTGAGATACTCAGCAATGTTCCACTTAAAACTTAGTCCAGAAGCTGCAAGTAAAAACAGATACAAGAAAAGTATTTCAATTTTTTTCCCCGTCTCTGAGTTTTTTGAATTCAATGCAAATTCCATGCTTAAAAAAAAGGAATTTTAAGTTCTTAGACGATGAACACTTTATATAAATGTTGCTAAAGCACTGAGCGAAAAGTTTGCCTAGAAACAGACAGAAATTGTCTCGTTAACCCGGAAAAGAAGTAGTTGACTTTATTATAATTGTTGAAATATGTTTGAATATCGCAGCAACGATTAATACTTAAGTATCGCTATATCGAAGATCTGGTCACACATGAATTGTCTTTCTTTCTTACTGCGTTGTATTTTCCTAAGTTCAAAAGTTGCTCTCAATTCGTCAACAAGTAAAGACGCACTCGCGCATAATAAATATAATCCATAATAAGAAACTGCGTTTAACTCTTCATTTTTCCACGCCATTTACAACAATAATATTAAAAGAAATAAATAAAAATAGTTCGATTGGGATTGGTGATATCAGAATTATACTCTCCCCTCCTCAAAAAATGCAGGATATGAAAAAAAATATTAAAAGCTGTGTTAGTTTTCAGTTAGTTTGGGACTAAAAGTTGTAACTTTCTGACACACATGCAACCTTATTGTTAAGTAAAGTGCAAGGTATAAAATAGCTAAATCTTGCCAAGTCTAACTGTGCTAAAATGTGACACACACCCACACACACGCACACACACAAGCCCCCGCTGAGTCGTTTTGGCACAACCCACCCAGCCCTATGCCGCCCACACTGGGCACCTCGCCCACATCGCATATGGAGCGACATGTGGACAGTTTTTGCAGTAAAAGCAGCGTTGAAAACAAAAAACCGCCAGAACAAAACATAGCGCTCCTCCATGTGCTGACAGCGATAAATTCTAATGTCGGGTCATGTTGGTGGCCACGCCTCCGGCGGGTGTGGCGGGTGTGGCGGGTGTGTGGGCGTTGTCGAGCGGCAAAGGCAGTTGACCAAAGACCGAAGCATGAAAAATGCCAGTTTCCGTTTTGGAAGCTGCTCGCACCGAAAGTGGGCAAAGAAAAGGCAGTTAACTGGCATTTTGGGTTTGTTTGCTGTGGAAATATGTTTAGCACGTGTTTGCGCACTGCTCTTTGGTCAATCTCCACTGCTACCTATATATATATATATATATATATATGTATATATGTATGTATATTGCCAGAGCCGGCCACATTTGTCACTTTAAATGCAATTTGACTTGTGCCCAATGCACATAAGTTTTCCAGCTACCAGTAATTTGTCGTGTGTTCCTTGGCCGCAGGGACAGCCAGCTAGCCAGCTAGCCAGCCAGCCAGCCAGCCACAGGATCCCAAAGAAACAAAAGGACAAAAAAGTGTAGCATGCATTTGGGAGCGCTCAACAAAATCAATTTTAAAGCACTGCAGTGTGAACTCGATCCAAGCTTGGGTGAGAATTTGGCAAATATTTATTGTCTGGCACACAAGTGGCAATTGCTTTGTGCCACCTCAATTCAATCTGCATACAAAATCCGGCGCTAAGCCAATTATATTTGGCTGCTACTCTGCCCAGCCCCAAAAAACCAGACTGTAAATCATTGGCAGCTAATGAGCAGCTGCAGCTGCACTCAAGTGTTAAAAGCGAAAAATTTGCATCAATTATGCACAGTAGAGTTGACAGTTGGATGGGAAGAGAAGGTGGTAGTTGAAGCTGGTCGGGCACATTTTGTTTAATGTGCAGCATTGATGGCTTCATTAGTCTGCAATCCTGTTGCTGTTGCTGTTGCAATACTCTTGCAATAGGCATTATAGCTGTGTCCACAAATACGTAACGCGTTGAGGACAGCAGCCATAACTTATACAGATCCTTGAACTGGCAGATATTTAAAAGTTATATTGCTGGCAGAACATTTGTCAGATTCAGCCAAAGTTGAAGATTTCTTAATGTAACAACAAAAAACTTGCTTTTTTGGTTTGCTTAGCATAACAAAGTTATCTGCATCGGACCACTATACATACCACTATATATATATATATCCCCTAATATATAGTTAGTCCTTAGATAATCACACATTTCACATTTGTTTCACAACGAGTAGAGTATAATATCTTTGGCACAGCAGTGCTTATTTGTTGCTCACTGTTGCTATTGCTTTGGCGAGCAATGAGCCGGAAATGTCTTCATTATGATTGCATATGGCACTGGCTGTAAAGCCGTGCACAAAGCAGAAACGGAAGCACACAAAAATACGTTTATTGTTGTTGTTGTTGTTGTGAATTTTTGCAGTACAACCTTGTTACTTGTGTCGTTGTTGTTGTTGTTGTTGTGGTTGCTGCTGCTGATGTGCGTACGAGCGTGGTAATTTGCTCACATGTACACAATCTCAGCCAAGCATTGACATAAAACTGCTCAACCACCCCTCAACCCTCACCCCTGCCACTGCCCCCATTGCTCCGCTTCACACATTGATTCTTCTTGCCGCTCGCTCCACGCTGCGCCTGAGTGATGGCTGAATTCATATCAACTGACAGTTTATTTACACAAGCGCCATCATTACCAACGCCTGTGAGCCGCTCTCGGGCCTCAGAGCCAAGTCCACACACCCGCACACACACCCGCACACCCGCACACATGCACACGCACACAAATTATAGCCGGCAAGCGTATGATATGAAAAATTGACTGTGATTTATGCAATTATGTTAACAAAATATTTACTTGGCCACAAAACTGATTGGCTTAGACACTTGGCACAGCTTGTAAGCGTTTCGGTTGCTTGCCTTAAACGCCCCCATATTAAAAATACATTAGCTTCGTCGTCGTTTGATGATTAATTAATGACGCACAACCAAGCCAAATTCCAGTCCAGCATTAGGGCAATCAGCTTAAAGGGGGTCACTCGCAGCCAGTACGAGTCCCGATCGGCAGCTTTGTTGAGTTGGGGCTAGTGATGTGGCAGCTTTAAGAGATTGTCGCGATTGCGAAAAGGGCACCATCGCATTTAGAGCGCCGCACAAATATAAAATAAATTAAAATTTTATTACAAAACGGATGCGAGAAACTTTTGCCATTTCCTAAGCACTGTAAAAGTAACAAGTTTTTCGGCGTTTTTGTTGTGCCCAAAAAGTGCTCTCAGCTCTGATTCTCAGCTCTGTGCCCAGTGTTCTCTGGTCGCGGCTCAGATTTAGGTTGGGGTTGAGTGGTTGGTGTTTTGCGAAAGCTTATTACCTTATTGCGTTTGGCCACCAACTGGGCCACGCCTATGCTGAATGTGGGCCGGCTGCTAGCTGCTGGCTGCTGGCTGCTAGCTGCTGGCTGCTGGCTGCTTGTTTATGCCTCAAATGAACGGAAATGGTGAAACTTTTAATTGAAACCATAAATTTTGCGCGTGGTTTTTTATGGCAACAGAATTTGTCGTGCGGCGTTGCCTACTTAGCGGCACCACTGCCCAACTCCCCCACACTCAACCGACTCAAGCTCATTTTTAATGGCTGCCCGCCTCACAGTCAAATGCAATTAGCGCCGAGCAAGAATTGCACTTTTGACCAAAAGGCCAATAAGTTGGGCAGGTAAGTTGCTAAACTTGCACATAATGAGACCACGCCTCCATCTCTCTCCACACACTGGCACTGGCACTGAAAGCTACTAGTTTGAAGGGGGTTCTGGCACTGCCTTGGGTATATTTATATCAAGTCAACTGTCGCTGCACACGCGCTGCCGGAAATGACGAATGATTAAAATGGGCGTGCCATAATTTCCGCTTGACTGATGTGTGGCAAACAGGAAATTGCAACCATCGTCGACAAACGTCGCATATAAAAGTGAACCATATACCATATACACATTGGCCAGTTTCAACTACAGTCTTCATTTCTTCACAATTCACACTTCGCCCACTTGAAGTATGAGTTATGCTTCTTGTTACCACTTAATTGAATTTTCAGTCAACAGCAGGCCAATCGAATGAGTCCATTCACTTTAACAGAGAGTCAAATAGAGAGAGAGAGAGAGATAGGGAGACATACATTCATATCACAGTCACAATTGCCAGCTGCCATTACGCGCAGAGAAGGCTCGTTTCGAAAAATTCAATTTCCTGCACTCAAATGGATTTGCAGCAAATATTCACAACAGTTGCCACGTTTTGTTGCCACTCGATATTGCTGTTGCGAACTGCTTATTGTATCGCTGATTGAATGAAAACTATTGTGTTTTAAAAGCAATCACAAACATTTCCAGCAATTAGGAACACATTACAGTCAATACAAATGAAACCACTTAGTGCACGCTATTTATACGGACATATCGTCCATAAGCTGAACACGTTTTAATGGAAAATAGCATTATATTAATGGTAGGGCATTCTTTGAAAAGCCTCCCTATTTAAATTTAGAAAAACTACCAAGCAATGTTAAATTCACATTTATTCTACTATGGCTAAAATTTGTCTTGTGAATTCATTTTGATTTTCATTTGTTTGTGCTATAAATCAAAAGTGTTCAAATCTTTCCATTATTTTTCATTCAATTGTATTTAAATTGAGTGTAACCTAACAACATGAACTATATATAACTCGATGATTTAACTTAACCTCTGAGGTGAGAGGTGAGAGGGACAAACTACAAATTCAAATTGAATTTATAATAAAGAAATGAACAAATCACAGCACACTTCTGGTCACAGTTTTCGGCACTTAAGCAAAATAAATTTTTAAATACGAACCGTAAAGTTGTTGGAATATTTGAGATATTCGAAGAACTAAATATAAATAAAATAAATAAATAATTCAAATGGAAACAGCAAAAAAGACAATTTGGCAATTATATGTAAGTAAGTTGTGGTATTTATTGCATTTTAAATAGAAATATCACAAAATGAACTCAACGATTTGAATGCCACATTTGAGTTTTGAAGTATGCAACACATTTTCGGTGCTGTGCATGCGGAAACGGAAAGCGCCCTCATTGCATGGCAAAGAAGATGAAACCAAATGAATATTTGCCATATAAAATATTTGGGTCTTTGCTAATATTTCAAATGGAAAAGCCTCTGCCAGTGGGTTGTGTGGTATTTTTGTGTGCCACTTTTGCTATTGATTTTATTTGGCATAAATGCGACGTGTGGTGCTCATTTTTTTTTCTGCAGTCGGAGATCCGCTTTGGTTTTTGTTTGTGTGTTTTTTTTTATTATTATTATTTTTGTTGTTGTTGTTGTTGGATGCTGAACACAGCAGCCATTGGCAATATTTTCAATTTGCTAAATGGCGCAGTCAGCCAACTGAAATGCCACATATACCATGTATATATATCTATATATATATATAGAGCTAAGTATGTAGTAAGTATTTGTGGAGAGGCGAGAGTTGAGAGACGAGTTGCCAGTTGCGAGTTGCGGGAATTTGTGCCATGCGGAAGAAACCACAGCAGGCATTTCAATAATTCTAATGCGAGTTTTTGAGTTATGAATGGGCTCTGCATATTTTTTGTGTGTCTGTCTATGTTTTTGTTGCGACATGAAATACGTGCCATCGAATCCACCAGCAGTTCCATTGATAATCGATATTTGCCAGTCGGATTCAGTGATATGCGGTATTCATTAGCCAATGTCAAAAGGAAGTCGACTTTCACGCGTCCAATACCAAATGATTTATGGCGGACAATGACTATGTGCAATAATAATAGCAACGACTACAACTACAACAAACAGTGGCAACAACATAGACAACTAAACACGCTCCCCGTTGTTGGTGGCAATCGAGTGTGCGCTTGCTTACTTCCGGCGGAAGTAGACGCCGAACATGGCGGCGCCACAAATAAATTTATGTATTTGAAACCGCAAAGAGATCGAAGCAACATGCAAGCTCATTATCATCATCGGCTTCATAATGAGCTTGCCTTGGCGTAGCTAATGGCGCGAATAATATGCAAGTTTTCTGACTGCTCAGACACAAATGCGAGGGTTGCTCGTAAAAATAACATAAAGAAATCTGTTAAAAAATATATATATATTAAAATACATGCATACATTTATCACCCTCAACAAATTGTATAGAGTTCTACGTTGTTAATTTAATATGACCTTATCGTGACTCTCTGACCATACCTCGTAAGCACACACACAGACAGAACACGCAGACAGGACACGCAGACAGGACACGCTCACATAATCAGCAAAAGCAAGACGCAGAAACGGAAGACGAAGCCATTTTGTTCATATGTTTGAGTGCTCAATGATTTAGTGCGGTAAACGCTTAAAATTTAATGCGCATAATTTATACGTTATTATCAACACTTCATTTTAGGCTTTGAGCCCCGCTTTCCCCGCTAAAAACACACACACACACACACACAACTCGACGATTTTTGGCAATAAATTCGAAGGAGAGCCAAAAAAAAGGAGCGGATAAAAGAAAATACGAAAAGGACAGATGAAAGATGAAAGGAAGCGCGGGCGGGCAGTCAGTCGAAACTTTTGTTGCTTAAGTAAACTTGAAAAGTTTTCGAGACATAAAAGTTTCTTGTGAAAGTCACACGAAAGTTGAATGCAATAAATCTGAACGATGCTGCATCAGAAGCAAACCCAAAAAATGTGCAATCCGTTGGCCCTCGGGTCCAAATCCGTTAAGCCCGCTCAAAAAACATAACACACACACACACACACACATACACACACACACACACACACGTGTGCACACACAAGTTAAACTTTCAACGCGCTTTCACGGCTGATAAATGGCCAACTGGATCAGAATATACAAGCAACGATTCACGATTCCATCTAAAATACGTAACGCTCTCCACAAATGCCCCCAGCTTCACATGCTGCACTTGACCAGCAGCCAACTCTTGAAATTTAAATGCAACTGCATATATATATATATATATATATAGGATATGTATGCGTACTTGCAGGTCCTTTCGAGTGGGTGCACAACTTAAACTGTGCTAATTGAACAGCAATTTGCAGAAGGCAACAGGGTCAAGTGGCTCAGGTAAATTAAAGTGCAACTTCGCTTGCAGCTGCCTGCTGCATGCAACATGCAGCAGTAGCAGTGTTGAGACCATTGGATGACGAATTGGAATTTGCAGCTCAACTCTGCCTGGCGGCCTGAAATTGTAAGCAGTCTGTGCGTTGTTGACTTTCCAATGGATTTATATATTTATTTATTTTATTAATTTATTGTTGTCTGTAATACAAATTTAATTATTGAAAAACACAAATTGTTGAATAAAATATTGGTAATTAAACAAATATTAAATTACAAAACAGAAATGACTAGAGTGGAACTGGCTACCACATCTGAAAGATTAATAAGAAGATTAATCCAGCAATATTTCTGCATCTTATTGATACAATTTGACCAATCTGATATTCAAGAAAATGCAGAAATATTCAAAAAGTCGACTTTCCTCTGTTTATTTCAGTAATTCTATATTATGTAATTTAAGCACAGATTACAAATACATCCCAAATACCTTTAAGGATTAAGTTTGCAGCAATCCATAAAACCCCCACAAATACATTGATTTTCAACACGGAATCGCAACAGATTCAATTAATTGGTGTGTGAAGCTGTTCAACTAAAGAAGTGAATTGAATGTTGCTCAAAAGTTTAGTTAGTTTAGTAAGTTGAGCTTAAGCTCACTGTCAACTCGGCTCAGTATCTGAGGAAGCGATTTGGGCCAAACTTTGCTACCTTGGCAAGTTAGACGCGTTGGCAGCGAAGCACGGGCTTAGTATTTAAATGTAGCTACAGGCTGTGTAGTTAACCCAGTTATTCTGCACATCAAATATAATTTGGCTGATGGTGCGCTAAAAAGTCCTTGTGCCACATGCAAAATGATAATAATACATAAAAATGTGGCGAAATAAATGTAAAAATGCTGCGGGGCCAGCGAATTATTTTGCGCAATTCCATGCGAGTCCGTCTCAGTCTCAGTCTCAGTCCGTCTGCATAAATATTCCATGTTGGTTTCTTTTTCATTATCAAGCTGCGCAGCTTAATTGCAATGAAAGCGCACATTTCTCCCAGCAATTTGCAGTCGCCATAAAATATGCAGTATTATGACCGCAGAGCAAGCCTCTGCAGCCTTTTCAGATGTTTTTTTTTTGCTACCCTGTCGCAGGCTCCTTAATCACATGAACGACACAACGGCCACATAAACTCAATCTGTGTATGAGGCCAGGTGAGTGATTGCAATTGCAAAAAGTGCACAGCAGCCGGGATTCGAGCACAGCTTCAGTTTCCGGCTCGGAGCCAGATTCAGATGGCGACTCCGGTCACTACCCGTTATGAATGGAATGCATACAAATGTTTGCATATATCATGATTATTATTATTATTATTATTATTACTATTATTATTGATGCAATTTATAGTAGCAATTCGATGCTGTTCTACTTCTGTTCTGAATTTATTGCAATTTCTCTGTTTAAGCTTTAAGGGTTGTGAAAGAAAAAGTTGCCTACATTTCTGGGCGCTGCAAGTAACGACAAGTGAAGAGCAAGTGCAACCAGGCAGCACCTTCTTTGGCCAATTAGCTGCATTTGAGTTACAGTTGCAAAAGTTAAACACTCTCACAAACGTAATTAGCTGCAAGGCTTTGCTAAGCTTGCTAACTTAATGCCAAAGTTGGCGCTTGCCGGATAATTAATTTGCCTTTTATTTGCTGGCAAGTCTTGGCTGCGACTTCCACTCCAAAATTTAATTGAATGCATTGCATAAACAATTAAATATTAACAACAGTAATTGTTGCTTTTATCGTTACATATGGGAAGGGGGAGGTGTTGGGGGTGTTGGGGGTGTTGCCGTTGGGAGGTGTGAAGAAGCATTGATAATATTTGTGGCGAACGTTCGCTTTTTGCGCTTTAATTGGAAAACTTTTTCCATTTTAATTAAAACATTTTACTTAATGCAAAATGCAGTCGAAATTATACACAATGTGCAACATTCGCACCACAACAAGAGCAGCCGAGTAGCAGTGGCAACAACAGCGACAACAAAGCCACATCGAAAGTTTCCCCGGGGCCGGCAGAAAAACTATCCAAAAACTAACGCAAAACTCTCTCACTCTAACCGCAATCATCTCTCTCGCTCTCTCTCTCTCTCTCTCTCTCTCTCTCTCTCTCTCTCTCTCTCTCTCTCTTGCTGTTGGTTGAAATTGAGATTTTAATAGCAATGCTCTTGGTTTTGCCTGCCCACAATTCATTTGCTTGCACATCACTTATACGCCTCCTTAGCCACAATGATTGCGCCTACTTTTTTTTGTGCCAATTTCGAAGTTGGCGACCTGGTCAGCAGGCTATTCCAATACTGTTTAGTTCAGTTCAGTTCAGTTCAGTTTGCTTCGCTCTTCAGGCTTATGCGATTTATGCCAACAAGACAAATAGTTCTGTGTGTGTAATTTGCTTGTATGTCAAACGAGTCGCATATGTCAAATGTCAAATGCTCTGCGGATTTATTTTCCTCTTTTTTTTGTTGGTTTTTTTTTGCACTGGCACATTCGCATCGGCGCCTTCGATATCAAAAGTTTTTTCCACAATAAATTACTATTACACTGACAATTTTCTCCACCCTGCTGCAGCGTGACGAACATTTTTTATTCTTTGGTTACATTTCCGCTTCCGTTTCCGTTTTGAGGGGGCTGCTCTTGTTTTAGCCGACATTTAAGCTGCGCTAAGCATTTAAGTTCAAGTCAAATATGTGCAAGATTTGCAGCAGATTACTTGATTAATGATGTGGCCATAACACTGTCTTCCATTTCCCCTCCAACTTTCCTTTCAAATCGCAGCACATGTTCTGTGTTTCTGTCGAAGAGCACGGCCCTGCTGAGCTCAATTCGATACTTAAGGACTTGTAACAAACTGCCGTGTTACTTTAGGATCATAAGGTGTGAAAAAATGTTGTTCATAGGTATGAAAATACATTGCACAGCCAAGCCTGGTTTTGTTATACATGAAAACGTTAAACCAGACTTAATCACTGATTGTTTCTTAAATTTAGTTACTAATTTTTATAGTTCAACATCAGCAGTAATTAATTTGATGATTTCTATAATATATATTTATATTTCTTTAATACTGATATATCTGTTGCTCTTCTGCAAACTTTGTTAAGCATAAGTCTCAAGTTCAGCTTGAAACTATTTGAAAATCTTGTCTAGCCCAAAGTCTATAATAGCTAGTGACTTGTGTTAATTAAAGCGAGTCTGCACCTAAAATGTTTGCCTTGTAAAACAAAAACCAGTAAAACTTATTGAAACAAGAAGATCCGACATGAAGATACCCTAAACCCATCGCTAAATTAGCCAGAACTTAGTTACACAATTTGTTGCTTAATAGTCTCTGTACAAACAGATAAATAGACAGAGACACATAAGTTAATAGTAGCTGAGGAATCAGAAGTGATTCCAACTTTCTCGCTTTACCCATTTGAAATTGTTACAGGGTATTACTAGCAGACTGTCTGTCTGAGCCGCTGGCTGAATTAACACTTGAATTCTTGACTTTGCCGGAAGATAAATAAGAGCAAAATAATCCAGGACCTAAGCCAGTCAGGCAACCAACCAGCCAGCCAGCCAGTCAGTGGTCCAGACAAATCGACTGAGAAAAGAAAATATTGTTGCCACACCTTGCGCACCCCTTGCACCCCTTCAGCAGTGTCCTTGTGTCCGTCTGTGCTGGGTTTTAATGTCAAAGCTTAAAGTTGAGAAAACCTGTTTGGACTTTTGGTTTTAATCAGTCAAAATGTAGCCACAGCAGCCGCCACAACTAATTAAACAGATGTGAGCGTGGTCAGAGAGAGAGAGAAAAAGATAGAGAGAGAGAGAGAGAGAGAGAGAGAGAGGGGAGATGGGGTTTGCTAAGCTGCTAATTAAATGGATTTGCTATCGTATCGTTGCTAACGCAATTTCATTTCGTTTTCTTTGCTTAATTTATTAATTTGCACTTGGACCTGGCATACGCAAGTCTTATTTCCCATTTCCCATTTTCCGCAAGCCCAATTTGATGTGGGTTGCACGTCCGCAAAAACTTTGCGTCAGCTTTTATTTACGCAAACCAGAAACATATTAAAAATTTACAGCTCGTTTACTGCGATTTGTTCAATTAAGTCGATACGTTTTGCGCCCCCCCCGTCCTCAATCCAAAAAGTTGACTGCCAACTTGAGTTGAGTTTGCTGTGGCACTGCATCTGGATGTGGATGTGTATCTGGTTTGGGTCTCTGCCTGCTCGGTTGCCACTTTTAATTTTCTTTAAGTTTATTTGCCCGCACTCGTCTGTGATTGCTGCGTCCTTGCGGCTCCCCTGGCAGCCTTGGCTTCATTTCTCCTTCTTCTGCTGCTCCGCCTCCTTCTGCTCCTTCCCCTCCTCATCTGCTCGGCTGCTTTTCTCTCTTCGTTTTTAATTTTTATTGAATTGGCTCTTGTTACTGCTTAGACTTTGAGTTGAAATTAAACGAGCGTGGTTTATGCTTGCAGCCTCTCAAGTGCCACTGATTGTGAGACACAGACGGAGTAAAATTTAATCAAGTTTCTACCCCACCCACAACGCAACAAACACCCCTACCACTACAGTCCCTGGCAGCAAAAGGGTTCCACGTGCAGCAATAAGACTTAAGGGCTGGCAATCTGTAGGAGAAAGCAAGTCTCGAGTGCTCGACCATTGTTGTTACCAGTCAAAACTTTGCCAGCCAGCCAGCCAACCAGCCAGCTAGTCCACCACACCACTCCGCCCGGCATCGCAGAGACCACCTCAAGGCTTAAGGCACACCCAATCATAATTAAAAAGTCACGAACATTGATGAGTGGCATTTTCATGTTTGCACTTTTACCAATGCGAATAGTTAGCGAGGCAATTGTTATTGTGAGTGTGTGAGTGTGTGTGTGTGTGTGTGTGTGTGAGTGTGTGTGAAAACCATTGAAATTGGCTGACATTTTGGGCAGCAGATGGGCGACTTGGCCAAGAGTTGATAACAAGCTGGTGTTGTGTCAACAGAGACGGATCAAAGTAACTGCCATGAAATTGCGCGTAACTTGCCATAATATTTGACCAATATGGCAAATTGCGTATACAACCCGTTGCACAACAATGAACACGAGAGCGAACGAGTGAGAGAGAGAGAGGGAGAGGCAGAGAAAGTAAGTGCACACAGTGTGCACTGTAAAGTGCACTCTGCAAACTGGACATCGCAACTGGGCTGCACAACAAACAGCAAACTGACTCCACAACCGCAACACCGGCAACCACAAATATGCAAGCAGCCAGCATAGGAAAATTGGTGCCCAAATGTGTGCTGCTGCTGCTGCTGTTGTTGCTGTTGTTGTTGCCACGTCACGGGCAGCCGCAAACTGAAGCTGTGCACATCAACGTAATAATTGTAATAATACGAATGCCGACACTTGCGGCCAACATGCAACAACGTTCCCGAGTCCCGAGTGCATTTCGATGCGCCCAAATGTATGCAACTGTCGGGGGCAAGGAACAGCAACAAACAACGAGACGAACAACAACGGACAAGGCTTGTGGCCCTTTGGGTTTAAGGGTCGCTCAACCCCAACCTAAAGCAAGACATCAGGCATCAGATAATGTTCTCGCAATGACTATGCGAATAATGATTATAATAATGATGATAATGTTGATGATGATGTTGATGATGATGTTGATGTTGATGTTGACGATGCGAACGATGATGCAGCTGCTCGGGCACAAACTTGAAATGAATTTGCATAAACTTTTAGCACGGACAATGCAGTAACAAGCACAAGACCAAAACTGAGTTAGTCGACGAGGGTCAATTATTAAGTTAGACATTTCTGTTTATATTAGTTTAAAAGAGTTGGCAATAGTTTTGTAAAATGCTAGAAGAAAATGGTTTGTCATAGTTAAAGGAATTTATGAGTTTTTCGAATTAATGTTGACAAATTTAAAAATATACCATTGAAAAATATTAACTAAAAATTAAAATAGCCTTTTAAAAGAAAGAAAAAATAATTTAAAATATATTTGAAACATTAAAATTATATGTTTAAAGAGTAAACAAATTAATGACTTCGCTGCTGTATTAGCTATAATAAAAAGAATAAAAGAATAATAATATGTGCTTGGTGTTATTTTGTTTAATTTATTTTCCACATTTTCCTATTATTCAAAACAAAAGATTAGTTATTACACCAATTTTCTAAAGAGTTTTCTATTAAATGTAGAACCCTCGCGAATAGAAGTCTACTTTTTGTCAACTGTCAAGAAGGCTGCTGCCTGCTGCCTGCCTGCCTGTCTCAGCTCCTCCCAACCCAGTTTAGATCGTTGTAGTAAATTGAAATATGCTCTGGCTCTCAGCCGAGCAGCTGGGCAACCGAGCAGGTAACGTCAAGCCAAGGAGTAAAGGCAAAAGCTGGCAACGTTCATGATGATTTTTGACAAGGGTTAGGACCACGACTGCCTTGTCTTGTCTAGCCTTCCCTTCTGTCTGGTCTGGCAAAATGACTTTATTTGCAATATGGAAATATTTTTCATTATGCTGCTCCTTGCTTGGCTCCTTGGTCTGTACGTTTACCTATACCTATACACCTGTGCCAGTGCCTGCTCCTGTTTATGTTCTAGTTTCTGGGCACTCTCATGTCAATCGGTGTCACTCAACACACTCGAAGCTTGTCTTGGCATATTTGATGGCAATATTTTTGATATGACATATTAGACATAACTGGTATGTGTGCTTGAGTGTGTGTATATATATATATATATATATATATATATATATATATGAATTACCTACTTCGATGTGAGTTTTGCAAGGCAATGCAAACAAATCAAATTTTAATTGGTTTTTGCTTAACGACCACTTGGAAAACATAGTCGTTTAGAGTCAAAAGCTACTTAAGTAATCAACGCTGGGATTCACATATAATACGAGGCGAATATGCAGTCAATTTTTTTTCTATAATACAGAAGCAGAATGTGCCTCGACTTTGGTGCATGGCATATGCATATTTAAAGCAGAAAATAAAAATCTTTGGCCATATGGCACATGTGGGGGGCTCATGGAATGCGCTCTCGACTCTGCAATGTTTGCTCTGGGTGATGATGACTTTATCAGAGCATCAAAGTGGGCCCCAATGAGTGGCAAACTGAGTGGTTCGGGTAACTGACAGATGTGTGTCGAGTGGCGGAAAAAGAGAGCGAAAGTTGTAGAACTTGTGCAAACAATTTGCCTGCAGCTCCTCTCTCCGCCCCATCCCTCCCTTCCAAGCTCAAGCTGGATGTGCATTTGTCCGCTGGGAGTTGATTAAAATGCCACATGATAAAATGAAAACAATTAAGGCACAGTTCATTATTAAGTTGTATTGTACTTTTTAATAATATAAACCACTGCGTTGGTAAAAAATAATTTCATGAGTTAAAATATAACCAACAAATTAAATTGCAAAGTGGCTTAAAGCTAAATGTTCGAAGCTTCTGCAATAAATCGTAATCAAACAATGCTTTAGGGATTGGATGGATGGGATGGGATTGGAATCAATAAAACTGACAATTTTCCTACAATTTAATAGCTAATTTTGAAATTCATTTTAATGCCTATATTTTTATTACAAAATCTGCTTTAGTTGATTTTTTTATTTAAATGTAAATTCGTTGTAAAATATTTCACAGAACACAGACAACTGTGTATAAAATGGTTAATATTTCAAACTTTTTGCAAATACCACAATTATTTTCAACCCTTTCTAAGAGTTACAGAAATACATAAAAAATTAAAAAATAAAACAAAATATAATTGAGAAGAAAAACAAGGAAATTCAATGCACTGAAATTGGTTACATGGAGATGAAAATACGACGTAAGTCGAGCGATACAATTATCGTTGTTAAGAAGCTCAATTTATACAATTTCGAGTGTATGCAAAATAAAATAGAACCAAAAACAGAAAAACCGAAATAAGAATCGCTTTGATTCGCTGGCTACGGGCAAAAGGTTGTTTTTTTTTCCGCCCGAAATTTTTATGGCCGCAGTTTTTTATGCCAATTGCCAGGCACGGACAACAATTACGCGCATTATCCTTTCGACTCCAGTCAAAGATGCAGACGGCATGTCTGCATGTAGCTGGGGATAGGGTAGGATAGGATAGGATAGGAGATACGAAGCGCGGCAGCCGGAGTCGAGTGATAACACGGCATTTGCTTAAACAAGCATAAATGCAAACTGCTAAAAAGAAATATAAAAAACGAAAAAAGTAAAAAGTTCGGTGCCATTTTAATTTGGCTAAGTAGCGCCAGTGACACTGACATAGAGAGTGAGCGAGAGAGAAGGAGTAGAAGAATAGGCAAGGCAAGGCAAGGCAAGGCAAGGCAAGGCGGACACGGATACGGTTACGGATACCTTTGCTGGACAAAATATAAAAAGTATACATATAGATGCAAAAAAAGCGCTAATTTAATTTTAACTTTGCTGGCGTCTGGGCAGCTCCTATATACATATTCAACTTGTGTCTTTTTGCCTTGCACCCTTTTGTCTGTTGATTCCGTTGTCAGCGTCTTTTGGGCGCTTTATGCTTGTGGCACACTTTTCGCATCGCATTAGCCAACCAGCTCTCCCCCCCCTCCCTCTTCCCTCGCCCCTAACTGCTGTCCAAACCAAACTGAGGCGAAAGAGTAAAAGTAAAATATTTGCTCGGCCATTGCAAGTGAGCAGCGCTGATTGCGCCACTAAAATGAAACGAGTTCCTTGTGCGACGATAAGATTTCGAGCTCAGCATTTATCCACCGTCTCCCCCCCCCGCCTCTTCCCTTCCTTCTCCCTTTTGCAGCGTCACTTTCCTTTCCCCGCCAGCCCGCTCTCGACTTAATCACAGTGAAGTTTACGCATTTGCCGCTGGCCATTTCATTCCTTACTTTTTATATCTCTTGTACCCATTTAAGCTGGCTCAAAAAAAGGGGTATACGAGTATTTTGTATATGTTTGTTGCAACATGAAGCAAGCATCTGCAAGTCAATAAGTTGCCAATATTATAAATCAGATCACCTCACAAATGCAATATGCAAAGAATCAAATCTGAAAGGTAGAAGTCAAAAATGAATACAGCTTTCTCTGATACCAAAAAACAGTTTGAGAGCATTTTAATAAGAAGACAAATTTTAGTTTTGAATTTATTTTTATTATTTTTAAAATTTTTATTAAAAAATAAAAGTAAAATGATTAATAAAATAAATACACATTTTAGGCAACGCAGGCTTCGCTTAATATATTTAAAGAGCCCCTTTCTTTTCTCATTTCAAATTTTAAACGAATTATTCAGTATTCATTTTATATAATCTAAAATATGAGTTTAATTTTAATTTTAATTAATTCTCATTCCTCACACTGCTCTTACTTTCTCAGAAGCTTTTGATATTTCTCTGACAAACCCAATCGATGTCATTCGCCCTCTCTCTTTCTGACTCTCTCTCTCTCTCTCTCTCTCTCGCTCTACAATTGAATTTCGCTCCAGTTTCGAGACAAGGTATCCAAAAGTCGATTACTACCAATTTGCTTGTGTCACATTCTTGCTGCAGTTAAGTCTATCTTATGGCCAAACTTTGTGAGTGGCTTTAAGGCAGTTGGCACCTACGCCCTCAGTTAGCCTCGGCCCGACAATCGACAGCGATTTGCTACGGTTCCCATTCCCCAGATTCCCCGTCCTCATCCCATCCACTTTCTGAGACAGAGCAACAACCACCCGCCAGCCTCAACCCTCCACCGTCAACATGCGCACCGCACCATCATTGACCAAATTCGTATTCACAAAGCATCCGATAAGCATAACAGTTGTCGTCAAGTGAGCTCTGGTCGTGCCGCCGGCACACACCTCATGAAGGAGTTTCGGCTGAAGGTAGCAGCTGGAGATGAGGCTGGTTCGGCAGTCGCAGCCACCGTGTGGCAGCAGCAGTTGGGGGCAGCAACAAATCGTCGCCAGCTGCCAGCGACAATAAAACGTTTTACAATGTAACTAAGACGACGACATGCCGCTCCAGAAGACGAGAGACGAGAGACGAGAGTGTGGGAATTTCGCCCCTTGGCTTGCAACTTGAGGTCTACGCTTCGACTGGAAATTGAACGAACGGCTTTCGCATGTGGCAATAATGTACGAATCACTTGGCCCATGTGCAACAAAGTTAATAATTGTTTATTGCCACAATTGACAGCTGCGGACGTGTGGCCAAACCATTTCATGGGTAAGTGGAAACCTCGATTAAATTGTATAAGCCACAGTGAAACATATATACGCACACACATACAAATATATATGTTGATAAGTTCTTTTTTATATGTTCCCAAATCACTATAATCCAACTACTTGGCCAGATTGTCGACATTGAGCATCCCGAAAAGACTGATAAAGCACCTAAGGGCCAAAGCAATCTTTATTCTGCCAACGAGGCTAATTTCGCCAAATCTGCCAATACTAGCAGGCCTGCCAATATATACCGAAAGCTCTTTTCAAATATCGATATAAAGTTCCAAATAATAAGGATGCTTTTTTCGTAAGCGGATTTCCATTTATTGATTACAATAATCAGACAGATCAACCAGAGAAAAATGCTGCAAATGTTTACAGCAGCAACAAATTGAAAAGAGTTAATCAATTGGCAAAAATATACAATGTGTCATCCTCAGTGTCATTTAAGTGATAGATAATTATTGTGCATATTTCAGGCAAGCTCAGCTCGCAGATGCTCAGTGAAATTATACAGAAATCATGGCAATAAACATGGCTCAAATCCTTTTCTGTTGCCAAATGAAAATGAATCTTGTCTTGTGCAGAATTAAGCGGATATATTAAGTAAATCGCTCAAACAAACAGAATCTCAGTGGTAAGTTGATCCAAGATTTGGGCGTGGACAGACTAGCAACCCATCTAAAACTTCAAAATTGTGTAAAAGTCTAGAAAATTGAAATTTTGTATAAATTGAGCTTGTCATTCGGTTTTGATGAATTTGATGATTTGAGAAGTTTTGTGTAAGAAAATAATATTTTAAGTTTTCTTTTAAAAACTACATTTTTTAATGTACTCCAGCTGCCACACTGCTGCTGAGTCGTCTACGGAACAAACATTTGATGCTCATTATGAAAATGCCTTCAGCTGAACTTAAGATTTAAATTGTTGACATCATTTCGGGCTTTGCTGCTGATGAATTTGAATGAGCTGGCTGAGACGGCCTAGTTTCAGATACACACTGGTCGTCTGCAACTTTTTACGGATATTCTCATATCAAGGTAATTTTCTGCCGTCTTTGCTGCAGATCCAGGCCGCCTTTAGGATTCCTGGGCATCATTATAAAGATGAAAGGCTTTCTTGTTGCCGATTGCAGTCTGATGACGCCTCTTGTACGAATATCAGCTAATCAGGCGAAGGAGAATCAGCAGCCATTGCAGAATTCCAACGGGCAAATGTCAACTTGCCACTTACAACATTTTGGCACCTAAATTTATATACATTTTAAATACATAAATCAAATACACTAAAATACATTCACTTTGTCTAATATAAAAACTCTTCATTAAATGTATTAATCTAGAGATGAAACCTTGATCAGAAAGCCCTGTTTTTTTTAAGTCAAGTCAATTTTGAAAATGTTGCCTTTGCGAAGTCTTGACGCAAATCTACAAGCGCTTTGAGGGCGTTTCCAACTTTAAATTTAGAATGAATCTAAGACAGGCGATCAAAAAAATGCCATATATATCGACTATGAAATCTACAAACAAAAGTGCGCAGAAATCTTAACAAAATATCCACAATATGACAAAAAACAATGCATGTTCATTGTTTTTAACGCTCTGTTCACTAACAGCAATCCACGGTCAACATTGTGGATTTCAGTTCTGTACAAGTTTCGCTGTTAACATTTGGCGAGTGGCTTACAGCGATATTTTCTACAAAAGTTCTTTTCGCTATCGATAGCAGTCTCCGATGTGACAGCTGAACAGCTGTTACCATGTAGCGCCAAATACGACGGTTGAATTCAAATTCAAACATCAATTTGGCGAGTGGAAGGCGTTTTTTAAGCTTTATCCTATAAACTAGAATTGATGAATCGAAATAAAACCAAGTGCTTATATGATATAAATACACAATTCAATTTATTTCACTTGCAAGCTTACTACGTTTCTCAATGGACAATGTTATACATTAGTTGTGGATTCCTCAAATATGCAACTGTCGTGTGGACTCTAAAACCAGCAGTCCCAGGAACGTTAGCAATGCAAACAAATAAGCGCTGATTTGTTGCTGTTCTTTTTGTTTATTTTGTGGTTTTTATTTCTATAAATATAAAAAATATGCATATACAATGTATATATAGACGCGTGTGATGGTTAAATTTACTTCAAATAACAAATAAATTGTTCAAACACAATACGAGTATATAGTCGAAGTAAAATGTGCTTAAGCTACTACTAGGGGATTTGGAGTTGGAGTTCATTTCAAATAATTATATACACATACAAAATTCCAGCAAACATTGCCGAGGAAGAAGGAGTACAAAGATCATTACTGAGGCTATCTAGTTGGCCAATTAGTTAGTTAGCCACGTTTCTTACACGGTTTGCACACAAACATACATAATTAACACACCGTAAATAGTTTGCTATCAATCAATAATATCGAGGCCAATTAAAATGGCATATTCTTAATGAACTAAGTTGAACCACGCGTGTTTCGTTCTGTTTGCTTCCTTTTTGTTTTGGTTTGTTTTCTATTTTCAGTATTCAATTTCCAACATTCTTCAGTCTAAAGTTGTTGTTTTGTTGATATTTTTTTTCATATAAATTGTTCTTTGTTTTATTTTGTTTCAGCATAGCTTTGAGGATGTTGCTTGTGCCATTCTTGTAGGTCTCTTGCGGTTTGTTATGTTAAAAACAAGACAAAATATTCGGTTTGTGGACATTCAATACATAGACTATATGGTAAATATGTAAACAAATTGTACATACTGGAAGAATTTTTGAATACATACGATAAATAAGGTGTATTGACGTTGCACGCTGCTGTTAACAAACGAACCAACAGCGAATTACATACATACATACACACATACATATTTAACAACAAACTTGATATCATGCACATTTAGACTTTCAAAATACACATAAATTAATCGCTTACAGTCGCTCACAATTATTATTATTATACAAAGACGATGCTGAGCAAAAAACACTTGGAATATGAATCGATCGATATCCGGTATTATCCATTTTGTACTTATCTAATAATATTTTGGCTATTTAATTTAAAATATCTATACTAATTTTATTTTTATCAATTCTGCATTGTAGAAACAATTTATAAACTCTTGAATTTTTTAGCAATGGAATTTCTTAATTCAAATTTGAAACCAAAACAAATTTCAAATATTTGTTTCCTGGTTGTTTTGTGGTTGTTGTAATTGTTGTTGCTGTTGCTTTGTTCTGTGCGCAGTTGTGTGTGTCTGTTGTGCGTGTGTGTGTGTGTGTTGTGCGTGTCTGTGTGCGTGTTTGTCAAGCTATAAAGCTACAGCACCCAGCACTTGCCCCCCTGCTATTCTCCATCAGTCCATCCATCCAATTTTATTATATTGTTAATTATTCAATTGTTGTTGTTGTTTGTTGCACAGCTGACATTTTGTATTCTTCGGCGTCGCCGCTGCCTGCTGCTGCTGCATCATCAAACTATTTGGCATGCCCGTTGCTGAGGACAGCTGGCAAAACATTTGCCTGCTGCACCACCGCATTGATCACATCGATCTCCTTTTTGAGAAAGGCGGCGCTGTTCTCCTCCTGACCATGTTCTGGCAGGGCGTTGCCACCAGAATTGGTGTGTGTGTTGCTGTTGCTGTCGGTGTGGGCAGA
Source organism: Drosophila grimshawi (assembly GCF_018153295.1). NCBI lineage: Eukaryota > Metazoa > Arthropoda > Insecta > Diptera > Drosophilidae > Drosophila > Drosophila grimshawi. Next base: position 9,759,439 of record NW_025062889.1, on the reverse strand, counting down.
GGATATGTTGCGTTTGCGCAGGCCAGCAGCAGCGGCATCCACCAGATTGGCGGCACCGCTGCTGACAGTGCCGGCGGCTAGCTTCAGTTTAGGAAACTCAATGTCGCGCATCAGATCGTTTTTGAACTCAACGATGCCGCTGACGGTTTCGGTAACAGTCTTATCAATAAATTCCTCAATATTTTTGGTTTCCGCTTCAATCTTCTCCTTCAGCTTGCTAGACAACTGATCCATTTCGCACTGATCGTGCGGCACGCTAACCGCGTCGCGAGCGCACGTCTGCTGTTGATGATGATGTTGATTGTTCGGCTTTGGGCTTGAGGGCTGCTGCTGCTGCAGGTTCTGCTGGTGTTGCTGCTGTGGGCGTGGTTGGAGTATTTTATTATTCTGTGGCTGACTCGTTGAATTGTGGTTGTGCTGCTGCAATTGCTGCTGCTGTGGCAATGTGTCATTACGTTTTGCATACGTTTCCTTAACCATGCCACCATCCTCTTCATTGTCCTTGAGATCATCATTCGTATTGTTCACGGTCAGCGGATCAGCGGCAACAGCAACTGTTGCTTCAGTTGCGTTATTATCGCTCTCCACATTGATGCCGGCGCTATTCCGGCTGGAGCGCTTTGCGCGCTGCTCGCCCCGAATGAATTGGGGTAAAATAAATATGGTCACTAGTGAAATAAGATGAAGGCACAAACCAAATTTCAGGTACAATTTAATGCTGCCCTGCAAAGTGTAAGTGTGACATCGAATTAGTATTCAGCTAAAGATGAGTTGATCCAATAGATGTGGCACTTCTCTTACCATAAATTCAAGCAGAACAAATGGGAATGTTGCATAGCCCATCACCATGCGTGTGGTGAGGCAGGTGAGAATGTCGTAGAAGACGCGCGTGAACTGCGTACTCTGGAAGCGATAGCGGAACATGCGGCGAGCTGTGCGCGCTGCTGTCACCACCAAGGCGCCCGTGGCAAATGTCAAATAGTAGCCCGGATAGAAACCGTGCCACACGGCGCTCAGAGCGAACGTCAACAGTGTGCCGTACTTCTTGGGCACGCGCTCATAGACGAGCGTGCGCAGCCAACGATTGGTGCCACAATTCCAATTGTTAATCGCATCCCGGAAATTGGAGGCAAACTGCAATCGAGAAAACGTTTTTAAATATATGTACGTCTAAATATCTATCTGATAACTCACCTCGAATGAGAGCACATTAATATTGGATATTAGATCCCATTTGGCATTGCCATCCTTGTCGTAGCCGGTGAAGCCTAAACCTGAATTATTGCATATGGCATCGGCGAGTAGCCATGCATGATAATACTTAAAGCGTATGCAGGTGGTTGCCATCATGGCATACCAGAATTTATACATTATGCCCGTGCCATTGACAAACTCATCCTCCTTCATATTCTTCACTGGATATATTTTCACAAACTTCATGAAAATGAATGCGCACACCAAGCTGCCAAGCACTTTTCGTATCACGGTTTTCGTCGGCGACGGCTCCAACACCAGTTCCGATTTACCATTGTCCAGATTGCCCTGAAATCGAAAATCATTTTCACATATAAAAACTACTGCTGCATAAATTGAAATTGATGAGTCACAGACGACACACAGACGGCAGACAATGTGTGATGTGAGCAGACCAGAGCAGTGAGAGACAGTGCAAAGTGAGGTCAGCATTGGGCTAATGTCACCCACCTCCGGGTGTCTCTCTCTCTCTCTGGCAGCTCCACATTGTCACTGGGCACACTTGGCAAATAGATAATGAAATCAGTGCAGTTCTATTATGCAGGTGACCACATAATCATCTTGTCTGTGGTCCACTTACATTGCCCGCCGGCCGCTTCAACAGATTGCAGCCCTCCACAAATTCAATGTAGTCCTTGTAAAAGACCAATGGACCGGCCATGAGACCCTGAAAGTGCCACACATACGAGAAGAACTCTAATGCCGATGGCATTTTCCTAATGGCATGATATTGTTGCGCCTTTGTCATGTCCTGTAAATGAGCAATGATTGTACTAAATACTGTTGATAGATTTTCTGAATAGCCTGCACAGCCGCACTCACCTCATCCTTGCGCACGAAACCATCGTGTATACTGAATGCCAGGCTGGTCACCTTTTGTGTTATGATCATTAAGGGTCCAGTAATGTCCAGAGCATATGAGCCATAATCATAGATCTGACGCATCAGATGCACGCACAACAAATAGCCCATGGCCACTAGCATGACGCTCCTGCCAATGTCATTCGTGTTTGAGTTTCACTTCAATTCATTGCCAATTCAATTCACAATTTAGGCTTACCTCTGCACAATGCGTGGATCCTGTGTGCGTATTACAATGAAACATATTGCGGGCAGTCCGGCAATGTGTATGGCCTGCTGGCCAAAGCAAAAGTAGCCAAAGGCCAGGCCCAGCGATAAGGCGAAGACGTGGCGCACCTCATAGGAGACCCTCGATGGATGCAACCACGACCGGAAGAGCGAGGCCAGGAAGAGCGCCAATATTTGGCAGATTAGAAAGTTGACCTGCAAAAGTGCAATTCAAATGTGTCGTTTATTAATTAATGAAATACAAATAAAGAGAGCGAAAGAGCAACACAAGGAACAGCTGTCATTTATGTAAAGTTGAGTCATTAGCCACCACTCGCTATGCTCCACCAACCCACATCCAATTATGGTCCGATAAAAACCAAAACCAACACAAAACTTGAGTAATTAATCAGTAATTATTTTTCGGAAAACAAAAACCAGTAATTATATTTGTAATTAGTATACAGGTCCATTAATACAATGAGAATAATGTCAAGGCTATTAAGAGAGGGTCGACTAACAGAGACGAAGACACCTGTTTTCAGAGCGTAAAAGTTGGTTGGAGCAGTCCCAATTAAGTCCAACAAAAGCAAAGATTACAAACAAAATCTAAAAAAGCCTCACTACGGAATTGTAAGATTGTTTAGTAAATAATATATATATTCAACTAAAAATCAAAAGGGGATGCCTCGGAAATCTACAGCAATCAATGTTTATAATATTCAACAAGTAGGGCAAAGTTAATCTGTTGACAATTAAATTTTAGTACGCAATTAAAAATATAAATAAGGTTTTTGCCTTGAGCCTTAAACAAATTTAAATATTATATTTTTTATAATTTAAACGTGTTTTTTACTAGCTCCAGTTTTCTTTATACTTCAATATATGTATATATATATCAGTGGGAGATTTACAGCCAGCCATGGACTTTGAAACTGTTTTCTGTAAGCTGGCCGTAAACTGACTATATCAAAGTTGGATATCAGAATGGGTGAACTGTGATCTTTAGACCGATTGTTCCAATAACATAAAGCTATGATTTTGTGAGAAACTTAATCATAAGTAACCGAAGCAAAAGGACAGATATAAAGGTTTAATCACTATTGCTCTTAAGCTGCAGGAGTTCAGACGGATCGATACTGATCAAAAATACAAATACATAATGGCCTTGGCACAATCTCAAAAAGTTATCATATAATAATTAATTGATTTGCTTGTACTCAAGTAGCTACCAATTATATAAATATAATTATAATTGTACACATATGGCTTATGGCAATTGTTTGAGTGAAAGGAAATTAATTAAATGTAAATGATAAATGCATTTGAGACACATTTTGCTACGGTTGATGCACATTGCCAGTTATCGTGATCAGAGATCACAGAACGCAATCACGCGGTCTGATCAATGTACACAGCTATATAACTATATATAACTATATAGCTATACAGCAATATGTACAACTGGCACTGGCCTTGGCAATCGTTTGACTTTTGTCGTCTTCCGTATATTATAGATTACACTTGAGCACACTTTTTGCAAATGCATCACGTGCTCGACTTTGCTGCGATGCCAATTTATAGACAAAAATTGGCGAATTCAATTGAAAATTGAAAGCCATTCATTATTCTCAATTCTCAATTCAAAGAAATGTGCTTAAGCACAAAGTGAGATTCTTCTGCATTTAAAACACAATAAAAAATACTTTTTATACACAACAACAACACTCCAAGCTGATAAGGGGCAATACCACACAAACCACATAATCAGTATACGATATGTCATTGCCAAGGCCCGTTTTTGATTAGGCCATTTTGTGAGCATTTTGTTATCAACAATGTTTTTGCTAACAATGTTGACTTGGACCAACATCAAACAAAAGCAAAGATGTTGCTATATGTTATCAATTTGTCAGTGTCCGACAAGCGACGAGCAACGCAAAATAAATAAATATGCTAATCAGCTGCACCATTAATTATAGCGACACAACAAAGAAGAAATCACCGTTCAATGCCACAAGCTAAATACTATCAATTACAATATATATGAATATATATAAAGAGCAATGATAACGAACAATCGATGTGAGTGAATGACTTCTCGTCGTCGTCGTATT